>NC_137279.1:181464642-182700357 GCF_054371585.1 Giraffa tippelskirchi | reverse complement strand
TTACTTAGCAATGCCACTCTTCTCTGAGCCTCAAATTCCCATCCTGTAAAACAAAGAAGTTAGATGAGACTGCAGGCTTTTGGAATTTCTTTTAGCACCTGAATCTTTTTATTCAAACAGAATCCCAATGTGTAAAATAAGTAAAAAAGGGAGCTGCCTCTGATTGACACACAGCAGAGCCTCACCCCCACCTGTTTGTTGCCCCCCAAGGTAGCCTTTGAAGTAACTCTGAGACTCCAGGGAACAGACACTGGAAAGTGCTGGAATAGTTCCCTTGCTTATTTTTGCTTTTGTGGTGATTATTTCACGATGTATAAAAATATCAAATCTCTATGTTGCCCACTTGAAACTAATATCATATTGCATGCCATGTATCAGTTCAGTTCAGTTCAGTCCAGTTGCTCAGTCGTGTCCGACTCCTTGTGACCCTGTGAATTTCAGCACGCCAGGCCTCACTGTCCGTCACCAACTCCTGGAGTTGACCCAAACTCATGTCCATCACGTTGGTGATGCCATCCAGCCATCTCATCCTCTGTCGTCCCCTTCTTCTCCTGCCCCCAATCCTTCCCAGCATCAGGGTTTTTTCCAATGAGTCAACTCTTCGCATGAGGTGGCCAAAGTATTGGAGTTTCAGCTTCAACGTCAGTCCTTCCGATGAACACCCAGGACTGATCTCCTTTAGGATGGACTGGTTGGATCTCCTTGAAGTCCAAGGGACTCTCAAGAGTCTTCTCCAACACCACAGTTCAAAAGCATCAATTCTTCGGTGCTCAGCCTTCTTCACAATCCAACTCTCACATCCATACATGACTACTGGAAAAACCATAGCCTGGATGAGATGGACATTTGTTGGCAAAGTAATGTCTCTGTTTTTTAATATGCTGTCTAGTTTGGCCATAACTTTCCTTCCAAGGAGTAAGCGTCTTTTAATTTCATGACTGTAATCACCATCAGCAGTGATTTTGGAGCCCCCCAAAATAAAGTCTGACACTGTTTGCATTGTTTCCCCATCTATTTCCCATGAAGTGATGGGACCAGATGCAATGATCTTAGTTTTCTGAATGTTGAGGTTTAAGCCAACTTTTTCACTCTCCTCTTTCATTTTCACCAAGAGGCTCTTTAGTTCTTCTTTGCTTTCTGCCATAAGGGTGGTGTCATCTACATATCTGAGGTTATTCATATTTCTCCCGGCAATCTTGATTCCAGCTTGTGTTTCTTCCAGCCCAGAGTTTCTCATGATGTACTCTGCATATAAGTTAAATAAGCAGAGTGACAATATACAGCCTTGACGTACTCCTTTTCCTATTTGGAACCAGTCGTTGTTCCATGTCCAGTTCCAACTGTTGCTTCCTGACCTGCATACAGGTTTCTCAAGAGGCAGGTCAGGTGGTCTGGTATTCCCATCTCTTTCAGAATTTTCCGCATGTTATGTATAACTTCCTATAAAAAAAAAAAGGAAAGAAAAATGCTGGACTAGATGATTTCTGTGGGCCCTGCTAGTTCAGACATCCTGATATTCTATTCACTTAAAGCGCGTGGGTTGACAGATGCTCTGGAGGGTGGAAAGATGAGGGAACTGGTTCTAGAAGCAGGAAGAGAGGAGGTGAAACCACCGTCACCCTTCACACCCGTCTACAAAGAGGAAATCAACTCAAGCACTAAGATAGCAAGAAAAATCTAGCCTTGAGAGCAGTGAAAGCCCCCAGGGCAGATGAAAGCTCCAAGCTGAGGTGTGGTTTGGGTGGTCTAGGGACAGGAAGCCCCACCCCCCTAAGTAAGGTGCTCGCCAGCCCCTCTCGGGGTGCTTGGGAGTCCTTCGCCTCATTGGAGAGCCTTTGTTCGAAGTCCTGATTTATGTAGCTTCCTACTGCAAACTATGCATTATGTTGCCAGAGAAGATTCAAAATTGTAAAATAATTGTGATGGTGAAATTATTCACAGATCCATCCAGGCCCAGTGCTTTGGGAAGGCGGTCAGATTTACACGGAGCACATGGCGACATAATTCAGGCTAAACAGATAAGCTTGTTCCGCTCCCGACAGAAGCAATTCCCCGGAGACTGCTGGGTAATGCCAGGCCAATTACACAACCATCTTGGAGCAGGGAAGGCCCATCACCACTGAGGGTGACACACGGGGGCAGGTCATGCTTGAAGGGAAGTATCTTCTTGATACCCCGTTAGGCATAGGAAGCCGGGGCTGTAGCATCCTTGTTCTTAAGTCAGGTGGCCAGTAACTGGGCAGTAACTGGGGTGCCCAGAAGGGAGCTGGGGTTACATCTAGCTCTAAAGCCAGCAGGTGAATCAGCTGGCCAGCACATTCCTCGGGTCCTTGGAGGAGGCAGCAGCATCCTTCAAATGACAAAATGAGCTCTGCCCCTTGGGGTGGGCTGCATTCATTTAGAATGGATCAGGTGCCAGGTGTACCATGATGGTTTTGTCAATATCGCCCCCCTCAGTCTTTGCCTGAATACCTTTTTTTTTCTCTTGCCAGTTTAAGTTGCTTCATATGGCACCTTACCAAGCAGACAGGTGTTTTGTTATATTCCCCACAACAGTATTTTCATTCTCACCAAATAAAGCTGGTCATGATAATAGCCAACATTTGTTGAATGCTGTGCTAAGAATTTTATACACATTATTTTATTTTAACCCTCTAAAGCAGTGCTTTTCAAACTTTAGCATGAATCAGAATCACCCGAGGGGCTTTCTAAGTCACAGAGACTTCCAGGTTTCTAAGTCAGAGGAAGAAACCAGGCTGCAGTGGCCCAGCTCCAAAGCTTCTGGTTCGGGAGGTCAGAGTGCAGACTGAGAATGTGTTTTTCTAACGGGTTCCCAAGTTAGCACTGATGCTGCTGGTCTGGGGACCACTCTTTGAAAACACTGCTCTAAAGAAAAATAGGTACCATGAAGCTGAAAAGACAGTCATGTGCTTGTTCTGTAGCCGGACTGCTCTCGTTCAGAATCTGAATTCCTCTGCTTCCTGGTTGTGTGACCTTGGCCATGTTGTTTAATCACTCTGTACCTCAGTTTCTCCATCTGTAAAACCAGCATAATAATAGTAACTCCTTCATAAGCCATTACCAAAAGCAAATAAGTTTACCACACTCTCAGAAGAGTGCCTGGCACATGGGAAACACTTGTTAAATGTGAGCTAACACTATAATCCTCTGTGTTCATATAGCTAGTATGTAAATGGGAGCTAAATCTAGCTCCTGCAGCACTAACCGTGAACTATGCACTAACTCACAGTGAACCCACAACATCTCTCCATCTCAGGACTGTCAGTGTGACACTGTCTGGTGAAGCCAGAGCTGGTGGTCTGGGGTAGGAAGTCTCGGTGAGGGCAGCAACCTCCAGAGGCAGCAGGGGGTGAGTCAGGAGATCCAGGCTTGCATTCTGGTGCTGCTGCTAGCTGTGTGATGCCAGGCAAATCAGTTTTCCCCTCTGAACCTGAGTTCCCTCACCCAGGTAAAACAGGATTAGCATTAAGGGGGCTTAAATTCTAGGCAGGTGGACTTTTTCACCCCAGAAGTGGACCCTGATCATAAAAGATTCTGAATGCTGCAGAATTAGTGCTTGTATCCAAATATGAATGTTGCTCAAACTTGTCTGCTAAAAGACACCTGCTAGAAAGAAGAATTGCTCAGAGCCGGGAACTTTCTTTGATACCTTGTGTTTTAATCTTAAAAGTGCAAACATATCTTGTATTCTACTCTGTAGTATTGCCATGTTTGTTTGCACATGAAGATAATAACATTTTCTTTTTGAATCTTCTAATAAAACAGGTATCTGGGAGACATGGATCATGTTTGCCTGGGGCTTTGGAACCTCCCGGTATGTGCCTGAACACATCTGTGGCGGGCACAGCCATGGAGAAGGAGCCAGGGCCCAGGTTCCTGGAGGAGTGGGCCAGGCGGTGTCCTCCCTAGGATGACTTCCTTGGAGGGTGGGTGATGCTGAGACCACACTGGAGGTGGCTCTATGCCTGCCCCGCAGGGCAGATGCCATCAGCCTCGCTTACTGAGGTTCCTGTTCACAGGGAGGTTATACATCAAGTGCTTTTCATTCAGAATTGGAAGCTTTAATATGTTTTACAGGAAGCCCTTTTATGTGCCAATAAAAAAACATGCGATTATAGCAGATGACGAAAAGCAGCGAGCACCTCGTAGCCACTGTATGTTTAGAAAGAGCAGATTCAATTCCCCTGAGAATGACACGACTGCGTCCTTCCTGTTCATTATGGAATCAGGCAGGGAGGGGCTCTTAAAAAAAAATAGCAGAGCTTTTCACAGTGCTGAACACACCTGTGTGTGTTTATGGGCAGAGGGTGATGGAACACAGAACTAGCAACCCTCTCTGGTTCTACTAATTTAATACCTTAATACCTTCCTTTCTTCTTTACAGGAGAAGAGATAGACAGAAGCTAAGGCTATTGGTCATGGCCAGGGTGGGGGGCAGGGGCAATTAACTTGACATTTTAATTACTAGTCCTTCTCTGCAGACTCCAAAACCCTCACCACTTCTAGAATCAACAAAAGCCAGAGTGGAAGAGACCTTGAAAGGTCATCCCCTCCCCCAGTGAGTACACGTGGGAATCTCTCAAGTTCTTAAGGAGGAAAGGTGGAATCCATGCCCCTTCCCTAGGAAACCACTATGAGGTGAGGGGACTCACCCCCTGTCCTAAGAACGGGAGCTGGGCAAGGCTGGAGAGACTCTGTGCTGTTCTAGAAAGCGTGTGCCCCTCTTCCCAGTGTCCAGTGAGCCCAGCATGGCATAAGTGAAAGGCCATGAACTACATTAGATTTCACAAGGTGCAGGCTGAAGTTTTATCCCTAACTTTGAACTGGCAGAGCAACACAGATTCAAGCTCAGAATAGGCATTTAATTGAGAGAAACAAAGGGTCGGGTAGAGACTTCCTGGGCTCTAGCCTTGACTTTGTCGCTCCCGTAAGATCTTTGGCCAATGGTTCTCAACTGGGGGTGATTTTTATTGCCTCCGGGAGACCTTGGCAATAACCACTGGAAACGTTTTGGGTTGTCACCATTGAGGGAGTAGGGGGATGCTACTGGCATCTAGGGCAGAGGCCAGAAACGCTGTTAAACATCCTACAATACACAGGGTAGACCCCACAACAAAGAATTACCAGGCCAAATTGTCAATAGTGATGAGGTTGAGAAATCCTTGTTGTTGTTCAGTTGCCCAGTCATGTCCAACTCTTTGCCACCCCATGGACTGCAGTACTCCAGGCCTCCCTGTCCCTCACCATCTCCAAAGTTTGCCCAAGTTCATGTCCATTGCATCAGTGATGCCATCCAGCCATCTCATCCTCTGACTCCCTCTTCTCCTTCTGCCCTCAATCTTTTCCAGCATCAGGGACTTTTTCAATGAGTCGGCTGTTCCCATCAGATGACCAAAATACTGGAGTTTCAGCTTCAGCATCAGTCCTTTCAACAAGTATTTGTGGTTGATTTCCCTTAAGACTGACTGGTTTCATCTCCTTGCTGTCCAAGGGACTCTCAGGAGTCGTCTCCAGCACCACAGTTTGAAAACATCAATTCTTCAGCACTCCCCCTTCTTTACAGTCCAGCTCTCACAACCGTACATGGCCACTGGGAAGACCATAGCCTTGACTACATGGACCTTTGGTGGCCGAGTAATGTCTCCACTTTTCAACACACTGTCTAGGTTTGTCAGAGCTTTCCTGCCAAGAAGCAAACATCTTCTGATTTATGGCTGCAGTCACCATCCACAATGATTTTAGAGCCCAAGAAGAGGAAATCTGTCACTACTTCCACCTTCTCCCCCTCTATTTGCCGTGAAGTGATGGGGCCAGATGCCATGATCTTAGTTTTTTGATATTTAGCTCTAAGCCAGCTCTTTCACTCTCCTCCTTGCCTTCATCAAGGGGCTATTTAGTTCCTCTTCACTTTCTGCCATTAGGGTGATGTCATCCGCATATCTGAGGTTGTTGATGTTTCTCCCGCCTATCTTGATTCCAGCTTGTAAATCATCCAGCCGGCATTTCTCATGATGCGCTCAGCATATAGGTTAAACAAACAGGGTGAGAACAGACAGCCCTGACATACTCCTTTCTCAATCTTGAACCAATCAGTTGTTCCATACAGGGTTCTAACTGTTGCTTCTTGGATCCTTCACAGATCACTGCCTTGTCGTGGCAAAGGGGCTTGCGTAACTCAAAGCTATGAGCCATGATGTGTAGGGCCACCCAAGATGGCGGGGTCATAGTGGAGAGTTCTGACAAAATGTGATCTGCTGGAGGAGGGAATGGCAAACCACCCCAGTACATACTTGCCACGAGAACCTCATGAACTGTATAAAAGGACAAATGAGAAACCCTGCCTTAGGCAAATTACTGAATATTTCTGTACCTCAGTCTGCTCCTCTCTAAAATGGGAATGTGAACCCTCCTCACAGGGCTGATAAGAGGGTTAAGTGACCTAATGTAAATAAAGTGCTTAGAACTGTGCCTGGCCACCGAATAGGCACTACAAATGTGTGCCATCAATACAATGACTGTCACCTAGGACAGTAGAAAGAGCGAGAGCTAAAGGAGAGAGCCCAGCAGAGTCTGTGCAAGAACAAAAGTCCAAGGACAGAAACGAGAGGAGAGGTCAAAGGCCAGGTTGAATTCAGTGACCCAGAGTTGAGAGTTCAAAGTTAGGGAGGCAAGATGGAGAGGAAGTGGGTTGAGGGAAAACGGGTCCTGAGCAGCTTCCTCAGACCCCAGCTGGTATTTGAGGGCCTGCTTTGTGCAGGGTGGACTGCGAGGGAGCAGGTGAGAGGAGGCTCCCACCACAGTCCATGGCTACAGTGGTTCATGGTCACTCTCCTGCCCTTCCTGCCTCATGGCCAACCTCACTTGTCTCCTGAGAGCCACTGTGGGAACAGAAAGGTCCTCAGCCTCTAGCCCTGCACAGAGAATGGAGCTTGAAGAAGCCCAAGCTCTGAGATCCACTGGGCACAAGAGTCGTGTTGGGTCCTGGGATGGTTAGCACTGTGCCCCCACGAAAGAGAAGTCTACTGCAACTTCCTTATTCTGAATGAGTTATTTGCAGATGTAATTAAGGTAAGGACCTCAAGATGAGATCATCATCCCAGATCAGCGTGGGGCCTAAATCCAATAACTTACAAGAGGTGGAAAGGAGAAGACACAAAGCTGCAGGGATGGGAAGGTCATATGATGATGGAGGCAGAGACTGGAGGGATGCAGCCACAAGCCAAGTGACACCGAGGATCGCTGGCAGCACCCCGAGGTTGGGAGAAAGGCCTGAACAGGCTCTGCCTCCCAGCCTCTGGAAGGAACCGACCCTGCTGACACCGTGATTGGGGAGTTCTGGGCCCCAAAACTGTGGGAGAATGATTTCTGTTGCTGTAAGCCGCCAAGTTTGTGATAATTTCCTACAGCAGCCCTGGGAAATAAATACAGCTCCCTGGACAGAAAGGCCTCAAGGCCAAGAGGCACCCTCAGACCAGGCAGCTGGGAGGGGAGCTTGGAGGTGGGTCCTGGCACGGGGTCACCTTCCAGGGCCTGGGACAAAGCTTTCTGCATCTTGTCCTCAGATAATTGCCCCTGAACGGGACCTTTGCTTCCCTGAATCCCAGAGCTCTCCACACTTGGCAAGAGCTGAGTCTCCAGAGCTGTTAACAAGGCCACTGGTCGGTCAGGTTAAGGCAGCATAAACAACCAACTGTGTGGAAAGAAAAGAAGAAAAGAGAGAAAAACCAAGCACATCCGAAGCTTTATTAATTGTCTGAGCTATTTAGCAGTAGGGATTGAAAAGAAAGTAGTTAGCTGTTGAAGGAAGAAATGAAAAACTCCAGCCTTTCATTAATCTGCCTGCCCTCTGTGTCAGATGCCCATTGTCGGGGTGGGCACAAAGGCGGCCACAGTCTGCGGCAGAAACACGAAGGGCCCAGCAAAGGAGAACGCACAGACCCGGGAGAGAACGGTTCAATATTGAAAGTGTTTCTCCGCAGCCAGAGGTGCCCATTTCCAGTCCTTTTCAATTTGTACACTTTTCTCCAATGACTCCGGAGGATAATTACAGTTCTTTTCACAAATGAAGTATGGAAGATATGAGAGAGAGGCGAGGCTGTCAATAGTCCTGCAGGAATGCACGGTCTGTCTCCAGGAGACACAGAAAGCATCGATCCTCCTGCCTGGGGGACTTGGAGCGTGAACAGAAAGCGCCCTGGGAGGGAGGCTGTGGTGAAATCACCTTCACCTTCACCGAGCAGACTGGTTGGGGGAGAGGAGTTCCTAACTCCAGGGAGGCACCCAGTAGGAGATGGGTCCCCCTCCCCCCGCAGTGCTCCACTCCCCAAGCAAGCCAAGCTGCAAAAAAAAAAAAAAAAAAAAAGGACTATTTAAACTTGGGCTGGGGACTTCCTGGTAGTTCAGTGGCTAAGAATCCACCTGTCAGTGCTGGGGACATGGGTTCTATCCCTACTCAGGGGAGATCCCACATGCCAAGGAGCAACTAAGCCCATGTACCACAATACTGAGCCCAATCACCTCAACTGAAGCCCACACACCTAGAGCCCATGCTCCACAAAGAGAAGCCATCGCAATGAGAAGCCCACACACCACGCCGAAGAGTAGCACCTGTTCCCTGCAACCAGAGAAAGCCCGCACGCAGCATAAAGACCCAGAGCAGCCAAAAATAAAGAAATGAAAATTTAAAAATAAATAAACAAACTGGCGCTGCTTCAGTGGAAGCCTAACACCTATCCCAAGACAGGTAGACATCTGCTCTGCCCTGCTGTGGCCACAACACATTGGGATGGGATGCTCAGAACTGGGGACCATGCTTCCAGAAGAACATTGACAGTTGAGGACATGAAGGTAAAGGAACCAGCATGTACCAGACTTCTTCTGACTACCCCTGAGACCCTCAACTCCCACTGTGCCTTGACCATCTTGAGACCCCCACTCTCTGAACCCTTCTTGATGTCCTGGTCCTTTAGCAACCTCCCCAGAATTGCTTCCTTTCCTGCCCATAAGAGATGCCACCACCATCATAATAATCCCATTCTTGCCAACCCTCCACCTTCTTGTCATTTTTTTCTCCATCCCATCCAGCAAAATGTCAAGTCTGATATAACCCAACTGTGCTTTTCTTTTTCTTAGGCTCTTGGGCTTCTGTAGGGAGCAAGACTGGAAAACATTATACTGCAGACTGGGACACGACCCAGTTCACAATCTCCATCCTCAGCTGGACCCTCGGCTTTGCCAGCAATGATCTTCCATGCGTCAGCTTTGTCCACTGTCTCCTACTGAGGTTTTAACCTTCGGCCCTTCTTGACAAGCCCCCCACCCACCCCAGTGCTGGACTCCTCACTATCAGTGTGTGACCGTCACCTCTGTAGGAGAAAAAGGCCAATTTGAGGAGGAGGGTGAAACTTATTGTCAGCTGTCAACTTATTGCCCTAATTTTTTAACAGCTTTATGATGTGTAATTTATATGCCATAAAATTCATCCACTGAAGTATACAATTCAATGATTTTTAGTGCATTGACAAAGTTGAACAAACATCACCACATTCTCATCCTAGAACACCCCCATCACCTCTAAAAGAACTCGTGTCTCTTCACAGCCACTCTCCATTCTCATCCTCAGTCCCAGGCAACCACAGATCTACTTTCTGTCTCCATAGATTTGTCTTGCTGGACACATCATGTAAATGGAGTCATGGAACATGTAATCTTTTGTATCTGACTTCTTTCACTTAGCATGTTTTTGACGTTCATCCGCTTTGTAGCATGCATCATTAGCTGGTTTCTTTTTATTGCTGGATAGTATTCCATTGTTTGGAGATGGAGAAGGAAACGGCAACCCACTCCAGTATCCTTGCCTGGAGAATCTCATGGACAGAGGAGCCTGGTGGGCTGAAGTCCATGGGGTCGCAAAGAGTCCGGCACGACTGAACGACTAAAACACACATTCCATTGTTTGGATATAACACATTTTGTGTAGCTATTCATCAGTTGATAGACATTTGAGTTGTTTCCATTTTTGAGGCTGTTATAAATAATGCCACTATGGACACTCGCATGCAGATTTTTTTGTGGACATATGTTTTCACTTCTCTTGGGTAGATATCTAGGATATTACCCCACTCTTACAAGCTAATCTGGATCCTTCCCTTGTTCTCTTCAACATCCATGGCTGGGGTGTCTCTCTTCCAATTACAGGAGAATTCTTCAGGCCTGCTCTGCATTTTCTCCTTCCCTATTGCCTTGAGGGTCTTGCTCCATTAATTCTCCTTTTTCTCTTTCTTATCACCGGCATTCTCCTACATAAAATGGGGATAATAGTAAGGCCTGTCTCATAGTGTTTTTGTGAGAATTATATGGGCTTAAGGGTTTCTCAGGTGGCTCAATGGTTAAGAATCCACCTGCCAATGCAGGAGACACTGAAGATGCAGGTTTGATCTCTGGGTTGGGAAGATCCCCTGGAACAGGAAATGGTGACCCACTCCAGTATTCTTGCCTGGGAAATATTATGGACAGAGGGGCCTGGTGGGCTCATCCATGGGGGTCACAAAGAGTCAGACACGACTGAGCAACTGAGCACGTAGGCACACAAATGGTTTAATACACATCAAGGTAGATGGACTCTAGGGTGGCCCATGACCCCCATCTCCTGCTGTTCAGGCTTTTGTGTAACCCCCTCTGATGGTGTGGACAGGACTTGTGATGCATTTCTAATCAACAGAATATGACAAAGATGATAAGATGCCATTCCCATGATTATGTCGCATTGTATAATACTCCATCTTAGAAAGCAGAGGTTCGCTCACTGGCTTGATGAGGCTCACAGCCACACTGGGAAGCTCCGTGCATCCTCTAGGGACTGCAAGTGGCCTGTAGCTAGAGCAAGTGGTTTCTAGGACCTCAACCAAGCCTCTAGCCAACAACCAGCAAGAGCCAAGGAACTCAGAGTTGCAACCACAAGGAACTGAATCCTGCCAATAATCTCAGTGGGTTTAATGTGCCCTAGTTGAGCCTCCAGATGAGAATACAGCCCAGTTGACACTATTAATCTACAGTTGACTGTGAGACTCTAGGCAAGGGGACTCAACAAAGCTATGTCAGGATTCCTGACCCACAGAAACTGTGAAATAATAAATACGTGTTGTTTTAAGCTACTACATTTGTGGCAATTTGTTATAGCAATGGAAAATGAATACATGCAGAGCTGAGAAGGGAGTCTGGCACAGCCTACGACCATTAGCTGGTGCTAGTGGTGATTCTAGATTAGCGATTTTCCCTTAGAGTATAACCAAGCAAAACCCATCTCAAAAATCAATGGAACCTTCTTTATTTTTCACCCCTGAAAAATCTCTTCCTAGAGTTTTCTGTATTCATGACTTGCTTTTCTGTTCACTCCCATTTTGCTGCAATTTAATTCCTGTTTCCTCTACTCCACTGAAGCTCTTCTCCTCAAGGTTACCAATCATCTCCTAGTTACTGAATCTGATGAATAGTTTGAATCCTTTCTGTAATTGACTTCTCTGTGGCCTTTGATGTTGGTGACTGACGTGCCTCAGAGTCTTGTCCTCCAAAGACACTCACTGAATCTAAATCTCTTTCAGAGGACCCAAGAGGGATCAGATCCTTGACAGGGTGGCTGCTGGTAACTTTCATTATTCATTCATGTATTCATTCATTCACACACTTGCACAGTTCTGGGTCTTGCAGATGCAGCACTAAATAACTCAACAGCACAGGCACAGTCTCCACTCTCAGTGGAGATTATGTTCTACACACAAGGGCACAAGTTAAAATAAGTCAACAAATAGTATGATTTCAGAGAATGGTAGGAATTATCATGCCAGTAAGATAGGGTGAAATGGTAGAGGCTGCTACATCAAGGGGCTGGCTGCTTTCAACTGGGTGGATGGAGAAGGCTTCTCTAGGGATGTGACATTTGAACTGGGGCCTAAATGAAAATAAGGAGCTATGGGATCTTGGAAGACCCTGGAAGAAGAGAACTCAAGGTCAGAGGAAAGCTCTAATGTGGGAAAAATTATGGATTGCCCAAGGAGCAGAAAGAAGACCAGTGTGCCGAAGCAGAGTTGAGCATGTAGGTGAGAGGTGGCAGATGAAGCCAGAGACATCGATGGGACTCTGTAGACTATGGTGGGGAGTTTGGATTTTATTCCAGGTGCAACAGCAATTGAATAGAAGTTTAAGTCAGGGGAGTCAACGATGTGGTTTTTGTTTTAGAAGATCACTCTGGCTGCCACAGAGATTATAGGGAGGCAAGTGCCAAAACAGAGAGATCAGTTGGCTGGCTATGTGGTGGTGAAGTGGGGAAATCATTGGTAGTTTTTGACTAGAGTGGGACAGATCAGGTTTCCAGGAGACCAGCTCTGAAATTCTGTGGTTTGTATGCAGGTGCTTCATTGGGAAATGCACTTAGGAACAGCGCCTATGAGAGAGGGTGGAAAGCAGGATTGGGCAGAGGGAGAAATCAGACTAATGAAATTGCATGAGAGCCCCGTGCCCACCCCAAGGGAAGCTACAGAGCTGGGACACTCCTTCAAGCTGTCCTAAACTAAGGCAAGAGGGCCAGGCTTCCGTACCTTAGCATCAAGCAGTCACTGGACATGGGGTATGGGTCAGGGGAGGGGGCACAGCCCCAGGCAAAGGGGTTCCCTCTTCAGCTGAGGGGAATTCCTCAAGAAGGACTCATCAGCTGAAAGGATGGGTGTCTGGCCGCCCCACAGTAACTACTGTAAGTGGTACCATAGAAATGTAGAGAACAGAGCAGAGTCAGAATGTAATTTCTAAGTAGAACCAGTGGAATTCATAATTGCCCTGGTAATAGAGAAAAGGACTTCCCAGATGGCTCAGTGGGTAAAGAATCTGCCTGCAGTGCAGGAGATGTGGGTTCGATTCCTGGATGGGAAGATCCCTTGGAGGAGAACATGGCAACCCACTCCAGTATTCTTGCCTGGAGAATCCCATGGACAGAGGAGCCTAGTAGGCTACTGTCCATAGGGTCGCAAAGAGTCAGACATGACTGAAGCGACCAAGCATGCACACCAACATAGGAGAGAAGAACAGGGGAGGAATCACAGGTGACTCCTGAGAGTCTGGTTCAAGCACCAGGATAAATAGTTGTGCCACTTCCGGAGGTAGGGCACAGATTTTTGTGAAAAAATGAAGAGTTTGGTTTTGGCCATGTGCCATCTGAGAGGCTTGTTAGACATCCACAGGTCACAGACAATGACGCAGTGTACTAGGTGAGCCTGGGTCTCAGCAGAGGTCAAGGCTGAAGATAACAGTGTTGGAAGCTAGCAAACCTCCAACTAATAGAGGATGAGGAGCCTGCAAAAGACACTAAAGAAAACATCAAAATTCTGTAAAACAATTATCCTTTAATAAAAAATAAATTAATTTAAAAAAAAGATGCTAAAGAGAGACTATGAAGTGGGAAGGGATCAAAGAGAGTGAGTGTCCTGGAAGCTCAGAGAGGAACTGTCTTAAAGAGAAGGGAGGACTCATCAAGCTGGAGAGCCAATGAGGAATGAGCATTGGATTTGGACACATTTGGATCCCAGATCATCTTGACAAGAGAAGTTTTGGTGGAGTTGTGGGAAAGGAAGCCCAGGTAGAAAAGGTTAAGGAGAGAATCATAGATGGAGAAGAGATGACAGTAACTGTAGACAATTACTTGAAAAATGTCTTGCTGTGCAAAAAAGCAGGAAAATGGGACAATGTATGGAAGGAGACATCTGGTCAGTGGCGGGGTTTTTAAAAGAGGGTCATTCTGGAGCATGGACATCTGCAGCTAAGGATGCAGATGAAGATGAGGAGGAGAGGATGCAAAACGAAAAGTCCTTGAGAAGGCTAGCTAGGGTGGAGTCTGGGGAATAAATGGAGGATTTGGACATAGCACAAGAGTCCTTTGTCCATGAGACAGAAGGGAGGACACTGAGTTTAGACACTGGATATTGGCAGGTCAGTAGATTTGGTAGAGGGAAGGTGAGGGAGTTACATTTTGCCAGTGAAGTGTGAGGCCAGGTAAAGAGAAGAAAGGGCATGTGGGGAATTTGATGAGCAATTGGAGATAAATACCAAAATTCCAACTGGGAAAGGCTGGGCTCAGGACCTGATACCCTAGGAGAAGGTTTGTATGGGTGCTAGAAGGCTGCTTGAACAGTAGATTCAGAACAAAGGAGGATGCTGAATGAAAGGACCAGAGGCCACCTCGGTCTCCTGCATCCATCCATCCATCTTGCCCTTGAGATGGTGTTGCCTCTGGGACCAGACAGAGTCCTACGGCCTGCTGTTTCTGTCCTCAGGAACCAAATTTTCTGAGACCAGAGCCAAAGCTTCCTCTCTTTTAGACAGTCCTGGATGGGCACAGGTCATCTTGGCTCTGGGGATTCTTCTGCTCAGTGACTAACTCCCTTCTTACTTTGGATTTCCTAGACATATGATATGGGTTACAGTCCAGTGCTCCTGGCCCCAGAACTGCTTTTCATTTTTAGATGACCCGGTGTATCTTTGCTCTAGTTCATTGGTTCAAAGTGGCTCTCAGAGACTTATCTGTTTCCCTCATTTCCGAGTTCCCCAGGGCCACCCTTGTACAGAATTAGCCTCTCTCCCCACTTTCCAGCATTCTCCTTTCACCCAGGGTCCCTCTCTTCTCACTTTCACCTCCCTTTGAGAACGTGCCTCCTCATCTCCTCCAAGGTCATTCCTCCCCTCAAACATTGGCATCCTTGGGGGTCTCATCTTCACCTCTCTTTTCCTTTGAACTTGACTCACTCATCCCTGGGTTTCCTTGGCTTTCATGGTGTTTGCTGATGGTCTGATGAGTTCTCAATCATCATTACCTGCCTGGGGCCCTCTCCCAAGCTCTAATGGACTAGTAGATCCATTATCTCCATAATGCCTTTCACAAGTCAAGAGTCACCTCCATGATGAAGCCCTGACTGCGCCTCCCCCTTTAGAATTCTATTCCCTATACAATTTCAATCTCTTGTAATATTGTAAGCATATTATAATAATGTAATATTATAAGCATCTTGTAATATTAATTTCTTAAAAGAGACTTTATTTTTAGAGAAGTTTTGGGTTCACTGAAAATTAAGCAGAAAGCATACACACATTTTCCCCACACATGTAGGCCTCCAATATATCAACCTCCCTCACTAGAATGGTGCATTTGTTATAATCAATGAACCTACATTGACAAATCATTATCATCCAAAGCCCATTGTTTTCATTGGGGTTCGCTCTTGGTGGTGTACGTTCTAAAGGTTTTGACAAATGTATTTGACAAATGGACATTTGACAAATGGACATGTGTCCACCATTATAGTAACATACAGAGTAGTTTCACTGCCTAAAAATCCTCTCAGTTCAGTTCAGTTCAGTTCATTTCAGCCGCTCAGTCATGTCCGACTCTTTGCAACCCCATGAACTGCAGCACACCAGGCCTCCCTGTCCATCACCAACACCCTGAGTCCACCCAAACCCGTGGCCATCGAGTCGATGATGCCATCCAGCCATCTCATCCTCTGTCGTCCCCTTCTCCTCCTGCCCTTAATCTTTCCCAGCATCAGGGTCTTTTCCAATGAGTCAGCTCTTCGCATGAGGTGGCCAAAGTATTGGAGTTTCAGCTTCAACATCAGTCCTTCCAATGAATACCCAGGACTGATCTCCTTTAGGATGGACTGGTTGGATATCCTTGCAGTCCAAGGGACTCTCAAGAGTCTTCTCCAACACCACAGTTCAAAAGCATCAATTCTTCGGCGCTCAGCTTTCTCTATAGGTTCCACCTATTTATTCCTCCTTCCCCTCTAACTCCTGATAATCACTGATCTTGTTACTATCTCCATAGGTTTGCCTTCTGCAGAATGTTAGATCTTTGGAGTCATACAGTATGTAGCCTTTTCAAACTGGCTTTTTTCACTTTGCAGTATACATTTAAGATTCCTCCATATATTTTCATGGCTTGATAACATGGCTTTTTAGCACTGAGAAATATTGCACTGTATGGATGTACCACAGTTTATCCATTCATCTACTGAAGGGAATCTTGCAGTACAAATTTTTCACACTTGATAATTTACATGCCTGTCTCCCCCTACTAGATAGAAAGCCCCTTAAGAACAGAGACGACCAAGTTTTTACAACCTCCACACCTAGCAGAGTGCACAGTCCATGCCCAATAAAGGCTTGTTAAGTAAGTGACTGAACAAGTTAAATCAATGCATAGTATCCCACTGGCATCTGCCTTTCATATATTCAAAGCTGAAAGTCATTTCGCCTTCTAATCTCTTCTTCTCATCACCCTCAAAAAATGATCCAGATACTCTTCGTAGACTTCCAAAAATTTGGTTAACCTAGCTTCTTCTTTTTCCTTCATCTCCCGTATCCGACTACTTCCAAGGCTCTGTGTTTTCTTAAGATTTTTTTTCATGTGGACCATTTTTTTTAAGTCTTCATTGAATTTGTTACAATATTGCTTCTGTTTTATGTTTAGTTTTTTGGCCGCAAGGCATGTGGGATCTTATCTCCCTGACCACAGATCGAACTCACTTTCCCTGCACTAGAAGGCAAAGTCTTAACCACTGGACCACCAGGGAAGTCCCCCAGGCCCTATTGATTTAACACTTGAGTGTCTCTCAAATTATCATATCTGCCATACCCTTTACCACCACAGAAGAAATGAAGATCCCATTCACTTCTCACCTAGATTATTCTAACAGCCTTCCTGCCTCATTCTCACTCCCACCAGGGCACCCTTCGCACCGGCCACCTGAGTAGTCTTCTAAAATACCCCATCTCCTACTTAAAATTCTGCAATAAGCCCTCCTGCCTTTGGGATCACAATGGAACTCCTTATGAAGACATTTCAAAGCTACTCATGATCCACCCCTGAGACAGGATATGCAAAGCTCTTGGCACAGTGCCGGGAACAGAAAAGGCACAATAAATATTCACATTATTACCATTATTACTGTATAGCCTAGAGATGAAAAGAGTTTGGGAGGACATGAAAATTGTCATCAAGTATCTGATGATCGGGCATATGAAATATGCATCAGACCCTTTCTGCCTTGTCCCAAGAGGCAGAATTGGACTGATTGGGTGGAGAGTGAGAGAGGCAAGTTTCATTTCAATTGAAAGGAGACCTTTTAAATAGTCGGAAGCATCCAAGAATCGAAAGAAAGTGAACACCTCTGTGCTGGAGCAGTGTGATTGAATGCTGAGGTGTTTTTGAATTCTGGTGGAGTGGTTCACTGGATTCCCAAAGCCCAGCTTGTTTACAAGGGGATTCAAGCATCAGGGTCAGGTACACAGGAGAGGAGACTGCATGGCCTCGTGAGCACTTTCTATCCATGGGTTCTGTGAAATGGTGGGGAAAGTTCTACAAACACCACCTCCCCATCCTGATCCTGCTGTCACCAAGCCCTGTTCCTTGCATTCTTCCCAGATCCTCCACTGCCATTGCCATTGTTCCCCATTACTATTGCACTGTTCCTTCTCTCCTGCCTGGGTTACCCTGTAGTCCACAGCTCTCCAAGCTTGTTCCCTCCATCTCCCACCATCCTTTACAAACATCTTTTTAAGGCAACAGTTGAGGCCTTTCTACTCTTCTCCTCAAAACCTTTAAGACCCCAAATATTTCCCCACTGCTTACATCATAAATCCCAAATTCCTAAGCCTGCTTCTGGCTGCACCACTTCTGGGCTCATATAGACTCACGTTCGAATCCTGGCTCTGCCACTTATTGTCTGACCTTGCACAAATCACTTGTCCTCGTTGGGCCCCAGTTATCTTACCTATAAATTGAGAATGATCATACTGACCTTGAAAGACAGCTGTAAGGATAGAATGAGAGTTGTAAAGTCTTAAGCAGAGTACTGAACCCATGGTGGGCTTCAGGATAACGTGGTTCTGGGCATATTTCCACCTACCCTGCCCTGATCTTGTCCGCTCACAACCCCCAGACCACCATGCACATCAGGTCCCTTAACATCTCTCAAGGTGGATTTCCCAGGCTCAGTCTCTCCTCACCTGCTTCAGCAGCTTATAAATGCCTGCCCATCCTATCAGGGGCAGCTTAAACTCCACTTCCTTCATGAGACTTGGCCCGAAAGTCTCCATCAGAGTGAATCGCCCCCACACATTCACTCCCACCACATTTTACTCAGGTCACCATTGGAACATCTGCCTCATTGACTGTTTCCATGTCTGGTTCCCTTTGGATGGTAAGCTCCTTGAGGACAGGAACCTTGTCTGATTCATGGCTGTATTCTCCATCAGCCCAGTGCATGGAAGTGTCAATTCAACTGGAAGGCAAGGAGATTACTTGAATAAATTGGAACCTAATGATTTTCAATAAATGCTAGTTAAAAAACATGGATGGGTGGGAAAGAAAAGTGGGCAACCAAACCCAAGCCCTTACCCCAGCAGCCTTTAGTCTGCTTCCTCTGAAGCCCCCAGTGTAAGTGATCTTAGGGAAGGATGGCAGTAAAGGTATATTTACTATCAACCTTTTATAACCGACTCATGGACGAGTTTGAGCAAACTCCAGGAGATAATGAAGGACATGGAAGCCTGACATGATGCAGTCCATGGGGTGGCAAAGAGTTGGATACAACTAAGTGACTGAACAACAACCTTTTATTACATGTCGACCACTCTGTAGGAAGACTCTACCTCTGGTCTTCCATCTCTCTTCTCTCTAAACTTCCAACTCCAAAGGCTCTTCTCATAGAACATTTCCAGAGACAGTAAAGAGAGACTGATCCTGTAGGTGAGACTCCTCCTGCCCTGTAGATGGAAGCTCAATGTGGCTGCCTCAGGCCTCAGAGCAGAGCCTTGGGCTGAGGTTTGGAGTTGGGATTCCCTTGTAACTGCTGAGAAGATTGATAGCAGAAATGCAGACCACCAAGGTGATAGCTATAAAAGAGGAGGGCGAGGAGAGTGGCCAGACTCAGTCTAGCCCAGTTGAGCCTGAAACAGCCCACCAAGATATTAAGTCAGAGGCATGTCCATCCAAGAAAATGGTGCCCAGAGCTCAGAACCATGGCACACCCATGGGTCCATATGTGCATACATACTTAGACTAGCTCAAGATACACACACACACATCCATGTGCACACATACATACACACACACACGCCTTTCCCCTGGGAGAAACCTGAGTCAGGGTCTGGAGGTCCAAATTCAATGGCAGTCCTGACCACTCACATTCTACAGCCATTATCCCTCCAGCCCAAACCCATCAGCATCCCCCAGCAGCTATCCAAATTCTTGACCCTCAGAGTGCTGGGAAAGGATTAGCATCCCCCACCCAGCACTGTGTCTCTGCCTTGGCCAGGGGCCAGCCCAGGCTGCCTGAAGCAATGGCCCCCAGAATGCAGCCACTGCAGCTGTGTGAACTTGGACCAAGATATTTATCTCTCTAAACCTCAGTTTTCTCGTCTGTGAAAGAGACTGACAGGACCTACCTTCCTGTACAAGTATAAGGATAAAAAAAGTGACATGTACAGCATTTGCTTTGCTCCTCTACAGAGGAAGTGCTCCACCCATCTTCTCTCATTCTATCAGCATCCACACCATGCGCCAGACACTATTCCAGAGGCTGGGGCTACAGCATCAATGAGAGACTTTCGTCCTCCCCATGGAACGCACAGCTCAATTTCCTTACATTTAATGGAGAGGTAATCTTGACCTAAGGATTAAATGAGATAACTCAGAATGTTGGGATGTCACACGCTAGCAGCTCAGTAGTTCCTGGACTCCTTTCCTCCCTCCCAGACAGCTCTTTAAGGGTAGAGACTGTTAACTGTTCACTGTCGGATCGTCTGTGCTTAGTGTGGCCCCTGGAATGCAATAGGTGCTCAATAAATACCGAGTTTATTCTCTAAATGCGCATTCAGGGAAACAAAAGCCCCAAGACACCTCTCTCTCTCCCATTCCTCCCTCTCTTTCTCCTCCCATCACACACACACATATACACACACTCACCGCAGTGATGAGCTGGGCTCCTCTCTCCCTCCCTCTCTCCCACAGTCCTATCCCCCATCAAAGGTGAACCCTGGGCCTCCGGTGGCCCCACAATCTTGGCTGATGGGGAAGGAATCAGGTTATTGTTTATTCATAACTGGCCTGGGAGGTCAGACTCTGCAGCCCTTCCTGCGCCCCCCTCTGCCCCTCGCTGCCTCCAGCCCCACTCCGCAATCCCACTTTCATTTTAATGAAATGAAGCCACCCCATGGCCCCCACCCCCAAATCTTCCTAAGGTAAGAGTGAAATTGATTTTCCCTTTTAACTCGAAAGCAAGATAAACACATGGCACCCTTAGGGGCGGAGGGGAAGCACTTAAAATAGCACATCTCTGGGAGCAGCCTGCTGCATGCTGAGTTCCTCACAGACAAGGGCTGAATGCAAATCACAGAGGCAGCAGCTGGGTCCCCGCCTACCCCAGGGGAGCAGGTGAGAAACAGTACCTTCGCCCCACAGTACCCTCCGCCTCCCATCCAGCTGGTGAGCATCCGCAGGCTGAACTCTGTTCTCACAGACTCGGATCTGGAAAGATTTCTCATGGGTCATCCCTACCTGAGTGCCCACAGCCCTGCAGTGATGGGGAGCTTATTACCCCTTGAGGTAGCCCACCGAAGCTCTCTTACTAGAAACTTCTGCCCTTACTGACCCATCTCGGTGTCCCAGCACCTTCCTCCGTTGACGGAGGTCTGAGCCCAAGTCCTTCATCCCTTCCCCACTCATCTGCTTCTTGAAGGGACTGGAAAACCAAGATCGCTACCCCAGGTCTTCTCTTGTCTGACCCCTGGGACTCACAGCCATTTCCCAGAGTATATCCCTATACGAAGAGATTCTTCATCCCTTGCTTGTCTAGGCTGGTGTCAGAAAAAAAGCTGCAGCTCTCCAGAAAGGATGAAGGCGAAGGATGATGGCGAAGGATGAGGGAGAAAAAGAAAGTGGTTGGGGCAGGAGAGGGACTGACATTGACTGAACACTTACATACACCAGACAGTGTATTCAGAGCTGGTTTTCATGATCTCATTTAATCCTCTCCACAGCTCTGTGACTTGTGGACTATGATTATCCCCAGTTTACAGATGGGGAAACTGCATTGAGGGCATTTTTAACAACTTGCCCAGGATCACAAAATCAGTTGCCTTTAATCATTCACCATACTGTCTCAAGGAGTGATTGGCTTCATTTCTCTGACATGCAAATTCGAAATACCACAGCCTCTGTGCAGAATGGGGATATCGGCCACACCCTACCCAGGTAACTCAAAAAGAAACCCCAGGAGAGCTGGGTCCATGAGGATGGCAATGTCTTTCTAGGAGCGAGTTGGGGCCCCTGATTACGTTCAATAGCCCCACTCGAGGCTGCTCTCCAGAACCTAAGGTTGCAGGAGCCCACCTGGTGTGACCTGGTCTCTAATGGGGTGAGTCCAAGAACTTCAGCCCTGGAAGCTCTGGTATTGTGGCTCAGACACGCAGGCTGGCTTCTGAGCATCGTCCTGTGAACACCCACTTTAGGAACTGGGGGAACCCAATGCCTCTTTTGCATTTAAAAGTCCTGTTTGTACATGTGATTGAATATCATGCAGCCATTGAACACAAAGCTGTTGCTCTATATTTATTGACATAGTAAGATGTCCACAACATATTGTCGAGAGAAAAAGACTTTACACAACAGCATGTGGAGTCTGCTCCTGTTCATTTAAAGCCGTGTGCATATGTGTTTACAATCAGACAGAGGTGTCTGAGAACATTCACCAAAATGGTACCAGAGGTTGTTGCTGGGAATAGGATTTCAGGTGATTTTTCTACTTTCTCCTTGGTTCATTTTTGTGGCTGTTTTTTATACAGAATGAACACATATCATTTTTTACCAAAAAAAAATTATAAACACATTCCCAAAACTCACGATGCTATTTAGTCAGTGTTATAATACGGAACAGGGCTGAAAGAATCAGTGCTTTCTCTTCCTCTATCCTCTCCCTAACTTGCTCTTCCTTCATGTCCCCTTCAAATCCTTCTGCAGGAGCTTCTCTGTTGTGAGGGCTTTGGAGTGGAGTGGCCAGAGTTGTTGTGTTAGCTCTGACTCCCTGTATACAATGGACTAGAGAATTTCCACTCTGTTAAGGTTGCTAGATAGCTCAGTTGGTAAAGAATCTGCCTGCAAAGCAGGAGACCCCAGTTCAATTCCTGGGTCGGGAAGATCCGCTGGAGAAGGGATAGGCTACCCACTCCAGTATTCTGGCCTGGAGAATCCCATGGACTGTATAGTCCATGGGGCTGCAGAGTCGGACACGACTGAGTCATTTTCACTTTCAAGGTTGTTTGAGAAATAGGTAATAGCAATTAGAGGGAGGTACCTGGACCAGGCCTTGGAGGTAATGGGTGCTGAATGAACATTCAGGGGGTGGGGACAGGGGGTGGCAAGCAGACCACACCCATGAAGAGACCAAGAGTCCAGAAGTCTTGGGAATACAACCTCTTAACTACAAGGGGAAAATGACTTTAAGTACCTGAAATTATTGACCCAGAGGCATGCAGTGTTCTCACGCACAGACTTGAAAACTTTGGTTTAACATACATTTTTAATATAACCCATCTCTCCAGGGATTGGCAAATGTCCAGCCTGTTTTGAGGTGACTGTCAAGTTCAGAGTGGTGTGTCCACATTTAAAGGGTTGAAACAAACAACAAGACACAAAGAAGAATATGTGGCAGAGATTATGGTTGGCCCACAGATTCTAAAATACTTCTTCCTACGTAGCCCTTTACAGAAAATATGTCCATAGTGGGTGAGGGGCAGAGGTGCAGGGACATCTTTGCAGCAACCTGGCTGCTGAAGGGGTGACAGCTAACGAGAAGAAGGGACGGCATAGTTCAGCCCCGGGTGGCTCCCCACACGGTGTTGTGGGAACAACCCTGACCCTGAGTCATTAGAGAGACTCTGTCTCCTCTATCTAGGGAGGCAGGGACTGGGATAAGGCTTCTCAGATGATTTCCATCCAGAGAGGGAGATGGAGTATGGGGGTTGCAGGGAGGAGCATCAGTTGTGCAGAAAACATGCCCACTGAACTGGGAACTGTTATGACCCCTGCTTTCAAAGGGGCAGCCTGGGCCTTGGAAAAGATTGGCTGCTAGCCCACCACCATGCCAGTGGTGAGTGGGGAGCAGGGACTGAGTCCAGGCAGTGTAACTCTAGGTCCTGTGTCCTCATCTTTGCCAGCAGTGTGGTTCTTGGGCACAGCAGGGTCTGTTAGATTTGGGTCGGCAGGTAAAGTTACCTGGAATGTCAATGACTCACCCGAGAGGACACTGGTGCCATTTACCCAGTTGCTCCATCCTGATGGTGGCCTGGCCTCTGCAGGGAGATCAGAGGCTCTTTTTGAAAGCAGGGGAAAGGGGCCAACCATATTCCAGCCACTGGCCATATGCAGCATCTCCCTCCATCTTCATGCCCACTTACAATATTGTGAAAATGACTCCATTGGGCAGAAGGGAAAACAGAGGCTCAAGGAGCTTATACAAGGTCATCAGTTCAGTTCAGTCGCTCAGTCGTGTCTGAATCTTTGTGACCCCATGGACTGCAGCATGCCAGGCTTTCCTGTTCATCAGTAACTCCTGGAGCTTACTCAAATTCATGTACATCGAGTCAATAATGCCATCCAACCATCTCATCCTCTGCTGTCCCCTTCTCCCACCTTCAATCTTTCCCAGCATCAGGGTCTTTTCAAATGAGTCAGTTCTTCGCTTAAGGTGGCCAAAGTATTGGAGTTTCAGTTTCAGCATCAGTCCTTCCAATGAATATTCAGGACTGATTTCTTTTAGGATAGACTGGTTGGGTCTCCTCACAGTCCAAGGGACTCTCAAGAATCTTCTCCAACAGCACAGTTCAAAAGCATCAATTCTTCGGTGCTCAGCTTTCTTTATAGTCCAACATCCATACATGCAGAGTGTGAATGTCAGATTCTAGGCTTGAAATCATCTCTTCTAATTCCAGAGTCTATGCCTTTCATTGCTGCCTCTTTTTTCAAGTGGGTTGGGGGCACCTCCTCCTCATCTCTGCTGGGGTAACCCTCTTTTGTGCCCCCTTCTAGGAGATGCAAGCAAGCTACCTGCCCAGCTCCCACCAGCACTGCTCCAGAGAATCTGAGCCAGTCAAGTGAAGCAGATTTGGTTCTCTGAGACAGACTAATGAAGCAATTTAAAAACAATTGTTTCGAACACACAGACATCTGGGTAATAATAGACTACAAGACAACTGACCAGTGAATTTTCTCGGGGCCACTAAAGCAGCAAGATCTACCTCAGCACATGTAGATGGTGCGAGACTTGCTGGAGCATCCCATGGGTATCTTGGTGAGGGTTTGACTCACTTTACAGGATCAGCTTGTTCTCTCCCCGGTGTAGACAGGCTGAATGCTGGCATGCATGTGTCTAGGGGATGCTTTTATGCAAAAACCCGCAGAAATGCAAGTACATGCTCAGCTTGACATTCTCATGTATGTACACCACTACACACACATTTGCATTCATATGGAAGGGCACTTGTGCATACATAAAGCTGTATGCCCTCATGGACATACCCACAGATACTGCCCACATGTACACGAGTCTGTGCAAACATAGATGCACACATATGATAGCAACACACAATATTGACCCTCCCTGGATTCCCATCCTTTGCCATGTGACTTTTCAATGCTTCCCACTGAGAGGAGCAGAACACATTTCCCTGACTTTAACTTTGCATTCAGTCATGTGACTTGCTTTGGCCAATAGAATAAGGTGGATGTGATGATGCGCCAGTTCCAAGGTGAGGACTTAAGCAGCCTCATGTGTTTCGACTTCTCCTCCTACCCTTATATCAACACCATGGAAAAAACATGCCTGTCTAGCCACAGGTTCCAGCAGGAGGGTGAGAGACAGCAGCAGAGTTGCTCCAGCAGAGCCCAGCATGGGTTAGCTGAGCCCAGGCAATCCACAGATACGTGGACAATGATAAATAGTGTGGTCTCTGATGCAGCAAGAGCTAGCCAATAAACACATCCGGGGAGATACACACACTCAGAGAAGCAGAGTCAGGCATCATAACAGCCCCCGTGAATATACATACACGCACCTGCACTCACAGGCACTCTTCTGCACATATTCAAGCACAAACACCCGCAGAAGGGCTTGTAGGAGACAACAGTGAGAACTAAACCCTATCCTATTCCCCCTCCTGACCTTCCCTGGTGGCTCAGATGGTAAAGACTCTGCCTGCAATGCAGGAAATCCTGGTTCAATCCCTGGGTTGGGAAGATCTCTGGAGAAGAGAATGGCAACCCACTGGAGTATTCTTGCCTGGAGAATCCCATAGAAGCCTAGTGGGCTACAGTCCATGGGATAGCAAAGAGTCGGACACAACTGAGCAATTAGCACTATTTCCCCTCTATCTCTGGGGGATTCTTTCTTTCTGTCATCAGTGGAGAGTCTGTGAGTGTGAGGGGTTTGCCCCAAACTCCTTCTAGAGACATCAAGCCCAGCAGGCTCTGGTCCCGTGGTGGCAGGATTTTTCTAGATCATCCTCTGAGCAGCTCTGACATAAGCCCGAGTGTTGGCTCCGATCACAGCTTCCTCAGGAAGGAGGAAAAGGCTGTTACCCTGTGTCTTGGGAGCAAGAACAGCGGGAACAGCAGAAGTGGCAGGGCGGGGCTGCTCCGCCTGTGGGAGCACAGGAAGTCCGCAGTCTGCGGTCCTCTCATTCTGTGTCATGGACTGTGCACCCAGGTGAGCGAATGTCCAAGGGCTCAGTGATGAGCCCCAGGTGATGTCTGCCTCCGAGCTGGGCTGGGACCTCCTCACTCATTCTGTGTGCATGTGTGTGCATGAGGAAGGGGGTGGATGTGAGCTCAAGGCAGATGTCACATGCCCCTCTATCTTTAGCAACTGGGTGTGAACATGGGCCCAGTAGGATGGAACCGCTTAATGGGGTGGGGGGATGTTCAGACTTGTAAACCAAATGACCTGAATTCTAATCCTATCTCCATCATTTCTAGCTGGGCGAGTAACTTAGCCTTTCTGCTCAGTTTCCACATTTACAAAATGGAGAAAGTAATACAGGAGGATGAAATGAGATCATCACAATGGAAGCCCCTAACTCAGTGAGAGTTGGTTACTAAGTTACTCAGTTACTAAGATTCTGTAGTAAACGGCCATCTTAGTAAACAGCCATCACCACTCCCTAGACCACTTGTTCCTAAGGGCTGGAGTGATACCTAGTTTTGTTTATTTTGTACAGTTGCAGCCTTGGGGCCTCAATAAAAGTGTTGAATGAATGAATTAATGAATGAGAAGGTAGAGGACAGGATGAAAGTATGAATGAAGGTCCTCATGGTCTTTAGGGACGTGAATCAAGGTTAGATTACAAGGGAGATGGTGGCTGCCAGACATCAGGGCACTCACACATAGCAACATTTGTCTGCAGCCCCTTCCATGGACACAGTCCCACGTAGCTTCCTGAGCGTGTTCACAGCTCTTAGGTTGTTAAATCCTCTCCACTGCCCCCATTTTAGAGATGAAGAAACTGAGGTCTGCAGGGATGCGTCAGTTCTTTTGACTCCAAACCTCAGGATCCCTCCCATCCCCTCATAGTTTCTCTCAGAGTGAGAAGGACTTTTTTTGAGATCCACTGCTCTTTCTCATGGAAAGATAGATACTTAGAGGAAAATGGCCATCTTAAGGCCACCCAGTAGGAAGGACTCTGTGTTTCCTGAGCCTGAGCCCAGTTCATCCTCTGAGGTCCCCTAAACTTTCTATGACATACTCATGATCTAATCTGTACGTCCACAAGCTGATGACACACAGAGCTCAGAATGGATTACAAACCTCAAATCTCAGGCGTGGGAAGAAGTCACCCAGCATGTGTGTGAAAAGGGGAAAATCCAACCATTCAATCAGAAAGTGAAAGTGAAGTCATGTCTGACTCTTGGTGACCCTATGGACTAGCCTGCCAGGCTCCTCCTCTGTCCATGGGATTTTCCAGGCAAGAATACTAGAGAGGGTTGCCATTTTCTTCTCCAGGGGATCTTCCTGACCCAGGGATCCAACTCAGGTCTCCCACATTGCAGGCAGACACTTTACCCTCTCAGCCACCGGGGAATCCTAAACATTTACTAAATACCTACTGCATGCCAGTCTTGTTTGCTAACAGCTAGGATCATAAAGACAGAAATAACATAGACTTCACCCTCCAAGAGACCACAGTCTAGGGGAGGGATACAGAAGTTCATGGTGCATGGCAGGTCCTTCTAGGAGAAACGATGCTAAGTGAGTAGAGAACTGGGGGCTTCTAACTCAGACTGGAGGGCAAGCAGAGCCTAATGAACATCCACAAGAACCCCCCAGAAGACACAATCCAGTGCCAGTTCTAACCAACATCATTTACCTGTTTTGATAAGAGGCTCAGCCTGTCCCCTAGGTCCTGAGCAATTCAGCTCTGCCCCGACATTTGCATCCTGCCTCTCAAAATAAAAGCCCAAAAGATATCAGATCCACCCATTCTTCTTCTTTCCCTTTCAGGGCCTCACTCCCCACCAATATCCATATCTACAGTTGCTTATCAAAGGACATCCCCCAGGACTCTGACTGAGAGGAGTTCTGCTGAACAAAGTTTTCTCCAGGTCTGTAAGTTTCAGTGATGATTGAGGGGCTCTTAAAAGAGGTGTCCCGGGCAGCGACTTGATCTGGGCATGCCTTAGTTTGGTGCTGCAGGGAAGTCGTCCTGAAGGAGATGACTCCTGAGTTGGGTCTTGAAGGAAGAATAGGAACAAGCAGGGTAAAGGATAAAAAGGAAGCTCCAGGCAGATTGGCAGGTATCAAGGTGTAGGGATATGAAAAAGCCTTGCCTGCTTCAGCAACCATCAGCACTTCCCATGGCTGCCTCGGAAAGGAAGATGGGAAAGCGGGTAGTCATGTATTGGGGAAACCAGCAGGCCCTGGATTGGTTGTCAGGCAGATCTCACAAAGGACAGAGAAGGGGCTAAGCAGTCCCTTGGGGGCAGGGAGCACAAGGCAGATCAGCTAAGAGCCTGGAGAGGAAGGGTGGTGATGCTGGCTTGGCCAGGAGCACGATCACCTCTGCTGCCCACCCATTTATTCATTTAACAACTCTGTGTTTTCAGATGACATCAGAGGGGCTTGATCACATGTGGCCCTGGGCACTTCAGTGGGAACTTTGGGTTTAATTCTGAGTGATCTGGGAAAGACACTGGAGGGTAGGAGGGTAGGAGGGTAGGCTGAAAGGCCTGGAAAGGGTCATGCAGGGACAGGGTACAGACAGAGAAGAGGAAAGAACCCTGAAGCCCTTCAGCGTTCAGGGGCTGGGAGATGGTGAGGAACCCACAGGGAGACACGAACAGCAGTGGAGGAAGCCACGTGGAAAAAGAGCTTCAAGGGAGAGGACATGGCCAATGAGTCACCTGCCGCCAAGGGTTAGAGGACTGACTGCTGGGTTTGGAAGTGCTCAAGGCAGTCCTGGGGAAATGGGCTCAAGAGAGAAAGTGTGAAGGAGGCTTAGACCCAACAGACACTGACACGCTCTCTGGGGCTTTGCTGCAAGTGGGCCTGGAGCTGTCAGAGAGGATGCAGTCAAGTGAGGGGTCTTTTTAAAGACCGGGTATATAATTGCGTGCATGCGTGCTTAGTCACTTCAGTCATGTCCGACTCTCTGCGACCCCATGGACTGGAGCCTACCAGGCTCCTCCCTCCCTGGGATTTTCCAGGCAAGAGTACTGGAGTGGGTTGCCAACAGAGCACCATGTTTATGACGGGAAAGATCCAGTTGTGATGGGAAAAGGTGGCAAGGATAACTGCAGTGTCATGTCCACCAGTAGGTTCACAGGACTCAAGTCCAGTGGACAAGTGCAGGGGCTGGCCTTGCACGGGAGCTGGGTGGCTCCTCCGTAGTCCCAGGCCAGAGGCAGACCACGTGGGCACAGGGAGTTCTGTGGAGGTGGTGGTGGGAGTTTGTGAAGTTCACTTCTGATTGCTTCTGTCTTCCCAGGAAAATAAAAGAAGATTGTCGCTGACCACTAGGAGCAGAGAGGAGAGATCGGGGGTAATTTCTCCCAGAGGTGTTTTCATCCCGGGCTGCCCGTGGGCTGGACCACATTGTATCTTTCCTGACTTACTAGAGATAAGAAGGACACAGCTGCCTCTGTCCCTCCCGTAACTGCCCAGGACCCCAGGGGAGCCAGACAGCACTCCACTAGCCCCCAGACCCTGCACAGCATCTCTCAGCACACTTCCTGACTAGGTTTTCCAGAAACAGGTCCTGAGGGCTCAGAGTGCCCAGGCCTCATTCAGCCTCCCCCTGCCAGTCCAGCCAGCCCAGCTCCAGAGGGCAGGGGACACGGTGGGGAGGGGCTGTCTGGGAGCCAGGTGGAAACCTCCTACAGGTGTCTCCTGGAGGCCTTGCCTACAGCCAGCCCTGCTCACAGCCAGCGACACATCTCGTATCCAGAGACTCGTTAGTGTTACTGCTAAACTGTGTAATTCCACTTGTCAGACCCCTCAGAGGAAGGCAGACAGGCTTCAGGTGCCTGCGAGATGGGAAAAGAGAAGCAGCTGTCAGCTCCAGCCTCTGTCTCCCTCCTCCACGGCGGCTCCTGCGTGCAACCTCCCCACGACAACCACACTGGATGGGATGTGCCGGAATAAACCTCAGATCCCAGGACCTCACATTTCTGGGACAGACTTTGTGCCCTCTCAACACACATTAGCTCCCTTATTGCTCAAAACAGCCCTGAGTCTGAACTAACGTCGTCCACATTTTACCAATGATGGCATTAACTCTCAGAGATGTTAAAGAACTTGCCAAGGTCACCCAGCTGAAAAACGGAAGAGATAGGATTCGAAGCCAGGTCTCCCTGTTAAGAAAGCTCTCCACAGCATCTTTCAGTGCTTTTTCTAATAGAGTTTTCCCAAAATGGGTCACTGAGGGCTCAGAATGCCCAGTCCCGTCCAGCTCTCTCCTCAGCCTATCTGGCCAGACTGTCAGACTGCTCAGGTTCAAATCCTGATTCAGCCATTTACTACTTTAATGCCTGTGAACACAGCACATTAACCTCCCTAAGTCTCTACTTCCCCATCTGTAAAATGGGAAGGTGGCAGGACCTCCCTCCCATGGTTGCCGCAACAGCCCTTGTCATGCTGAGCCAGATACTCCTCCTCTCGACATGCCCCAGAACGTGGTGTGGACACCCCAGGCAAGGGCAGGGCCAAAGCAGGCCCTCTCCTCCCTCATTCTGGCTTCTAATGATACCTCCTCATAGTCACATCAGTCCTTTGGCTCACATAAAGCTATAGTCCCCTCTGTCTTCTAGATCTTTTTAACACAAAATATCAAACAAGCTATGTAGGAGACTCTGGTTTGATTCCTGGATCAGGAAGATCCCCTGGAGAAGGGAAAGGCTACCCACTCCAGTATTCTGGCCTGGAGAATTCCATGGACTATGTAGTCTGTGGAGTTGCAAAGAGTCAGAGACGACTGAGCAACTTTTGCTTTCATCAAACTAGCCAAACTGACTTTGCTGTAAAGAAAGTGAGTCACCCCGAGCTGGAAAAGAATGAGATGCAAAGCCCCATCCCAGAGGCCTGTGTAGTAGCACACGTTGTCCCCATCACCCAGAAGCCATCAGATAGACATTCTGTGTAGATGAAAGAAAAGTGAAAGTGAAAGTCACTCAGTGGTCCCCAACTCTTTGTGACCTCATGGACTATATGGTCCATGGAATTCTCCAGGCCAGAATACTGGGGTGAGTAGCCTTTCCCTTCTCCAGGGGATCTTCCGAACCCAGGGATCAAACCCAGGTCTCCCACATTGCAACCGGATTCTTTACCAGCTGAGCCACAAGGGGAGCCCAATACTGGAGTGGGTAGCCTATTCCTTCTCCAGGGGATCTTCCCAACCCAGGAACCAAACTGGGGTCTCCTGCATTGCAGATGGATTATTTACCAATTGAGCTATCAGGGAAGCCCCTATATAGATGAGGTTGCTTGTAAATGCAAATAGGGAGTGGGCTGACGATTAGGAGGGAGCAAAACAGGGGGTGAAGAATCTATGCCTGGTGAAGGAGAGAAAATGATGAGAAGGAGGAGAGGAGACAGAGCTGGAAGTGAGCCCGAGCTCATGATTGCAGGAGATGAGGCTTGGAGGCGCTCCTCTGCTGGTTTAGTGAAAGCTCTTCAAGGATGAGAACCAGAAGAGCCCCGGGAGAATCCTGCCAAGCTGGGGTGGCCATTCAGAACCAGGGTGAGTGGGGGCCATAGAGCCAGAGGGACCACCAGCTTCTGCAGAGACCAGAGGGACCCAGTGTACCCTGAGTACAGTATTCAACCCACACAATAACCTTGTGAGGCCCCTTTCACACACAAAGACAATAAGGGTCCTTGACTCTCTGCCTGGTAAGAAATCTCCAAGAAACCATTTGCCACTTGGTTTCTTGCAAACCTCCAGTGACAGACAGCTCACAACCTGTGAGGCTCTGTAACTAGTGCACGGTCACACTAGATTCATATGAGGATTCACTGGACTCCACAGCCCACAGTGCACAGGACTTGGAAACCTCCACCTAGACCTTTCTGCCTCCAACTATGAGGCTTCCTGCCAGTTGCTCTGGATGCTACATCATGGCTTTCCTCATGCCCACTGCCCCAGAAGAGGGCTTAGGTAACCAGGTGGTGCAGGCTGGGTGGGGTGGCTGTGGTCTGCCTACCCAGAGGTCTTAGCTTGGGGAAGGGAGACCTTGTTACTTTGGGGCCACTTGTGGGTGAAGCAGAGGCTGGCTGGCCTGGAGTGAGAGAGACAGACAGAGAGACAATGAGAGAGAAAAAAATGAGATGAAATCCTAGAGGTTCCCCTGACTAGAGTGTCCTATGGAGCCCAAGAGTATACCAGTTCTTTCCTGTACCTGAGACAGGAAAAAAAAGGTAGAGGTCCCCTGATTACAGGGATCCTGACTCCCTTAGCAGGAAGTTAGGAAAAAAGCGAGGCTAGCTCCAGAGGGACCCACTCCAGTGTTCTTGCCTGGAGAATCCCAGGGACAGAAGAGCCTGGTGGGCTGCCGTCTATGGGGTCACACAGAGTCAGACATGACTGAAGCGATTTAGCAGCAGCAGCAGCAGCTCCAAAGGGCTTGGGACCAGGAAGATGGAGCACAGCAAATGGCACGCTCACCAATCCTCCTCCCTCTGCCTATGGCAGACATCACTAATCAATCATGGCCCTCTATCTTGATAAGTGGATGGTGGTTTTCTTTTACACAGCAATGCACACTCTGAGGGCCTTGGGCCCAGTGTCTATAATCTCTAACAGCAGGAAAATTATGCAGGGTTTTGAAGACTGAACTTGATCCTGTAGGTCAAGGGCAAATTTCTAACAGAGGCTTAAAACTCACAACGTGTTGGCTTATGGGCCAATTATATCATTTGGTGCAGTTTTCTTCTTTTTCCTGGCCCTGGGCACAAGCAGCCAGGGTTTGAGGACAGGACAGAGGCCGCATCTGTGCATCCTGTCTTTTTCCAGCACACCAAAAGCAGCAATCAGTGCTTGGGAAACTGAACGATCCAGGCTGTGATGTTAGCTCCACTCAGCGCCCAGCTCTCTTACTTTCCTAGAACAATCTAATCAAAGACTCAGGACTATTTTTAACTGATTAAGAGGAAAGCCTAGAATCAGAGTTTCTTTTTAGCAGCTGTTCCACCAACAAGATGCTACTACAAACAACTACAGTTATCTCAGAACACACAGAGCAAGCATCATTTGGGCTTCTACTGGGCCTAATAAGACCTCTTCTTTTATTGGTGTTAGTTTCTCAACACCTGACCATTAGGATGAATTAGGGCTGCAGAAAAGACTCTGCTAAGGGAGTCCTCAAAGCTTGAACCACACAATCAGACAAATCACCTCAGTATCATTTATGGGAGAGTAGGTCCCCATAGCAACATAGTCAGGATGAGATTGGCTGATTTTAAATAATGAGGCACCTACAGATACGCATGCAGACCTGAAGCTGTGATCCTACCTGAAAAATAGCTATTGAGAGTATAGGGAAGGCTGAAAAAAGGAAATCCCTGAAAGGGACAGTGGCCAGCTGTCCACTCAGAAACTAACCTCTCAGGTGAAGTTCAGCAATGGACACCCCAAACATGCTTCTCCAATCTGGCCAGTGTTTGGAGCTCTATCCCCCATTGCCTTTTATTATAGAGCATTTTATAGCAGACGTGGTGCACTCAACCAGCCTCAATACTCTGCCTGTGGCAGACATCACTAATCGATCATGACACTCTGTCTTGCTGAGGCTGAGAGTAGACTGAGACTACTTCAACGCAGAGCTCCAGCCAGCCACTACCAGCTGAAGATGAGATAAAACCTGGTTGTTAGTCTGCTTTGTGGCTTTTTTTTTATGATTAAGTTGGGTCAGAATGGGAATTACTGACCTTCTCAACACTGGCCATGAAGACCATCTTGGCATTTGCTTTAGCTTTGATGTACTAATGCAGGATGTTCAAGAGGATGTTTGTGGTTCCAAGCAGTAAATTTGGCCCCAGAAGGCTGGGAGTACGTGATATACATGGGGTCTTATGCAGTGCTGATTGGATGGGGCTCATTTAACATTATGTCTGCCTAGCACCCTATTCATCTTCTAGAAGCAGCTGCCCCTTCTTTGGTATAGTGATTCCTATTCTCTCTCCAACAATGTGATTTTTTAGGTGGGCTGCTAATTATAATACCTACCCCATGGTAGTAGGTATTCCTACTCTCATGGTATACCTTCCTCATGGTAGTAGCTATACTCCTGTGTAGTTCAGTTCAGTTGCTCAGTTGTGTCCAAGTCTTTGCGACCCCATGGACTGCAGCATGCCAGACTTCCCTGTCCATCACCAACTCTGTAGTTCAGGTATAGACTAATCATGGATGAGAAACCTGTGCTGGGCCAGATAGAGGTCTTCCCTAAGAGTTTTGGACCCAGAGTTAAGGGAAGGAGGGCTGATCCTCTCTGCTGATTAAACTGAGGGGTGCAAGGCATGGAAATACCAGTAGTCGTTTCTTGACATGTGGAGAAATCTGGTCTGAGGAAACAAAGCTGATTCATAAAGATAAGAAAGATGGAGCAGGAGAGATAGAGAGTGAGAGAGAGAGAGATGGTAGAGATATAAAAATAGATAAAGAGAGAAAGAGAAAACCTAGTAGTTCTAGTTCTCCCCAAGACCAAGCTACACCCCTTCAACAATCATATGAGTTTTCTAATAAAGCCCCTTTGGGGTTGCACTTTAAAGTTGAGTTTCTGTAACTTACAACCAAGAGCCTGGACAAAATGCAGTTGCAGAGTGAAAACCCACAAGAGGAAGATAAGACCACTAAGTGGGACTCCTGGAGGCAAATATGAAAAGCTCCCTGGGAGAAGGGTTTGTACTGTTTGTCATGGGATGCAGGTAGTCATAGCGATGGAGAGAGCCTGACCTGGCAGGGAACCACCCATGAGGATTTGTACAATTATACCTTTCTTTCTTTCTTTTTTATTAAATTCAATCCTTTGGGCTGTTCCTTGGACGTCGTGTGGCCTAGACTCATGATTCTTGGGTCTGTGAGGCAAGTTGATCTCAGTGATCTCTATGTACTTTGCTCCAGGGTTCCCAAGGAGGGGGGCAGTATCACAGATACAGTAAGGAATAAACGCATTCCTGGAAACAGTGAGAAAAAAATACATTCCTGGGAAGAGGGGCTATATCTATGCACTGCCCTCGGGTCCAGAGAGCAGCAACATCCCACACACTTCCCTGCAGGACACACACTTCTGAAAATAGCCAGGATAGGAGGGTGTCTTCTACAAACACCCACAGAATCACTCATGCTTTCAAAATAGGGCTGCTGGTGCTGGCCGTATGATGGCTCGCATGCTGGGTACCTCAGATACAGATAAAAACACATGGTCCTAGCCTTGAGGAAGGCTCGGGCTAGTGGGGCATGGAGACGTGGTGTAGAATACAGTGCGGTGGTTTTCAGCAAGGTAAGGGATTCTAGAAGGCCAGGGAAGAAGGCATGGTGGGTCAACCTGAGGAAGCACACAAGGCCTCACATCTGAGAAGAGACACGTGTGCTGAGTAAGAGCTCACTCAGAGGATAGGATGCTAGGATTTTCCTTAAATTCCCAGACGTTCCCAAGTATGGTAGGGACTTCACTGTCACCTTGGAGATGTCTTCCTGAATAACAGATTCTGAGAAGCTAAAAACTACCTTTCTCTGACACCTTCTGTAACTAAGCTTTTGCATGTAACCTAGGTTTTGCCAAGCAGACAGGCCTGATGAGATGTGGAAGGCCATTGTGAGCCCGATGATGTGTCCATGGGATCATCCACAGAAATTTTGGCTAAGGGTCTTCTATGAAGTCCCTAGTCATAGGTGCTGAGCAGTGGGAGGTGGTGGGAAGCCTCTTGGCTTCAATAGAGCAGTTCTATTTTATGATGGGACATTCTCCTGGCTTTATTTCCTGACCCTCTCAATAATTCTGTGTGCTGCCTGGCCTGTAAAATAAATCCCTTTGTTTTAAAAGCATTTGGAGTAGATTCATTCTGCAACTAAGATTCTTGAGCATCAGGTTCTGCTTTGGTCTTCCTTCCACTCTAACAGTATGGTGCCGTGGTTCAGACCAACAACTCTGGCTTTAGAAAAACCTTTGTTTAAGTCCCAGCCCTAACATTTTCTACTAATGAAACCTTGGGACTGATAGCAGTTTCTCCACCTATAAAATGGTGGTAATTATTATATGTACTTCATGATGTTGTTATAGAGCTCAAATGAGATAATATATTGTAAAGAACATAATACTAGACATGCAGCAAGTGCTAGGTGGATGGTTTTTACTATCACAGCTTGGATTTCTTCACCAACCAACTCAGTCTTTACACTGGTTGTGAAAAGTCAATTTAAGGTTGGACAAAAGAGCATTCATGCCATAAAAAAGGAGACCTTGACAACCTGGAAGGTGAATTGAATGAGATGAAATAAAACAGGAGTCAACGCACAGTCCAAATCTCAGGTAAAAAAATCTGAACAAAGACAGGGAGGCTGAGACACTGGGCTTGGGTATAATATATATGAGACAGATTTGTGGGATCAGAAAACAGATCAATGTGCATCACTGGTGTGATATCACCAAAAAACTAATACGGTCTTTGGCTGTATTAATGGAGGTAGAGTGTAGAAAGGGGGAAGTTTTATTCTGCCATGTCTTGATCAGCACATGTCTATAAAGTTGAATTTAACTTTTGGGAATCTTACCATGAGAGGAATGCAGAGACTATTCTGAATTCAGAAGCCACCTAGGATAATAGCTAACTTATTGATCTTTTATTATATACCAGAAGCCATTCCTACCCCCATGCTTAATTTTTCTCCCAGAAGTCTAGACTTTGATTCATAGAAGTTGGGGTAGGCTGTGCAGAGTCAGTTCTGATAAAAAGCCATGCCAAGGATGCCAAATGCATGGCAATGATGCTATCACTCACCCCTCCCATCCCATGGCAGACATCACTACTTAATCACAGATCTTCCTGAGTCTGAATGTGGCTTCCAAAAAATCTTCAACCAACACTGCACTCAGTCAAAAATGAATCCTATAGACCAGTCCTTCACCATATGGACAGGATGGATGAGTGGTGACTTTGCTGTGAATTGAACTGTGACCCACAGATTGACCCTCTTTCAAAATGGGCCAAAAGACATGAAAGAGAAGCTGGCAGGGCCTCCCAGACACTGCAACTGTGGAAATTTGGTATTATTAATGCACCAAAGTGGATCAAGCTTTGTGACAGAGAGAATGCTTTGTATTTACCAAATCCTATTTCATTTTTTTTCTGGACACACAGGAAGACTACATTTCCCAGCCTTCCTTGCAGTTAAGTCATGGTCATGTGATGGGGTCTGGCCAACTAATTATAAGCAGAATTGATTTGCATCACCTCTAAGGCAGACCACATGCCCTTTCTTCCCCTTCATCAATGACCTTGGAGGCCATGCATTGGGATGGCAGCATCACATATAGAAGAAGCCTGGATCCCTGAATCACTATTAGGAAGAAAGCTCCAAGGCTTGCCACCCAAACCATGTCAGACTACATACATGAGCAAATACTAACTATTGTTGGAGTGAGCTCCGAAGATGTCAGAGTGTATTTGTTAATGCAGTAGAGCCTAGCCTAGCCTGATTGCAGAAGTTAACACCTAGTGTCTCTTCAAGTGTGGTCTAGGACTGCTGGCTTTAGAATCATCCAGGAAGCTTATTAGAACTACACATACTTGACTCTACCTCAGAGGACCTAGAACCATAAACCCTGAGAAGGGCCCAGGGGTTTACAACTTTAGAAAGCAGTATACTTATTCTCTCCGGAGTTTCAGAACCCCTCACTGCTCAGCCACATTCACAGGAGCCAATCTATCACTCTGTGGTGAGAAATAGAGCAGCCAAGCAGAGTGGAACCCTGGTCAGGACTACCTTTTCCATGGGCATACCATAGGGTCACAAAGAGTCAGACATGACTTAGTGACTGAACAACAGCAACATTAATGAAAGAAACTGAATTCCCATCTGAAAACCACTTGGGGCCCTGGAATCAGTCCCAGGGATTTGAGAAAAGGAATCTTAAGTGTCTCAGCAGGAGCTATATGGCCTGAAACTCTCCAACCATCACTGCACACTCCCCTGCACAGACCAAAGAGGACACCTTCTTCCCCAGGTCACACTGGAAGCGGATAGCCAGTATTCTGCTCCTGCATCACTTTCTTTAGATTCTATAAAGGACCTCCTTTTATTTTCCCATCCACTCCTCAGGCAGGAGCCAACAGTGAATTAGGTGATACCCTTGAGGCCATCCCAGGAGGATTCACACAGCATTCAGTATCCCCTTTACTGTTCGTCTCCATCATGAGACTAGGCAGGGGGAAGGGGGTATACATCTTCTATGAATGTTGACTCCTAATGTCCCCTGTCTGTAAGGTGTGAGGGCAACTTCTCCCCTTGTCTGCCAACCACAGGGGCTCCAGAGCACAAGACGGATTTGAGTCCCTGCTTTGCCACTTATTGAGTGGGTGAATTGAGGCAAGCCATTCCATCTCTCCAAACTGCAGTTCCCTCCCCTGTCAAGTACGGATAAAACAACAGCCACCTTCCACAGTGATGGTTACAGGACACATCTCTTCTTGACAGCCCCTATATAAAATGTCCTCAATCAAATGTCAAATGAATGAGGACTTCTATATGTGATATTTGTGGGTGACCAGGTATGTATGTGGGAAGAAGGGCAAATGGGGTGGAGACCATGGAGATTAAGAGCCTGTCTTTTGAGAAGAGCTTGCCTTTGAATTGTCAAGTACTATGTGGCCTCAGTTGCTATATCTTTAAAGTGGGAGCAGTGATCCTTCTGTCATAGGGTTGTTTTAAAGTTTAAATGAGTGTGTGCTCTGGTGCACAGATGCCTGTGTGTCTGTGAGTATAATGTAATATCTGACATTTACTGGGTGCTTATTATATGCCAGGCACTATTCTAAGCACAGTTCTGTATTAATTCATTAACTCTCACAACAACTCATGAGGCAGACATTCTTACCCCCATAGGTAAGTTGAACCATAGCTTTAAAATACACTGACAAGAGTTCTCACTAGTAAGATATCAAAAACCCTTCCATTTCTCCTCTAGTACTGCTTTTTCCCTCTCCCTGATGCTAAGAGGTGGGAGGGGCAGATGCAGAGCCCACACCTTGCCAGAGGCTGAGCCCACTCAGCCACAGCCCATGGACTCACCTTGTTTCACTTCCCAAGGAGCTCCTGCAGTTCTGGGAAGCTCCATGCAGTGTTTGAGGTAAAAGGGGAACAAATAGGACAGAAGCAAAAGAGTTGGCACCGTTTCTCCAGCATCCCAGAGCCCTGAGAGGTCATATGTCCATGCTCCATCTTCATCCGCGGGCAGGACCAGGCTGTCCTAGTCTGATTTCAGTTGCATCCAGGGATTTGATCAAGTCATAAAAATGAGGCTGTCTTAATACTAGGGCCCAGGAATCACTCCCTTGGTCGTACCTTAGAGAAGCACTTGCCATGTGTACCTGGAGACACAACCAGGGATGTCCCCAGTGATGGGGATCATAACTGAATGTTGAATAAACAAGGTGTGTCACGGGCACATTCTGGAACCCTATGCAGCCGCAAGAACAAATGAACTGCAGCTCCACGATCAGCTTGTAGGAATCTTTAAGAATGAGATTTTTGAGTGAAGAAGTTGCAAAATAATTACCTTGTCATAAGAAGAGTAAAAACTTGGACTTCCCTGGTGGTCCAGTGGTTAAGAATTCACCCACCAGTGCAGGGGACATTGGTTCTATCCCTAGTCTAGGAAGGTTTTACATGCTATGGGGCAACTAAGCCCGCATGCTTCAACTACTGAAGCCCACACACCTAGAGCCTGTGCTCCGCAACGAGAAGCCTGTATTCTGCAATGAGAAGCCTGCATATGGCAACGAAGAGTAGCCTCTGCTCACCGCACCTAGAGAAAGTCCTCATGCAACAGTGAAGACCCTGGGCAGCCAATTAATTAATTTAAAAAACCTTCCCAAACCCAGACTTTATGTTTTTAAGAAAACAGTGGAATGATAAATGCAAAATTTAAATAGAGTGACCCTTGGTAGGGAGCAAGGATTTACAATGAGGGAGAAACACACCAGAGTTTCAGTAGTTTGGGAATGTTCTAGTTCTTGGGTTGGGGTGGAAACATCAGTGCTCATTATATTACCTTCATAGTATGCACACACACACACACACACACACACACACACACACACACACTTTTATTTGAATCAGATGTTAATTTAGAAAAAGAAGAATGTCTTATTCTTATAATATCTTGTATATAAATATATATGTGATATATACAACAACAAACCTCCCTCCTGCTTATCCATTGAGTTCTTACCATCACAGTAATAACAGCAAATATTCATATGACCCTTGGGACCAGGTCTTTCTCTAGATACTCTACATGTATTCAACCTCCATGAAAAGTATTACTAATATCTGCATTTTTCAGATGGTTAAACTGAGTCAGAGAGGCCACCTCACCGAAGGACATGCACCCACTAAGTGGCAGAGCCAGGATGCACCCCCAGCCCACCCAGTTCTGGGCCTGCATCCCTAACCACTGGACTGACCCTGTGGTTTGCCTCCATTATCCTATTTAGTTCTTATACTGGCCCTTGCAGGGGTAGGTTAGTTATTATTTCATCTTCTAGAAGAGGAAGCCAAGCCAAACATCTGCTGGCCGGAGGGAGCACATTTATAAACCTCTTCCCTCACCAGGCCCCCAGCGGACCCAGCTGATGGATCATGGCACAGACTCCAGACCCGCCCCCTGTAGGCAGGTGTCATTAATCAATCAAGGTCGGTCCACACTTTAAAACCGGTTTACCACCCCTCAGCCTAAACAACCTCCACTTCTGCAGGCCCTAGAGGCCCTCCCAGCCCTTCTGTCTGAAAGACCTCTCCTGTCTCCTTCCCTGTCCCCCTCCTCAGCAGTGGACCACACCTGACCGCCACTGGGGCACTCCTGGACCCAAAAGGCTGATCTTCCCACCATCCAGTGCTCCACGTCTGTTACAGATCAAAACTGGCCTTGAACAAGCCTCTGACGCCCCCTGCCTCGGTTTCCCCAAACATGACTTGGGCAAAAGGTTGCATGACCTGTACCGACCCTAAAGCAACATCTGTGTCTCTGCTTTCTGTCTGTCTTGGAGGGAGGGTGAGTTAAAGACCAGGCCCACTGGGGACCCCATTTCTGGAGAATCAAGACTTTGGGGGCCCAGCTGGCCTCACCCCTCCCCGAGCCCTGGATTATACTCCAAGCCACTCCTAGCAGCAGCACATTGCAATAGATATTAATTGCTACATTAAATTCTATGATACTGCTTAAGAGAATGTTCATTTAATTTCCCTGCAACTGTGGTCAACCTGATCTTTAATTGAAACTGACAGGCACAATTTAAATCAGGTAGCAAACTCCCTTCTCTTTAAAGGAGCCAAGAATGGCATGAATATTAAATGGGTCAGGACAGTTGGCAACACTAATACAGTTTAAATCGGAACAAGCCTCAGCTACAGCTTTTAATTATTCATGCTCTCCTGGTAAGTCGGGCCCTGACAGCGGTGTCACTGAGAGTTCAGGCAACTTCCCCGACGTGACATGAAAGACAAGGCGGGGCAGGAGGGGGCGCAGGGTGGCCCCGGGTCCTGGGTTAGGCCCAAGCTGTCTGAGGAGGGTAGTCCAGCTTGGAGAACGTGCTTGAGGGTGGTCCTTGCTGCTTTTGGTATCACTTAAGTGCTGTTTGCAAAATCAGGGAGGGACAGGAGTGGAACTGGAAAGAAGCCTGGGCAGAGACAGGAGCAGCTAGAGAGAAAGACGGGCAGGTGGGGACACACCCCAAGCTCAGAGATGGAGACAGACAGGCAGAGAGACAGAAACTGAGCTAGGAGCAGAGATGCATGGAGGCAGAGCCAGAAGTTACCTCCGAGGCTCAGAGAGACTGAGCAGGGACGGCCAGGGGATGGGGGTGCGGCTCAGAGTCAGGTATCCATCTACGAGGACCACGGTGAGGAACCAAAGCACCAGAAGGAAGCAGAAACTCAGAACGTGTCCCAGAGATGGCTGCCTGGGGACTGAGGGTGGAGCTTGCTTTGCAGACACCAGCTCCTGGAGTAGCACAGACGCCACTCAGCATTTCTCAGACTGAGCCAGGTCCATAAATCACTCGGGACAGAAAAAACCTGTGAGCAGGCTTAAACACAGCACCTGGCATGAGAAATGGTGGCAGGGGCGGTAAGGGGCCTGGGGAGAGGAAGGACAGACAGAGAGAGCAGACAAGAGAGATCAGAGATGGGCCAGACAGAGGGAAGAGATAGGAGAAAAGGCTGAGAGGATGGTGGAGAGAGAGGCCCAGAAACCTAGGAAAGATGCACACTCACAGAGCTGGGTTGAGTGATGCCCAGGGAGATGGTCACAGGCAGCAAAGATACTGAAAGGATTGCCTTTGCACGCTGACTTTTGAAATGTTTGCTTGCAACTTGCAGTTCTTAAGGATAATATGCCCTCCTCTGCATGAGGCACTTACAAGGCTGTAAGACATTTTCCCACCCACTCTGACACCCCATCCTTGCCCCCTCCCCAGATTCGCCAACTCTAGTGGGGCATTCTAGGATATTCATTATTCCCAAAGCACCGAGACCACTTAATTGATCTGCAGTCAGTTATGAGGCATTTATCTAAACTGTCTCTTCCTAGTCATGTTCTCTGCCTGTATCACCTCTTGAGTGGATCCGCGTGGTGCAGTGCCCAGAGCGCTAGAGGAAGAGCCACTTCCAACTGCCAGCCCTTGGGCATGGGAGCCTGTGTCTCCGTCTGCCCGATGGTACGTGACAGTCCTAAAGGAGGACAGTGAAGCTAGGCCCAGATGACACGAGTGACAGCGTGAGGACCTGAGAGACATGAGAGAAATTGTCAGAAGAAGGACGTTTCTTCTTTAAAGGGTGCCTGGATTGGGGCTGTCTGCCCCAAACCTAATCCTCTGCAAAATCAGCCCAGGCAGGGTTCTCTTCCGCTTTAGAAGGGACAGGGTCTGTCCCTACTCTCCTCGCTGCGGCCAAAGCCTCCAGGGGCCACCCCGGCATCACTGTTGGTACAGACTCTGTGGCTGAAATTTGCATCTGGTCTCCAGAGCTGTCTGATCTCCAACCAGTGGGGCAGGTAAATGGAAAAGCGGCCGGGCTTCCTCAGCGTGTTTGCCCTCCGCAGCCCTTAACATTTACACATGCAGGAGGAGGAGGCAAGGAGTCTTAGTGCCGGAAGCTGGCATGCCAGCCAGGAAGAGAGCCAACTGTCTGGCTGCACCAGGCACGGGGAATGTATAAGGATTTTCATGTGCAGTATCTCCACCTCTAGGTGGGCATACATCACTCTCACTTCCGAGGTCCATTCCCACTTGGGGAAGTGAGCACAAACTCTGGCAAGAAGAACCTGCCTGGACCTTTCCACTCAACAGCCAGCCCTGCTGGAGGAAGAACGGGCTTCTGACACCCCCTCCCACACACTCTGTGTCCCCACCAGCCCCAGATATTCAGGATCATAAAGCACCATGTCCTGTGTTGCCTTGACTCCCAAGTGGGCTGGAAAACAGGAAGGATAGCCGAGCCCAGAGAGGTGATGTGACTTTCCAGAGGCCACACAGCAAGTGGTGGTAGAGCTAAGTCTCACATCTGCTTCTCTGAGGAGTGTCCCAGGCAAAGGCATTGCCCCTTACGGCTATCTTACCTTGGCCCAGCGCCCTTGAACTCGAGGTGCTGAAGGTCCAAAAGAAAAACCATACTCATGAGTTATCCTGTAAGATTTCACAGGCTGGTAGGGGAGCTGGTATGGCAGGACTGGCCACATAATTTAGGGGGCCCAGTGCAAAATGAAAATGCAGGGGTCCTTGTTCAAAAATTATTAAGGATTTCAAGATAGTGATAGCAGAGCATTCAACCAAGCGCGGGGACCATCTGAGCTTGGCGCTCTGTGTGGCTGCCCAGGCTGTGTGCCCACGAAGCCAGCTCTGCCTTAGGGCTATAAGCACAGGGTGATGACAGAGATGTTTACAGAGATTATGGGAGTGCCACAGGAAGGACAGAGCCAGGCACTAGGAATGTGGTACACAGGACAGTAGACAAGAACGTGGACACAGAATCAAACAGATCCTAACTGTTGGACCTCTGGCAGCCTACTCAACCTCTCTGACCCTCAGGCAGGACATTAGATTACTGGCCTGACCAAATGCTACGCACAAAGTAGTAACAGTCCTTGGCCCACAGTAAGCATGGAGTAAATGGTGATTACTGTCCTTTATGACTGATGACTATGAACAGGGTGAGACGAATGCAGCTCCTCCTTCTGGAGGGTCAGTGGTATATTGACCAGGCCACATGGTGACCAGACAGCTCCACAGTGGGAGGACATCCATCTGCTGCTAGCAGCTTTTTCTTGAGTTTGAATAATGCTGGACATTAACTGGTATAAGAGGATGATGTTAGGTGGTAGCTAGAAGTACTTCCTGCTGTAGGAGAGGTGACACAACCAGAACAAGGTGTCTGTTCAGTGTTTCTTCATCTGCTGCTGCTAAGTCGCTTCAGTCATGTCCGACTCTGTGCGACCCCATAGACGGCAGCCCACCAGGCTCCCCCGACCCTGGGATTCTCCAGGCAAGAACACTGGAGTGGGTTGCCATTTCCTTCTCCAATGCATGAAAGTGAAAAGTGAAAGTGAAGTCGCTCAGTTGTGTCCGACTCTTCGAGACCCCATGGACTGCAGCCTACCAGGCTCCTCCATCCATGGGATTTTCCAGGCAAGGGTACTGGAGTGGTTTCTTCGTCTAAACGATCTGAATTGAGCAGCTCGTGAGAGTCAGGCACTGTCCTAGGTGCTTAACCCACAACTCAGAAGCAGCCAGCAGAGTTCCTCACCCTTATGGAATTCACTGGCTAATTTTTGCCACAGTAGAGCCAAAATCTCACTTTCACAAAATAATAATAACAACAGTAATAATTATAAAAGGTCAGGGACCGTTATATTGAAGACTTGTGTGTGCTAAGTCGCTTCAGTTGTGTCCAACTCTTTGTGACCTTACAGACTGTAGCCCACCTCTATATATCAAACATTGCAAAGGCTTTATCTTCATTCATTTATCTTTATCCTCACAACTCTCCTGAGATAGGTACTCTTCATAACTACATGTTACGAATGGAGAAATTGAGGTTGAGAGAGGTCTGGTCCCTTGGCCAAGGTCATAAACCTAAGTTAAGTGGCAATCTCTCCTTCGAAACATACTTGTTGAACATTTACTCTCAAATGGGAAACCGTGGTGAATCCAGACAGGTCTACCCTCATTCCAAGGGGAGAGGCAGAGAATACAAAAAAGAGGAAAGATAAGTGAAACAACAAAATTATAGGCTTTAATTAGAGCAAAAAACCCGGGGGAGGATGCTAAAGTGAATATCCCAGGCCTAGATCAGTGTCTAGTACAGTAAATATTTGCTGACTGACTACATGAAAAAGGAGGTCACACAATATCATTTTTGCCAACTGCTGAGAAATGAAGAGCTATCAGACAAGGAGTAGCTGACTCCAGGTAGAGTGAGCAGCATGTGCAAAGGCCCTGAGGTGAGAAGAGTGTGGCATGTTGGAGGAACTGAAAGGAAGCGGATGATGCCAGAACACACTGAGAAAGTGAATGAGTAGCATGAGATGAGGTCTAGAGGGGTAGAGATCGCATTCCTAGAGGTTACCAGGGTAAAGGAGTTTGGAATTTCTCACAATGGCAAAGGGAAGCCAATGAGCAAAGGATACAGGGCTATTTACATTTTAAGGAGATCACTGTTTACCTTGGGAGGGGTGGTGTACTAATCATGGCCACTAGTTCTTTGCTGTTCCTCTCATCAATAGACAAAGTCTGTTTCCCCTCCCCTCAAGTTTAGCCCTTGGCCTATTTTGACCAATAAAATGCAGCAAAAGTGATGCTGAATAATTTCCAAGATAGAACCTTCAAAGATCTCTAGCTTCTGTTTTGACCACTTGGGATTTTTCCCATTAGAGCCCAGCCTCTTTGATGATGAGCCCAAGCTGCACAGAGAGGCAAGTGGCAAATGGAGGCATTCCAGCTAACAGCACCAGCTTAGCTTCCAACTGCCAGCCAGGTAAAGCCTCAGAAGACTGTAGCCCAATCAACACCATGTGGATCAGAATAACTGCTTGCTGAGCCCAGTTAACTCACAGACCTTTGAGAGACAAACAGGGGGTGGCTGTTTTAAGCTGCTAAGTTTTGGGGTGGTGTGTTACACAGCAATAGATGACTGGAACATGGAGAACAGGTTGAGGGAAGGCAAAAGCAGATAGACATGATTTGAATTCAGAACTCAACAACTCTAAGATCCTGCTCCTATCCACCATGCCATGTAATACCAAAGCCTCTCTGATCACTGATGCCATACATTAACTCTCCTGTCCATCTGCCAGCCCAACTCTGAGACTCAGGTCCCTTTTCTCTCCAACTCTGATATCCATCAGCCACCTCCGGTCCTGACCCTTCCCAAGGAACCCGGCTTGGCTGAGGTCTAGGGAGCCAGTGGGGCATGTAAGGATCCCTGACCATCCTGCTTTCACAGCCCTGTCTGTGTCTTTCATCCTAGCCCCAAAGTCAGAGCTGGCCTGGAGGGAGAGCTTCCTCCCTCCCCTGGCCCTGGGGAGCCGGCCGCTGCCCTACCAGCTCTCCCCTGCACTCAGACGTGACTCACTGACCTTTATGAGCCTGAGACTTGATGGGCCTGGTGTTTTATTAACCTAATAAAAAGGCAGCCTGGTTCAGGGGCTTAACATTTCTGGAGAGAGGAAGTCTCTGCCCCCCGGGCATTCGGAAGAAGAAATACTATCTTGGGCCCAGCTCCCCCAGCACTGCTTTCTGGGACCTCTTATAGGGAGGCAAAGAGCAATTCATTGTATTCCCCGTCAAACAGCAGCAGCAAGCCACAAAGCTTAATTTAATTTTGTAATCAGTGAAAGCGCAGGCAGAGGAAGACTGCTCACTGTTTTTTCCACTTTGCTTTTTAATAGGATATCTGACAGTACACATAATACAGTGGCTTTATTCAATAAAGAATGTGCACGTACACACACACACACACACACACACACATACACACACACACATGGCAAGGCAGCTACAGGACAGAGGAAAGAATCTGAGTTTTGGAGGCCCCAAACCTTCTCCCTTGCTCACTTTGTGGCTTTTGGATAAGTCACTTCACTTTTTGGTGCCTCTTTAGCTAACAAAGGCATTTTCCTTATCTTTCTTAGATTTAGTGAAAATAACCTTAATATATGTGCTAAGGAATGTGCAGAGTCTCACTGAGTCTTAGTAACAGGCTTCAGAGCGGCTGCTGTTAGCATTTCATATATATGAATATTTGAAATATAATATATTAAATACATATATAAATAATATAACTAAATATATATGTATATAAAATAGAGGAGGGATTCAAGGCAGAGAATGGTTTCGCCCAAAGACACACAGCCAGTAAGTGGGCAGAGCTGTGTATCAAGAGGGCTTTTAGTTATAAGCAATGAAAACTGACTCTAAATGTCTAAGCAGGAATGATAATCTTCCAGTGGATGGTGAGTGTCCAGAGAACCGGCTTGAGCCTGAGCTTCCAAAACCACAGAACAGAGCTGTTCTGATGAGGAAGCCACCTCTGCCACCTCCCCTCCTGCCAAGTACCAGGCCAAGCTGTTTACACCATGGCTGAGAACTTGCATTTTGTGCACCTGCTCCTGGGTTTTCAGTACCAATGCCACTCTGCCCCAGGAACTCTATCCTCTACCCCTGCTACCCCTCCAGAGCCAGCAACCCTGACACTTCTGCTTAACAGCAAAATGCATTCCATAGGAGCCCCCATTCCCAATTTTCTCTTCATTTTCTCAGCGAGTCTGTACAAGTGAGTTTGGCTGATGGAGCCCAGGTCAACTGCCAACTCTCTGGCTATAAAGGGGGCTGGGAAAGCAGCCTTGGAGATGAAGAGCATGTGGGCCTGGAGGCGAGCCAAACACAAGAGGATGGGCCAAGGGTCCATACGGCCAAAAACAAGGCAAATGTCTACAACCCACTGGATTGACACCGGCAGAATGACTTAGAGCCTGCCTTTGGCTGAGTCAGATGAGGAGTTGGCAGGAATGAGCTGTGTCCAGCACAAGGGTCTTTTTCAAGGTGGGGGTGAGGGGGATGGGGCAGATGACACTTCACTGTGGTGGCAGCTGGGGTGGGGACTCAGGTGAGCAGTCCGTAAGTGATCACAGCCCTTACCAAATGGTTTTCAGGTCACCGGGAAGTCCAGTTAATTTGGGCTCAACTGGTTCCCAGTGAGAGATAATATGGACTGGAACTGGAAGAGAAACCCTTTTTTGTTCATTGGGTACTTTCTTTTTTTTAAACCTTTTATTTTGTACTGCGGTAGAGCCGACTAACAATGTGACAGATTCAGGTGCACAGCAAAGGGACTCAGCCATACATATACATGAATCCATTCTCCCCCAAACTCCCCTCCCATACAGACTGCTACATAACATTGAGCAGAGTTCCCTCTGCTATACAGTCAGACCTTGTGGGTTATCCACTTTGAATATAGCAGAGCGTACATGTTTCGATCTCAAACCCAATAACAATCTGAAATATATTTATTTATCTGGCTGCACCAGCTCTTAGTTGCAGCATGTGGGATCTAGTTCCCTGATAATGTAGGGAACTCAGGCCCCTTGCATTGGGAGTTTGGAGTTTTAGCCACTGGACTGCCAGGGAGGTAGAACGGAAAGCCTTACAGCCCCGTGCATGGAGATGTCTGTGTCCCAGGAACCTCATCTCTAGATATGGCCCTGCCTCTGACCTGATGCCTGGTCACACCAAACTGCTCACCAGCTCCTGAGCACACCCTGCTCTTCTCACCTCAGTTCCTTTCCACATGATTTCTCCCTGTCCAGAGTGCCTTCCCGTTCTCTGTGTGGCAAGCCTCACGCATTCTCAAAATAATAATAATGTGCATGTGTGCACATTTAAAAAAATTTTTCTATATGCCAGGCCCTGCTCTAAGTATCTTTGGATGTTAACTTATCTAATACAGAAATCCTACAGAATAAAGTAAATCATCATTCTCATTTTACAAGAGAGGCAGTCCAGGAACAGAGAGGTTGAGTAACTTGCTTAATGACACACAGGGGCCGTGCCTGTCACCACTGTGTTTCACATCCATGCAGACGGCACCTCTTGTGTGAGACTTTCTAAAAGGGCTCCATGTCCAACCTTCCCTCCTCTGGGGTCCCACAGGCATGTTCCTGCAGGATCAGTTGCTTTCATTTCGGTGATCTGCCTCCCCCACTAGACTGAGGGACAGAGACTGCGCGTGTGTTATTTGCCTTTTAATCTCTGAGTCCTCAGTACGTCTCTCAGTCTGGTGCCAAGAAGTTGCTCCATGCTTGTTGAATCAATGAGTGAGTTTGTTGAGTAAACACACAGGGTAAAAACAAATCATGGCCAGAAGATCTTAATTACTGAAGAGGGGAAATGATTCAAAATGCTCATTTCCTAACGATCCTCCCCGCAACATCTACAGACTCACTCCTCGGGTGATAGTCTTCTGAGGGCTTTGCCAAAGGTTGCTGTCACCCTGACCCATGAAACAAGCACCCTCAACAACAATCACGCAGAAATTCTCTCCAACCATGGGGTATTTGGGGCTTTTCATTAATTAAACCTGGCGACCCTCCATATTAGTTAGAAAGAAAGGAAAAAAGGAAATAAGAAATGATATTAACATTGATTGAGAAGTTATTTTGACATTTTTTTATGCGGTTCTCAAACATTGTTTTGGATCAGCTGCACTGGAATACCTGCAGATTTTTTAATAAAAAAATACAGATTCTTGAGCTCCTTACCATGAAAATTCTGGTTCAGTTGGAATAAAATGGGGCCTGTTATCTGACTTTATAAATTATGCCTGGTGTTTTCCCCTTGCAACTGCAAGGCTTGGGAACTCATGTGTGCTGTGCTTAGTTGCTCAGTCATGTCTGACTCTTTGCCAGCCCATGGACTGTAGCCCACCAGGCTCCTCTGTCCATGGGGATTCCGGAGTGGGCTGCCGTGCCCTCTTCCAAGGGATCTTCCCAACCCAGGGATCAAACCCAAGTCTCCCTCAATGCAGGCAGACTCTTACCGTCTGAGCCACCAGGGAAGCTTTGGGAACCCATATTTTATATCATATTTTTCAACAGAATGCCATGAAGAAAGGATCGTTAGTCCCTCTACACATTTGGGGCTGCAGAAGTCAAATGCTTTCCCAAGGTCAGGCACTGGAAGTTGGCAAGCTTGGGCTGGGAGAGAGAGAGAGATCTCTGGGGGACTGGAATGCTATATGGAAGAAGTAAGTAAGAAGATCAGAACAATAAGAGAAGATCACATGTTTCTTTTTTCCCTAATCACAGACACCTCCTTCCCGTGGGTAAGCCTCCTGGCCCCCAGCTCCCATGTCTGCTCTTATCCTTGGCTGAGACAATCTGCTCCAGCCAGCCTTAGTTCTACCCCCCAGCCCATATTTCCCTCCAGGTATGGGATTCTGCTCTCCTGCTACCTGACCCTTGGCTGGCAGCCTCCTCCCCCCCTGCTTCAGTGGCACCTCCACACATAACTGCATCACATGGCTCTAGTAGCATGTGTAACAGTATCTTTAAGAGCCTGTCCACTGTCTCAGCTCCAAGCCTAGAGAACCCCCTTTAAGAGTGAACAGAGCGGCTTACCAGGCCAGAAGGGGGTTCATATTATAAAACATAAACCTAACAAGTGTTTGCAAAGCACCTGTTATGACTTACACAGCAAAATAAGAGAAAGTCCCTGCCCTGGGAGTTCACTGTCTTGTTAGGGATTAAGACACTCTCAGAAACAAAGGAAAACCCTCATGATCAAAGCATCCTAGAACTCAAAGGAATTCTCAGATTGGGGGAGAGACAGGGATGGAACCATTCCTGCGAACAGAGTTGGTCACGGAAGCAGAAGAGGGAGTCCAACTAGAATGTTTACTCAGGATGTTTAGGATTTCAGTGGCTGCTGGGTTGGGGGAGGAAGTTTTGGGGGGCCTCTCTCCCAGCAAATGGGATAAAGACTATGAACCCCTCACAGAAGCAGCACTCAGTAGGGCCAAGCCCAGTGCTGTGCCCTTTGGATATTACTTCCTCATTTGATGCTCATGACAATCCAAATGGCAGGGCATTTGGCAGATGAGGAAACCGAGGAGCAGAGAGGGGATGGAACTTGCCCAAGCTTGCACTGCTAAAGTAGAAGCCCTGGAATTTGGCACACAGGCAGCCTGGCTCCAGGGTCCAAGCACCTGACCACACTTTGGTCTTTCCTCTCCAAGCAGAAAGGTGCAAGAGGTGGGAGATTCCAGCATGGATTTGGAATGGGTTCAGATTCCACTGTGGCCGCTCCCTGGTGGGAAAGAAGGGGACCTGGACCGGAGCTGACACTGCAGGTCAGCTTGAGCAGAGAGGATGGTGCTGGCAGAGGGAGTGTCGGTTCTCCTGCGGACGGTGGAGAGCCGTTGGGGTTTCTGAACCAGGCAGCAATGGGCTCACAAGCCCAGGGCTGCAGGAGACCAATCTGGCCCTACTATATAGAGTAGACAAAGATGTAGAACATTTCTGCAAAGCAGGGGCAAGATCAAAGGCCTGCACCCCAAAACTGGGAGGGGACGGCAAGAAAATTGAGAGGACAGACGCTCCTGGATGTGCCCCATCCTACCCTTCCCTTTCCCCTGGCCACAGCCACCGCTCCCTGCCACTGGCCAGCTGACTGCCGTTGGGCAAGTGACTTTGCCTCTCTGGCCATCCGTAGAATCAAGGGAGACTGCAGAGGTCATATGAGGCTGCAAATTGTCAGGACTGAGGCCAGCAAACCGTAAACACGGTCCTAATAGGAGACGACGCTTCTGTGCCCAGTGCCGTCTTCTTCCCCTTCATCTGTTTGGCTGTTGATCTCCCTACCATCTATTTTGAATCTCCCTGTAGGCTTTTATCAGTATTTTTGTAGCAAGTGACCTCGCATCATTTGCAGATGTAGGCAGGATCATAAATTATAGAGGAACGAAGGAATGCTCTCTCAGCCTGTGCCTTGGCATTTCCGCTTGGTCTCTGCCTCTGGTTGCACACCTGTTTATCTGCTCAGTGGCAGCCTCTGCCTGCTCCCTGTTGTGGCCTGTGGATCTGCCCAGACCCCTTGGTGTAATGCCGAGCAGTCCTTCCAGAAGTCCACAGGCCTCTCAGCCACTCGCCACTGCTTGGCGGTCTCCACGTCCTGCCCCCGCATCCCATCTCCCCAGATGAGAGTTCCTGGAAAAGACTAGAAAGAAGACCCAATGATGCAAGGTCACTCGTTTCATCCCTAGAAGGCCTATGGGGCCTGCCCAGGCCAAGCTCAACCCAAGTTTGGTCTGAGATGCCTGAAAAATACATAGGGACAGATGTCCAGAGGGCAGGTGAAGACACTGACTAGAAGCAGGGAAAGACTGTGCTCAGAGAGTGTTGGATGGAGGTGCAGGCCCGGGAGTCATCTCTATGGAGGGTTATATTTGCAACCAAATGCTTTTGCTATTTTGGTCTCTGTTGACTTGCCTAATGCTGCAAATTAACTGTTGCTAAACATTCATCATGATACAAATAATCTTAAATATATCACATATAGCATTCACTCAATGACAACTACTCATATTTTTGCCAGGTACTGTGCTCAGCCCTGGGGCTACAGGATTCAAGTAAACAACGTGGTCATCACCCTCCAGAGCTTAGAGTTTGAAGGGGGAGTGGAGGGGGTGTGGAGGTGCAATTATCCAAATTTAACTATAATTTTGGAGACTTGCAGGAGAGGAAGGATAAAGAAGCTAGCCTGGTCTGGGAGTAAAGGAAGTTTTCCCTGATGAAGTGACTTTTAAAGTCAAGATATAAGGAATGAGCAGAAGCTGGTGACATAGGAAGTAGGGGGAAAAGCATGCTGGCAGAGGGAACAGTCCCTGTGAGGGCCTTGAAGCAGGGAGGAGCTTAGGTCAAGGGGTAAATGGAACCAGGCCCGTGTGGTTGCTACATGCTGAACAAGGAGAAAGTGCCTGCCTGAGACGAGAGCTGAGTGGCAAGCGTGGCCTCATCGCACAGGATCTTAGAGGCCATGATAAGGGTTTTAGACTTCATTGTAGGAGCACTGGGGAGTCACTGAGTGTTTTGATGAGAAATGATGTGGTCAGATCCATGCTTTAGAGCAATCTCTCAGGCTCTGTGTGGAGAAGACATGGGGAATGGGGTGCTTTGAGGAGACCTGAGTGCAATCGCATCCCTGGTCCAAACATTTCTGTTTAATTTATTCAAGAAATGTGCTCTCCATGCTTGCTCCATGCCTCTGCCTGTACGTTCATTTTCTATTTCAGAAAAGGCTACCACCTTCGGTCTGATGGTCCTAACCAGAAGGTGGGAGCGCCCATGACTCTACCTGGTTCCTCACCCCACCTGCATCCATCTGTCTCCAAGTCCTGCTCTTCGATTTCTTCCCTCCATCCCCTCGGCCACTGCCCCCTGCCCCAGGAGGGTTGCTGTTGTCTCCCTTCTCAGGCACTGCCACAGCCCCGGGGACCCCCCTGCCCTCAGGCTCCCCCAGCCCAATCCACCTCCACACCAGGGCAACCCACGAGCAATTCTCACACTTCCCTCTATCTCATTACCCCAAAGACCCCCAAAGTGCTGTGATCCCATCATGACCTGGCCCTGTCTGCCTCCAGAACCTTATCTCCTACTTCACTTCTCCCCTCCTGACCCACCCCATGCTCACCTCCACTCCTCCAAAGGTGCTGAACCAGTGCTTTCTTGCCTCCAAGCCTTTGCCTATGCTGGTCCCTCTGCCTGGAACACTGCTCCCACTCTCCTGAGTCTGGCTGGCTCATCATACTCCAGACCCAGGCTGAATGTCACTCATCCATTCCTTCACTAAGTTGACACATATTTATCGACCTTTAAAATGTGCAAGGGGATCCAGTGGGAACAGGAAGGACATGGCCCCTGCCCTCAAGCAGCTTATAGTCTGGCCCCAGCGGGTAGAGCTATATATCTGCTATATGCTTCCACAGCTCCTGTATAGCTGCACGTGGGAACGTATCATGACTGCTTCTGTGGGTGGCTTCCTCCCCAAGCCTGCAAGTGCTACAGGTGGAGAGATCAAAATACCTAGTACAGTTCTGGGCACATAGTAGGTCTTCACGTGCCACTAGATGGAGGTAACTGAGACACAGTCTCTGCCCTGCCTGGGCGAATGTGCAGGCTCATCAAGCAGTTGGAAGAGTTGCACCCACGTGGCTGGGCTGTGAGATCATTGCCGACAGCCCCACAGATGCCCCTGTGCAGCTTCTCTGCCCAGCCCCCACCATCACCCAGGGCACTAGCATCATCCCTGCACTCCGCTCCCAGTCCCTGCCGCCCACCACCCCCACATATGCAGAGCTGAAGAGCCAGAGGACCCTTTCCCTCCGAGACTAGAGCAGGGGCACTGCCACCCCTGGAAACTCAGCTTTTCCCTGCAAAATGTTAATGAATGTGTGTGTGTGTATGTGTGTGTGTGTGAATTAGCCCGAATGTTAACCCACCCAGCCTTGCATCCTGTGCCCAGCAGCTGAGGCAGGTGACTCAGCCCACTTGCCTGCCGCTGCCTCCCCTCTCCCTGCTCCGCCCAGGGGAGTTGGACTCTTCCTGCCCTTTAGGGGAAGAAACAGCTTAGTGCTCACCGTTAAAGGGGAGCAACAGAAAGAAATTGCTCCTGGAGGGAGAAGATGTGTGTTTACTCACTAAACACAAAACCAGCTTTACTCCTAACCCCAGCTCCATGCAGCTCCCTCTGGGTCACAGGACTAGGGCGCTGAAGGCGGATGCTGGGACTTAACGTCTGACTGTGATATATGGTGCCTGGTCTCCTGCCCCACCCCCCTGCTTTTTACTACTGGGGTCACTAGGAAGCTGCTTGGCCATCTCCTGCCCCCAGTCCTACCCTGGTTAGAGGAGGATCCCAGAGGCCCTGGTATAGCCCACTGGGCACTCTCAGGCAAGCCTTAGCTACCTAAGCCTTAGTCTCTGCAGCTGAAAATGCAAATGAGAATGCCCACCACTTGGGTTCTGGCATACACTCGATGAGATCACAGGCCCGCAGGCCCAGTACACATCAGTGAGCATCTGTGTCCTTTCTTTGCCCTTCAGCTGCGCCGGTTGATGCTTGACTCTGCCCCTGAAGATGCAGGCCCACCCAGGTCCCTACTTTGTCCCCAGAAGGTAGAATAGCAGGACTATGGCTTGTCCTGACTGGACATGGCAGGTAGCTAACACATCTAGTGTCCTAAGCATTTTACCCATGCAATTCATTTAACTCATGACCACCCTGCCGGTGGTGCTGATACACTCTCATTTTACATTTCCCTTGGTTTAGGGAAACCAAGGCACAGAGAGGTTACATAACTTGCTCAAAGCCACACAGCTAGTAAGTGGTAGTGCCAGATTTTTTCTTTTTTTTTTTTAAAGATATTTCTGATGTGAACCATTTTTAAAGACTTTATTGAATTTATTACAATATTGCTTCTGTTTTATGCTTTGGTTTTTTTGGCCACAAGGCATTGCGATCTTAGCTCCCCAACTGGGGATCAAACCCGCACCCCTGCATTGGATGGCAAAGCCTTAACCACTGGACCACCGGGAAAGTCCGAGCTAGATTTTCAAACCTGAGAGTCTACTCTGAGTCCCACGCTGCATCTACCTTCTACATGGAAGTGGCATCCTCTTCTGGGTATTGTTGTTTCTATCGTAGAGGTCCCAATGCCAAGGCTGTCTGCCAGGCTTCTGAGTTGGACCACCTCCTAGAATCCCTCACTGTCTGCCCCATCCCTCCCAGATCTCCCACCCCACAGACCAGAGCCGTGCGACTGACCGGGTCCTGCATATCTATGTGTGAGGAGTGGGTGTGTGTGCAGCCTCACAGGCTTCTGCGTGCCTGTGTGTACAGATGCTGTGGGCCACGGGGAGCGAGCCAGAGAGCCCGATGGAGACAGAGTCAGAGACAAAGAGACGTGGCTGCCAAATTCCCCTCATCTCCTACAGAGAGAGAGAAATAAAGGGACGGGCAAAAGCAGCTCAGAATTTAGGATGGATGTGCAGTGTGTGTGTGTGTGTGTGTGTGTGTGTGTGTGTGTAGGCACGTGTGAGTGTGTCTCCGACTCCATGGTGCATTTGTGAGGGGGAACTGTGAATGTCAGAAGATGCATGTGAGACAGGCTGCTTCTGGGGGAGGGCGTGTGTATGTGGGTTGGGGAGTGTGTACCTGAGAGCCGTCAGCTGCGATAGTCCCACCCCGGGACAAATGGTACAAGCAAGGAGGCGCTTTGAACCGGCCTTCAGTGACTTTGGAGGCAGGCAGGATGGGGGCGAGGGAGAGACAGAGGCTGCTGGAAGGGAAAGAGGCAGTGAGCTCGCATGCTGCAGGAGCCAGTGCGCTGGACGCTTTCCACTGCCAAACTGTCCTAAAAGCCATTCCACCCGCCGGGTCACGATCACAGAGCAGACCCCGAGATGAGAGCCTGGCTTTCCCAGGAGGAGCGGGGAATGGGAGGTTGGGTGCTTCTCATAGGCACTGATATTTTATTGATTGTATAACAGCCTGGAGGCAATTGTGGTGGGGCAGTGAAAAAGCAATTTTCCTTCCTTTCTTTTTTCCTGCCAGACATCCCCCTTGAGATGAAGCCAGCCCAGGGTGGGCAGCCAGGGTACATCTGGGTCATGTTAGCAATGGAGCGGAAGTCCCCTCCTCAGACTCACCATAGGCAGGTCCTTCCCTGGGCTTGTCTGTCCTCATGGAAGGACAGACACATGACTTAGGCCAGGAGAGAGTGGTAGGGGTCTGGTCAGCCCTCCTCTGCCTGCCCCACCCAGGCCACAGAAGCAGGTTCCTGCCAGGCTTTCAGTTTGGGGCAGGATGAAGAAGGCAAGTGTGGGCACCCCAGGGTTGGGAGTACCAGGCATGTGCGCAGAAAGGAGGCCCATGCCTGATCCTGAAGCCAAAGTAAGCCAGTGTCAGTTCTTTGGGGCCATGGTTAATTCACTTGGCCTTTACTTTCTTCATCCATGCAATGGGCGCAGTCTCTCTTGGGATGATTGCGAGGGATCACTTAGCCATCGCCTGGTTCACCGGAGGAGCTCACACAAGCCCGAAGGTATGTGCTGGAGGTGAAGGAAACACAGCTCAACCAGGCTTGCCCCAAAGCCAACAATTACTAGTTCACAGAATCTGAGCATAGTAAGACCTAGGGGAGGGGAAGGAGCGGAGGGAGGAAGGGTGGGGGCTCAGTACTGGAAAGGCAGCCTGCTGAGAGACCGGGGTGTGCACGGTTAGGCAGGAAGCAGAGCCCCAAGAAGGGCGAGGCCCGTGGATCTGAGAACCAAGGCAGGTTTCACACAGGAGTTCCTCTTTAAAACGCATCTAGAAACGAGTGGGAGCTTGCCAGAGTGAGGGTGGAGGGAGGTCGTGGAAATGGAATATTCCCCACAGAGGAAACAGCGCGTATAAAGGCGCGAAGACTAATTGATACTGGTAACAAACGCTTGCTGACCATTTGTTTCGGTTTCAAGTGTTTTCCACGTATCCAGTGGTTTATACTCTTTGGGTATCTATCGACAGCTCTTGCTTTATTGCTCTTTGTTTTCTCATGCTTCATGGAAGTGTTTTGTTTTGTTTTGTCTTACAATTTCAAGATGTGTGGCAACCCTGCATTGAGCAAGTCTATCAGCGCCATTTTTCCAACAGCATTTGCTCATTTCATGTCTCTGTGTCACACTTTGGTAATTCTCACAATATCTCAAACTTTTCATTGTGATTATATCTCCTGTGATCTGTGAAGTTTGACGTTATTGCAAAAAATTATGGCTCAGATGGTGGTTAGCATTTTTTTTAATTAATTTTTAATTGGAGGAGAATTTTTAGCATTTTTTGAAATAAAGCATTTATAATTAAAGTATGTACATTGGTTTTTATCAATCTATTATTTTATTTATTTTTTAATTTTTTAGAACGCATACAAATTTTAAAGGGTACCTTCTATTTACAATCATTTCAAAATTTTGACTATATTCCCCGTGTTGTACAATATATCCTTGAACCTAACTCATCCCCAGTAGTTTGTACCTACCACTCCCCTTTATTGCCTTTCCACCCCCTTCCCACTTGTAACAAACTTCCCAGTTGGTTGTCTACATCTGTGAGTTTGCTTCTTTTTTGTTACATTCACTACTCTGTTGTATTTTTCAGATTCCTCATATAAGTAATCATCTTTCTCTCCCCAACTTATTTCACTTAGCATAATGCTCTCCAAGTCCATCTCTGTTGTTGCAAATGGCAAAATGTAGTTCTTTTTTTATGGCTGAGTAATATCCATTACATGTGTATACCCCATTTTCTTTATACATTCATCTGCTGATGTACACTTATGTTGCTTCTATATCTTGGTGGTTGTGTAATGCTGAAATGAACAGCCGTGCATGTATCTTTTGGGATTAGTGTTTTTGTTTGTTTCAGATATACACCCCGGAGTGGAATTGCTGGGTCATGTAGTAATTCAGTTTTTACATTTTTGGGAAATCTCCATACTGTTTTCCACAGTGGCTGCACCAATGTACTCTTCCATCAGCAGTGTACAAGTGTTCCCTTTCTCCACATCCTGGCCAACATTTGTTATTCGTGGTCTTTTTGATGATAGCTACTCTGAGATGTGTGAGGTGGTATCTCATTGTGGTTTTGATTTGTATTTCCATGACAATTAGTGGTGCTGAGCATCTCTTCATGTGTCTGTTGACCATCTGCATTTCCTCTTTCGAAAAATGTTTATTCAGTTCTTCTGCTCATTTTTTAATCAGGTTGTTTTTCTGATGTTGAGTTGTGTGAGCTGTTTATATATGTTGGATAGTGATCCCTTATTGGTCACATCATTTGCAAATAGTTTCTCCCATTCAGCAGGTTTTCTTTTCATTTTGTTGATGGTTTCCTTTGTGGTGCAAAAGCTTTTAAGTTTAATTAGGCCCCATTTGTTTATATTTACTTTTAGTTCCTTTACTTTAGGAGACAGATCCAAAAAGATATTGCTGTGATTTATGTTAAAGAGTGTTCTGCCTGTATTTTCTTCTAGGAGTTTTATAGTATCTGGTCTCACATTTAGGCCTAAAGGCCTAAACCCATTTTGGGTTTGTTTTTTTTTTTAATATGATGTTAGAGAATGTTCTGATTTCATTTTTTACTATAACTCTTCAGTTTCCCCAGCACCACTTATTGAAGAGACTGTCTTTTTTTCCATTGTATATTCTTGCTTCTTTTGTCATAGATTAATTGACCATAAGTGCATGGGTTTATTTCTGGACTCTCAATCCTATTCCATTAATTTATAAGACTGTTTTTGTGTGAGTACCATACTGCTTTGATTACTGTAGCTCTGTAGTATAGTCTGAAGTCTGGGAGTGTGATTCCAAGGTATGTACATTGTTTCTTTAGTCATAATGCTATTGCACACTCAGTAGACTATAGCATAGTATAAAGCTACTTTTACATGCTCTGAGAAAACAAAAAAAATTATTTCTTCATTTTGATATTGGCTTTATTATGGTGGTCTGGAACCAAGCCTGTGGTATCTCCAGGTCTGCCTATATTCTCATTTGGCCCATTTTACAGTTCAGGAAACTGGACACAGAGAGTTAATCAACGAATTCGAGCACACAGAACAGAAAGAGCAGGGCCTCGTCAGCCGGTCATGGAGTTCACAGAGGATAAGGGAGGCAGGCCTTGGGTGTCACTCTGAGGAGTTTAAACTGGGTGCTGTGACCAGTGGAGAAATAGCGGTATAAACTCTGGATCAAATACTCGGCTGGCCCATGTGAAGTGTAGATCAGAGGAGGCAAAACAGGAGGCAGGGCTCGTGAGCAAGGTTCATGAGGGGCCTGAAACACACATACAGAACAATGAGACATTCTGCTTAGAATTGCTGCTCCAAGGCACTGTCAATCCCATTCGTGCTGCACCAGCCCCAGGGGGCAGGAGTCACAGTGTCCGTGGCTCTGTGGGGACACTCAGACTCTGAGAGCTCTGATGACTGTCACGTAACTAGCATCCAGCAGAGAATAGACTCGAACCCAGGTCCTGTGACACCAAGTTAGCTGGCCTTCACAAGTAGTCTCTCCTACTTTGACTGCACCCTCTTGGGAAGTCTGACCCACTGTGTACGTGGTAACCCCCTCCCCATCAGTATATTAAATGAGCAAAGAATGAATAAAGGAGTTCTTAGTCAAAAGCATTGGTCCCTCCGGCTCTCAACAGTCCTCAGATTGTATGACAACAAAGACAATAGACATGAACCCTTGTGCTTTTTCTCCATCAATCCAAGGATGATTCCTGGCATATGGAGACAAGGGGAGCTGGGTCATAAGATGGGGAGCAGAGCAGGAGGTATGTGTCCCCATCCTGGTGACTGGACTCAGGCCATCTACCACCTGAACCCTGAGTTAGCCAGACAACTTTCTCTAACTCCCAGGCTGGTAAGGAAAACACACCCAGCCCAGGCTGCGAGACTGGCGAGACTGGCCAAGGAGCTGCCCTGAGGAAGTGCTGGACAGCTCCCAACAGAGGTCCTTTGAATGCAGCAAACCTATGAGAGTGACGGAGGCACCAAGCAGACTCCAATCCTAGAGGTTTGGGGAAATCTCACTCCTCCAGGACTGCTGTTCTGGAGGAAGCCAATGATGACTCGGAAACCCATCTCTGATATAATGCATATGATGGAAGTGCTCTTTCCAAAGTATTTTAAAAATAAGATCATATGTATAAATATGAGGGAGAGAAAGAGAGAGAATGACAGATGGACGGGGTAGTTAGTGGAGTATTTTTAATCCTGGAGTCAGGATTACGTAACGATGGGAAGAGAAAAACTAAGGCAGGTGGTGAGTCATCTGGAGCAAAGATGGGAACAAGTCTCACCCAGACCTCTTTCCCTCTCTGTCAGCATCTGCAGGTACCCAGATCCACGGGGCCACGTCAAGGCGTCAAGGGAAGTGGGCTGGCCTGGTTAAGAGCCACACAGTGAGGCTAGCTCAGGGTGTGGGGTAGGCCTTGTGAACTTAAGAGTGTTGGAGAGGAAGGCAGGGCCCAACCAGCCCTTGGAAACACTCATCAATTTCCAGAAAATTGGAGAAAGCCTGGAGTTATTTTCAAGTGAGTTCTTGGCTCTGTACTGAAGACTGTGTGTTATCTCTGACTTCCTGCAGGAAGGTCCTTGGGGACCCTGAAGGCTTCCATCAGAAGTTGCAGCCACGGCCTGGGAGACACTGTCTGAAGGGCCGCCACCATGATGGATGATAGCCTAGGGCTCTTCTCCAGGTCTGCAGAGCACTTGCCACAAGCCACCAGGCCAGTGTGAAAGCAAGAGGCTTTACATGGGATCATAGGAAGCCATCTTGACTGTCAAGGAAGTAAAGAGGTGGGTGATGGGGAAGGCTGCAATGTGTCTGCCCCTGGGGAAATTCTGAAAGAGAACACCTTCCACCTGCCCCAGGTGGTCTGCAAAGTCATCTGCCTAAGGCAGGGGGCTGGACCAGATGGCCAGGTGAGGCTCCATCTGCCTCTAGAGTTCTTCAGCTCTGGATGTATCACTGCTGAAAATACACTCAGCTGTCATAGGACTAGTGCTCATGCCTCCTTTTTTCAGCAGAAAATCTCCTGTATGTACCCTCTGCCTGCCACCATTTCTAACATCTACTGTTTACATAGTATTTATTGCAGACCAGATACAATGATTGTGGGTATCATCACATTTAATCCACTCCCACCCTACAAGATAAAGGTGATCATTCCCATTTTACAGATGTGAAAACTGAGACATAAGGTCAGTGGCTTAACTGGAATTTTAACTCAGCTTGTGTGACTCATGCTCTTAATCCTGACAACATGGAACCTCATCCCAAAAGGTTTTGTTGCTCCAAGAGTTGACCTTTCCCCAGGGTTTTGCCCCTGCAATATGTTTGGCTGAAGCCAACGAGAGTTATGGGTCCAGAGAGTCAGCTGCTAGTCCCAGGAACAATGTTGTTTATCTAGAATTCAGCCTACAAGCAAGAACCTGCCAAGAAAGTGGCCCCTACACCAGAACCCAGGCAGGGACCAGCCACCTACAGTCACTGTCTAGGGATGCTCTCAAAACTCTGGGCTGGACAAAGCAGCTGCAGGGAAGGTGGGTGATACAAATCAGAGACAGCTTTATCTGTCTTATCAGGGGCCACCACTGTTGGCTTCCAAGCAAACAAAGGATCTTCTCTTTTTTGATTGCCGTGGAAAGGTCCTAGAGAGAGGCCAAACAGCAGGCTGTGCTGGAGGCAGGGTCTGGGACAACTGGTCTGGATTCTGAACTGGACCAAGCTGCTCTCCAGCCCCATCACCTGCTGCTAATAGAGGAGAGAACCAGAGACCAGGAGGGGAATGCCAGGGCAGACAGAGACCATGAGGAAGAGTAGAGGGTCAGGGACCACAACAGAGAGATAGAAAGCCCAGAACAGATGTGTGTTGTGGCAAAAAAAAAAAAAAGTGAGAGTGGGTGGAGGGGGTGGGGTGGTGCCTGAGAATCCACTGAGCTAAAAAATATTTATTGACCTTCCCCTTCACGTGCCAGGCATTGTTCTCGGTGCTGAGGATACAGCCATGAGTCAGGCATCGCCCTGCTCCCACAGAGAGTCCTGTCCAGTCCAGTAACAGGTCAGGGTAGGAGAAACATGATTTCAAAGAGACATGAGAAAATAAAATGAGGCAAAGGGATAGAAACCCTGAGAACCAGGGAGACGGAGATACGAGGGAGGAGGTAGACAATGTCATAGGGACCATGAGCAGACCGAAGCCTGGGAGGGAGAAGAAAAGAAGAAGAGGGGGATGGAGAGGAGGTGGGGGGGGGAGAGAAAGAGGAGACATAGGTAGAGAAACCACCAGAAAAATGACATCAGAGAAACCAGGAGATGCAGAGGCCATGAGAGAGATACACCGGTTACGATGCCTGAGAAACAATGACAGATGAGAAAGGAAGCAAAGACCATAGAGTCGTGCTTTGAGTCAAGGGGGCTGAAGATAGGAAGAGAATGAGAAAGGCATAAGCAGAGAAAATGAGAAACCCAGAGTCAAGGAGACAGAAACCCAGAGAGGGAGAGAGACTATTGCCATCATTTATTATGCAATGGAGTTTTCAAAATTGTCCCTGGATCTATGAATTCCAACCTTCTCATCATCTTCTCACTGTTACTTTTATGATCCTCCCCGATGGGCCCTAAAGTTTGAAAGATATTTGTCTACCAAACAATCTGCATTTCATAAGTAATAATTAATTCGCATTCCCATTTTTTATTCATCAAAAACACCTATAACTGGCAATCAGAGGTTCAGAGCAGCAGGGGTTCACTCATGTTGCCATACTGAGTTGCTGTACTTCCAGCCAAAAGCAAAGAAATCTGCCATTTGAGTCATCAGCCTTGTGCCATCTGATCACAGGTAAATCCATCCTTTGTGTTGAGTTTTGGGGGATGCTGACAGTAGTTCAAAAGACACAAAGAGAAGCCCTGCTGTCTTCACAGACCCCAGAAGATCCAAGGGCCCAGTGTTCAGATGACAGTCCCAGGAAGTTTCTTCATCTTGCCTGGCACTGGACTGTGCTACCTGCACTGAAGTCCTGGTGAAGGTGGGGTCCTTCTTGGGGACTGCATGGCCAGAAATGGATGCACACCATCTATCCAGGTAGCCTTTTACATGCAACCTATAGCTATTAAAATAACAGCATAAAAGCCTCCATTTAGCCATCTGGCTACTGAGTTCTTGCCTTCCTCTGTGCCATGCTTGTTGAGGGAAGATAGTTCTTTTTTCCTGACTTCCTATAACTCATCTCATTCTTCTTCCTCTCAAATAATTCTCTCAAAAGCCCTCTGTTATTTTCCAAATTGTCCAAACCAATGACTTTTTTGAACTCATATCTCTTGAGTATCTAATAATGTAGATGTAGCCCTTCCACATGAAGTTTTCAGATGTTATACTTAGGTCCAGAAAACTTTAGGGTGCAGCTAGGTTTGTCCATGTACCTGCTGGGGCAGTCTCAAGACTGGGGTGGGTGGGGATCCTGCCTGATGCCAGCCACTCATCCCTCTTGGTCTTGGTTTTTGTCTCTTGGCTGCCCCTGTCAGTTTTGATACCTAAAATAACCTATGCAAATTGGCATTTCTTAATGTACCATCTGGGTCTGAGACCTTGGCCATGCTCCCAACTCTGCTCACAGCAACTGCCCTCCTCAAATCATGCTTTCTCACGAAACACCAGCTGTGGTTGGGATAGACACAATGGCCAAATCAACACCCTACCACTGATCTCCCACTCATGCATGGACTCACTCTGTCCCTCACTTGGAAAAGGAGGCCTTGTCAGTCATTTCTGCCTATTAAGCTCCCATTATTCTTTAAGGGTCACTTCTTTCCTATCTGCTGTTGCAGGGAACCAACTAGATAACACATGTAAGATCCCAGGGGTCCTCCAAAACAGCCAGTAGCAGGGAGAAACTGATAGACCTAAACTTTAAGAAAGTCCAAGACAACAAGCACAGAGAGTACATCTTTTAGCAAGCATGAGACCAGGAAGAAAAGACCCAATCGGAAGAGTCACAAGCCAGAGAGACATTGGGACAAACGGGATGAGTACAGGGGCAAGAAAAAATGAGATACTGTTTCACTGCCACGGTCAAAGTTGAGGTTTCAGAAACTCAGCATTTTAGCCACAAGTCATGGTGCATGAGTGGGCACCATGTAAGTTAAAAGCACGGGATCAGGGTGTGTTTAGTCTTTCAGTCATGTCCAACTCTTTGAGATCCCGTGGACTGCAGCCCACCAGGCTCCTCTGTCCTTGGGGTTTTTCCAGGCAAGAATACTGGAGTGGATTACCATGCCCTCCTCTAGGGGATCTTCCCAACCCAGGGATCGAACCCAGGTCTCCCGCGTTGCAGGCGCATTCTTTACTGACTGAGCCACCAGGGAAGCCTGGGGTCAGGGTAGACAATTCCTAACTACTATAAAAGGCCTCTCTCTCCTCATGTTCAGTAGCAATCTCTCTCTGTCTCTGTCTCTGTCTCTCCTCTATTCTCCCAAAACATTTCATCTCATCACCATTCATATTTTACTTATGGTTGTCATTTGTGTATAGAGGCTATTTTCTTTTCTTCTCTTGAAAGCACAAAATTTCACAAATATTGGTGACATTAATTTCCCAATTATATATTAAAATTAGGAGAAAATTCTATTTAAAGACAGACTTACATAAATGTAACGTTAAGGGACAGATTTAGTCCCTTCTCACTTTCAACCTTGTCTGTAATTAATTTCAGCTTGGAAATCTCAGGTTCATTTATTTATTCAACACACATTTACTCAGTGCCTATCATATGCCTGGCACCATGCTAAGAGCTTGGGTGCCCAAAGAAACAAGAGACAGTCCCTGCCCTCTAGCAGCCTATAGTAAAGACAAAAAGACAGGTAAATACACAGTTACAAGACAAGGTGAGAGCCATTCATAGAGAGATATGTGTTGAGTGCTTGGGAAATACAGCATAAGGGTGATCAGCCAAGACCTTGACGGAGGTAGTGGTCAGGAGAACCAAGGGTCATCCTTCCCTGAATCCCAGAGGACATGGGGTAGTTGGAAAAGGGTCGGAGAGAAAGAGAGAATTTCAATCAGAATGATTAACCCAGAGAAAAGGGAGAGCATGATATAAAAATTAGTGGACCAGCAGGTTGTTCAGAACGTTTACCAATGGACTGCATGTTGGGGCAGTGGGAGGGAGAGATGGGAGGTGCGGCTGTCTGAAATGGGAACTGGAGTGAGATCATGAAGGGCCTTGCATTCAATACCAGAGTATTTATATCATGTATCCTCATGTTATGCCAAGTATTCCAATCCCTTTGAAAAGATTTAAGCAGGAAATAATGTGACTGGATTTGAGTGGTGAGTAGAACCCTTTCTGGCCAATGCAGAAACAAGTTAGGAAGACACTGCAGTGGTTCAGGTGAGACATGATAAAGTCTTGGGTAAATGCAGTGGGGATGGAGAAAATGAATGAATTAAAATGGCATTAAGTATAAAGAGTCTCCAGGCTTCAAAGACTGACTGGATTGCAAATTTTCTTTGAATATGTCCTTATGTCAGCAGCCTTCCTGGGTTGTGTTTGCTCTGCCTTGGGCTCTGGTTTTTGGAGCTAATGAACAGCATGGACTCAATCCTATCTGATCCCCTGCGCCAGCAACTCATGGATTGACCAGCCTCTATATTCAAACACACAGAAACTAATTTTTGCTTGCTCTTGGTTTTATTAGAATTAGATGTCACTCCTGCCTTCTAATTCCTCCAGTGAGAGCCAGATCAAATTCCATAGTCCAACAAGACAATTTTATGAAACTAACTTCAGGTTCACAATCCATCCCCACCCTCTTCCACTTTCCATTATTGCCATTCCTCTCTTCTCATTGCTCCAAAGAGCACTGGCGACAAATATGGCTGTTTGGACTCAGTTCCATCCTTTCCTTGACTGTTTTTAACCAATCAGGATCAAAGTTTATCTTGGTTGCCAAGGGGAACCATGCCATTAGTTATCTATTCAGCCATCTTTGAAGCTTACCACCAGTGTGAAAGTGACTTTGCATTAAATTCTAAGAGGGTGCTCATTAACCCGATTGTGCTAGAAGAAACAGTTCTAATGCAAGCAACTCTTAAAGGAAACTTTTTCCCTCTTGAATATTTTAGACGTATTTTGTAGAGTAGAATTAATTTTTAAAGAAAATTACATGGCGTTTTTCTGACAAGCAAAAATAGATTGAGGAAAGAGGGGGAGGAGGGAGGAAGAGAGAGAGAGAGACTACCTGAGCACAGATTAAGACAGAAATAAATAGAGAACAAATATGACAGAGACAGAGTGGACCAAGATTACTTCCTATCAGAGTTGCTGTTTTCTAGTTGCTATCAGGCAACACTTCGGAGATAGTCTATAGAACAGATCATCAAAGCCACTTTTTTACACTTTATAAAATACACCAAGACTAGGCAACAATTGTAGATTAGGGAAGAGGCACCACCAGCAACTGTTGATCCTGTAGTTTTTGATTCCCGATATCAATGCTTCCAAAGGCCACTGTGACTTTAAAGCTTTAGCTTTCTGTTCAATGTATGGTATGTCTTGGTGCCATTAACCAGGATCATAACTCGGTCAGGGCTGACATGTCAGCTTCCTACCCTGTTTCCAATCTGTGTCTGCCTGTTCGCCTGCTCAGTCACTTCAGTCATGTCCGTCTCTTTGCAACCGTATGTACTGTAGCCCGCCAGGCTCCTCTGTCCATGAGATTCTCCAGGCAAGAAGACTGGAGTGGGTTGCCATTTCCTTCTTCAGGGGATCTTCCCGGCCCTGGGATCAAACCTGTGTCCCTTATGTCTCCTGCATTGGTAGGGGGTATCTTTATCACTGAGCTACCTGGGAAGCCAATCTGTAACTTGTTTTGTAACTTCCAATCTGTAACTTATTCTAATTCTCTTTCCTCCCAGCTCTAGAAATCCTAATGTTTTCATTCTTTCACTGATAAAGACCACAATGAACTTGGTATCATAAAACCAGTTTCAGGGAGGAATAGAGTAGGGCAAGGGGATCATCAGCCCCCTTCAACTTTTCAAATAATCCTGTACTCATGTGTAGCAATGATTCAGGACCATGGACAACAACTGATGCGGCAGCCCTCTTCCCTTCCCCAACCACTAAACATTAAGTTTTGCTTTGGAAGAGTTTAGGGAAATTAAAACACTTAGCACTGAAGACAGATGATGGAGGAGGTGTTGGTAAGATATTCTATGCCGTTAAAATGTACTGAGCTAAATGTGTTGGAATTTTATCTTCTATATCTGATTGCATTGACTCTGAACTTTTGCAAAGTTAGGGGTGCTTGCTCTGGGTCAGGCTCAGGGCCATATAGCTACTAGTAATAGATCTGGGACTCTGATCCATGCCTATCTCGCTGTAACACTCATACTCTTAATGACAATACAGAGGCTCTCTGTCTGAATGGGGACCGTTAACATGAAGAAGTCAGAATCTCCAGCCTAGGGGCTTTCTCAGATTCTGACCTTATCTGATCTTATATTCTGTATGCTCTATACCAACACTAAAAAATTATCTCAAAGGGAAAAGGATTAAGCAGAAGAAGAATAAAAAAGAAGCAAATCATTTTAAAAGAAAAAAAGTCCATCCCTCTTCCACCCTACCACAGTCATTTTTCACTTCTGCATATTATCTTTCAGTCCTTGTTGACACACTGACATATTTCCCATCATTGCAAGTAAAGCAATTGTAGTATTTGCATTGTATTTTTCCTTTGTGTCTGATCATAAACCTTTTCCCAAGTTGTTCTACAGTCTCTGTAACGATCACTTTTAATGTCTGCATAATGTTCAAACAAATGGATGCACTATGATTTACTAAACAACCCCCTAATTGTTGAACATTAAGGTTATTTTCAGTTTTGTATTTTGTAGATTGTGCTATGATGAGCATTTTTATGTGAAAACCATGTGGGTTGATTGAAAGAGCATGAGCATGGAGTCAGACAGAATAGAGTTAAAACACAGCTCTGCAATTTACCTCTAGTGAGTTGAAAGGATTTTTAGAGGTTTCGTCTTGAGGGTAGGAGGAGTGGACCCTGCCAGAGCAATGGGATGAAGGATTGTGAGCCAGAGGCAGACAACCCCCAGAGACAGTTGTAAAAGGAGGTGGGAATATTGATGATAAACTTCCATCACTTTACAACCTTGTCTCCTCATGTCCAGGGTTGAGCAAAAACAGTTCACCCAGAGAAAGGCACATAAAAGGAATATTTCTCCATTGATCAGATATTCTGGACTTGGGGCCTGCACTGGGCAACATAGGACATTAGCTGACAAAAACTCCTTCAAGAATATATGACAGAAGAGACTGAGAAACATATGCCACCAACCTCCTCCCGTTCCTCTAGGCTCAACTCCCTGGGGTTAAATTCCCGGGGTCATTCTTCTGCCCCAGATCAACTTTCCCTGAATCCCTTCTTTCTGCAAGATCAAGGACACATCCTGCTTTCTCCATCTTCTGGAGCTACCAGCATACCTATGAAACCTGATCAGACAGGATTCAATCTCCCCAGCTGCTCCTGCTTCTTTCTTCCTAAGGGCAATCCCACAGCTTCCTTCTGCTGCTCCATGAGGGTAGACAAGCTTGGGAGTTATCAGATTACTGGAATCTTCCATGGTTTCACTCATTGTCCTTGATTTAGGAAATCTGGCACCCTGGTGGGATGGTCCTTGCATTCCATACATCCTCTTTGACTCTTGAGTGTGGACCTACCTGTCTCCATAACCAAGTCTGAAGGTGTCTCTAGAGCAGGTCATTAAATAGGTCAGAACCAGTTGACCATTCAGGTGTTTCAGACTCCAAATGGTAATTTGTTCTCAGGGTACCTTCAGACTGAGCAACTTCCTTGTTAGTGTGGGCCCCTTTCCAAATCTATGTATTAAAGGGAGGTCATTCCCCTATGTCTTCCTCCAAATCACCATGGTCAACCCTGCTTATGGTGCAGGGGTAGGCAAAAAAAAGTGAAAAGAGAATAGAAGCCTGGGCCTAAGCCTGCCCACCAGATTCCTTCTGGAAAGCATTCCCCACCACACTCTCCATCAGCCTGTCTATACAATTTCCGGTACATGGCCAAAAAGGGAGGCCAAGCTCTCACAGCCCCCAGGAGCTGGAGGCCTTGTCAGGGGAAAGTTGCTGACCAGTCCTTTCTCCTTGGCTGTCAGGGCTAATCAACATCAGGGCAGTTAATGGGGAACACAAAATCTATTTAAAAGCTACATTTACCACTTGGCTGGTTCCATTACAGTGTGTAATATCCAGGTGTCACACTTCCTCTCAAAGTGTCTGTCTCAGTGCTTCCTTGAGCTTCCGGGGTTAGGAAGTCACTGCCAAGGACCACCTGAGGAGGGCTCCCCCATCCCCCTCTCCACCTCCAACCTCACAATAGGCTTCCCTGCAGGCTTCCATGGTGAGAGATTTCCCAGCCTAGGTTTTGGAGTTGCACTCTACAGGTCTCTTGGCTCTCCTCACGGCATGGCAGGATTTCTTGCCACCTGCTTTGATGGTGCCAATCCTACGCCCCATCCAAGAACCTGGAAGCCAATGAGGCATGATCTACTGGGACCCCAGTTTCTCCAACCCTCCCTTAAAGCCGAAATGAGCAGGACAACTTGTCACAGCTTCCTGATATGTACACATCCTTTTCCTGTCCCTGACTCTGACTGGGGACAGAAGGAAAGCCAGGGATTCCATTTGATAAGAGTCACAACCCTCTCCTCTCTGCTGTCCACCAGCCCCAGAGCTCTGCCATCAATCCTGCCCAACCCCACTCATCGGCATTCAAAGGTTTTACATCCCTTAAGCCAAAAATGTCTTCACTTGCTTGCCTCCAACCAGAGATGTACAGCCCCTGAACTGTGAGTGTACAGTCTTTACTCGAAAGGGGAAACTCTGGAACCCTGAAGGTGGCCCATGCTGTGATCACCAAAAGTGACTCTCTTTTTATTCATCCAATAAATATCTTACGAGTACCTAGTATATGCCAAGCACTGTCCTTGGCCTGAGGACACAGTAGTGAGCTAAGCATGTGCATTAGAAGTGGACACAAACAGAAACCAAATAATCACACAAATACCTAGTTACACACTATCATACGTGCCACAAAGGAAACTCACACGTTCCCAAGAGTAAATAGCAGGAGTATAGACCTGGACGTGGGGCAGGGAGAGGTTCAAGGAAGCCCCTTGAGGGGAAGAGTTGTGTCTGTCTTTATTCCTGGTCCCTGGCAGTATCTGGCACACAGAAGCTTCTTGGGTTGTGTTTAAGGGGTAACCAAAGAAGGTTTGTCACCTCCCCATCACTGTCTCCATCACCTACTCCACCCTTTCAACCACAATCACCCGCATCTCTATAGCTAGTTTCGAATCTCACTTTACCCAAACAAGTGTCAGCCTTGTAGCAGAATCAGGTCTGGCTGTCCTTTACTCCTCTCGTATAAGTGGTGTGAACACCTTTGCAATGAGCCTGAAAGTTGTCATAAAGGATCCACCCTACTCCTACTCTAACACTCCCAGCACTCTCCTCTCAACATGCACGGCCAGCTGACGTTTTTCTGGCCTGGTGAACACAGCAGCTCAGGTTGGCCATGGCAGCTCCTGCTGAATGGACCTCCCCGCAGGCAGGGTGCTGGGAATCTGGACTTCCCAATGACCAATGGCTCCCTCAGGGTCAGCTACTCGCAGGGCAAAGAGCAGCTATTTCCCATTCTGACATCAAGGGTGGGGGGGTGCTGCTTATGCTGGGAAAGAGAGAGGGGCTTGTTTCCCTAGAGGTGCTAGAAATGTTCACAGTAGCTATAGCCTTGGATCGGTGGATCTCAATGGCACAAGCAGCTAGCCTGCCCAGTGAGGGCAGCTGGCGCCTGCACATCTGGCCAGTTCCAATGGCACCTGCAGGGGCTGCCTACCCCAGCTGCTTCACAGCATCGCTCTGTCTTGTACACAACTGGTCACAGTGTAAACAGAAGGCCTGGCAGCCAGACAGAAGCTGCCAGAGCTTTGTTCACACAAGCGCATAGCCCCAGATAGGGCAAGAAACTTGAAACATACCATACTGTGGGTCAGGAGATGCAAAGCCAAGTCCAGACAGCCTTCACTCACTGTGTAACCTTGGAAGTGCCCTTCTTTCTCTGAGATTCAGGTCTCTTCTATAAATAAGGGTGAGGCTCAGTGGCTTTCCAGTGGTTTTCCATTGGCCTTAGCATCCCCTACAGGCAAAGAGGAGGACGAGGTGAAAAGATCTGAGCTCTGTGCCACCTTGCTCCAACCAAAGTAGCACCTCTTTTATCTGCTTTGTATATAGAGCTTCTGCAGAAAAGTTTCACTTAGGAAAAAAAAGTTCATCGCTAAGAGTTAGTTTGAAAACCACTGGAATGATAGTTCCTAAGGCCCTCTCTCGGAGAAGGCGATGGCACCCCACTCCAGTACTCTTGCCTGGAAAATCCCATGGACGGAGGAGCCTGGTAGGCTGCAGTCCGTGCAGTCGTGAAGAGTCAGACACAACTGAGCGACTTCACTTTCACTTTTCATTTTCATGCATTGGAGAAGGAAATAGCAACCCACTCCAGTATTATTGCCTGGAGAATCCCAGGGACGGTGGAGCCTGGTGGGCTGCCGTCTATGGGGTCGCACAGAGTTGGACACGACTGACGCGACTTAGCAGCAGCAGCAGCAGCAAGGCCCTCTCTAGCTCTGACAATTTATGATTAATGAGTAAATAAAATACTATATATGAAGGAGGTCTGGAACCTGGTAGGGATGCCATAAATGGTCTCCCTTATGACAGCTCTGTTCTCTGTGTGTCATGGAAGCCCCTGATAAATGCTTGGCTGAAATCCAGAGACTGGGCCTACACAGGATCTTCAAGTCGAAGACCCGTACTTGGAGAGGTTCATTAAATATGAGCTGATGGATAAATGTAGGAAAAAGGAGGGCAGAAAGCAGGAAGAGAGACGAAAGAAGGAAATATAAGGGCCTACGAGCCCTAAGGGCATGGGTTCCAGGAAAAAAGGAGGTGAGACCCCAGACCCCAAGCTGCCAACTCCATCACGTAGGCCTCACATGCTGGTTGCCATGGAGATGGGGGAGCATGAGCCCAGGGCACTGGTCTCTCCACCAGAGGCAGCATCTGCTCCTTTTGATTATATTCTATTTAAGAAGACGTGGAGGGGGCAGTCTTCACACTGCTCTCTCCCTGTCTCCCTATTGCTACCTCACGGCCTCCCACTCCCCTCTGGGACTCCCCGGGGTAGCCAAAATCTGGTCTCCTTTGGTTGGAGGTCCTGGCACCGCGTATAGGCTCATGTGTTCCTTGAGGGCATGAGGGGAAGGGGCAGACATCAACCAGGTTAGGAGAGCTGGGTGGAGTGGTGGGATGTGAGCCTGTGAGCCAGGAATGATGCAATCAGAGCAGCAGAGCTTGAAGGGGAAGGTCTGCCAAGCTGCAGAGGGTGGAGCAGAGGGGAGGAGGTGGCAGGCGGAAGGCTGCTGGGGTAACTCAAGTGAGAGAGAATGAAGACCCAGTATATGACAGCATCAGGGGAAATGGACTGGAAAAATGAGCCCTGGAATTACGAGGGGGGAGCAGAAGCTGGATTTGCTACTTGGATGGAAAATCTCAGAACCTCAGAGCAGAAAGGAATCTTCAAGACCTCCTAGCCTGGCTTTTCCAAAATACCTTGTGTTTTAATCTGACCCCATCAGGAGGTTTCACTATAAATATGTCCAGATGGAGAACAGTATGGAGGTTCCTTAAAACACTAAAAATAGAACTGTCATATGACCCAGAAATGCCACTCTTAGGCATATACTACAGAAAACCTTAATTCAAGAAGATACATGCATCCCAGTGTTCATTGCCACACTATTTACAATAGCCAGGACTTGCAAACAATCTAAATATTCATCAACAGAGGAATGGAGGAAGAAGAGGTGGCACATATATACAATGGAATACTACTCAGCCATAAAAAAGAACAAAATAATGCTATTTGCTGCAACATAGAGATTGTCAAACTGAGAGAAGTAAGTCAGACACAGAAAGACAAATATAATATGATATCACTATATGTAGACTCTAAAAAAAGAGGTACAGATGAAATTATCTATAAAATAGAAATAGAGTCACAGATGTAGAAAACAAATTTATGGTCACCAGGGGATAGGAGGAGTGATAAATTGGGAGATTGGATTGACATGTACACACTACTATATATAATAGATAACTAATAAGAATCTGCTATATAGCACAGGGAACTCTTCAGTACGCTCTAATGGCCTATAAGGGAAAAGAATCTAAAAAAGAAAAAGAGTGAATATATGTGTATATATATATATATATATATATATATAGGAGAAGGAAATGGCAACCCACTCCAGTGTTCTTGCCTGGAGAATCCCAGGGACGGGGGAGCCTGGTGGGCTGCCGTGTATGGGGTCGCACCAAGTCGGACACGAATTAAGCGACTTAGCAGCAGCAGCAGCAGCATGTATATATATAACAGATTCACTTTGCTGTACACCTGAAACTAGCAAGACATTGTAAATCAACTATATTATAATTAAAATTAAAAAAGATGTCCAGGGCCAAGTTAGCTTTGGAAATGCCAACACTGGTGATTCACATCAGCAAATTGTAAAGGCCCAGACAGGCCCTGCTATAAAGAAGTTCTTAACTTTATTTGACTCAACTTTAAATTTTCACAGAAGTCCTGATTTAAAGATACATATTTTGTTGAAGCCAACTTTGTATATTAACTGACCACAGAGCATCCCTCATACCCTTCAGAAACACCTGTACACACCTTCTGGAACTTGAGGAAATTACTGATCTCACCAAATATATCTCACATGTAATGCGTAGTAGTGGAGAGAAAATTCAAGATGCTTGAGAGTCTGGAGTCCCACCCCCAGGATCAGGCCTCAAACATGAGTGCTTAACATGGAAATAACTACTTAAATGATGTCACATCCAAAATATGGGGAAAAAAGTAAAATGCCTGAAAACTCAGCCTCTAAGTAAACTATGGTGTAATTCCTCAATGGAACTTTGGCATGATTATGAATATTATATAGTTACACAGGAAATCACTTAAGATTGGGTATATTTTAAGAATTGTTGAACTACAGTTTGTGAAAAGGAAAAGTATGTGTGGGGAAAAGTAAAGACAAGAAGGACATACATAGCAAATTTTTTTTTGCCATAAGGAAGTTTCTCTGAATGGTGAATATAAGGGTTCTATAGTCCCCCTGTAAGAAGTGGCAGCTGGCTTGTACATCAGGTTTCTATAAGACTAGTCAGTTTGAGTTGTTTCCCTGAGTCTCAGTCCTGTAGGCATATTGATTATCTGAATGTGTCCAGCTGAACCCTGGCATCCCTGTTAAGGTATGGCCCCTAAGAAGAACCATCCAGAATAGCCATATACCTCCTCCTCTGACATCCTCATTTCACATACCCAACTTCACCGGGGCAAACAGGGCGTGAAAGAGGGATGACTGGAGCATGGGAAGGGTGGCATTTAACTCAGAGCAGATGCTCTAGAAGAGCTCTATATTGTCTGCTTCTGGACCTAGCCTGCATAACTGGCCTCAGATGAAAAGATTTTTCAAAGAAATACTGATGCAGGGGTCCCTCCCCCAGATACTGTGATTTACTTCAGGTGTAGTGTGGTCTGAGCACTGGAGTGTTTCAAAGCCCAGGTGACTCCAGTGAGCCCCAGGGTTGAGAACACTGGCATGAGCTGTCCTTGAACTTGGGTTCAGCTTGGAGGGATGGAGGTGCCTATCACTTCCTAGGGGGCTTGGAGTCGGCACTAAATGCTGCAGGCAGAGAGAGGGCTGCTTCTCAGGGCTTGGGGTCAATGGCCTGGGTGGGGCATGTGGGTCAAGCCTTGTGGGAGGAAGCAGCCAGCTTCTGTGGGAGGGAATCTCAGGTTAGACAGAGGGCCAGACCCCAGAGCTTTGCCTGTGATGGGGCCTGGGCTCCCCAGCATTCCTGGTTTAGGAGAGCCTCAGGGCTCCAGCACTTTTCAAATGAAGACATTGCCACTCACCAAGCGGACGGTTTGTAGGGCTAAATGACTTAATATTTTTGGAGTACAAGGAACAAAACCGCCGCAAGACATTGTTGTTTTCCCCGCTGTAATTGATGGGGCTCACTCTTTTCTGCCGTTAAAGCACAAGCTACAGCTATTTTTCTTTTTTTAACCAAACACCGCTGAATGTGAAACATCGATTTTTTTCCTTAAACTGAGTTTCAAACTGAGAAATGTCTTGATCCCAGAAGTCAATCACCTTGAGCGTCATCGTAACTTCCATTGGTGCCATGGTACAAAGGAAGAGGGGCTCTGGGGAAGCTGACTTCTCACCCTCCTCCTCTCCTGCCCCACCCTCTGCCACAAAGAGGGACTTGCATAGCCTCCTTCAGAAGGGCACATGAAGACCATTCTCTATCTTGTGTGGCTGTCAGCTTCTCTTCCAGAGGGTCTAAGCGGCCCCTCCCCACTCCTGCGACGCCCCCCTCCCCCCAGAGCACACAATGACCCAGGCAGGAAGGAAATTCAGAAGCTCTGTCCCATTGGACCATGGCATACAGTTGGGCTGGTGGCTCACTGCCCAGCTCTGAAGAGTGAATCCCTATTAGTGTCACTCACCTGCTATTTAAAATCAGTTCTTGGGTTTTCCTAGTGGTTCAGTGATATAGAATCTACTTGTCAATACAGGAGACACAGGTTCGGTCCCTGCTCCGGGAAGATCTCACATGCCACGGAGCAACTAAGCCCACACACCACAACGACTGAAGTCCATGCGCCCGAGAGCCTGTGCTCCACAAAAGAAGCCACCACAGTGAGAATCCCGCACACCACCACTAGAGCGTAGCCCCTGCTTGCCACGACTAGGGAAAAGCCCTAGCAGCGACAAAGACCCAGAACCGCCAAAAATAAATAAACAAAAATTTTAAAAAATAAAAGTAAATAAAATCAGTTCTTAACTTGCTTGTCTGCAGATAAAGTCCAAACTTTTCAACATGGTTCCCAGAGTCCTGGCTGGCCTACTTGTTCAGCCACCTCAAGCTCTATTTCCCTCATCTCTAACTCTGAGATGTTGGATTTCTGTCCCTTTCTCAAATAAGCATGTTTTCTCTGCCCATCTTTCCCATGCTAGCTCTCTGCCTGCAACGCTCTCCTCTCCCCCCTCCCCAGGCTACTTCCTCAGCTCTCAACTGAAGCATCACTTCCTACATCAAACAAAGACAAATATCATATATTATTGCTTATATGTGGAATCTAAGGAAAAAAAAAAAGGACTTCCCAGGCGATTAAAAAAAAAAAAATGGTACGAATGAACCTATTTACAAAACCGAAATAGAGTCACAGATGTTGAAAACAAATTTAGGGTTTCCAAAGGTGAAAGGGGAGGGAGGGATAAATTGGGAGGTTGGAATTGACATGCACATACTACTACATTGGGCTTCTCTGGTGGCTCAGGTGGTAAAGAATCTGCCTGCAATGCAGGAGACCTGAGTTCGATTCCTGGGTTAGGAAGATCCCCTGGAGAAGGGAATGACAACCCACTCCAGTATTCTTGCCTGGAGAATCCCATGGACAGAAGAGCCTGGCGGGCTATAGTCCATGGGGTGGCAAAGAGTTGGACAGGACTGAACAACTAACACTCAACAATCTACTACTACATATGAAACAGATAACTAACAAGGACTTGCTGTATAACACAGGGAACTCCACTCGATGCTCTGTAATGACCTGTGTGAGAAAAGAATGCAAGAAAGAGTGGATATATGTATATGTATAACTGATTCGCTTTGCTGTACAGCAGAAATTAACACAACATTGTAATTCAACTCTACTCCAATAAAATTAATTTTAAAAATAAATTTTAAAAAGTCACTTCCTCCCGGAAGACTTCCCTGACTCCCACCCCATGCTCTCATTGAGTCCCTCTGTTGTATAGTTCTTGGCATCTTCTACTTCCCTTGGCACAGCTCTCACTTCATGTAATTACTATTTACTCTTCTCTGCTAGAATGGAAGCTCCCAAGGGCAGGCACCATGATTTCTTTGGTTCACTGCCATCTCTCCAGTGCCAGCCCAGACACTGGCATGTGACTAGGGCTTGATTCATTAGTTTTGAATGAACGAGTGGCTCTGGTTAAAGGGTTCCTCGCTCACATGTGGAGCAATCCTTGCTCACCTCTCACTGTATTTGCTCAATCTGTACCTCAGTTTCCCTGATTAGACCAGGAGCCTGCCTGTCCCGAACTCTGTCTTTCTTGGCTGAAGCTCTGGGGCCCACCAAGCTCTTTCCTGTCTCCTCTCTTGGGGCAGAGCAGGCACCTGCTTCCTAATCCCCCTAAGGTCAATTTCCAGTTGCAATTAAGTTGATTTGATTATAACCCAAGTGCTGATGCCCTTGACCTGAACACTCTTGGGTCCCTAGACTCTCACTGCCTGGCCCCACTCCCAAGGTCACAAGACTGAAGAGATTTACAGAGTTATCTCATTTCAACTGCACAAGCCTTTGAAGTGAATGTTATTATTATTTATATTCATTTTATGGATGGGGAAAATAAGGAACAGAGGGGTTAAGTGACTTAGCTGAGGTCACACAGTAAGCAGTGGCTATGCTGGAATTTTGAGTATAATGCAGACTGATTCCAAAGCCTTTGCTTTGCACTTATATTCCCTGAACTAAACTCAAATTTGCTACACAGTGTGGGACTCGGAGCCTTCGATGGTCACTCTCCCCCCAGAGCCCACCTTCCCAGGCCCCCACGTCCCTCAGTGTGCACTTACTCTGTGGAAAGGGCCCTGGCAAGTCTCTGGCCCAAGACTGGGGCTGCTTCACCTGTCCCCTCGGCCGGTGTCCCCCCTCCCAGCTCTGAGCAGCCACGGAGGACAGCTGTTCACCAACTCTCCTTGGACGATCCTTCAGAGGCAGCCGGAGTGCTCCTCAATCTTCCTCTCGATGTCACCGCGCTTTCTCAGCGCTGGCAGTGTCACCTTGGACTGTGAAGGCACAAACAGTCCCACAGTCAGGGGAAAAAATAGGCAAAGAAATTGCATTTCCTCTGAGACCATTGTGAAGCATGTGACTTTCCACCTTCATGCTGAATTGCTTCAGCTGTGACTTGCAGGACCCAAATTCCATCTTTGTTGAAAAATTGAAGGCAATTGGTGTGGGGAAAGGAGCTGACTGGGAGAAAGGATAGCTAGGTTCGAGCCCTAGCATGGTCATCAGCCTGTTTTAAAACTTTCAGTGGCGGGTTTTTTTTGGCCATTAAGATGATTTCCAAACTCCTTGAAATGGGAGACAAGGTCCTGCCTTATCAGGGCCCATCCGTCTTTCCTGTATCACTCTTCCCATGGACACCTCACTGCACCTCAGAAGGCCCCGCTCTCCGACCTCTGACCCTCATAGATGTCTCTAGAACTGTCTTTTTGCCCTCCTTTTTTGACAGGAAAATCCTTACCCCTCCTTCCACTTAAAGACCACCCCCTCAAGGAAGTAGTCTATGATCATCATTGCTAGATGAGGTCAAGTTGCTAACACTCCCCGTATCACTATAGATGTCCTCCAGTGGAGCATGTGTTGCAATTTAATGTGTTTTCTCCGTTCACTTGTCTAACCATCTGCTATAGAAGCTTCCAGAGGGCCACTTCATCTGTCTTGCTTACCATTATTTCCCTGGTGCCTAGTTCAGTGCCTGACACACAGCAAATGTCTGAAAGCATAGACTGCATAGGTGAAAGTGAAAGTCGCTCAGTCATGTCTGACTCTTTGCAACCCCATGGACTATACAGTCCATGGAATTCTCCAGGCCAGAATACTGGAGTGGGTAGCTGTTCCCTTCTCCAAGGGATCTTCCCAACCCGGGGACCAAACCCAGGTCTCCCGCACTGCAGGCAGATTCTTTACCAGGTGAGCCACAGACGTAAGTGAATGACTAAACAGATTAGTCAGTATTTTCCGTTGCTTGCGACAAAAACATCCATGCTTGATTTAAGGAGAAAAGAGATTTATTATATGGGGCTGTTGGGAATCACAGAATCACAGCACATTTTGGAGAACAGGGCTCAGGATCATACAGTAGAACATGGCCAGCCATAGGCAGGACTTATTTGATGAAGACACCACTGTCACCCTCTGTGAGAGCAAACCCCCGCAGCTGAGACATCACCATCCCCAACCACGGACCTTTGACCCCTCCATCAAGAATTGTGTCCCAGATGCTCTGGGAACTTGAACTTGCTGAGCCACTCCCACCACTCTTTATGTTATTAACTCCTGCTGGAGAGACTGAGGCTGGTGGCCTAATGGGCAGAGCCAGAGTCATGTGTCCACATCTTAGCTGCAAGGGAGCATGGGAAAGGGAGTACATGCCATTTTCATGTTCTTGAATGGGGGATGGGCTCTGTTCCCCAGCAAGAGTCATTGGGATGGGGATTCCTAGACATGTGGCACACATTCTAGGTAGTTCACTAGAATTGGAAACCACGACAGCGATGAGCCAGTGAATGAGCCAATAAGCCGAAGGCCTTGGGCAATTTCCCTCCTTTGTCATGGCCTCAGTTTCCTCATCTGCAAAAGAAAACCTGCTAGTCAGTCAGTTCCCTGCTGACATTAACATTCTATGGTTTTGGTTTTGAGTTGTTTATCCTTCCATGACCTGATGGCACAGAGGGCACAACCTGATTTAGGGAGAGAGGAATCTCCCAAAAGTCCTTCTATCCATCAGGACAGCCTAGGCTATACCACAGTAACAGACTAAACCCCAAGTCCCAGGGTGGCTTAACCAGAGGAGACTGCTACGTATAAAGAAGTGGCTTTACTCTCTAGAAAAGGGAGGGCTTTTTCACCCATGCTGCTGCTGCTGCTAAGTCGCTTCAGTCGTGTCTGACTCTGTGCGACCCCATAGACAGCAGCCCACCAGGATCCTCTGTCCCTGGGATTCTCCAGGCAAGAACACTGGAGTGGGTTTTCACCCATATGTTAACACTTTCTTCAGTTCATAGAAAGTAGTGTCACCTTGAACTCTTCTGAAGGAACGTCAGATCAGAAAGGCTAAGGAAGAAACTAGCTGTTTCACCAAAGAGGTCAAATTCAAAGGCATCTAGGTTCACAGAGGAGGGGGTGGTATGTGAGCAGTAATATGGATGATGAGCTGTTCATTGATTCATCTGTTCCTTGAGGAAATATTTATGGAGCCTCCCTTATGTATCAGGTACTGTGCTAACCACGGGGGATATGACAGTGAACAAGACAGAAAAGGTCCAAAAAGGCTCTTTGAGCTTATATTCTAGTGAGGAGGGAAGAGAAGAGATAGGTAAATAAATAATTAAGGAAGATGCTTTCAGATGGTGATCAGTGCTTTAAGGGCATTAATCAGAGTGACACAACAGAGCTGCAAGGGTATAGGTAAAAGGCACTTTAGCAGCAATAGTCAAAGAAAACCCCTCTGAGATGACATTTAAGCTGAAACCTGGTTAATAAGAAGACGGAAGAACAAGTCACGCAGAGGGAACAACCAGGTGAGAAGACTCTAAAACAGGAACAAATGTGGCTGGAGGACTGTAGAAGACAAGGTCAAGGAAGTGGGGAGGATCTCTAAGCAAGGACTCTGCATTGATTCTGAGTATTATGTTTTGGGGGGAGGCTGAATGGACTGGCTTTGAGCAAGAGTGTGGCATGATCTGACTTGATATTGTGTTTTTTCAAAAGATCATTTTGGCTGCTGGGTGGAGAATACATTGTCGGGGAGCTAGGTAGTGACAGAGCAAGTACAATTCCGAGTTCAATACGTATGAAATAGCCAGCAGAGTGTCTTAGCTTTAGATGCTGTTACAGACAGTATGCTGCTGGTACCATAAACAGTGACCATGACCAGAGGCAGGGAGGAGGTTTTGGTCTGCGAATCCCTGGAGGAGAGTCATGCAAACATCCTGGTAGCTGTCAGAATAGCTTAGGCTACACTGCAGTCCCCAATTAAGCTCCAAGCCTTGGGGTTTCATGAACCATGTTTTATTACTTGCTCACACTTCAGGCTCATTGTGGGTTGGCCTGGGGTCTCTGCTTCTCACAGTCATTCAAGGATCCAGGCTGACTAAGGTGCCACCCTCTGTAGCCTGGTCTTGGTCACTGAGGCAAGCAGGAGAAAGGCATATGGAGAGATCTCAAACACACTCTTACGCATTTTGTCACCATATCTCACATCCCATTGCCCAAAACCAGCTCCACATCTCCATGCAATTGCAATAAAGCTAGGAAGTGTTGTCTCAGGAGGAATGGAGGGCCGTATTATCAGTGATGGCTGCCATGGACCTGAAATCAGAAGTGAGTTCTCTTCTGGCAAAAAAAAAAAAAAAAATAGGTGGGAGGAAGAAGGTAGATGGAATTCATAGGAAAGAGCCACAGAAAGATGGATGAGAGACCAAAAAACTGCCCAAAGGAAAAATAGAGCTGCTTTTCTGCTGGGATCTCCAATGTGAGTTGGGAGCAAAAAAAAAAAAATGACACTTGTTTTAGGATGAATATGAATCTTTCTGGTACACAATGGGAGGGACCAGGCCCTCAGTGCTGGAAGGTCATTCAGTACAGAGTCTCCAAGTGCCAGAAAAGTGCACTTATCTCCATGGCCCCTCTCACCAAGCTTCAGTTCCTGTCTTCGTTTGGAGGTTTCCATATGTATGTGTGCATGCCAGAGACTTTTGTAAACCATTTGGAGATGGTTTCAGGAGATGGCAAGAGTGAACGTTGACATTCTAGGAATCAGCGAACTAAGATGGACTGGAATGGGTGAATTTAACTCAGATAACCATTATATCTACTACTGTGGGCAAGAATCCCTTAGAAGAAATGGAGTAGCCATCATGGTCAACAAAAGAGTCCGAAATGCAGTACTTGGATGCAATCTCAAAAACGACAGAATGATCTCTGTTCGCTTCCAAGGCAAACCATTCAATATCACGGTAATCCAAGTCTATGCCCTGACCAGTAATGCCGAAGAAGCTGAAGTTGAACGATTCTATGAAGACCTACAAGACCTTCTAGAACTAACACCCAAAAAAGATATCCTTTTCATTATAGGGGACTGGAATGCAAAAGTAGGAAGTCAAGAAACACCTGGCGTAACAGGCAGGTTTGGCCTTGGAATACAGAATGAAGCAGGGCAAAGGCTAATAGAGTTTTGCCATGAGAACGCACTGGTAATAGCAAACACCCTATTCCAACAACACAAGAGAAGACTCTACACGTGGACATCACCAGATGGTCAACACCGAAATCAGATTGATTATATTCTTTGCAGCCAAAGATGGAGAAGCTCTATACAGTCAGCAAAAACAAGACCGGGAGCAGACTGTGGCTCAGATCATGAACTGCTTATTGCCAAATTCAGACTTAAATTGAAGAAAGTAGGGAAAACCACTAGACCATTCAGGTATGACCTAGATCAAATCCCTTATGAGTATACAGTGGAAGTGACAAATAGATTTAAGGGACTAGACCTGATAGACAGAATGCCTGATGAACTATGGACAGAGGTTCGTGACATTGTATAGGAGACAGGGATCAAGAAAATCCCCATGGAAAAGAAATGCAAAAAAGCAAAATGGCTGTCTGAGGAGGCCTTACAGATAGCTGGGAAGAGAAGAGAAGCGAAAAGCAAAGGAGAAAAGGAAAGATATTCTCATCTGAATGCAGAGTTCCAAAGAATAGCAAGCAGAGATAAGAAAGCCTTCCTCAGAGATCAGTGCAAACAAATAGAAGAAAACAACAGACTGGAAAAGACTAGAGACCTCTTCAAGAAAATTAGAGATACCAAAGGAACATTTCATGCAAAGATAGGCTCGATAAAGGACAGAAATGGTATGGACCTAACAGAAGCAGAAGATATTAAGAAGAGGTGGCAAGAATACACAGAAGAACTGTACAAAAAAGATCTTCACGACATAGATAATCACGATGGTGTGATCACTCACCTAGAGCCAGACATCCTGGAATGTGAAGTCAAGTGGGCCTTAGAAAGCATCACTACGAACAAAGCTAGTGGAGGTGATGGAATTCCAGTTGAGCTATTTCAAATCCTCAAAGGTGATGTTGTGAAAGTGCTGCACTCGATATGCCAGCAAATTTGGAAAACTCAGCAGTGGCCACAGGACTGAAAGAGGTCAGTCTTCGTTCCAATCCCAAAGAAAGGCAATGCCAAAGAATGCTCAAACTACCGCACAATTGCACTCATCTCACATGCTAGTAAAGTAATGCTCAAAATTCTCCAAGCCAGGCTTCAGCAATACGTGAACCGTGAACTTCCAGATGTTCAAGCTGGTTTTAGAAAAGGTAGAGGAACCAGAGATCAAATTGCCAATATCCGCTGGATCATCGAAAAAGCAAGAGAGTTCCAGAAAAACATCTATTTCTGCTTTATTGACTATGCCAAAGCCTTTGACTGTGTGGATCAAAATAAACTGGAAAATTCTGAAAGAGATGGGAATACCAGACCATCTGACCTGTCTCTTGAGAAACCTGTATGCAGGTCAGGAAGCAACAGTTAGAACTGGACATGGAACAACAGACTGGTTCCAAATAGGAAAAGGAGTACGTCAAGGCTGTATATTGTCACCCTGCTTATTTAACTTATATGCAGAGTACATCATGAGAAACGCTGGGCTGGAAGAAACACAAGCTGGAATCAAGATTGCTGGGAGAAATATCAATAACCTCAGATATGCGGATGACACCACCCTTATGGCAGAAAGTGAAGAAGAACTAAAGAGCCTCTTGATGAAGGTGAAGGAGGAGAGTGATAAAGTTGGCTTAAAGCTCAAAGTTCAGAAAACTAAGATCATGGCATCTGGTCCCATCACTCCATGGGAAATAGATGGGGAAACAGTGGAAACAGTGTCAGACTTTACTTTTTTGGGCTCCAGAATCACTGCTGATGGTGACTGCAGCCATGAAATTAAAAGACGCTTACTACTTGGAAGGAAGGTTATGGCCAACCTAGATAGCATGTTTAAAAGCAGAGACATTACTTTGCCAACAAAAGTCCGTCTAGCCAAGACTATGGTTTTTCCAGTGGTCATGTATGGATGTGAGAGTTGGACGGTGAAGAAAGCTGAGCGCCGCAGAATTGATGCTTTTGAACTGTGGTGTTGGAGAAGACTCTTGAGAGTTTCTTGGACTGCAAGGAGATCCAATCAATCCATCCTAAAAGAGATCAATCCTGGGTGTTCATTGGAAGGACTGATGTTGAAGCTGAAGCTCCAATACTTTGGCCACCTCATGCGAAGGGTTGACTCATTGGAAAAGACCCTAATGCTGGGTAGGATTGGGGGCGGGAGGAGAAGGGGACGACAGAGGATGAGGTGGTTGGATGGCATCACCGACTCGATGAACATGGGTTTGGGTAGACTCCGGGAGTTGGTGATGGACAGAGAGGCCTGGCGTGCTGCAATTCATGGGGTCGCAGAGAGTCGGACACGACTGAGCGACTGAATTGAACTGAACTGCATTATCAACAGTATCACCTTTAAATAATAGTCATGGAAGTACTTTTATCAGTGCCTCTGAGCATTTCACATGTCATAGCTAATTTTATCTTCATACAGTCCTTGTTGTTATTGTTGTTCAGTTGCTCAGTCCTGTCCAACTCTTTGCAACCCCATGGACTGCAGCACGCCAGGCTTCCCTGTCCTTCACCATCTCCCAGAGCTTACTCAAACTCATGTCCATTGAGTCAGCCATCCAAACATCTCATCCTCTGTCATCCCCTTCTCCTCCTGCCTTCAATCTTTCCCAGCATCAGGGTCTTTTCAAATGAGTCAGTTCTTCGCATCAGGTGGCCAAAGCATTGGAGCTTCAGCTTCAGCATCAGTCCTTCCAGTGAATATTCAGGACTGATTTACTTTAGGGTTGACTGGTTTGATTTCCTTGCAGTCCAAGGGACTCTCAAGAATTTTCTCCAACACCACAGTTCAAAAGCATCAATTCTTCAGCACTCAGCCTTCTTTATGGTCCAACTCTCACATCCATACATGACTACTGGAAAAATCATAGCTTTGACTAGACAGACCTTTGTTGTCAAAGTAATGTCTCTGCTTTTTAATACGCTGTCTAGGTTTGTCATAGCTTTACTTCCAAGAAGCAAGCGTCTTTTAATTTCATGGCTGCAGTGACCATCTGCAGTGATTTTGGAACACAAGAAAATAAAGTCTGTCACTGTTGCCATTGTTTCCCCATCGATTTGCCATGAAGTGATGGAACCAGATGCCGTTAGTTTTCTGAATGTTGAGTTTTAAGTAAGCTTTTTCATGCTCCTCTTTCACCTTCATCAAGAGGCTCTCTAGTTCCTCTTGCTTTCTGCCATAAGGGTGGTGTCATATGCATATCTGAGGTTATTGATATTTCTCCCGGCAATCTTGATTCCAGCTTGTGCTTCATCCAGCCCAGCATTTCGCATGATGTACTCTGCATAAAAGTTAAATAAGTAGGGTGACAATATACAGTCCTATAAGGTAGATATTAAGACTATCATCATCAAATGGAGAAACCAAGGCACAGAGAGAGTAAATAATTTGCTTAAAGTGTAATCACTAAAGATGGAAGATCTGGGAATGAAATCCAGAGGGCCTGGTTCTGGAGCCCCTGCTCTCATGCCATAGACCACACCACCTTTGATGCAGAATGTGCCACATAAGACAGGCCAAGACCTTTGCTTGCTCCAAAGAACGCTTCCCCCAGGAAGAGTGGAGGAGAGTAGAAAATCCTCTTCAGCCACATTCCTGAACTGGTGACTTGTGACTTCATGGGAGAATGGGCTGTCCCCATGTGTATCCACACAGAAACTGGCCTAAATATAGTATGTAAATAGCAGGCTTCTGTGTACTTAAAAACAGCCAATAATGAAATAAGTAGAGAGAACCCAAGCAAACAGTTTAGAAAGTTTTCTACTTCATATTTTTTTTTTTCACACCAAATATTTTTCAACATCTCCTGCAAGGAAACCGCTCAGTTAATTCTATAAAGAAAAATAAGGACAAGAAATTAGGAGTATAAATCATCATCTCTTCTCTCCAAGAACTCACCATCTACTCAGGGAAACCAAACAGAATCAAGTAACAAATTTGATCAATTCTAAACAAAACAGTGTGATTAATTGTTGAATAAGTGGTCCAGATGATGGGAGCTATGGATGGCAGGGGTGGAAGCAGATTGGCGGTGGGGTGGATGACACTGAGCTGAGTGAGCAAGGAGGACTTGGAGCAGGAGGAGGAATCTGAATCAGTTTTGTTTTGTTTTTTAACTTATTTGGGCTGTGCTGGGTCTTCATTGCTGCACACAGGGACTTCTCTAGTTGCAGGATATGGGCCTAGTTGCCCCAGGGCATGTTGGATCTTAGTTTCGGACCTGGGATCAAACCCACATCCACTGCTTTGGAAGGCAGATTCTTAACCGCTGGACCACAAAGGAAGTCCCTTGAATCGGGTTTTGAAGGATGTGGCAAGGACCAAATTAAGCTGATGTTGGACTGGCTGCCCTGGGACACTGAGACTGGGAGGGTTCCATCAGCTCTGTCTAGAGTTGGAGACCACTAGACAAAATATTCACCATACATGGACTGGGCAAAGGTCCCTGGACAGACCCTGCCCTCCAGGAATCTCCCATCATGAACTGAGAGAAAGTTCTCAGAAGAGCAAGTCAAGAAAGATGTAGTAACAGGCCATAGACAGGAAAGCAAGATGAAAGATGCATTTTATGAGGCCTCAGGTTCTGCGGAGCCCCTGTTAGCTGTTCTTCCTGTAAGAGCAGACTCTTGGTCTCAGGGTAGCCACACAGCTGAGCCGCCTGAGCATCAGCCCCTAGAGGATGCCCAGGGCTGGGAACAAAAGTGTTTTTAACTCTATTACCCGCAGTTCTAAGGCTGCCAGCTTCTATGCTTTGGAAAATTTGTTTCCATCACACACACACACACACACACACACACACACACACACACACACATTCATACAAATAAAAAAAAAACCCACCAACAATAACAAAAACCTACACATTTCCCTGTTGCATGAGTCAGAACCCACATCCCACTCGAACTGGTTTTAAAAAGAAAATAAATGTATCAGGAGGTATTAGACAGCTCGTAGAATGTCAAAGAAGGCCAGAGAGCTGCTCTTCTATCCTGCCTGGCCCACATGCTGATAGGGCCCCTCGGTCCAAGGCCCAGGCTTCCCAGGTGGCGCTGGTGGTAAAGAACCCGCCTGCCAATGCAGGAGACGTAAGAGATGCAGGTTCAAGCCCTGGGTAGGAAAGATCCCCTGGAGGAGGGCATAGCAACCCACTCCAGTATTCTTGCCTGGCAAATCCCATGGATAGAGCAGCCTGGTGGGCTACAGTCCTTGGGGTCTCAAACGGTCGGACATGACTGAAGCAACTTAGCACACAAGGCCCAGGCACTGAAGCTTGCTTCATAGAGTGGATCACAGAATACCATCCCCAGGACCTCTATCACTGCTCCCTCTGAAAGCCTGATGGCCCTCCACCACTGTCCACCCCTTGCTAACAGCATAACTTCCCATGGACCCTTCTTCCCCTCTTCTGAACTGAAGAGTCTTATAGCCAATTGCAGGATCCCAGGTCACGTGCCTACTTGCTAGGTGGGGCTGGGAAAGTGAGTTCTGATTTCTCTCTTAGAAAAGTGGTATTCATAATGGAAGTAATTACCAGGACGGTCACACAACCTGTTTTCCTGGGAGTCTCAGTTTTTGCCTGTTGTCCCAATTTAATAATGAACAGGTGCAGTGGTAAAGAACACGCCTGCCAATGCAGGAGACTCGAGAGATTTGGGTTCGATCCCTGGGTCAGGAAGATCCCCTGGAGTAGGAAATGGCAACCTGCTCTGGTATTTTTGCCTGGAAAATTCCATGGACAGAGGAGCCCTTGAGTTGAACTTGACTGAATACACACACAGTTACCCTTTTTACTCTCAAAAGTGTTTTAGCTTGGATCATAAATTATATCGACATCCTAATCATTCCCAATAATAATCACTGGGTTCAATGATCACAAATGTCCTGCTTTCCCTTCATTCCTGGTCCTCTTGCCCTCTCTTTCAAGAAGCAAGTTCTGAATGCAGCAAATCCCTTCTCCTATTGCAGAGCAAAAGGGAGTTAATCTATTTGCATTCAGGGAAAGCCCACAATAGGCATACTTCTGGGACTATGCCTGCTAGAATGAGAGGGAGAACTTTTCTATGTGAGGGGTAAAAGCCACGTGAAAATTCAGAAGAACAAAGGAAAACATGAGCAGCCATCTGGCCAGTCTAGTTGGAGATCCAGGGTGGGGACAGCTCGTGGGGGAATTTGAATAACAAGCGAAAAACTTTAAATGTTGCATTTAAATGTCTGGAAAATAGAAATATGAACATCCTCTGAGAAGGGGAATGGCTTGATGGAGTTCAGTGAGCAAGAAAGAGGGGGGCCAGACACACCTGAATTTAAAGCATGACATCGTACAGAGTGAGAGATAGAACTGAAAGCTACTTAACCTCTTTGAACCTCAACTTTCTCATTTATAAAAATGGAGAAAAACGAAAGCCTCCCCTTGAGATTGTTGGGAGAACGAATTAAAATGTAAAGTTCTTGACACAGTCTACCACTCCACAGTGAGTACTTGACAGACGTTAGTTACTTTAGCTGATCACAGGCATTATTTTGTGGAGTGTCATAGAGCAAATGTGTGCAGAGCAACAGAAAAGGGGGACAGGCTGGAGGCAGGGAGGCCAGTGGAGAGACAGCTTGGTAGAGAGAACTCTGGGGGAAGGATGCACTGTTGGAGGCTGAGAAAAGGGGAGGAGTCAGGCTGAGAGCCAGGCTTCCCATCAGAGTGACTGGCAGGCCAGTGGCGACAGCCCCAAAGTGCACAGTGTTGGCAGGTTGTTGGTTTATAAGGACTTGTGAGGAAAGGAAAAATGAAGAATTAAATTTGGGACATACAACATTTAAAGGTCAAAACTATCATCTTGGAAAGTTCTCTAATAGGAGAGCTAAAGCTCGAAAATTTTCCACCTGATCTTAGAAGCTCAAAGAGAAAGTATAATGAATAATAACAGAATATGTATTATTAAATGATGGGACAAAGCTTCTGTCTATGGTCTCACTGAGGTCTTAAAGGGCAGAAAAAGGTGTTCTTGTCCCTTTTAAGCAGGGTATCTGGGAGGCCCACTTGGTTTTCAAAAGAACAGAAAGCTCATATGAAGAGACGGGGAACATTATGAAAAAGATACAGTGCATCTCACAGAATGAAGGATCAGAGTGCAGCTCAGTCTCTCCTTTCTCTCACCATCATCTCTCTCCAGCTTCTTCTGGATACTTACCCCATTCCCCTGACTCTACCTGGCTTCTCAAATTGAGAGCCGCAAACCACCCACCCAACCAGTTTCTGTATCTCCTAGATTAAGTTACCAATATCTTGTAAATAGCTAATAAACATGGGATCGCTAGGAAAGCCTGTGGGAAAGGCAAGCCATGGAACCAACCAGTTTAAGAGGTCATCAAGTTTTTCAGTGCATCCTTCAGTGTTCATAAATGCAGGCTGCATTGGTCTGGTCCTTATAGGGCGGGGAGACTGCATGGTGCAGTAAATAACACAGAATGCAAAACTGGAATGTAAACCCAGACCTGACTGACTCTTAAGCCCCTGGTCAAACCCTCTACCTTGTATATATGGCAAGCTCAAAGGTACAGAGGTAAAAGCTGGGGAGGCATGTTTAGGAATTAGTTCTTATGTTGGAGCATTAAATGCTGGAGGTGGGGAGGTGGGAAGTGAAAGGATCAGCAGGAGCCACATGCTGCAGGACCCTAGTAGGTCACGCTAGGGAGATGGAATCGCTCCTGAGAGCAATTAAGAAGCAACAAAGTTTTTTTAAATAGAATTTTATTGAGATGTAATTCACACACCATAAAATTCACCTTCTTGAAGTGTACAATTCAGTGATTTTCAGTATATACACTGAGTTGAATAACCATCTACCTAATTTTAGAACATTTTAATCACCTTCAAAAGAAACCCCATATACATTAGCAGTCACTTTCCAGTTTTCCTTCCCCTCAGCCCCTGACAACCACTGATCTACTTTCTATCTTAATGGATTTGCCTATTCTGGACATTTCATATGAATAGAATCATATATTATGGATCTTTTGTAACTGGATTTTTTCATTTAGTGTAATACTTTCAGTGTTCATTCATGTTGTAGCATGTATCAGTACTTCATTCCTTTTAATGGCCAAATAATATTCCATTGTATGGATATACCACATTTTGTTTGTTTACTCATCATCTGGTAGACATTTGCATTGTTTCCACTTTGGGGCTATTATGAATAATGCTGACATAAACATTCACATACAACTATTTGTATAAATATAAAATTTCATTTCTCTTGGGTATGTGTTTAGGAGTGGAATTGTTAGATCATATAGTAACTCTGTTTAACTTTTTGAGCAATTAACAACTGTTCAAAAAGTGACTGCATCACTTTGCATTCAACTAACAATATGTCAGGGTTATAATTTCTACATATCTTTATCAATAGTTGTTATTGCCTTCCTTTTTTATTTTAGTGACCCCAATGAGTATCAGGTAGTAGCTTATCATAGTTTTGATTTTCGTATCCCTAATGAGTAACAGTATCAAGTATCTTTTCATGTGCTTATTGGCAATTTGCATGTCTTCTTTGGAAATAAGTCTATTCAAATTATTTACCCATTTTCCCAGAGGGATGGGATGGGGAGGGAGGTGGGAGGGGGGTTCAGGATGGGGAACACATGTAAACCCATGGTTGATTCATGTCAATGTATGGCAAAAACCACAATATTATAAAGTAATTAGCTCCCAACTAAAATAAATAAATTTGTTTTAAAAAAATTATTTACCCATTTTTAAAAATTGATTTATCTGTCTTTTCATTAGTAGAGCAGTGAGAATTCTTTATATGTTTTGGATACAAGTTCCTTGTTGGATATATGCTTGAAATATATTTTGTTTCATTAGGCTGTCTTTTCCATTTCTGTATGCTGTCTTTTGAAGTATGAAAGCTTTAATTTTGATGAAATCCAATTTATCTAATTTTTGTTTTGTTTTTTCACTTGTGCTTTTGGTGTCAAATCCAAGAGATTGTTGCCAATTCCAAGATCATGTGTTTTTGTCTAAGATTTTTATAGTTTTAGCTTTTACATTTAGGTATCTGATTCATTTTTAGTTCATTAATGTGTATAATTGAGATAGGGATCCAACTTCATTCTTTTGTGTGTGGCTGTCTAGTGCCCAACAATAGTGCTTAGCACTATTTGTTTGTTGAAAAGGCTATTCTTTCTCCCATTGCATTGTCCTGAAATTAATTGACATTGATATATGGATTTATTTCTGGACTCAGTTCTGTTCAATTGATCAGTAAATCTATATCTATGCCAGTATCACATTGTCTTGATTACTATTGCTTTACATTAAGCTTTGAAATCAAGAAGTATGAATTACTCTTACTTTGTTCCTGGTTTTCAAGATAATTTTGGCTGTTATGAATCCTTTTAATTCCATATGAAGATTAGAATCAGAATTTTAGAATTTAGAATTTTGTCAATTTCTACAAAGAAGTCAGCTTAGATTCTGATATGGATAACATTTAATCTGTAGATTAGTTTGAGGAGTACTACATTCTTAATCCACCACTTCTTGGGAAAGAGATGGGGAAACAGTGGAAACAGTGTCAGACTTTATTTTGGGGGGCTCCAAAATCACTGCAGATGGTGATTGCAGCCATGAAATTAAAAGATGCTTACTCCTTGGAAGGAAGGTTATGACCAACCTAGATAGCATATTTAAAAGCAGAGACATTACTTTGCCAACAAAGGTCCGTCTAGTCAAGGCTATGGTTTTTCCAGTGGTTATGTATGGATGTGAGAGTTGGACGGTGAAGAAAGCTGAATGCCGAAGAATTGATGCTTTTGAACTGTGGTGTTGGAAAAGACTCTTGAGAGTCCCTTGGACAGCAACGACATCCAACCAGTCCATCCTAAAGGAGATCAGTCCTGGGTGATCATTGGAAGGACTGATGTTGAAGCTGAAACTCCAATACTTTGGCCACCTCATGCGAAGAGCTGACTCATTGGAAAAGACCCTAATGCTGGGTAGGATTGGGGGCGGGAGGAAAAGGGGACGACAGAGGATGAGATGGTTGGATGGCATCACCGACTCGATGGACATGGGTTTGGGTGGACTCCAGGAGTTGGTGATGGACAGAGAGGCCTGGCGTGCTGCAATTCATGGGGTCACAAAGAGTCGGACACGACTGAGTGACTGAACTGAACCGAACTGAAAAGAGATGGCATATCAGTGTACAAATATTTGTGGCTCATTGTGATAAAGACTACAGTAAAGACAGGCTCTTGGTGATTAACTGAACATTCTTAATAATATTAAGTCTTCCGATCATGAACATGAATGTCTTCCCATTTATTTAGGTCTTCTTTAACTTCTTAATTTTTTTCATTGAAGTTTAGTTGATTCACAGTGTTGTTTCAATTTCTGCTTTACAACAAAGTGACTCAATTGTACTTATAAATATATACTTTTTAATATTCTTTTTCATTATGATTTATCACAGGATATTGAATATAGGTCTCTGTGCTATGAAGTGGGCCTTTGTTGTTTATCCATTCTATATATAAAAGCTTAACCTGCTCACCCCAACTTCTCACTCATCCCTCCCCCAACCCCCTTCTCCTTTGGCTACCACCAGTCTGTTCCCTATGTCTGTGATTCTGATTCTGTTTCTGTTTCAGAGATAGGTTCATTTGTGTCATATTTTGGGGGCTTACCTGGTAGTTCAGATAGTAAAGTGTCTGCCTGCAATGTGGGAGACCTGGGTTCGATCCTCAGGTTGGGAAGATCCCTTGGAGAAGGAAATGGCAACACACTCCAGTACTCTTGCCTGAAAAATTCCATGGATGGAGGAGCCTGGTAGGCTACAGTCCATGGGATCCCAAAGAGTCAGACACAACTGGGCAACATCACTGGTTCACTGGTGTCATATTTTAGATTCCACATATAAATAATAGTATATGGTGTCTGTCTTTCTATTTCTAACTTACATCACTTACTATGATAATCTCTAGATCTAACCATATTGCTGCAAATGACATTATTTCATTTTTGATGGATGAGCAGTATTCCAGTGTATATATGTACCACATCTTCTTTAACCGTTCATCTGTCAATGGGCATTTAGGTTGTTTCCATATCTTGGCTATTTTGAACAGTGCTGCTGTCAACATAGGGATGAATGCATCTTTTTGAATTACAGTTTTGTCTGGATATATGCCAAGGAGTGGGATTGCTGGATCATATGGTAATTCTATTTTTAGCTTTATGAGCCACCTCCATCTTGTTTTCCACAGTGGCTGCACCAACTTACATTCCAACCAGTAGTATACAAGGATTCTCTTTTCTCCACATCCTCTCCAGCATTTATTAATTGTAGACTTTTTAATGATGATCATTCTGATTGGTGTAAGGTGGTACCTCATTGTAGTTTTGATTTGCACTTCTCTAATAATTTAGCAATGATGAGCATCTTTTCATGTGCCTATTGGCCATCTGTGTGTATTCTTTGGAAAAATGTCTATTAGGTCTCCTGCTCACTTTTGAATAGAGCTGTTTGATTTTTTGTTATTGAGCAATATTTTTCAATTGTAGTTTTTGATGTACAAGTCTTACACTTTAAACTTATTCCTAAGTATTTTATTATTTTATGTTATTGTTATTTTATGTCATTGTTATTTTATGTTTATGTCATTGGAATTTTTATTAGTTTCATTTCTGGATTGTTGATAGTGTATAGAAATATAAATGATTTTTGTTTAATGATCTTATGTTCTGCAATCATGCAAGAACCATTCTAAGAGTTTGTGTGTATGCATTTCTTAGTATTTTCTATATTCAATATCATCTGCAAAGAGAGACAGTTTTACTTCTTCCTTTCCAATCAAAATGCCTTTCTCTTCCTTTTATTGGCCTATTTGTCCTGGTTAAAACCTCCACTTCAATGTTAAATAGAAGTAGTGAGAGTGGACATCCCTGTCTTATTCCTAGTCTTAGAGGGAAAGTTATCAGTCTTTCATCATTATGTTATCAGTCTTTCATCATTATGTTATCAGTCTTTCATCACTTGTAAAGGAGGTCACTTTACACTTTACACATCACTTCCACTCCTTTTTATTGAGTGTTTTTATCTGAAAGGAAAATGTGTGTTGTCAAATACTTTTTCTGAATCTATTGAGGTGATCATTAGGTTTTTTAAAAATTCTATTAATATGGTGTACTTTATTGATTCATTTTCAGATATTAAAACAACTTTGTGTCCCTGAAATAATCCTCTCATTCATGATGTATAATCACTTTTATTTATTGCTTGATTCATCTTGCTGGTATTTTGTTGATGATTTTGTGTCTATGTTTACAAGGGATTTTGGTCTGTAGTCTTCTTGTAATGTTTTTGTCTGTCTTTGGTATTAGGATAATACTGGTCTTACAGAATGAGTTGGAAAGTATTTCTTCCTCTTTTATTTCTTGGAAAGACATAATTTATTTAAACATTCTTTTTGCCCCTTTCTCTTTCTTCTCACCTTCTGGGACTCTCATTATGCATATTATATAGGTATGCTTAACCAATTCAATGGACATGAACTTGGACAAACTCCGGGATATGGTGAGGGACAGAGAGGCCTGGCGTGCTGCAGTCCACGGGGTCGCAAAGAGTCAGACACGACTTAGTGACTAAACAGCAACAACAACAATGGTGTCCAGTGGTCTCTGAAGCTGTGTTCATTTTTCATTCTTTTTCTTTCTGTTTCTCAGACAAGATAATCTAAATTGACTTATCAAGTTTCCTTATCTTTTTTTCTATCAGTTCAAATACACTGCTGAGATTGTCTAGTGAATTTTTCATTTCAGACACTACTATTCAACTTCAAAATTTCTATCTGAGTCTTTTAAAATAATTTCTATCTCTTTATTGATATTCTCTATTTGGTGGCACATTGTTCTCTGATTTTCATTTAATTCTTTGTGTTTTCCTTTAGCTTCTTTGAACATTTTATAATACTAGATTATTAATAGACTTTGTCTAGTAAATCCAAAATCTGGACTTCCTCAGGAAGAATTTATCTTGACTTTTTTTTCCTGTGTATGGACCATACTTTCCTGTTTCTTTTCATGTCTCTTATTTTTGTTGTTGTTGAAAACTAAACATTTTGAATAATATGATACGGGAACTCTGGAAATCAGAGGCTCTCTCATCCCAGGGCTTGCCATTATTGCTTGTTGTTGAGGTTGCTGTTGGTATTTATTTAGTGCCTTTTCTGACCTAATTCTATAGTCTATGTTCTTTGTCATGTGCAGCCACTGAGGTCTCTGTTCAGTTAGTTTACTGATTATCTAGTGGCTGAATAGAGATTTCCTAAATGCTTTCACCCAATAAAATTTCTCCCGTCTTTTTCTGAGGGGATCTAGGTGTGTATTGGCGCACACCTTCAAGGCTCTGGCAATTTATAACTGCCTGAATGCTTCATTCCTGCTTGCTCAGAATCCCAAGATCTGCTAGAAGCAAGAGACTGGGATCTTTTTCAGTCATTCCTGGGGATACACACAGCACTGCACAGGTGTGTGTAGCTTTCTAAATCCTCGGGAATTTGTCAGAGCTTTTCAAAGCTCCCTGTGGACATCTCATTTGCCAGATTTAAGGTTTGGGCCAGGTTCTTGTTTGCCCAGCAGGCATCACCACCTCAGGTAAGTGTGATGTTAAACAATCGCCTATTATTATTTTTGACAAATGCTCTACAGATAAAGGGTCTCACTGAAAAAGCTCTGAGTCAGATCAAATAAAGGCAAATCCTGTGAATAAGGCTTTTCCAGGGAACTGCTGTACAAGTCAAATCGTGACAATTCTCGGAGGATGGAGGTTTTGGGGATCTCCAAATTCCTATTTCCCCTTCCAGTGACTACTAGGCTGCTGGCTTTCACGCTATTGTGGTTCTGATGCTGCTAGTTCTCAAGGCTACTGCAGAGCTGGGGAAAGAGGCATGGGAATAGGACAAGGTAAAATGCTGCAGAGCTCATTGTTCTTGTTGAGATTATATTAATATCATTTTTCTTGAATAAACACTCTGGATTGTTACAAGTCTTTGGTTAACTTCCGGAGTTCTGAAAATGTTAATTTTGAGCATTTTTCCACATTCTTATTGCTTTTATGGAGGAGCATGTTCGAGGAGGTTCTTGTTCTGCTATTTTTCTGCCATTCTGAACCTGCTTTTGTCTCATCAAGAGTTTTAACTGGAAGCCTACCATGGTTGGATCCTCATTTTGTTAAAATCTATCTGACCTCAGCACTGAGAATTAATTGGAGGGATGGGACAGGCAGCAAGGGGCTGGTTAAGAGAATTTAACTGGGGACGAGTGATGGTTGCCGTTCCCAGGGCAGTAGGACAAGTATGGCTGCAGAGAAGTAGATCAGTCCAAGAGACTCATGTAAAATACTCTTTTCTTTCCCTTGGTCTAATCAGTCAATCAGGAGCTGAAATGAGACTCACACTCTATCAGACAAGCAGACCCAGAGGGAATCATCCCAGATGCAATGCAATGAAGAGCATTGCTTATCTCTGGGCAGCCCAAAAAGGCTTTCTGAGAGAAGAGATTCCAGAAATCCCCAGTGGAGAGTGAAGTAACTCTTGGGAGGGGACAATGAGGGCTGACATGAGGGGCTGGGGGCCTGCGTGTTCCTTGGCCTCTGCTGCAGCAACATGTGGGGGGCTGACCAGAGTTTTGCCATCTGGGATCCTCTTGGAGCACAGATTTTTCTCAAGAGGCACCCCCCCCAGGTGCATTGTGCTCCTGAAGACCAGTAGGGGAGTCAGGTAAGGGTGAAGTGGGCTGCTTTCTTCCTCATTTCTTTCTCTCCCAGGCAATTCTCTGGGACATATGTCCCAGATGTTCCTGCCTTTGTTCAGATTTAATCCTCCCTGTTTACTCCCCCTCGTACCTGTTTATTATGTTCCATTTCTCTTTAGGAGCTGGGGCTCAGCAGATCTGCCAAGACTGATCTTATCTGCACTTGGGCAAACACAATCGTGCCATGCCTTGTCATCCAGCTCCTGTATGAAAAGGCCAAAGCAGGAGAAGAATTAAAACCAGCACCACTAAGAACAGCAAGCCCAAAGAGATTTAAAAATAAACATGAAAACTGCTCCAGGCCCCATTCAGAGGCTCTCACCAAGTCCTTCAGTAGAGACACAATGAAGCCCATTCTCAGGGCCCTCTGCAGCTGCAAATCATGTGGCCTTGGCTCTTGATTCCTGCCTTGAAGAAGGGACGGTGGCTCTGGCCAGGCCTGTGAAGACAGTGATGCAGAACGTCTTCCCTGCTCAGATTCAAAATCTGGAAATGTTGCAGCTATTACAGATCATAGCTTTCCGTCTTTGGTGGGGTCCGGAAGGCCAATGAGAGAGGAGGGTCCAAGGCCTCAGGAAAGGTTAGGACACAGGCCTTCGGATTCACCCTCTAGGCCTTTCTCTAACAGCACATGGCATATGCAAGTGTGCAAGTTGAGAATCACCGCAAGAGCAGAGGAATTTATTTTTTTTTAGTGTATTTATTTTAATTGGAGGCTAATTACTTTACAGTACTGTAGTGGTTTTTGCCATACATTGACATGAATCAGCCATGGGTGTACATGTGTTCCCCATCCTGAACCCCCATCCCATCCCTCTGGGTCATCCCAGTGCACCAGCCCTGAGCACCCTGAGCAGAGGATTTTAAAACAGAAGGAAAAAAAGATATTTTATTTCTTATCATCCTTCATCAGACAGATCAACAGAGACCAGCTACCCGATCGTACTCTCTAACCCAGATCCCAGGGATAGCCTTGGACCTGGAGCCACCAGGCCCTGCCAGCCCTACTTTTTGGTGCTGAGGGCAGACAAGATCTGATTCTTTACCAGGGGCTGGAGCAAAAGCGTTCAAGGCAAGTCACAGTGAAACCGTAAGAGCCCCTCCCAAAGTCTCTACTGGACCCAACCCATACTCCTTCTCCCACCCCTGACATCCCCACCTCAGCCTGGGACAGGAGTCAGATGGGGGCTTTGGTGGGCTTATGGCCACCTCCTTGGCAGGAAATGTGTTAGTTCTCTAACCCATGGCACCCTGGCTCCTAAATCCTCACATCAACCCTCCAAGGTGGGTAGCAATGTCTCTGTGGTAGGCATGAGTCTACCAACTATGAGCGGTTACACAAGTTGCCCAAGATCACTTGGCTAAGAACCAGCAGTTCCAAATTTGAACCCTGGTCTATTGGCTCCAAAGCCCAGGAATCCCCAGTGCAACAGGGTTTCCACTGACTGGTCCGCTAAGGACTGTCCAGCCTACCCACCTGGGATGGACAAGCCTGTGGCTGCCTGGCCTGGGTGGGGGTGGAGGTACATGGAGCACTGCAGTGTTCTGCAAGCACCCCTTGGTCACCACAAAAGGCTTGTTTTACAAGCAGTGGCTGCGGCAGCAGCTTCAGGCGCCTTTGCCTTGCAGGATTGACATCAATCCTCATTCAAATCAAACTTCTCTGAAACATGCTCCAGTGGAGTGGAATTTTCTGCTAAATAAGGTGTTATTAACCCAGCTCCCGGCTCTTTGGGCCCGGGCTGAGCTCAGCCGCTGCCGCCGCCGCCGCCGCCACCGCCGCCGCTCCACACTGATGAATCCACTTAAGTACCGATTAAGAGGCATTGCGGCACTGGTCCAGGCAGACCCCGTGACCCGCAGGCACCTCCAGGCTCCTCGGGCCACAGAGCCTGGAAACTCAGTTGCATCTTCTCTGGCTCTTGTTCCAGCCCTGTCGCTGAGTGGCAGTTGGATGCTCTGTGGTTGGAGGATGAGAAAATGGCAGTGGAGGATTAAAAGGGGGAAATTAGTATTCTTTTTTTTGCAGCTTCTTTCTTCCCAGGCTTTGCAGGACTTCTGGGGAAGGGGCAGACAAAGGATGAGCCCCATCCGAAAGGAGGGGGGGTGGCTCTGCTCTCCTCCATGGCTCCCAGCACCATACAGAGAGGACTGGGAGACTGTACCACACTGAAGGTAGCAAAAGAAGTCATCCAGACTTGAGGTTGAGACTGGACCCCAATAAAATGCCATTTCAGCTCTAGCATTGCCCAAAACATGCTTTGATGCCCCCAATCCAATCATTTCAGCCATACACAAGTTCAGTTTACGTAATTTTCAGAGTTTAAACTTTTCCAGCTGAAAGAATCCTTAGAGAGTTGCCAGTCCAAGCTCATTTTACAGCTGAGGAAGCTCAGGACTAGAAAGGGAAAAGGTCATGCCCAAGGTCACACAGCTAGTAACAGCCAAACCAAGGCTCATACCCAGATCACCCAACGCCCTGGGCATTGCTCTTTCTCTTACTGTGTTTCTTCCCCTTCCAAGAATACAAGGGCATCGTTGATAACCAGAAAGTGATAACTGTATTTACATGATTTCCCAGTTTACATATTGCAATGGATATCAAACTGCTCTTAAGTGATTTGTTACTAAATAAGATCAGAGAACATAAAAATAGATTGCTGAACTCTTGTAAATAAAAATATTCCACACTTATTCATCTATCTTTTGAACAAATGCTAGCTAGGTACCTGCTGCATAAATGACATGTTGCTGGGTACAGGGACTACAGGGTGAATGTACCAAGTATAGTCCCTAGCCTCATCAAGTTAGAGTCTAGTGGAGGAGATAGAACAATTTCACACACACACACACACACACACACACACACAATTGTACATGATGGCCACGCAAAGAATTGCTATGATGGAGCAGACGGCCAGCACTGAACCTTGGGGTTGACCTACTTTATGTTTGGAGAATCATAAAAGGTTCCTTTGAGGAGGGACATTCAAACTGAGACCTGAAGGATGAGAAAAGGCCAGCCGTGCAAGGGGACAAGGAGAAGTGATCCAAGTAGAAGGAATCAAAGTTGAATTTCTTATCATAGACAATGAAGTGAAAATATTTTAAAATTAATATGAGCCCATTATTTTACAGACAGGAAAGCTATTCCATTTCCTCACCTAATTGCTCTGCTTCTTGGAGATGGTGCTTTATTGATCAGCCTTTCTGCATTGCTTGTCACAGTTTTGTATCATTTGCTCAATTTGTGGCTGAAAAGAGCCCTCTAGAAGGTTTGGAGGGTTTGTTCATTTCTCTCCCCAAACCCAAACAGTAACCAGCAGAGTTGTTCAGCACACAGACTCTAATAGGAACTCCCAGGCTCCATCACTTCTTAGCTGTGTGAGCTTGGGCAGGGCACTTCCTCTCTGAGCCTCAGTTTCTTCATTTGTGTAATTGAGAAATGTATAAGCACAATCTCAGAGGGCTGAAATGGCGTGTGTGAAGAACCTAGCATAGTATCTGGCACACTGTAATTGATCCAGAAGTGTTAGCCCCTGTTATCTTTGTAAGCCACATTCAAGCAAATTAAACTAACTTGTACATGCAAAGTTGTTTGTTAACACTTCTTCAATTAGTTCTTTCCATGCACATTGCAGCAAAAAGAAGATCCCTTGTGGGTGTGACCGGGAGCTTGTACTTAGAACTATATATGGGTCTTGGCAGGATGAGTAGGGAAGACTTGCAGGGGGAGGTGGAGAGGATACCTGAGACCTAAAGTCAGAGGTGGGATCTTTTAAACTGGGTGAGTGTTGCTCAGTGCAGAACCCCAGGGAAGATGTCAGCCCTCTGGGATGCTGACACAGGGACATTTACAGAACAAGTAAAAAGAGAAAACCCACGAAGTGGAAGTCAGAACCAGATTGGCAAAAGCCACAGTTGCTGAGTGAGGCTGCTCAGGACTCAAACACAGAGAGCGAGAGATTTCAGCCACTGGGGAAAATCTGAACAGGGCCTTATTCAGGACCAGGGAGAGCACTAAGAAGGCCTAGGAAACTCTGCTGGCTGGCAGGTGGCCTCCCTGAGAGTCAGCATCTCTATGCATCAAAAAATTCAGTTAGAACTGTCGCTCTCCACCCACCTTGGAGACATTTATATCTGTGCCTGAAGAAACAACCACATATGACAAGCAAACTTAGGGTTCAGCCAGGAGATTCTCAGAGTAATACACTTCATTGAATACATTTCTATATTCTCTCCCCATAGAATGACTGTGGCTCAGCTGGTAAAGAATCCGCCTGCAATGCAGGAGACCTGGGTTTGATCCTTAGGTTGGGAAGATCCCCTGGAGAATGGAAAGGCTACCCACTCCAGTATTCTGGCCTGAAGAATTCCATGGACTGTATAGTCTATGAGGTCCCAAAGAGTCAGACACGACTGAGTGACTTTCGCTTTCACTTTTTCACTTTCAAAATGACCCTTGAATATCCTCTCCCTCCTTGCTGGCTCTCCAGTTTGTTTCAAAGCATCTTCTAGGTCATGCCTGGGATTCACCGTAACTGCCTTCCAATATCTTGCCTCTTGCATCATGGACCACATTCTGGGCTTACCAAAAGCTTTTTTTTTTTTTCAATAAATTTATTTATTTTAGTTGGGGGCTAATTACTTTACAATATTGTAGTGGTTTTTGCCATACATTGACATGAATCAGCCATGGGTTTACATGTGTTCCCCATCCTGAACCCCCCTCCCACCTCCCTCCCCATCCCATCCCTCTGGGTCATCCCATTGCCCCAGCCCTGAGCATTTGTCTCATGCATCGAACATGGAATGGTGTTCTGTTTCATATATGAAAATATACATGTTTCAATGCTATTCTCCCAGAACGTCCCACCCTCACCTTCTCCTTCAGAGTCCATAAGACTGTTCTATGCATCTGTGTCTCTTATTCTGTCTCACATATAGGGTTATCGTTACCATCTTTCAAATTCCATATATATGCATTAGTATACTGTACCGGTGTTTTTCTTTCTGGCTTACTTCACTCTATATAATGGGCTCCAGTTTTATCCATCTCAATAGAACCGATTCGAATGTATTTTTTTAATGGCTGAGTAATATTCCATTGTGTATATGTACCACAGCTTCCTTATCCATTCGTCTGCTGATGGACATCTGGGTTGCCTCCATGTCCTGGCTATTGTAAACAGTGCTGCGATGAACACTGGGGTACACGTGTCTCTTTCAATTCTGGTTTCCTCAGTGTGTATGCCCAGCAGTGGGATTGCTGGGTCATATGGCAGTTACCAAAAGCTTTTATAATGACTTCACCTCTTTCCCAAGCATTAGCCAGATCCAGGATGAAATGTTTCAAGTCCAGCTCATATAAGCTGCCCTACTAAAGTCAAATGCAAGAAAGATTTTCTGTTTTAGTCAACTAGCAGGATTAGCATTGGTTATGGGTTCTTTTAGCCAACTCTCTTGGCCTTCTCCTTCACATACCCACCAACCCCTGAGACATCTCCTCTAAGCTCTGGAGTTCCTTGGAACACCATTTGAGAATTGTTGCTTTGATCTAATGCCCCCATTCTATCCTTAGTAAAACTGAGTCTAGAATCATGGTTTCAGCCTTGTTGCAGCCCAAACTCCGTGCTCAATCCATGCTTGAAATTCAAACAAGACAAAGACAAAGGGGCCAAGTAAGGAGGCCTCCATCTTGCTAGGGGCTGCCCATCTTCCTCCTCTCCCTTCCTTCTTCTGCCTCCCCAGATCCCAAACCTACATCTTCTCATGGTTCCACCTGTAGACCAGCCAGTACATGAGTCAGTTTTGCACCATAAGCTCCAGATACTCCCTTGGTACCCAGCTGGGGAGAGTCAACAATGAGTCACTGTCCTGGACAGTCCCCAGATCAACTCTACCTCCTTTTCTAACCTGCTCCATTGACCTAGGAATCTGACCTTGATTCAAGCAATGGGAGACTGCAGGGTAGGAGGAGAGAGAGGTTGAATCATTTCTTCTCCACTCATTCCTGCTTTGGTGCCATGTCTCTGGCAATAGCTACATCCCTCTGTGACTAACAGCTCTCAACAGCTATGACCCACCCTCACCAGCTCCAACTCTCTCTGGACCCAATAACCTTGTGTGTGTGTGTTAGTTGCTCAGTTGTGTCCACCTCTTTGAGACCCCATGGACTGTAGCCCACTAGGCTTCTCTGTCCATGGAATTCTCCAGGCAAGGATACTGGAGTGGGTAACCTTTCCCTTCTCTGGGGGATCTTTCTGACCCAGGGATTGAACCCGAGTCTCCTGCCTTGCAGGCAGATTCTTTACCTTCTGAGCCAGCAGAGAAGCCTTCTTCTTTTGTCTCTTTGACTGTAAGGGTAGTACAAACTCTCTGCTGTGTGCCTCTCTGGGTGGCCACTTGTTGATTCCTTTCATCCTGCCCATGCCTCTATGAGTAATCCATTCATTAGAATTTCTTCATTCAAATCATGCACAATGAATACTGTTTCTCACCGTTCCCCTGAATGATCAAATCACATTCCCCAGACTCAAGGCCTGATGGCCCAGCCTTGGTGCCATTGAGCCTGCCTGTCGAAACTGCCCTCCACATCCAAGCTCCACTTCAAGACCTTTAGGCCTGGGATGTAGGCTTCCCTGCCCCACAGCTGACATCGCATCCTCCTCAAGACTGCCCCTTGATGCCCAGTTACTTCCCACCTGGCCTTGACCTAGTGAGAGGCCTTGCCCTGACCTAGTGAAAGGCCTTGCCCAGTCCTCAGTCCCACCCTCTAGCCTCTCCTCAAAGCTCCATGTTGTCCAGACCAGAACCTTATGTCCTCCTGGCCTAGGCCTCCCTGTGGCCTTGGCTCAGACACATGCTTGTTGTTCCTTTGCCATAACCTTTGCTGACCCGGACTTTTCAACCAATGCTCCAGGGAGCTGCAAAAAAGGTATCCCCTAGAGAGTTGTCAGAACAGTGGCAGGAAAACCAGGTGATACAGTGTATGGAAACCAAAGGAGGAAAGAGTCTCAAGAAGGGGGTGGTCAGCACAGAGAGGGTCAATGGAGTAGGAGTTCATATCCAATCACAGTAGACGCTGCAGTCTGGGTTTGGAACCTGGATCCTCTGCTAGATGTATATGACCTTGGACATGTCAGAAGTCCTCTGAGCCCCAGTTCCCACTGCATACAAAAGGAACAATGATGGCTCCCACCTCCTAGGGTGGTTCCATCATGTAACCATGTTGTAAAGTCCCTGACACACTCAAACTGTTCAACAAATGGTAGCTCTACCTCTGAATATTAATTTACTCAGCAAACTCTCATGAGCACTCACAAAATGATCCTGCCAGTGAGGATGCTGAATCAAGACAGGCTTCAGTCTCAAAGAGGAGATGACATCAATCACTGAATTCCAAGGGAGCAAATGCTGAGTGGCCTAAAAGAGGCCCAGAGGGTGACTTCAAGTGTCCCGTGAAAGGAAAATCCCTGTTGTTGCCAGCATGTGTGTCAGCAGAGCCCCAGGCACTGAAGCTCACCATAGAGGAGAGACCCTCTGCCCAGGCCTTGAAGGACATGTGGATGAATAGTCAGGAAGCGGGAACAGTCTGGGCAAAGGCCCAGAGGGAGGAACCTGGCCTGCGAAGAGGGCTCCCTGCTGCTCTCTGGTGCCAAGCTCAAAGGGAAGCGGCCCCAACTCTGGAAGGTGAATTCATGGCAGCCACAGCTCCCCATCCTGTTCTCCCCATTGCAAGCGCCAGGACACGATCATTAGGTGATTATATTTTTAAGGCCCAAATTGTTTTATTTGTTTCCCTGCCAGCTTTCATGAGGCCATCAGTCATTCTGCACACAGATAACATTTCTTATGTACATTGACAGAATAAATTACATGGTTCTCATCCGGCAAATCAACATTACAGAGGAACATTATCTTTTGCAAAATGCTGCCTGGGCACATCATAAATCCTAACCAGGTTTATTACATCTGTCTTGTCATAGATTCATTTTATTGAGAAGTGGGGTTTTTTCCAGATTAATAATCACATTAATAGATGAGATTCTTTTTAAAGGATTGTTTTCCTGGAGAACCCAAAGGCAGAATTTCACGGTCGCAGAGCCTTGCCTCACTGGTGCAGCAAAGCTGTCCTTATCATGCTGACAATGTCCTCCAGGGCTGGGAATAAGGAACTCTTGACTCACCTGGAGACCCTGTTTTTGTTTTGTTTTGTTTAAGGTTTTAGGGTGGTTTTTATTTTCCTTTGTTTTTAGTATTTATTTATTTTAATTTATTCTTGGCTGCAGTGGGTCTTCATTGCTGCGTAGAGCCTTCTCTAGTTGCAAGTGGGTTACTTGCAAGTGGGGGTTACTCTTCATTGTGGTGTACGTGCTTCTCATTGCAGTGGCTTCTCTTGTTGTGGGGCACAGGATCTAGGCGTGTGGACTTCACTAGTTGCAGCACACGGCCTCAGTAGTTGTGGCGCAGGGGCTCAGTTGCCCCACAGCATGTGGTATCTTGGACCAGAAACCAAACCCATGTCCCCTACTTTTGCAGGCAGATTCTTAACCACTGGACCACCAGGTAAGCTCATCATTTGGGAACTTTGAGCCAGCTTGTGGTTCCTTTCTCTGATCTCACAGCTCTCTCCAAAGGATATATGCAGAAGCTTCCAAGAGATGTATTGTTATATGTATTGTCAAAGATGTATTGTTATATGAAGCCAATCAAATGAATATTTAATGAGTAACTAGCATGTGTGCAACTGACAAACCAACAAGGGAGAGAAAGCTAAACCCACGTGGAACAATAAGAGAATAATTCAGGGAAGAATCTGGAGAATCAGGCTTCCTGCCTGCCTGCCTTTCCTCAGTCCCTGAGTGATGTGGCCACCCTGGGATGGGTGACTTGTTGACTTTGGGCTTCTTTCTCCTGTTTTTGATAAGTGAAGGGATTGGTATAGATTAGGGGCTGGCAAATTATGGCCCATAGGCCAAATCCAGACCATCACCTGCTTAGTAAATGAAGTTGTATTGGAACGCGGCCACACCTATTCATTTATAATATATATTGTCTATGGCTGATTTGATGCTGCAAAGGCAGAGCTGAGTAGCTACAACAGAGACCAAAAGGCATGAAAAGCCTGAAATATTTACTATTTGGCCCTTTATCAGAAAAAAACTTGCCAACCTCTGGCCTAGATAAACTGTATGGATGATTTGAGGGCTGAACAGTGGGATCCGTGGGCTTCCCTGGTAGCTCAGCTGGTAAAGAATCTGCCTGCAATGCAGGAGACCCCGGTTCAATTCCTGGGTCAGGAAGATCCCCTGGAGAAGGGATAGCCTACCCACTCCAGTATTCTTGGGCTTTCCTGGTGGCTCAGATGGTAAAGAATCTGCCTGCAATGCAGGAAACCCAGGTTTGATCCCTGGGTTGGGAAGATCCCCTGGAGGAGGGAATGACAACCCACTCCAGTATTATTGCCTGGAGAATCCCCATGGACAAAAGAGCCTGGCGGGTTACAGTCCACAGGGTCGCAAAGAGTCGGGCACAACTGAAGAGACTTAGCATGCACGTGCTATGTGTCACTGAGCCAGCCCTTGTGTAAGGTGAGAGGATGACCACCCATCTCTGCCCCAGGTGGGCATCACCTCACTCAAGCCTTAAACTACTCAGAAGTGGTGGCTTCTCTGGCCCCTTCCCAGGCCCAGAGGCAGGTGCCTGCACACAGTCAAGGTTCCCTCTTCTCTCACACATATTGGGTGAGTTATTTTCATAGTGCCAGGTTCTCACCTGGGCAAAGGGAGAGAGCTGGTGGACATTTCGGCATTTAAAGTGGGATCACTCAACCAGGGGGCAGGAGGCATTGGGGTGGCAGGACACGAGGGGAAGGCAAAACTCAGGGGAAAATTGGAAGCTATCAAAGTGACTGACCATCACTTTGGGGATCATCTCTCCACCCCCTTCTCTGTTCCCATCAGAGGAGACTTTCTGTCCATATGATGGGTAAAGAGCCCCACACACTCAGCTGCAGTTACCCCTCTGACTCTTGGTCCCTACTCTCCCCTCTCTCACTGCTCCTCCCACACTTCTCTTATCCCCCACACCAGGCTCCCTCGCTACACAGCCCCAGAAGACACCCTTTACACAGTCACTTTCATGAAGACTGTCCACAGAGTTGGGAGACTCAGTGCCTCCTGACCTTTGCACTTGCTGTTCCTAACTTAGCCTAGAATACTCTTCCATAACATAATCCAAGGGCTGGATTCCTCAGCTTCTTCAGGTTTTTGCATAAAAGTCATATTCTCAGCACATCCTTCCTGACATTTTATGCAAAATTATACATTCCACACAAAGCCCTCCTTCCTCTCCTTCCCTGCCTTGGTTTTCTCTATATCACTTACCTCCACCCGGTTTGTTTACTGTCTACCAATGCTCACTCTCTGCCCCCACTAAAATATAAGCTCCATGAGGGCAGGATTTTTGTCTGTCTTATTTATTGCTCTAATACCTAGAATAAAGTCTGGTACTAAGTAAGTGTTCAATATATAATTGTTGGCTAGAAGTTTAATATATCTTAATATTGATCCATAGCCTGCTAGATTTGATTTTGAGGACAAGATATTTTATTTTTCTAATATGTACTCAATTTCCTCCTCTGTAAAATTAGAGTAAAAACAGTATCTTCTCATTGGGTGTTATTAGAAACAATTGAAAAACAAAACAGAAGAAATGTAACCTGCTTGATTCAAAATGTAGCACAGAGCCTCATACATAGCAGGTGCTAGGAAGATGTGTCCCTTCTCTTTCGGGGACAGTCAGTGGAGTCAAACATACCTGTACCATGAGACCAAGACTGTATCCATCAGGTTCTGGTGTCAGACAACAGGAAAGACTCAGCTTCACTGTTTACTAACAATGTGACTTACGAATGGTCCTTCACCTCTTTGCATCTCAGTTTGCTCATCTATAAAATGGGTTATAATAAGATCAACTTCATAATGTTGTTTTAGACATTGAATGAGGTAAAGCATGGGAGTCATTTGGCGTAAGACATGGCACATATGACCTCAGTAGATGTTAATGATGAGAAGGGGGATGATAAGAATCCCCAGGAAGGCTGCCTGGGAAGGAGGTGTTGGCCCAGCCTTTGAATCTTCTGGTCCTTGTCCTCTTGGCAGAGAGTCAGCTCCTGACAGATCAGGCCTGAGCAGGTTAATGTGCAACAGTTTCTCCCCTATCTCCTTTTTTTAGCACAAAAATCTGTCCTAGCACCTCTCATTATCCACTTCATCAGTCTCAAACCGTTGGCTAATTGTACTTCCCAGAACCCTCCTCCCTCCCTGCCTCTCCAATGAGCTCAATAACACACAGCTGCCTCCTTCTTTGGGGCTCCACTGGGAAGAGGTAAACAAAATATAGCAGGCGATACCCTCAATTTCCTTCTCCAGGCTTCTTTTCCCCATTGGCACCCTGTTCCGCTCTTTCATCCCCACCTGCAAGAAAATGGCCCCAGGAAAGCCTAGGGTGGAGGAAGGATAAGGGCAATGGAGTTGCAATAAAACTTCATGGTTTTCTCTGGCTTTTATGTCCGCAGCATTCTAACTCCTAACTGGTTGTGATCCTTGAGAAAGGAAAGCACAGGAGCTTGATGTTTAATTCAAGTTCAATCCCAACTTCCTGCCAGTAGGCACCCTGCAGACCTCAGCACAGACAGTGGCCCCCAGAGAGAGAGCAGAGTCCTACTGGCTGGAGGAAATGAGATGATGTTTGAAGGAGCTTGGGCAGCTGGAATCTGTGGGGCAGGTTACAGGAGAGTTGTAAGGGCACAGAACAGTACCAGAATCTGCATAGGGGCTTTACTGAGTCTTTGGTTACAAAGCTGGGTACGTACTGAGTGAGAATTTATGCTACCTGACAGGGAACAGCTCCTGGCATAGTGGGAGCCAAACAGAGATTCTGGAGGTCTCACAGAGCTGGAAGATGGTGGAGTCTGACCAGCCAGTGTGGAGAGAGCTTACCGAACACCACAGACATTCAGCAGAGACTGAAGGAAGACCAGACCTTAAGGACTAGTCTACACTCACTCTATCAAAACCTAAAACCAAGAAACGGCAGAACCAAGCTGATTTACCAGTGCATTAGCTGCCTCTCAGAACAAAAATACAACGTTCTTTAAAAGAAGACAACAAAAATCTGGACTGCAACAATACAGCATCCATAATGTCCAATATACACTTTTTTAATGCAGAAAAATACAACCCATAACCATGAGAGATTTTACCAGTAGAAACAGACCTAGAGATGACACAGGTATTGGAATTAACAGTAAAGTGCTTTAAAACAGTCTTTATAAATAGGTTTAAGGATTTAAAGAAGAGTACCGCGTAGTGAATAAACCAATGGGAAATCTCAATGGAATGCGGAAATTATAAAAGGAACCAAATAAAAATAATTAAACTGAAAAATGCACCATCTGGAAATAAAAATTAACTTGAATTAAACAATAGATTGGAAAATGTTTTTTAAAGATCAGAGAATTTGAAAACACAGTACTTGACATGAAAACTGAAGTACACAGAAAAAAAAATGGGAAATTGGAAATAGAACAATACCAAAAGGTGTCGCATGGATGGAATTGAAGCCCAAGAAAGAAAAGAGAGACTGGAGTTGAAAAAAAAATTGTTTTAATAATTACTGTCAAGAATGAAAAGGCAAGCCACAGACTGGGAGAAAATATTACAAAAGATATATCTGATAAAAAATACCCAAAACTCTTAAAACTCAACAATAAGAAAACAAAAACACCCAATTTAAAATATGCAAAATATCTGAACAGAATTATCACCAAAGACAATATACAGATGGTAAATAAGCATATGAAGAGATGTTGAAATTTATATATCATTAAGAAACTGCAAATTAAAACAACAGTGATGTATCACTATATACCTATAGAGAATGACCAAATCCAAAACACTGACAGTACCAAATACTGGTACATCTGTGAAGCAACATGAACTCTTATTCATTGTTGTTAAAAATGCAATATGATAAGATACTTTAGAAGACAGTTTGGCGGTCACTTTCAAAGCTAAAAATAGCTGTACCATACGACCCAGGAATCATATTTGTTGGTATTTACTCAGATGAGTTGAAAACTTATATTTACCCCCCAAAACTTGTACATGAATGTGTATATTGACTTTATTAATAATTGCCCAAGTTAGAAGACAAACAAGATGTCCTTCAGTTGGTGAATAAATAAACATACCGTGATACACCCAAACAATAAAATATTCAGTAATTAAAATAACAAGTTAGCAAGCAGTGAAAAGACATGTAAGAACCTTTAAAAACATATTACTAAGTGAAAGAAGGCAATCTTCTTTTACCAGGAAAAGAAGGCAAAGCCTACATATTGTTATTATTTCTAGTATATGACATTTTGGAGAAGGCAAAACTATAGAGACAGTAAAAAGGTCAGTGGTTTCCAGGAATTAGGGGGAGGGAAGGAGTACAGAGGGTTTTTATAGCAGTGAAACTACTCTATTTAATACTGTAATGGTGAATACATATCATACCCATTTGCCAAAACTGCAATGCAAGTGACCCAGTTTTGATCCCTGTGTTGGGAAGATTCCCCTGAGAAAGGAATGGCAACCCACTCCAGTATTCTTGCCTGGAGAATTCCATGGACAGAGGAGCCTGGCAGGCTACAGTCCATGGGGTCACAAAGAGTTGAACACAACTAAGTGACTGACACTTTCACTTTCACTGAGAATATATAACACCAAACAGTGAATTGTAATGTAAACCACGGACTTTAGTTGATAAAACTGTGTCAATGACCATCATTTTTTAAAATTTTTTATTGAAATATAGTTGATTTACAATGTTGTGCTACTTTCTGCTATACAGCAAAGTGAATCAGTTATATACATACATATATCCAATCTTTTTAAGATTCTTTTCCATATAGGTCATTACAGAGTACTGGGCTATACAGTAGGTCCTTATTAGTTATGTATTTTATATATAGTTGTGTGTATATGTCATTCCCAATTTATCTCTTTCCCATTTCTCCCCTGGTAACAACATGATTATTTTTTCCATCTGTAACTCTATTTCTGGTTTGTAGATAAGTTCATTTGTACCATTTTTTTAGATTTCACATATAAGAAATACAAAACGATATTTATCTGACTTCACTCCGTTTGAAAATCTCTTGGTTCATCCATGTTGCTGCAGATGGCATTGTTCCATTCTATTTTATGGCTGAGTAATGTTCCTTTGTTATATGTTATATGTTAAGGTTCCTTTGTATATATGTGCCACATCTTCTTTATCCACTAATCTGTCAATGGACATTTAGGTTGCTTCCATGTCCTGGCTATTATGAACAGTGCTACAATGAATAGTGGGGTGCGTACATCTTTGGTTCAAAATTGGAAAAGGAGCATGCCAAGGCTATATATTGTCACCCTGCTTATTTAACTTATATGCAGAGTACATCACACAAAATACCAGGCTAGATGAATCACAAACTGGAATAAAGATTGCCGGGAGAAATATCAACAACCTCAGATATGCAAATGATATCATTCTAATGGCAGAAAATGAACATGAACTAAAGAGCTTCTTGATGAGGGTGAAAGTGGAGAGTGAAAAAAGTTGGCTTGAAACTCAACATTAAAAAAAAAAAACTAAGATCATGGCTTCTGGTTCCATCACTTCATGGCAAATAGAAAGGGAAAAAGTGGAAGCAATGACAGATTTTATTTTGGGCTCCAAAATCACTGCAGATGGTGACTGCAGCCATGAAATTAAAAGACGCTTGCTCCTTGAAAGGAAAGTTACGACAAACCTAGACAGCATATTAAAAATCAGAGATACCAATTTGCTGACAAAGGTCCGTAGAGTCAAAGCTATGGTTTTTCCAGTAGTCATGTATGGATGTGAAAGTTGGACCATAAAGAAGCCTGAGTGACAAAGAATTGATGCTTTTGAACTGTGGTGTTGGAGAAGACTCTTGAGAGTCCCTTGGACTGCAAGGAGATCCAACCAGTCCATCCTAAAGGAAATCAGTCCTGAATATTCATTGGAAGGACTGATGCTGAAGCTGAAGCTCCAATAATTCAGCCACCTGATATGAAGAACTGACTCATTGGAAAAGACCTTGATGCTGGGAAAGATTGAAGGCAAAAGGAGAAGGGAGTGGCAGAGGAAGAGATGGTTAGATAGCATCACTGACTCAATGGACATTAATTTGAGAAAACTCCAGGAGACAGTGGAAGACAGAGGAGCCTGGAATGCTACAGTCCATGGGGTCACAAAAAGTCAGATGCGACTTAGCAACTGAACAAAAAATAAATATAGCAATCTTCGTAAATTATGATTTTCTCTGAATATATGCCTGGAAATGGACTTGCTGGATCATACAATAGCTCTATTTTTAGTTTTTTTAAGAAACCTCTGTACTGTTCTCCATAGTGGCTTTACCAGTTTACATTCCCACCACTAGTGTGGGGTGGGGGAGGTTACCTTTTCTCCACATCCTCTCCAGCATTTACTGTCTGTGTATTTTTTTGATGGTAGCCATTCTGACCAGTGTGAGGTGATTCCTCATTGTAGTTTTGACTTGTATTTCTCTAATAATTAGTGACGCTTAGCATTTTTTCATGTGTTTTGGCCATCAGTGTGTCTTCTCTGGAGAAATGTCTATTGAGGATTTCAGCCCATATTTTGATTGGGTTGTTTGCTTTTTGGTTATTGAGCTACATGAGCTGTTTGTATATTTTGGAGATTAATCCCATGTCAGTTGCTTTGTTTGCAAATATTTTCTCCCATTCTGTGGGGGTTTTTTTCATTTTGTTTATGATTTCCTTTGCTGTGCAAAAACTTTTGAGTTTAATTAGGTCCCATTTGTTTATTTTTGTTTTTATTTTCATTACTCTAGGAGGTGGGTCAAAAAAGATCTTGCTGCGATTTATATCAGAGAGTGTTAGTGTTGGTCATTAATTATAATAAACCACACTGATGCAGAATGCTGATGGCGGAGGAGACTGTGTGTGTATGATGGGAGGGGATATGTGGAAATTCTGTACTTTCTGCTCAAGTTTGCTGTGAACCTAAAATTGCTCTAAAAAGTATATTAATTTTTGAAAACACTAAAACTGTTCCAAATGTCATGAATATGTCTGCCCACAGATCCAAGAAGTTCAACAAACTCCAAGCAATATAAACACACACCAGTAAGAACACCATCAAAGCACAAAACAAAATTTCTGAAAAACAAAGAGAAAAAGAAAAGCAGCTCCATTCTCACAAAAAAATGCCTACAGATAGGAGAATGAAGATAAAAATATAAGACTTATCACCACTAGATTTACCACTAGACACAATGCAAGCTGGAAGGCAAGGAGAACTTAAAGTGCTAGAAGAAAAATAATCCATCACCCTAAAAGTCTGTATTCAGAAAAAAAATTTTTCAAGAATTAAGGTGAAATAGAGACATTTTTAAATAAGCCAAAGCTGGGAGAATTCATTACTAGCAGATCTGCACTATAAGAAATGCTAAAGGAAGTTCTTCAGGCTAAAGAGAAATAGCACCAGATGAAAACTAAGATCCCCATCACGGAATAAGTGAACCAGAAATAGTAATAAATTAAGAGTCAGTGGTAAAAACTTTTCTCAATTCTTAATCTCTTTAAAAGAAAAATGACTATTTAGACCAAAAACTAATAATACTATATTGTGGGAGCTAACATATGTAAAAATAAAAATAAATGTCAAAAATAGAACAAAAGAAAGAGGAAATTAAAATCTACTGTTTTAAGATTCTTACATTCTTATACTGCAATTCCTAGAACAATCCTTTAACAAGAGATGTAGATTTTTTAAACAACTAGTAGATGAGGTAAAAATAGGATACTAAAAATTCTCAAGAACCCAAAGGAAGCTGGAAAGGAAGAAAGATAATTTTAAAAACACATAGTGGAAAAACAGATATCAAATAGCAAAATGGTACTTACAACCCAACCAAATCAATAATTATATTAAGTGTAAATAAACTAAACACTCCAACTAAAAGAAATTGTCTGACAATAAAAAAGCAAGACCCACTTATATCCTTTTATAATAAAACATGTATTTTATAAGAACACAAAAAGAGGAGGGATAAATTGGGAAATTGAGATTGACATATACACACAACTATATATATTAAATTGATATATATATAGTTTAGTTTTATATATATATAGAGAGAGAGTTTAGTTAACTATACATAGAACTTTTGTTCTATTTTTGACATTTATTTTTATCTTCATATATGTTAACTATATATATATATAAAACTAAAAAGGACCTACTGTACAGCACAAGGATCTCTGCCAAGTTCTGTGTAATGACCTACATGGGAAAAGAATCTAAAAGAGTAGATATATGTTTATGTATAGCGGATCCACTTTGCCTTACAGCAAGTGCCTTAATGGATCCACTTTCTGCCTTACAGAAAGTAACACTTTATAACTCAACAATATATCAAAAAGAATTTTTTTTTTAAGATCTGGGACAATTAAAGTAATGACTGTAGATTAGATTAAAATATTGTATTAGTGTTAAATATTCTAATTGCTAACTCTTCTGGAGTGTCATAAGAGGATATTCTTGTTCTTATGAAATGCATGCTGAAACATCGAAGGGATGAAGAATGTATGTAATCTACTCTCAAATAGTCCCCCAAAATGGATATAGCTAGAGAGGGGTAGGCAGATTCTACAAAATATTAAAATTTGATGAATCTGGAAAAAATTTTAAATAAAACAAATAAATACACAGATAGTTAGAAGTGAAAAGATGCACTAATTAAAAGAAATGGTATATTAATATCAGATGAAGTAGATTCAAGACAAGGAATACAACTAGAGGAAAGGAGGGAATTTTCATATGAGGAAAGTCAAATAATCAAGAATAATCAAGAAAACAGAACAATCCCAAATGTGTATGCATCTAATAACAGAGCTTGTAAACACATGAAGCAAAAATAGACAGAACTAAAGACCTGTGTATTTCACTGAATGTAAATTACATCTCCATTAAAAACTTATAGGAATTTTTTTTTAAGGACAGAATCTCTGACACAGAAATAGGTCTGGGGCTCAAGGTTGAGAACCAGCCTGGAGTCAGAGTCCCAGAGGATTGTCCCAGAGCTCTCAAATCCTTCCTGCCTACAGCCAGGGAGGTGCCCTGGCAACTGGCTCAACACAGAGCCGATGGTCACAGAGGAAGGTAAGAAGTCATAACTGTGAGGGGAAGAAATGGGCAAGGGCACAGAGCTGGTCAGAGCTGAACAGCTGCCACTCGGCAGAACACAGCCTAATGTCCTATCTAAGCCCTTTTATTTTCCTGAATCCTTACTACAACTTGTAACCATTGCGTTTATCTCTGTGTCCCCTCAGTTGGTGTCTGTCTCTCCCACCAGCTGTAAATCCCATAAAGGCAGAAACCATGTCTGCTTTTCCACCATCTTATCCCATGCCCTGGGCACAGTGGCTGACATATAGGAAGGTTCTTGACAGTTACTGGATAGATGAATGAAGAAATGAAGAAATAAAAGGAAGGCGAGAGGGAGACAGAGAAAGAAACAAAACAGAGAGAGAAGCAGGAAATAACTATGTCCTACTCCCCCTACAAGGGATAAGGCAGGGTCACTAAAGAAGGTGAAATCACCTTATCTTCGACAAAGGAGGCAAGAATATACAATGGAGAAAAGACAACCTCTTTAACAAGTGGTGCTGGGAAAACTGGTCAACCACTTGTAAAAGAATGAAACTAGAACACTTCCTAACACCGTACACAAAAATAAACTCAAAATGGATTAAAGATCTAAACGTAAGACCAGAAACAATAAAACTCCTAGAGGAAAACATAGGCAAAACACTCTCCGACATAAATCACAGCAGGATCCTCCATGACCCACCTCCCAGAATATTGGAAATAAAAGCAAAAATAAACAAATGGGACCTAATTAAAATTAAAAGCTTTTGCACAACAAAGGAAACTATAAACAAGGTGAAAAGACAGCCTTCAGAATGGGAGAAAATAATAGCAAATGAAGCAACAGACAAACAATTAATCTCAAAAATATACAAGCAACTGCTGCAGCTGAATTCCCGAAAAATAAATGACCCAATCAAAAAATGGGCCAAAGAACTAAACAGACATTTCTCCAAAGAAGACATACAGATGGCTAACAAACACATGAAAAGATGCTCAACATCACTCATTATTAGAGAAATGCAAATCAAAACCACAATGAGGTATCATTTCACACCAGTCAGAATGGCTGCTATCCAAAAGTCTACAAGCAATAAATGCTGGAGAGGGTGTGGAGAAAAGGGAACCCTCTTACACTGTTGGTGGGAATGCAAACTAGTACAGCCACTATGGAGAACAGTGTGGAGATTCCTTAAAAAACTGGGAATAGAACTGCCATATGACCCAGCAATCCCACTGCTGGGCATATACACCGAGGAAACCAGAATTGAAAGAGACGCGTGTACCCCAATGTTCATCGCAGCACTGTTTACAATAGCCAGGACATGGAAGCAACCTAGATGTCCATCAGCAGACGAATGGATAAGGAAGCTGTGGTACATATACACAATGGAATATTACTCAGCCATTAAAAAAAATACATTTGAACCGGTTCTACTGAGATGGATGAAACTGGAGCCCATTATACAGAGTGAAGTAAGCCAGAAAGAAAAACAACAATACAGTATACTAATGCATATATATGGAATCTGAAAGATGGTAACGATAACCCTATATGCGGGACAGAATGAGAGACACAGATGCATGGAACAATTTTATGGACTCTGAGGGAGAAGGTGAGGGTGGGTCGTTCTGGGAGAATGGCATTGAGACATGTGTATTGTCATATGTGAAACAGAGCACCATTCCATGTTCGATGCATGTGACAAGGGCTCGGGGCCGGGGCAGTGGGATGATCCAGAGGGATGGGAGGGGGAGGGAGGTGGGTGGGGGGTTCGGGAAGGGGAACACATGTAAACCCATGGCTGATTCTTGTCAATGTATGGCAAAAACTATTACAATATTGTAAAGTAATTAGCCCCCAAGTAAAATAAATAAATTTATAAATAAAAAAAAAAAAAAAAAAGAAGGTGAAATCAACGTACAAACCCTCGGGTCTCTTTTTCCACCCCAAAGTTTCCCAGGAACCCCTGACTAGGCTGTCCTGCTCCCGTTCTTGTCCTGAGCCCCCGAATCCCCGACCTCAGGAAGACTCTGAGAACCAAGGGTCTCAGTCGAGATCCTCTGCGGCTCCTCGCAGAATGCCCTCTCTGATTTCAGCATGTCCTGCATTAAATCAGACCTATGTCTGCCAGAGCACCGTCTCAGCTCCCTGGGGAAGGAATCGACAGTCCCTAATTTGCTGCCCTCCCCAACCCGTCTCCACAATAAGCCATTTCCCAGACAATAGTCATCATCACCGCCTTTGTGAAGGCCCGGTCATCCTGAAATTGAGTCTCCAATCTCCTCAAAGACGTGCACAGGAAATGGAAAATCCATGCCAGTCCCTTCAGGCATACCAGCAGTTGACTCCAAAGCACACAGGGCACCTGCTCCCTGGCATGCAGAGGGGACAGACTGATGACCTGAGACCACCTGGGCAAGGGGAGATCTAACTCCCATGGTCAGCCCTCCAGGGTAAGATCAGCAAGCAGCTTCCTGGGGGCTAAGGGCCCCCATAACCCCCCATTAGTATGACCACTCATAGTGGGGCCTGATCAGCTATGGTCACCCCTGGAAAACCTGGGGACCCCAGAGTTCCAGAGTCCTGTTTATAAGAAGGTCCCCTTGCCTCCTGGCAGATCGAAGGATTTGAGGAACTACCAATTCTGTGAGAGGAAGGCGGACCATGGATGCTCCCACCGCTAGGAAGAAGCTTTTGAAGGCCCAAAGCCATCCAGGGATAGAAGTCCCTTGTTTTCATTCCTCAGAGGGCAACCTAAAGATGCTTCTGACTCAGGTTTAAAAGACTCTTGACTAGTGGTCCACAGCTGTGTTAAACATAATCCCAAATATTCTGAAACAATCAGCAAAGTATTATCATGAACTGGGTATCAGACAACACAAAGGATATTTTTTGTTGTTGTTAATTTTATTAGGTAAGATAATGCCTTATTGTTATGTAAGAAAGCAGCCATTTTCTTTAGAAATGTATCTTGCAGGATCATAATGACATGATAATTAAGATTTGCTTTAGAATACTTTACTACAGAAAAACCAAAGGAGGAAAACTATCATAGGGCAGAATCCAGGTTCAGCAAGATGAGATGCTATGATTGATTAATGATGTCTGCCCTAGGCAGGGGAGATGCAGCAAGGGTAGGGAGTACAAGGAGGACAGGATGCCAGCTACATATTTGCCATCCTGGCAGGCCTCTTGCCTGTCAGACAAATATCTACTTTGCCTTTTAGGCCTGCTTCAAAGAAAACTCTAGTTACATATTGATTAACTGGGAGTTAATAGGTTCTTAAACAATTCAGTTGCATTTATTTATTCTGTTTCTGCTCTAGGACAAGCTGAAAATGAGGATCAACAGGGCCTTGGCCTAACAATTGCTATTATTAATTGAATTTTATATGAAAGGACCTTAGTACGTTATATGAAAGTATTTTAGATAAAGCTAAATGATTTCTCCTTTCTTACTTCCCAACAGGAAGTGATATTAATAACAGTAATTTATTGGAGGCACTCTGTTGTGCCAGGCAATGAGCCAAGTGCTACACACACATCACCTCATTAATCATCACAATGACCCCATGGGCTAGGACTGTGTTATCCCCACACTTCAGGTCCAAGTTGGAATTATTCACACAAGGTCATACAGAGGATAAACAGTTGAGTCTCTGATGCCAAAGGGAGGGCTGGAACGTTACAAGTTCCCACCTCCCACCGAATGCCTGGACTAGGCTCTTGTAAAGTTTTTAGCCAAAAGACAGCTCAGAATTCCTGGATTAGAAGGCCAGAGAGAAAAGAGGAGATCAAGTTCCAAAGGACAGCTGCTGAGAGCCAACAGTCTGGGGGAAATCTCAGTGCAAAACAAGAAAAGGAAAAAAGAAACACCATCTGTGAGGGGCTCCCACACCCTGCAGTGGAACACCTCTCCTCCTGGCGCTCAGAGCAGCTGCTCAGAAACCACCAGGGAGGTGCTCCCTGCTGTTAGGGTTCCAGGTGGCTGGGGCTACTTCCCTGAAAACTCAGCCCAGTCTGGGGCCAGCATTCTGTGTATTAGCAAAATGATGGCTGAAAACTGGGGGATTCGATCAATGAAATCGAGAAGGCAAACTTGGGGCTCCATTAGCATAATTCTAATTGAGTGTGATCCTTAGTTTGGGGTTTTTAAATTTCACAATGGCAATTTGAATGAAAACTTTTGTGGGAGTTTGGTTTTGTTTCTGTAGGCTTTGAATATTTACTAGTGACTAAATATCTTACCTGATACCCTGTGTGAAGGGTGTGCCATCCACACAAAATGCAAAATTCCAGTGTGGGCTCATGCACAGAATCTGATATTCTAACTGAAAAGATATTTATTTAGAAAGAAGGAAAAGTTGGTTGCTTTTCTGTAATTCTCTGTGATTTGCTGCTTCTGTTTCCCCCTGCCCTTCTTAAAAAAGGACTCCAAGATTTTCCCAACAGTCAGTGAGAATTGCTGGTAATAATTGCGGGGGCGAGGGGCCAGTAAGTGAATGCAATATGAGTGAGTTCAGGCTTAAGCAGGTCAGCTGAAATATTGGAAACAAGGCTTGAGCTCAAGGGAATTGTCCATTTGAACTGACTCAGTGAGTATGTCCAATTGCGGTATTGGGCACAGTACAGTTAACCTGCTGCATTTAAATGCTGTAGATACCTGCAGTTGTGTGGGTTGTGATCTTTGTTATCTTTTACTGGCTATAAGGTTCCCCGTTAAGAATTTGGGAAAATATTGAACTAGAGAAACAAATGGCTCAGACATTAGAGTTAGTCCCAGAACTATACTCAAGGTCTTAAAAATAAGCCCTCTATACTGACAAGTTCTACAGACTTCCAAAAATCAAACTTCTCACTTAAAATCTTGGAAGTGATAGTCTGAGACCCTAAATGGCTTAACTGAAAGAAAGCCTTACCCTTCCTCATGTTCTTTCTCCAAGGAGCTCCGAAAATCCCTGAGGGATATTTCCATGTCCCGTGCCCCACAAAGAAACCCCAGTTTTGCTGAACATTAAGCAGCTATCGCACTTCTGGTCAAATTGTTCCTTCATTCGCGTGTTGCATTTCTATGAATTATTTCTGCTCTCTTAAGAGTCCCATCCCAAATTCTCCCCAAGCACAGAAACCAGATTGTAAACCAGATTGCAACATTTAACAAAATTTTGCTGAAGCCTTAGGGGGAGTAAAAGGGAATTACAGTGCAGAGGGCTATCTGCCTCCTTGGGCTCCATTGGGCTGCATCACTGGTCCCACCAGCTTCCTTTCCACAACAGAACTGTTTGTCTCTGTCTTCCCTATATTAATTAAAATCCTCGCCCTCATCCCTGTCTCCTCTGGGGTCCAGCAAGAGCGGGGGTGGGGGTAGGGGTGGGAGAGATCTCAGGTCCCTGTTTCCCTAATCTGCAGACACGTTAACACAATCCAAAGTGGAGACACAGCATTAACACCGTCTTGAGGAGCTGCTGAATTCCTCAGTGCTCCCAAAATGCCGTTTCAGAGAAGAATGTTTTGCTTTACAGCTGTTGAAACCAAAAGTCCCGGGAAAGGATTTGTCTTAAATTTGGACGTAATTTGCCCTCAAACTTACACAGAAATCTCCCCTTGCTGAAACAGAAAGCCACTCATTTTTAAAGCAGAAACTTATCTGTTCATTTCTTGTCATCAGTCCTGGAGCCTGCCTTTATCATTTGGAGGTTATCTCCACACAGAGCAGCTGGGAAGGATGGTAGTGCCTAAACCACCCTCTGTTTTTGTGGTCTGTCCTGTCACACCTAAGTTTCCCCAAGGGGGACATCCTGTATGTGTGCCCCTGTGCTGCAGAAATGGCTCTTTAGGTGATGTTATCCTGCTGGGTCCAGGGTCCCAGGAGGAACAAACAGTTTTGGATCAGGCTGGTAACACAAACTTAAGAAAAGGCTTTGTGTGCTGCTGAAAGCAGCATGTGTGGTCTAAGGAGAAACAGAAGCAGTGAAACTGTGACAAAAGGAAGAACAATGCAACAGACTAGCCCCCCAGGGAAAGAAGAGCGCCAAGGCAAAGCTCTTGACAGCACCCCAAAGCCAGCATCTGTTTAGCCTCTTCTTTGTGTGGTTGTATTGTGTTATGCTCACAGGGGACCTGGGCTTGATGTTCCTCTAGGGTAAAGTTTGAGTTTGTCCTTTTTAAAACATTTCAAATTCTTTGCCTCATGTGTCTTAATCTATACTTTTCAAACTAGGGCATATTCTTTCCTTCCCTGGGGATATATAAGCAGTGTGCTAAAGGGTACAGGAAGTCACAGAATACTATATACATCTGTGGCATGTGGATTTAACTAAAAAATGGCTGGAGGTGCCATTTTGAATTTTTGTACTTTTCCATGTCTTTTTCGCAAGGCGAAGTCAGCAACCTCCTGCTTTTCCATTTCATATAATTTAATGCTTTTTCATGACAGCTTGGAGGTTTTTTTAAGTGTTTAATCAAAGTGATGCATTTGAACATAGTTTTAAAATCAAATCATACAAAAAGCTTTTCATGAAAAACCATAATGCCTTCCCTTGTTCCACCCTATCCCCAGCCTAACTCCCCAGACATAGTGATTTATATCTCTTTATAACTCTCGCAGCTGTTTTTTCTACTAGCTCCCTCCATGTGTCTAAATAACGTGTTTAAACTGCTATTTATTGATCCATAATTTTCAGACATTCTCTATTGATTTTCAATTATGATGGATGTGGGCTTGGCTTCTTTATTCCCCCAATCTGCAAGGCTCCCTCCAGCCATTTCACTACTTTTAATTGAATAATTTGTGTTGCAAAATAGACATTTGCAGTTTAGTGGCAACCTAACCTTCATTCTTTCCTCTTTTAACTACATCTTGATTTCCATTTGGGAACGCACTGTTCCCCTACATAGTCACCACTTTCCTTGGAAACGGATATGATCTCTGGCTGCAGGGTTGGGCCCTGTCTTGTTGAATCCCATCCCCCAGGCCATAGTGATTGGTCAAGGAAAGGCATGCAACCCAGCCTCGACCAATAAGAAGTTTTCTGGAGGAAACTGGGATAGAATTTTCTTGTTTTTCTGCAGAAGCCCCTAGAGAAATATTCTCTTCCTGATGGACTGAATCCCAGCAACCCCTAGAAAATAGTGGAAGCTACCTTGCACCCATGAGGGAAGCCATAATACTTTGAATAGATATTGCCAAAGGGAGTGATAGAAATTAAAGATTTTAAATGGCCCCTGCATCAAGCCTTATCTGGAGCCTAAATTAACTTCAAAATTGTCTATCATGTGAGCAAGACACTGTAATTCCCTTTACGGCTTAAGCCACTTTGAGTTTTCATTTACTTGTAAAGGAAAGTCTTCTCATCAGTGTAAGTGTTTGCATCATTATCACACAGCACAAAATTATTTGTGGTTTCACCGCAGAGCTGAGCAGTGTACGATTACATATCCTTTCATGTACAGGCTTTTGGGTGGTTTTAATAAATTAATTGTTATTTCCATTTGCAGAATTTTCCATACGCATATCCTTAATTCTTCCCCCATATCCATCTCCACAACTTTCTCCTCTACTCACAGCTGGTGGCTCTGTCTGTTGTCAGCCTGTACTTTCTCTTAAGTATTCTCCTGAGTTGAATTCCTGGATTCCATGATGTCCCCTCTTTTGAACTACTCAGGATTGCTGAGATATTTTTTCCATGCTTTCTATGAAAGAGTTTCAAGTAGGCAAATTGTCTATGGATACGTGAAGATGTCTTAATTCCGCCCTCACACTGGACTGATAGCCTGGCAAGGTATAAAGTTTCTGGCCGAAAACTATATTCCATCAGATTTTTGATGCTATTGTTCAGCTGCTTTCTGGTACCCAATGTTGCTACTCAGAATTCTGATATCATTCTGATTCTAGCCCTTTGTGTATGACTACTTTTGCATTGTTTTTTCTTTGGGAGCTTTTAGGGGAATCTCCTAATTCCAGGTTCTAAAACCTCTCTAAAAGAAATCAGTCCTGAATATTCATTGGAAGGACTGATGCTGAAGCTGAAACTGCAATACTTTGGCCACCTGATGTAAAGAACCGACTCAATGGGAAAGACCCTGATGCTGGGAAAAATTGAAGGCAGCAGGAGAAGGGGACAACAGAGGATGAGATGGTTGGATGACATCATCGACTCAATGGACACGAGTTTGAGCAAGTTCTGGGATTTGGTGATGGACAGGGAAGCCTGGCATGCTGCAGTCCATGGGGTCACAAAGAGTCAGACAAGACTGAGCAACTAAACTGAACTGAACTGAAAACTTCTCTATGATGTGCCTTAACTGAGGTCTTTTCTCCCTTATTCTGATTCCTCTTTGTGATAGGGGCCTTTTTAATTAGGAGCCTGATATGCTTCATTTGGAAATTTTTTTCATAGATTTTTTTCCTCTGTTTCCTTCCATTTTTTTCTCTTCTTTCTTTCCGGAAGCTTTTTAGTCAGATGTGAAATTTCTAGGGTTTATTCTCTATGTCTCTTTTCACCATTCTCATATTTTCCAACCCTTTATATTTTTTTGTTCTGCTTTTTGTCATGTTTCCTTGACTTAGTCTTCCACCCATTTTTATCTGAACTACAATTTTTATTCTCATGAGATCTTTATAGGATCTTGTCCTTATTTTATAGATGCAATACCTTCTCATTGCTTTCTGAAAATATATTAGGACTGGGCTGGTGGCTCTTTTGGAAGTTTTCTTCTGTTTGCTGTATTATCTTTGCTGCTCCCAGATTCCTTTATTCAGTTTCGGTTTTTGCTTAGGTTTCTCTCTTTCAAGATGAAGACTTTCCTTATTTCTCATTTGATTGTCTGTGTTTAAGAACTGGCTTAAAATTCAGAGATCTGGGCAAGGTTGATGCATAGTGGGCTTATATTAAGATAATGAGGAAAGAAACAAGCCATTGCTTATGTGGATTCCCCAAAAATCAGTGTGTGGAGGTCTTTTCTCCAGTGCAATTCAGTTTCTCCAGAGAAAAACCTTCTTTCCTACTTAGGGGTCAAGGTGGTCTTCATTCTAAGCAGAGAGTGGTGAGGCTGATGGTACAGTTATCTCATCTGTACATCTTCAGTTAATTTTGCTGAATCTCAGTACCAAATTTCATGGATTCAGTTTCTCCAGACTAAACTCCCAGTATTCTTTATAGGGTAGAAGGGATGAGAAGGTAGTAAGTCTGTCTGCTGGTATTATGTGCACAAAAATGGGAACTAGGGCTCAGGGAAGGGATTCAATGATTCATTTCACATTGAATCCTCAACAAATTTCCGAAATTCTAGATTGCATGACTTTGGTTTCATTCTCCTTATGACATTATGTCATTTCATAGTTCAGTTCAGTTCAGTCCCTCAGTCATGTCCGACTCTTCATGACCCCATGGACCACAACACCTCAGGCCTCCCTGTCCATCACCAACTCCTGGAGTCTACTCAAACTCATCTCCATTGAGTTGGTGATGCCATCCAACCATCTCATCCTCTGTCATCCCCTTCTCCTCCTGCCTTCAATCATTCCCAGCATCAGGGTCTTTTCAAATGAGTCAGCTCTTCACATCAGGTGGCCAAAGTATTGGAGTTTCAGCTTCAACATCAGTCCTTCCAATGAACACTCAGGACTGATCTCCTTTAGGATGGACTGATTGGATCTCCTTGCAGTCCAAGGGACTCTCGAGAGTCTTCTCCGATACCACAGTTCAAAAGCATCAATTCTGCAGCATTCAACTTTCTTTATAGTCCAACTCTCACATCCATACACGACTACTGGAAAAGCCACAGCCTTGACGAGACGGACCTTTGTTGGCAAAGTAATGTCTCTGCTTTTTAATATGCTGTCTAGGTTGGTCATAACCTTCCTTCCGAGGAGCAAGCGTCTTTTAATTTCATGGCTGCAATCACCATCTGCAGTGATTTTTGAGTCCAAAAAAATAAAGTCAGCCACTGTTTCCACATTTTCCCCATCTATTTGCCATGAACTGATGGAATCAGATGCCATGATCTTAGTTTTCTGAATGTTGAGCTTTAAGTCCACTTTTTCACTCTCCTCTTTCACTTTCATCAAGAGGCTGTTTAGTTTTTCTTCACTTTCTGCCATAAGGGTGGTGTCATCTGCATATCTGAGATTATTGATATTTCTCCTGGCAATCTTGATTCTAGCTTGTGCTTCATCCAGCCCAGCATTTTGCATGACGTACTCTGCATAAAAGTTAAATAAGCAGGGTGACAATATACAGCCTTGACGTGCTCCTTTTCCTATTTGGAACCGGTCTGTTGTTCCATGTCCAGTTCTAACTATTGCTTCCTGACCTGCATACAGATTTCTCAAGAAGCAGGTACATTTCGTAGTACATTTCACAGTACAATCATTTAAAAGTTATAAAATCAAATGGGATCATAGATGAAAACAGGAAGTCTAGAGCATTAGTTTGAAATTAGTGAACTATTCCAGCCAGATAATGAGGAAAATTCAGAACCCCGAGGCATCAAGCATTGTTGTAACTTTGTTCTAGCCTCTGAAGCTCCCCATGAAGATTTGAGGATGAAGAAGATGTTACCCCAATGTAGTAGCAACTGGAGAGGAAAGTGCAGGATGCCTTAAAGCTTCTTTTAAATACGAGTTTTATTGCCGTGAACTCTACAATTGAGCCTAAAGTTTAGCATCTCTGTTTCAGGAAAACCTGGAGCAATGACTGTGTGAAACCACCACTTCTGAAGTGACACTTTAAACACAGTGTACAATCTATTAGGAAAGTTAAATTTAATAATAGTGACAACACCAAATACCAAATGCTGATGAGGATTTCTCATACATTGCTTGTGAGCATGTAAAATGGCACAGCCACCATGGAAAATAGTTTGGCAGCCTCTTAAAGCACTAAATATACACTTACTATTTGACCCAGCAATCCTGCTCCTGGAGAGTTATCTCAGAAAAAGGAAATTTATGCCCACATAAAAGCCTGTACTTGACTGCTCATAACATGTTTCTTTGTAAGAGCCAAAGGCTGGACACAAGCAAAATGTCCTATGATCAGCTAATGGTTAAACAAACCACAGTAAGTCTATACCATGGAATACTACTCAGCAATCCAAAAGAAAGGGAACACCCTGTCAACACCCAAAACAACCTGGGTGGATCTTGAGGACATTACGCTGAGTGAGAAGAAAAGCCAATCACAAAAGGTCACATACTGTATGATTCCACTTATGCAAAATTCTCAAATAAAAAAATTACAGAGGAGGACAGATTAGTAGTTGCTAGGTGTTGGGGACGGAGAGAGGTACAGGCAGGACAGTGGACAGGACTAGAAAGGGAGAGCACAAAGGATCCTCGTGGTGATGGGACAGTTCTATATCATGATTGCAGCTGTGGTTGTGTGAATAACGCATGTGATAAAATTGCATAGAACTGACTATACACACATAAGTGAGGGAACGTAAAACCGGTAAACTCTCAATAAGGTCTGTGCATTGTAACAATGGTTTTTTGGTTTTGATAATGAACTGTATATAGTTATAAAGATGTTATCTTTGAGAGAAACTGAATGAAGAGTCCAAGCATTCTCTAAATGCTATTTTTTGCAATTTCTGTGAATCTATAACAATTTCAAAATAAATAAAATAAAATAATAATCCAAGATGCAATGTCCAAAAAAGATGGTAGAATAGAGAAGGATGCCTCTTTAATATCTAATGAAATAGGAGAGAAGAACTCTTTCCCACAAAAAGCAAACAAAAATTCCCAGTGTTCATACCAGCACAGTTTACAGTAGCCGAGATGTGGCAACAATCTAAATGTCCATTGGCAGATGAATGGATAAAAAAGATGTGGTATGTGTGCTCAGTCACTTCAGTCATGTCTGATTTTTGTGACTCTATGGACCATAGCCCTCCAGGCCTTCTGTCCATGGGATTTTCCCAGAAAGAATACTGGAGTGGGTTGCCATGCCTTCCTCCAGGGGATCTTCCCAACTCAGGGATCTGGGTAAATTTACCGTCCATTTATCTGGGTAAATGGTAAATTTTATGTTATGTATATTTTACCACATTTTTGTTAAATCACCTAGGAAGGAAAACCCATGTGATGAGGGATGGGGCCAAACTATAGATATGGTTGAAGGTTTCCATCAAAAGAGGAAGCCAAGCTAGGAAAAAAAATACCCTTACAGACTGAACTGAAAAGTAAAGCATTTTAACGTGTTCAGAAAGGTATGTTTGAGCAACCCATCAGGAGACCAAGGGAAAGTGGGTTCTTTACCTTACAGTCATGTGACTGAACAAATGTTGATGTTTAGGGCATTTTATTGATCTTTGTTCAGAGTGTTTATAACGATGACGCCTGTAAGATGTTCAATGCAAATTTCCTGACGTGAAATAGCTGGTTAAGAAAATGTTAACAAGATAATACGAGCTTCTGAGAAAACCACGTTATCAACTGGAGAAAGTGAACAGATGGAGGTAAAATTCTGCAAAATTGCAGAAGTGGCAAGAGCGGTCGCTGACACATCCTGACTTGAGGCAGAGCCATTGCATCAGTCACAGTAACGCTTCCCCTCAATGGATCTGCTTCTTGACTCCCGTCGTGTTCTCAACAGGGAAGCAAAATGGGTAAATTTTGTAATAAGGACTTGTTTGAATACTTATCTTGTAGAAAGTGCCTTGAAAAGCCTGTTCTCCCTCACTAATACATGCCAGTTTTGCAAGGAGAGCTGATGGCCAAAGTTTCTGAGACATCAAAACCTAGTGTGAAAATATCTTCGAGCTGAATGAATTTGTCTTTCTCCTTCATGACAAAGCCACACGCAAAAACTAGCTTATTGAGCAAATTTCTTTTTTTCAAGGTTGAACCTACTCAATCAAAATCTGTAAGGCCAAACTGTGGAGGTACTCTATTAATAATCACACCAAGGCCTGGTATTAATTATGGAGACGCCCAGGACTTTAGGCAAACTGGCTCTTCAAGTTACTGACATAGCTTTAGGGCAAAGTAATCAAAATACCCCAACATCTGCAAAAAAGCTTGACCTGTTTCTTTCTTCCTTTCTTATGTCATTGTCTTAAGTAAGTGAGGCTGAACTTCTGCTTCCAGAAAGCTAGTGTAGACATACTTTTCCCTATTCCTCCTGCTGAGTATAGCTGAAAACCTGGACATTATATACAAAATAAACATAAGACTCTGAGAGGTGAAGAGACGATGACAGGCTGAGTAGGGTCTTTAGGGCTCAAGGAATGACTCAAGTGAGCTCCCTGGATTTTCTTTTTGCCTCATATAACCCACTGGCTGCTGGAGAAACTGGCAGCCTGGGAATGTCCATGGATGCAGACAGAAAAAGCCTCGAGAAAAGTCTGCTCCTTCTAGCCAAAGGACCAAGAAAGGGCAGCCTAGCAAGACAGAAAGCTACTAGAGACTAACTGCTCTACTCCAACCAAACATCGAAGAAAAACTTTAGCCCAATTCCCACACCCACCAGCAAAGGCTAAGCGAGAAACCTGGACTTTCATCCTCATCAAACGATAATGAGGTGTTCAACCTCCCCCCCATCCCCCTCTGGGTGACATCAGAAAAGGTCAAGTGGAGAACTGGGACCTTCACCCCCGCTAAGTGGTAATGAGGCTTCTCTATGCTGTGTCAGTAGAGATAATACGGTCAGCCAGGACTTCTGCTCCAACCCAGCAGTATCAAGGTGCTCCTCACGCTTCCTGCAGAGGTGGTATCAGGCCTAAGAAGAGTCAAAACTCACCACCATCCAGAATTACTAATAATGAGGCCTCTCTACCACCATTCCCACCACAACCATGAACATCACCACCACCTCCTGTTACGTTAGTGGAAGCCACGTGGGGAGCAGAAATGAGGTACTTCTGCCTCTTCCAACCGGAGGGCTTCATAGAGAGCCTGAGTGCCCACTCCCACACCATGGTAACAAGTAGTCCTTCACCTACTATGGTGTCAATGGACGTTGACTGGGGAACCTGAACTTCCATCCCTGTTACCTGACAGTAACAATACAGAACTCTTCTTCTCCCATGAGAGCTGTGTCAGATGAAGCCAGATAAAACAGATAATTGAAATAAGATCCAGAGTCTCATCACAACATACCCAAAATATCCAGGTTTCAATAAAAAAAAAAAATCATCATACCAAGAACCAGGAAAATTGCAACTTGAATGGGAAAGGCAATCAACAGATACCAACAGGGAGATAACAGCTGTTAGAATTACCTGAAAAGGATTTAATAGCAGCCATCATCATAAAAATGTTTCAAATGTTTCAACAATCACAAACACATTTGAAACAAACTTTGTTAATAAAAAAAACAAGAAATTCAGCAACAGAACATATAAAGAAGAACCAAATAGAAATGTTAGAATTGAAAAATACAATAACTGAAAATTTTAAGTTCAATGGATTGGTTCAATAGTGAAATGAAGAGACCAGAAGAAGGGACTAGTGAACTGGTAGAACAGAAATTACCAAATCCGAATAAGAGGGAAAATAGACCCCTCCCCCCAAAAGGAACATCAGCTCAGTGAACTATGGAACTGTAATAAAAGATCTAACTTTCATGTTATTAGAGTTCTACAAAGAGAGAAAAAAGAGGGTGGGTTGAAAAAAATATTCAAAGAAGTAATGGTTGAAAATCTCCTTAATTTGACAAAAGACACAAATCTACAAATTTAAGAAGCTGCAACCTCAAACAGGAAAAACCCAAAGAAATTCATGCCAAGACACACTATATTCAAATTTATGTAAACTAAAGACACACATACAACAAAAACTTGAAAGCAGAGAAAAGCAAAACCTTATCTTTAGAGGGAAAGCAATTTGAATGACGGTGATTTCTCATCAGTAACCATAGATGCCAGAAGGAAGTGGCACAATTTTTCAAGCGCTAAAAGAAAGAAACTATCAAACTAGGAACCTACATTCAGCAAAAATATCCTTCAGAAATGAAGATATCAAGATATTATTAGATAAAAGAAAACTAAAAAAATATTTTAGTTAACAAATATACCATAAAAGGATGGCTTGCAGATTAGACAATAAGGAAATACAGAAATGAAACAATAAAATAATGAATCTTGGAACATCAGGGGGAAAAAAAGCAATGAAAAGAGTAAAAATATGGCCAAATAGACATTCCTCCTCTTGAGTTTTCTAAGTTACATTTAATGGTGAAGTGAAAGTCATACAGTGATTCTCACTGTATGTGGAGCAAACTTTCCAGACAATTATATTATATATGGGGGAAAGTGGAGTGATAAAAAGGGAATTATCATTCCCTTATGCATCACTCAAACTGACAAATGTTGACACCAGTAGACTGCGATAAGCTATGTATATATAATGTGATACCTAGAAGCCACCACTTCAAAAAAATTATACAAAGATACACCCTCAAAACAGCAGAGCCAATTCAAAATGAATTCTTAAAAAATGTTCAGGTAATCCACAGGAGGTCAGGAACGAGAAAACAAGGAAAGAAAAAAACCAAGAGAACATGAACAGAAACCGAAAATAAATAAATATAATGGCAGACTTAAGCCCCCACATATTAATAATTATATTAACTATAAATTATCTAAATATACCAAGGAAAACATGGATCAGCAAGGTGAGTTAAAAAATAATCCAACTATGTGGTATCTATAGGAAATTCACTTCAAAAATAACAAACACTGGAAAAAAACAAAATGTGCAATAATTAATGAATGATTAAACAAACTGGTATGTTCATACCATGACTAGGCTAAGAAGGAATAAATAATTAATACAAGCAACAATTTAGACAGATCTCAAGGACATTATCTAAATTAAAAGAGTCAATCTCAAAAGTCTCGTACTGGGAGACGCCATTTACATAACATTCTTGCCATTAAAAAATCATGAAGATGGAGGATAGGTCAGTGATTGCCAGAGGGTAGAGATGGTCACGAATAGGACATGATTAAAGGGGTAGCATGATGGAGATCTTTTGTGGTGATGGAGTAGGTCTGTATCTTGATTGTGGTAATGGTTACACAAAGCTATTTATGTGACAAAAATTACATAGAGCCATATACACACTTTCTATCAATGTAAATATTCTGGTTTTGATATTTACATAAGGTGTAAACTGGGGGAACTGGGTAAAGAATCCACTAGACCTCTCTCTACCACCTTTGCAACTTCCTGTGAATTTTAACTGTTCAAAATAAAAAGGGCTTTTTTAACGTAAGTAACACTGATGGTGAGTGGATCTGAGAACTTTCCAGACTGCTATAAGAGTCTGTTAATTGACCTCTTTGCAAGATACACCCGTGGATATTTCTATGCTTGGTAACCTGAAAATCTTGCCCAAGCCACCTCTTTGGCAAAATCCTAGGCATATTTCCCCCGTGCTTATGCTGACATAGCTTATAAAGCAATAAAAAATATAAACTGTTGCCATTTGTGTCCCTGTATCTAGGCAAGCTGAGTGCATATTGTGAGACCAAGGGAGAGAAAATAAATGACTTGGATCCTTAAATTGATGGAGAGTGTAGATTCATTATCTGTGATATCTATTGGTGGCACCACAAATACCATGAATACAATTGTGATCTGCTGTCCATATTCCTAAGTGGAAAGAAATGCTAAATTTCTACTTCAGCTTATTTAAAATAAATATTTCTTCCCAACCAAGTTCACAGGGTCCCTGAATTCTTATCCTAAGTTACATATACCTGAGTACTCTTTTAACTGCCTTCCCAAGTTTTGATTTGTTCCTATTTTTCATTCCTGTTCAGTTCAAAATATTTTTCTATTTCCGTTGTGATTTCCTCTTTGACCGGAGGGTTATGTAGAAGAGTATTGCTTTGCCTCTCCTTCAACCTCCCACTCCCTCCCTATATCCCTTGCAAATGTGCTTTAGAGGTGAAGTTCTGCAAAGCTTGGAGATAATGGAGCTCCCCTGGCAAAGCTGACTGGAAAGTGCACTGGAAGGTTGTCGGAGCCATTGCTACTGCAGCCCAGACGAAGTGTTTAATGTGCAGATTTTATTGCTTTAAAATGTATCATTTTTTAAAAAGAGCAATAACACAAGCTCAAGCTTCAAAGATGCAGTGGTTGCCTGGAGGAAACCTCAGGCTTAGGTAAAGACTGTGAGGCCAGGAGAGGGGTGCCCACGGTTGATTGACCCCTCAAACTGCTGCCTGCCAAACTTTGTCCTTCTGCTTTCCTTTGAGGTTAGAGGAGCCCCTGAAGACTACCAGGAACAGGGCTGGAAACTTCTAGCTGAGCAGGACCTGTGGCAAGTCCTAATCAAGCTGCCCCACATCCTTTAAAATCAAAGAGACACCTGGGGAGGCAGGAGAAGAATGGAAAGTCGGGCAGAGAAGACCAATGTGGATGCCAAAACAGTCTGCAAGAGTTTGGGTACTGACTGTGGTCACACCAGGTTGAGAGAGTTTGTCTCCAGTCTGGAAATTCAGGGTGTACTCCTCAAGCTTCAGTTGGGTTTCGCAAGATAGATAATGGCTAGAAATTAAATTCAATGAGATTTATTTCCGTTACTCAACTCATTGTGTGACAGTGAGTACATACCTCAACTTTCCAGTCCTCGATTTCCCTATGTGTGCAGAGAAGAGGTTAAAACAATGCTACAAAGTCCATGATGCAAACTGCTGAGTAAGTGGCACAGCCCCTCTGAGCCTCGGTTCGTTCAGATATGCGTGCGAGATGGTGATGCCTGTCTGTGCCCAGGATCGCTGCAATGAGCAGGTGATAGTGAGCAAGGGAAAGTGTGACTCTGGGCACCAACAGAGATGAGACCCGTTTTCCAAGCCACCCCAGCCTAAAAGGTAGGAATAAGCTCACAAGAACAGTGGGAAGTTGGTGTTTCTTGGTTCTGCCCACCACCCACTCATTCTAGGAGAACCCCACACTCACACCCACAGCCAACCCCACTTAAATTCTCCTTCAGACTTCCAGGACCTCGCAGGAGCATCTCACATATATTCAGGCAACCATGTGACCTCAGCTACACTATGACTTGTTGAAATGATGCTCCTTTTTACTGGCTACCCCACACATGACAGAGGTGCCACCCACACCCTCCCAGGGCATTGCACCACCCTGTGGGCATGCACTGTCTGTTCTGAGGATACCAGTGTCCAGGATATCACTCATGCATGGAGCATGGGGTGCTCCCTTGCCAGGGTGCAAAATTTAAGGCCCGGCTCAATCTCAGGGTTGTGCTGACCATGTTCTTTCATAAGACCCACCATGATTGCCTACTTAAACTGTACTTCCTAGGTGCCTTGTTGTGCTGCTTTAGTCCCAGTCTTGCCCATCACAGGCAAAAATTTGGGCCAACATGGTCGATACCCTGAATGCTCAGCATCTCACAGCAGAAATGGATGCAATGATAACTCTCAGGAAACTGGACATCAGTGATTGACTGTAAGAAGTAAGCTTTGATAGCACAGAGAACTATATTCAATATTCTGTGATAAACGATGATGAAAACGAATAAAAAAGAATGCATATATGTGTATAACTGAATCACTTCCCTTTACAGCAGAAATTAACACAACATTGTGAATCAACTATGCTTCAATTTAAGAAAAAAGAAAACTAAAACAAGAAATCCCAAGAAGTCACTTTTGTAATGACGCCACACCCCCAACCCTAGCTGATGGGCCAGGGGAGACACCTGACCAAGCAAAACCAGTCAGATGTCTCTCCTGAGAATTTGGAATGAAGGTTGTCAAATGCCTGTTGGTTTCTGCAGGTGGCTGGAACTGTGCACATAAACTTTGGGTCTGGGAGGTGTCCTGTTATTCTCTAGGTATGAAGAAGCAGAGGAAGGTAATGTGCAGAGAGATGAGAAAGGAATAGAAATGAGAAGTCGGGGAGCTCCTGATTCTTGGTTCTCTGGGCTCAAATGCATTCCTACTTTTGGTCTCCAGGAAATGCCCTTTGGTTTTACAAAACAGTCTCCTTTTCCACCCAGGCCAGCTTGAATGGGGCTTCTATTACTTATAGTCTAAGAAAGGAGAGAAATTGAGGTTTTCTCTCTCTTATTTCACCCTTCTTGCCCCAGGACTTGAGCCAGGTCCGGGGGCTGTGCTGGGAACTCCTCTAAGAAAAGATGCTCCTGAGCTCAGACTTCCCCACCCAGCCTGTGGTCTCACACTGGTTTTACCATTTTGTCCTTCTTCTCTTAAGGTGAGTTTTCCCTGGAGGCTCTTGGGCATTTGTGTAAGTAGATCCCCAAACCTCCCTCTTTCTTTCTTTCCTACTTGCAGTCCCAAGCAGGTCTGAATCCCAGGGTGGAGACCACAGTTTAGGCATTAGCAGGGCGCAGCCACTGTGCTCCCAGGTTTAAATCCGTTCTCTGAGTGGCCTCACCCATTAGAATTCTAGGCAGAGTGCAGAGTGCCTTTCCCATTGATGAAATTACCCACTTAAACAGCTGCCTGTCTGCCTGATGGCATGCTGGTGGAATTCCAACAGGCCTGCAACCTGCTCTGAGGGGACCAGCAGGCAGGACACCAGGTACCAAACATTCACTTAGAGGAAGGCATGCCCCTAGCCCAGGCTCCTCCCACCCAGGCTGGGTGAGAAATAAAAGAGAGAGGACAGGAAAGGGGCAGGGAAAAGTGGCTTTTCCCTTCCCCAATACCTGGTCTCTCCTAACTCCCTCACACACCCCACCCCCTGCAAATCAGCAGCCCTTTCCCAGGCAGGGCTGGAGAGATGGTGAAAGGAACTGTTACCCAAGTATTTTGATTCTCTATGGCAACTAACAAATCACCCCCAAACTTAAGGATCCAAGACATCAGCCGTTTTATCAGGATTGATGCTGAGGATTGGCTAGACTCAGCTGGGTGGTTCTTCTGCTCACGTACTGTGTTCATCTGGGGACCAGGCTGGGTAGGGACATGTGAGCTGGCTCATTCGTGTTTCTTGTGCAGTGGCTGGAAGGCTGGGGTTCTTGCCCCTTTCTGTGAAGTCTATAGTGTGGCCTTTTCACATGCTCTCTCTAGCATGGTCATCAGTTCAGGACTCCAAAAAGCAGAAAAAGAGAAACTTCAAGACTTCCTAAGGCTCGGGTCAAGATGAGGCACAGCATCCTTCCCTGCATCCTTTTTGTTACTTGAGTCACAGGCCAGCCCTGACTGCATGCAGGACAGTACATGCAAGGGCACAAGTACCAAGTACAAGTATTAGGTGTCATCTTTGGATACTAGCCGACCTTCCAAGAAGAAAGAAACCCATGATCTGATCTTTGGAGTTTACAGGCCATCTTAAGGGACAAAGGCTTGCACAAACACTCAAACGTGGCTGCCCTGCCATCACGAGCACCTGCTCAGTGGGAACACTCAGAGGCTGAGATACCTTCACACACAGAGTAACATTCACATACACGCACCTTCACACTGTTAGGGCCACATGCACGCACACACACACACACATGCCCGCATCCTGTGTTCTAAACATCCCTATCCAACCTCTCACTTGTGGGCCTTCAATTAAGATAGAGATGATACTGTATATACTCAGATTCCCAGGTAGAGAAGGAAACACATTTTGTAACAGACTTAAGGTTCAGAGATCCAGATGGTAGGATGGCTAACAAGATAAACTCAGGTCAGGATAGACATAGAATGGCCATATAATTTCTCTGCAAATAGATCATACTTAAGAGTAAAAAATGAGCATACTAACAAAAAGATGGGTTGCTGGGATATGTCACCCTAGAGATGTATGAAGTCCTGAATGTAGATTGAAAATATCAATTTCACAAGCACAGGGGAGGCTGAATGTAAGAATACCCACACCCATGACATCCATTCAGGTACCTATTCTGGTCAGGAGGCCTCATTTTTATTTTATAAACGTCACATCTACTCTGTCAACCATCAAAACATACGAATATCTGAGAAAATCTGTACGTGGGGATTCTTGTCCGTGGACACAACCTCGAACTTCCTGCTGCCCCTTCTTTATCAAAACTTTGCTGAGAGAAAGGATATTCACGGTGGACTGCCTGAGAGACAAATTGTTCATTTGTTCTTTTAGCTAATCTAAATTCTACCCTTGGGTAAGATTCAGTGTAGTCCATCAGAAAGCCAGGAACATAGCTTAAACTACTCGCTCCAGCCTGCCTCTCCTATCCTCTCTTACTCCTCCCCCTGGATCAGTTTTTTAAATTGTACTTTGGTGCTAGGACTTTGGAATTTTTTTCTTTAGTTTGCTTTGAAGCATTAACCTGCTACTGCATTGAATGTGGAGGTATGACCTAAAAATGGACCATCACAATACCCTACTTATGAAGATCCAAGGAAAAATGTTCAGATATCAATATAGGGGGCAAAAAAATGGGATTTGGGAATTCCCTGGCAGTCCAGTGGTTAGGACTTCCACACTTTTACTACCAAGGGCCCAGGTTCAAGCCCTTGTTGGGGAACTAAGATCCCTCAAGCTGTGTGGCACAGCCAAAAACACTTTTTTTCAAAGTTGGGATTCTCCTAAGCAACTGGTTTATTTAAAATTTATGGGCACTGTAAACTTAACAGTTTACATGGTAAGCAGTTTAACAGTTTGGCTTCCCCTTTTTGCCTTGTTTGCTAGGACACTCAGAGTGAAATTTACAACCCACCTCCAGCAGCTATACAGAATCGCATGATATATATTTCTGGATGTTTCATGGTATTTATGTCACCTTGCCCCAGGTGTCAAGAGCATTATAGTTGATGCCCCAATATTAATTCTAGCCCATATGATTAGTAAAATCCAGGCAAGAAAATTCTATTCCCCTTATCCATGATTTGTTAAGGAGTGGGTGAGGGACCTAGGTCCAGACAATAAGAAAGAAAGAGTAAGTATGCTTGGGGGACCTGGGAAGAGTTTCCACTCTTTTAAGAAGTGATGATCTTTCTTCTTCCTTTGGACATCGTGATGTCTGGGTATGATCCCTGGTAGTGCTACCAGTCTGAAGATTAAGGAAAAAAAAGATAACAGAAAAGAGACAGAAGGAATATAGGTCTCTGGGTCACCCTCTCTGGACTTGCTGTTACGTAAAGCAATAAACAGGGTCACTGTTTAAAACTTGAAGCTGAAATGAGCCTAAATGACACATCCTGCCTTTGTTCTTTACTCACCTTGTTTCACCTGTGAAGTTAGTTCTCTCAGCTCATTTTCTATCATTCTACATTTTAAGTATTTTTGCAGGTCACTGCAAGACACCTGGATGTTCCATAGTATGATCAGTGATTTGGCACAACTGTTGAGAGGGTTAGTGTGGTCAGCAGCTGCTCAAACGTAGCTAGAGTTTATCATCCAATAAACAAGCATTTATTAAGTACCCACTATTTGCCAGGCCTGTGCTAGACACTGAGGCCACATCAGTGAACAAACTAAATAAGCTCTCTCCTCTAGGATAGAGGGGTAGATAGGACATGAGTGAAAGGAAACAAATCAATTTCAAGTAGTGAAAGGTGAAGATAAACAGGGTCAAGGGAGAAAGACGAGGTAATGCAGTTCCTTTAGATGGGATAGTTGGGGAAGGACTTTTTGAGGAAGATGTTTGATCTGAAATGTGAAGGCAAAGAAGGAGGCAACTGTGAGACTCTCTGGAGAAGAAACATTCTAGGTGATGGGACAGCAAGTGCTAAGGCCCCTAGGTGGAACTAGTTTAATAAGGTGGAATGTGTGTGTGTGCGTGCTCAGTAGCCCAATCGTGTCCAACTGTTTGCCACTCCATGGACTGTAGCCCATCAGGCTCCTCTGTTCACCAAATTTTCCAGGCAGCAATACTGGAGAGGGTTGCCATTTCCTATTTCAGGAAATCTTCCTGACCCAGCGATCGAACCCGTGTGTTTTGAGTCTCAAGGATTGGATTCTTTTACCACTCTGCCACCCGGGAAGCCCATAAGTTTGTTGTTGTTCAGTCGCTAAGTTGTGTCTAACTCTTTGTAACCCTATGGACTACAGCACACCAGGCTCCTCTGTCCTCCACTGTCACCCAGAGTTTTCTCAGATTCATGTCCATTGAGTCGGTGATGCTCTCTAACCATCTCGTCCTCTGCTCCCCACCTCCCCTCCTCCCCGCCATCTCCTTTTGCCTTCAATCTTTCCCAGCATCAGGGTCAGGACTGGCAAAAAGCTGACTTATGAGAAAAGACCCTGATGCTAGGAAAGACTGAAGTTAGAACAGTGTTTTTCAAATGAGGGTCCAAAATTTATTGGTGGCTTGCAAAACTGATTGAGTCAAAATGGGTATTTTTCAAATGAAGTAAGATGGAACAGAATAGACTAAAAATACCAAAGAACATTGCACCTAGTAAGGATTAACATGTTGTTTTGTTACATTTTTGCTTCAGTTGTATAGAAGGGTGATTCACTGGACAGAATATAAAATGAATTTCTTACTGTGAATTGTGGTTTGAAAAATAAAAAGAAACCCACTGAGAGGGAAGAACAGAAGAAAAACCCGTGGCAGCGGCAGGGACACAGCAAGATAAGGAGAGGATCGTGACGTGCGGGTTCTGCAAGAGATGAAGATCCAGCCCAAAAGGAGAGACTTCAGCATCAGGAGAAAATCCAGGAGAAACAGGGACAAAACCAGAGAAGAGAGGATCCGAGAGGAGGCGTGCAGCGATGCAAGAGATGGCCATGGGGTCATTGAAGAGCTTGACCGAAGCAATTGACATGGAGTGATGGGACCAGAGCCTGAGAGGAGGTGGTTGAAGAGAGCCTAGGAAGTGAAGAATCGAAGTCAGCAACTGAAGAAACTCTTTTGAGAAATTTTGCCACACAAAAGAGCATAATAAAGGGAGTAATGAGTGGAAGAGGCACGGTACCTCTTGAGAGGCAGTAATTAACCCCTCACCTGGCTCGGTCTTTCTCAGGCCCTATGGACCGTGCTGTTTTTCAGTCTCAGGGCCCACATCCTAAGGGACATTGAGAAATTGAGGAGAATCTTCCAGCATCTCTTTCCTCCAAACCATGTGACCTCAAGGATGTAGGATGGGTGAGTTTTATGAGGGAAGAGGAAGAAAGATAATGCTGTAGAGCCAGATGACAGTTTAGGACCAAAACGCAGACCGGGTGACCTCGGACAAGTCACATGATATCTCTAAGAGTTGAGCCTTCTCAGTGACAGTGGGACAATAAGACCCATGTTGCAAAAAGTAACACACAGAAAGGGCTTCAAAGTGTGTGAAGCCGTCACCAGGCACACCCTGTCCCTGATTGTATCAGTGCCTTTGTTGGGGCCATGGACATAAGAGGCAAGCATATGGCCCAAAAGATACCCCAGAGGCAAGAAGAGGAATGAGCAGGCAGCAAAAGCAATGTGCACACCCCCACAATGGACAAAGCCCTCACTCCTTGACCAGACCAAATGGTAGCTCAGCATCAGGGTCTTCTCTTGGGCATGCATCCACACGAACTGCAGAATAAAGCCCATCTCCTTAGCTTGACATCTAAGCTCTTCCCAGGCTGGCGCACAGCCTGGCAGAATGAAACGGTGATGAAGAACACAGCTCAGAGTCATCACCAACAGGTCTTCCCAGTTTTGTAAATTCTGAGTCCCAGAATCCCCATCAGAACAAGGAGGGGATAAAAATCTCACGGTGGGGGAGTGGAGGTGAGGATTAAATGAGATAACTAGGGTAAGACACTTGGCATATTGTCAGGTATGTAGTACGTGCTTAATAAATACATTATTGTCATGGATGTTTTTGCTACTCCTCCTAAACCAGCCTTCTCACCCTCACCCAAGTCTTCCAGGGCTCTTGGAAACACTGGGCCTTTCTTTGTTCCTGCTCTGTCCTCCCTGGTGGGGTGTCCCTCTTCCCACTTTCCCACTCAGCAATCTCCTACTCATGCTTTTAAGCCCAGAACTAATGTCACCTCCTCTGAGAAGCCTTCCATGACTCCCTAGACAAAATGAATCTGTCAATATTATGCTCTCAACGTACTTTGTTTATACCTCCATTTTAAGGCTTTTGATATTGTGTTGTAAGTAGTTCTTTACATACGTATCATCCTTCCCTTCCCCAGCTAGATTCTTCTGAGGAAAGAACTATATCTTATTAGCTCTGTATCCTTAATGCCTTACACAAAAGAAGATGCTTATTGAATGAATCAATGAGAAAGTGCATGGATGTGAAAAGATGGACAGATGGATGGATAGAGGGATGGGTAGATGAAAGTGAGCAAGCTTTCTGTCCACATCAACCACCACCTCAACCTTATTCTCAAATAGCTCAGGCTGGCCCAAGACCCAGTGATCACTTGATTACTCAATTGAACAATAACAGAGCACCGCTCACCCGGACTGAAGAAAACCTGTGGACTCAGGAACCTGGGAAACAGAATTTGGAACGTCTCTCAGAGCCAGAGAAAACCGCTCAGGAAGAACCGGGCTCGGCACAAACCTGCAAGGAGCCTCAATGGGAGAAAATTATTTTAATTATCAGAGTGTCACCAAACAAATTGTACGCCTCATTTTGGGGTTCTTAGTGCTTATGGTAATTAACATTACTAAGATTTTTCTTCTCTCTTCTGTTTACATTTAGTTTAGCCATTCACAATAGAGCTAAAATTATTTCAACTAATTTTAGGCGCTCTCTCTACATTGCCCCTGCGTTTCTTCCCCAGCACTGCTACCCAAATGCAATCTTTAACTTCAGAAACAGCCAACTGCAGGACAAATTGGAATCAACGCTGCCTTTGTCTTTGTTAATAAGTGCCTGCCACACAGAGGAGTGCGGAACCGCTAATTGGTTGATCTCAACAGGGAAGACACAATGGTGGCGAGAATGTGGGGGGATTAATTATAGGGTCGCCTCCTGCGAGCCCCAGCTTCCACCGCTCCTGGCTGGCAGTGTCACAGGGTGGGCTTCTCCACTTATCTTTGGAAACAACAAGCTTTTCAGCGGAATTCTCCGGCACCGGGGATTCAGACCAAACACCCAGCACACACAAAGGTCAAGGGAGAGAAAGGGGTAGAGTGAGCAAAGGCCACCCAGGAGGGGGAAGACCAGAGTGTGTGGGGGTGAGTGAAAAATGAAGGGAGCCTGCAGGGGTGGGGAAGACGTGTGTGCTAGTGCATAAGGGGGACACGACTATCCCCTTCCCCACGAGGAAGTGGAGGCCCAGAGAGGTATGGGGCATGCCCCAGACGTGATAGGTTAGCTCCTCAGAGGAGGCACATTGCCCCTGCCGAAGCTGCCAAGCTAAGAGTAAGGACTCTGAGCCTGGATTTGAACTCGACTTTGCCTAATTGCACAGCCCGTAGTTCTCTTTGCCCTTCTCTAGAAGTCTTTCCACCACCAGTGGTCTGTGGCCTCTGTGACCTCATTTCGTTGTCTTTGGGGCAAAAGTCTTCCCTCCAACATGCCTCTGTTAAAATGCAAATGCATTCACTGAGTGGAGAAGCCCTGCATCAGGCATCCGGGCATCCGTTAGCCCAGATTTGCTGTTTAAAGTAGGCCCCTGACACTCGAGAACCGGTTCCTGAGGGAATGAGACACAGGAGTTTTGCTAAGGGAAAGGGGAGCCTGCTGAGAGGCAGCAGGCCCAGAGGGAACTCAGGGAGCACTTTGGGAATGGGGTGGGGAAGCTCCAAAGCACCAAGGGGATTACACCAAAGGCAAACGAGGCCGAATTCAACAGTTCAAAACCAAGTGTGGCATTCTCATCCCCAATGCCACTCTCTCTCCCAGATTTCACATCTCTGTTGCTTCAACAGGAGACCCGGGATGGGTCACTGACTCCTTCCTCTCCTGCCTGATCTTCCTGTTCTACCTCCAAAGCCTGCCCTTGCCTCTCCATCCTTTCTGTCTTCTTAAATGTGGCTTGGCATTTGCGCTGAGTCAAAGTGAAATTGTGCCAGATACTTGCTGAAAATGGCAGGACAGATTTTATTTGGGCTGCTGCAATAGGAGAGAAAGACTTTGGTACAACTCAACTCCAGATACAGCAGGAGCAACTGGGTATGTGTAGCCAGCAGCCAGGGTGACAGGGTCAGTGCATAGAAAATTACCAAGAGGAACTTGGTCACATATCCAAGGTGGGAGGATTCTTACTAAAGTGACTTGGCAGAATTCTTGCTATCTGGGCTCAGCAGGCCAAGGATGGCAAACCAAGGACAAGGCCAGTGGACAAAAGGGCTCAGACGAGCCTGAGTAGAGCTGGTCAGGGTTCTTGTCACCTCTTTTTGAGCCTTCTGCCTCCAGGCTCCCTCCTCCAGCCCATCCTCCACACACAGGCAGAACTGTCTCCCCAAACTCGGTCTCATCCCATCACTTTCTACTTGAAAGCCTCCACTGGCCTCCCATTGTCCTCAGAATAACATATAAACTCCTAATGCAATGGACCACATCAGGCCCTACAATCGTAAACAGAGTCCCTCCCAGAAAACCTGACCCAAACAGAAGAGGCTTCCTGGTCATTCCTGATTCCACTTGGGTCCTGGGCCTGAAGGGGTTAAACACACCAACCGAAACCCCCCCAGCCAGATCTCACTATGTTACAGGAGACTCCTCCTTGTGGTTTATCTCCTTGGTTTTTCATAACTTCCCTGAGTGGAGAGTGGCAGAGTTTTCTCTCCATTTCACAGATGAGGAATCAGGATCAGGAAGGTAAAGTGACTTGCCGGGTGACACAGCTAAGAAGTGGGTTCAGCCAGCATCCAGCCCCAGTCTTTTCAGCAAAGTGATGTTGTAACTGCCTCTTGCCCCTACTTGATAAGCTTTAGAGGCAAGTTCCTGCGTTTGTTTGGTTTACCCTTTTGTCCCCACTCTTAGCAGTGCCTGGGACATAGAACCCGGCATAGAAAAGGCTTTGACATCACCACCCTCTGTTGAGGGGTGACTTTGTACTGGCCCTGTGCTGAGTGTGCTGAAAGGTCCTCCTTTGCCTAACACTATTATTAATCCCATTTTACAGATGGAAAAACTGAGGTCCCCAGGCAGTTAATAACTCACACAAAGCGGCATAGCTAATGAAGTGATGGAGCAGGGATTTTCACTTAGGTCTGCTTGACTGCCAAGCGCATGGTTTTCATCTGTACTCTGTACTGACGGCTTAATAACTGTCATGTAAATAAATGAAGGACTTGGGCTGCTGAGCTCTTTCTAGCATGCTGTGCTTTCATCTGAGAACCATCTCCTCACTCTTCCCCATACCTGACCTCTGGGCTCAGCTGAATGTAGACACTTTGCAGGCAAAAAAAAAAAAGATTTCCCAAATATTAACGCTTATAGCTAATGTTCTTTGGTAAAGATAATTTCAATGTTTTAGGATATTAATGTTTTTTTGACTGGTCTCCTTTCTAAGCACTTCTGAGTAAACACATCTATTTAAGGCTGATTGATTCTTGCAATTGGGCTATTATAACCTAAACTAGGACATTCTGAGTCACACATTTAAGAGGAGAAATGGTTCAGGGTATGTATGTGTGCTTGTGTGTTAATATTTTTTTTAAGTTTCCTTTTGTGCTCAACTCCAGAGAAATATTTGAATTTCAAATAATGAGATATTCATAGTGAGTTGGCTTTCCTTATGCCCAGGGTAAAAATAAAATAAAATACTAGACCTTTTTTTCCTTCCATTATATGGTGCTGACTTTCCTTTCTCATTATGTTTACCTCCAAAATTTGAATGAGAGTAAAATTTTAAAGGAATTACCACCAATTCTTCAGTACATTTGCAAATCAATTAAGAAGAGCCAAATTATGCTCCTGCTTTTTTGCAGGGAGCCAGTCTTTCCCAGCTTCCAGGAACGCTGCAGCCCACAGCTGCCTGGCGAACAAAGAACAGCTGTCATGTCTAGAAGCAGGCTTGGCATTTCAGCACTCACCCCCAGTGGCCAATGCCACCCCCTGCGGAACCAACCCCTCAGTGGGCAGCTCCGCTTACCCGCCAGGAGCTGGGTCTCCCACAGGGTATTGATGGTACCAAAAAGCGCACATAGTTTTTGGAGACCTGGCTGTACAGTCCCCATGCTGCTGCCTCCTGGCTGTGTGACCTTGGCCAACCACTTCACCTCTCTGAACCTCCCTTTCTTGGGCTGCAAAGTGGAAACAACAATGCCTCTCCTGAGGTCATCTTGAGAATGAGAACTGGAGGGATACACGTCCCACCTACCTGGCACACCCTGGGCCTGTGGGGCTTACCTTCCTTTGTCAAGGCTCAGAGGGTGGGAGGAAGGTGAAATCATCTATTTATTTATTACCCAGGCCCCGATGGGGTTTTTGTATCATGTGTTCGGGTCCTACGGGTGAGGAAATTCCAGAAAGACCCGGGAGTTAGGATGCTACCTCCTCCAAGAAGCCCTGCCAGATTGCAGCTACATCATCCCCTCTCTTCCTAATTCCATCTGAATTATGGGAATTTTACTCTATCTCTTGTATTATGTACCATAGGCTCATGTCTCCCCTCTCCCACACTGAAGCAATTCCACTAGGTCAGTAACAAAAATAAGATGCCTCTTTGCAATGTCTCCTTCAGCCTAACAGAATGTGTTATAGTTTCAGTTGACCTCCTGGCCACCAGGCCTTTACTTCTGCTGTCCCTTCCATTAGAAGCACCTCTAAATCTATTGGGTCAGTCAAAAAGTTCATTCAGGTCTTTTTTTTCTGTAAGATGTTATGGGAAAACTGAATGAACTTCCAGACCAATGCATTACCTAAAAGTGGATCAACACATATGCTTGGACCAGCTATGGGTTTGCCCCTGCAGATTCAAGTGTGGAATAGATATCCCATGTTCTGTTTCTCTTTGACTCAATCTAAACTCAGCCCCAAGCTGAGGCTCAGGGGCTGATCTGGGGGAGGTCTGTCCATCTTTGGCCAAGCAGGAGCTGCTGTTACCTCAGGACCCAAGGTGGCTCCCTGGAGGGCAGGGGGGTTCTAGCCACACCCCCTCCAAGGCTAACATGCTGTTTCAAAGGAGGAGGGAGGCCCCAGAACAATGAGGCTTGGACTCTGTGACTTGGAGAGGGAGGTGGCTCCAAGGAAGAGACCAGAACCCATGCATACTTGTGTGCAGGACATCAGGGTGCGGGGGTGGGGGGGGGCGGTAAGCCTGATTAATGGAGGTACGGGATGAGGCGGTAGAGCTCCAAGGAAGAGGCAGCCACTTATGCCCAAGCACTGGAGCAGGGCCTGGCTGACCATGTCCAGGGTCCAGACCCTGGGGAGAAGCTGGGTGAGGAGGAAAGACAGGTTGAGAGCACAAGGACAGGATACTGAGGGCCATTGGGCTGGCTCCCTCCCTTCTCAGTATCTCAGCTTCCCATTCAATTCGATGATTTTGAACAGATGGCTTCAAGGTATTCTTGTAACTCTAACATTCTTAGATCCAAGAAGGTGGCTACCGCACAGGTGAAGGTGTCACTGGTGGAGGGTCAAGACACTTCCCATTCTCCACCCAAGTAGCCAGATGACCTTGAAAGCATCTTCATGGTCATCACCATCTCCCAAGGCCTGGGTACAAAGCATGGGCCAACACACTTTGCTTCTATTGAGAACGTGTGCGCTAGATACTGTGTCCAGGGCTTTGCAAGTATTCCTTGTCAAGGGAGGTGGACAGTTAGGTTCTGATGTCCCCAGAAATGCCCAGGCATGGTCCCTCTTCTCTTCACAGAGGTCCAGGCTGATGGGAAGGAAAAAGTGAAAAGTAGCACGGATGCACCGAGCCCTCTTCTCGGAGTAGGCTCACTCCTTCCTTCGCCAGGGCCCTGGGGCCACATAGCTTCTGCCTGCCAGCCTCCTGCCCTGGTGTGTTGAGAGCCTGGTCCCCAGGCCCCAGCAAAGGCAGACCCAGCTCCACAGGGATGGCCCAGCCAGGTGTGCAGTGCTGTGTTAAGCAGCCTGCCAGCCCCAACAGATGGCAGAGCAGAGTCGCCATCCATCACAGCTGTAAGTGGCCAACTCCCCTCCTGGTGCCCCAGACAAACGGCTCCACTCCTCCTTCCCTCCCCCAGTCCCTCCATCCACCACCCCTACCAGGCAGCCAGGCGGAGCCCTTTACGCAGCGAGTCCTGAGTGCAGAATGGGGGTGGGGGGAGGCAGAGCTGAGCAGCACACGGAGACACATCCATCATCACTGAGCGCCAGCAGCTCGCTGCAGACGGCGGTGCAGAGGGTGCCAGGTCATGTGTGTGTGTGTGTGTGTGTGTGTGTGTGTGTGTGTGTACGTGCATGCCAAGCACTGCCCTCTCTGCCCAGCAGAGCTCCATAGGCCTCATCCTCACAAGGAAGGGCAGGGTCTGCCCTCACCAATGGCCTGTGTGTCACCTCTGCCCTGGCTTAAGCCGAGGGAGCAGGGTGAGCAGACAACTAGAAGACTGGAGTGGGCTGGACTTCAGCTTCTGTGTCTATTTGTCCACATGTTAGGCCCTATGGCAGGGTATGAGTCAGAACAAGTGTCCGCCAAACAGCAAGCCCTGTGCCAAAACTCTTGACAGATCACAGGGGTGAGAACATGGGTCAGACCACATGTCACACCATTTAAGCTACGAGTTCCCGGGTGACATCCAGAAATTAAAGTCATTGAATGGATTGGGTGACTTGGAATCTCCATCCAAAGTCTCTTCCCCAAGGATGAAGGAAGCATGGAAGGGAGTTGGTACGCGATCCCCCTTCCCAGCCCTGGAACCCTGGGCTACCGATTGAAGCTTCCAAAACTTCAGTTTAACAAACTGAGTGCCACCTACCCCAAGGGCCTTGTGTGCACCAGGCACTTAGCCACGGGCCTAGACAGGAGAAATTACTCAGTACATGGCGGTGATAAGCCCCAGGGCACCGAGCGACTGCTGGCTGAGCACATGCAGGATGGGGGGCTGGTCAGTGCAGTGGGAAAATGGGGGGCTTTGGTAACTCCTGGTGAGGGGACAGGTAGGAGGCCATGTGGGGCTAGAGTGGAACAGAGCAACAGACATGAACAACTGAGCCATTGGAAGAACTTGCTAAAGACCCACAGAGGATGAGATGTTGGATGGCATCACCGACCCAATGGACATGAGTTTGAGCAAACTCTGGGAGACAGTGAAGGACAGGGAAGCCTGGGGTGCCTCAGTCCATGGGGTCGCAAAGAGTCGGACATGACTTAGCAACCGGACAACAACAAAAGACCCTCAGGCTGGCCCTGCCCTAGGGACTATGCTTCCGAGTGACACTTGTGAGGACACATTAAAGTAGCTGCATCAATTCTAAAAACGACCCAGAACAAAACAGGGAGCCCATTCGTTTGAACAACACATCCCAAGTCCACCGCTTATAGGTCAGCATCAAGACAGCCCTTAATTAGGAAAAGTCTAACATCCTGCTTCTACTTTCAAATATCAGTCTCCAGCACAAAAGATGGTGGCGGGGGCGGTGCTGAATTGGCAGAAGTTCTTGGAAACAGGAGCTGATAAAGGCCTACACATCCTTCAAGGCTAGATCACCCCTCACCCTCAGGCAAAGCTTTCCCCAGATGCCCCCTTCACACGCGCTTCCCCTCTAGCGTCTGGCACTGACCCTACTCCTGTTCTCTCCCTTAGCACAGGTAGTCTTCTCCTTCTGCTGAGGCTGGGACTAGGTCTGATTCACCTCTTACTCACATCCCAGAGACTAGCAAAATGCCTTACACAAGTAGGTAATGAATGAGTTAATGGATGAATGAACTATTTACCATTTATAGGTCCACAGGCTCTAAACAAGCCAAGAGAGTTGGATGGTTCCTTAAAAAAAAAAAATGTGGCCCTAGTTGAGCTGTATCAACAGAAGTATTTGGACCAGAGTAATGGAGGAGAGCAATCCTCTCTGTTCTATGCCACTTAGAAAGAATGCTCTGAAGAGGGAAATGGGAATGGAGGTTGAGTCTAAAAACTACGTGCTATGAAAGAATTCAAGAAAACCAGGGAGGACTTTTCTGGAGGTCCAGTGGTTAAGACTCTGCACTTCCAACACAGTGGGAGAGGTTCCATCTCTGGTTGGGGAACTAAGATCCCAAATGCTATGCAATAGGGAAAAAAAAAGAGAGAGAGAGAAAAAAAACAGAGAGATGAAACTCAGAGCTCACAAGAGTTGTCTGCAAATATCTGAAGGGTTGTCAGCCCCTTCCTCGAGAGCCCTCCCCTCCCAGCCCATGGAGATGTCAGACCTCCTGACCTCTCCCTGGGAAGGACAGAGCAGCAGGTGGAGTCTTGGGGCCCAACGGGTAGCGTCTAGACCAGAGGGTTACCCAGACCCGCGGCCAGGCAACTTGGCATGGCTGGGTCAATCGAGAGAAGTGGCAGGTCTCCGTATTCCAGATGTAACTTCATTTCAACTTTATATCCCAAACTTATGTGTTTACTTCGGGGAGGAAGTGCCATTTTGTGGTTTCCAGGACAATGCAGTTCATAATTTTTTCACACCTTTCAGAGCAGGTGACAGCTTGCTTACAAAACCTAATTCATTGCCGTGCAGGGCTCCAAGCTGCACTTGAATACATGCACCAATAACACATCACAATAAGGTTAGAGACAGACACTCCCTCCCTCCGCCCCAAATAGGCATTTTCTGGATCCAGCCATCCAAGAAGACAGCCATGCCAAGTAGACTCCTCCAGCGAGTCCTCCGAAAACTAGCAATAAGGCAGGCCTCCCTGTGTAATTTCCTCTTGGACCAAGCACCGCCTCCTCACCCCCCCCAACTTAATTGCAGGAAGAATTGTTATGCTAATTAGCATTATTCACAGCGTTAACAGAGCACAGGGTCTAAATTTAGATCCCCTGTTGCAGTGGGAGCTGCAAAGATGCTGATGGGAGGGCAGGTCCCCAGAAGGGAGGATGCTGGGGAGGGGGCGGCAGGCTTTGCAGCACAGAGGACAGCAGGGCTCCTGCCCCTGTTTCGGGTCTTCAATGGGCAGTGGAAAGCCTGTGGCTCTTGGCAGGGAGGACTCAGAGAAGGGAAAATTCTCTGCCAAGGGCATATTGAACGGCAGAGAAGGGAAACCTAAGTGTGCCAGGCCTGATACTCAGTTTTCAACTGGGGCGCCCAGCATGGTGAAGCAGATGTGGCTTTTGTCCAAGCCTGACCCTTTGACTGATACACGCCCAGTGGCCTCAGAGGTATTGCTTTGCCTCTCCAGGTGCCAGTGTCTTCATCTGTGCTGGGAATCAAAATACCTACTTTGCAGGGCTGCTGTTGAGGGTTAAAGGGGTAATGATGCAAAGCCCCTAGGACAGGTCTGAAGGTAACAACTGCTGGTCGGGATAATAGTGATGGAGGAGGAGGATCTGGAGGGGAACCACCCGCCAACACCACCATCCTGGGAGGAAGGAGTCATCGTATTAATCTTATGTTATGAATAAGGAAATTAAACCTCAGAGAGGTTAGGGAAGCCGCCCAGGGTCAGAAGATGTCAAAGAGCTGGTTCTCAAGCCAGAGCCTGTCTGCACCAGAGCCCTAGTCCAGGGTGGGGGAACCGCAGCTTGACCCAACTCTGGCCCACCCTCCTGTGCATTCCCTCACGGCCTCCTGAGTGAAAGACCAAGATGGATCCAACAAGGGCAAGACAAGACGAGGCTGGGTCAGTCCTGCCTCCTACCTCTTCAACCTTATCATCTCAGGGGTGAGCAGAGGGAACCTGACAGCCAGCACACTTGTGCACCCCCACCCCCAGCCCCCATCATAGAGAGTCTAGGTAGAGCAGGATGGGTAAGAGTGTGAACTCAGCCGGGGCCGGAATCCCAGCTCTGTGTGACCTCGGGCAACCCCTCTGGGCTTTGGTCGCCTCATCTGCAAAATGGGGCAAGCCATAGCGCCTACTTCCCAGGGCTGTTGTGTGAATTCAATGAGTTACTCGGTGCCAGGCACTCAGAACAGAGTCCAGTTCATATTAGGAGCCATATTACTCTTAGTTGTTCAGAGATTCTGCAAATCTGGAGGTCAGCCCTCTCTAGGACCCTTGCCTTGAGATCCTACCTTAAGGTTCCTAAGGCAGTGTTCGCTGTCAGCTCCTGATGGGTGAGATTTTGACAAGACATCTGAGAGTGAGAAATGTGACACCCTCCTTTCCTCTGAGAAAGGAGAGGGTCTTGGATCTGAGCTTTTATTCCCCATCCCTACAGGTCCCCAGGGTCCGAAGACACCCAGGGCTTCCCACCTGTTACCTGTGCTCCCAAAGGATGCTTGGCCCGAGGGCCTGGGTTTGCAGTCTGGGAGCAAAGCTAAGTCTCAGCCTCATCCAAAATTCACTGGAAGAAGGCCTGCTGGTGTGCAAACCTGTAAGGCTATGTGCACAGTGAGTGGAGAGGCTCTTAATCCACGGCAGTCAGATGTGGGATCAAATCCCCTCACAGATCCCTACTGGCTATGTTGCTGTTGTTGCTTAGTCGATAAGTCATGTCCAACTCTGTGATCCCATGGACTGTAGCCTGCCAGACTTCTCTTTCCATGGAATTCTTCAGGCAAGAATACTGGAGTGGATTACTATTTCCTTCTCCAGGGGTTCTTCCTGACACAGAGATTGAACCCGTGTCTCTTGCATTGGCAAGCGGATTCTTTACCACTGAGCCACCATGAAATCCAAACACTCAATTCTAGCCACTAGACCAAGCGATGGGCCTCCAGCAAGTCTCTGGGCCTCTTGGAGCCTCAACAACCTCACTTTAAAGTGAAAAGGAAAATCCTTCCAGAACAGGCTGGTTATGCAGATTAAGCGAGATAATGTGTTGTTGCTGATGAAGGTGGAAAATGCCCCCACTGCAATCCCAGAGTGTGGTCTCAGGTGTACAGCTGTGGCTGACATACCTCCAGCAGGTCCAGCAGTGGGGGAATGAATGGGGGGGGCTGCATTTGGGAACTCCCCCACCTGTGCGGCTCCTCTGTTGTTGACTCTGTTTAGTCCCATTAACACGGGGGTTTCCTGGTATCCTTCATCCATCCCTTTCCTCTTCACTCTATAGTGATCTGACCCACCCACCAGGTCCTCAGGTACCACCTCTAAGTTGAGAACTTATTCTGCAAGGGCCATCTCTAGTCCAGATCCATCTATCCAACACCCACTCAGACATTCTGCCTTGGGCATCACACTGGCATTTCCAACCCAGTAGGCCCCACCCTGGACTTAATCATCCCCTCTTCGCCCCCCTTGAATCTGTTCCTCCTCCTGATTCTCCATCATCGGAGTACAGTCCCAGTTGCCAAAACCAGAACCTGGCACTCCTCCTGGATTCTGCCCTGCATACCCCAGGCATCCAATCAATCATCAAGTTTCCTACCTCCACTTCCTAAATAGCTCTTGAATCCAGCCACAGCCCTCTTGGCCTTGGTCCAGGTCTCCTCATCTCACCTGGACTAAGGTGCAGCATCCATCCCATTCTCCTAGCACTTGCTTTGTCACTTCCAACTTGTGGTTGGCAAGTTCATTCTACAAAGCAAATTTGCCATGGCCCTCCCCTGCTTAAACAACCCCAAGGGCTTCCTACAGCTTCAGAAATGGGTCCAAACTCCTGAGTCAGCTCTATAAGGCCTCCACCATCTAAACTCCAGGATCTGGAACATTCTCTCCCTGGGCTACAGGAGGGCATGGAGGATGTGGGCATATTGAGAACAGTCACACATGAGATGGATATTTGACTTATTGAGCTCCAACTGTGTGCTAGGCTCTACACTGAGTACTTGACATTCACTTCCTTGTTTAACCTTCACTGCAACCCTTGGAGATAAGTACTATCATTATGTGGTGGGCAGAACAAAGGCCCGCAAAACTGTCCACATCCCAACTTTCAGAACCTGTGAGTATGTCACCTGACATGGCAGAAGGGTCTCTGCAGATGCGGTCACGTTAAAGACCCTGAGTTGGGGAGATCAGCCTGATCATCCTGGTGGGCCCAGTGTCATCACAGGGTCCTTATAAGAGGGCAGAGGGTCAGAGTCAGAGGAGAAGACTAGAGCTGTGACAGGGACTAGAGCCATGTGTTGTGAAGAGTGAAGAAGGGGCCCTGAACCAAGGGATGCAGGTGGCCTCCAGGAAGGCAAGGGTGCTCCTGGAGCCTCAAGAAGGAACACGGGCCCTGAGACCCCTGAATTTAATTCCTTAAGACCCATTTTGAGTTTCTGACCTCCGAAACTATATAATTACAAATCTGTGGGGTTCTCTGTTTGGATTGTGTGTGTGTGTGTGTTATTTATTCATTTATTTTTGTAGAATCGTAAAGGCCGTATTTTTTTAAATTGGAATATAATTACTTTACAGTGTCATGTTGGTTTCTGCTATACAACAACATGAATCAGCTTTAAGTATACATATATCCCCTTCCTCTTGAGCCTCCCGCAAGCCCACCCCTATACCACCCTCTAGGTCATCCCAGAGCACTAAACTGAGCTACCTGCTCTATACTGCAGCTTCCCATTGGCTATCTATTGCTTTTTTAAGCCTTGAAGTAATATGTGACCAGCAGCTGAAGGAAACTAATACATTTTGTCTCCTTTTCACCAATAGGGAAACTGAGACACAGATTTAAACTTTGAATAGGTGACAGAACCTGGATTCCAACTCAATTCTCTGGCACCAGACTCCCGGGATGGAATCTCATGCAAAGGAGAGTAGTGGAAACTGGGTCTGATGAAAATTCCAGAATGAGCTCCCTGTCCTCAGGAGTGTTCAAAAGAGGCTGAACAATTATTTACCAAAGTATTCTATGAGGGATTTCTCCGACTCCACTACCTGGAGCATGTTAGCTCCAGGAGGTGAGTGCGTGCGTGCTAATTCGCTTCAGTTTTGTCTGACTCCTTGCGATTCTATGGACCATAGCCCGCCAGGCTTCTCTGTCCATGGGATTCTCCAGGCAAGAACACTGGAATGTGTTGCCATGCCCTCCTCCAGGGGATCTTCATGACCCAGGGATCGAACCACGTCTCTTACGTCTCCTGCCTTGGCAGGTAGGTTCTTTACTGCTGGCACCACCTATGAAACTCAGGACTGGTTTTCAAGCCACTTAATAGCAGAACCATCTACCTGAAAGAGAGTTTCTTGGGGTCCCTAAAGAACACAATCCAGATCGAAGAGGAGTTTCCTTGGTTGGACAGGGCAGGGGTGTAAGCTGGTGACTGGCGCGGGTGAGGGTGCAGTGGGGGCTCTATTTACTGGGCTGTCCCTCCCTACAGACCCTGTGGTGTTTCTGCAGGACCTGAGGGTTCCATGGAACAGTGCTTGAAACCACTGGCCTGCAGGCTTTCTGAGGTTCCTCCAGACCTGAGGTCCTGGGAACCTGAGACTTTCTCAGGAGACACACAACAAGGAACATGTGATCTCCCTCCAAGCCCTTGCAGCGGGGGCGGGAGCCAGGGAAGGTTTAAGAGCCTGTCGCCGACGCTACTAACAATTTTTAGTTACTTAATTCTCCTAGAGCATTGACAGGTCCCCATAACTTAGGGTTTATTTGCTTTCTCTTGAATGTCACATATAATTCTTGTCGAAATGTTTATTTGCCTAATGCAACTTTTAGTGCCTGGGTAATTTATTCCCCCTATTTGTCAGCCAGGAAGGAAGGAAGGCCACTTTTAGCCTCTGGCTGGATTGTAGGTAGGAATACAGGGGTCCCCAGTCTTCCATTGCCATGACATGACAGGGTGCCTTTGCTGTTGCACACCTTGCCCTGAGAAAAGCAAAGTCTGCTCCACTTTACGGCCTCCTGCCCCTCCTGCACAGTCTGCAGGCTCAATTCCATCTAGAAACAGAAGTTTTCTGTAAAAAAGAGCAACCAAGGAGGAGATGAATTGTATCTTCACACGCCCTTGGGGGAGACAGAAATCAATTCTCTGGATTCAATGTCATTTTCAAATTGAATCAGTTCCAGGAGTGGTGAGGGAATTCGAGTCAACCAGCACTAATTGAGCGCCTACTATGTGCTGGGTCCTCAGCTGGGCTAGGGATTCGGCAATAAATAAGCCTGTGTCTGTACCCTCGAGGAGCTGATGGCCAGTTGGGAGATGAAAATGCAAACCAATAACTGCAATGCAATCGGGCTGTAATAGGCAAGCAGACAGAGCACTGGGGGAACCTAGAGGGTGAGTGGACATTTAGGGGAGGAGTCGCACAGCCCTGGGAGCCGACAAAGATGACTGGGCTGTAGAGGACGCAGCCTCACGCTGTCTTGAGGGAAGAGGGCGCGTCACTGCACACAGAGGGAGCGCATTATAAGGAAAGGCAGATCGGTAAGGAGCGTGCTGTGACGGGTGTCAGCGGTCATGGACTGGAGAGGTGGAGGCCAGATCATAGCAGGCCTTGGATGCTGTCCAAGGGACTTGAGTGTCCCTCGCAGGCAGTTCACGTTTGGAGATGACTGTGGCTTCAGTGTGACAGTGAACCAGGATGAAGCTGGAGTCAGGTGTGCTGGGCCACCTTGGGGTCTTCGCAGTAATACAGGTGAGCTAACCCCGAGGCCATGCGGATGGAGGAGGGATGAGGGAGCAGCACGCATTGGAGAGACCCAGCCTCCATTCGACATGAAAGTGAGGAACTGGAAAGGGGTCACAGATGCCCTTCCTGAACAGGAAGTGGGCAAGAGGTGGCCAGCTCTGGACATGTCAGCTTCAGCAACTCGGAGCTGCTCCAGGAAAGAGAATGATCCAGAGCTTATTGGAAAGGAAGGTCAGGGAAGGTCTGTCTGTGCCTGGCTCGCTGACTAGAGAGGACTGAAGAGTCGGTGAAAGTCGCTCAGTTGTGTCCAACTCTTTGCGACCCCTTGGACTGTAGCCCACCAGTCTCTTCTGTCCATGGAATTCTTCAGGCGAGAATACTGGAGTAGGTTGCCATTTCCTTCTCCAGGAGATCTTCCCCCGACCCAGGGATTGAGCCCAGGTCTCCTGCATTATAGGCAGATTCTTTACCATCTGAGCCACCAGGGAAGTCCCATGAGAGGACTGAGGGAGCCTGCAGAGACCTGGGGACCCCACGATGGGCTGGGAAAGCTGTTTTTCCCCACCCCAGCACAGCTGCTCCAGTCCTACGAGGGGTGCTGGCTGCTCCACATCCCGTCTGCCCACCCACTCGGTGATAGAAGTGTACCTGGGGCAGGAGGGGTTCTTCTGAGAATTTCCCTAATGCTCTGCAGTCCTTTCAGAGGTGGGAGCCGGGGAGTCACCTTGGAGCCCCAAGCCTCCAAAGGCACAGGAGAGAAGTGGGGCCACACAGAGATGGTGGGTTCCCCGAACCCTAAGGGAGGGCTGGGCTGGAGGATGAGTTATGAGGGAGCCTACAAGACCATCTCAGGAGTTCCCCCAGGACCCTTTACCCACTACAGACTGAGATGTTCCCACGACCTGAGAAAGTGGGCTGAAATCAGTGTATGGAAAAGCAGGAGGAGAGACAGTGCACCCTCCCAAGGTAGAGAAGGGACTGCCAGCTTCCAGAAAATTCTGGAGAAGCTGGAGCACATCAGCGTCTCAGTGGGGTCACCTGCGCATGCACAGGGATGTGCAGGGGAAGACAGGAATGTGAGTGCAGGAAGGAGTCACCACTGATTTATCCATGGGATGCCCCATAGGAAAAGGTGGGACTTGCACAGTCTTGGGTTCACAGCATAGACTTCAGAATCCAGCAGGGCCCAAGTTCAAATCCCAACTCCGCTACTGACAGAGATGTCCTTGAGAAAATCGCTTAGCTGCTCTGGGCCTCAGTTTCTGCTGCTTCTTTATTCCCACAGTTTTATTGAGATATAAATTATAGACAGCTGGACTTCCCTGGTGGCCCAGTGGTTAGGAATCTGCCTGCCAGTTCAGGGGACATGGATTCAATCCCTGGTCTGGGAAGATCCCACATGTGATGGAGTAGTTAAGCCCGTGTGCCATAATTACTGAGCCAGGCACTCTAGAGCCCAAGCAATGAGAAGCCCACACAAACCTGCTACAAGAGAGGAGCCCCTGCTCACCAAAACTAGAGAAAGCCTGTGTGCAGCATTGAAGACCCAGCTCAGCCAAAAATATAAATAAATTAATTTTTTAAAAATAACAATACTGCTATAAGTTTAAGTTGTACAGCATAATGATTAGACTTAACATATACTGTTAAATGATTACCACAATAAATTTAGTGAACATCCATCATGCCAGCTTCTTAACCTGAAAAGAAATGATACTAATAGTGCCCACCTTGTTTAATTGTTAGGAAAGTTAAACGAGGTAATAACACGAAGCAGGTCCCACAGCATCTGATACTGAGTAAGCACTCAATAAGTGAACCTCTTTTTCTTTTTCTTTTTTTTTTTGTTTTTGACTTTTATAAAAGGAGTTCCAGAAGCCAAGGAGATGCCATCCCCAGCCCTGTCCAGAGAACACATGAATCTGGCAGAATCCGTTGTGTGTTCTAATCCTGGGAAAGAATGCCCCTGTTGTAAATTAACACACAGGAAGCCAGCAGGCATGAGACAGCCCCAGACCCTCACCATCTACCACCTGGTGGCCCACACAGGCAGGGCCAGGGTCACACTCTCAAACCATTGTGATACCACCGGCCTCTAACAAGGGCAGCCCCATTGTAGGAACCAGCTGTTCCGGGACCACGTCTCCAGCTCTTTCTTCTTCAGGTTTGCCTCTATCCTGGAAGAGAGGGCCTCCTCCCCTCCTGCAGAGGCTTATCATCAGCGAGGTCTGCTCCTTTGACCTCCTCCACCTCCCCCCATAGTGGGACCCACAGCCTCTCCCTGAGGGGCTGACAGAGGAGCCCCTTTCTCAATGCCCAGGGTTGCAGGCCCCTCTCCCCACTTCTGTGTTCACAAGCTTCCATTTCCTGAGCACCTACTAGGAGTCACCCCAATGAACACAGTAACCAACTCTCCACATTTGTGCCAAGGAACTGAAACTCTCAGATAATAAAGAACCCAAAAGTCATTGCTAATCACATTTGCATAATATGATTTTTTTTCAGCAGATTTACTTTCCTAATTACTCTTGTCTCTAGCCAATATTAAAGTGATTTTGCATTCCCCGAGCATACTGTGATGAGTGAGGCTGCTTCAGAGTGGGTGGGGAGCCAAGCTAAGTCATCCTGGAGGCTGAGGTTTTGCCATCAAGTGGATAATTTCCAAGTGGGGATTAATAAGGCCCACCTACATTCCTAGCGCAGAAGGCAAGTAACAACTGACATTTGTACGGAGTTTTACGGTTCGCAAAAGACTTCCACAAGCATTGCCTCATTTGATCTTCACAATAATATTGTCATCCAGTACAGAAGTAGGGAAACTGAGGTCGCTTGTCCTGGGACATTTAGGAGTAAATCCAGGACTTCAACCCAGACCTCCTAGATCCAAACCCCTCTAGGAAGGGTCTCCCAAAGAGATCGCCTTCTTTCGTTTTTTCCTTTATTCCATTTATAAGTGATGCCATATAGTATTTGTCTTTCTCTGTCAGACTTGCTTCACTTAGTATGATAATCTCTAGGTCCATCCACGTTGCTGCAAATGACATTATTTCATTCTTTTTATGACTGAGTAACATTCCATTGTATACATATCTTCTTTATCCATCCACCTGTTGATGCAAATTTAGGCTGGTTCCATGTCTTTTATTTTTAATTATTGATTGATTGATTGACTTGACTGCACCAGGTTTTAGTTGTGGCACACAGGATCTTTGATCTTCCTTGAAGCATGCAGAATCTTTAGTTGCATCATGCGAGCATTTAGTTGCAGTAGTGGGATCTAGTTGCCTGACCAAAGATTGAACCCAAGCTCCCTGCATTGGCAGCACAGTGTCATAGCCGCTGGACCACAAGGGAAGTCCCAAGGCCCTCTTCTTAACTGTACAACCTCTACCACAGATATAGACACTAAAGCAAAGTCATGGCCTGACTTGTTCACACCTCCCTAGAGACTGGCCCCTGGGTACACCCGCTTGCACACTGACTCTGGAATTGACCTCATGACTTACTTTCAGGGGGCCAGTATAAGAAACACATCACCAGCAGAAACTTGCAAAGTGCTTGCTCCTTGCCTGTTGCTTCTTGCTACCCTTGGATTCTTGAAACTACCATGTGAACCACCCAGGTTAGCCTATTGGAAGATGAGAGACACGTGGTTCACTTGCTCTCACCCCCTGAACCAACAGCAGCCATACCTCTAAATGTGTAAGGCCATTCTAATCCATTCAGGCCCAGCTGACACAAGTAATCCAGTTGAGATTAGGCAAGCCAAACCCATATCATAGAAGTGCCTTGCTGCCACTAAGTGTCAAGACAGTTTGTTACACAGCAAAAACTAACTGATATAGGTAGCACTAATTTTCACTGCAGGAAAAGTTTTGGCAGGGTGTGTTTCCATACATAGTCAGGCACATGCCCTCTCCCTGTTCTGCCATTTTTAACTAATTAGTTTATTTTAATTGGAGGATAATTACTTTACAATACTGTGATGGTTTTTGTCATACATCAACATGAATTGGCCACAGATATACATGTGTCCCCCTCCATTAAAAATAATTTTAATTTCTTTTTAAATTTTTCATCTTTTGGTTGGGCTTTGCAGCACGTGGGATCCTAGTTCCTTGACCAGGGTTCAAACCCGGGTCCTCTGCATCAGAAGCATGGAACCTGAACCACGGGACCACCAGGGAAGTCCTTCGGCCATATTTGAGCTTTGATCCAGCCTGGATGATTTCTTTACCCCAAAGATCTAGACTTGCTCAGTTCTGAATTTCTGTTCTCAGAACATGTATGTGTGTGTGAAGTTGCTTCAGTCGTGTCTGATTCTTTATGACCCTATGGACCATAGCCCTCTAGGCTTCTGTGTCAATGGGGTTCTCCAGGCAAGAATACTGGAGTGGGATGCCGTGCCCTCCTCCAGGGGATCGTTTCAACCCAGGGATTGAACCCAGGTCTCTTATGTCTCCTAGCATTGGTAGGCAAGTTCTTTACCACTAGTGCCACCTGGGAAGCCTTCTTAGAACATATAGAAGGTATATTCCTTGATCCACCACCTCATACGCCATAAACTCTCTTCCCTAGTAAATCCCAACCACTGACCTCACCCACTCTTTGCCCCTAGAGAGATCCCACAAGAAGTCAGCTGGAATTTCAGAAACAGTTGCCCAAGAAAACTAAGCCAGAGCTTCGAAGGCTCATAAGGAAGTCTAGACAGCCAATGAAGTCAGCTTTCACTAAGCCCAGGCACATAAAGTTCTAGATCTTCCCACTAGTCTTATGAAATGGCTCTGCTTGAGGTTGGACCAGGATCCTCATCTGCAGACAGTGCTGGCCCCAGTCATGCTTCTGTAATCAACTCCATTCTTTTTTTTAACTGGAGTATAATTACATTACAGTGTTGTGTTAGCTTCTGCTATACAACAGAGTGAATCAGCTCTATGTACATAATGTAAGTCTCCTTCCCCTTGGACCTCCCTCTCACCCCCTTATACCACCTAACTAGGTCATCACAGAGCACCAAGCTGAGCTCCCTGTGCTATACAGAGTCTGTCAGACAGACTGAAGTAAGTCAAAAAGAGAAAAATATATATTGTATATTTACACATATATGTGGAATTAAAAGACACTTGCTCCTTGGAAGAAAAGCTATGCCAAACCTAGACAGCATATTAAAACGCAGAGACATTACTTTGTCAACAAAGTTCTAGTCAAAGTTATGGTTTTTCCAGTAGTCATGTATGGATGTGAGAGTTGGACCATAAAGAAAGCAGAGCACCAAAGAATTGATGCTTTTGAACTGTGGTGCTGAAGAAGACTCTTGAGAGTCCCTTGGACTGCAAGGAGATCCAACCAGTCCATCCTAAAGGAAATCAACCTTGAATATTCGTTGGAAGGACTGATGCTGAAGATGAAGCTCCAATCCTTTGGCCACCTGATGTGAAGAGCCAACTCATTAGAAAAGACCTTGGTGCTGGGAAAGATTGAAGGCAGGAGGAGAAGGGGACGACAGAGGATGAGATGGTTGGATGGCATCGCCGACTCGATGGACGTGAGTTTTAGTAAGCTCTGGGAGTTGGTGATGGACAGGGAAGCCTGGCGTGCTGCAGTCCATGGGGTTGCAAAAAGTCGTACATGACTGAATGACTGAACTGAACTGAACAGATGTGGAATCTAGAAAAATGGTACAGAGGAACCTATTTGCAGGGCACGAATAAAAATGCAGACATAGAGAACAGACCCAGTGAGGGAAGAGGATGGTGGGGCAAATTGGGAGATTAGGATTGACATATACACACTGCTACTGCTGCTAAGTCACTTTAGTTGTGCCTGGCTCCTTGTGATCCTATGAACTGTAGTCTGCCAGGCTCCTGTGTCCATGGGATTCTCCAGGCAAGAATACTGGAGTGAGTTGCCATTTACTCCAGTGGATCTTCTTGACACAGGGATCAAACTCACGGCTCCTGCGGCTCCTGAATTGCAGGCGGATTCTTTACTGCTGAGCCACTGGAGAAGCCCCATATACACATTACCATGTGTAAAACAGATAGCTAGTGGGAACCTGATGTAGAGCTCCATTCTTCCTGGGAGCTGAAGGGCACGCATGGCGGAATAAGAGTACTTGGTACATAGTAAGTGCTACGTAAGTACCAGCTCCTGCTACTTCTACTGCTACATCTCCTATGACAATTACTGTGATTGTCATTCTTGTTCTTGTTTTCCATGTCTCAGAGGGAGGACCCTGGAAGTGAAAGATCAAGCTCATGCTCTTGGCCTCGAGCCCTCACTTTAGCCTTTTGGGGACCCCTGTGACCTGTGCAGAGTTCTCAGGTTCAGGTCCCACAGTATGCCATTCTCTTCCCTTCCTTCCTCTTTCTGGACCTAAGCCCTAAACCTTGGACCTAAGCCCAGTCTCTGAAGGTTTCCCTTTCTGACTCATAGCACCCACAATGCTGGTTCTAATTCTGGGGCAAGAACAGGCTTTCTTACCATAGTTTTACCCTAGAAGTCCCTTCATCCTTTCTGCACTCTCCCCTGTCTTGAAGATCACAGTGAGGCAACTCGATGCTGTCCCTCTTCTTTACCTTCCTAAGAAACACTAAAGACAGTCTCCCAGGTCAGGCTAACCACACTGTATTCATGGTTGGAACAGAAAGTTTTCTGCCTGCTTCTCTCTGAGGGCAAAATGGACTCAAAATAAGAAAAAAATGAGGTTTCATGTATTACTTCTTTTCCTCCATGACTTTTTTTTTCAATACAAATAACACTTCAGGTAGTTACTTTACAAGTGCCCCCTCCCACCATCCCACTCAGTTAAGTTCTGTTCCTGGTTATGTGATTTCTACTCCCTCCCCCTTTTTTCTGCACTGTTCACTATGAACAGGATTTTACTTACAAGATCAGGTCTCCAGAAGCTGGGGCCACTCATTTAAACATGGCTCTTATTAAGACTAGGTTACTAAAAGTCACTGTGGGCTTTTTGGACAGACAGTGGGGCAATTTGCATGATCTTATATTTTCATCACTTTACAGGAGAGAAAAGAAAGAGGTCTGTATTGGAGACACAGGTGCAAGGAGAGGAGGACAGGAGGAGAAATCCAAAGAGAAAGATGGATGAAGTCAGACAGTATTCATCAATCATGCAGCCCATTCTACCCTCTTTCTCAAGAATGATGTAGTAGATTTGAACTCTTGTTCTACCTTCCTGGTTGTGTGATTTTCAACAAATCATTCAACTTCTGGGAGTCTCAGTTTCTTAATCTAAAAAATGAGGTTCCAATGCCCACTTCGCAGACTTATTGAGACAACCTTATACACAGAACAGCCAGTGTAGTTTTTACCAGTTGAGCCATCAAAGAAGCCCAAGAATACTGGAGTGGGCAGCCTATCCCTTCTCCAGCAGATCTTCCCAACCCAGAAATCAAACCAGGGTCTCCTGCATCGCAGGTAGATTCTTTACCAGCTGAGCTACTAGGGAAGCCCTCTAAGGTAGCCAGTAAATAATAATTCCCTAGGCTTTCCTCCTTTCAAGGGAAATGCAGATTAAACTTTCTGAGTCTGAGGTTAGCTGGAATTTTTCAATTTTTTTAAAATTATTTTTTCTGAGTATAAAGGCAGCACATTGTTAACATATCTTTATGTAATAGAACCTTTGCAACACTGCTGAAGCTGAGTCTGGACCACAGAGCAGGAAAGGATGGCCACAGAAGGAAAAACCATCTTGCTGTATAAACTTTATATCAAGTTGCTAGTATTAAATTTTTTGATCTACAAAATAGCAATTTTATATGGCTCAACCTAAACGAAGATATTAATGATAATAATAATAATAGTAAATGCTTATATAGTGTGATGATAATAATAATATTAACTGCTTATATAGTGCTTACTATGTACTAAGCTTCTTAGTGTTCATTAAATCCTCACAACGTCTCTGCAGGGTACGTACCACTATAAATCCATTTTATAGCTAAAGAAACTTCAGCACAGAGAGGCTAGGTGACTTGCCTGAGATCACACAGCTAGTCAGTGGCAGAGTTGTCATTTGAACCCTGGTAGTCTAGCTTCAGAAGCCATGACTTAAGCTGCTAGATTTTATTGCATTCTGTGTGAGTCTTTGAGAGGCCTCCTGAGAGGGATCCCACATATCCATTCTGCTCTCAGATAAACAGGGATGAAGGAGGCTGCAGAGCTGGGTCAGCAGGAATGCCCCAAGGAAGGAGAGAGCCACAATTACCTAGCACTCAGCCTGCAGTCCTGAGTTCACCCTAGGAAGGGTGATGATGCTCCCTTCAGAACTACAAAGCAGGTATTGGCAGGCATCCAGCTCCACCCTCTTTCTTGAGCATTTCATTTCTCTGTCCTTTGTGGCATGACCCTCATAAAACTATTTCTTAATTCTGATGGCAGAAAGGAATTTAATCAAGTTGCTTGAATATGACGACAGCCTCCTGCTAAGCCAGCTGCCTCCCGAGGGTCATTGGGAGACAACGCCCTGTTAATATTTAGCTCCAACAGCAAACATTATGGCTTTCAATTTAGAAGATTATGTTTCTGGTTAGTTATGTATCATATGTGCGCACGCAGACTCGCTGGGTGGCTCATCTCATCAGTGCGGGAGCATTTTGCCAGGGTTATAAAAAAGGCCATTTTCTCTGTGAGCCCTTTCCACTCAGTGATCCAGTGAAGTAACCCCAGGATCAAAACCATGTTCTGAAAAATAATTGATCTTTTCAGCAGCTCACAGGTCTGCATTCCAACTGCCCAAAAGAGCCATTTTCAGAGGAAGCCAGGGGCCAACGTGGGAGTGGGCTGCAGGAAGGGATCGGTGTACCGCCGCCCTAGTCTGTGCGGCTTGAATCCTGGAGGGATGCTTGGAGCTGTCCGTGGGTCTGAATCCAAGCCGTCCCAGAATTGCCAGGAATACAGGCTAGAGGGACTGGCTGATTGTCTGGGGAGCTGTGCCTATTCTAGGTGCTTGGATCATTACGTTTTCCTTCTTTCCAGAGCTCCCAATCCGCTGTATAATTCTGGATCCAGTCCTCAGATGCCTTCTCTCCTGCTTGCTGTCTCTGGTGGCTGCCTTCGTCTTTAGGAACACATTCTTACTAGCTAGTTCATGATTTCTCTGTTTTTGTTTTTTTTTTTCCTTTTCTGTTTGGATACCTTCTTAGCACAGCACAGAGCCTCTGGTGAGTCTGGGAAGCTCAGTATTTCAGAAATACAGACCCATTTCTATTCCCTCTATTCATGCTCCCTCACCTCAGTCTCTCTATCTCCTCCTCATCTCCACCCCTGCACTAGTCCTTGTCTCTCACCTACCCACTTCTTGACACCCTCTCAATCTCTTTTCCACTACCTCCTCTCTCTCTCTCCCTCTCCCCCCAGATATCTCCCTCATTATCTCTGTCAGTCTCTCCATCTCTGTGTCTCTCTCCATTACACTTCCTCTTTTCTCCTCTCTTTTCCTCTCTCACCATTTTCTCCTTCCTCTCTATTTCCCTTCCTCACTATAACTAGCTCCCTCCTTCTCTTCCTGCTTTGTCACCTTCTCTTTCTCTTTGCCTCCCTCTATTCTCTTTCCTAGCCATCCCCTTCCTCTAACCCTCCTTCTATGTTTCCCCATTTCTCTATGTGTCACTTCTCTTCCTCTCTCTCCCTCCCTTTCTCTCACCTGCTCTCTTCCTCCCTGTCTCCATTTCTCTCCCCTCTTCTCATCCTGTCTTTCTCTGCACACAGGTCTCCTCTCTAGGAGCCCCCAGCCGCCTGGCGAATTTATTTCAGCAGCTATTAGGGATCAGCACCTGCCCTGATACTTGGTGGGGAAGATGAGTTTGAGATAAGATGGGCTGTTTCAATCTCAGCACATCTGTAATTGCATTACCATTAAATTGCACCATTTTCCAAAGGTGAGAGCCCAGGGCCCTTGTGCTGAGAGTCTTCTGTAAATCCACTGCCAAGTCCTGCATGATGAGGAGGCCCCAGGCAAAGAGGAGAGTAGACCCAGCTTGATTTGACCACCGTATTAATTCCCCTTGTCTTCAGGGTCTTTTGCTTTCCATTTTGTTTCAAATGTAAAAGAACCCCTGGGAATCAATATTTCCAACCTTCTCATCTCACAGATAAAGAAACTGAAGCTTAAAGGAAGGAAGGAATGAGCCACTGAGTCTGTAGATGTCCCACATTATGCAGGTTTGCTGCAAGTTAGGACTTTAACAGGGGAAAGGAGGGCAGGGGGAAAAAACAGGAGCCAGAATTTCCAGGTTCCAGGAGGAGTGACCTTGGTCCAACATACAAGGATCTGTCGGTCTAGTGGGTAGGGTACAAAAATGGCACATGGAGCAGAGGATAGCAGCAACGTGATTTTTTTGTCTGTCAGGTTTGGCCAGGGATACAGAGAACAGGATTCAGCCCCAAGAAGAGGACAGGGCTGGCAAAAGCTAGATGGGGATTGGGCACATTAGTGCTCCGGACAGATGGGCTGGTTTGCAGGGCAGGACTCTATTTCCAACTAGGACCTGGGAGACATAAGCAGGAAAACATTGCAGAAGGCAAACATAAACCCAGGCAATAATACAGAGGCTGGCAGCAGGGACTCCAGTCCAGAGGCCTACCCATCTTGTGTATCTGTGAGAGGAGAAGCTGGGAAGGATGGAGCCTGGGGAAATAGAGATCGGGGTGGGCTGGAGCCTGGAAGCAGGGGAGGCAGAAGACACTTGCTGGTTGGGGGTGAATTCAGAGGGAGATTCAACACTACGGGTTGAGCATCAGGAAGGGCTCCAGACAGGAGGTTATGAGCGAAAAGCAGATGAGCCTGGGGAAGGGTCAGTCATGGCACAAAGCACCTAGCAGAAGAGCTCCAGGAGGTCAGAGAGGGTATCACCTGGCACAGCAGTCTGTCCTCTTGGACTCTGCTCTCCCTTGTTGGTACCTTGTTTCCTGATTCTTAGGGAAAATAGAGGCAGGATCAGGCATAACCCAAGCTTTTCCTGCACTAGAGGACCATTCCCAATTGCCCATGTATTGTTGACTAGCCTGAGGAAGGAGTGGTTTGGGGCTGGGGATGGGGAAGGCAGGGAGATGATCACCAGAGTGGCCTCTGATGGGTCTTGGAGCCCAGGGTTGCCCACTCCTCAGCTCCTGGTGCCATTGGCAGTAGGAACCTAAGCAGGCAGGCTGAGAAGATGCAGGTCCTCAGCGCATCATCCCCAGCTCCAGGTCTTGGAGGCCAGCAAGCAAACAAACAGCTAGCAAATGCATCCCTGTGCTCCAGGGTCATCCTGCTGCCATAGCTACACCTGCTTTGGCAAAGCAGTTACTTTGAAGCCCAGCCTGATGCAGAGAGAGCGTGCAGCACCCAGGACAAAACAGGGGGGTTTAATGATGTGAAATAGCTCCATGTGTAATCTGGGTGCACTACAAGGGCTGCTGAGAGCCTCTAAAAGCTTCCCCAAGCTGGCACGCCTCTGAGGCTGGCCCATTATGTTGTTTGCTGCCTTGTGATCAGGATGAAGCCAGCCTCAGCTCCAGCCACACTATCCTTTCCCCAACTCCAAGCACCCACGGGGCCCCCACCACGGGTCAGCGGGCACAAGGCCAGCTGCCCCAGCTGTTCTTAGATAAATCAATTAGGATAAATGAGCTTAGTGATGTACGATGCCCTTGCTCCACTGCGTGCCTTCTGAACTATTAGTTCTTTGGAGAAGATTAATTACGGGAGTGCCTTGCTAATGCTCTTTTAATGGAATCTGTTATTTAAGTTTAAGAAGAGCAGGTATTGAATGTATGGGAGTTAGAAACCTGTTACGTGCATCCCAAATCAGGGGCGATGAATGGAGCTAACCTTGGGATAAACCTGTTGAAACAAAAAGAGATCCAGTAATCACTCTGAACCCTGCAGAAGGTTGCACCAAGTCCAGGAAGGTTTTCCTGGAATTGATTGCATGTGTTTGTGGAATTAACTTTTCATTCTATTTGAAGAGACATTGTTATGTTGGTGGAAACAGTAGAAAAAATAGAGGAGCTGTTGAAGGGAAGAGGCTAAGTGACCTTAAATAAGTCATGGAGTGGTGTATAGACAGAAAGAGCTCGTTTGATTTGGGGTCATATTAATAGAGGTATAATATTATGAGCAAAGGAGGTTTTAGTCAGTCACCTGCAATGTGAACAGTGACCAGAAGGATGAAAGTTCAAAAACGGAATCCTCTGAAAGTTGCAAGCAGCTCCTAGGAGATGAGGATGGGGAAAAGTAAAGCTAGCAATCATTCATCTTCTGAAGCAATGTTTCTCAGCCCTGGTTGTTTCTTAGAATCATCTACAGGAAGTTTAGAAAACACTAATACCCAGACCTCTCCCCCAGAAATTCTGTTCCAATTGGTCTGAGATGGACCTAGGCACTAGTATTTTTTAAAAGTTGCCCAGGTGCTCCTGATGTGGAGTCAAGGTGGAGAACCACTACTCTAAAGAGTGCCACAGGTAGGAGGGATGGCACTCATGATGTGCAACTCCAGAGAACACAACACACATGAGTGGATGGAAGGTTTTGTCCTAACACATGGGAATCCCACGGTGGGTGAACCGGTAGAGAACAGGGATGGGGTGAGCTGGAGGGAACGGGTTGGGTAGAGATGCCAGAGGCACAGCACTGAGCGGGTAGGACCATCATAGAGAGCCACACAGAGGTGGAAATAGTTTGCAATCAACCCCACACTTGTTTCCTGAAACTTCACAGAGGAGAACATGGAGGAGTCGGCCATGTCACCAGGATCCCCACCTCCTCAGAGCCCAGTGGGGGCTGGAGGCAGTGCAACAGGTGTCTCTGGGCAGAAAAAGCCCTCAGAGCTGGATGGAAGGGTCAGAGCATGATGGACCAAGGCTGATTATGAATGCATTCAGGTCTCCAGGCAGGTGCCAGGTGCCCAGGAAGGGGGCATGCTCCTGTCACAAGGAAGGAGGAGTCTGGCAGGAACCGAGCAGAAAACCCAGGGTTCCACTCTCCTGGACAAAAGTTTAGGACTGGGTTTCTGTCCTGGAAGAATCATCAGAACCACAAGCCCTTCTTACCGGGAATAGTAGCGGCACTGGGGGATAAACAGAATAAGTGTTCCCTAAACACCTACTAGAGGCCAGGCCCCATGCAGGGGCTCCAGGTCTTTCATCCCTTACTCCTAACAATGGCCCTGCAATCATAGGAAGTTAGGAACATATTACAGACGTGAAAACTGAGGCTCAGAGGGGTTGGTCTTAGCCAGGGTCTGGCTGCAAAGCTCTTTCCATGGCCCCAGGTTGGGGGGCCATACTGGCCTGTGGTGGACTGTATGTGCCCAGGACTGAAGCCAGGAACAGCAGGCAGCAATGCTAGTGGAGGTAGGGGGAGCACACCAGCTCCTGCCAGGCCAAGTCCTTGTCCACCCCTAGAGAGGATGAGACAGAATCTGAGGGTCTTCAAAGCTCCAAGAAGTTGAAATGGGTTATACAAGATGCTGTGTGATGTGGAGGCTGGGCTAGGAGCTTGGGGCGTGCAGTTCTGGTCTCGCTAAGCCAGAGACTCTGAGAAGCCTCCATGTCATCTGCCAAATGGGAATGGCACCCTCTGGGTTGTGCTGTGCCCTGCAGGGTGATAGGGGGTGGGTCTAAGAGGTTTGGAAATATTACTAACCCCAAATAGGCCAAGGTCTCCATGCCCCCTGCAATGAAGCATGATTCCCTAACACCTACCCACACTCATACTCTCTCTCTCTCTCACACACACAAATACACACATATACACATAGACACAGACATATACACATGCTCATTTACATACAACCTATGAATTACACCGTGTTGATTTCCCTGCTCTCATCCCCAAGCCTCTGGTAAAGTCTTATTTAAATATTTCAGCCCAGTCTCAACTAGGCCAAAGTCTTTCTATGCTTGGGGCAGAATAACAAATCAGGAGTGGAATGCCCGTCAATGCATGATAAATATTTGGTGAAGGAAAGAAGAGATAAATGCATGAATGAATGACCTTGTATCACAATTGCAGTCCTAACAATTCACATATTTATATTGAACTCTTTACAGTGAACAGTGAGCTTTAACACATTTTATCCCAGATAACCCCATGACAGGTCTTATTCCCACTTGACAGATGAGAGAGCTGAAGCTCAGAGAGGTCAAGTCAGTTTTCCAAAGATACGCAGCTAGCAAATATAATAGAACAGGAGCTGTAGAGCAGAGAGCCATGTGAGGCCTGCACTTGGAACATTTTAAGAATTAAAATCCCCAGGGATCTGTCCAGAAGCTCTCCTAGCCTCCCCCTCACCCACTCCCTGCCCTCTTTTCTCCCTAGCGATCCTCATCTCCTGGCTTTCAGTTCAGTTCAGTCGCTCAGTCGTGTCCGACTCTTTGCGACCCCATGAATCGCAGCACACCAGGCCTCCCTGTCCATCACCAACTCCCGGAGTTTACCCAAACCCATGTCCATTGAGTCGGTGATGCCATCCAACCATCTCATCCTCTGTCGTCCCCTTCTCCTCCTGCCCCCAATCCTTCCCAGCATCAGGGTCTTTTCCAATGAGTCAACCCTTTGCATGAGGTGGCCAAAGTATTGGAGTTTCAGCTTCAACATCAGTCCTTCCAATGAACACCCAGGACTGATCTCCTTTAGGATGGACTGGTTGGATCTTCTTGCAGTCCAAGGGACTCTCAAGAGTCTTCTCCAACACCACAGTTCAAAAGCATCAATTCTTCGGCACTCAGCTTTCTCCTGACTTTTTCACCCAAGTATTCATGTATCCATCATGGTCAGTCTCTCCCAATAGCAAGCAGGCTCCAGGAGGGCAAGGCTGTCTCCCTCTAGTTAACCATCATGTCCCCAGTGCCCAGAAGATGGCCCAGCACATAAGCAACCCACCAAGCAGTGATTCATGCCTGGTGAGAGATGATTGCTCTGAGGGCCATGCTGGGGCCGTGGGGGGTATTCCTGTCACACGGCTGACTCCTCCATGTCCTTCTTTGCAAAGGTTCAGTAAACAAATGTGAGGTTGGTTACCAATTATTTCAGCCACTTTTCATACAATGGAGTTAACAGCTGACTGAGCTACAATATATCAATTGTGTAAATTTCTAGGACATTTTCATGTTTCAATCTCCTTATGTATTTCTAGTTGACCAGACTTGCTCAAATTACCATTAACTTCAATCCCATCACCTGGCTCACTAGGCAGGAAGGCAGTGGCTTGGGTTTAACTCTTTGAAGGCCATGGAGGGGACAAGGGTGAAGTCTGGGGCTGGCAAGGGGTGGAAACGACCTGCTGCTAAAAGTCGATCAGCTTTGGGGATTCCCTGGTGGTCCAGTGGTTAGGACTCTGTGCTTCCACTGCAGGGGGCATGAGTTCAATCTGTGATCAGGGAACTGAGATTCCACATGATGTGCAGCCAAAAAAAGAAAAACAGAGTGAAAAAAAACCTCAGCTTCTTTACTGTGTAGACCTCATTCCTTATTTTCCACCAGGGCTTCTAATCACTTTCCATCCAACTTCTGTTTCTGGTCAGGTTCTGTTCTCCATGGACCTTAAGACCAGTTCCTGCTACATTTCCACCCAAACCAGTCGCTGATAGAACCTCTCCTTAACTAGTCACACTTCAAATTCAAAGTGGTGCAGTAAACACAGGGAAAGAGGGATGTTGAGAAAGCGTGGGCTCCACCAGGGAAAGTTATAATCCAGTAGGAGTCGGAGGAGAAGGATTTAAGGCTGGAATAAAAACTTGCTCATCATTCTGTTCTTAGTACCTGGCACAGAATCTGGCACATACCAGGAACTAAAGACTATTTCTTGAATAAATGAATGAGTAAGTATAATATAAAGACCGTGCGTAGGCTTGAGACCAGATAACTGGCTTCAAATTTTGGATCTACCATGTTGTGATCTTGGGCCAGTCACCCCCCTGAATGATGGTTCCCTCATCTTTAATACAAGCAGAGTATTCAGAGAGGGAAGGTGCCACATGAAACCACCCCCCACAGAGGGAATGAAGGTCTTGTAACTGTCAATAACATCCAAGAACCATCAAAAGTACACAAAGGACTCATGTCAATCGTGAAACAGAAGTCACAGTTCAGTGTATTTTGCAATGATGTAAACTTCACAATTCTTCCTGCCAGATAAAAAATATATAAATCTACTGCTATATCTGAGAAATCTGTAAACCTCAAACCTTGTAGCCCCACCCTGCCTAAAGTCTAGGAGATAGAGACAGTGCCAGTGGGGTCTTCGTGACTGTCTGTCTCCCTGGGGTTGGGTGCTACCTTCCCTGCAAACAAGGAGAGGGTGTTCAGGGAAGCACAGCTCACCAGTGAGAGGGGGAGAGCTTCCTGGGAGAGGAGGAATATGATGTGAGCCCAGGGATACAGACAGGATTTGATGACATGAAGATGCAGTTGGTGATCTCCCTTGGTGTTGGGCCAATGAGAACTAGGGATAGTTGTTGGATTCTGTCCTGTCCTAGCCCAGCCTGGCTTTTGAGAAGAGCAACAATAGGCCTCCATGTCTGAAGAGCAGTATCCCCATCCTGGCTCCCTCCTCCTGGGATTGCCCTCTCTGGGCCTCAGCTTCCTCATCTGTAGAATGGGCATGGTGGTTCCCACTTCTCAGGACTGCTATGAGAAGGACAACATCTTCTTAGTTGCAGCACTCGGGATCTTTGTTGCCGTGTATGAGCTCTCTAGTTGTGGTGCGTGGGCTCTAGAGTGCATGGGCTCAGTAGCTGTGGCATGGGGGCTTAGCTGCCCTGCAGCATGTGGGATCTTAGTTCCCCAACCTGGAATCAAACCCACATCCTCTGCATTGCAAGGTGAATTCTTAACCACTGGACACCAGGGAAGTCCTCTCCCCCTCCCCTCAACTGCTAGACCTTCCTATTGCCCACCTGACCTCCTTCTGAGGCTAAAAAATTTCAGAATCCTGTCCCTCCCTGTCAGGGCCTGTCCACCTCCCAAGGCCAGTGTCTGCTTGGTAATCAAACCAGGAAAGTGGGCATTGGGCAGAAGCCTCTCCCTACAGGCCTCCTAAAGCTAGGATGGCACCAGTCCCTCCTGGTGCTTCCTTAGGAAGTCCTTCTCCAGATCAGCCCTGTGACCTTTGGGCACCAGGAATCCAGGTGCCAGGCTGAGTTGGATCACCCTCCCCTGCCCCTGAGGGGTCTGGGTAGGATGGCTAAGGAAGAGGGGTAGATCAAAGGCAGCACAGCCTCCAACTTACAGCCATGTACCCCTTGGGCAGGGCAGGCATTCACAAAGCTCATAACAGATCCAATTTTCAGAAATATGAGTTCAGGCTTCTCTGTGTCCGTACCTCTCTCCCAAGCACCTCTGTCTAGGAGTATCTGTCCCTCCCCTCCCACATCCCGCCATGGGGACCAGGACTGAGATCACCCAGTGATGGGCCACTGAGGCAGAGCGAACTCAGGCACCCCACTCCCAGCCCAGGGCGGCTGGCTTACCTATGACCAGCTCAGAGCAGCTGCTGGGGAAGAGCAGCAGCCTCTCCCTCAGTCCTGATGAGCTCCTTATCTCTCTCTGCAAATTAGGAGCACTTCATGGTAATCTAGCCCTGCTCCCTGCCTTGGCAGACACTCCAAGATAAAAGAGATGGATCTGAGTCATCAAACATTTAAGATCCCCTCCCAACCCCATCTCCCGAGCAGTCATGCCTATGAAAGAGGGGTGGGGTGATGCATGTTCCCCTGCTCAACTCCACTTCCCTGAGTCTTGTCCCCAGCCTGAGCCTTCCCTTGTGTCCAGGGGCCCAGGAGTCCGTGGCCAGCTTCCCCATGGGTCATATATAAGGGGGCCGCCCCTGAGCAGGGCTCACACCCTAGAAAATGCACTAATAATATTAATACCACGGTTCCTGGAGATCTCAGATGGTCTAGGCTCCACCCCAGATGCTTTGCATGAATAACCTCATATAAGCCTCGAGACAGCCTTGTGAGGTGGGAGCTTCCATCCCGCTTTTTAGACAAAAGGCAGAGAGGTACAGCACCTTGGCCAAGGAGACAATGCTTGCCCGTGGCAGGAATGAATTGCAGCTCCACCCTCCTCTAACCATGCTGCTGATGTTCCTGGGGAGAATCAGATCTGTAGATCACTGCAGCTGCACACAGAATATGCCCACTAAACTCATGTCCAGAACTCAAAGTTAGATTTTTTTCCCCCCTCAAATGGACCCAGAAGGAATGTGAGATGGACTGCAAACTACAGGCCCAAACTATAAGGCAGAAAATCAATTTGTAATGGAGGAAGCCACAATCTGATCTCCCAGAGGTGCCTAGGAGGGCCAGGCAGCCAAGCGCAAGCCACTAGCAGCCACCGCAGAGCACTGCTCCAGCTCCCAGCGCAGGAGGCAGGACCCGCCCAGCCCTGCATTGTTTCCAGGTTGCTGTTGCCAACAGGTTTCTGCTTCTGCTTTTCTCTTCCTGGCGGTGGCTACCTTGCAGATGCTGAATTCCAAATGCACCAAAAAATAAATATTTTAAGACTCTGTGGCCTGCGTCACCGGAGTTGGTGGCGGCTAATGCTTTGCAGCTGGCCCTGCCCATGGGCCTTTTAGCATGCAATTAAGATGCAAAATAACATCCCTTAAAAGCTCCCCTCCAGGCATCTTTGCTTCTCCCTTCAGGGCCCTGGTGGATTAAGATTCAGGAACAGTGGGGAGGTCTTCTCCAAACACCCTTATTGGCAAGAGTTCCAGGCTGGGTGGATGGGTTTAGCTCAGAGCCTGCCTAGGACTGGGACTCTAGTCCTCAGCTCTCCCCTCCTCCTGACTCCCTGCAAGCCACCCCTGCACCAGCACACACAAGGCTGAAAAAGCAAACCAGACCATATCCCTAATTAGAACCCTTTCAGTGACGCCCCATTGGCCTTAGCTTATATTCCAAACCACTGACAGTGACTTCCCAGCCAGACCACTTGACTGCCTGCCCCCTCAACCCGAATCTGATCTTCTCTCCCTCCACTCACCCTCTCCAGCCACACCAGCTCTCTTTCAGTTCCCCAAAACAAGCCAAGCTTTGTCTTGCCTCAGAACCTTTGCACATGCTGTTCTACTTTCTCCTGATCTGTGCATGGCTGACTTCTACTTAACCTTAAATATCACCTCTTCAAAGAAGCCTTTTTAGACTGCCCCAGGTAATAAGAAGAATTACATTGGGCCAACACTACTCCAGGTACTTTATAACAATCCAGGGAATGAGAAAACTGAAGCATGGACTGTTGCGTGTGTGCATGCTAAGTCGCTTCAGTCATGTCCGACTCTTTGCGACCCCGTGGACTGTAGCCCGCCAGGCTTCTCTATCCATGGGATTCTCCAGGCAAAAATACTGGAGTGGGTTGCCATGCCCTCCTTCAGGAGATCATCCCAACCCAAGGATAGAACCCATGTCTCTTTTGCTTCTTGTTGCCAGGGAGGTTCTTTACCGCTAGCACCACCTGAGACTGTTAACTTGCCCAGGGCCAGATTAGGGTTTGAACCCAGATGTTCTCGTTTCAGAGTCTAGGTCCTTAACCAGTATGCAATATACTATCTTTGACTAAAGTGGCTTCTTTCCTTCTATCTTTTTTTCCCTTCCTCTATCTTTATTTGGTTATCTTGTCTGTCACCCCAATTAGATGTCACTAGTCCATGAAAACAGGAACCTCTTCTATCTTATTCTCTCGTTTCCCCGGGACCACAGCAGCGCCTGGCCAGGATGGTTACTTAATACAGATCTATTGAATGAATGCATAACTAAAGAATGAATGAACAAATTGTTCCAAAAGCCTCCATCTCCTCTTGCCCTTTCTCTGGAGGACTTTAGAGTTCAGGCAGATGACACAGGCAAACAGAGCCTTGCCCGCTGCATGGCACATGGAAGGTCTTCAAAGCCTGGCCACTAAAATGACTCCTCAAGAAAAGACAGATTAAGCATTTGTTATCAGTTCCCCTAATCTAGACCTTCTCCTGCTGCAACTGGTTCCCAAAGTCTAACAGAGACCAAAAAAAAAAAAAAAAAGCAAGCAGGGTTTGTAGTTCCTGAATTGCAATGGGCAGCAGGGAACAGGTAAGACAAAATTGCCGAAGGTGCTCCGCATGTGCTAAAGAGAATGCACCGAGGGGCCAGCCAACAGGGAAACTGCAAAGATCTCTGAGTCCATACATGGGCAGCAGGGAAGAAGGAAGGGGCCCTGCTTACTGAGCACATTCCTTGGGACTGCTGTGGAACAAAACTGTCACCTGTTAGGGCTCTTACATGAAGGCAATGGCACCCCACTCCAGTACTCTTGCCTGGAAAATCCCATGGACGGAGGAGCCTAGCAGGCTACAGTCCATGGGGTCGCTAAGAGTTGGACATGACTGAGCGACTAAACAACAAGGGCTGCTACATAATAAGAACGTGTGTGAAGGCAAAGCTCTAGGGTCCGCAGGTGCCCATGAGGTAAACATGGGCCAGCAAAGAGAGGTGATGGCTGAAGAAACTCAATTCATCTCAGGATATACCCTAAGATATAGCCTGAGAAAACGGCAACTCACTCCTGTATTATTCTGACAAATATGCTCCCGTATTAATATACTGACAAACCTAGACAGCATATTAAAAAGCAGAGACATCACTTTACTGACAAAGGTCCATATAGTCAAAGCTATGGTTTTTTCAGTAGTCGTATATGGATGTGAGAGTTGAACCATAAAGAAAGCTGAGCACAGAAGAATTGATGCTTTTGAACTGTCATGTTGGAGCAGGCCCTTGAGAGTCCCTTGGACTCCAAGGAGATCCAACCAGTCCATCCTAAAGGAAATCAGTACTGAATATTCATTGGAAGGACTGATGCTGAAGCTGAAACTCCAATACTTTGGCCACCTGATGGGAAGAACTGACTCATTGGAAAAGACCCTGATGCTGGGAAAGATTGAAGGCAGGAGGAGAAGGGGACGACAGAGGATGAGATGGTTGGATGGCATCATTAACTCGATGGAATTGAGTTTACGCAAGCTTTAGGAGTTGGTGATGGACAGGAAGCCTGGTGTGCTACAGTCCATGGGGTCGCAAAGAGTCGAGCAGGACTGAGTGACTGAAATGAACTGACTCCCGTATTCTTGCCTGGAAATTCCATGGACATTGGAGCCTGATGGGCTACAGTCCATGGTTGCAGAGAGTCGGACATGACTGAGCAACTAAACATCAACAGTCACTAAAATCCAACTGTAATGCAGGAGATGGAGGTTCGAGCCCTGTGTCAGGAAGATCCCCTGGACAAGCCAGGGGGACATAAGCCCAGAAGGCCTTGACCTTTGTTTGCAATCCCTGAAGGCTTCCTGGAGATGAAACTCAACCTGGTGGAGAAGAGAGGATTTGAGTCTCAGGATTTGTATGGTAAAGGAACCTCACCCCGCAGGTAGGAACATCCCTGTCCTTAGCAGAGTTCGAGCCAGTTTTGTTTGTGATCAGTGGCAAAGGGGATGGTGGGATGGGTCTAAGAAGTGAGTCTTGGAACTCAGAGTGTGTTCACAAGCCAGAAGCATCCTATCACCTGGGAGCTTGTTAGAAATGGAGAATCTCAGCCCCCAGAGCTACAAAAATCAGAATCTATATTTTAACAAGATCCTTGGTGAGAGACACTGGGTTAGAACCTGGGAGGAGGCGCAAGGCCTGTGGAAAGGAGAGTGCTCAGGCACCTGTTTGGAGGGTTAAGAGCCCGCCCAACCCTACGGTCAAGCCCAGGTAGCCCCTTAGGAGGGTGGGGTCCAGTCTGTGGAGGAAAGAGCAGACTGTAAGTGCTGAGATGGGGGCTGTGCATGGTGGGGGGCGGCGATCACTTCCAGGGGTGGGGAGATGGGGGGAGTTACCAGAAAAGGCTTGAAAATAAAAGGTGACCTGGTTCAAGGTCACAAAGGCTTAACAGACAGAATTCCGGGGTGCCTGGCCCCCAGCTCGTCTAGTTGTGCCCTGTGTGTATGAGTGTGAGCTGTGTGAGTGTGTGAGTGCTTGGTGAATCTCCCGGGCATGAATATGTTTGCTTGTGTGTGACTGTGCACATCTGTGAGCTGGGACATCTGCGCTCGTGTGTCTGTGTGTGGGTTGTGTGTGAATGGGTAGGGGCGGAGAGAAGCCATGTGTCCTGAATGAGTGTCTGGGTGTGGGAACATTTCCGGGGCTCAGCCCTGTGACCAGTGGGAGGTAAGCTAAGGTCAGGAGGTGGGGCTCCTGGATCCAAGATTCCAGAGCCTCAGTTTCCCTGGGGGAACAGGGGTCCCCAAGGAAACATGAGTCAGGAGCCCCAGTGCTCTGGTCGGTGTCTTGGGTAGAGTCTGAGGGCAGCAGCTTGTGAAAGAGGACAGGAAGAGGATGAGCAAGTTCAGGAGCAGAATCTAACGGCCTCCCCCAGCTGAGGCCCTGTCAGCCTTTCCTTCAGGTGCTCCAGGTGGACACTCAGAGCCCAGAGAAGTCAGACCATGAAAACGTCACCAGAGACCCTGGGGTTGGTAGCCCACAGGGTCTGCTGCCCACAGACCTCTGAGAAGGCTGAGGGTGAGCACGGGACTGAGTGGCCCAGACAGCCCAGAAGCCAGCTCCTGGGGCCCCCTCACGGGTGGGAGGGGGGCGCTCAGGACGTCAGCTCTGGGCCTCACTAACTGCACAACCCTGGGCACATGATGCCTCCTCTGAGCTGCATCGCCCCATGTGGCAGAAGGGGTCCTAAGCCAGTTTTCTGGGGCCACGGAGGGGATGAAATGACACGATGAACAGCAAGTGCTTTGCAAAGTCTCTAGTGCTCCAGGCATGCACTCAGTCCTCCCAGCATCCCCCAGCAGAACCTTTATTCTTCCCACCACACACATCATAATTCGCTAGTATGTATCTATTTGTGTAATTAGTAACAATGCTGACCTTGTAGCCAAGCAGCCCAAGTTCAGAAGCCAATTCTACTCTTTCTTAGCCGTGTGGTCTAGGGCCAGTCACTTAACCTTGAGGTGCCTCTACTTACCTGTCTGTGAAATGGGGAGAATAGGAGCACCACCAAAGGGCTGCAGGAAGGAATAATTGAAGTAATAAGGGCTCCATCAGTGTGGGTTACAATCATTCCTGCCAGTATTATGATTAATATCGCCCACCTCCTCCCACCATGCACACGTACCTGCACGCATACACATGTATATTCACACACACACACATTCTAGGCAGTAAACTCCATAAAAGTGGACCAGCCATCTGCTTGGCTCACTGGGGTAGCTCAGAGCCTTATACACAGCACTTTCCCAATAAACACTTGTTGATTGAGAGACAGGTAAATATTTGAGTTCCTCAGCTCAGGGAGCTCCACTCGACTGCCCTCATGTCTCTCCTCAAAGCTTGGGCTCCTGACTGTGGCTGCTCCAGCCCCCACCTCTTCCTCCTCTCCCCTGGCCTCCGCTGTGTCTTTCCGGGCAACAAGGGGGAATTTCAGTACAAAGCAGAATCTGGACTTTCCCCTTCCTCAGTGTGTGACCTTGAACATTTCCTTCGTTCCTTTCGGAGCCTCAGTTTCATCCTCTGCACAATGAGGGGTAATTACTCTCATTCATCAGCACATCTGCTGGAACAAAATCAGTCCTGCAACTGTTCCCAGGGACATGGCTTCTCCAGATTTCCACCTCTATTGGCCTTCACCTCCTCCTAACTCAGATCTGACCACAGCCCCTCCCAAGACCATTTCCCAGCTTTCCTTCTCAACTCTTGCTCCCTCTGGCTGGTGTTCCCCTGCAAACCCAGCCTTCCAAGCTCCCTTGAGGGCCCAGATTGTGACTCCTGTGTCATGTCTCTTCCCCAGACCCCAGGGAGGGGGCAGCTAGGAACAGAAGGAGAGACAAGGCAAAGAAGGAGGTCAGGGCTGGGCACTGTTAGCAGGAGGGCTGGGCTCCAGCTCCAGATGGGTCAGTAGCTCTTCAGGCGGCCTCAGGCAGGTCCCCTTCCTCCTTGGGCCTCAGTTTCCCCATCTATAAAAGGACAGACATTCACATACATGTCTGTATGACTAGACACTCACAGCCATTTCTCTAGCTGGGGGTTTCCAGGGTTAGGGCTTCATGGGGAGGGATGGGAGGTCTTTTAGCCAGGAAGTGGCCGCCTGAGGCTGGACCAAGATGGAAACCACTGCTCAGCCCGCCTTGCTGCCGCAGCCAAGAAGCTGTCCCTACCCTGGGTTTGAATCCACCACTTTCTCACCATAGGACTTGGAGCAGGTGCTCAATCTTTCTTCCTCTATTCAACGGATGCAGACAAAACACTTGGCACGGTTCCTGGGCCACAGCGGGTCCCCAGTGGATGCTAACTGTGATTGGCTACTACTGCCTGCCCAAGAGGACCGGAGATCGCTTCACTGGGGACCAAATAACCTACATGTGCTTCTCTTGTGCTCCATTCTAACTGAATGGAATCTCCCAGAAGCTGAGTGGGGGGACAACTATTTCTCTGAATTGGAAGAATTTGGGTCACACAGTGGAAACCCTGGCAACCAGCTCCAAATGATAGGGGTGGGGGTGCCTGTCTTATCCCAACCATCTCGTGGTGGTCGCCTAGATAACAGGATGAGCGCACCCCCAGCCCAGGCCCCAGCAGAGGCTGCAGACCAGTGCAAGCCTTCTCCCCGACCTCCAGCAAGGGAAGGGTGGCCCTCAGGATGGGGATTTAACCCACTGCCAGCGTCTCTTCACAGTCTGTGCAGCTCACAAAGCCCCTCCTCCAACCACCCAAGTCGAGGTCAGAGGGGGCTCCGCCACCCTGGATACCTGCAGCTGCACCCGCAGCCCCTCGATCCCCACCACCACCCTCCAGGATCTGCCACAGGCTCCCTGATTGCTAATTTAGACTTTCCTGCCATCCCACGCAGGGGAATCAGGGGAAATCAAATTACCGAGTTATTCACTCTTTTTGTACAGCTGATGGGCTGATTAGCTGTCAATCACGGCCTGCATTAACATCTGACACTGTGTGCATAACAATTACCAGTCACATTAAGGAAACCTTTCCCTTTCTCTCTAAAGGGAGACGGGAGGGGAGAGACAGGAGAGAGGAGGAGGCAAGAGGAGGCCCTGAAGAGAGGAGGAAATTCAATCAGCATAATTAGCTCAATCAGAGGAGAACATCACTTCACCAGCTGAGCAGAGCGGCCGCCACTGCCAAAGGCCCCCAGCTGACCAGCTACTCTGGAGCCTCTGCCCACCCACGCTGCCCCCGCAGTAAGCGTCTGGCCTCTCCCTGCAGCCACCGCTCTGGCCAAGGCCGACTGCCCTTCCTGTCAGTCAACCACTTGGCCCCACCCTCAGGCACTCCCTGCTCCAATCAGGCAGGCTCATTCCTGCTTGCTTCTCTGCGATTGGCTCTGACTGAAAAGGGGGAATGTAAGACTCCAAGGATGAGGCAGAGTTGGGAGGTGAAGGTTTGGTGGATGGAAAAGGTTGAAGACAGCCCAGTGGAATCCAAGTTTATGATTATTTTGTGGGAGAGACTTCCTTACATTTTGTGAACCATTCTGCTGTTCTGTAGGCTCCTTCCTAAGAGCCCCCGTCTGCACCCTCTGGCCCCCAGCAATCCTTCTGAATTGCCTGACCTTCTCCAAGGTGAACTACTTATTTCTTCACTTGATTTCCTGGCATGATGTCTCTTTTTTAAAATATTTATTTATTTATGTATTTGGCTGCCCTGGGTCTTAGTTGCAGCACGCAGGATTTTTAGTTGCCGCGTGTGGGATCTAGTTCCCTGACCAGGGATCGAACCTGGGCCCCTTCTATTGGGAGCACAGAGTCTTAGCCACTGAACCACCAGGGAAGGCCCTTCAGGCTAGTTTCAAGCAACTTTTTCCTAAATTTCACTTCTGAACCCTCTCCAGTTTGTCCCCGTTTCTGAAACTAAACAGTATTCCTGCTGTGTTGTAACTAATGGGGCTTTCTTGGGGACTCAAGTCCCCCATGTGTAAAATAAGATGCTTCTATGGCCCTCCAGACTAGCTTTTTGAGGGGCTCTCAGTCTAAGGAGCCCTCACTTTGGGGGCTGCAGATACCCCACCACAGGGTCGGGTGCTTTGAGCTATTTCCCTAGTCTAGATGTGGGGAAGGTTTGCAGAGAGTCAACCACACCCTCTCATTCATTCTCCTCAGGTCATCCTAGTGACTGAAGCAAAATCACTGATAACATCCTTGGAAAGAGCTGAGCTTGGCCCCCAGCCCACCGTCCGACGGTGGAGAGGTTGTGTTTGTGATGGTGCCCAGGAAGGCAGCCCTCTTGTTTGCTTCCTTGTCACCAGGCACAGATCTCAAGAAGGCTGACCTCAGCCTCCTTAGCTGCTCTGATTCAATGACCAAATTACCGACAGACCAAGTGAAGGAACTATGGCCACGTCGATGATGATCCTCATGCAGGAGAGAGAGCTGAGGCCCGGGAGCTGTGGGTGGGCTCAGGGAGGTGCAGGCAGAGGGAGGTCTGGCCTGCACAGTGGTTGTCCCCACCCTTGGGATGTCCTGGAGGACATCCAGGTGTGTGGGTGTCTGAATTTCCTCACCTAGTATATTAGTTTGCTCAGGCTGTCATATCAAAATACCACATGTGGGTGGCTTCACCAATAGAGATGTGTTTATTTCTTTTACAATTCTGGAGGCTGAAAGTCCAAAATCAAGGTGTTGGCCACTTTGGTTTCTCCTGAGGCCTTTCCTTGGCTGTAGATGACTGTCTTCTCTCTGCATCCTGGCCTGGCCTTTACCCTGTGTGCCCACATCCCTGGTGAATCCCTGTGTGTTCAATCTCTTCTTATGAGGATTGTTTTAGGACCCACCTTGGTGCCTCACTTTAATCTAATCACCTGTTTAAAGGCCTTGAAAGTATGAAAGTACTAGTAGCTCAGTCCTGTCTGACTCTTTGCTACCCCATGGACTGTAGCCCACCAGGCTCCTCTGTCCATGGAATTCTCCAGGCAAGAATACTGGAGTGGGTTGCCATTCCCTTCCCCAGGGGATCTTCCCTGACACAGGGATGGAACCCAGATCTCCTGCATTGTGGGCAGATTCTTTACCATCTGAGCCACTAGGGAAAAGGCCTTATCTTCAAATAAGTTCTCATTCTGAATTGCTGGGGGTTGGGGCCTCAGCAAATGAAATCTGTGGGAGGAGGGGGTGGAAGGCACCGTTCAACCCAGAACATCCGGAGAATCAACAACAAAAATCATTGCTGTTGGTATTGATGTAATTGGCCAGCACCCATGAAGCACTTCATACCAGGCCTGGGTCTAAGTGCTTGACTCATTCTTATTAAGTCCTTATGAAGCTGAGTGGGTCCTATGAGCCAGACGTCACTATTGTCCCAACTTCACAGATGTGAAAACCAAGGTTTAGGGAAGTTAGGTAACCTGCCAACTAGTAAACAGTAGAGCCAGGATTCAAACTCAGGAAGCCAGCTCGAGTCCACATTCTCAGCAACTGTATTCTGTGCTTGTAAGCAAGGTCCTCAGAGGCTCACAGACAATCCAGGCAGGCAGTCTTTCCCAGCCCTGGGAGCATGCTGCCCCTGACCTCCACACCAGCAGCCTCCACAGTAGGGCCAGCTCAGACAACCTCCAGCCCAGGCCTGGTACCCACCCATCTTCAGCCCAGAAAGCCAGGCACCAGCCCCAGCACTCAGGAGGGTCTCCCACATGGAGCATCACAGAGCACGTCTGAGCCTGACAATGGCCAACACTTACCGAGCCCTTGATAATGTTCTAGGCCCCGTGCTAAGCGCATCACAGGCATCATGTCATTCAATTCTTCCATCAGCCTACGATCCAAAATCCAGTATTGCACCCATGCTCTCCCTTCTCCCAGCAAGATCTCTCAGACTGACCTCAGCTGAGCCCACCTAGGGTCACTTCTGGGCCACCATAACTGAGCATGTTAACTAACTCACTCCCACATTCAAAAACTTATTTAACATACACACACTACTATGTATAACATAGATAATCACCAAGGATCTGCTATATAGCACCGGGAACTCTACTCAATATTCAGTAATAACCTGTATGGGAAAAGAATCTGGAAAAGAATGCATATATGTATATGTATAACAGAATCATCACTTTGGTGTACACCTGAAACTAACACAACATTGCAAATCAACTATACTTCAATAAAATTAAAAATAATAAAATAGAATTGTTAGTGAGTGCCTCGATAGATCCAGGTACTGTTTTGGGTGTCAGGTACAAGTGGGTAAAGCAATAGAAAGGATTCCTGCCTTATGAAGCTTATAATCTAGTAGGTGGACCGTTTAGATGGAGAGGCCCCCTGAGGAGGGGAACTGGTGTCTGAAGGAGCCAGTAGTGTGGGGGAAGGGCAGGCAAGGCAGAGAAGACAATAAGGGTAATAGCACTTTCAAGGGACAGAATGAGGACCGGAGGACCGGCTGGGCTGGAGTGGAGGTAGCAGGGAGACTGGAGGGAGATACTATTGTTGAGATTTGCTCCTGAGTCTACCTTCACAGGGCTTCCCTAATGGCTCAGACAGTAAAGAATCTGCCTGCAATGCAGGAGACCTGGGTTCGGTCTCTGGGTTAGGAAGATCCCCTGGAGAAGGGAATGGCAACCCACTCCAGTATTCTTGCCTGGAGAATCCCATGGACAGAGGAGCCTGACAGGCTACAGTCCATGGGGTTGCCAAGAGTTGGACACGGCTGAGCGACTCACACTCTACCTTCACATCATCATCAAGGGTGAGGTGACGGTTCTTCCCAGCCTGGCTCTGCCTTTAGTGAAGCCCAAACTAAAATCGGAGAACACTCAGTGCTCCCTCTCTGCAAAGCACCATCCCACCCAAAACAAACAAGCAAGCAAAAAACAGAACCCTCCCCTCTCCCTCCTACAATTCCAGGTGCATTTAAAGGGGTGGCAGGGGCTTGGGCTGGGAGCCTCTACCAGCTCGAGAAAATCTCCTCCCTGATGTTTTCAGCTGCCTCCCTCCACAGGCTGTCAGAGTGTGACAGGGAACATTTCTCGCCAAAGGTTCCCTCGTGTTACTGCCTAAACACACTCATAAATCCTTGCCTGAACCAGAAGCAAAGCCCTGTGTTTAATATAAGAGAAGCAGAGAGGCTCATAGAGAACCCTCCACCAGCTCCATTCCATTTTCCTCTCCTTTTCTTCCCAGCTCCCAGCTGCAGAAGGTGGAAGAAACATTTCCAGGAGTCAGGATGCCTAGATTCTCATATCTACATCCCCAGTCACCAGCTGTGTCACACAGTCAGGACATATGTATCCACAAACAAGTGCAATGCATGTTAGAGTCAATGACCATGGAAGACCATGGTTAAAGGAGATGGGGAAGTGCCATTCATGTATTCATCCTACAGCTATTTATTGAATGCATACTCTATGCCAAGTACTAGACTAGACACTTCAATCAGTTAGGGTCTGGTTAAGAAAACAGAAAACATCTTAGGTGTTTCACATGGTGCGAATTCAATGCAGGGGATTAGTTCCACAGGTGATGAAAGAATTGAGAGGTCAGATTTGCACCATCCAAAAATTATCAGTGGCAGGAAGCCTCTAGAACCCCTAGGAATGAAAGAACAGTTAGAGGAGATGGTTTTTATGAGATCTCGAAATCAGATTTTCCCTACAGAGAATTAGACCCCATGGAAGAATCTGGAACCTCAGAAGGGCCACTGTCTGGCAGAAGATGTAATTGCTGCTAAAGATGCTGCTTCAGGCAGAGAAAATGGTGAGAAATGCCCCCAATTTCTCCCTTCCATTCTCCAGTCTCCTGCTGGTGCCTAGCTGGGTCAAACTCAGCCAGAAGGTAGCTTGCCAGGAGCCTAGAAAACACAGCCTACAGGAGTAAGCCACTCCCTTCCTCCAGTGATAAGAAGAGAAGAGGAAAAGCAAGGGATGGATTTGAAGGCAAACAGTCAAATAAGTGGCACAGTTCTCAAACTTTCACAGAGAAGGGACATTTGATGTGGGTTTTAGAACATGAATAGGAGCGCTGCAAGCAGGAAAGAGAGAAAAAGAAGAGGAAAAGGCAAATTCAAAGACAGAGAATGTGGCTTATTCAGCTAACAGCAAAATATCCTGCTTGGCTGCCAGGAAGGGTGTATAAGCAGAAGCAACAAGAAATTGGGCACCATCCTGAAGGATCTTGAAGGCTGAGCTCAGGGGGTTGTATTTTATCCCATAGGCAATGGGAACCCCACTGGCTCTCAGTCATGAGTAACTCATTAGTAAAGAGGAGGGACTACAGGTTGGGAAGAGAGGCAATGAGGAGCCTTGGCAATGGTCCAAGTGAGTGATGAAATCTGAACTAGGGCTGTCTCCATAGAGACTGAGGGGAGAGAGTGGATTTCAGAGAATTTTAGGTTGTAGAGCCAACTGGACATGGTGGTTGACTAGCTATGGAGGAGAGGAGTGGGGAGGAGAAAGAGACACAAAATCTGATGTGTGGGGTGGTTTTGGGTCTCTCTCCCTGTCTTATCCTTTCTCTAGGACCACCTGTGGCAGGACCTCCACTTATCTCCTAATATCCAATTTCTCTTTTTTCCGTTGCATTAGAATCCCCAGTTTTTAGTTGGGCAAAAGGCCTCCCAGAATAAAGACATTTCCCAGCATCCCTTGCAGCCAGATATGGCCCTGTTACTGAGTTCTAACTAATGAGATCAGTGGAAGTGCCATGTGATTCCTTTGGAGAGGCTTCCTTAAAGGTAATGGGCACATGTCCTTTGATGCTCTCTTTGTCTCCCTTCTTCATCCTGCTGCCTGGGCAGTAGGTATGATGGATGGAGCTTTGGCCACTACTGTAGACCGGGAGCTAGAAGGAGCCTGGGTCCCTGAGGAGCATATTTGGCACCAGCCTTGGATTGCCTACATCAGACCTGTAGGTGAAAGAGAAATAAACATCCTTTTGTTTAAGCCACTGTTATTTTGAGTTTGTCACAACCAAACTTGGTCCTAAATGATACAATACTCCATCTCTCTCGAATTAAATTAAATATCTTATTTACTCCTCAACAATCCAATGATATAGATAATATTAATATACCCAGTTTACAGATGAGGAAACTGAGGCTTGATGAGGTTGAGTCACTTGTCCAAAATCACGCAACAAGCAGGTGGTACAGGTGAAATCTGTACCCTGCGAAGTTGACTCCAAATGCTCTGACTTCCTCAAAGGCCCCCTCTTTTCCCTTCTCAGATGTTTTTCATCTTCCCTTCTGCTTCTCTCTGCCTGCCTGACACATGCTCTAGCAATAATAATGGCCTCAATAATAAGGATAATAATAATAAGAACACAGAGGTTTGTTCTTTTGTAGAAATGAACAACTTCCCATTATTTCTGCCAACGAATTAGTCTTAATTGCACTGTGGCATCATTAGGCGGCATTTGGGAAAACATAGAAGGTCCCCAAAATGTCAAGAATATAATTTGTTCAACAAAACATCTGAAAGAGAAAGAAATCAGTAGATGCTTATAGAAAAAAAAGAAAAAACAACAACCACTGGGCTGAATTTTATAATCTGTCCTTTTAACTCCTCTCTTTGTAAAAGACGAATTACACCTTGGTGGCTTCTGGGCTCTGCCTCACTGAACAGTTGCTGAGCTCCCGGTGACACTTGCAGCTGAAATGCTCCCTGCTGTCAGCTGGAGGGAGGGGATTATTTCACTGAGGGGGAAAAAAAAGGGTTATTTGGGTTATTTCTCTGCTTCTACTCTTGCCCCTCAACAGTCTAATCAGCAGAGAGAAGCCAGATGAGGCATTAAATGCCTATGTCAGATCATGTGATTCCTCTGCTCAAAAACTGTCAGTGGCTTCCCATCCTACTTAGAATAAAAAAGCAAGTCTTCATCATGGCCCACCAGAACCTGCATGACTGGACCTTGCCCATCTCTCCAGCCTCACTGCCAAATCTCTACCCTTCACTTATGATGTTGCTACCACAATACACCAAGATGCTCCTGCCTCAGGGCCTTTGCACTTGCTGCTCCTGCATCAGCACACTCTTCCTTCCAGATACCCACGTGACCTCATTCAGCTCCCTACTAAGAATTACCTCCTCAAAGAGGCTGCCGCTGCCCACCACAAAGAGCATCCCTTGTTGCTATTTATCTCCTTGTTCTCCCTTTTTGATTGAATGGATCACTAACTGCCATTATAATATGAATGTATGTGTATTTTTTTATTGTCTTGTCCCCAAGTAGAATGTAAGTTCCGTGATACAGGGACTGTATCTGGTTTATTCAATGTTTAGCCTCCATACCTGGAACAATGCATGACACAAGGTAGATTCTCAATTAATATTTGTTAGAGGAAGGGAAGGAGAGAAAGAGAAGGAAGGAAAGAAAGAAGGAAGCAAGGAAGGGGAAGCAGAGAGGGAGGAAGGGAAGCAGGGATACAGAGATGCTGGGAGGGAGAGAAGGGAAGGCTGGCCAGTACTTGCAGAGGAAGGCATCAGAGAAGATGGGAAAAAATTACTTTTGAGAATGAAACAAAATGAAATTCATTAAGAGGGATTGAGTTAGACATAGAAAGTGTTTTTTGAATAGCGTTGAGTTGTAGGGCCCTGGAGCTAGATGGGGTGATGGGTTAGGAAGAGAATTGCAATTAGGATGCTGTTTCTCGGAGCGAGGGTCAGAGTGGGAAAGGCCATCTGATTGTGCCCAGCAGCGCAGGGAGGGCCCCGCCAGAGCTGTAGTCTTCTCCTCCTTCTTCCTGCCTTTCTGTGGGAGCCATTGGAACAGAAGGGATTTGGGAGCTCGGGAGGGGAGAGGGAAGAGGAGAGGGAGTTCTTTTCTCTTAACCTCCCTACAAAGTTACAGAAGAAATCTCAAGTGTGAATCATCCCTCTTTACAATCAAGCAGTTATTTACAGTGGGAAAAGGAACAGAGACACAGAGAAAGAGAGAAAGAGGGAGATTATGGCCCGCCAGCTCTCTCTCAAATTCCCAGCAATCAGCCTTTGAGCTGTGTCTAATCTCACGATGAGCTGCTTTCCTGATTGAGGGAACTAATTGCGGGGCTGACACAGCTTCCCAGGAAAAGTACTTGTAGACGAAAATGCCAAGAGCTACCACCACCAACAAAAATACATCCATGCGCACCCGTGATGGCACAGGATCCGAAAGAGGCACTGAGACCACGCCTCACCCAGCAAAGGAAGGGGATGCTCTGAGGCCAGTCAAACCACCAGGAAATCCCTGGAGGGAAATTGTTGGAGGAGAGAAACAGCAAGTCCACAGAAGTGGTGGGACAAGTAGCCAACAAACCTAAGAGGAAAGGTTCAACCTCACTAGTGGTCAAAGAAATGCCAATTTCAACAACCATTTTTGTGGGTCATATTAGAAAAGGTTTTGGGGGGGAAAATGCTCACATTACCTTGGGTCTGTAGGGAAAGAGAGACAAGACTGTGGGCAGGTTTCTTTGCTGTGGGGGGTTCATCATCAAGACACCTAGGTGGAACGGGTCACAAAGGAACATTTTTTTGGCTATTGTGGACCCAGAGCCCACTGGAAACAGAAAGAAATAGCTCAGCCTGCTTTGGGATGTGATTAAGCTTCAGCCACCTGCTTTCTGGTTGTTTGTGCTCACCTGACTGGCACCCAGAAACAGGACTTGATGAACACCCCATCCAAAAAGGAGCCCCACCCTGGACTCCAATACCCAGGTCTAGCTAAGGACTAGCTATTTCCCCAATCCCAGATCTAATCCACTGTGACCGAAATGCCCAGTTTCATTTCACTCAGCCAGGCATTAGAATCAGAGCAACATAGGCAAGAAAGAATGAGTTCTGGAGATGGTTTCCAAGGCAAGCGTCTTGCAAATTCATAGCCTGCCTGACAAAACAATAACAATCAGTTCTGGTAGAGATGTGGTAAGATGCACTTTCCTGTGTACTGCTGGTGAGGATGGAAATTGATGTGATCTTTCCAGCGGACAATTTGACCAAAATCTTCAAAACAGTCATTCCCTTTGCCCTTCTGGGAATCAGTAGTGGGAAGAAATGCTTCAACTACTTCCCCCATAAAAGTCATCCACTGCCTGATCCCTTTAGGACTCCACACTACCTCCCAAATAAGGAGAAGCCACCATCTGATTGATCAGAGTTGGGGGGGGGGGGTGGCAGTTGATCAGTCCCAGGTCCTTTAGTAGTTGAGGTCTTTGTGCATTAAAGTCAGCACCCCTGTGGTGAGCTCTTGATGGTACTTCCTGCTTCTATCCTATGGGATGGAGTTAGTGGGCACACCTAAGGGTGCTGTTCTCCCTACTTAAGTCCAAGGAGAAGAGATGCATCGGCCCCACTCGAGACTCAAACTTAAGCTATGCATCCTGTGATGGTGAACTTTATGTGTCCATCTGACCAGATCATGAGGTGCCCAGAGATTTAGCTCAATGTTATTTAGAATGTGTCTGTGAGAGCGTTTGTGATGAAAATAGTGTTTGAATTGGTGGACTGTATAAAATGGTGCCCTCCCTAATGTGGGTGGGCACATCCAACCCATTGAGGGCCTGAATTAGAGCACAACATGGAAGAAGGAAGAAGTCAGCCCTTCCTGCCTGATGGTGTGAGCTGGGGCGCTGATCTCTCCTTGTCCTCGGATCTCCGGGCTCTCAGGCCTTTGGACTCATACTGAAATATACCAACAGCTTTCCTGGGTCTGCAGCTCGCCCATGGCAGATTGTGGAACTTCTCAGCCTCCATAACTGCATGAGTCAATCCCTTATAATAAATCTCTCCTATATATATCCAATTGGTTCTGTTTCTCTAGAGAACCCTGACTAATACACACCCCACCCTGCCTTGCGTTTGGGACTTTCATAGCCATGAACAAAACATACTTGATTTCAGTTTTGCTGTTGTTTCTGGTGTTGTGCTTCTTCAAGTTCTCAAATGCAGGTGACAAGTGGCTGGGGAGGCCAGCTTCTGGCATTTCTGAATTTCTGACAGAAGTACTTTCTGATGTCATTGGAATTCCACCCAGAATATTTTCATGAAAGATAATCTATACACAAGAAATTATATAAAATATAATTGTTTCCAAACATCCTATATTAACACATATATGTGAAATCTAGAAGATGGTACTGATGAACCTATTTGCAGGGCAGCAGTGGAGATTCAGACATAAAGCATAGACTTGTGGACACAGTGGGGGAAGGAGAGGGTGGGACGAATTGAGAGAGTAGCATGGAAACATAAACATCACCACATGTAAAACAGATACCAGCGGGAATTGCTATATGATGCAAGGAACTCAAACCTGTGCTCTGTGACAACCTAGAGGGGTGGGAAGTGGCAGGGAGGTTCAAGAGGCAGGGGACATGTGCATACCTATGGCTGATTCATGTTGATGCATGGCAGAAGCCAACACATTATTATAAAGCAATTGTCCTCCAATTAAAAATAAATAAAAATTTTAAAAGAGTATTTGTCTTCATTATATAGCTTGATAATCTTTTTATTTTTCTCTACACCTTTGTAACCTCCACCAAGATCAAGATAAGGAGCATTTCTGGAACTCATAAGCTTCCTTCACCCACCTTTGGAGTCTGTATCTCCCCCCAGAAGTAATCACCATTCTGATTGAATAAGCATTGATTCATTTTGCCTGTTATTGAACTATAAAGAAAGTTGAGCACTGAAGAATTGTTGCTTTTGAACTGTGGTGTTGGAGAAGACTCTTGAGAGTCCTTTGGACTGCAAGAAGATCCAACCAGTCCATCCTAAAGGAAATCAGTTCTAAATATTCATTGGAAAGACTGATGCTGAAGCTGAAGCTCCAATACTTTGGCCACCTGATGAAATGAACTGACTCACTGGAAAACACCCTGATGCTGGAAAGATTGAAGGCGGGAGGAGAAGGGGATGACAGAGGATGAGATGGTTGGATGACATCACCAACTCAATGGACATGAGTTTGAGTAAGCTCCAGGAGTTGGTGATGAACAGGGAAGCCTGGCTTGCTGTGGTCCATGGGGTCACAAAGAATCAGACACGAATGAGTGACTGAACTGAACTGAACATCATATAAATGAAATCATACAGAAATTTTTTCTGGTTTTTCTCACTCAACTTAATACCAATAAGATTCATCCACATGTTTATGTGTACCAGAAGTTCATTCCTTTTTGTTGCTGTATAATATTCCATTGTGTGAAAGTATCCAGTTAACTGTTGATGAGTATTTAGATTATTTCTAGTTTGTGGCTATGATGGAATGGAGCTGCTATGAATATTCTTGTTGTTGGTTTTTTTTATGGGCATACACACTCACTCCTAAGTTAACCTAGAAGTAAAATTTCTGGGTCATAGGATATGTGTGTGTTTACCTTCAGGAAAAACCATTTTCCAAAAGTTGTACCATTTTGAGCTGCACCAACAACATATGAGAGGTCCAGTCTTCTCCTTATCTTTGCCAGCACTTGATGCCATTAGTCTTCTTAATTTTATCCATCTGATGTATCATATAATCTCATTGTGGTTTGAATGTGCATTTCTATGATGAGTAATGATAATGTACAGCTTTTTATGTGCAATGGCCATCTGCATATCTTGCCTTATGAATGCCTCTTCAAATTGTTTGCCCATTTTTTCTATTTCTAAAGAAATCGATACTAAGGAGTTAATCAGATGAGCAGGCAAAACCTCACCCATGAAGATGTACAGCACAGCATTGCTTATAATATTAAAAAGAAAAAACCTAGAAACAATCTAAATGCCTCAAATAGAGAATTAAAGTGCATTATGATATGCATGTATTCAAAGACAAGGTAGTTATTTTAAAAGATGCTCATGGTAAATGTTAATAAAATGAGAACATGCTTATAATGTAATACTTTGATAGTGACTTTTTAAATGTAAGCATAAGAAGAAAAACTGGAAGGAAAAACACCAAAACGTTACTGCTGGTAATTTTTCAAAGGTAAGATTATGGAAGATCACTATTTTCTTCCTCCTACTTTCTTTGTTTCCCAAATGTTCTACTTTTATATATTACTTGTATAATCAGAAACACAATAAACATCTCAAAAAAAAAAATCTGCTAAGACTATTAAGTTTGACTGAAATGGAATGTTCCAAACAAACCACTGCCAGCACAAAAACTAGTCCTGTGACTTTCATCATCTTTGAGCACAATTTTCAAAGCCCTAATGCCTTACAAACACTTTCTCAAGAGGAAATTGTTTTGTTTACTCCATGCAATGTTGAGGTACCTTTGTGTCTGTGTTCCAATTAGGTCTTTATCAGAGGATGCCAATGGATGGCTTGAATTTGAATAGGCCTAAATAGGGCTTGGTAATGGGCATTTTGGAACATGTAGAATCATCTGCCAAAGAACACATTTCTGCGTCTGGGCAAAGGAAAAAAAGGCCATGAACTCCTTGAGGGAGGGGACCTCTAAGTCTGGCCTGCCTACTGTCATGTCCCCCAAGCCTGGTGTCAGATCTGGGCTCCATAAATACTTGTTAGATAAATAAGTGAATACATTTAACTACAAAGTACGTATTTTCCCTTATAAACACACCAGACCTTGTATACACAAAGGAGTCTTTCCTTCACAAAGCTATCCCCTTGGGAGACACTAAATAGTTCGTACAACAGCTCTCCCAAAGCATAAGACATTAGAAATTAGTTTGTAGAATTGCTTCCTGAGTCTATAATATATTCCTCTGAATAGTTGCACGATGGACAATCACAAAGAGTCAAAGGACGACCTCCTAGAAGGGGGAGCTAGAGGTGAGGTAGGACACAGGCTCATGCTGCGAAAGCGCTGCACTCAATATGCCAGCAAATTTGGAAAACTCAGCAGTGGCCACAGGACTGGAAAAGGTTAGTTTTATTCCAATCCCAAAGAAAGGCAATGCCAAAGAATGCTCAAACTACCACATAATTGCACTAATCTCACACACTAGTAAAGTAATGCTCAAAATTCTCCAAGCCAGGCTTCAGCAATATGTGAACCGTGAACTTCCAGATGTTCAAGCTGGTTTTAGAAAAGGCAGAGGAACCAGAGATCAAATTGTCAACATCTGCTAGATCATCAAAAAAGCAAGAGAGTTTCAGAAAAACATCTATTTCTTCTTTATTGACTATGCCAAAGCCTTTGACTGTGTGGATCACAATAAACTGTGGAAAATCCTGAAAGAGATGGGAATACCAGACCACCTGGCCTGCCTCCTGATAAATCTCTATGCAGGTCAGGAAGCAACAGTTAGAACTGAACATGGAACAACAGACTGGTTCCAAATAGGAAAAGGAGTACGTCAAGGCTGTATATTGTCACCCTGCTTATTTAACTTATATGCAAGATATGCAAATGACACCACCCTTATGGCAGAAAGTGAAGAAGAACTAAAGAGCCTCTTGATGAAAGTGAAAGAGGAGAGTAAAAAAGCTGGCTTAAAGCTCAACATTCAGAAAACTAAGATCATGGCATCTGGTCCCATCACTTCATGGCAAATAAACAGAGGAAACAGTGGCTGACGTTATTTTGGGGGGCTCCAAAATCACTGCAGATGATGATTGCAGCCATGAAATTAAAAGACGCTTGCTCCTTGGAAGGAAAGTTACGACCAAGCTAGACAGCATATGAAAAAGCAGAGACATTACTTTGCCAGCAAAGGTCCATCTCATCAAGGCTATATTTTTTCCAGTAGTCATGTATGGAGTGAGAGTTGGACTATAAAGAAAGCTGAGTGCCAAAGTATTGATGCTTTTGAACTGTGGTGTTGGAGAAGACTCTTGAGAGTCCCTTGGACTGCAAGGAGATCCAATCAGTCCATCCTAAAGGAGATCAGTCCTGAGTGTTCATTGGAAGGACTGATGTTGAAGCTGAAACTCCAATACTTTGGCCACCTGATGTGAAGAGCTGACTCATTTGAAAAGACCCTGATGCTGGGAAAGATTGAAGGCAGGAGGAGAAGGGGATGACAGAGGATGAGATGGTTGGATGGCATCACTGACTCAATGGACATGAGTTTGGGCAAACTCCAGGAGTTGGTGATGGACAGGGAGGCCTGGCGTGCTGCGGTCCATGGGGTTGCAAAGAGTCAGACACGACTGAACTGAACTGAACTGAGGACACAGGCTCCAAGTCTTCCTCTTGGAAACAAATCATGGAGCCCCACCACATGCCAGGCACTCTGATTCTCCCTAAAATTTTTGTGCCTGAAGCTGGCAGAGACTCAGTTTCTCTCCTATAAATGGCCATCACCCTCTTGGGCACGGAAGAGACCCCAAACCAGGCAGGACCATTCAGAGAACCTGATCTGAACACAACAGACCTGTAGCCTCATCTCCCCCAGACTTCTGCACAACCAGATTAATCCTCCTAAATCTCCTTCCCATCCTGCCACTTGCCTGCTTCCAAACCTCTGATGGCCTCAGAGTAGAGGCCAAGCCTCCCAGGTGGCTTTTCAAGCCCTCCGGGGTCATCTTTACCTCCAACCACTCCCTTGTGTGAGTCTCCCCTGTGGGAGGAGGGCCGCATCCTGAGATTCTTTGCAGGTTCCTAGCCATCCTATATTGGAGAAGGCACTGGCGACCCACTCCAGTACTCTTGCCTGGAAAATCCCATGGACGGAGGAGCCTGGTAGGCTGCAGCCCATGTGGTCGCGAAGAGTCGGACACGACTGAGTGACTTCACTTTCACTTTTCACTTTCATGCATTGGAGAATGAAATGGCAACCCACTCCAGTGTTCTTGCCTGAAGAATCCCAGGGACAGGGGAGCCTGGTGGGCTGCCATCTATGGGGTCGCACAGAGTCGGACACGACTGAAGTGATTTAGCAGCAGCAGCAGTAGCAGCCATCCTATATGCTGGGCTGGGAGAAACAGCATGATGTTGGAAGGCATGGCAACCCAGGTGGGGGTTCATCTGCAGCTCTATCACAGTAGAATGAGTGGGGAGGAGCTGGAACAAAATTCTGATCAAGTTGTAAAGCTCTGGACCAGTTCTTCTCTCCGCAGCCTACACGTTAGAGTCACCTGGGAAGCTGTGACAGAGTGGCCAGCTGGCCACCAAGATTTATGATTCCCTCCTAGTGTGGCTAGGAAGTGGCCTCCCTGCCAAGGACTAAATTTTCCAATTTCCCTTGCATATAGATGGGACCATTGACTGAGCTCTAGCCAGTGGAATGTGGGTGGGAGTCGTGTACATTGCTTCAAGAGCTGGTCCATAAAAATCCTGCTAAGCAATCCTCCACTCTCTCTTCCCCATCTGCTGACTAAATACTGAAGCCCAGGTGACCCTGGATATCATGCGTTGAGGATGACAGAGCCTCCCCCAACTGGGTCCTGAATGACTGCGGGGAATGTAACCACCCTCAGGCAGAATGGTCTTCACATAAGCAAGGAATTCTTCTCCCACACTAGGCCATTAAGATGTAAAGGCTTGTCTGTTACAGCACTGTTTACCTAATTGACATAGGACTTTTTGGAAAATGGCTTGTTTGAGCCCCAACCTCAGATTCTGACTTCCTTCATCCAGACTGGAGCCAAGCTCCTATGTGTTTTAAAAGCTCCATTTGGGCTTCCCAGGTGGCTCAATGGTAAAAAAAAAAAAAATTCACCTGTCAAGCAGGAGACATGGGTTTGATCCCTGGTTCAGGAAGATCTCCTGGAAAAGGAAATGGCAACGCATTCCAGTATTCTTGCCTGGAAAATCCAATGACAGAGGAGGCTGGCAGGTTAACTGTCCATGGGGTTGCAAAGAGTCGGATATGACCTAGCAAGTAAACATCAACAACAACACTGATTCTAATGTCCAGGTTGAGTAGCAGGCTTTAGGCTCATGAGTATTCATAGATCTTCCTGCAGTTCATTCAACAAACCACGGAGACCCAGTGTGCCAGGCACCCTGCTTCTTGCTGAAAGTTTTGTCCCAAAAGCTGGCAGAGACTCAGCTTCTCTTCCACCCGTGGCCATGGCTTGAAGGCAAGCAGAGATCTCCCTTAGCCAGTGCCTGCCGGGGGTCTGGCAGGTCCTTTTGGTTCCTAAAGGAGCCATACCTCTCTCACCTGCTACCCACCCTAAGACCCAAATGGCCCCCTGGACCAGAACATAGAGTATGATATTTCCTGCTGCTGGAAAAAGGTCTAAGAGTTTCCTCTGGGCAGCCCATGGTGCCACCCCAGAACACACCAGTGCCTTCTTATAGTCACACCAAACATTGGTTGACCCGTCCTCTGGGACAGCCAGTCCCCAGGTTGGCAACTGGGACACAGAGAGGGTTAGGATGCAGCCCCAGCCCTCAAAGATCCCACCATCCACCTGAAGATAGAGTCTGTGGTCTTGGGATGGAGAACGGGAGTCATCCAAAGCCATCCGGGGTTCCCATAAAATTCAGTAAAAAGGGCCCTGATCTCACTGGCTCCAGTGATGCTTCCAGCACTTTCCTCAGACAGTTTCAACACAGTGCACCAAGAACTTTCACCAGAGGTCATTCAGGGCCCCACATGAGGGAGTTGGGTCTTGAAGGAAAAGCAGGAGTTAGCCAGACAGACAAGAGGGACGAGCAATCCAGGCAGAAGTTACAGAGGCAAGAGTGAGTGGGGAAGTTTTAGAAAGAAGTTTGGTCTGGTTGGAGAAGAAGGAGGAGGAGACTAAGTCGGGGGGCGGGGTAGGGGGGCGGTGCTGGTTTAGACAGAGCCTAAAATCCAAGGCTCAGGGCCTTGGACTGCATCCTGTAGTTTCTCAGGAGACTTGAAAGGACTCTGAGCAAAGCATGATATAGTCAGATTCCCAATTCACAAAGGGGCTCTGTGGTGGGAGGTATACCCATAGAAAGGAGAGGGTCAGGATGGGGGAGCCCAGTTGAGGAGCTATTATCATCCAGACAAAGGTGATGAGGACAGTGGTCATGGTGACGGAGAAAAGAAGTCACCCTAGGATCTCCAGTCTCTTTCCCCTAGGAGGAAGCAAGGCCGCATGGGGAGAGCACCAAATTTGAAGTCTACACTTGCCGTATCCTCAGTCTGAGATGCTCTTCTTCCATCTCTTTATTCTTACCCTTCCACTCTCTTCAAAAATGCTGCCCCAGATCATCAAAGTGGATGCCTCAGTTTCTCTCCCACCCCCCTCAACCAACACTGCCTGTGATCTCCTTTAATTTCACAATCTGTGATTCTATCATTTATTCACTTTTCACATGTTTGTTGCAAGCTCCGTGAGACAGTCCCTATGCCCTGTTAGCTCTGGTGCCCGGCACAGAGTAGGTGCTTTTGATAGGTCACATCATTGTGGAGGAGGAGAAGGGGATGACAGAGGATGAGATGGATGGATGGCATCACCGACTCGATGGACATGAGTTTGAGCAAGCTCCGGGAGTTGGTGATGGACAGGAAAGCCTGGTGTACTGCCTGCCGTCCATGGGGTTGCAAAGAGTGGGACACGACCGAGTGACTGAACTGGCTGACTGACTGATCATTGACCTCAATTCCTTGCCTCTTCCTGTATTCCCGCCCTTCACCATGGAACTTGAACTCCGTACTGCCCTATCACTGAGGGTGGCATGTGTTGCCCTGTCTCTTCATTTGAGTTTGGCCATGTGACTGGCTTCAACCAGTAGCATCATGTAGAACTGGGGGATAAGCCAGCTCCAAGTTCTTTCCTGGGCCTCAACAGAACGTGTGTATTTCTGCTTGTCTCTTACATTTGTTCCGGCCATGAAAAGGACATACCCAGGTCTCAAGAGGAGAGGAGGAGAGACACATGACACAGAGCTGCCCCCGGATCAGCTGACCCACAATCTGTGAACATACATAACTTATTTTAAGACACTGAGTTTTGGGGGCAGTTTGTTGTGTAGCATTTTCTTCTCTCTGTAAAATAAAGGGGCTGGTTTAACCATCTCCCTGCATGTCCCTGGTTCTCTTTCAAGGCAGACAGCTGCCAGCTTCCCCATCCTGCCCTCTCTGCCTCTCCTCCTCCTCACGCACACCACCTTGCCTCCGCCCTCATGAATAAGCATGCGGCATCCCCTTCCACAGGGCCAAGTTCACGGCTCCTGAGAGCCCTTCTTTCAAGACTGCCTCTTTGCAGGCTGCTGCCTCTTCTGCTGCTTTGCTGAGGCCCAGGGGCATGGGCAGCTAAAAACCCTTCCTGAGTTCTGATGTGCAAATCAGAGGGCCCCAGGCAGTCCCAGGAAGAACCCCGTCCTTGCCGGGATAGCTGGCCCCACAGCCCAGGCGGGCTCCAGGGAGGGTGGCTCAGCTGCACCTGGAATCTGAGGGGCCAAGACAGGAGGGAGTCGGGGTCCAAAGTCCTGGGATCCTAAGTCTGAGAGATCCTTTGAAACCAAGCCCCACCCAGCCTGTGGGGAAACGGAGACACAACTCACCAGCCTCTGGGGAAATGGAGGCAGGAGAAAGGAAATAGACTTGTCCCAGTCAACCAGTCAGCAGCAGAGTCAGAAGCCGGGATTTTTGACTCGCAGCCCAGTGCTCCTTCCACCGCCCCCTGCTGGTTGCAGGTGGGGTAGATCACAAGGCAATGATTTGGAGGCCAGAATGGACTCCTCCACTGATCGTTGCAACACCACGCCCAGCGCAGCCCCAGTGGGGGACCACCAACCACAGGCCAGATCTATGCTGGGGTGAGGGGCATCGCTCGCAGGTGTCAGGTCCTGCATGAGGGAGCTCAGGCCAGGATCTGTGCTGGGGGAGCAACCTGGTTCCAAGTCCTGGGCTCCTGAACGTCCTATTAGGTATAGGTTCTGTGCCACGTACCACCTGCTGCATGGCAGATGGACCGAGGGCTCTGACCGCCCCTGTTCTGTGTGCCTATCTCTCCAGGGCACTCAGTGGCCTCCCTGTGTCTCTCTGACTCTCTCTGGATATTTTGTCTTCATTCTATTGCTCTCTGAGCTTCTGCCAGCTTTCCCTCTCTTGTTCTCTCACTTCTTTATCTTTCCTCTTTTTTTCTATCTCTTCTCTGCCTCTGAACCTTTCCATGTCTTTCTGTCTGTGTGTCTGTCTGCCTGTCTCTATCTTCCCTCGTTCTCTTTCTCTGGCCCCCTCACCACCACCCCCGACTCCACCAGGGTCTCTGGCTAAATCTGCCTTTCTCTCCGGGGTTTTAGTCTTGCTTGCTTGCTCTTGTTTTTTTTATTTTCTTCTTTCTCTGTGTCTCTAGGTCTCTGTGACTCTAGCACTCTCTGCATGTCTGTCCCCTCTACCAGCCGGCCTCCCTTCCTCCTACCCCAGGGCTCTGTCCGACACCTCCCTACTGCCCAGATCCCCTTCTCTGCCAACTACAATTACAAGCGCGTCTACTGAAGTGGTCCAGCTTGATGGGTAACAAGAGGCTGTATGTTTGCAGTCACTGACTGGAAATACTGAATTCCTTTTCAGCAAAGGAATACAAGCACCCTCTCGGTTTATAAATATTAATTATAGGCACCCGATAATGAGAGAACAGGGCGGCTGTTGGCTGTGATCTCTGGTTGTTTGACTAATCCTAGAGACAGTTTAAACAAGACAGTTATTACCTGACAGGAAGAGGAATTAGGGTGCCATGGTCCTTTCATGGGGATCAACTAAGGAGATCAGGGGAGATGTGGGCTCACTGAGGATGATTGGAAAGGGACCATGGGCAAAGCCTCAGTTTCCCCTCTTGTACTAGGATGTCCTTCAAGCTCTGACCAGTATGATGTGGAGGTGCCGCTTTGGGAGGGGGTCACTGAACAGACCACTTCAGAGCATCTGCCAAGCAGGAATCATGGACCAAAAGCAGGAAGGCCCAGCTCCAAGGAGAGGAACCTTGGGAGTCACAGGGGGCCTGGGGCAGCATCTGCCTCCTCTGGATCTTTGCAGAGATTCATAGGTCTGTCCTACTTTGAGCCAAACTCCTCCCAGGGAAGGAGCCTGACTTGAGGTGAAAACTTGAGCAAGAACTGAGGAGTGTCCCATGTTGCAAGTCAGACTTTCCAGACTGGGCCAGCCTTCCAGGCACCTCCGTTTTACTTTCTGCAAAACGGGAGTAAAGAAGAATAACTTTATGCAGCTCTTCTCAATGTCAGGGCTCAAAGTTGACCTAAATTGAATCTGAGAAGTCACAGACTGGTTGTGCCTGCCAGAGGCCATTTCAACAATTGCCCTATCTCCAAGCTCACATCTCAGTTCAATAGTTATTGACATCGTCATGTGCAAGGCAGAAAAGCGATTCCCAATGCACGGGAAAGCTTGATGGAGGAAGAGGAGCCACGTTGGGAGCAGGGGATGGATCAGTAAGAGGTCCCTGCTCAAGGTCCCCACACTGAGGGGAAGTGGGCTATTCCTTCTAGAATATGTATTTTCTAAAACCCCCTCTCCTCAGGGGAGATCGTTACATTTATAAAACACTAAGCCGTTTATCATATCTTGGGAACACAGGTCAGTCTGCAAGAGAGCCGACATGAACTATGTGCTTCCCATTTGGCAGAAGAACCCAAACTAGGGGGCATGCTAGTCTCTTGCCCAAGACCATGCAAGTAGAAAGCAACTGAACTGGGGGCCTAACCCTGGCCTCCGATCACCAAGCCCAGCTCCAGATCATTACTGGCTTCCCAGCCTCATCAACCTGCAACTCCCCCAGGGGGCGAGAGCCCAGCAGGCATCCTTGGAATCTAGGACGGCCTCTCCTGCCCTAGGATCCTACTCTCCCATCATCACAGCAGAGCCCAGGCTGGCCCTTGGAAGGTGCTCACAAACATTTATTGATTGAATGCAGGAAGGAGGGTATGTTCTTCAAAGTTCCATTCATGTTTCCACCAGCCACTCCTTGCCTGGTAGTTATAAGAGTGTGAACCTGAATTCAAATCCTGGCTCCACCCTGTGTGTGCGTGTGAGACCTTGGGCAAATTACTTCACCTCTCTATGCCTCAGTTTTCTAACCTGTAAAATGGGATAGTATTCGGACTTCGCTGTCATATAGTGAGTGCTATATAAGCCCTGGCTGTTATTATTAATAATCACCTCCTGCCATCCCCCTTTTCAGAGCCTCTGAAATCAGTTCACCCAATTTCACATGAAGGCAAGTGAGGAAGGAGCATCAGGCTACTCTCTGTCATCAAGCCAGATGCCCTGCATTACTGTGCGTGGCAAGGGAGGCTGGGAAGGGAGGGAGGCTGGCCCAGTTCCAACCCCTGTGGAACCGGAGGCTGGGTGGTAGCCACATCCACTGCCCTCAGCCTCCACAGACCTTGATCTGTGGGAAGACCCTGCAGGCCCCATCCTGGTGGACCCTGAACAGAGCTGAAGGCTCTGCTTTGCCCTGGGCTCTGTGCTTGGTGCAAACCCCTGCCATGATCCCACAGGACAGTGAGGAGTCGAGATGACAACTCGCTTATGAAAACCTAACATTCTGAGTGTCCCCAAGGCCCCCCGTGTGGGCTCAGGCCCGACTAAGTGCTTCTCTGGAACCATTTTAACTCCAAGTACAGCTGCCACCAAGCGGGTCCTGGGGGAGCCGTGGGCTGGGCTTGCAGGCGAATCAGAGCGCGGCCAGTCCAGGCGGCAAGGCAGGCGGCCGGCCGGCCGCAGAAGGAAGCTGAGCCATCTTCCAACTGGTCCCTGTGATTTCTCCCCTCGACTTCACCTTCCCAGAAGCTAGACAATGCTCGCCCATCTTAAATCTTTCATGGGGCCCAGACACACGTCAGACTCTCTCCAGCACCTCAGGAGAAGTCAAGGCTGGGTCAAGGGCTGAGATGAGAGCCCATTTTCAGGCTGTGCTATTCGAGGCTCCAGCCCCTTCATCCCAGGTCTTCCTGACTTCCCCAGACGTTCGTAGCATCAGCAAAGTCTATATATGCAGCTCCCTCACATCTGTGCTCTCCTCCCCTCCTCCCTCTTTCCAAGCCTCCCACCACCCCCTCCTCCCCACCATGCCAGACATCAACAAGAACCACTTCTGCTTGTAACCAAAGCCCTCACAGCTCCCCCTAAAGATTTCCAAGAAAATCTTCCCACAGATTCTAAAGGAGGCCGTGAGCTCAGAGCCAGTCATTCAAATGTTCCACCTGAGTTCATCCGCCTTTGCATTCCATTAACCAACTTTGTCCTCTGGGGCCAGCGTCTTGACCACTTTAAGCCTCAGTTTGGTCCTCTGTAAAATGGGCAGAATGATGGTACCTCATAGGGCACAAAAACTCCATGGTCACTTATCGGGTAAGGGGCAATGAGAAGATGCATATACAGTGTTTAGCCGAGTGCCTGACCCATGGAGAAAGTGAGCCACTCTTAATAGCAGTTGTCATATATATTTTTAATTGACTGAGTACATGCTATGTACCAAGTCTTGGAGCCACACAGAAAACCCAACCAGCATCCCTGTTCTTAAAAAACTCACTCAGACACGAAAGAGAAAAAAAGAAACAAAAATGTTAATATAGTGGGATATGTTTGCATCATAGAAGAATGTACAAGTTACAGGGAAACATAAAAAAGGAAGATGTTGAGGGAGGGGTACAGGCATGCTTGGCCAGACTCTTGAAGCTTGACTAGGGGCTCACCAGGCAGGTAAGGTAGGAATGGCATTGCAGGCAGATGGAACAGCATATACCAAGACTCAAAAACAAGCAACAGCATTTTTAAGACCAGGGCCCTAAAGAAGCAGAGGCCCCAGAGACAAGACGGACCTGGGGATTAGCGGCCAGGTGCAGACTCACCTTGCCAACCCCGAGATCACAATGGAGGGAGGGTATTAAGGAGGAAAGTGGCTGGATCACACTCATGTCTTAAGCTACACTCACGTTCTCACTTGCAGGGTTTACATAACTTTTCCTTTTCTTCTCGAGCATTTATCCAGCCTCAAAATTCGAGAGCAAGCACTTTCCCTTATTTCTATTCAACCTGAAAGCAGCAGTCACATCCAGCTCACTTGGTATTGAAATGCAGGTGGCCTGTGCAACAGTGTTGCTAAAATTACCAAAACTAACCACAGCCAGGGAAGGGCCATTATCGGAAACAGATTTTATTACCATGGAAACCAGCAGATAATGCCAAGTCCAGTCATTTTTATTCTCCGAAAAGAGAGAGAGACAAGGGGAGAGAAAAAGAGAAACAGAAAACAGCGGGAGAAGGAAAGCGATTGAAAGGCAGCGAGAACCTGGAGCAGACTCGAAGCGGGCAAAGGAAGCGGGGGAATCTACCTGAAGGTTTCATGCCACACGTGCCTACTGGCCAGCCAGCCAGCTCGGCTCACAGTGATGGAACTTATCCTACACACCGCAAGCTGGCAGAAAGCAGCCAGAAAGGGCTCTGCAGTGTGACTTCCACTCCTGGTCCAAAATGCGGAACAAGCTGTCAATGCCCCCAGAAAGAGCTGGCCTGGGTGTATTTCAAGGCAGCCCTGATGGCCTCCACTAAGGGCATCGGACTTGGCATGGGAAGACATGCTTTGAGTTCAGGTTCTGCCCAGAGTGGCTTGTGACCTTGGGCAAGGTCATAGAAATTCTCAGAGCCTCAGTTTCCTCACATGTCCCAACAGGGAGCCCCTGGAGTGGTTGTGAGGTTCTGGTGTTCACAGCTGCCTAGATCCCTTGTAACTACAGGACTCTGCACACAGAAGACCCTGCAGGCCCCGTGATTCCTACATGACTCTTTTGCTCACTGGTTTGAAGGGCTCCTTCACTCATCTCATAGCACACTGGTCCACTGCAGCTGGTGGGATCCACCCCCGGTTCACAGCGCCCCAAATGCCAAGGGGTGGGGGGCAGGCACCCCTTGAGAAGTCTGGGGGTTCCAGGGACCAGAGCGGGCTTGTCAGCTGAGCTGAAATAAAGCAGCCACCCCAGGAAAAAGGAAAAATCAAAGACAGAGGGAGAAGAGGTGGGCAGACTAATGAGGTATGCCAGGAAACTCTGGAGAAGGGAGACCGTAAATTTGCTAGGATCCTGGGGAAGCGGTGAGGAGCAGGTTTAAGCTGCCAAAACGGATAGTCAGGGGGAGGGCAGTTGAAAGAAAGCCACAAAACATACAGAAAGACCCATAACAACACATGAACATAAATATACATCATCAAATCTTTGCTACTCCCAGCGAACCTCACCTGGGAGCTCATTAGAAATGCAAATTCCTTCCCCAGACCTCCCAGTGATTCATCTCCACACACAAGAAATGAGAGGCGCCAGTCAAAGTCACTTCCCTTCTCTGAGCCTCAGTTTCTTCGTCTGTAAAATAGGAATAATCATATCCTCCTGGTTAAATGGAGCCGTTAGAAGGATTTGAGGGGGGAAAAAGACCCATTTGAATGGATCACTTTGAAAAATGAAAAGCACCGTATGAGTGTAAGATAGTATTCTGTTGCTATGTAGTTATTACTGTTATATATGGGGAGCCCAGCCTCCCGGGGTAACAAGGCACTTTCATAACAAAATGACTTGATTAGACTGTTCTCTTAAAAATGCTGCTCCCCAGCTAACATTTTTCCTATCTGCATGCCTCTTCTTGCAGCTGCATATTAAATCTTCATCCCATCAGCACTTGACTGAATTTGTAGAAACAAAATGGAAGAGGGAACTCAGGCATGAATTAGCAGTTTAAGACAGGAATGAGATTACGATAAAATCCCCACTCTCTCCATCCATCAAAATGTAATAAGAATAGAAAACTAATGTGAAAATATCAACATGACCTATTGCTTCGAGCCTGTCATCGCCACCCTTTATGATCGAGCCGTGCAAGATGCGGGCATCTCATTTAGCTGTAAGCGTCACGCTTTCGGCAGGAGACGTAAACCGTATTCGAGACAGGCTGTGCACTTGGGCAGGTCCCTCCGGGAGAAACGGGAATGAACCAAATGGGCTGCGGTTCTCTGACTTTCCAAGTTAAGAGAACAATAATGAATGGGGGTGACTCAAGCCGAAGGGTGTTTTGTTTTCTTTTTGGCTGTCTGTGGATAGGGAAGCCCCAGCCCTGTCACAGATCACGGCTCCTGTCCTAGAAAATGTCCAGGAAAGGACATTGTCTAAGTTCAGAATGTCTCCAGGAGCCCCTGCTCAAGACACAACCTCATACCCTCACTGCTGGCAACCCATCCGACTGCATGGGCACCCCACGATACACAGCAGGTACCTGGAGCTGTGTGGTTCTATCACTGGTCCCTGTGTCAACAGATAAAGGTACAGATGTGCTCAAAGAAGCAATGGGCCTGGCACAAAGACACACAGCAAGGAAAGATTAGCATCTGCCAGACTCCTTATCCAGTGTTCCTTGCATGACACCCATTGCCAGTAGTGTTCCAGGGCTGAGCTTGGGCTGGAGGTATGTGAAACAGGAACAGTGGCTCCTGCCCTCAGGGAGCTCACAGCCTCACTCCCATCCTGGGCTCCTTCCCTCCAATCCCTTCCCTCTCCACTCTGCTCTACCCACCTGGCTTCCTATTGCTCCATTAAAGCACTGACTTTTTCCCAATGCAAGACTTTGAACATTCTTTTCCCTAACCTGGACTGCTTTCCCCTTCTATGTTTGTTGAGACAACTCCCCGTTTTTCAAGTCTTGCCTGAAATATCACCTCCTCAAGGAAGTCCTCCCAGATACACCGTCTCCCTACACCCTCTCCTCTGCTTCAGGACTCTTAGTTAATTCACTGTCATATCAGTGCCATTCCCCTGTAGCATATTTCTCAGTAGTATTTAAATCATCATTTGCTTTAATGTATTGAATAGTAGTTGAATCAAAATTATTTAATATTCATCGCTTTCAAGGCATAGCAAAATATAAAGGTCTGGGACCACTTTGCATGTTTACTGTGTGCCCCAGCCCCTAGCACAGCACCTGGCATGTATCCATCCATTCATTCCAAAATTTTTCATTGAGCATCTACTGTGTGCCAGGCACTGACAGCGTGCCAGTTCTTGTGGGGACTTCTCTCCAGTGGAAGAACACATTCAGTGAATTAATGAATGTCAGGTGGTGAGGAGCATGGGAAGAAAAACATCAGGGCACATGAAGAGTGAATCTGATTCATGGGAATCCTCCTGGAGAAGGGGATACCTGAGCAGAGCCCAGGATGGGCCACATGAATCCTTAAAGGAACAGCATTCCCTGCCACTGAAGAGGTAACTACAGATGCCCTGAGGCTGGTATGTGGGAAGGAGGGGAAGGAAGAGGAGGTCAGGGAAGTGGAGAGCCCAGTGGGGAGGATTTTGATTCTACTCTGTGTGATGGGGAAGCCTTGGAGGCTTATGGTCAGAGGAGGGATGTGATCTGACTTCAGCTCTAAAAGGACAGGGGAACGAGGGCAGGAGCCGGGAGACTCATTAAGAGGCTCTTGTGACCATTCAGGTGAGAGATGGTGGTGGCTTGCCCTGAAATTGGGGAGAAAAGCATGAATTCTGATGTAACCTGAAGTTGAAACCAACAAGGGTTTACTAACGGATGGAAAGTGGGATGTGAGAGAGGGATTGGTGTCAAGGATGAAAGTTGTCTAGAATTTTGGCCTCAGCACTCAGAAGAATGCAGTTGTCATGAACCAGTAAATTGCCTTTTACACTGAGTTCCCATTTAAGTTGGAGTTTTATCACTTGAAAAAAATTTTAAAACCTTGACTAATTCAGAGACTAACAGATAGGCTGCAGGTAGCAAGGTAGGGAATGGAGGGGAGGGGACATATGGGGGAGACCAGGGAAGTGCCTGCTCAGATGGAGCAGAAGGTGGGCTCTGAGATGGGCGACTCTGGGGCTTCCAGCCCGGGTGCTCAGGGGTACCACAGCCTCAGACCAGCGTTCAGCTTTTCCTCTTTAACATTCTGACTTTTAGGCTCCAGCTGCTGGAGCTCTGGAGAGAGCCCCAGACTGGAGATAAGTCAGAATCATCATTTGTTGCATGCCTTCCATGAGCCAAGCTCAGGGCTGGGCTCACTGAGACAAAAATGCTAAAAAGATTAGTGCGCCAGTCTCCATTTGACAGATGAGGAAGGAACACAGGCTCTGCGAAGTTACAGGGTTTGCCCAAAACCATTCAATTAGAACTCAAGATTTGGAAAGCACCCAGGAGAAGGGAAGCCCTTTTCATTATGAACCCCCAGGGCTGGAAGTCAAGAGACTTAGGATTCAGCCCTGGCTCTGCCACTCGCTGTGTGACCTTGGGTGTGGTCAACACCCCTTCCCTGCTCAGCTTCCTGGTATAGGAAATGCAAGATCAGACTGGATGATGTCCCCAACTCACTACCACTCTCGTTCCCACCACCCCCCTCAGCTGCTCTGCTCAGGCTTCAGAGGATGAGGTTCAGACTAGGCAGAAACAATGTTTGCTGCATGGGTTGAGCACCTACTGTGTGCAGCACCTTCTCCTGGGAAGAAACCAGAGGAAGGAGGGGCTGTGGTCTTGCCACAGTCTGAGATCTGATGAGGACTCCCAGAACGGCGGGGGCTGGGAGTGCAGGACCGCAGCAAACAGCTCTGCCGGGAGACATCGGGGAGCCCAGCCAAGCTCCTGCGCACGAAGGCTCGCAGCATATGGTCTGCATTTCATACATCATTTGCAAGGAGCCGCAGCCATTTTGCAACGTCTCTCCCTGCTCCCAAAGCGTTTGGACTTTCAGTTCTGTCTCTGCTGATCCCGTTTCTGCCCTTGACATACAGGCAGCAAAGTAAAGGTTAGACTCTTGTTCCCTTCCACCATCACCCGTCACCACGGACAGTATTTTCCTGTAAGTTTAGGAGATCTAAGTCAAAGTGAACTGAGCCGCTTCCCCGTGATGGACTCAATAATGTAAAGAGGGGGCGTGATCCAGGTCCTGAGAGACACGCCCGGCGAAGGTTGAGCAGCATGTGAGGGATGCCAAGGATGTCTGGGAGGGCAGCCTGAGCAATGAGCACCAGGGCATGGAGGGCGCACAGAGTCGTGTAAGTAACGCTCTAGTGGGACCTGCTGAGCAATGCGGACATCACCTGAGCGAGGTCCCCCTGCAGAGCTGCTCTGACACAGTAATACGGACAAATGCCCATGGCAGGGTCCACTGCCTCTGTTAGGTTACGTATCAGTACGCACATTGCTGTGACAGAATGGCTGGGGGATGTGAGTAATACCTCCATTAGGGGGCTCTGAAAACATCAGCCACATGTGGAGGGGCTGGCCCGTGCCTCGTTCGTGCTCGTCTCCCGAGTGAGGCACGTAGTAGGTGCTGAGTACACAGATGCTGAGCAAATGAATGGGTGACCTGAGTGAACACCCTGCACCCAGGTGCCCCAAGTGATGGGCCCCACATGGCCAAGGGCTCCTTCCAGAACTGCTCCCAGGACCCACTGAGAACTTCGGGGACTCCAGATCGGATGGAAACAAGTCATCTGATTGAAACAGAAAAACAAGCCCATTTCTCCTTCTTGCTCACCCTCTCCTTTCCTCTTCCAGCCTCTGCCTCTATGGTTGGAAGAAAACAAAGACGGGTCCCCTCACAGGGTCCCTGCCAGGACCCTGTCCCCAAAGCTGGAGCTTCCCAGAGTGCAAATTGTCCACTCTCTGCCATCCTTCCAAAGCTGGACCAGCAGCTCAGCCCCTGTGACATGGGCAAGGGGTCTTTGGGCTTCCACCCCACCCCACCCCTTAGGTCTAATCCCTGCATAGTGACAGTGGCCATGAAGTCTGGGCCAACATCAGGCTCCAACCTGCCAGAATGCACACACACTCCCTCTTTGCCCTGGGGTGCGCACCCCCAGGCTGAACCCAAGGAGGACCAAGATGGCCTGGGGAACCCTGAGCCACAGAGCTGCCAGCCTGAATGAACCTCAAACCTCATACAGGTTGTCATTCCCTCCTAATTCTTTCATTTAATAGAGTTGTGAAGGACCTGCCCTGTGCCAGGCACTTTGCCCAGCGCTGGGGTGGGTCCCAAGTGGCAAGAGCAAAGGTCCCTGTCCTTGTGGAGCTGACATTCCAATAGAGAAGAGAACCAGCAGACAACCAGCCAACCAAAAAATAAGACTCTTTCAGGTGGTGATAAGCTCAACAAAGGCAGCACGAGGTGTGCCCGGTTTTCCACTTCTTCCCATGACCTCATTCTGTTCTCCCCCCCCCCCAACCTCTACTCTGTACTCTAAAGGGTGAGCCCTGTGGATGGCACTCCAGGACTCCCTTGCCAGCTGCTTCTAGCTGGGTTCAGACAACAAGGAACCCTGTAAGAATTGAGGGCACCAGAGGAGAGAGGTCCAGTGTTTCCTCTCCTGCTCTCTCTCTGTCTTGCTGCCTGGGTCTGCAGAGCCGATCCTTCTAGGACGACAGCTCCAGTGTCTCCAGGCTCTGACAGGTTTCCCCAGGCCCCTGGGTGCTAACAGCTTCTCATAGTTGCTGGTCACCAGATCCCTCATACTGGCCACATCTCTTCATATTCCCAGTTGAGCGTGCCTTGCCCTCTTCCTGGGCCCCTGACTGATACAGGCAGATGTGATAAAAGGTGCTGGGAGATAAGGGTGGTCAGAGAAGCGGTAGCTTCAGGACCGAGTTGTTCAAGAAGAATGACAAGTCAGTGTGGCTGGAACGTACTGAGTGAAGGGGAGACGAAGAGAAGATGAAGTCAAGGGTGACAGTCAAAGTATTTAACAACTGGCTGGGCACAGGCTTAAAGCTGGCTTAAAGCTCAACATTCAGAAAACTAAGATCATGGCATCTGGTCCCATCACATCATGGCAAATGATGGGGAAACAATGGAAACAGTGACAGACTTTATTTTGGGGGGCTCCAAAATCACTACAGAGGATGACTGCAGCCATGAAATTAAAAGACGCTTGCTCCTTGGAAGAAAAGTTATGACCAAACTAGACAGCTTACTAAAAAGCAGAGACATTACTTTGCCAACAAAGGTCCATCTAGTCAAGGCTATGGTTTTTCCAGTAGTCGTGTATAGATGTGAGAGTTGGACTATAAAGAAAGTTGAGCGCCGAAGAATTAATGCTTTTGACCCGGGGTGCTGGAGAAGACTCTTGAGAGTCCCTTGGACAGAAAGGAAATCCAACCAGTCCATCCTAAAGGAAATCAGTCCTAAATATTCATTGGAAGGACTGACGCTGAAGCTGAAGCTTCAATACTTTGGCCACCTGATGCGAAGAACTAACTCATTTGAAAAGACTCTGATGCTGGGAAAGATTGAAGGCAGGAGGAGAAGGGGATGACAGAGGATGAGATGGTTGGATGGCATCACTGACTCCATGGACATGGATTTGGGTGGATTCCGGGAGTTGGTGATGGACAGGGAAGCCTGGCATGCTGCAGTCCATGGGGTCGCAAAGAGTTGGACACGACTGAGTGACTGAACTGAACTGAACTGGACACAGGCACCATCTAGCCAGAAGGGCCTCCCAGCTGTAAAGGGCTGTCACACCTGCTGGACAGGAGCCCTGTAGGATCAGACAGGTGGGCAAGGGTGTATCAGCCAGGATCCCAGCAGAACTACGATGGTGCACATGAGCTGGGTCATGTGAGGACAGTTTGATAAAGGGCCTCTTTAAACAGGTGTGTGCAGGGACCTGACAAGGATGGAACAGATCTCTAGAACTGGAAGAATCCCCAGCAAGAGAGTAAAGGAGAGAGCAGCTGCCAGATGCAGATCGAGCTGTGTAAAGAGGGAGGGAACACACCCAAACTGTGGTGGCCTCACGGGGAGAGCACCAATGACATCAACACCCAGCCTCGCTCTCTGCCTCCCCTACTCTGCCGCTGGTGACACCCAGGGGCCAGAGGACATCCTTATGGATCAGCCTCCTAGACCTAGAATGACATGGACAAGAGTGAAGCCTGGGTCTTAGGAGATGAATGAGAAATCTCCAGCTCTCTGATAGGTAAGACCTTGAAAGTTACAGTGACAGCCTTGCGTTTCAGGCTAAGCAGAGTGGAAAAATACCAGGAATGTGAGTGAAGGAATCTCACTTGGACCGTTTGCCTCCATCCACAGGGAGGTGATGAACAAACTCTGCTCTTGACAGCCTGGACCAAACACCTCCCAGAAGTACTTTTTGATGGTGGTTGGGAGGCAGGAAGAAGTTAAGGGCATGTCCTGGGATCTAAGCCACCTGGACAAGACTGTGGTGACAACCAGCTCAAGAAACTCAGGGACCTCCAGCCTGCAGGGGACAAACCTACATGCTCAGCACAGAGGACCATCTTGAATATGATGGAATTTGGTTTTCCTTCACCAAGTAGGCATTCCTAAGAAACCAGAAAATGCCCAAGGCTTTCCCTGAGGGGAATTGGGAAGGAGGACCTGAAGAGGGGGGCAGAAGTCCCCACAGATTCACCTTTGCCAGGCTGAGAAATGGGAGACCCTGTTTTTAAAGCCTCCTCACATGCTTCTTCTTCCAGCGGTCATGAAATTTAGGCAAGGATGCAGGAGAAAGAAGAGGGTACCCCCTCCCTGTACTCTGTGGGAATGATTGCCTACAAGACAGGGGGATGAACTATATCAAATGCCTCCCTTGGGTCCTATGAGTGTTCAGAGTTTACCGTCCCAAGATTCTACAGACCATCTGGAAGGAGGAGTAAATTTCCCACAGCTGGTATATTAGGGTCATGAAGTTCCCTAGACTAGGACCTTCTATCCCTAGACAGAAGCCCAGAGTTGGAGTCATCGCCTGCGTGTAACAGATGCACAGAAACACTGACTTAAGGCGGGAGAGAGAAACCCAATGACTAGGATTCTAATCCATGGGTTCTCATCCTGGCCATACATAAGCCATGCATGGGCTCCGCACATTGTCCCTATTGTCCTTTTTCATATTATCTCACCCAGAGTCTGAGCCAGGAATCATGATGCTCATTTCGAAAAGGAAGAAACTGAGGCTCAGAGAGGCTAAGTCCCTACCTGCCAGCTCTGCAGCTGGTCAACAGTGGAGCCAGGAGGCAGGCCCAGGACTCTGATGGTATAAGCCTGGGCCCTCCACCGCCAGCCCTCCCACCTCCCTGGAGAAGGACACAGCCCCAGAGCTTCCGTGATTCCCTCCACAGATGCTGGGGTTGCTGGAGTCTCTGGAGAGAACTCAGCACAATGTCCCCGTTCCCAGCATAGCTAGGTGGAAGCTGGATCCTGCCTGATTCATTCTTTTAATCAGGGACAGAGTGGTGGTAGCAGCTTCCTGAAGAACTCTTCAGGCTCTTATTAAAATTAAGTTATTGTTTTAATAACCACAGGGCGGAGGCAGCTGCAGCTGGGGGCCTGTGGGCCTTCAGCCGTCCTCGGGGGTCCTGATGAACAGGGTACTGCCATGTGGCACTGGGGGTTCCTGTCCCTTCACTCCACATTATGCGTCTTTCTTTCTCCTAATCCCAAGTCCACCGTGAGTGCGGAGCTGTCCTGGCAGATGTTTCTCTGATGATTAGCCATGTGGGCAAACCCTGAGTTCTGGGGGCACTTCTAAAAGGTTAATTCCATATGAGTTCTGGCTCCAGCCCCATAGATGGGGTCAAGCTAAGCCTGAAAACATATGACTCAGAGATGTTATGTAATTTGTCCAAGATTACACAGCCAGCTGAAGGCAGCACAGGGGCTTGAACCCAAGTCTGTACACGCTTTCCACTCTGTTACACAGCCTCCATGTATCTTGTGTGGGCCCTGAAAAAGGCATCTATTCCTGGGACAGGTGTGACATCACGTGGACAGACATACCTAGCAACGTCACTGTGATTTGGGGCAAATTGCCTCACTCACCTATTACTCGAATTCTTCATCTGTCATATGGGATATCAGGTCGTTGTGGGCTTTGAATGAGATAACAAATGTGGAATCGGTCTACACACTGTAAAGTGCAGTGCACCTTGAGGAGGTGCGAGCCCAGAACTGTGGGGAAGGGCAGATGCCAGAAGGTGTCAGGGCAGTGGGTGTGACAGCAGAGAAGAGCAGAGGGGAGGCGACGCGGACTGAGAAAGGATGACAGAGTCCCAACAAGGAAGAGGCATACACACAGACCTGTGGCCCAGGGGCCTTAGCCAGGTTCAGGGAGACAGGGCCATCCTGGTTGGACCACACACAGCTGGGCTCAGCTTGGGGGAGTCTTGAGGAGTTAATAGCAAGGAACCAGGAGGCCACACTTCTCTAGGACAGAGCAAAACTGGCCAGGTCAAGCAAGCTGTGGCTGGGCTGTGTGATGCCATTCCATATCTCCAGCCTCTGAAACTCAGTCTCCCCTCTGCCCAACTGAGAAAATATGTCTACTTTCTAGGGTTGTTGCGAGGATCAGCATGTATGTAGAGTGCTTGAATGTAGTAGGTGTTCAGCAAACAGTTTCCACGATGATAATGATGGTGTGCTTCTGCTCAGTTGCTAAGTCATGTTTAATTCTTTGTGACCCCCTGGACCATAGCCCTCCAGGCTCTTCTGTCCCTGAAATTTTCCAGGCAAGAAGACTGGGGTGGATTGCCATTTCCTTTTCCAGGGGATCTTCCTGACCCAGGGATCACACCCATGTCTCTTATGTCTCTTGCATTGCAGATGGGTTCTTTCCCATTTGTCCTTCTCTTTCCAACTCAATGAGCAGATATGGAACCTACAGATGGACGTGATGGACAATCTTCCAAGAGCTCTCAGCTCCCTGCAAAAGATGGTGAACTCCCCATCCCTGGAGACACCCAAGGAGATGTTTGATGTCCTTGTGTCAGTGGGGGAAGGTGATCAGTTTCAGGCAGGGGGCTGGACTCAAGACAAAAGCCCTTCCAGCTTAGAGGATGCATGATTCTATAACTCTGCGAGCTCTCATATAATCAGACTGCCCAGCCTGGCCTATAGTAAACAGGACCTTAGACTTGGAGTCAAAGAGCCATGAGCTGAATCCCAGCTCAGCAACTTCCTTCTTCTGGAAAGCTGCCTATTACTGACGAGTCCCCAAGGCGCTGCTGGTGGCTCCACACATAGAGCTCCCCCTGATCCCTGTCCCTTCAGCCCCAGAACCTGGCCTTGACCCAGCAGGTGTGTTTTGAGAAGTACATCCCCAGTCTCACCCTGTACATCCTCCCCAGCTCAATTACAGGCTCAATTTTCTTTCCGGTTTAATCCGCAAATCAATATGTGTTCATACATATTTAATCGGGAGGCTGTTTTATTAGAGTGGGGATTAGTTTTACATCTTTCTCCCCACTGCTTAGAAGGCATCCTCCACTCATGAGGAAGACGAGCAGGAGCTGGGCCTGACACCCCAGCCAAGTCAGAGAGACTGAGACCAGCACCACTCCTGGGCCATTCCTTCTCCTGGGGCTGGGGTCCTGCTCTTTCCCACCTGCCTCTCCCCCCGGCCACCTGCACCTCACCATCTCCAATTCCCACTGGAGGTCCCTCTCCAAGGAAGCTTCCTGGGGTCCTACCAGACCCACTTTCCACTTCCCCCAGCTTAGGAGCCAGGAAAACAAGGGCCAGCTGCCAGTTTGAGGTCAGGGAGTGGAGGTCACCCTCAGCCTTGCCTTCCAGAAGCAATAGATTTCTCCTTCCAACTCCGAGTCAAGGCTGAACAGAATAAATTATCGCCCTTTCAGAGCGTAATCACTGTCACACTCAGCCCCAGCTGCCATCTGCTTCTTCACCAGAATCCCCACCTAGCCAAGCTGGAAGGACGCGTGGACTTGGAGGTCACCGTGCTGGCCAGAGAAAGACAAAAGCAGGAGCACTCTGGGGCCTGGGGCAGGTGAGAGATGGCCTGGGACAGGCTTCTCAGGACGCCTGTTAAAGCAGGGCTGCAACAGTCAGAAGTGGGCAGCAACAATGTCAAACCCCAGCTGCACAGCATCGCATTTCATCCTGGTTGTATCTCTAAGGCACAGAGCCAATTCTTTTTTTTTTTTAGTTGAAGTATAATTGATCTACAATGTTGTGTTAGTTTCAGGTGTACAGAAAAGTGATTCGACTGTATAGATATAGATGTATTCTTTTTCAGAGTCTTTTCCATTAAAAGTTATTACAAGGTGTTGAATATAGTTGTGCTATACAGTAGGTCCTTATTGTTTATTTTATGTATGGTAATGTGTCTATGTTAATCCCAAACTCCTAATTTATCCTCCCCCACTTTGGAAATTGTAAGCTTGTTTTCTCTGTAAGTCCATTTCTGTTTTGTAAGTAAGTTCATTTTTATCATTTTGGGGGATCCCACTGGTGGCTCAGAGATAAAGAGTCTGCAGCCAATGCGGCAGATACTGGTTCAGTCCCTGAGTTGGAAAGATCCCCTGGAGAAGGAAATGGCAACCCGCTCCAGTATTCTTGCCTGGGAAATTCCACAGACAAGGAGGCTGGAGGTTTATAGTCCACTGGGTCACAAAGAGTTAGACATGACTTCACAACTGAACAACAATCATTTTTTTAGATCCCGCGTATACTTTGGCCACCTGATGCGAAGAGCTGACTCATTTGAAAAGACCTTGATGCTGGGAAAGATTGAGGGCAGGAGGAGAAGGGGACCACAGAGGATAAGATGGTTGGATGGCAACACTGACTCCATGGACATGGGTTTGGGTAGATTTCGGGAGTTGGTGATGGACAGGGAGGCCTGGCGTGCTGTGGTTCATGGGGTTGCAAAGAGTCAGACACGACTGAGCGACTGAACTGAACTGAACTGATGAGCAATATTGGGGCTTCCCTGGTAGCTCAGGTGGTAAAGAATCTGCCTGCAATGCAGGAGGCCCCGGTTCGATTCCTGGGTCAGGGAGATACCCTGCACAAGGGATAGGCTATCCACTCCAGTATTCGTGGGCTTCCCTGGTGACTCAGATGGTAAAGAATCCACCTGAAATGTGGGAGACCTGGGTTCGATCCGTGGGTTGGGAAGATTCCCTGGAGGAGGGCATGGCAACCCACTCCAGTATTCTTGCCTGGAGAATTCCATGGACAGAGGAGCCTAGTGGGCTACAGTCTATGGGGTCACAAAGAGTCAGGCACAACTGAGTGACTGAGCACAGCACAGCACATGAGCGATAGCAGATGATGTTTGTCTTTCCGGAGACAGAGCCTATTATTATCATGCACATATCAAGCACACGACAGAGGAGGAAACTGAGGCTCCCTGTTCTCACAGATGGGAAGTCGCTGACGTTGGAGTGGGGCAGGACGCCCCGCTGCAGAGTCTGTGCTCTTAGCGGTTTGGCTGCCCTGCTCCATCCTGCAATAATCCTCTCCCCCTCAGTCCAAGCTGCGGGCCATTTAAGGTGACATCTAGAGACAAGAGTATTTCCAGAGCACCAGTTACTGGTAGGAAATTGCCAGTCAGAGAGGAACCTGAGGATCTTGGGTAGGCTCAGAGCCTTAGCTCACAGCATCCCCTCACTCCTCCTGCCCCTTGGTGGACTCCTGCTTAAGGTCCCCATGGACGCTTCCACCGGCTCTGTGCTCGCAGCTGGCCTCATGGATGAACAAAATCAGGCATGGCCCCTCTCTCATACAACAAACTGACTTATAGGCGAGGCTGACATCAGTCAAACAATGACATCCGTGGAGGCGTGTGTGCAGACGGAGTCAAGGGTCCTAGGACATTGTGCCTCTTCCTGGACTCCTCTTTCCATCCCCACGACCACCACCCCTTAGTCGGTCACCTAGCTTCCTGCAGCTCACCCTTCAGCCAGGGCACCGTGTTACAGGGTCTGGAACTGCCCTGTGCCACCTCTTCCTAGAACTGACCCCATTCACAATGATGTGATCGCAGAGACCAGGTCTATCTTATCTACAATAGCACCTTATTCATCACTATAGTAGAAAACAAAATTGAGAAAGAAGGAAAAAAGGAAGGCAGGGCACTAGCGGTAAAGAACCCACCTGCCAATGCCGGAGACGTGAGACACAGGTTCGATCCCTGGGTTGGGAAAATCCCCTGGAGAGGGAAATGGCAACCCACTCCAGTATTCTTGCCTGGAGAATTCCATGGACAGAGGAGCCTGGTGGGCTACAGTCCATGGGGTCGCAAAGAGTCGAACACAACTGAAGCAACTTAGCGCGCGCACAAACACACACACACACACAAACACACACACACACACACACACACACACACACAGGTTTTCCCAAGAGGACAACTGTCAGCTGAATTAACACCTTCTCAGAAATCAGGGGTCCATGCCTTTCTTCCCAAAACTGCCAGAGGCAGAGGGCAGGACACCATGACCTCCACCCACTGGCTTTATATCTAATGACTTCATGAACTTGACAAAAGATTGGGATGGATATATCCCCAGAGCATTCTTCCAGCCAAGGAGCCTGCGTCCAGGGCTCAGGGACACGCGGAGCTCCTCCAGAAGCTTGCGCATCTCCCAGAGGCAGCCTTTCCCAAGCAGGTCCTCGGGACCGCCAGCTGGAAGGGCCCCACCGACACTGTGCTCTGGACAGCACAGCCAGCCGGCTCCTGCAAACCGCTTGGCAGTCGGTGTTTGACGACGGGATTAATTCCTGAACAAAACAGATAACGTAGGCAGTGTGATTCCTCATTTAGCTGTCAGATCAGGATAAAAAATGTGTGAGAGAGAAAAACCCAAGGGAAAAAAAAAATTGGATAATGATAAATTGTGACTGAATGCTCCAAAGAAACGCAAGCCGTCTCCCCCATCGTGTTGTGCCCGCTGTCACTTAATTTGAAAATATTCTAAGTGCACAGGGCCTTCTCCTTGGCACTTTCCAGCTTTTCCCGAGAAGAGCCTCATCCCCTTTGATCCACAGTCTCATTTCCTCTGCAAATACAGCAAAAATAGCAATGCATCAAAGACCCAGGCAGAAAGGTGAGCCAAGCCACCCTCCTGCATCCAGCTCCCCGCCACCACCACCTCCTCCATCAGACAGCCCTGCTCGCTGCTCCTCTCCCCAGAGGAGAGGCCTTTGCACTGCAGACTTTACAGTATCATTAGATGCACACTCAGAAGGGAGACGGAGAAAACAGAAAAAAAAAATGTTTTTGCTGTGATAAGTGTCAACTCTGCCTGTGTCTTAAAAGGACTGTTGTTTTGCCAAATGGAACATTATCCAATGTACAGAAGCTGTACACTGAAGTAAGAAGGCTTCCTAGATCAGAAATTGTTTGGCTGCCCTGGGGAGGGGGAGAGAGGAAGAATCATAGGAAAACCTCTTCTCTGGATGTTTGGTCACATCACACAAGGGTCAGGTGAAAAATTAGCAGCCTTTGGAGCCTCCTTGAGGCCTAGCCCATGCTCTTTCCACCAGGAAAGACTGGAAACTCATGCCTTGGTCCACGAAGCTCGTCTCCCTGATCACTTCTAAGAAGTGGCCTACTGAGCAGAGATACTTTGAAGGCAGCAGTTAGAGAGTCAGCCTGCCTAAGGATGTGGGGCCTCTTGGGCACCAACAAGGCTGGATGACAGGCCCTTTCCTCGCTGAGTGCCAGTTTGCCCATCCGTGGCCTGGAGGACTTCAGGGGCTAAAAGCAGTGGGCTTCTGGGGGCATCACAGTGCAGGGTTTGCCTGGGGTGTAGGGTAAGAAACACCCCCCCAGGGGGTGGATCAGCCCAAAACCTCCTCATCATTGTTTAGTCACTAAGTTGTGTCCGATTCTTTGCAGCCCCATGAACTGCAGCACACCAGGCTTCCCTGTCCTTCACTCTCTCTCAGAGTTTGCTCAAACTCACATCCATTAAGTCAGTGATGCTATCTAACCATCTCATCCTCTGCCGCCCCCTTCTTCTCTTGTCCTCAATCTTTTCCAGCATCAGAGTCTTTCCCAGTGAATCAGCTCATTGCATCAGGTGGCCAAAATATGGGAGCTTCAGCTTCTGCAACAGTCCTTCCAATGAATATTCAGGGTTGATTTCCTTTAGGATTGGCTGGTTTGATCTCCTTGCAGACCAAGGGTCTCTCAAGAGTCTTCTCCTAGAAAATCTCCTAGAAAAGAGCAAATCAGGAGATGGCTCACCCAGTGGGAGAGGAGAAACAGACACACTGTTGCCCAAGAAGACCCTAAAGGTGGCCACAAATGGAAAATGAGTCACATAACCTCACACCCACCCTATGAAGCTGGAACTGTCACCCCCACTTTAGAGATGGAAAAGTGAGGCTAAGAGAGCAAGAATAACTTGCCCAGAAACCTAGGGCCAAGCTTGCCACTCTCTCACCATAATATCCAGTCTATGGCCAAGCTCTGAGTCTCTGGACTCAGACCACATCCCTCCATCCTAACCACCACCCTAATCCAAGCCATCATCATTCTTTCTGGAGCTGCTAGGGCAGCCTCATGGCTGGCCTCCCTGCCTCCAGTCTAGTCTCCCCACCATCAACCAGAGATTGTCTTATAAAATGCAACATTGTATGAGCCCCACCTAAACCCATCAGGGGTTCCCTGTATTGCCCTCTGGGGAAATCCAGCCTCGGAAACAAGGTACTCCAGTCTCTTTCCGGTCACTACCCACTTCTATGCATCCTCATCTCTTGCCACTTCATCTTTATTCTCCAGCCTCAGCCATCAGAACCACTCTTGGTTTTCCCCAAGGTGGAAATTCTCTTTACTTCTGGCCCTTTGCCCATGCTGCTCCCTCTGCCTGGTATACCCTCTCCCCCCCCTTTCTTTGGGGCTCCTCTGAGGTGTCATGTCCTTTGACAGCCTTCTGTGAGCTCCAGCTCAGGTTAATTTCCCACCCCCTCTATTCTCCCAGAGCTCCCCATACCTCCTGCATCACATCACCTGAAACTGCCAGCATGCTGTCTGCAAACCCCACTGGCCCAGAACTTAGAGAAATTGAGGATTATGTCTACTTATATTCATCACTGTACCCTGAGCACCCAGGACCATTCCTGGCACACAGTAGGCACATAAGACCAATGATTTGCTGGACCAATGATTGAATGAATGAATAAGTGAATGGGAGAGTGAATGACGAGGCCGGAGTGAGCGCTCTTTTTCCGTACATCCAAATGTGTAAAAAGCCCAGCCAGGTCCATCAATAAGGCAAGCATTCGCTCCTCCCAGTCTGTCCTTGGCTGGGAGTCAGGTGATGGATTTCCGGAGGTGATGCATGGGAGCGTGAGTAGGGCGGAATGGATGCATGGAAGAATAGAATATAGATTTCTATAGATTAATCATTTGTCATTCCTGCCACTCGGCACGCTCGTGCACACACACTCCTCCCCTCCCCAGGCCTCTCCCCTCTCCCGAAGAAGCACAACACATCCTGCCCTTGGACCATGCAACAGGAGCACACACACTCACAACACACACACACAGCAACACAGACACATTCAGAGAGACACTTCACACAAGTTTATACATCACAAAACCCCTGAAACACACAAATGCAGACATATACTCTGAATGTTAAATTCACAGCTTCCCTACCATGTAGGATACACACAGGCACAGAGAAGGGCACACTTACTCTGTCACACACACACTCATGAATCTCCTCTCATTGCCCTTCCTCTTTTCACCTTATTCCCAAGCTCCTGTTTGTCTTCCTTACACAATCCTTCCAGGAGTGAGCCTGGGGCACTGAGCTTTCTCTCCTTTTTCTCCAGGGGAGAACCTGGACATCATCTCTCTGAGAACCCTGAGACCCAGCTCTCCCAGCCACTGGGCTGCTCCCCAGGAGCCCCTTCCAGAACCGTGCCCTGCATCCCGGCATCAAATCCCCCTTTATCACAGGTGAAGGGCAGGGGGGAAGGCAGGTCGACTCGGAGTGAAGCCCCTGGTTACCTCCACTCAGCGTGTCGCTTACATGTGTCTTGTGAGTTGCTTCCTGTCTTATGCAGAGTTGCTGAGGAAGGAATTGAAAAGAGATGGACTTTTATCTTTCATCTCAAATGAAGGAGGAAGAGCCTCAGTCCCAGCCTCTCCCTGGCCAGCCACTCTGCTTTGTGCTGGGAAGATAAGGGTCAAAGGACATGGCTCCCCTCAACATCCTTTAGGCACTTTACCTGCCCTCCCAGAGGCCCGTCTGTCCTCCCTGGCACCCAGGGCCCGAGTGTCTCCTCCCTTCTCCAGGCCTCACCCTCTGCTCCAACACCTCCCAAAGACCCACCCCCAACCCCGCCACAATAACTCCTAGGGCCAGAGACCCAGAGTCTTCCTGCACCTCTCCAAACTATAGAACAGTTATCACACTTTCCCCCAAACTGCATACCCACCAGCCATGTGAGGGCTCTCTGTTCCCTGAAGTCTATGGGGTCATCTTGGGGCTCCCTCTGCCTCAATAGCACTCAAAGGCTTTTAGCCGTGTCCTCATCACTCTCTGAGGCCCCCTTAACCCTCAGGTTTCCCCACACCCCTTATCCTGGTCATCTGCATAAACACTGAGGTTTTACCTTGTGCTGCCAGGAACATGGTTCTTGACCCTCCTTCAAGCTACCATCCTGGCTTCTGGTTATTGGAAATAAAACCCCTTAAATACCCCACTCACCCCAAAGCCCAGGGACTCAGACACCCAGGTCCCCGCCTAGTCCTATCAGGAGCTACTTCTTCTTGCACTGGTCACAACCAAACAGGGATGTCAGTTATTATATCCATTCTCATTGGTTCACTCATTTGTTTACTAAGCAAACACATTATGGCTCATTCTGCACTATGCCCCAACAGATGGGCAGTACTTCTACCAAGGGCCTGGCCCGTGGATCTTGCCATCCACAGACATCCAGAAACTTCCAGAAGAGCCAAATCCAAGGGCAGAGAGCTCAAAGCAGGAGCAGGATAACTGCTGGCTGCAAGTCAGCCAGCAACGACCTCTGCCCAGGTCCAGGGTCCCCGTCAAGACCTATAAAGGAGAGCTTGTTTACCACAAGAAGGCCAACTAGTCCCTGCCCCTGCTCCCAAGCAAGGTGGATCACAAGCCTGCCAAGCAAAGGGGGGCAATCTGCAACTATCACGCAACCCCAGAGAGGCAGCAGAAAGAACCAGCCCTTCCTGACCTTACTTATTGGTTCCCTACTTATACTCCGTGTACCAATTGACCCACCAACTTCTTAGCTTTCTGAAAGAGTGGATGAAAACCAAGGGCAGACACAGACCCTCACAGCGGGCTCCACAGAGCCTCAGAGGGGTTGTTCTTTCCTCCTGGACATCCTCGGTCATTGCCAGAGCAGGGGTTTATAAGCATCAGAACGCAGGGACCCTGAGCTCCTCAGACCCCCTCTCCCAGAGGGGTCAACCTGGGCTGGGCTGGGCTGAAGCGGCTTCTGGTGTCCCTTCTGCTGGACTCAGTGTCCTGGAACCTCTGTTTCCTCCATAGAAAGGCCCATTCACTCCAGCGTTTCCGTGGATGCTGAGGCCCAGAAGGGGGATGCATGGCACCACGTTCCGTTGCCTTTGATCTCAGCCACACTCGAGTTGCTCCAGCATTCCCGCTGCCTCACTCTCTTTGCATCTCCCTTTGAAGTCGTTAAGTAAAGATGGCTGTAGCTTACAGCCATTTCAGCTGCCTGGAGCGGGGTCTTCTCAGGCTGCCTTCCTTTGGCTATTAGCCTGTTTGCTCTGTCTGGGGGGCCCTGAAGTCCCTTCTCTGGGCCGGCCAACACCAAGGCTGGAGTGATTTGGTGTCTCTTTGTTTGCCATCCTCCCAGGAAACTTCGCCATGACTCTATTGGCCCTGCAAGCCCTGAGCTGAGCACCCCTGGAGATGCCGTAAGGGCCCCAGACAATCTCCCAAGTACAGTTTGGGGAACTCTCTGGGGGTGCTGAAGCCAGGTTGCACACCTCTGTCATCCGAGAGTTTGAATTAAGATCTGCTCAGCACTGCACCGAATGGGAAGATAGCATCTCGCCTCCCTTGCTGATACAATTTTGACTTCCTTTGGGCAAATTTCCTCTTCCCCATCCTTCCCACACTTCTGTCTTCCATCCTGCTCTCTCTATTGGCCCCATCATCCTTCTCGGCAACTCAAACCTTCCAGTGCTACCTCTGTCACTGGCATCAGAGTGAATTTTTCAGAGTGCAGTTCATGCCACTTCACTGCTATAAACACACAGCGGCTTTCCTTTGCTCCTACAGTAAAGATTAAACTCCTTAATTTCTTGACAGATACAGCCCTGTATGCCCTGGTCCCAGCCCACCATTCCAGCCTCACCCTCTCTGGCTTTTTGCCATCCTACTCCCATCCCTTGCACCCTCCCTGGGCTGGGCCTTTGCCCAAACTTGCCCCTCCCTTTCTTTGTCTAACGCATTCACCCTGCAGACCTCGGCTCAGATGTTGCAGCCTTCAGGAAGTCTTCATTGGCCCCATCATCCAGGCTAGTTCCTCCTAGGATTGCTTTCTTAGAATTGTTCTCCTTTCCTTCTAAGCACTTGCCTTGGTTTTAATTAATCACTCATTTGTGTGACTCTTTGACTAGTATCTGCCCCCACATCCCCATCAGACTATATGTCCCATGAGAATAAAGACTTTGTGTGTTTTTATTCAGAGTTATCGCCAAGACCTAACACAATGTCTTGAACATTACAGGCGCTCAGTACATGTTTGTTGGATGGATGGATGAATGGATGGATGGACAACCGTTGAGAAGATGAACACTTCTGTGGGTCTGAGGAAGCTGGCAACTTCCATCCGGGCCATCTCGTTCTCAGATCATGCCATTTTATCAGACTATGCCATTTTATCAGACCCAAAGTGAGGGTGGCTCCTAGGAAAAGACATAAGAAACAGGCCCTTCTCGTAGCCCCCACTTTGATTACTCAGTGCCACAGAACGTCAAGCACAGGGACCAGGGTTTAAGACTGGACTCCAGCCCTTCCTGAGAAATCCAGACTTTAACACATGAAACACAGTGAATGCAGAAGCCCCAGGGCTAGTAACTGTGGAACTTCACAGACCAGCCCTGCTCCTGGTAGGACTCAGCTAGACAAGCCACCTTCAGGTTTAGAACCAAGGCCAGAGAAATATACTAGGAAAATTCTGGAAAACACAGAGATGCTGTGGTGCTAAAAGGGATCAGAACCTGGAAATCTAGACCCTGACTTCAAACCTGACATTCACTTTCTCAAAACCTGACCCAGCCTGCCTTCTTGTGCCCTTGTTCCTGACCTCAAGCAGGGCCTCATAGACAACTTTCATCCTATACAGTCCAGCTTTGAGGCCTTGGGCTATTTCCTCCAGCCCTTTGAGGGGTGGCAGGGACTGACAGCTCATTCCTCAGTCCCCCCGACTTCCAACGTACACTCCCAACCCATCCAGCCCCAGGTTTCACACTAGAGGTTACATGATCTTCAGTTCTGCTAGAAATTAAGATGTACTTTCCTTTGCTGGTGGCTCAGAGGGTAAAAGCATCTGCCTGCAATGCGGGAGACCTGGGTTCAATCCCTGGGTCGGGAAGATCCCCTGGAGAAGGAAAAGGCAACCCACTCCGGTACTTTTGCCTGAAAAATCCTATGGATGGAGAAGCGTGGTAGGCTACAGTCCATGGGGTCACAAAGAGTCGGACACGACTGAGCGACTTCACTAAACTTCCGTCGTTAGTCACCCCTGCCTCAGTAAAACCAGGGGAAGAACTTTCTTCTTGCCTTTCCAACCCTCTCCTCCCAGTGCCTTTTCCAAGAGAAGGGGAAACCACACAGCAACACCCCCTTGCTGCTCCAGGCGTTTTAATGAATTCCAGCCTTCAGGGAGAAGGATGGCTGAGTTAACGGTGCTGGTGAAAAATGAGGGGAGGAACAGTGAAGCAAATTTCTTTTTATTGACTTTTAGTGAGCTATTTAATCCAAACAGCTCATTATCTGCAATATAAATATACTATATAATGGATTTTGCAATAAGAACAATTAGTTTTGCAATTAGCATGAGAATAAGCTCTCCCCAACTGCAGAGAAGGCAAGGCCCAGACTTAGGAGGCTGGGGGGAGCTGGGGGTGGGAGAGAGGCGGGAGGGAGGGAAGGAAGCAGCTCTCCAGGTGGAGAGTGCAGGGCCACCCCCCAAATCCACCCCTGCTGCCCAGATCTGCAGGGCCCCAGATCCACTGCTGGGACACTGCCAGGAGACAAGAGAGCAGACCCACGTAGGTAGCTGTGGAAAGCATGAGCTTTCGGCACATCTGGGCTCAAGGCTCAGCACCATCACATACCAGTCGTGCAGCCCCGGGAAGTCACTTACGCTCTTTCACACAAGTCACTTTCTCATATGAAAACACAGGTGTCACTTTAGTATCTTCTCACAGAGCTGTCGGGAGGATGACAGGAGGGGATTCATCTGTCCCTGGCATAGAGTATGTCCTCAACAAACGCTCCCTAGGGCACTGAGCTGCGATTTCTTTGCATCTCCTGGGCTCACCTCAAGGGAGGAAGGAATCATGTCTGTCTAGCTCATCACTGCATCCAGCCAGTATGTAGTGGGCATCTGATAAATATTTGCTGAATTACTCTTGCTAAGTGAATGAAACTCAATGGCTGCTTGACCCAGTAGTAGGCACTTAATAAATATCTCTTGAATAAATGTTGCCAAGTAAATGCAACTAACTCAGTGGCTGCTTCCCTCCTGTCGGGTGGCAGCAGCTTTGTCTCAGGGAGCCTTGCAGGCAAGCATAGTGGCAGAGACCAAGCTGCAGAAAAGAACTCCTCTGCAGCCTCATTTCTTTCTTTAAATTGAGGTATAGTTGATTTACAATATTGTGTTAGTTTCAAGTGCACAGCAAAGTGATTCAGTTGTACATATATATGTATGTATCTATACTCTTTTTAAAAATTCTGTTCCAATATAAGGGCTTTCCTGGTGGCTCAGATGGTAAAGAATCTGTCTGTAATTCAAGAGACCCAGGTTCAATCCCTGGGTTAGGAAGATCTCCTGGAGAAGGAAATGGCAACCCATTCCAGTATTCTTGCCTGGAGAATCCCATAAACAGAGGAGCCTGGCAGGTGACAGTCTGTGGGGTTGCAAAGAGTTGGACACAACTGAGCAACTAAACTTTCACTTTTTAATATGGTTTATTACAAGATATTGAATATAGTTCCTCATGCTACACAGTAAATCCTTGTTGTTTATCTATTCTATATATAGTAGTGTGTGTCTGTTAATCCCCTACTCCCAATGTATTCAATCCCTCACCACTTCCTCTTTGGTAACTATGTTTTTTTCTGTGTCTATGAACCTGTTTCTGTTATGTAAATAAATTCATTTGCATAATATTTTTTAGATTCCACCTGTAAGTGATATCATACAATATTTGTCTAATTTACTTCGCTTAGCATGATAATCTCTAGGTCCATTCATGTTGCTGAAATGTCATTATTTCATTCTTTTTAATGGTTGAGTAATATTCCATTGTATGTATGTACCACATCTTCTTTATGCATTCATCTGTTGAAAGACACAGAGGTTGCTTCCATGTCCATGTGCTGGCTGTGGGTGGAGGGTGAACGTCTGGCACACATAACCTCCAGGCAGAAAACAGAAGTCCCCCTGGCATGTGAACCCACAGGTACAGAAGACTTAGCTCCCATTCTGCTTGGGAAGGAGGAGGGTGCTGGGACCCCCAAAGGCACAAGGCCACTGACAGCTGATGGGAGGCTCTCTAGACATAATGGCCAGGAATGCTGGCTTCAGGACTCCCAGCTCCAAGGTCAATTCCTAGTCTTCTCATTCACTTGCTCTGGGACCTTGGACTAGTCACATATTTTCTTTCTGAGCCTCAGTTTCCTCATCTGTAAAGTGGGACAATGGTAATACACTACCTCCTAGGACTGGAGCAAAATAAGGTGTGGAAAGTGCCAAATGCAAACCCTGGCACCCGCCTGATGGAAGTTCTTAATGTCCTTGGCATTCTGCTTTAACGTTCAAGGCTCTCTGAAAAGGCATGCAGTTAAAGTCAAGACAGTGGACTTGTGAGGAGTGCTCTCCCGGTCTCAGTTTTCCCACCTGTCTAGGCCGATGGGGCCCATGGTGTTGGTACCTTTCTCTCCCATCCTCGCCCTTGTCCTACCTGCAGCCTCCCCAAGCTGCCTGATCCTGTGTCCTGGCTGGGCCCGGTGGCCCTCCGGCAGCAGAGCGGAGCACTGTTAGTCATGGTGTTGAGGGGTGCCATCCATCGAGGAGGCCCGCGGGATGCGTAGAGGTCATCTCCATCACAAACTGGCTGTGATTAAGCCATTACTTACCGTAATGGGATCCTTTCAGTCGGAGGCGATGCCTGCCATAGCCGATAACGCGGGCGACGGCCACGGCGGCCCGGCAGGCTGCAGTAACACACGCCCTCCCCTCGGTGACAGATTCAAGCTCTCACGCTCCTCGAAAAGTCCATTTTCCAGCACAACCGGATACACTTCCCCGTGACAAATGCCTGTTCACCTTTAATCTGTTACAAGCCGAAGAGGCCCAAAGGAAGCACTCCATCACAGGAGCAATGTTTTCATAAGCGTGTGCTTGGAGGGCTCCGAGTGAGGGGCCGAGTGGCAGTGTGTGGCTGGGATGTCTGAGCGCTTAGGGGGCGCTGTGTCAGTCTGGAGCCGAGTTTAGGAGGAGGGGGTGTGCCAGGGCGCGTGAGTCTGTGGTGAGTGGGGAGGGTCACACAGATATGCACGGTATATTTTCGTGTACCTGTGCTTAGGGAGGGCATAACGGGGTGGGGTGTCCCTGAGAGGACTCAGTCCTTTGTGTGTGCATGTGTGTGACTGCAAATGCATGTCCCCGAGTGAGGGCATGTCTCCTTTCCTGCAGTGTGTAAGGAAAGATGAGTGCCTGGGCGTGTGTACTCACATACATGCATTGGACTTGGAGTCTCCAGAGCGTGCAGCAGTAGCCCTGCATATGAGTGTGTGTGCTTGAATTCCCGTGCATCTGATGGAGCACGTCCAGGGGCATGAGCATTCATGTGTCTACCTGATGAGGGATGCGTGCTGTTCAGCAGCATGACCAGCTTCCCCGGGTGTCCTGGAGAGACGGATGGAGGCCCTGAACCCAGGTCCCCTCAGGTCCTCAGACTTCACGCCAAGATCGTTCCAAGGCCTGGAAGCTGCAGATTCACTCTGCGCCAGGGCTTGGGGACTGGGATAGGAGAAAGGGGGCTACAGAGGCCAGAGCTGCTCTCCCTAGCCTAGATTCTGGGTGCAGAGACAGAGGTTCTCAGTTTCAGGTTGAAGCCAGAGGCTGCAAGAGCTTGTCCATCGGAGAATGGCCCTGGGGTGGGAGGAGCAAGGAAGCTTTGAGGACAGCCCAGAGAGGTCACTGGCTGAGCTGGAGCTGGGCCCCCAGGCTCGAGGAGCCAGAGAGGAGGAGGGAGCTCTGGTGATGGAGAGAAAGGCAGCTACATGCCTGGGAGTTACTAAAAGGGACCCTCCAGCCTGTGGCTCCCTTTTTCTGATGTGAGAAACGTGCCCCTGATGCTGGAGGGTGATGATGGGAAGAAGTGTGCCCTAGGTGTCAGCATGTGCCCGGCCTCATGCCAGCCACTTCATTTAGCATCCGCACCACTGTGTAACCAGCCCTTGGCATGCCGAGGCCCTGAGATACTGGTTTACAATACAATCAGAATCCCCCGGGACTTTCTAAGAATCTTTACTGAAGACCAACTCTGCCAGCATGTTGTGTGCATTATTTATGATGACCATGAGCAGGATTATGATAAATAGCTATTCTGGGTCAGGCATGAGTGTGTGCTTCACACACACAGTTTCATTTATAAACAACAATTCCTAGAGATAACAGTGGCCTATCAAGTGCCTGATGGGAGCTTCCCATATGTCAGGCACGAGGCTTTGTACCTGCAATAACCTTAAGATCTTACTGAAGGGTAAGGGGCAGGGCAGGGCAGCCAAGTGCCCCCAGGCCCCGGTGTTGAACTCTGGCCCATCCTCAAAGAGTCTCCTTGAGGGAAGTTTCCAGCAAGATCGTCTCCTGTTCCTGCCTTCACCCTGGAGCCTCACACAGGCTGAGCAACAGGTGGAGCTTAGGGAGCTGGTTCAAGGACTGATGGAGACTTGTGCTCTTTAACAATCAGGCGGAAAAGACCTGAGTCCTCCACTTCAACAGAAAAAAGTAGGAAGATGGCAAGGAAAATCTCCTGATCACTGAGTTCTACACAATACACACAGCAGCATTCGTGAACTGTTCCACTTTCTGATGTATTATCCAGCCCAAGGTCACACAGAGAGGGGACGTCAGAGCCAGGCTGAGGACAAGCCTCCTTCTAGCCCCTGCTCTCCCAGACATCCTGGGCTGGGGATGACCATGAACTTGGTCTTCTCAGTTCTGAAAAGAATGTACTGGGAAGTGTATGGTTGCATCTTCTCTTGAATGTTTAGTCTGTTTCCTTAAGAGATGTATGCAAACAGAGCGGTCAGGATAAGGTCAAGATGAGGCTGAGGGTGAAGAGGAGGTATAGGCTGGAGTGGAGACCTTTGACTTTAAGGACATTCCTGTGACCTTCAGGACTTGAGGATATAAGGACAAATTCTGGGTTAGTGGATGTAAGGAGAGCAGAAGGCAGGAACTTCCTGCCAGCAGTGGTACCACTGAGAAGGGCAGGAGGGCAGGACTCAGATGGACTGGCCATCACTGGGCCGGGCCCCAGCCAAGGCCCTTATACTGATGATCCCGTGACATCACTGGTTCCACCACCCAGAGCACAAAGCATCCATCCTGAAGGAGGACACTGAGGCTGAAGAAGTTTAAGTGATTTGCCCAAGTTCATAAGCTCATTGGTGGGGAAAGCAGATATGCACCCAGATCTGATGGGTTCTCTCTCCCACACATCAAACTTGGGGGAGCTGTGTACCCCATTTCTGAGCCTTCTTGGTGTAACTGTGGGCCCTGAGCATCTTCATCCTCCATGTCCACAGCTTTCAGCTCCACGGTGAACACGCCTCATCACAGCACCTGGAATCTCCTTGCCCCAGGAGCCAGGGGTCTATGCTTCCATCTCCGCCTCGTCTTCCTTCTTGAAATGCTGGTCAGAGGCCCTCTCTCGGCCTCTGAAGGAGCTGTTCACTCCCCCCAGAGCCTTTCCTCCCATAGCATGTGCCCCAGATCAGGGCAGGAGAAATCCCTCACCTCCCTCATCTCATCCCTACTGCATTGCTGCTCTGTCCAGCACATTCCATGTGAGGAAACGTTTCCAATGCTGACCATCTGAGACTACTGCCTGAGAAACAGCCTTTTCTCCAGACCATGACCCTGCCCAAGCAAGACCCTCCCCAATGGGTGTTTAGTTCACCTCTGGAGGAATAAGTGATTGACCTGGTAAGTGGATGAGAAAAACCCCTAGTTATCCTCCAGATCTCAGATTAAACATCATTTCCTCGAAGACCTCCCTGACCCATTCTCAGAGTCTGATTGCACTGCACACCAGTCCCTCAAGTAACAGAGTTTACAACCAAACCATAAATAGCATGACACAGTGTGGGACATCTGCGCCCTGCTACCAGGCTATATACCCCACGCAAGGGGAGCTGGGCTTATCCTGAATCCCCAGCACTCAGCACAGAACTCTGCACATGATAGGAAGGCAAGCGATAATTAGTGAATGAATGAATGAACAAACATTTGCTCCAGGCAGAGCCAGGGCACCCTCCTCTGGGCGCCTGCAGCCCCCTGGACACAGCTTCCTGATTACCCTATCACCCGATGTGAGCGTCTCTCATTCACAGTCTCAAACTCACAGCTCCAGAGCCAAGTCTGGCCCAGTAACAGATTTAAAGTAAGTCATTTTATATTTTAAAAAATCACTGTATTATGTCTGTGGTAAGAATAGGGTGTTCTTACCTAAGAACAACAACCAAGTCTCCAGATGGCCTGTGGTTGGGAATCCACTTGCCAATGCAGGGGTACAAGGGTTCGATCCCTGATCCAGGAAGATCTCACATGTCGCAGGGCAACTAAGACTTTGCACTGCAACTACTGAAGCCTGCGTGCCCTAGAGCCCATGCTCCACAACAAGAGAAGCCTCTGCACCACAACTGGAAAGTAGCCCCCACTTGCTGCTGCTAGAGAAAGACTGCACGCAGCAACAAAAACCCAGTACAGTCAAAAATAACTTATTCTTAAAAGTCAATATATTAACTGAAGGATGGGAAGATCTGACAACAATCAGTGGAGCTAAGTGGTAGCTGAACTGCTCTTTAGATGAGCACCAAGTCTTCAGAGCTGACTCATTGGAGAAGACCCTGATGCTGAGAAACACTGAGGGCAGGAGGAGAAGGAGGCGACGGCAGAAGAGATGGTGGGATGGCATCACTGACTCAAGGGACATGAGTTTGAGCAAACTCTGGGACATAATGCAGGACAGGGAAGTCTGGCATATTGCAGTCCGTGGGGTCCCAAAGAGTCGGACATGACTTTTCAACTGAAAAACAACAACAAAAGTTTCCAGATGGCCAAGGCCTCCCAAGTCCCTATTCTTACTGCAGACCTGCTTCCTCGTCTCTGTTATCTGCCCAAACATTGTGAGCATGTGGGTTTGTGAGCTCCTGCTGTTTCCGTAACACTGCCCTCCCTTCAAGGCTGTGAGATCCCTAACGTCAGAGCATCCCCCATGGGGCCAGGCACAGAGCAGAGGAACAATAAGCATTAGCTGAGTGAGTGAATACAAGCAACAATAGGAGGAAGCTCCAGGGAGTGGTAAGACCAAGTGGAGCAAATTTGGGGATTAGAAGAGAAAGCCTTCCCTAAAGGAATGGGAGCACCAGATTATATGCTCTTTAAAGATTAGTTAAGAAAAGATAATTGAGTGCACCAAACACTTCACATTTTGTCTCATTAGCTTGCCTGTGCTTAAAGTTGGGGGGTGGTGAGTAGGTTAATTTCATTGAACTGGTTTAATAAATAGAAATCCATTTTTCAATGTCTCCCGAGGATGGAAATCCTCGGCTGTTTTCTGGCTTCCAAAGGGGGCTTGGGACTCTACTGCCACCTGGTGGTAATTATTACATATTGCAGGAAGAGTTTTACAAGGATAACGGAGCCAACCTGGACCCACCCCCATCCAGTCCCCAGGCAGAACCACCCTTCACAAAGGGAAGGTACAAAATAGGGCAGAAGTGACTGATTAAAAAGAGAAATTCAAATCGCAATTGCTGAGCATTCGAGGCACTTGAGTCAAGCTAAGTCTGCCCCAACCCTTGATTACCTTGACTGTAATCAAGACAGACCTAAATAATCCTAACACAAGTGAGGCTGAAGGCCAAGTCCAGAATTGTCACATCCTCTGAGTGTGAGTGTTGCAGCTCAGCTTGAACTAACCAGAATACTCAGTAATATAGGCCAGTTCAGTTCAGTTCAGTCACTCGGTCATGTCTGACTCTTTGCGACCCCAAGAACCACAGCATGCCAGGCCTCCCTGTCCATTACCAACTCCCAGAGTCCACCCAAACTCATGTTCATTGAGTCGGTGATGCCATCCAACCATCTCATCCTCTGTCGTCCCCTTCTCCTCCTGCCCTCAGTCTTTCCCAGCATCAGGGTCTTTTCAAATGAGTCAGCTCTTCACATCAGGTGGCCAAAGTATTGGAGTTTCAGCTTCAACATCAGTCCTTCCAATGAACACCCAGGACTGATCTCCTTTAGGACGGACTGGTTGGATCTCCTTGCAGTCCAAGGGACTCTCAAGAGTCTTCTCCAACACCACAGTTCAAAAGCATCAATTCTTTGGCACTCAGTTTTCTTTATAGTTCAGCTCTCACATCCATACATGACTACTGGAAAAACTATAACCTTGACGAGACAGACCTTTGTTGAAAAAGTAATGTCTCGGCTTTTTAATATGCTGTCTAGGTTGGTCATAACTTTCCTTCCAAGGAGTAAGCGCCTTTTAATTTCATGGCTGCAGTCACCATATAGGCCAGGCACCGAGCAAAGTGCTTACTTCCTCTTTTTATTTTTTTTCTCCAGCACAACTTTACAACAATCTTTTGAATTAAGTCCATTTAGCATCCCATTCTGCAGATGAGGAAAAATGAGGCTCAAAGAGGTGAAGCCTCTTACCCAAAGAGCTAGTGAGTAGCAGAGAAAGAATTCAGATCTGGCTTAGACCTGGCCGACTTCAGACCCCCTCACCATTTCTTTACTCGCCTACCTAACCTGTTCTAGACCCAAAGTGGCCTCTTTGAGATTCCAGGGCCCACCAGAAATCAGCGTCTCCCCCTCATCGCCTCAGCAGTCCTGTCCTGGAAAGACTAGATACGCACAAAGAATGGTGGTAAAGTGCCTGCCTCACACCTTGGTTCTGCTCCCACCCGTCTTGCTGGCCCCCCCCGCAGCCTCTAATCCACAGGGCCCTCATGCTCTGGAGCTTCTCCCAGGCCTGTGTGCCCCAGGGGAGACCAGCTGCTGATACAGAGTCTGGAGCCATGGCCCTCTGTCATCTCCATGCCAAGTCACAGCCTGTCTGGGCAGCACGGAGCCTTGTTTGCTGATTGGCAAGTTCACAATATGGGCCGGTGCTCCCCGGAGAGAAATACAAAACCATAATTGTCCCCAGATTGGCTTGTGTTCTTTATGGAAAGAAACAATACGCAGCCTTTGTGTTTGAAAAAAAAAATAACTGAAACAAAAAATTTCCAGTTCACACTTTTGAATTGAGAGAAATAAGTAAACACTATTTCCCAAATCCATGTTCACTGGGAAACCTCCTTTTATTATATTTATGCAAAAACATGAGCCGAATCTCATCCTACGCCACTATAAAACACATTCGATAATAAAATGCAAACGCTATTTGCAAAGAATTACAGAGGATCAAGCTCTGGCCGATTGTGCAGAGTCGTTTAAAATTAAGAGTTTTAAGCTTCACGAATCCCAATTTTATTTTGTAATAATCTATGCCTTTAACTTACCCTGTTTATATTTGCTCCGAATAATGTAGCCAAAAATCCACCGAACATTGATTGTGAAAAGGGTAACTCATTATCTGCTTCTGCCCAGAAATAACAGAGGAAGAAAGGAAGGTGTTTGCTTGCACTCCCACAATTCTTTGGAAATATTTGCTTTCAGATGCTTTGTAATATTGTGCAGTGTGCATATTTCTGCATGGGAGCTTTGCAATTTTGAAAAGATACCAAAAGGAGCAGAAAAAGAGACTAAAGAAGGTTTGCACCTTCTTTAGCCCGTGATACCCTGGAGCCTAACCTGCATGCCCACCTGAGGGGTTCTGGGACATTGCCGTGGCTCTCCTGGGAGCATTCACATGACGGGCCAGCCAGGAGGATTGGGGGTGGTTGCTGGAAGGATCTCACCCTATGACATTAAAGGAATATAGAGAGCCAATGCCCCAGTGCTAAAGAAGACACTCTGAGGAGGGTGGCATGTGGAGGAAAGTCAGCCTGAGCCAAAGGAGTGGATGACTGCATGGCTCACCATGCCAGGGGGCAGGCAGGAGCTTCTTTAGCGGTGTTAAGACCTTTGGTCACCCAGTAGGAAAGGACAGGAGACACTAGCAGTGCCAGGGTACAGTCCAGTTCATGGGCCTGCTGACCAGTCCCTGGGAGCTGGGCCCCCAATTCACCCCAGTTTTCACATAAACTCTCTGGGACTTATAGACCAAGAGGCTTAGAGATCTTTCTCACTTAAGTGAGGAAGGGAGAGGGGAGGTGCCCAGCAGGAGGATGGGTAAGGTCTAGGAAGCAGCACTGAAGCCTGGTCCCTCCAGCATCCCCATTCACAGCCTGCCTGCACTTCTTTTCCTTCTTCCTTCATCCACCTTATTCACTGTTCCTCTTCTCATTACTGCTAAGAGTCACATTAAAACTCTCTGACCTTTATGTAACATTATTCTGCTTTCTCCAGAACACTTGTGGTACACAAATGCTTCTTAAACTGGGGTGCACATGGCCTTGGGGGCCTCCCATCCACGGGCCAGGGAGTTTGCAGAGCCACGTGGCCCATCCTGCTGGCATTAAAATTACCCAATGGTTAAATAACTTAAAACATTGTCTTTGTGCTAAAAGAAAGAACACGGATATATTATGGAGCAGGATGCAAAATACACATAAAATTTTAAGCCCAGTAAGACTTCAAATAAACTGCAAGCTTGTGGCAGGCTGCTTTAAAGCTACACCCTCAAACCCTCAGGGTACCTGTTTACTCTCTTTTGCCGTTAGGTTTTGCTTTGGTGGAAAAGTTTGAGAAGCTCTGACTCACTTTATCACATGAAAACTTCACAACAGCCCTTTCAAAGTAAGGCAGTTTTAGAGAAGGAGGAATGGGGACCAGAGATGCTGAGAAATTTGCCCCAGGTTACCCAGCAAGCAGGCGTCAGAGCCTAAATATTGTCTGGGTAGTCTAACTGCAAGTCTAGCATTGACTCCACACCAAGGTACTGCCAGGCACATTGACCCACTGGAGGCAAAAGGCCCTGGAGGTAGGTAGTGGTGAGCCTACAGCTAGAGAGGATGCTTTACAAACTTATAAAGTCCTCCCCCATAACACATGGCTTCAAAATTCATGGGCAAGAAGATGCTCCATACCTGGGGAGCTAAGACCCAGGTGGCTGCAATTCTTACATCACCCAGATAAGCCACTGTCAACTCTGGACCACCGACCTCAGGAGCTGAGGGCAGAGAAGGGGGCCCCTGGTTCTTCCTGGTGAGACTCTAAAGGCAGGGGCCAGACATGTGGGGTCCAGGTGAGCCCACTCTCTTCCTCAGTGCTCAGGGCTATCAGGGCAGGTACTCGGCTCCCAACCGTCGGGCCCAGCAGGACTCTGGAGGCAGCCGCCCAACGGTTGGCTGGAGGAAGGATTTGAATTCAAATCAGGCTGACTCCCAACTCCTACCCTTCCCAAGCTGCCTGTGGTTATGAAAGGAGTCCCATCCTGGAGTCAGGAGGCCTGAGTTCTAGCTTCTCCAGGAGGGGTTATATGAGTTGGGCCAGTGCCTTCACTGCTCTGGTCCTTGTAAAGCGGGTGTCACTCCAGCACCCAGGGTTTCTAGACCCAGAGATACTTGGGTTCAAATTTCAGTTTTCCCACTCACTAGCTCTGCGGTCTCAGGCCAACTCTCACATGCCTGTGCCTTAGTCTCCCCATCTGTAAGTGGGGACACAACTGGTGCCCAGCTCACAGGATCTTCACGAGGATTAAATGAGTTCATCCACATGAGACACTTGGAAGGAGCCCTGTACGGAGCTGCGCTCAATAGAGGTAAGATGTTATTGTCTAAAAATGAGAGTGAAGGGGGACTTCCCTGGTGGTCCAGTGGCTGAGACTCCACAGTTCCAATGCAGGGGGCGTGGGTCTGATCCTGTCAAAGAACTGGATCCCACATACCACAACTAAAGATCCTGTGTACCGCAGCTAGACCAGCATAATCAAATAAATAAATATCAACTTTTAAAACATGAGAGTGAAGGGAAAATGGACATCGAAGGAACATATCTCAACATAATAAAGGCCATATATGACAAACCCATGGGCTTCCCTGGTAGCTCTGCTGGTAAAGAATCTGCCTGCAACAGAGAAGACCCTGGTTTGATTCCTAGGTCAGGAAGATTTCCTGGAGAAGGGATAGGCTATCCACTCCAGTGTTCTTGGGCTTCCCTGGTAGCTCAAAGGTAAATTATCTGCCTGCAATGTGGGAGACGTAGATTTTTTTCCCTGGGTTAGGAAGATCCTCTGGAGGAGGGCATGGCAACCCACTCCAGTATTCTTGCCTGGAGAATCCCCGTGGACAGAGGAGCCTGGTGGGCTATAGTCCATGGGATGGCAAAGAGTCAGACAGGACTGAGTGACTCAGCACAGCACACAGCATGACAAACCCACAGCAAACATTATGCTCAATGGTGAAAAGCTGAAAACATTTCCTCTAAGATCAGGAACATGACAGGGGCACCCATTCTTACCACTATTGTTCAATATAGTTTTGGAAGTCCTAGCCACAGCAATCAGAGAAGAAAAAGAAATAAAAGGAATCCAGATTGGTAAAGAAGTAAAACTCTCACCATTTGTAGATGACATGATACTATACATAGAAAACCCTAAAGTTGCCACCAGAAAATTACTAGAGCTAATCAATGAATTTAGTAAAATATCAGAATACAAATTTAATAAACAGAAGTCCCTTGCATTCTTGTATGCAAACAATGAAAAATCAGAAAGAGAAATTAAGGGAACTCCCGTTCACCATTGCAACAAAAAGAATAAAATACCTAGGAATAAACCTACCTAAGGAGACAAAACTGGTGATGGAAGTAAAGTCTGATGCTGTAAAGAACAATATTGCATAGGAACCTGGAATGTTAGGTCCATGAATCAAGGTAAATTGGAAGTAGTCAAACAGGAGATGGCAAGAGTGAACATCGACATTTTAGGAATCAGTGAACTAAAATGGACTGGAATGGGTGGATTTACCTCAGATGACCATTATAGCTACTACTGTGGACAAGAATCCCTTAGAAGAAATGGAGTAGCCCTCATAGTCAACAAGAGTCCGAAATGCAGTACTTGGATGCAATCTCAGAAATGACAGAATAATCTCTGTTTGTTTCCAAGGCAAACCATTCAATATCACAGTAATCCAAGTCTATGCCCCAAGCAGTAATGCTGAAGAAGTTGAAGTTGAACGGTTCTATGAAGACCTACAAGACCTTCTAGAACTAACACCCGAAAAAGATGTCCTTTTTATTATAGGGGACTAAAATGCAAAAGTAGGAAGTCAGGAGATACCTGGAGAAACAGGCAAATTTGGCCTTGGAGTACAGAATGAAGCAGGGCAAAGGCTAATAGAGTTTTGCCAAGAGAATGCACTGGTCATAGCAAACACCCTCTTCCAACAACACAAGAGAAGACTCTACACATGGACATCACCAGATGGTCAATACTGAAATCAGATTAATTATATTCTTTGCAGCCAAACATGGAGAAGCTCCATACAGTCAGCAAAAACAAGACCAGCAGCTGACTGTGGCTCAGATCATAAACTCCTTATTGCAAAATTCAGAATTAAATTGAAGTAGGGAAACCACTAGACCATTAAGGTATGCCCTAAATCAAATCCCTTATGATTATACAGTGGAAGTGACAAATAGATTCAAGGGACTAGATCTGATAAACAGAGTGCCTGAAGAACTATGGATGGAGGTTCGTGACATTGTACAGGAGACAGTGATCAAGACCATCCCCAAGAGAAAGAAAGGCAAAATGGTTGTCTGAGGAGGCCTTACAAATAGCTGAGCAAAGAAGAGAAGCAAAAGACAAAGGAGAAAAGGAAAGATGTAACCATTTAAATGCAGAGTTCCAAAGAATAGCACGGAGAGAAAAGAAAGCCTTCCTCAGTGATCAATGCAAACAAATAGAGGAAAACAATAAAAATGGGAAAGACCAGAGACCACTTCAAGAAAATTAGTGATACCAAGGGAACATTTCATGCAAAGATGGGCATAATAAAGGACAGAAATGGTATGGACCTAACAGAAGCAGAAGATATTAAAAAGAGATGGCAAGAATACACAGAAGAAATATACAGAAAAGATCTTCATGACCCAGATAAACATGACGGTGTAATCACTCACCTAGAGCCAGACATCCTGGAATGAAAAGTCAAGTGGGCCTTAGGAAGCATCACTATGAGCAAAGCTAGTGGAGGTGATTGAATTTCAGTTGAACTAATTCAAAGCCTGAAAGATGATGCTGTGAAAGTGCTGCACTCAAAATGCCAGCACATTTGGAAAACTCAGCAGTGGCCACAAGACTGGAAAAGGTCAGTTTTCATTCCAATCCCAAAGAAAGGCAATGCCAAAGAATGTTTAAACTACTGCACATTTTCACTCATCTCACATGCTAAAGATCCCCTGGAGAAGGAAATGGCAACCCACTCCAGTATTCTTGCCTGGAAAATCCCATGGACGGAGGAGCCTGGTAGGCTACAGTCCATGGGGTCGCAAAGAGTCGGACACGACTGAGCGACTTCCCTCACTCACTCACTCACTTCACATGCTACCAAAGTAATGCTCAAAACTCTCCAAGGCAGGCTTCAACAGTACGTGAACTGTGAACTTCCAGATGTTCAAGCTGAGTTTAGAAAAGGCAGAGGAACCAGAGATCAAATTGTCAACATCTGTTGGATCATCAAAAAAGCAAGAGAGTTCCAGAAAAACATCTATTTCTGCTTTATTGATTATGCCAAAGCCTTTGACTGTGTGGATCACAACAAACTGGAAAATCCTTCAAGAGATGGGAATACCAGACCACCTGACCCACCTCCTGAGAAATCTGTATGCAGGTCAAGAAGCAACGGTTAGAACTGGACATGGAACAGATTGGTTCCAAATCAGGAAAGGAGTACGTCAAGGTTGTATATTGTCACCCTGCTTGTTTAAATTATATGCAGAGTATATCATTCGAAATGCCCGGTGGGATGAAGCAAAAGCTGGAATCAAGATTGCCGGGAGAAATATCAATAACTTCAGATATGCAGATGACACCACCCTTATGGCAGAAAGTGAAGAACTAAAGAACCTCTTGATGAAAGTGAAAGAGGAGAGCAAAAAAGTTGGCTCAAAACTCAACATTCAGAAAACTAAGATCATGGCATCTGATCCCATCATTTCATGGCAAATAGATGGGGGAAAAATGGAAACAGTGACAGACTTTATTTTGGGGGGCTCCAAAATCACTGCAGATAGTGACTGCAGCCATGAAATTAAAAGATGCTTGCTCCTTGGAAGAAAAGCTACGACCAACCTAGACAGCATATTAAAATGCAGAGACACTACTTTGCCAGCAAAGGTCCAACTAGTCAAGGCTATGGTTTTTCCAGTAGTCATTTATGGATGTGAGAGTTGGACTATAAAGAAAGCTGAGTGCTTAAGAATGATGCTTTTGAACTGTGGTGTCGGAGAAGATTCTTGAGAGTCCCTTGGACTGCAAGCAGATCCAACCAGTCAATCCTAAAGGAAGTCAGTCCTGAATATTCACTGGAAGGACTGACGTTGAAGCTGAAGCTCCAATTCTTTGGCCATCTGATGCAAAGAATTGACTCTTTGGAAAAGACCCTGAATCTGGGAAAGACTGAAGGCAGGAGCAGAAGGGGACTACAGAGGATGAGATGGTTGGATGGTATCACCAATGCTATGGACATGAGTTTGAGTAGGCTCTGGGAGTTGGTGATGGACAGGGAAGCCTGGCGTGCTGCCGTCCATGGGGTCACAAAGAGTTGGACATGACTAAGGAACTGAACTGAATTGAAGGAGACAAAATACCTGTGTACAGAAAACTATAAGACACTGATGGAAGAAATCAAAGACGACACAAACAGATGGAGAGATATATCACATTCTTGAATTGGAAGAATAAATATTGTGAAAACGACTAAGCGATCTACAGATTCAATGCAATCTCTATCAAATTACCAATGACATTTTTCACAGACCTAGAATAAAAAATTTCACAATTCGTATGGAAACAGAAAAGACCCTGAATATCCAAAGCAATCTTGAGAAAGAAGAATGAACCTGGAAGAATCAGGCTTCCTGACTTCAGATTATACTACAAAGCTACAGTCATCAAAACAGTACAGTACTGGCACAAAAACAGAAATATAGATCAGTGGAACAAAATAGAAAACCCAGAGAAAAACACACACACTTATGAGTACCTTATCTTTGACAAAGGAGGCAAAAATATACAATGGAGAAAAGACAGCCTCTTCAATAAGTGGTGCTGGGAAAACTTGATAGCTACATGTAAAAGAATGAAACTAGAACACCTCCTAACACCATACAAGAAAATAAACTCAAAATGGCTTAAAGACCTAAACGTAAGACAAGAAACTGTAAAAATCCTAGAGGAAAACATGGGCAGAACACTCTTTGACATAAATCCACAGCAGCATCCTCTTTGACCCACCTCCTAGAGTAATGGAAATAAAAACAAAAATAAACAAGAGGGACCTAATTACACTTAAAAGCTTTTGCAGAGCAAAGGAAACTATAAACAAGGTGAAAAGACAACCCTCAGAATGAGAGGAAATAATAGCAACTGAAACAACTGACAAAGGATTAATCTAAAAAATATGTAAGAAGCTCACACAGCTCAATATCAGAAAAACAAACAACACAATCAAAAAGTGGGCAGAAGACCTAAACAGACATTTCTCCAAAGAAGACATAAAGATGGCTAATAAACACATGAAAAGATGTTCAACATCTCTCATTATTAAAGAAATGCAAATCAAAACTACAATGAGGTATCACCTCACACTGGTCAGAATAGCCATCATCAAAAACTCTACAAACAATAAATGCAGGAGATGGTGAGAAAAGGGACCCCTCTTGCACTGTTGGTGGGAATGTAAACTGATACAGCCACTAAGAAGAACAGTATGGAGATCCCTTAAAAAAAAAACTAAGAATAAAACTACCATGTGACCCAACAATCCCAGTACTGGGCATAAATGCTGAGGAAACCATAACTGAAAAATATATATGGACCCCAATGTTTATTGTAGCACTATTTACAGTAGCTACGACATGGAAGCAACCTAGATGTCCATCGACAGATGAATGGATAAATAAGTTGTGATACATATATAGAATGGAATATTACTCAGCCATAAAAAGGAACACATTTGAGTCAGTTCTAATGAGGTGGATGAACCTAGAGCCTATTATACAGAGGAAGTAAGTCAGAAAGAGGAAAACAAGTATCATGTATTAATGCATATATATAGAATCTAGAAAGATGATACGGATGAACCTATTTGCACAGCAACAGTGGAGGAGAAGGCATAGAGAACAGCCTTGTGGACACAGTAGGGGAGGGAGAGGGAGGGACGAACTGAAAGAGTTACATGGAAACCTGTACGTTAGCACATGTAAAATAGATAGCCAGTGGGAAGTTTCTGTATGATGCAGGGAGCTCAAACCCACTGCTCTGTGACAATCTAGAGGGGTAGGAAGGAGTAGGAGATGGGAGGGAGCTTCAGGAAAAAAAAGGACATATGTATACCTATGGCTGATTCATGTTGATGTATGGCAGAAGCTAATACAATACTGCAAAGAAATTATACTCCAGTAAAAAATTGTTTTAAAAAAGAATGAAATTAGAACACTTTCTAAGGTCACAAAAATAAACTCAAAATGGCTTAAACACCTAAATGTAAGACCAGAAACTGTAAAACTCCTAGAGGAAAACATAGGCAGGACACTCTTTGACATAAATCACAGCAGCATCCTCTTTGACCCACCTCCTAGAGTAATGGAAATAAAAATAAAAATAAACAAGTGGGACCTAATTAACTTGAAAGCTTTTTCAGAGCAAAGAAAACTATAAACAAGGTGAAAAGACAACCCTCAGAATGAGAGGAAATAATAGCAACTGAAACAACTGACAAAGGGTTAATCTAAAAAATATATAAGCAGCTCATGCAGCTCAATATCAGAAAAACAAACAACACAATCAAAAAGTGGACAGAAAACCTAAACAAACATTTCTCAAAAGAGTACAATGGCTAATAAACACTTGAATAAATGCTCAACATCTCTCATTATTAGAGAAAAGCAAGTCAAAACTATAATAAGGTATCACCTCACACCAGTCAGAATGGCCATCATCAAAAAAATCCACAACTAAATGCTGGAGAGAGTGCGGAGAAACTGTTGGTGGAAATGTAAATTGATACAATCACTATGGAGAACGTTATGGAGATTCCTTAAAAAAAAAAAAGCTAGGAATAAAACTACCATATGACCCAGCAATCCCACTGTTGGGCATAAACCCTCAGAAAACCATAAGTGAAAAAGACACATGTATCTCAGTGTTCATTGGAGCATTATTTACAATAGCTATGACGTGGAAGCAACTTAGATGCCCATCAACAGATGAATGGATAAAGAAGTTGTGGCACATAAATACAATGGAATATTACTCAAACATAAAAAGGAATGCGTTCAAGCCAGTTTTAATGAAGTGAATGAACCTAGAGTCTATTATACAGAGTGAAGTAAGCCAGAAAGAGAAAAGCAGATATTGAAATATTAACACATATATATGGAATGAACCTGTTCGCATGGTAAGAATAGAGATGCAGACTTAGAGAACAGATTTTTGGACACAGCCGAGTTGCAGGGGGGTGGGAAGCGAGAGTGGGATAAATTGAAAGAGTAACATTGAAACATATACATTACCATATGCAAGACAGATCGCGAATGGGAAGTCGCTATATAACACAGGGAGCTCAACGTGGTGCTCTGTGACAACCTAGAGGGCTGGGATGGGGTGGAGGGTGGGAGGGAGCTTCAGGAGGAAGGGGACATATGTATACCTGTGGCTGATTCATACTGTTGTATGCAGAAGCCAACATAATATTGTAAAGCAATTATCCTCCAATTAAAAATAAACTTGAAAAAAATGAGAGTGAAGGGATCAAATGGCGACCCCAAAGACCTCCACCCTCACAGCAGTGCACCTGATTGGTGGGTGGGCTGAAAGATGCTGTGTCACACTTAAACAGCTGCCCTGCCTCTCCCATCACCCCCAAGCTGCTCAAACTTCAAGTCCCACAACTAATATCCATTCAACAACTTATTACTGAGTATCTACTCTGGGCCAGGCATGGCTGGGGCATGGGGGACACCCTGCAGAGCCAAACCAGACACAGTCCCTGTGTGTCTAGAGCGATTAAAGGACCCACAACAAATAATAAATAGTGGTAAATTTTTGTTTAATCACTAAGTTGTGTCCGACTCTTTTGCGACCCGATGGACTGTAGCCCGCCAGGCTCCTCTGTCCATGGTATTTTCCAGGCAAGAATGATGGAGTGGGTTGCTGTTTCCTTCTCCAGGGGATCTTCCCAACCCAGGGATCGAATCTGTGTCTCCTGTATTGGCAGGCAGATGCTTTACCACTGAGCCACCTGGGAAATACTAGGTGGGAAAATAAACTAGGGGGAGGAGATAGCGATGGGGAAGTGTTTTTGATGGGCTGTTTCAGGAAGGCCTCTCTGATAAAGAAACATAGAAGTATTTATCATTTATAAATAATATTTGTCCTCCCTCATCTTTGGAGCTCAGCTGATATCCCAGCTTAGAGAACCTTTGGCATGGTGAGCACCCATGTGAGCCCAGAGACCCTCGAGGAAAACAGGGAGGGTCTGATCATCACAGAAGAGGATGCTCTGATATTATGACATTTTGAGAAAAGTGCTGAGAGTGTTTGTCCACTAATACACTCAGGTTGGGAAAAAGCTGGGACTGGGAGGCCCAGTCTAGAGTACTGACTGGGACACAGTCCAAAAGTTACAGCATCCCATCACAGAGGTGCGTCATCTGCAAGGGCGCCTGAGACAAGACGAGGTCCCAGGTCACACTCCAACAGAACCAACTTCAACGGCAAGAAAGTCATCTTAAAGTTGAACTGCTCAGCCTTCCAAATTGTGAAATAACTTCCTGAATTTAAATCTTCCAAGCTAAACTCAATGGTGTTGCTTTTTTACGGTTAATAGAGGTATAGATACTCTGTGTTCGGTATTAGAATTTATCTGTAAGTTGTTCTAATATCAGATACACAACTGTTGGTCTTCCCAGGTGGCGCTAGTGGTAGAGAACCTGCCCGCCAACGCAGGAGATGGAAGAGACGTGGGCTCAAACCCTAGGTCCCGAAGATCCCCTGGAGAAGGAAATGGCAACTCACTCCAGTATTCTTGCCTGGAGAATCCCATGGACAGAGGAGCCTGGAGGTCTACAGTCCATAGGGTCACATAGAGTCAGACACAACTGAGCAATTTAGCATGCATGCACACAAATGTTACTGCATGTTATACATATGATAGAAGGATTACAACTTCACACAATTCAAATCAATAAAAACACACTAAAACCTTAAAAATAATATTTATCATATTGTAATATTATGTGTGTGTGCTCAGTCGCTCAGTCATGTCTGACTCTTTGTGATCCTATGGTCTATAGCCTGCCAGGTTCCTGGGTCCATGGAATTTTCCAGGCAAGAATACTGGAGTGGGTTGCTATTTCCTACTCCAAGATTATAATATTGTAAACAATGTTTATTAAGAAATAGAGAAGCAAGAAGATACAGGGCTCTCTGAGAGAAGAACATTCCTGGTAGAGGAAGCAGCATGTGCAAAGGCCCTGAGAATGGGACAAGCCAAGGCCTTTGGCTTTTATTCTCAGTGTGAGAAGGTAAATTGCTCTTTAGAGCAGACAACATAGCAGATGTCTTTTCTTTCTTGCCTATCACATTCAAAAAGCTAACCCACAAGTCCAGGGTGTTGACCCACCTCGTCCAAGGTCACTCACCATCCAAACATCCCTCCCTATTGAGACAGAAAACAATAGACTCCATGCCCAATGCATGTGAAAAGCCTTGTTTTCATTAACAGAAAGGAGGATGGAGGGAATGAATGAACACAGCCTCTTCCTCACACTGAACAGTCATATTTAACGTACAGATCACAGAGGCAGGTAACTCATACACAATTAGTAGCAAATTGAAAAAGCAAAGCAAAGTAAGTTAAAAAGAGACACAGCAAAGAAAACATGCCTCCTCAATCAGCCTTTCTGAACTGCTTCAGGGCACCCTGGAGGGTCCTGTGAAATACCAAGCTTGCCAGTACTTCTGATGCAGGTGTGGCCCTGCCAAGGGTAGGCACAGTGTCTCCCATGCCTCCCAGGAGTTCAGGTGATCAGTCTCTGGAGATGCTGAGATGACGTTAAGCATGTGTCTTGGGCTGGCCATTGTGCTAAATGCCTTACCTGCCTCGTCTCCTTTAATCCCCGCCCCCCAAATCCTGGGAGGTTGGGAGGATTTTCTACCATTTTACAAAGAACACTGAGTCCCAGAGAAGTTAAGCTAAAGGTACAAAGTTCACATTCATTTGAACCCTTGTCAATTTAGGAAATTGGTACGATCTTAATTAAGAGTGGAAAAATTGGCCCAGAGATGGGAGATTGGAAGTGATGAGGCCAAGCTTTGGAGAGAGAAAGGGGTAGAGAGGCAGTATTTGTTGAGGCACAAGACAAGGCGTCTTTCTCTCACGTCTCATTCATTCTGTGTGACTGCTCTGCAGGACAAGATTGTTAGTCCAACATTCCAGATGAGGCAACTGAAGCTCGGAGGCATTGCTGGACCTGCCCAAGGTCGCTGAATGGTAGCAGAGCCCAGATTCCAAGCCAGGGGTGCCAGGCTCCACCGCCCACAGCTGCTCCTGCCCCTGGTCCTGCCACCTTGTCCCGGGACTCCCTGCCTCTGGGAAGTGGCCCCAACTTTTCCTGTGAAATGCTGTGTGACCTTGCGCTTGCGGCTCCCCTCTCTGGGTCTCAGTTTCCTCTTCCATAAAATGTAGAGGTGGGTGGAACCATCTTCAAGGCCCCCTTGACAGTGAGCCTCTGAGTCTATGACAGTCAAGAAGCAAAACACAGACCAAAACAGATCACTTGCTGACTCCTGCCCTGGGCAGCCCACGAGACAGAGCACGATCCCTGTCTGTGACCCCACCTCACCCCGGCCTCCCCACCACCTGTGCTCTCTGAGCCGATAGGGTTTCTGGCCCTGGACAGTCAGAGATCTACCCTCCTCCTGGTTTCTTTTCTCTCCCCATCCCCCTGCTCCAAACCAAATCCAGTACCTTCTATCTCCTTGGCTCCTGTTTCAATGGCCCTCACAGTCTCCACCCCCAGGACAGGTGCTTGATTCCTCCCCGTCTCTCCCACAGGCCACACAGAGCCCTAAGCTGGTCCCCCTGCCCCAGTTTCTTCCATGAGAGTAGCCAGGATCTTTCTTGAATCAGATCTTCTACATGCTCCAAATCCTTCTTCAATGACTCCCAACAGCGTATAAGACAAATCCTTGAGCGTGACATCTGACATTCAAAACCCTTCAAGATCTGGTCCTAATCAGCCTCCACCAATTAATGTCCTCCCCCACCCCCCTGCTCCTCTCCCTACATGCCAGTCATGGGGTCTGCCTTTCCACCTCACTGCCGCAGTTTATGCTATTTTTCCAGTTGGTATTTCCAGCCATCCCCTCCTCTCTGCTCCCTGCCTGATTCAAATGCCATCCCACCAAATGTCCCAGGGAGGTCACCATCTTTCCCTCCCTTCCATTCCCGTGAATCTTTTTACAGCCATGATTTATTTGATTCTGTATCTCCAGTGCCTGGCACTGAGCCTGACATATGGGATGGATGTAGATGCATATTTGATGGATGAATGGAAGTTTGACATCTCATTCCTTCGTGGGCCAGGGATTTGTTTTCGTCTAGAATGTCAGGTTACCCAAGAAAGCTCTGTCCATCACCCAGAGCACTGCCGCCTGCATAAACAATGCCTTCCAAAATCCCCTTCGCTCACGCCCTGGAGTCCTGCCAGTTTGGTACCTGGATGCTTTCTCTCTTTCATTGTTCCCTTCCTCTGATCTGTGAGGCTCTTCCTCCTCTCCTTGGTCCCCCTTGAACCCTAGGGTCCTCAGTCCAGGGGCAGGTCTGAGAGACACAAGATGAAAGACATGTAGTAGAAGAATGTGAGAAGTCACCATGAATAGTTCCTTGAGACACACATCCATTTTGTTTTTTGTTTATTTTTTTTAGGAAAGACATGCAACCAATAAGATCTAACTAAGCGATGACCATCCAAAAATGAAAGCCCATGCAGCCCATAAAATGATAAGGCAGCTCTATAGATATTGCCAAGATATAATTACGGCCTACTGTAAAGTGAGAAATTCTGATGGAATCCAGTTTGTATACTATGACTCCATCCTGGCAAAGAAGGAGCAAGTCTGAATGGCTACACACCAAAATGTCGTGGGGTCCATTTCTGGATGGTGGGGGTTATGGGTTATTTTTACATTTGTCCTCACACTTTCACACTGCCTGATCTTTTTACAAAGAGCATCAAATTTTATGTTCAGAAAAACAATAAGTGCTATTTTCATATTGAAAAAAAAGGATGAGGAAGAGGGCAGAGAAGAGAGGAGAGAAAGGAAAACTTCATCAGAAACAGACAAAGATAACTGCCCCCCAAAGACACTCTGAGCTTTTCCTGCCAACTCACCTGGGGCACCCACTGCCCAGGTAAGACCACCTGATCGTGAATCTAGTCCCCTGCCTCCAGGCCACACTCCAGGGACCAGGTTCCTTGCCATCTAACACTCAGCTCCAGCTCACACCCCTGTGCCTTTTAGCTGAGGAGTAAGTGAGCTCATCAAGACTGTTGGTTCAGACCATCCCATCTTGTTCCTCTTCCTCTGTATGAAACTCCTGGACAGGAACCCAACCCTTTACCCCCACAGCCATAAGGAGAGACTCATTCATAACACTGTACAAATGACCGATTTGGCACCATCTGAAATCTCACTCCTTCAAGGCACATGATGGGAACCCACAGTGGAGGGTTTGAATTGGTTAAAGCTGGGATGTGAATCTGCAGGGTGCTGGGCTTCCACACAGAGGCAATTAAGTCCTGGCCCCTCTCCCTAGTGTCAGGATTGCACTGACCTGGTTATTTAATTCCCCTGAGCCTCTGTTTCCTCACTTGTAAAGTGGGGACAATAACAATACAGTCAGACCGCCGAAATACTACAAGTTTGGTTCCAGACCACCACAATAAAGCGAATATTGAAATAAAACATATCATATGATTTTTTGATTACCTGGTACATATAAAAGGTGCGTGTGTGTGTGTGTGCGTGTGTGTGCGTGCACTTAGTCTGTCAGTTGTGTCCAACTCTTTGTGACCCTCTGGACTGTAGCCCGCCAGGCTCCTGTGTCCATGGAATTCTCCAGGCAAGAATACTGGAGTGTGTAGCCATTCCATTCTCCAGGGGATCTTCCCAACCCAGGGATCAAACCTGGGTCTCCTGCGTTGCAGGCAGATTTTCTACCTGAGCCACCAGGGAAGTCTATTAAGTGTGCAGTACTATTATGTCTGAGAAACAATATACATACCTTAATTTTAAAATATTGCTAAACAATATTAACCATCATCTGAGCCTTCAGCAAGTTGTAATCTTTCTGCAATAGTGACAGTCAAATGTCACTGATCACAGATCACCATAATAAATATAATAATAATGACAATTTTTAATAGACTTTACCCTTGGTGTTGTACCTTCTATAGGTTCAGACAAATTTATAATGACATGTGTCCACCATGATAGTATTGTACAGAGAAGCTTCACGCCATATAAATTTTTGTTTTAAAATTCATTTAGGTAATATTTTATTTGAGATTTTTACATCTGTATTTTTTATTGAAAGAGAGTTGACAAAGTATTGCGGGAATCACCAAAATATAGCACAGAGACATGAAGTGAGTAAATGCTGTTGGAAAATGGCACCGGCAGATTTGTTCAATGCCTGGTGGCCACAAACCTTCCATTTGGAAAAAATGCAACATCTGCAAAGTGCAATAAAACAAGGTCTGCTTGTACAGATGTCACAGGACTAGTGAGGGCGGAACCAGATGACATACATACAGCACTTAGCACAGTGCCTGGCACTTAGCAGGCACTTAATAAATGGTAGCTTTTATTATTATTAGCAGAATTGTTTTAAACCTGAGTGAGTGGGTCCTAGACAGGCCAAGGCTATTGGCAGCCCCGCTAACAACAGAAGCTCACTGTGTCCCCATCGGTTACCATTAGGAGGCTGGCAACGCCTGAGGGATTCTGATGGAGGGAAAATCGATTGGGGTGCATGCACGAGGGAAAGAACTACATTTGTCAGGGGAGGGTTGTTGCCCAAGAGAAATATAAAGGGCTCCTTTTAGCTCATTCTCTTTCCTCCTTGAGAACATCTAGTCTTATTAAAATACAATGAGGAGCATGGTTCCCACCTTCATCACGGCTAGTTGGGAAGCAGAAGATGCTCAGGCAAAGGAGAAGAAGGAAGGAAGTCATCTGTCTGTTGGGGCCAATGCCTAAGGCATCTCTAAGGATCAGGATGAAGAGAAGACGTGTGTGTGTGTGTTTGTGTGTGTGGTCAGCAGCAAGAGCACCCCAGCCAGGGCTCAGGTGCAGGGAACCTGTGCAGGATGGGTCCTGGGCATGGGGTAGGCTTGTGTGATCCCGGATCGTCTTTTAATACCAGCACCTCTCCTCTCGCTTCCTGAGTCCCACCTGTCCCAGCCAAGTCTCTCAACTCAATGCCCCCACTGATATTTTCAGCCCACATTTGCCAGTCCCATCCATGGGTCTGGGTCCATTTTCTCATTCAGCCCACAAATCTGTGTGGATGCCTGCTGGGTGCTGGGAGAGACACAGAAAGGTAACTCATTCAAACCTTCAGGGGGTGTGTCCTCTAATCACTGAGGTGTGACAGGTGCACCAACACAGCCAATCACGCCAGTCCATCAGGCCACTCTTCTGCTGAAAAATCGACAGGTCTCCGAGCACTTGCATGATGGTATCCAAAGTCTTGAGGCCAGCATCTGAATCCTCACAATCAGCCACAGGTAACCAGCTCCAGCTCCATTCTTTCTCTTCTTCCATCACTCTGCCTCCTCCGATCCAGCCTGTTGAACACCAACGTGGTCATGCCTCTGGGTCTTTGCCCATACTGTACTCTCCTCCTTTGGACAAATTTCTGCACTTCTTTCAATGTCCTGCTCAAATGCCCATTTCTCCACCTCTCTTTTCAAGCAACTCCAGGAAATTTTGGTTTCATTTCCTTCTGTGTTTCCCTAACATCAGATGCAAATATTCATTTCAGCACTTACAGTGCTATTATATATTTATACATGTTCATATTCCCCATTGATCTGTGAGCTCTTTGAAGGAAAGGCCCATGTCCTAGGAATATCTTATAATACAACAGTTCAGTTCAGTCGCTCAGTCATGTCTGACTCTTTGCGACCCCATGAACTGCAGCACGCCAGGCCTCCCTGTCCATCACCAACTCCCGGAATCCACCCAAACCCATGTCCATGGAGTCGGTGATGCCATCCAACCATCTCATCCTCTGTCGTCCCCTTCTCCTCCTGCCCTCAATCTTTCCCAGCATCAAGGTCTTTTCAAATGAGTCAGCCCTTCGCATCAGGTGGCCAAAGTATTGGAGTTTCAGCTTCAGCATCAGTCCTTCCAATGAATAGTTAGGACTGATTTCCTTTAGGATGGACTGGTTGGATCTCCTTGCAGTCCAAGGGACTCTCAAGAGTCTTCTCCAACACCACAGTTCAAAAGCATCAATTCTTCTGTGCTCAGCTTTCTTTATAAAGCAGTAGGGGATTAATAAATGTTTGCCTAATATAATAGAGATGGACAATAAATATAAGGAAAAAACGCTCAACCTCCCTAGTAGTGGGAATTTCTCTGATGGTTAAGACTCTGTGACTCCAATGCAGGGGGCAAAAGTTTGATACCTGGTCAGGGAAGTAAGATCCCGTATGCTGTGTGACACCACCAAAAAGTTTTGCTTCCCTGGTAGCTCAGATCGTAAAGAGTCTGCCTGTAATACGGGAGAGCCGGGTTCAATCCCTGGGTCAGGAAGATCCCCTGAAGAAGGAAATGGCAACCTATTCCAGCAGTCTTGCCTGGAAAATCCCATGGACAGAGGAGCCTGGCGGGCTACAGTCCATGTGGTCACAAAGAGTTGGACATGACTGAGAGACTAACACTTTCCCTAGTAGTAAAGGAAATGCAAATGATAACAAAAATAAGATGCCATTTTCACATATTGGAGTAGCAAAAATTGTAAATGATTGATAATATCCAGTTCTGATGAATATGTGAGGGCAAGGATTGGAAGAACAGGAATTGCTACAATCTTTTAGAGGTAATCTGCTAACAGAATAAGTATACCTGTTGACTCTTCACTAACTCTATTATGAATTTGTCCTATGGAAATAAAAGCACTTGCACATAACCAATGTTACTTATCTATTGCTTCGTAACAAACTGCCCCAAAGCTTAGATGCTTGAGACAACACCCATGTATTGTCTCACAGTTTCTCTGGGTCAGGAATCCAAGCACTTCTTAGCTGGGTCCTCCAGCTCAGAATCTCTCGTGAGGCTGCCATCAAGGTTTCTGCTGAGGGATTTCTCTGGTGGTCTTATGGTTAAGAATTCACCTGCCCAACGCAGGGGACACAGGTTCAATCCCTGGTCTGGGAACTAAGATCCCACATTCCGTGGGGCAACCAAGTTTGTGCACCGCAACTGCTGAGCCTGTGCCCTAGAGCCCGTGCTCCCCAGCAAGAGAAGCCACTGCAATGAGAAACCTACGCACCACCGCAAAGGTAGTTCCCTCTCACTTCAGCTAGAGAATGCCTGCACACAGCAACAAAAACCCAGCACACACAAAAATAAATAAATAAATAATGTTTTTTAAAAAGGTGTCTGCCAGGGATGCAGTCCTCCAAAGGCTTCACTGTGGAAGGATCTGTTTCCAAGCTCACCTGCATGGCTGCTGGCAAGATCAACTTCTCCAGGGCCTTTGGATGGAGTTCTTCAGTTCCTCACTGGTGACTGGCCAGAAGCCACCCTCACTTCCTTGCCAGGTGGCTCTCTGTATCAGAACAAGCCCAAGAGAAGAGCCAGAGAGAGAAGACCAAGACAGCAGAAGTTGCAGTCTTTTGTAACTAATCCCAGAAGTGACATCCTGTCACTGTTGCCATATTCTAGTCATTAGAAGCAAGTCACTGGGTCCAGCTCCCACTCAAGGAGAGGAGAATACACAAGGGCATGAATACAGGAGGCAAGGGTCATTGGGAACCATGTCAGAATCTATCTACACAGGGTGTGTGTGTGTGTGTGTGTGTTAGCATGAATCACAAAGAAAGCTATAAAAATAACTCTCCAAACCAGAGGTTCCTGGAGAGAGGAGCAGGATTGGAGAGGGAAGAAAAGTGGAAGGAGTAAATTCTTGATTTTTTTTTTTTTTGTAAATCTCTATTTCGTTTGACTTCTGAAATAAGTAAGCATTGCTTTTACAACTTAATAAATTAAATAAATAAATTATAATATCGCACAATCAATGCCAAAAGTATCCTGTGAATTGAAAGGGGGAAATCCATCTTAGCTTAGAGAGAGAGGTGGAAAATCAAGGAAGGCTTCACAGAGGAGATGGTATTTGGAGTGAGTCTTGAAATAGAGGCTAAGCTAGGATGTGCAGAAATGGTAGGAATGACACAGGAAGAGAAGGATGAAACAGAAGGCAAATTAACTGTCCAAGAGCCAAAGAGCAGTCAAGGTGACCAGGGGAACAGAGCCCACATACTCAGCTGAGGCACCCGGCCCAACCAGGCGTGTGTCTACCTGGCTTTCTCCATCTCCAAGTCAGAGGGGCTACAGAAGGCTCTTTGGAGGCTGTGGCAACTGCCAGGGTCTCTGGCAGAAGTTTCTAGACTTTTGTACCTGCTCATACTGCTTCCAAACCCCAATCACAAGCACTAGTCCCATTCTAAGAGGTCCATGGGCAAAGGCCCTTGGGAGCCAGAAGCTTGTCCTATTGAAGCTCTCCAAAGAGACCCAGTAGGAGAGGAGAAATGCCAACACCTCCTTTCTCTCTCCGTGGCTGCACTTAAGGGAACCTCTATTCATCTCAGAAACAGAGTCCACGCTCTGGTTGCTGTCTGGAGCAAATCCCTCCCTGTCCATTAACTTCATTAAATTCACCCAACCTACCTCCAGGGAGAACCAGCTCCATCAGAGCCACAGTGCTGGGCTGGCTCCTGCACAGTGGTCTCTGGGACAAAAGGGAAATTAGAAACACAGAACTGAATCCAACAAAAGGGTTGTGGTTATATGTAAAAGTAAACCACAAGAAACGTAATCCTTCAAAGACTTCCCCTATCACCTGCTCTGGGAGAGGCCTCACACTGGGCTTTGGGGAGGGAGGAGGCTGAGAGCCAGCTCTGTGGCCTGGTTATGGCCGTTGGCCATATTGTTGTTGTTGTTGTTGTTGTTTTTGTTGTTGTCGTTCAGTCGCTCAGTCATGGCAATCCCATGGACTTTGCAATCCCATGGACTGTAGCATGCCAGGCTTCCCTGTCCTTCACTGTCTCCCAGAGTTGGCTCAAACTCATGTCCATCGAGTCAGTGATGCCACCCAACCATCTCATCCTCTGTCACCCCCTTTTCCTCCCGCCCTCAATCTTTCCCAGCATCAGGGTCTTTTCCAATGAGTCGGCTCATCACATCAGGTGGCTAAAGGATTGGAGCTTCAGCATCAGTCCTTCCAATGAATATTCAGGGATGATTTCCTTTAGGATTGACAGGTTTGCTCTCCTTGCAGTTCAAGGGACTCTCAAGAGTCTTCTCCAGCACCACAGTTCGAAAGCATCAATTCTTTGGTGCTCAGCCTTCTTTATGGTCCAACTCTTGACATGTGCATGTGACTACTGGAAAAACCATAGCTTGGACTATATGGAAATATGTGGGGGTCAAGAAAACTGTATCAGACCATCCAGCAGGATGGTGTGGTGGATAAGGGAGGTGGGGAGTCAAGAAAAGTTTCACAAAGAGGAAAGAGGCAGGGTTTCTTCATTGAAGAGTGAGAAGGAGGCTGATGAGAAGAGAGAGAGATCAGGGACCTCAAGCAGAGGAAACTGCACAGGCAAAGATGTGGCATCTGGGTCTGCAGTTCAGTGGGGCTGAAACAGGAAAGAGGGGAGGGGGAGGGGAGGGGAAGGATAGTGGGAGGAGAGAGAGGAAGGGAGGACAGGGCCAGCTGGTTACAAAGTAACCTGGGGGCTGTGATTCATGCAAGATGATTTTTAAAAGTGTAACCTGCGGGGAAAGATAGGAAGTGGATGGGGAAGGAAAGAGGAGAGGAGGAATAGACTTTTACTTATGTCTTTCAGGGTTTTTTATAGCAAGTCTATTACTGTTACATTTTTTTAGAATTTTAAACTTTCTCTCTTGGCTAAGATGGCAATTAATTGTCAATAGCTGTGATTTATTGACGACTTACGCTGAGGTCTTTTCACACATTATCTTGCTTAATCCTCACACTAACCCTCTGAAATAGGTACTATTATACCCATTTTCCAGATGAGAAACTGAAGGCCTGGGAGATAAGGTGACGCTGAAGGTCATGCACACAAATAAGCAAATGAGCCAGAATTTGAACCCGGGTTTGCTGACCCCAAGCCGGAGTTCCTAACACTCAACTCCGCAGCCTCCTGGTAGTCCACAGGACAGGGAGCAAGCTCGTCACTTTCACAGATGCAGTGAGGCCAGGAGACAAAGCAAATACTCAGGACAACAGAGCCAGCTCTGAACCATCTGGGTAGGCTGGGGCCCTGGACACCGAGCCAATGTGCCCAGATGGAATGTACAGGCAAAGATGTGACGTCCTGGACTTGGGAGCAAAGCCCCTGCCCAAGCAGTCTCACCAGAGACTCACATACCCTGCTGATCCCAGAGTCCCCTCTTGCCTCCCAGCCCTAGGTCAGGAGAGTCAGCCTAGGAAGCCCTCATCCCGTTGGAGGCAGGGACAATTGGTGGAATGGGGACAAGCTCCATAGCCTCTGGCAACGGCTGATCCCCCTGTCACTTCTGTTTCCATTGCCATTCCCACTAGCCTCCCCTCTGGTGGCCCTGATGAAGCCGGGGTTCAGCCCTGGACCACCTCAACTGAGAAACAAGGTTGAGATGAGGGAGGTTGGAAGACCCTGCTGGGTAACTTCAGGGGATCACCCTAGTGGCCAATAAGTGGTTTGTAAGTTTTTTTAAAAAACTGCAGACCCTTCTCTTGAATTGAATCTTATCTGGAGCCCATTATGTGAACTGGGTGATATAGGAGTGTCTCTGGTTGAAATCAGGTTGGGGCTGGACTCCCCACTCATCTTCCAACACCCCCCAGGGGTTCCTGAGAGGTCTGGAAGGGGTCAACTGAACACAGTATGAAACCCACTAAGCTAGATCACTTTAAAAGGCCCCTAGCTCAGAAATGCCCTGACCCTCTAATTCCTTGTGAATAATCCTAGAACAAACTAACATATATCATTAACTTTGCACCAGGCACTAAGCTAAGGACGTTACACAAATCCTCTCATTTAATTTGCATCATAAATCTGTAAGTAGTTTCTATCATCACGTGGCAGAAACTGCCAGCTGCCCATCCAACTCTGTTCTCCCCTTCCTAAGGATAGATTTGAAGCTGGACACATAGCTAGACTACATTTCCCAGCTTCCCTTTCAGTGAGATAAGACCATGTGACCAAGTTCTGTCCAATAGCATGTGAGCAAGGGCCATGTGCACCACTTCCAGGCCAGGGCAGTTCGGAGAGTGAGTGAACCTGAGACCCTTTGCGGCAGCACTTCTTTGCTTGCACATGGACACAACTCTCCTGGAAAAATTTTACTTTGTATAGTATACAAACAAACTATATAGGACTAAAAATGACTGCATGAATGCTCAGTTAGGGCAAATTCTGGACAAATGATACAAAGGAGACCAAAAAAAACCCAAACGCCTCTTTTAAAGAGCCTGGAGAAAAAGTAGCAGATCGGAACAAACGCAGAACATTGACCATGCCCCTGGCACACAACATCTCCTACAAGTGGGCAAGCCACCTAAGCCATGCCTCCAGCCCGACCCCTGAACACACCCCTACCCTCACCCCATTTAAGGAACAAGCTCAGCCCCCTCCAGGAGCAAGCAAGGGAACGGGTTGTTTGTTCTCACTCCTGCATGTTGCAGCAGGGGCCCCACTAAAGCCTTGCCTCAATTTCTTGTCTGGCTTCTGATGAATTTCTATAGGTTAAGAAAGCCAAGAAGCCTAGTCAGTAACAAACTCCCTCACCTCCCACCCTCTGGCAGGGACCTGGACCACCAGAGAAGCCCAGTTTTGAAATGGTGGGTTTGGGTCCCTGAATTTGCCCAGTGTGGCAGCACCCTCTGCTGACCTGGAGCCATTTCTATTCTGCTTAAGCCATCGCAGTGTAGATATCTGTGTGAGCAGTCTGACCTCTCATAGGCCCATTTCTCAGAGGAGGAAGGTGGAAGAGATTAAGTTTCTAAGATCACCCAGCTACTGGCAGAATATTGAACCCATTCAGTCTGATGCTGAGAGCTTTGCCCTCAAATCATGACGCTCACGTCCCGGATGTTATAAAATTAACAATGCCCAAACTTGGAGCAACTGAGATGTCTTTCAGTGGGTAAGTGAACAGGTAAACTGTGGTACATCCATAAAAGGAACTCTTACTCAGTGATACAGAGAGGTGAGCTAGCAAGCTATGAGAAGACATGGCAGAAATTTAAATGCATCTCACTAAGGGAAAGAAGCCCATTTGAAAAGGTTACATAATGTAGGAGTCCAACTATGTGACATTCTGGAAAGTGCAGAACTGTGGAGACAGTGGTTGCCAGGAGTTCAGGGAAGGATGGGTAAAATGGAACACAGAAGATTTTTAGGGGAGTGACACTACTCTGTAAGATATCGTAACGCTGACATTAGTCAAAACCTCCAGAATGTACAAGACAAAAAGTGAACCCTAGTGTAAACTAGGACTTTAGAGAATAATAATGTATCAGCATTGGTTCATCAACTATTTCAAATATACCCCACTAACACAAGATGTAAATAATAGGGAAAACTGGAGGAGGAGCAGTATATGGGAACACTCTATTTTCTAATCAATTTTTCTGTAAAGCAAAATTTCCTTTAAAAATAAATTCTATTAATTTAAATATATGTATAGTTTCTATAAAAATCAACGTATGGAAAAAAATATTTTTCCAGGTGCCATACACTTTGATCAACATTCATTTAATCTTCCTGATAATTTATGATGTAGGTACTGTTGTAGGTACATTTTTCAGATGAGGAAATCAAGGCCCCGAGAGGTCAAGCCAGGACAGAGCTCCTATTTGTTTGACTTCCCACCACCCTTCCTCCTTGAGACCAGCTCCCTCCACCTTCCATGGACGCTTGCCCTCCACGAGGTGGGTGCCAGCTCCCCACCCCAGAAAAGCCTGAAGGTTACATGTGCTGGCCCTTTCTCATGGGATCCAGGTTGATTAAGGCTCAGAGCAGCCATGTGAGGGAGGCTCCATGTCACCCAGCAAACCAAACCTCCAGACTCCTTGTGTAGTGCTCTTTCCTGTGGGGAGCACTCACTCAGGATAGATCAGTCCCAGGGCCCCTGCACCCCCCCCCCAACACACACATGCGGGCACACAGACACACACATGCCCTTCCATTCTGTCATATGACCCTCGAACAGGCTGTGGATTTCCAGGGGACACAAAGCCCTTCAGCGCTCATGCAAGCTCACATTTCTCACCAAGAACTGAGGGTCATTTGGGGACATTTTTTCTTCCTGGAGATTGTCAAGATCTCCTTCAAAATGCAGAACCACACCTTCACATTAGCACAAGGCATCACTTTGCCTGCTCTCTGCAACCCCTGGAGGGGGACTGGAGGAATGTATCAAATTCTTAATTTAAGAAAAAATCCCCGGCGCCAACATGTGGTGAAAGAGCCACTTCGTATGTTGGAGGTGTTAGGAAGACCTTGCTGCCTGAAAAATACTGATCTGACTACAGTTCCTGGGATGCTGGGCCTCCCCGTGAAGGAAATAGGAGCTGATCCAACTTTGGTGTTTAAAGGGCATAAGCACAGTTCAGGGACAGCAGGACGTCTGACTGGCAGGACTGTGGGCCATCCATCACCTTAGGACGGGGGCGTGGGGGCGGGATGATTCCAACCCTACCGAGTTTGATGAAACGTGCTAACTCCATTCCTCGGTAAGTGGCGGGGACAGCACTGGGGCCAAGCAAGCCGCCTTGAAAGCTCTCCAAGCCTTCAAGGATGAGAGGCCCCAGTCTGTAGTCCATTTCCTCTAGAAAGGTGAACTGAGGCTCTGGGATCCTACAAGCCCCTGCTGGCTGTGTGATCTTGGGCATGTTAGCTAACATCTCTGAGCCTTTATTTCCTCCTCTGAAAAAGATTGACACAAAATTGTAGGATTCAATGAGACAATGCAGGGAAAGCACGGAGCACATGGAAACATTCAATAATAAACATTAGTGATTTTGTGACGATGATGATGAGTTGAGAGCTAGCCAGGTTCTTACAAATTATCTCACCTTCTCATTATCCAGATGGGAAAACTGAGGTCCGGAGAAGAAAGGGGACTTGCTCAAGATCATGCAGCAAGCTAGAAGATCCAGGCCCCAGGTCTCTGTTTCTTAGACAAAGTCTTTCCCCACCACACATACTGATCATGTTCTGAGACTGTCTCAGAAATATAAAGAATATTCTCACAGCCATGTGAGTTCTACAGCAGAACCAGGTCTGGGAAAAGATAATTGTTAAGAAGAGAAAGCCTGACTGAAAGGCAGCCCATCCATTTGTTGCCCACTCATCCTCTGAGCTGGTCATAGTCATTCATATATGGGGGAATTTGAACTATGAGATATAAAGAGTTTTTAGGGATGGGCAGTGGAGCCAAACCATTACTACAAACAAAGCTAGTGGAGATGATGGAATTCCAGCTGAGCTATTAGAAATCCTAAAAGATGATGCTGTTAAAGTGCTGCACTCAATATGCCAGCAAATTTGGGAAACTTAGCAGTGGCCACAGGACTGGAAAAGGTCAGTTCTCATTCCAATACCAAAGAAAGGGAATGCCAAAGAAGGTTCAAACTACCATACAATTGCACTCATCTCACATGCAATTAATAGTAAGGTTATGCTCAAAATCCTTCAAGCTAGACTTCAGTAGTATGTGAACCGATGAACTTCCTGATGTACAACCTGGGTTTTGAAGAGGTAGAGGAACCAGAGATAAAATTGCCAACATTTGTTGGATCATGGAGAAAGCAAAGGAATTCCAGAAAATCATCTACTTCTGCTTCATTGACTATGCTAAAACTTTTGACTGTGTGTATCACAACAATCTTTTCTTAAAGAGATTGGAGTACTAGACCACCTTACCTGTCTCCTGAGAAATCTGTATGCAGGTCAAGAAGCAACGGTTTGAACCGGACACAGAACAACTGACTGGTTCAAAATTGGGAAAGGAGTACAACAGGGTGTATACTGTTACCCTAGTTGTTTAACTTATATAAAGGGTACATCATGCAAAATGCCAGGTTGAATGAATCACAAGCTGGAATCAAGATTGTTGTTAGAAAAATTAACAACCTCAGATATGCAGATGACACCACTCCAATGGCAGAAAGTGAAGAGGAACTAAAGAGTTTCTTGATGAGGGTGAAACCTGCTGCTGCTGCTAAGTCACCTCAGTCGTGTCCAACTCTGTGCGACCCCATAGACGGCAGCCCACCAGGCTCCCCCGTCCCTGGGATTCTCCAGGCAAGAACACTGGAGTGGGTTGCCAGTTCCTTCTCCAATGCATGAAAGTGAGAAGTGAAAGTGAAGTCGCTCAGTCGTGTCCGACTCCTCGAGACCCCATGGACTGCAGCCTACCAGGCTCCTCTGTCCATGGGATTTTCCAGGCAAGAGTACTGGAGTGGGGTGCCATCACCTTCTCTGGAGGGTGAAAGAGGAGACTGAAAAAGCTGAGTTGAAACTTAATATTTAAAAAAACTAAGATCATAGCATCTGGTCCCATCACTTCATGGCAAGTAGAAGGGGAAAATATGGAAACAGTACAGACTTTATGTTCTTGACCTCCAAAATCACTGCGTATGGTGACTGCAGCCATGAAATTGAAAGATGTTTGCTCTTTGGAAGAAAAGCTATGACCAACCTAGACAGCATATTAAAAAGCAGAGACATCACTTTGCCAACAAAGGTCCATCTAGTCAAAGCTATAGTTTTTCCAAGTTCAGTTCAGTTGCTCAGTCGTGTCCGACTCTTTGTGACCCCATGAATTGCAGCACGCCCGGCCTCCCTGTCCATCACCAACTCCCAAGTAGTCATGTGAGAGTTGGACCATAAAGAAGGCTGAGTACCAAAGAATTGATGCTTTCAAATTGTGGTGCTGGAGAAGACTCTCAAGAGTTCCTTGAACTGGAAGGAGATCAAATCAGTCAATCCTAAAGGAAATCAGCCCTGAATATTCATTGGAAGGACTGTTGCTGAAGCTGAAGCTCCAATACTTTGGCCACCTTATGCAAAGAGCCGACTCTTTGGAAAAGACCCTGATGCTGGCAAAGATTGAAAGCAAAAGGAGAAGGGGGCGGCAGAGAATGGGATGGTTAGATAGCATCACAGACTCAATGAACATGAGTTTGAGCAAACTCCAGGAGATAGCAGAGGACAGAGGAAACTGGCAAGCTGCAGTCCATGAGGCCGAAAAGAGTCAGATACGACTGAGCGACTGAACAGCAATGGAGCCCAAGTCTATGTGGATGCAGGAGGAGTGATGGGGAGGTAGGGCAGCTTAGAGAGTCGTGTGATCTCAGATAGCTGAAATGAGAGTAGTTACAAGGGTGAAGGAGTATGGGTGCTGAAGCAGGCAAAGACAGTAGAATCTCAGACAGCCCTCTGGAGAGTGCTGAGACAGGGATGCAAGCCAGATGCTCAGTTAATGGGAGGCAATATTCATTAGTGTTCCTCTCCCTGGAATGGTGGGAAAGCTCTGAAAAGAGTCCAGAAGGAGACTCCAGAAAGACAAGCAATCGGCCACAGTGATATCCACAGAGCAATGAAAGTTAAGGACACTGACACAGGAGGTTGGCAATAATTCCTAGGAAAGGAAACCCCCACCAGGCACCCAGATATAAGAGGAGCAGGCCCCTGAGATTAGGAATTGATGGAAAGAAGTAAAGTTCTCTCAAACCCTGGACCAGAGCTCACCCATGGGCTCCATGCTCCTTCCTCTTTACCTGTGGCAGCTGCTTTCAAGTACTTGAATGGGTATTTTTTTTCCCCTGCAGAAAGTAGCAGAGGCTTGGAAGTTGAATTTCAGAAAAAGCATCAAAAGGCAGGAGAAATCCTTCCACATTCTTCTTGGGTTTAGAACAAAGACCGGCAGAATAGCCCAGGCTGGAGCCAGAGAGAACAGAGGCTTTTTACAATGAAATGCTGTTGTGGATGATCAGGCTGCAGAGAAGGCAAAAGGGACTCCCTGAATTCTTGATGCTAATGAGGTTATTGAGGAGGAGGGTGAGAAAGAAGTGGCATAAAGCTACCCGGCTTTACCTGAATCCCACCATCTCCAGAGCCAGTTCTCCCCAGCCAGAGTAGCTGCAGGCTTGACAAGGCAGCTGGGGCTGGGACCACGTGTTCTCTTTACATAAGTGGGTCTCAGGGTACGGCTGAGTGATGCACCGACTTGGAGAGGGCACAGGGATTGCATGACTAGAGATTAGTGACCAGCGGGAGCAGATTAAGAAGTGTTGATCAGTATGATTATCCCTGCCTCTCATTGTCCATTCGCCACTCCAGCTGCGTTCGTGGGAAAATGATCTGGAGCAGCACTAAGAAGTCCAGAGAGCAAGGGCTGCCGCACACGTGGTCTCCTGAGAGGTACAACGTGGCTGGTGTCTGGGACCACTCCCCACAGGCACCATCGGCCACCCCGGGCCATGAGGACAACCCCCATTGTGCAGTCAGATTCCCATTCTCGGCCACCACCCACTTGCTCAGGTTGTCTTCCCGCCTCCCGCTTCAAGCCTTGGATTCACTTGTCACTTGGCCCTGAACTTTCTGACAAGCACTCTCTTAATCCCAGGAAGGCTGACCTTCCCCCTTCCAGGAGCCACTGAGACTCCACATTTTCTCAGTTTCTGCCCTTTCCACGTCACTGATTCTGCCCTTCTTGGCTAGAATTAGACCCAAGGCAGCAGTTCCCACTGTTACTTCCTCTCCCCTCAGAGAAACTAAAGACAGGCAAGATCTCATCGTGGCCTCTTTGTCCTACCAAATGCGATGACCAGCAAGTGCGCAGGGGGCCTACTCTTGGGCCCACACGATGACCTGCACCAGGTCATCTCCTTCATCTTCCCCAAGAGGCTACGACCCACCATCCAGCCATGGTCCACTGTCTTCTTCTCCTGCCTTCTAATAACAGTAATAAAAATTTTTAAGCCATCATTTCTCAAAGGAAAGGAAAAGCCAGGCACTGTGCTATGGTTTACATAAATATTGCAGAAAATCCTCACAATTACCCTAGGGGAAGGAACTCTCTCCATTTGCCAGATGAGGAAACTGAGGTCAGAGGACAAGGGTCACACAGCTGAAAAGTGACAGAACAAGGATTTTAATTCATGCATGTTTAACTCCAAAGTCAGGGCTGTCTACGCTGGGCTGGACGTCCACCAATGCCCTAAAGTTCCCACAAAAGGGTCCCCGTGCATTTCCACATGTTTAGAACCTACATGGCCACTTCCTGCCCCTTCAGACCTTTGATTTAAGTCAGAGTACGCTTCCCCCACCCCATCCTTAATTCTCAGCATCTACATTCAGTGCCAGTTGATGCCCTACAGATATCTGAAAATGGAGAAATGAATGAGTTAACGAATCCTGCATTTTCATCCCAGGTTCACATAGGTATCTTGACCTCGCCATGGCTAAGAGGACTGCGTCCAGCTCCTTTCTGAGATGCTTTTTGTCGGAGGTCTCTCAGCACCTTCTCTTAGTGGGCATCCTAACTCCAGTGTCAAGCCAGCACTCCCCTACAATTTTTCAGGTTTTCCTCCTTTAAAATTTGATTCAATGAACACTTATCAAGACCCTACTGTGTTCCAGGCTCTAGGAGATCAAAGATAAATTACAAGCCACCCTGTCCTCCTGGAGCTTAGTCCAGTGGCCAGGGAGGAAGACATAGGGGTAATAATTCAGGTCAAACTGAGATCAGCACCTGGAGTGAAACTTGGAAATGCCAAATCATCCCCTAAAAGCCGTCAGGCCAGAATCTGGGTCATCATCTGGCCCTGAAATCAATCCCCTGCCTTCATCATGTGTTCTCAAACCAGGCACTCACCTGCCATAAACTCCTTTCTTTCCTTAGTTCCAAGAAGAGGTAGATAGATCATGAAGGCCCTTATAACCTCTGGTAAGCATCATGGCCAAGATATCACAGGGCAAGTTCCCAGAAAAAGCCCAGAGGGTTAGGAGATTCTGATCTTGGAGTATAGCGGCCAGACAGCTAGAATCCTATGGCTGTATTTACAGAAGCACAGGCTCACTCATGGGTGGTGATTGTCCCTTTAGCCAGAGGTTGAAGCTCAAACGCCCAGAGGCCAAGTAGCCCAAAGGGCAAAGGAGTGAAGGGACTGGGTGTAAGGCATTGGAAAGTAATTGCAGCCAGGCCTGTCTGGACTGCAGAATGCTGGAGGGCACAGATCTGTCCCGGTAGGGACAGTCTCTGCTCAACCCAGCCAAGAGCTCTATCCTGTGGGAATGTGGACCTCGTGTGGCCGGGTGTTCTGTTTCTCCAGAGTAAACCAGAAGGCTTTGCATGTGGCTCTCTGGACCTGCACACATTGGAAACAAATTCAGATTTTTCTCTTTTTTTGGTGTTTGAATCATTTGTATCTCCTTTTTTTAAACTTTGTTAGAGTATAGTTGATTTACAATGCTGTGTTAGTTTCAGATGTACAGCAAAGTGATTCAATTCTACATATAAATAAAAGAAAGAAAGTGCTAGTTGCTCAGTCATATCCAGTTCTTTGTGACCCCAGGGACTGTAGGCCACCAGGCTTCTCTACCCATGAAATTTTCCAGGCAAAAGTATTGGAGTGGGTTGCCATTCCCTTCTCCAGAGAATCTTCTTGACCAGGGATTGGACCTGGGTCTCCCATATTGCAGGTGGGTTCTTTACCATCTGAGCCACCAAGGAACTTCACATACACCTGCTCTTTCTCAGATTCTTATCCCAACAGGCCGTTACAGAGTACTGAGTAGAGTTCCCTGTGCTATACCATAGGTCCTTATTTGTTACCTATATATAAAGTAGTGTGTATATGTTCAAATTATTTTCAAACACTGCAAGTCGATGGTATGTGCTGAATAAAGCATATATGTGGGCATGACGTGGCCACTGGTTTACAAACTCTGCCTTAGGCTCTGCTACTCTAGTCTCCCCTGGAGGACAGTGTTCTTTCTGTGGACACCACTTTGAGAAATTCAGGCAAGGCCCAGAGCCAAGTCACCAGAGCTATGGGGACATGAAAGCTTGCTGGGGGGGGGTGGAAATGGCAGAGGAGGGCCCGTGCTTCTTAGTTACTGAGGCTGGGGAAGAGGAGGCTGGCAAAGAAGAGATGCATAGATTGGGAAACTACATTCCTAAACTAAAACTAATACAATCTCACCGAGTGTTAGTATTTTAATTTTCTACTGTTGTGTAACAAAGCACCCTCAATCTTAGGGCATAAAACTGGAAAGGGAAGAGGGGATGAGAAGTTAATTGTGTAGTGGGTACAGAGTCCAGTCTGGAATGATGAAAAAGTTCTGGAATTGATAGTGATGATGGTTCCAATGACAAGGTGATTATACTTAATACCACTGAACTGTATACACTTAGAGGCAGCTAAAATGGTCAGTTTTATGCTATCTTTATATTACCACAATAAAAAAAAAAAGCAGTGACCTATATGGGAAAAGAATCTAAAAAAGAGTTGATGTATGTATTTGTATAATTGAATGACTTTGCTGTACAGCAGAAAGTATCACAACATTGCAAATCAGTTATATTCCAATAAAAACTCCTTTTTTTAAAAAGAAGCAGTGAATTTTGTTTGACATAAGTTAATAAAGTTGATAAATATTTTTAAACTTTTATTATTCTAACCAGATTGCACTGAATTTTACTTAGTATATTTTAACTTTCCTGGTGGCTCAAATGGTAAAGAGTCTGCCTGAAATGCAGGAGACCCAGATTCGATCCCTGGGTCAGGAAGATCCCCTGGAGAAAGAAATGGCAACCCACTCCAGTATTCTTGCCTGGGAAATCCCATGGACAGAGGAGCCTGGCGGGCTACAGTTCATAGGGTCACAAAGAGTTGGACACAACTGAGTGACTTTCATTTCATGCAATGGAATATGATGGCAGATTAAACAACTAATAGAAAAATACTTTCTCTGTCCCCCCAAAAAACCTTACAACAGTTTTTTTTTTCTTTTTCATGAGTTTGAGTATTAACCAGGGAACCTCAATTCTCCTCCATGTAGCCTCTCAGCCTCTAGCTGGTCCAGAAGGGTTCCCACACAGCATGATGGTTTCAGTGCCCTGAGAGAGAACGAGAAATTTGTAAGACCTCTTAAGGCATAGTTTTGAAGTCCTAAGACATCACCTCTACCAGGGTTCAGCCAAGAGAGCAGAATCTCTACCAGTGCTTTGAGATAAGGTGTTTATTGTGTTGGTGAAAAAGTTTGTTCGGGACTTTCCATAATATACAGTTCATTCAGGTTTTTCTGTAAGATGTTACGGAAAAGATCAAAATAACTTTTTGGCCAACCCAATATTATAGGAACCGTACTTCAACCATTATGGGAGGAGCTGAGAAAGTGAAGGTCTGGAGGAAAAGTTGGAAGATCAGAGAAGGAGCTACTGACCAGTCACTTGGTGAAGTCAAGAGTATCCAGCATCGAAGTGGGACCACGCCAGGGGAGCTGGTGGAGACTTCTGTACAGAGCTGGTGCTGAGCGGTTTCCAACTCCGTGGGTCTGCAGCTAAGTGCTTGGTGGTGGGCCTGAGCCACTGCCGGCCAACAGCGTAGGCACCCAGAGAGGAGAGCTGGACGTAGGGAGAAGCAAGCCAAGGCAAGTTGAAACCTGCTGGGTACCTCTGCATCTGTTGCTTCTTCTGACTACAATGATTTTACAAGACTAATGGCTCCTGTGTCTCCTCCATCTTCCAAACAGCTTCCACTTTGGCCGATTCTCATCATGGTCTACACAGGAAGGGGGAGTCCCAGGCTCACTAAGTCAAGTACCAATCGTTACACTCAGTGCACTTACGGAGAAAACTGGGCAAAAGACTTGAAATCAGGGCCGTCCAGACCGCTCTGGAAGGTATGCTCTCCAGACATAATTGGGGGGTTTTGAGCCTGCAGGCACACTTGTTTTAAGTGGCTCAAAAAAGAAGACTTAAGGAAGACAGTGTGGAGCCCTTGATCTCAGCCCCTCAATTTACCAGCTGTGTGAGTTTCGACAAGTTGCTTGAGCTCTCTGAACCTCAGTTTCTCTATCTTCAAACTATGGGACACCAATTCCAGCTTCATGGAGCCATACCTGTTGTGGTGTCTGACACCAGAGTTGGAACTCATTACATTCAATTTCCCTTTCCCCCAATTTCAGTGAGTGGCTATTCCTAACATAGAGATAAGCCAGGTATTCTGCTTAAAATTGTAAGTTCTAGGGAGACATATTTTGGATGAGGGTTAGCATCATAACCATCCAGTCCGAGCAGAGGCTCCCACCAGGAAGCTTCCCATCACAAGAGGTATACAAGCCCATTGGGAAATCAGTAGGACTAGATTAGTTCTTGATGTACTCCCTTTCCTATTTGGAACCAGTCTGTTGTTCCATATCCAGTTCTAACTGTTGCTTCATGACCTGCATACATATTTCTCAAGAGGCAGGTCAGGTGGTCTGGTATTCCCATCTCTTTCAGAATTTTCCACAGTTTATTGTGATCCACACAGTCAAAGGCTTTGGCATAGTCAATAAAAAAGAAATAGATGTTTTTCTAGAACTCTCAATAACCTCAGATATATCTATCTTCAAATTATGAAGATAGAGGTTATATCAATAATCTCAGATATGTAGATGACACCACCCTTATGGCAGAAAGTGAAGAGGAACTAAAGAGCCTCTTGATGAAAGTGAAAGAGAAGAGAGAAAAAGGTGGCTTAAAGCTCAACATTCAGAAAACTAAGACATCCGGTCCCATCACTTCATGGCAAATAGATGGGGAAACAGTGGAAACAGTGGCTGACTTTATATTTTGGGGCTCCAAAATCACTGCAGATGGTGACTGCAGCCTTGAAATAAAAAGACGCTTACTCCTTGGAAGGAAAGTTATGACCAACCTAGATAGCATATTAAAAAGCAGAGACATTACTTTGCCAGCAAAGGTCTGTCTAGTCAAGACTATGGTTTTTCCACCAGATGTTCAAGCTGGTTTTAGAAAAGGCAGAGGAACCAGAGATCAAATTGCCAACATCTCCTGGATCATCGAAAAAGCAAGAGGGTTCCAGAAAAACATCTATTTCTGCTTTATTGACTATGCCAAAGCCTTTGACTGTGTGGATCACAATAAACTGTGGAAAATTCTGAAAGAGATGGGAATACCAGACCATCTGACCTGTCTCTTGAGAAACCTGTATGCAGGTCAGGAAGCAACAGTTAGAACTGGACATGGAACAACAGACTGGTTCCAAATAGGAAAAGGAGTACGTCAAGGCTGTATATTGTCACCCTGCTTATTTGACTTATATGCAGAGTACATCATGAGAAACGCTGGGCTGGAAGAAACACAAGCTGGAATTAAGATTGCCGGGAGAAATATCAATAACCTCAGATATGCAGATGACACCACCCTTAAGGCAGGAAGTGAAGAAGAACTAAAGAGTCTCTTGATGAAAAGTGAAAGAGGAGAGTGAAAAAGTTGGCTTAAAGCTCAACATTCAGAAAACTAAGATCATGGCATCTGGTCCCATCACTTCATGGGAAATAGATGGGGAAACAGTGGAAACAGTGTCAGACTTTGTTTTTTGGGGCTCCAAAATCACTGCAGATGGTGATTGCAGCCATGAAATTAAAAGACGCTTACCCTTTGGAAGGAAGGTTATGACCAATCTAGATAGCATATTTAAAAGCAGAGACATTACTTTGCCAACAAAGGTCCGTCTAGTCAAGGCTATGGTTTTTCCAGTAGTCATGTATGGATGTGAGAGTTGGACGGTGAAGAAAGCTGAGCGCCGCAGAATTGATGCTTTTGAACTGTGGTGTTGGAGAAGACTCTTGAGAGTCCCTTGGACTGCAAGGAGATCCAAGCAGTCCGTCCTAAAGGAGATCAGTTCTGGGTGTTCATTGGAAGGACTGATGTTGAAGCTGAAACTCCAATACTTTGGCCACCAGATGTGAAGAGCTGACTCATTGGAAAAGACCCTGATGCTAGGAAGGATTGGGGGCAGGAGGAGAAGGGGACGACAGAGGATGAGATGGTTGGATGGCATCACCGACTCGATGGACATGGGTTTGGGTAAACTCCGGGAGTTGGTGATGGACAGGGAGGCCTGGCGTGCTGCGATTCATGGGGTCGCAAAGAGTCAGACATGACTGAGCGACTGAACTGAACTGAGATGAGTTCTAAGGACTCCTATAGCTCTAATCAGTTATGGCTCCACAAAAAGCTCAATGAATTTATGGAGAAGCATTTTTCCTATTAATTTCAGAAATACTGCATGTTTATTATCACGTGCCCACCTATATTCACTGAGGATGGGATTTATAAATTGGAACAACTTTACGAAGGGCAATTTGGCACAACATATCAAGATCCTTTAAAATAGACACAGCGAATGGGACAAATTAAGAAAGTTAGCATTGACATATACATACTACCACGTGTAAAATAGATTAGCTAGTGGGAAGCTGATACGTAGCACAAGGAGCCCAGTCTGCAGCTCTGTGATGACCTACATGGGGGGTGGAAGGGAGGCTCAAGAGGGAGGGGATATACGTATACGTAGTTATGACTGATTCGCAATGTTGTACAGCAGAAACCAACACAACATTGTAAACCTATTACCCTCCAATTAAAAATAATAATAATAAATAATTCATTAGAATAGCCGCACCATTTGACCCTGTGGGACTTTGTCCCAAGGAAGTAGTCTGTAATGTGCCCAGAGATATAAATACAAGAATGTGGCTTGTTATTTACAATATGAAAAAAAAAAAAAGGCAGAAATAATTGAACTGTTGAACAATAGAGGAATGATTAAATAAATTAGGGCACAGCCAAAAGATGGAAAACCAGGTTTCCATTAATCTTGTCATTAAAAAAAAAAATCGTATGTCCAAATAAAACATGAGGAATTTTCCCACATTTATCCTCTAGAAAAGAAAAAAAAAAAACTCTTTAAATTCAAGTTCTTACAGAGTCTCCTATTAAATGCACTCTTTTTCAGTTACTTTATTTTAAACAAAGTACTGTTTGAGGAAATCACATTAGCCCTCCTTGACCTCAATCAATGCTAGTTTGGGATGTTTAAAGAGGTCACCTATGGGAACTGGGGAAAAAGGAAGCAAAGACATTTAACAGGGATTTAGTGATTATTCTGGGGTTAAGACCTTACAATTACAAGTGTTGGCTGTCATTGTAAACAAGCTTTTAAAGATCACTTTTAAAAGCAATACAGTAAGTGGTTATGTTGTAGAGATCACTAATACACACTTCTGGGACAAATAAAAAGACTCTTTTAATGTTATGCTAATAGGTACTTGTGGCTTTGAAAACAATTTCCAGAGACAACACCATACACAGATTTTAAAAGTCTTACATCTCAATCTCGTTAGACAAGAGACTTCCCTGGTGGTTCTGTGGTTAAGACTCTGAGCTCCCAATGCAGGGGGCACAGTTTCAATGCCTGGTTGGGGACCTAAGATCCCGAGTGCCGAATGGTGCAGTCTAAGAAACAAACAAATAGAAAACAAACAAACAACAACACTGAAAAAGATAAGCCTCAAACAAATTAGACCAAAATGGAAATGGTGTGTTGCAGACAGTTACAGTGGGTAATTTACAAAGCGGCACCAGGAAGACAAAACATAGATATCAAAGATACCAGGAGAGTTGGTATAAAATATAAAAATGGGAAAGAATAATCTTTCTAAATTTAATGTATTTCCTGCTACATGTGGTTTTAAATATCTTTGTGTAACTAAATTTATAAATTAAACATTGTGAGTAAGCATTTGATGATTTCCCTGTTTATATATTCAAATTGGCCCCAAAACTTTTTATTGCATCTTGCATTTGGGAAAATTGGGCCATATGTTCTTGGCTACCATATAATTTAGGCCCATGTGATAGATAGTAATGAGAGAAAAATATCTGTGAAATAATATTAAATATAAAACATAAATATGCTATAATGTGATTCTAATTTTGTTTAAACACTCACACAACTGTAGACATAGAAAAAAAGATTAGAAAGAGCTATATCAAAATGTTGAAAATGATTATAGCTGGATGATGAGATTATGAAGCATTGGGTTGGCCAGAAAGTTCACTCAAGTTCTTCCACAACATCTTATGGAAAACCCCAAATGAACTTTTTGGTCAACCCAATGTATATGTGTTGATTCCTGCCCCTAGGCCACTGGGCCGAGGCCTTACACCAAGGCCACAGAAGCGGAGCCCAGAACCGAGGTCACCTCTGAAGCTGACTGAGGTCCATTGTAACCATTGCCAAAAGTCCCTCTGATCGTCACTAACAAGGTTCCTGACTCCCAGTTAGGCAAAGATGCCCACTTCAGTAAACACCCTACAGCACCCCAACCAATCTCCTAACACCAACCTTCCAGCAGGCATTTTCTTTGGCTTGAGGCTATAAAAATCGGCTATTAACCCACAGAAACTGTCAGCTCTCCCTGGTCTGTCAGGAGGTTGGCCCACAACACTCTCAGTGCCCACTTTATCTCTGCTCTTTGTTCTTAATAAACTCGCTCTCTGCTGGAATGCTGTGTGTCTGGAAATTCTTTTCCAACCCATATTTGGGCTGCCTCAACATTATGGATTTTAAGTTTTTCTTTTACTTTTTGGCCACGCCGCTGATTCTCTGATGAGGGATAGAACCCAGCCCCATGGCCATGAAAGCGCTGAGTCCTAATAACCACTGGGCCACCAGGGAATTCCCAAGTTTTCTTTTTCTTAAAGATATATTAATGTTTAACCAGGGGAAAGCACTTTTTAAAAGGCTTTTATAAAATTGCCTCCTTTCTTAGATTCTCCCTTGTGGATATTAGAATCTCTTTGGTCCTTTTTCATTCCTTAAATCTTTGGGGAGCTACAGTATTGGAGGGGCTGGGAGGACTTTGATAGCAATATATTCACTGACCCAGGAAGCCGTGCCCGACACAATAATGAGGGAAGACAAGCAGATTACTAAGCAATGGCAGTCGTGTGTATGTAGCAGGATCTCCCCCTCGGAAAGGAGAGACATGGGGAAAAGAGGGAGAAAGGGAGGGAGGGAAAGAGGGAGAGGGGGAACTATACAAGGGGTGTGTATACATACGGTGTATTTGTTTGCACACGCACGGCCATGGGTCTAGAAGGAGACTCACCAAACCACTCCCAGGGCGGAACCCTCCTCCACTCTTCTGCTCCTTCATTTTCCAGTTTGTACAGTACGTGTTTACGATAGGATGAATCGTCTTCGCGCTGATTCTACCGAAAAGGGGGAAGGTGAGTCCAGTCCATGTGTGGCTTCACTGCTCTGCAAATGAAAAACATGTTTCCCCAGAATTCCCACGTCCCACCAGCTCTAGGGGCACCAAGGAGTTTACAGTCAGCCCCAGGCAGCATTTCTCTGGCTTGAACCCGGTCTGCTGCTACAGGCCCTGGTCTCTACTAGGACCCAGAGACACAACTGAGCATAGAGACCTGTTTGTTTGCTCAGAGTTTCCCGAAAGCCAGGTGCTGCCCCAGGGCCTTTGCCAGCATGAGCTTAGTTCACCCTTCCCACAACCTTCTATCCATTTCATAGGTGGAGAGACTGAGGCATTGATAGAGGGTGACGTTATACGGCTGGGTGACAGAGCTGAGACCAGACCCTAGGCAGCCTGGGCACCCCGTGGGTGACTCATGTGTGCCCACAAACACAGCCCCTCAGCTGCCACATTGACACCTCTCACTTCCCCCACTTTGTGATCTGGTCCCATCAGTGATATCTGTCGCTAAGGCCTCTGCTGCGCTCCTCTCCACCTTCCATCTGAAGGAACAAGCCACAGTCTGTGGTGGCAGCTGATACCCACCACAGAGGGTGCCAATATGGGGGCCAAGGACCCTGCTTCCCAGGCCCCCAGCCTTCCAGTTCCCTCCACCACCACTGGGCCAGGCTGTGTGACTAGCATGCTACCGAGATTGAACTGCTACAAGAGCATCTGGGCCAGTCCCAGAATTTCCGAGTCCTGCCTTGATCCAGCCTCCTCCCTCCTCCTAAGAGGTCTGTAAGGAAAAGAACCCCATCAGGGAATAAGGGAGGGCCAGCATCTTCTCATTAGCTGGTCTTTGGCCCCAACACCAATGCAAGCATGATGGGCTATGCCCAGGAGAACTCTTTTTCCTAAACTGAGCTGAGCCACCCCCTCTTCCCTAAACAGTGCACCATCCTGTCTCCTGCACAGATAGAAGAGAGAAAGAGCACATCCATGAACCCTAGATGTGCTTCCTGGTTTCCTTACTTTAGATGGTAAGCATCCTTTTTCCTTTGCGGGTGGGGAAGAGGCAGTTTCTTGATCATTTTCAATGCTAACTCATCCTTGGGGAGGAGTACAGTGGGTGGTTGGGGTGACGGGAGCCCCACCTTGGCTACCTCAGTGATCCATTCCTGCTGCAGATGGTGCTCCTGCCACCGTCAAGCCATCAGAGGGACCACCCGGGCCTTCAGCCCACCAAAGCCATCCTTCATCCTCTGAAATCCTCATGCTAAGCTCAGCACAATCGCTCCCCTCCACCTTTTGGTGCCACACTGCCTGATAACAGGTGACATAACAGATGACTGAACCCTAAAAACACCTCCTTGTTTCTCCTTGCAGACCACCACTCCCATCCCTTTCTCAGGGCTCAGACAGGAACCCAGATGAGGACAGAATTGCCCCTTCCCTAAGCTGTGGATCCACCCTCACTTCCCTAAGGATGCTTTCCCACCCTGATGTATCCACAGACACCTTCCAGCCAGCCCTCCACACCCCTCCACACCCTCTAGCCCTTACATAATTGTACCTAATCCCAGGTTAGTTCAGGGTGTGTGTTAGTCACTCAGTCATGTCTGACTCTTTGTGACCCCATGGACTGTAGCCCGCCAGGCTCTTCTGTCCATGGAATTCTCCAGGCAAGAATATTGGAGTGGGTAGCCATTCCATTCTCCAGGGCATCTTCCAGATCTAAGGGTCAAACCCGGGTCTCCTGCATTGCAGACAGATTCTTTACCATTTGAGCTACCGTATAAGCCCTTCCCCTTTCTGCATCTTAACCTCCCTTCATTCACATTCTGAAAAAGCAACAGCTTTTACCAAAATCACCATCGGTCAGAGGTCTCATCCTTGGTGGATTTGCCCCTGAATCAGCAGAATTGTAACTGACTTCTCAGTGACCTCATGTCAGAGAGAAATCATACAAATAAACTTATTTACAAAACAGAAATAGACTCACAGACTTAGAAAACAAATTTAAGGTTACCAAAGTGGGAACAAGGGATAAATTAGATTGGGATGAACAGATGTGTGTGTGTGCTCAGTCCTGCCTGACTCTTTGTGACCCCATGAACTGTAGCCTACCAGGCTCCTTTGTCCATGGAATTTTTCAGCAAGAATACTGGAGTGCATTGCCATTTCCCACTCCAGGGGATCTTTTGGACCCAGGGATCCAACCCACGTCTCTTGGGTCTCTTGCATTGGCAGATGAATTCTTTACCACTGCTCCACCTGGGAAGACCCAGTTAACAGATACACACTACTATATGAAAAATAGACAAACAAGGGAACTATAGCACAGGGAACTATATTCAATATCTTGTAATAACCTATAAATGGAAAAGAATCTGAAAAAGAATAGATATATATGTATAACTGAATCACTTTGCTGTACTCCAGAAACTAACACAACATTGTAAGTTAACTATACTTCAATAAAAAATAAATTTAGAAAACATAAAGAGTTTGGGGAAAAAAGAAGAGGTCAGAAAAATATACAGGAATGTGCTCTTCAGGGGCTGGGGCTTCCGGTGTGACCCCTTTGGATATATGAGAAGGACTTAAGAGCCTCTGGAAACCAACATCCATTTCTCCTCTCAGATTTTATCTCTTCCTCATCCTTTTGATCTTGTTTTCAAGCCAGAGATGAGCATTTCCGCGTTGACTTGGCTTGATTATAACTGACTCTGAACCTTTCTAGTGATTAAAGTAGCCGCGAGGTGATGTTCTCCAGAGATTTGTACTGCAGGTTGAATAATTCAAGGCTTCCCTTCCAGAAGGCTGAGAGATCGCGGAGGAAAAAAAAAAAAATCAGAGAGCAGAAAACCTTTTTTAAAGAAAAGAGTAATTTCCCCCATGCTGGCTACACAATAAGTGCTCAATAAACGTTGGTTAATTTTGATGGACATAAACGTTCAAACAGAAATCAAATGGGAAAAACTGGCAGTGACCTGGTGGGGGTGAGCAGGATATGGAATGCCTCCAGCAAGCAGGGAAGTTCACGTGACTTAACTTCCTCCCTTGGGATGGGAGGAGCTTCTAAATTTAAAAAAGAAAAATTTAAGAACAAGCAGGGGTGGGGGGGGAAGATGCTCGGGAGTTTCTGATGTTTCCATGAATGAAGGAAGGGAACAAAGTTTGAAGTGAGAACAACTGAAGGGTGGCATGCAATGGCCTCTGTTGTCCTGCTCGGCCTGAATGGTCTAAGATCCGAGGAGAGGAATTAGAGGAATTAGGCCCAGAAGAAGAAGGAGCTATTTCCTCTGACTGTGTGAAACGGTGGTCCAGGCTGGGCTGCTTTGATGCCCATGTGACCAGGTTTGACATGAAGGAGAGCGCATATTCACTCCATCTCAGCTCTGGCTTCTGGGGACAGAGTTCAGGGGGACGTGATGCCATGGGAGAGCAGAACCAGGCCCCCAATACCACCCAGGGCACCTGGCAAGTGGCTGTCTCACCGAGGGCATCTGCAGCAGTGGCAGTGGCCAGTGCCACCACCAAATGGTGGGCAGAGGGCATCCCCAGGAAGGAGAGTTGAAAAGAGGCATGGATCTGAGGGCCTGACACCCTGGGCAGCCCAACACCACCAGGGAAGAGCTGACTGGGAAGGGGAGACCTGCACAAATCAGAGTTTGCAGTCTTACCGTCAAGGACCAGTGACAGGGTGGCTGCCTTCCAACTGGCTGCTGCAGTCTAGATGGTTCGTGCCCAAAGGCACACAAGTAGTGAGGAGCTAGAAGGAAACGAGAACCAGGCTCCTTCATGCCCAACTTCCAGGACTCTGTGTGTGTGTGTGTGAGAGAGAGAGAGAGAGAGAGCACGTGCGTGAGAGAGAGCATGGCCTGCACATGCACGTGTGTAGGGGAAAGAGAAAAGACTGAGCTTCGGGCCCACTGAGTCCATGCCAGCGCCTCATGCCAGCAACTCTGTCCATTGTACTGTCAGCACCTCTCATCGCTGGAATCCCAGCAGCTGCCGTCATTCCCTGAGTTTGCACAGTCAGCATCCACAGAGCCAATTCGTCTACCTGTGGTTTAATGAGCATCAGATGCTGCGACCAGGGACCTGGAAGCCCAGAAAATTCCAATTCCAAGCCCACTCTTTATAGTCAATTAGCATCACAACTCCATACCCTGGAGAGTCCAGGGGCACACCAGCCATTGAGCCAGCAGCTGTGGCCTCTCCCCAGACATGAAGCCCAACCCTAGGAGGACAAAAGTCTTAGAGTTCCAACATCAGAAATGTTTCTGCTCCTGAAAAGTAGCCAGACAACTGGAAAATGGGACCCAATGTTGATCTGGAATGAGGGGATGAGTTCCAAATCCCTGGGCAGGACGAATCTTCAAGGAACAGATGTGCTCTATACTTCCAGACCCTCTCCTCCAGAATCTCTGCAGGCTGGTGAGTAAGACTTAATTAACTTGGAAAAAGCCTGGACAGATGTGCTTAAGTGGGTTAGTGCCCCATCTATTGGGTTCTCTGCCCAGCCCCCTTTCTACAGTCACCCCCCTCTTCTTCCTCCAAATGGCTACAGAAGGGCCCCCCATGCCTGCTGTTTGTAGTGTTCCAAAGGACCACTGTGGCCCCACCCCTAAGGAGTGGGCATCTGCTCTAAGCTGGACCAATCAGAGCCCTTTCCTTGAGGACTGAGGGAAATGGGGGATAGGGATGGATTAAGAAGAAGGGAGAGACCAAGTCTCCCTGGATCCTGGAGCTTAGAAACTGCGGGAGGGGGCACTTTCTACCCACACAGAGGACTAGAGTAGCAAAGAAATTCTGGCTTCAGAGAAGCACGAAGCAGAAAGGAACAGACGTAAACAACTGAGAGTTCAGGGAAATTCAGAATCGATTCCCTGTAATGTCCCCTCAATGGGTCCTCTGGGCTCCCAGGCACATTAGCTCTGTCTGCTGCTGAGTTGTTTCTCTTCTGGATTAAACATCCTCAGGTCCTTCAACTGCCCTCTCACTGGATGTGATCTGGAATACCATCCCCATGCAAAACAAACCTGGAATTCTCGGTTCCCTGTGGGGCAGAGCATCCAGAACTCCAGATGCTCTGAAGCAGCTATGAGAAGAAGGTGGGGGCTGGCACCTCCCTGCTCCTCCGTTCATGCAGCCCAAGTCCATTTGCCTCATGGCAGCCGTGCCACTTGGCCTTCACCAAGCTCATGGTCCGCTGAGACCCAGTGTTTTTTTCATAGTTGCTTTTCAAAAGCCATGTTTTTCCTTACTTGCCTTTGTTTCACTGGAGTAGGTCTTTCCAGATGCTGCCTTCTCATCATCTCCCTCTCCTGCCCTTATCCCTTCTTCCCTGGCTCTGCTCTGCCTCCTACCACACCCTAGACTGAAGCCAGGGAGGCTGCCTAAGACACAGATCTGACCCCCTTGTGCCCTTGGGTAAACCTTTCCATGACTCCTGACCTGTAGGAGAGAGTCCACACCCCTGGGTGTAGCAGCAGAGTCTCCCGTGTTCTGCCCGAGCCATCTCTCCCACCGTCTCCTCCCCCACACCTCAGATGACAGCCGGCCACAGCCGCACACCTGACCCCACACCGGCCCTGTGGCACGTGCTACTCCTTCAGCCCCTAGTGGCTCTGTCGCTGAATCTTGGCAGGCAACCTTGGAGACAGACTCCAAACGGGTTTGAGTATGAATTTTCTTCACCAGCAGTCTATAACCTTGAGGAATCCCATTCCATTTCTGAGTCTCTGTTGCTTCAACTATAAATTGGTAATAAAAGCATCCACCTTGCGGGGCTGTGGAGGAGACTTGAAATAACTTAGGTAAAGCATCAAGCACAATGCCTATAGGTGCCTATAATGTGGTTACTAGGAGTCTGTACCCACAGCCCGTGTATCTAGAAAATTCCTATTTATATATCAAAATCCAATTCAAGTGTCAGCACATCCATGAGGACTTCCCTGGTTCCCCACCCAGTCCTAGACTCTGACCGAGTTCCTGCCCCTGACCTCCTAGCTGAGTAAACACGCTCCTGTTTAGCTATATGTCTCCCTATCTAATCACCATTTGCATCCAGGTCTGGGTCCCCACCATCACATCTGAGCTCTGCCAGGGCAAGGACCAGGTCTGATGTCTCTCTCCAAACCCCAATACAGAGCCTGGCACACGGAAGAAATCCGTAGATGTTTATTTGATTGAATCACATTGGATTATTCAAATCTTATTGAAGTCTGTCAATCAGTATATTCTCCATCCCTCCCAACTTTCAGAAGTTGGACTTCCTCCTTCATCACTAACAGAAAGGATACGTATGTCATACTGATTGCCTCTTGTGGGCTGGGCACTTCCTAGTTGTGTATCTCTAGGTGTGTAACTCCTTTAATCCTCACAATCACCCAGTGAGGTCGGCACGGTCATCAGTTTTGTTTTCTGAATGGGGAAACTGAGGCTCAGAGAGTTGTGTCATGCGTCCAAAGTCAAACAGCCAGGAAGTCAGAGAGCCAGGTTTGAACCCAGGTGTTCTGTTTCCAGAACATCCACCTTTTTTTAAGTTTTTTATTTTTAAATAATCTTCGATTCACAGGAGAGTTGCAAAGACAGTGCAGAGAGTTCCCATGCGCCTTCCTCTCTTATAAATACCTCACGTGACTATGGCATATTTATCAAAATTTAACATGAACAACAGTACAATACTACCTAGGATCTAATGCCTGATGACCTGAGGTGGAGCTGATGCAATAATAATAGAAATAAAAGTGAAAGTGTTAGTCGCTCAGTCGTGTCCAACTCTTTGCAACTCCAGGGACTACTGTAGCCCACCAGGCTCCTCTGTCCATGGGATTCTCCAGGCAAGAATACTGGAGTGGGTTGCCATGCCTTTCTCCAGGGGATCTTCCCGACCCAGGGATTGAACCCAGGTCTCCCTTGTTGCAGCAGATTCTTTACTGTGTGAGATACCCATGAAGCCACAATAGAAATAAAGTGATCAATAAATACAATGTGACTATGTATGTATGTGAAAGTCGCTCAGTCATATCCGGTTCTTTGCGATCCCATGTCCTGTAGCCTGCCAGGCTCCTCCATAATGTGCTTAAATCATCCCCAAATCATCCCCACCACACTCCCAGTCCGTGGAAAAGTTGTCTTCCAAAAACCAGTCCCTGGCACCAAAAAGGCTGGGGACGACTACTTACAGACATTATTCAGGTTTCCCCTGTTTTTCCACCAATGCTCTTTTGCTGTTCCAGGATGCAATCCTGAATTTCACACTGCATTTAGTCTCCTCTAATCGGTGACTCTTTCTACATCTTTCTTTGTCTTTCAGGATCCTGGTACTTTGGAAGAGGAGCAGCCAGGTATTTTATAGAATGTTCCTCGGTTTGGGTCTATCTTGTGTTTTATCGTGAACAGGCTGAGGTTGGACTTGGAGAAGCAGATGGCAGAGTGCCCATCTCCTTGCAAGAGACTGGAGGTATGTGAGATCCACATGACTTGTTACTGGTGAGGGTAACCTTGGTCCCTTGGTTTCTCATCTGCAGAGTTACTATTTTTCTGCCTTTGCTTTTAACCACACTCTAATGCCTCTCCATCAATGTCATTGGTGCCAGGTGAGAATTGTGCCTGGCCTGGAGGGATGTTCAGAGAGATGACAGAGCCTGGAATAAAAGGATTCTGGAGTTCCCCAAGGCGGGGCCAAAGTGTCAGTTACCCAAAGCAGCATCCAGAGCATCAGGAAAGGACATTCTCCCCACGGCTGGAATCACCAAAAGAGGCTTCCCAGGATGGCAGCATTTAGGAGGGAGCTGTATAGGTGGCAGGGGGAGATGCCATTCAAAGCAGGGGACAAGCACCAGCATGACATCCTCACAGGGAGATGCCCACAGGGATGGGGTCTAAATAAGAAGGCAGTGGTTGAACTGAAATTGCAAAAGATCATCACAGCCATCCCCCTGTCTCCAAGGAGAATGACTCTGAAACCCTCCCAGTCCTTTGAAAACACTTCCACATTTTCAAAGAACTCCACATTTATAGCCTAGAAACTCAAAGCAGTGGTTTCTAGACAGGGAAAAATCAAGCTGGTGGAGCAGCTCACGTTTATCCCCACCCCCTCCTGCTCCCACAACACTTTGACACTCCCTCTGGCATTTATCACAGCCGCATTTACTTCTAGAAGCAAGCAAGCATGCGAGTCTGAGCCTTCCACCCGCCACACAACAGCCCTCCCCACCCCCACCCCCACCCCACCCCACCCCCGCCGCGACTGGCCTGCAGTGAGGGCAGGGTCCTGCACATCTGGCTTCGCCCCCCTCCCCCTCCAGGCACTGAGCCCCTGGCCTGACACCCAGGAGGGGCTTAGCCACTGCCTGCTCCCAGGAAGGTGGGAAGAAAGCAGATTCGCTTCTGCAAGAAGCTTTGAGATGAATATTCTGAAGACATTTTGTGACTCCCACCACCTTCCAAAGCTCCAAAAATCATTTGAAAAACTGATGACTGTGAAATTTCAGTTATATTCACAAGGAAAGCTAGAGTGAACCGCAAGAAGCACAGAACAGCGGCTTTGCACTGAGAGGTTGGAGACCAGCCTGGAAGCCAGACCCATCTGTTTTCCGGGGCCAGCTGCACATGCGCAGCCTTTCATGTATAGTCCTTGATAGAGGGGACAGTTCCAGAGACAGTAGAAGGCTACCAGGGTGGGTGAGTCAATGCCATGAACCAGCTACCAAAAATAATTTTGTGCTCAGAGGCTGCATTCACAGAGCTAAAATATCCTCTATTAGAGAATGGGGTTCAGGAAGACAAACTGGATTTGGTGCAGAGCTTGATCTTGAGAATGGAGAAAGGCCTGGACCTACTGAGAGTATGGTAAGAGTGATCCAGGTAACAGGAAAATATACGTGAAGAATCTGAGACAAATGCTGCTCCTGGGGATCTGTAAGAAAGGCCAGCGAGGCTTACAGAGAGAAAGCAAGTACCCATACGAGGCTGCAGATATGGGTGGTGGCCAAACCTGCAAGGTCTCATGGGTCACCCAGAGTTTGGTTTTTACCCCAAGAACAGGAAGAAGACCCATTCTGTTCTTGCATTATTAGCCAGAAACCCACACTGGCCTAAGTCCCAGATGCCACACACACGCGCGCACGCACGCACAAAGGAGAGACAACTCATCTATGTCCAGTAGGGAAATTGCATTGAAAGAGCTTCAAAGGAGCAGAAGGTGGGGGTGGTGGGGCTGTCCCCTGAGCCTTGACCATGAGAACATATCCTCATGGAGATCTTGGCCAAGCTGCCATTTGGTGATCTGCACTCACTTTTGGACCTGGCCTTCAGGGATTTTCGAGAACCAGTAGCTGGCAGAAAAGGCTTTCTGCAGCAGAATTACATGATTTGTACTTTTTTTTTGCTTTGCCCTGCAGAAAACTGGGACCAGAACTCATCTCTGTCTTACTATACTTTCCTTAAAGTCAAAAGATGTAGCCACTCTGCTCATCTTATACTGTGCTCAGCGCAGTCTCACCACACGGTGGGCACACATCTGGGTCCCTAAGGACACCTTCAGCAGCATTTCACTGCAGCAAACCATAGACTATTATCACTTCATCCCTGACACAGAGGAGAGTCCCACAGCCCCCTGCTCCACTCCACACCACCATGGACCCCTTTTTTCATACTTCCCAGATGCTGTTGGTGGAACCTCCAGCACCCATGAGTCCAGAAATTAGATACAGCCCTCACTGTTGCTGCCACCCTCACCAGAATGGATTCTGCGGGTCTCTGCTTCTTTACTCTCTAGCCCAAGTCCAAGATGGGTGAGTTTGATGGGTCCTAAGTCTACACCTTGACAGCAGAGGAAGTTAGAAAGGTGAGTTTTCAGATTCTCTCCCAAGGTTGTCTGGTTTCCTACCAAGACTCAAAAGCTAGAAGAATCCTCAAACAGAAGAAGGTGATTCTGATGCTAGGAAACCAGCAAGGACAGGATGTGCCCACTGTAGGTAATTTCATACAACCCAGATCCTAGACCATTTATAGCTTTGTCAAGGTTCTCTTAGTTATAAGCAGCAACAAGGTCAAGACTAGGAGTGATAGGGGTTGGCTTATAAGGCATCCATGAGGCTCAGAGAAACAGAAGGGCAGGGGCCACTACATAAGTAAATCCCTTAGACTCTATGCCCCAAGACTCCATAAACTTCAAAATTCCTGCTAGCAACATAGGAAAGGGATATCTGGGTCCCACCTGGGCAGATGTCCGTATTTAAGCCCAGTGTTCATTCTCAGGGGAGGCAGAAGGTCAAAGACAGAAGCAGAATCTATGTGAGGAGCTGAGCCATCTCCCTTCCCCCAAGGTGATCAGTCTTCGGGGAACTGAAGATGAAAGTCACATAGACTTTGTCTCAAAGCATAAACTAAGGCTAAGTGGGGGAGGGGGGCTCCCTGTCTCCTGCCTGTCCCCAGCCTAGGCCCTGGAAGCCCTTCCTCCTTTATTCTCAATCCCACTTCAAGACAAGGGGAGCCACCATGACATCAACTTTATCATCTTCCAGGAATCCTCGGTTCCCAAGCCCTTAGAGTCTGAAGGGCACTCCAGTGCCCTTCAAAGATGGAAAAACCATCCAGTGCCTCCAAGCCATCTGTCTTCTAAATAAGTCCTGCCCTGATAAAACCCTTTCCTGAGTTTCCAGGCCCAGCAGACCCACCTGACAACAGCAGGATACAGAGGCCAGAGTGCTCTCCATGCTGGCCCAGGAGGGAGCAGCGTCTGCAGACAACCCTCCCTCTCTCCTTCCAGGTCCTTACCTAAGACAGGTGGAGCCTGGGAAGAAGGACTACCCCCAGGAAAACAAGCTAAAATTAAACCACATGAAAGCAGAATGACTAAAGCTCCCCTCTAAACACACACACACAGTAATTAATTTAGGACATGCCACACGGGCCACCTCTTCCCAGATATTAGATGAAACCTTTAGGGAAGAGGAACGAACCGTATTATCTAATCACACACTTGAGACATCAACATCCCCTCTTCCCAACCCCTCCCCTTTAGCCTAGAGAAAAGAACAATAATAATAATAATTAAGCTGGTCTATTTATGGCTCGAAAAATCAGCAGTTCCAGGCCACACCTGCTAGGGTCTAGCTGAGCTCTGGAAAGACTCTGCACGACGTCCCTAAGTCCGCCTAAGTGTAGCCGGCAAGACGCAGGAGCTGCCAGCCTCTCCCCCTTCAGGGAGCACACAAGGGCTATTTAGAACAGCTTGTTGATGGGGTCAAGGAGAGGAAGCCAGAGACTTTGAAGGGCATCTCATGTCATGCAATCCAGCCGGCAGCCCGGGCTCATCACTCAGCATAAGCCATACAGATTTATTTATATTTTGCGCGAAAGAGGGAAATTACTTAGCCGTAGGGATCAATTCTTCAATCCAATGTTTCTAACATGGCAATAAATTTATTTCACCGGCTCCCTCTTTCTTTCTCCTCTTGCCACAGCTTAAAGAAATAAGCCACCCTTTGGGAAGGTCCAGGGATGGGGGATGTGGAAACAACTGTGGGAACTAGGCATGAGGCCAGGAAGACACTCATCGGGCAGCCTGCTTTTGTGCAGTGAGCACTGGACTTGGAGTCAGGAGGCTCGAAATCCAGACCCTGGTTCTGTCACTTTTTCTGTGGTGTCAGTAAACCTGGGCAAGTCAGAGCTCCTTTTCTTAACTGCTGAAGTAGGCAGAAGTATTCCAAGCGCACCAAGCTGATGTGAGAAGAAAATGAGACCAGATATATTCAGGCTTTTGGTTTAGCTCCGGATACATCAACATGATTGACTGAAGATGAATTTAATCAGATTTGATGGTGTGACCCATAGCATCTCCCGGCCCAAGTGGCATCATCTGTGATGTTGCAGAGATATCATAGCATGAGTGAGGAGACATCCAGGTCATTTTCCAAAACCAGAGACTACCTGGATGTCCTCCCCCCTCAGGGATGGGATGAACCTGGGATGTTTGTGACGACTCTGGTCTAATGCATCAGGAGCCCAGGGAAGCCTCCAGCAGCCGGGCAGGTATGATGAATGGTCCTCCCGGGCACACACACCTTTTCACCAGGGACAGGCTCAGCCTGATGTATGGGCCATGTAAATGCAGCTGCTGGTTAATGCAAGGCTCTGATGGGGAAACACAAATGTGGGGATTGACTGGGAGGAAACGATGTCATAGGGATGAGGGCCCTGAAAAGTGACAGGGAACTTTTCTGCTGGGAGATGCTTGAAGTGGGAATGGTGAGAATAGTCCAGACAGAGGGAACAAGGAGATGAAGACAAGGAGACAAGTAGGTACAGGCATGTGGGGCTTTCGAGGGGCATGGGAGAAAAGATCACCCTTCAAGGGACTTCCCTGGTGGTCCAGTGGTTGAGAATCCACCTTCCAAAGCAGAGGATGCAGATTCAGTCCCTGGTGGAGAAACTAAGACCTGCACACACCGTGGAGCAACTAAGCCCATGCGCCACAGCAAGAGAAGCCAGCGCACTGCAATGAAAATCCGGCACAGCCAAAATTAAAAAAAAAAAAAAAAATCACCATTCAAGGCTTGTGTCAAGCATCTCATCTTCCAGAAAAATCTTTCTGACCTCTGGTTATGCTCCTGCTCCCAAAGTAGCCATTGATCATTTTCCTGTAAGGCTCCTTTGCAGTGGCTTTCAAGACCCTCCAAGTCTGGCCCCAAACCACCTTAATTCCCCCAGACTTTCATTGACCAAACTCAGCTCCTACCACCCACCTCCAGGTATTTCCTCCATTTGAAACGGCTCCCCATCTCCCTTTTCACCGATCAAAACTCTAAGTGTTCTACCAAGTCCAACTCAGATGTCCCCTCTTCCAGGACACTATCCTAAGGCCACTCTCCTGAACTATTGTCATCCTGCAGCCCCAAATCCTTACAACATTTTGCCCTTTGGGGAGCTGTTTATGTACCTCGCCCTGGCATATCAACATTTATTCAAAATCAAATATTTACTGAGGGTGGATAAATAAGCATGGCCTCTGTGTACAATAGAACAGCACTGAGCAATAAAAAGGAACAAATTATTGTATCTACAACACCATGGATACCCAAAATAGTATGATGAGATAAAGCAACCAAATGCAAGAGTATGTATTGTTTGAGTTCTCTTTATATAGGGTTTCCCTGGTGGCTCAGCAGTAAAGAATCTGCCTGCAGTGCAGGAGACACGGATATGCAGGTTCAGTCCCCGGGTTGGGAAGATCCCCTGGAGGAGGAAACAGCAACCCATTCCAGCAATCTTGGCCAGAAAATTACCACGGACAGAAGAGCCTGGTAGGCTACAGTCCACGGGGTCACAAAAGAGCTGGACACAACTGAGTGACTGAACAACAAAAACAACAAATACAGGCATAGAACAGGCACAATTAAACTATGGTGACAGAAATCAGAATGGTGGCTACGGGGACTTCCCTGGGGGTCCAGCGGTCATGAATCCACTCTGCAATGCAAGAGACAAGGGTTCAATCTCTGGTCGGGGAACTAAAATCCCACATGGTACAGAGCAACTAAGCCTACACACCTCAGCTACTGAGCACACACACTCTGGAGCCCGTGAGCCCCAACTAGAAAGTCCATGCGCAGCAGCCAGGACCCGACAAAACCAAATAAATAAATACTTAAAAAAAAAGAAAAGAAGAAGAAGAGTGGTTGCTTTGGGAACAAGGGCACTTGATGGGAAGGGGCAGGCAGAGCATGAAATTTTCCGAGGTGATGAAAAGGCCCTAGTTCTATGCCTGGCACCACAGAGGCCACTACCCACCTGTGCCTACTGAGCACTTGAAATAGGGCTCATCTGAATTGAAACGTGCTGCAAGCATAAAATACACTCTGGTTCCCAAAGACTTAAGATGAGCAAAAGAATATAAAATATTTCATTAATGAATTTTTATATTGATGACATATCAAAATGATAATATTTTGGATATGTGGGGTTAAGTAAATATGTTATTAAAATTAATTTCACCTGTCTTTTTGTTTATTTTTTTCATAAGGCTACCAGAAAATTTTAAATCACCTATGTGGTTCATATTGTATTTCTACAGGATGGCACGGCTGTAGATCTTGATGAAGCTGTTGGTTGCATTGGGGTACATATTTGCCAAAACTGATCAGAATGTACCTACCTGTAAGATCTGTGCATTTTACCCTATGTAAAGTATACCTCAATTATAAAACAAATTTTAGTGAGTACCTACTATGTGCTGCCAGACAGTATTAGGCATTGGTAATACGACACTAGACATAAAACAGACCTAGTCCCTGCTCAACCTAGTCAAAGAAACTGACTTTAATCAAATGACCACTCTAAACAATGATCTTACCCCTTCCCAAGCTTAATACCATTGAGGTAGTAACTGCATTTGGGCATCTTTATCTCCATAGCTACCCAACCCAAAATGTGTATATTAGATGTTCAGTAAGTTCTGGTACACTCAGGTGAACCACTGAATTGGCTAAAAATCATTTTCTGAAACAGAAAGGCAAACAGAGCCCACTTGGAGAACGTTTCTCTTGGAGCCAAACCAGCTAACATACTAGAACCTTTGTCTTTTTGTAAAAATTCTAGCCATAGAAAGACCCGGAGTCTCTCCCCAGTCTTGGCCTGCTCCTTTGGGACATAATCCTAGGATAAGTCATAAAACCTGCTGGTTAAATACTCTGAACCTCTTGGGTAAATACTGTGAGTGGTCAAGATTAATCAAAGAAGGTAGATTTTCTTATCGAAATTGGAGGGTGGACAGAGGCACTGGCTCTCTCTCCCACCCCCAGAGATTTTGAAGGTAAAATATGTTAGGAAACATCCACAGAGAACAGGTCTTCCCCACCACAGTGGATGTACTCATGTTAAGTGTTCCAGGAAAGGTTTGCAAACAGGCTCTAGCTGGTTTTCTTTCCAAGCTCCTCAGGCCTTGCTACTGGAGTTGCTCCTTGCCATCAGCTCAGAGCATTCTCTCTATGATGCTGACTTCCACACGTCCTGGGACTCGAGGGAAGCCATTCAAGCAATCCCTGTTTGCTGATGAGGTTTTAAAGAAAGCCACATGTGACCTGTAGAAGTCACTTAGACATGGGAATCCGTTATAAACCACTGAAGTGAAAATCCAACTTGTAGCAGCCACAGAAAGAGCTTCTATATTAGTTCATTTTACAGCAGTTATTGACTTCAGCTCTGAGCTGAGCCTATGCGGGGTCCAGAGGTCCAGGAGACTGTAGAAGGGTCAGGGAAGGACCCTGACCTCAAGAATCCCACAGTCTAGGGACTTCCCTGATGGTCTGGTGGTTAAGAATCTGACTTGCAATGCAGGGGCATAGGTTCAATCCCTGGTCAGGGAACTAAGATCCCACATGCTTTGGAGAAACTAAACCCGAGCGTCGCAACTACCGAGCCTGTGCGCCACAACTAGAGAGTCTGTGTGCTGCAACAAAAGATCCCTCAGGCCTCAACTAAGACCTAATGTGGTCAAATAAATACGCAATATTTTTTGAAAAAATAAAGAATCCCATAGTCTAGTGGAGGGATTATAATAAGCATTTACATGCTCAGTTGATTTAGTGCCGTCCGACTCTTTGTGACTCTATGGACATAGCCCACCAGGCTCCTCTTTCTTTGGGATTCTCCAGGCAAGAATACAGCAGTGGGTTGCCGTGCCCTCCTCCAGGGGATCTTCCTGACCCTGAGATCAAACCCGTGTCTCCTACATTGGCCGGGGGGTTCTTTACCACTAGCACCACTTGGAAAGCCCCATAATAAGCATAGTTACGTGGGTCAGGTAACTATGAAAATGGCTACCCACTCCAGTATTCTTGCCTAGAGAATTCCATGGACAGAAGAGCCGGGTGGGCTCTAGTCCATGGGATCACATAGAGTCGGACACAACTGAGCTACTAACACTGCTAAGTCACAGGTAAGAAGGGCCCGAAGAGAGTATTGCGGGAGCATAGGGAAGGATGAGATTCACTCCGGCCTGCGGGAGGCTAACAACAGTTCCTGAGCACCTCCTCTTTGCCAGGGCTGGGCTCCGAGCATTCTCCTGCTTGCTCCACATACCTCACCTTCCTCACAGCAGTCAGAGAGATGGCTTAAAATAATGAATCAGATCTTGTGACTCTTCTAGTTAAAAACTTTCAGGGACGTCCAGTTATACTCAGAATAAGGCTCATACTTCTTGACACTGTTGTGTTAGTCAGTTACTACCTCATAACAAACCACCCCAAAGCACCATGGGCTAAAACAATAATAATGTACCATCACCTGTCTGTAGTCAGCTGACTCAGAAGATTTATGCTGACTCTATTGGACCAGCAGGTCAGTCCAGATGTGTGTTTCTCATGATGATGGCAGAGAGCAAGAGAGAAAATAAACAAATCTGCTCAAGGCTTCCCAGGTGGCACTAGTGGTACAGAACCTGCCTGCCAACGCAGGATACATAAGAGACTCGGGTTCAATCCCTGGGTCAGGAAGATCCCCTGGAGAAGGGCATGGCAACCCACTTCAGTATTCTTGCTTAGAGAATCTCATGGACAGAAGAGCCTGGTGGGTTACAGTCCATAGAGTCACGCAGAGTTGGGTACGACTGAAGCGACTTTGCATGCACGAACTCAGGCTTTGACAGAGACCTAGTAAACCAGGGTCCCTAGGGGTGGGACCCAGCAATCTACATTTTAACAAGCTCTTTGGATGATCCTGCAGCAGGCTGAAGTTTGCGAACCACTGGTCTATGCCAGAGGTTGGCCATTTTTTAATTTTTTTTTTCTGTGAAGGACAAGGTAAGTAGCTATTTTAGGCTCTGAGAGCCCTACAGTTCCTGTGGTAACTACTTCTCAGCTCTGCTTTTGTGGCCTGAAAGCAACCACAGACAACATGTAAACAAATGGGCAAAATCTTACAAAAACAGGCAGATTTGGCTTTCAGGCTCTGGTTTGTCGGCCCCTGGTATGTGTGTCATAGCGTGCATTACTTACGCTCACGGTTCATATCTCTGACCAAAGCAATTAGCATTTCTGAGCTCAACAAATTTCTTTTATATAAAACTTTTATTGGGACTTCCCTGGTGGTACAGGGGATAAGAATCCACCTGCCAATGCAGGGGACATGGGTTCAATCCCTGGTCCGGAAAAATCCCACATTGACGCAGGACAGCTAAGCCCAGGAGCCACAGCTACTGAGTCCACGTGCCTAGAGCCTGTGCTCTGCAACGAGAAGCCACCACAATGAGAAGCCCACGAACCGCAACAAAGAAAGAGAAAGAAGCTAGAGAAAGCTGGTAAGCAGCAAATAAGACCCAGTGCAGCCAAAAATAAATAAATTTTTTTAAAAAAATGTTATTTGTAAAAAAAAAATAAAAATGTTATTTGTTCAACAAATGAATGCTTTATCTTCTCTGTGCTGGATATTCAATACACAAAAATGAAGGTGACCTATCACCAACCTTCCAAAAAGGGAAGGCAGCTGAGCTGAGCAAGGCAAATCCACGTGTCTTAGACCACACAGCTAGGAATAAGCAGAGCCAGGATTCAGACCTCACTCTGGTCACCTCCAAAGCCAGGGATGCGTCTCCCAAAGGGAGGGTCCCGCGGTCAGTCCAGTGTTTGCACCTATTTTATTAAAGCCACCTTAGTTTCTGACCAGCATTCTCCCCACTCCTGCCACCAGCATCTGCTCCTTCTGCCTCAGGGAAAGTCAGATGCCACATGTGCTATCTGCCAACAGAGCTGCAAAATGGATCCAAACGAAACTGCCAAGATAAGTCACAAGTTTCCAGGGCGTCGCTGTGCCTCTTCTCCAGATGCAACGTGGGGCTCCCCGGGAGATGGGAGGTGTTGCTATCACTTAATAACATGCAAAGTAACTTTTTAGGAAGAATGTGCTTTCTTGGATGAACATTGATTGAATCCCATCTTCCTGACCAGAGAGTTAAATCAAGCCTTTCAGACAGGTGATTGAAGCGATGCTAGAAGTCGATTGGGTTTCACTCAAACCTGCCCTTGTGAGAAAGAAGCTAAGAGCTCCCCTGCTATCTCAAGAATCATCAAATTAAGGAGAAGCTGGAGCTGACAGGAAACCAGAGAGGCTGGTTCAGCCCCGGTCTCTTGCTGCAGCCAGTTCAGAATGAGCTGAGGTCTCCGGGGACCAGAAACTGGTGACGCCCACCTTTCCTGCTCGGAAGGTTTCTCCTTCCAGCCAATATAATGCCTTTTGTTGCAGGCTAGCTTTGCAGAAATAAATTCATGCATTTTATGCAGTAACTGGGGCATGAAAGTGGCTGTGGCTTTGGGGATGCGCCTGGGCTATGAAAGCGCTGTCCCAGGGAGGCGCCCAGCCCCCGAGGTGGCTGCTCTCCCAGGGAAAACCCAGAGGAGCCACCCAGATGTCCTCTCCTAGCATCATTTCTGCACCACCGCCACTGGTGTACTCACTCTCCGCTTCCCTCCTGGCCTGAGACCTGGTCCCAGAGAATCATCCCCTGGGAAGGCTTGGGCTCCCCAGAAAAGGCAGAACACAGAGCTTTCCAAAACACTGGGGGCGTTCCCAATTACCCTTCTGGAGCAGCGGTTCCCGGGGACAGCCGACAGCTGACAACATTTTCCCATGAGCCTCTTCGCCAGCGCTATCATCTGGCTTTTTCCCCTAAGGCCCTGCCCGACACACTCTCTCCTCTCTCTTGTTGCCCGGCCCCTCCCCAGGGCCACTTCTCCCTCTTCTCCAAAGACAGTGTCAAAACATTTTAGAGATTAAATAAAAATTGTATCCGGAGTGTGATCAGCTTAGCTCAGCAGGAAGCCTCCTGCCCCTCCTTTCGCTCTCAGAGCTCCCAGGTCAAAACCACTTTCCCTACGAGAGCCGGGGACAAGTGGGCAAAGCCCCAAAGTGGTGGACTGGCAGCCCCGAAACAGCCTCCTCTGAAGGGAGCAGCCATGACCCTGAGAACGTCCACTGCTGTCACTGTGGAGAAGCTGGGGCTGGCAGGGGACAAGCAGGGCGCATGTTAGAAGGCACCAGCCTGGAGGCAGCTGGCCCCTCACTGTTCTGCCTGGGCTGAGATATGGGTGTGACCTGCAGCCAGTGCCCATAGCTGATAGTGACCGGCAAAAGCCGTGCCATTGCTCCTCCCCAAACTGGATTAACCCAAGGTGAGCCAGGCGTGGGGTCTGGTGGTCCCCAGGGATGCAGAGAATCAGACTAGATTGGCCGCCCCTACCCAGAAGGGGCAGGGCCCTATTCATCTTTCTAACCCCAGTCACTTCCTCTGTGCAGATGAGACGAAGACAAGAAGAGGTGGAAAGAGAGCATCAGGAAGAAAATGAACTTCTTGGAAAGCACCTTGAACCAGAGCTCATGCTGAATTGAGGGACAAGACAGATTCCACCGGGCCCCGAACAAAGGAACTGCCCTGGGCCCAGGGTACTGACGGCCCTCGCAGGCTGAGCCAAGGCCAGACACTCACTGACTTCTGGGTGGGGTGCAAGAGACTAGGATGCCGGTCAGAAAACCTGGTCTCCAGGCCCTGCAGTCAGCCACCTCACAGTGTCTCCTGGGCCTCAGTCTCCTCATTGGTAAAACGAGTTGGATGGGAGCATCTCCAAGACCTGCATCAGGTTCTCTCTGTGACCACCTCACCTGTAGAGAGCTGGCATCTTGACAGCACCCCCTGCCTGGTGAAATGTGCTGGGGGTTCTCGGAGGGCAAGTCCTAGTAAGGGTGACATAGGAAGTCCCCAGGAGGAAAATGGAGATGAAGGTGGAGACAGCAGAATGTACATGAGGACCTCGTGGCAACAGTGAAGCTGTGAGGTGGGGGAAGGGGAATAGGGCCAAGCAGTCACGTCCCCTTCCCCCACTTCTGTCTGAACACCAAGTCTAACACCAGTCCTCCTCCCCTTCTGTTGTCTTGTTACATCCCAACTTGTGTTCTTTTTTATTTACGTTAACACTTGTTACAGAGCATGTATATCCGCCAGGCACTATTCTAAGTGCTTCATGAATACTAACTTATTTAATCCTCATAGCAACCCTATGAGATAAATGCTATTGTTAATCCCATTTTGCAGATGAGAAAACTGAGACACAGAAGGTCAGGGAACTTGCCCAAAGCGCCCCACAGCTAGTAAACAGCAGAACCAGGATTCAAACCTATGTGCTTCCTAAGGGCAAGGCTTCAGTCTGTTTTATTGACAATCAAGCACGAAGTAGGCACTCATTAAACTTGTTGAATCTCCAAGTAGGACCCTGGATGGCTGATGTGGGCTCAAACTTCCACAAAAGAGACCTACTGGGACTGGGCAGGTGCCAATACCCACTGCTGTGAGGAGTCACTCTCTGCCTGACCCTTCTGCATCCTGGGCTGGGGTCTCGCTGAGCACTGGGCTTTGAAGGGACTTCCAGAGGACCCTAGAATCAGGCGTGAACCCTCGCTGAGTCTGTGGTAACAGGAGCCTATGGCTTCCCCTGCCCCCTCCCCGCCTCTGTGGTTGGAGATGGCAATTAATTATGCCATGTAATTAGATAAAGAATATTCATTTTTCATTGATGACGGTAAACTCTTGCTCTGTGGCTGAGTTCCGTATGTTTTAATTAAGCGGGGCTCCTTTGCGAGGGCTCCCTCTTATAATGAACAGTCACTTAGAATTTTAAGAAGTGAAGGATTCCTTCCCCAAGTTAATTACCTCAGAATTAGCTTAATCACAGCTCATTTAAACTTATCTAAACAACAGCGCAAGGAGTTCCAGGAAACAGAGGTTCTGACTTTGCCTGTCACAATCAAAAAAAGAGTCATAATAACATAAAAATCCCCTCTGGTGGGCGGCAGTGACCCCTGGCTCCATCGGCTGAGAAGTGCTCAGAGCAGTCAGGACGTTCTCAGCAATGAGGGTTGAACCAGGGGTGTGGAGACGTTTGGTCTCTTCCATGGCCAACAGTCCTTCTATGGCTGCCTGAGTTCCTGGGGAGTGTGGGGTGCTGAGGACTGCTCTCCTAGCTGTCCCAGAGGGAGAACAAAGCCCCAGGCCTAGAGCCCTGACTGCCTCTCCCCCCCAAACACCCTATGCCTTCCCACGGGCTCTCAACTTGGGGGTCGTGGTCATGTCTGGTCCCTCCCTCCTGGGCATGTACAGACCAGCGTCTGTACCTGCAGAGAAGGTGACCAGGAGAAGCATGGGCTCTGGGGCCCAGGAATTCCACCTGCCCCTCTCTGCACACACGTCTCATGCCCAGTACCATGCCTGACAGCCAGATGGGCACTCACAAATGAATGCAGGAAGAATAAAACAACCGCATGGCACTAGGGTGCAAAGTTAGCGTCAATAAAGAAAGTGCCAGATCCTGGCTTCCTATAACAATAGGACTTTCTTCCAGGAAAGTCGGCCTGGGCTGTCCCCAGAGAACACTTGGGGAGGCTTCACTGTGCGCCAGGCACTGGGCTGAGTCCTTTGTATCAAATAGCCCATTTAATCCTGCAGCATAAGGACGCTCATTATCCTCATGTCACAGGTGGGAAAACTGGCACAAAGAGGTGACAGAACCTGCCCAAGGTCACAGTGGTAACAAACAGCGGGATTCAAATCCGACAGTCGGGCCCCAGAGCCTCGCTAAGAAGAGGTAAGTTCCCCCATCTGGGGGTGTGCAAGCAGGGGCTGGAAGACCACCGCTCAACTCTGCTCCAGAGGGGAGCCCTCTGTTGGAATGAAGAGGAGGGAAGATGGAGTGACTCGTGGACCCCTGATGTGTTGTAGGTTGGACGCGTTTGGGGCGTCGGGCATTTCCACCTGCCCTGCAGACACTGCTGAATCCCACTGGGTGTTTGGGAGGAGGACTGGAGCAGGCCCTGCAGATAAGCACCAGCCCTCAGGGGGCGTGCAGGCCAGAAGGCTGAAGCCCTCCCTCCTGGTACAATGCAACAGCCAGGACCTCCTGGGTGGAGGAGGCTGGGAAATTATTTATCTGCATCCTCTGTTCCACACAATTGGCTTGCCTTGCCAACTCCCGGTTGGGGTGGGAAGGCGCGAAGAGCCTGGAAGGGGCGTCGAGCCGTCATAAAACACTTCCAAAAATAAGCGGCCCCCTCCCCCGCTGTGGAGATAAATAGCTCTGGCAGCCCCTCGCTCCAGGTCCCTTCTGCTCAGTCCCAGGTCACCCTGCTCACCAAAGAACCCCGTCGCTCCTGGCAAGGCTCCAGAACCTCCCAGACATTACCTGTCCTCTTCTCCGTGCCCCGCCCCCCACAGAAGAGGCGGCACCGCAGCCGAGACAGCCTGTAATTCCGGCTGTCACTGTCCTAATTACACCCCATGGTCCTCCCGCCAGCATCATGCGCCCTGCACCGCCTGCATAATGGGCTTTTTTTTTAAAGACACTCTTTCCTTTTCACAGCTGCCTTTTGAAGGCGAACAATCTCATACAATGTGTCTTAATGACAGCACCACTAGGTGAATCTCAGCCCCCAGCCCTCTTCCTCTCTCTCTCTCTCTCTCTCTCTCTCTCTCTCTCTCTCTCCCCTTTACTTAATAATCATCATAATTGTCATAATCACCCTGGAGTTAAGAGAAAGCACCTGGGACATTTCAATCAATTATGAAGTCACCTAATAAAAGGCCAGGATGGTCTGTGTGAGCAGGAGGCTGCAGGGAGGGAGGCAGACATACAATCACATGTGAGTGAGTATAGGCACGCATGTGCACACAGTACACATGCCACATACCAGACCCTGCAGACTGACAACCAGAGACGGCACGATGTCCCCTTGATGCCTCAGAACAAACAGCGAGGTCAGATCCTCAAGGAGAGACCCGAAGACCCTGCCCACCTCAAGCTCTGTGATGAGCAAAACCCCTCCTTTATGGCCAAAACGCAGTGCAAGGAGCCTCAGAGCAGAGCTCAAGAGGACAGGTATTATGCACAAGAAACTGTACTCAGTACTCTGTAATGACCTATATGGGAAAAGAGTCTAAAAAAGAGGGGATATATGTACATGTATAACCGATTCACTTTGCTGTACACCTGAAACTAACACAACACTGCAAATCAATTATACGCCAAAAAATATATTTTTAATTTTTTTAAAAGCGCCCCCCCCAAAAAAGAGTGCAGGTATTAGAGGCCAGTTTCTTGAAATTGGGTCCCTTTGCAGCCCCGCTCCAGCTCACTGTTTAATTTCTCCAAGCTTGCCTCACCATACTCATCTGGGAAATGGGAAGCAAACAACCCACCAGAAGGTTCTGGAGAAGATTAAATGTTCTGATCACATTATCAAAAATAATATCTCTCTGGGTTAATCCCTATCCTAGTATGTTAATTTATTTCCTTCACAGAATTTATAGTAGTCAGAAAACACACTGTGCGTATGTATGTATATATATATGTATATATACAACTGTTTAATGCATGTCCTCTCCCACACTGGCTGTCAGATCCTTGAGGGCTGCTTTCTCTACATTCACTGCAAGGGTTAAGAGCACCCACTCCAGAGCTCAACTTGCTGAATTCACATCCTACGTTTACTACCTATTTGGCAGTGTGACCTCACATAAATTATTCAACCTCTCTGTGGCTCACATCTTGACATCTGTAAAATGGAGATAATAGTACTTACCTTCAGGGTTGTTGTGAGAATTAGATAATACATTATATATAGATGGCTTAGAATAGCACTGACTTATATTAAACACTATGACGTTTGGTTGTATCATTATCCCAGACACCTCAAACAGTGCCTGACATGGTACAAACGCTCAATAAATATTTGTGGAGTGAATAATACATGTGTAGTGCTTAGTACTAAGAGTTTAGTACGTGGTCAGCATTAACTAAGTTTCAGCTGTTATGATCACCTTCATCACCATTATTATTCCTATTGGGTACAGCTCTCCCCCTCCCTGCATCCTCAGGGAAGTTGTCCCCATGGCTCAGAGGAGGAGTTAAGACCAGGGCTGGCTCTCCAGGAAAGTCTTGCCAGGTTGGGGCAGCCAGGACTCACGCCTGTCCTCCTGGCTTCCGAGCTTCCTCTACTCAGAAGCCAGGCGCAGCAGCTGGTTCTGGAGGTGTTTAATAAACACACGAGCCCCGGCTGTGCAGTGCCCCTCCCGCAGATGCCCGAGCCACATCCCACCAAAGCCTGGAGTCAAGTCTGTTTTTGATGTGTGGAGGCCTCCTGGGCTCTGCGAGGGAGAGGCTGAGCCATCTGCCACCAGCCCCGGGCTGTCAGGAGGGAGCCGAGCCAGCGCAGAGCGATGAGCAGGAGCCGGGTGTGAGGGCCTGCGCTCCTCCGAGCCACGGCTGGCTGTCTCTCCAGCCGGGGAGGGGTGGTCGGAAGGGCTCAGACCCCAGGAGTCCACCACACCACCAGTCACCCACCTGTTGGGCCCAGCAGGCCCAGTGCCCACCCATCTCATCAAAGCGTGATCTGTCAGCATTATTCAGGAAATATCAAAGGCCAACCTGACCTCAGGACCTATCAGAAAAGTTCTAAATGGGTGGAGCAAGATTTAGGACCCAGAGATCCCCTAACTGAAACTAACAGGTCAGCTCAAAGCAAAGAAGGTCATGGTGGGGTTAAATCTTTAGATGCCCTAAAAAAAAAAAAAAAAAAAGATTTGGTTACTGTTCCTCCCTCCCACTATAAAATTCAAAATAAATTTGAGTTTTTGGAAATGACACAAAATTTACAGAAATTACAGAGACATGCTGGTTAGGATCATGGGCTCTGGAGCGAGGCTGACTCTGGACAAGTTACCTGAACACTCTGTGACTCAGTTTCCTCATCTTCGAAGTGGAGGTGATGACACCAGGACTCTTCTTGAAATGGTTGTGAGGATTAAGGTGATAATATAAACTAAATGATAAGAACAAAACCTATTTGTGAAATAATTGTGAAAGCCTATTAGAGTTTATTATCGTCATGCTTTTTGAAATTAAAATATATGCTTTCCAGGTTTTTAGGTTGCAAAATTCTGAATAGGTTCACTGAGGCTGGAGGTTTTTCCCCCTGCATGTGACTGCCCGAAGCATTGCTTACGTTCACCCATGAAGAAATTACCACCTACCAGCACCATCATGACCCTCTGATGCCAGCAGCTTGAAGTGCCAGAACTAGGGCTGCAAAGACCCAGGAGGCGGGTGCATCAGCAGGACCCCTGGGTCCTGGGGCCAGTGCCCAGGCACTGAGACTGGGCAGGGAGTACAGGAACAAAGTCTTTCCAAGATAAGCTTCAGGACTGAGCAGTTCTAACGATGGGGTCTGGTGGGGATCCATTTGCCAAAACAAAGCACAGGAGCTTCATGGAGGAGAAGAGGGCTCAGATTGGCCTGAGAGTGTGAGACTTCAATCCCTCCTGGCTGCGAGGGAGCAGGGCTGGCTCAGGCTCAAGTGAGAAGCTACAGTCTAGGGCAGGCAAAGGATGCTCTGTTCTTCCCATTCCCTCCTGGGACACCTCCAGAGTAGCCGATGGAACACAGGGGATTTAACTGTGTCTTGAAATACAGAGGAAAATCAGATTTTTATAGTCACTCTTGCATTGGTATAGTAATTAAGCACTCAAAAGGAGGGATACCTGCTGAGAACCACTTCTAGGTTGTCAGCCCAACCCACGTGGTCTCTGGGAACTGCTCTTCGCTATCGGCCCCTGCACTGCTAGGGGCTCCTGGCAGACACGTGGGCAGAAACCATGATTCTGTGCCCTCCACTCCACCAGCCACAAGTCGGTATTAGGGGGTGTGGGGTGAATGTCACCCTGCCAGGGCCAGTTGGAGTCATTCCACATGAATTTGGGGCAGGTAGCAGGGAGGAGAGAACAGGTGTGGGAAAGAGGTTGGGGGAGGAGGGAGGCTCAAGAAAGAGGATATAGTATACTGAGAGATGATTGACATTGTTGTATGGCAGAAACCAACACGACATTGTGATGCAATTATCCTCCAATTAAAAATGAAATTTTTTTTGAAAAATATGTTAGTAGCCCCAAGGATGAAAATGTACAATGCCCTTCCTATATGTAATTCAAAATTAAAAGGAAAAATTATCTGTGGTCAGTTAATAAAGAAAAATAAAACTGATGTTATTAATACTTTCTAAAAAAAATTCCGTTTGGAGCAGAGGGGCATTCAGCTCCTTCTGAAGTGTTGGCTTTGCTCCATGTGACCTCCAGAGTGGCAAGGGCCAAGTTCTCTGCCATGTGGACCAGAGAAACAAAAGAAGCTGGTCTGCAGAGGAGGGAAAAAAGACCAAGACGGGGTTTTACAGCAAGGAACAGAGACAGAGAGAGATGCTGGTGGAGCTCTAGCCGACTGTTCTGGTCCTATCCTGAGGACCAGCTGCATCCCTCCAGGAGACACTCAGCATCCTTAGAGCAGAGTTCCCATTATGACAGAGCTACGTTGAACAGGTTTCTATTCCTTCAAACAAGATGCTAACTATTAGGTTTCCTACTTTCTCTGACACCATTAATCCTAAACTCCATCTTTAATTTACTAATGAAGTACAAACATCAGTTTCACACGCATCCCCATCTCAGAAACAAAATGGTGAAGAAGGGGAAGGGAAAGTATTTCTTATGCAATCCAGATGAATTCCTCTGCCCCAAGTGGCCCAATCCTGCCTGGGTTCTACATTCAAAGCAACACAGTCTGGCAGCCAAAAGCAATTAAAAAAGAATTTCAATCTTTACTTGAATCTCTCAAAGCATTGTAAAAGGGATCCAGTTGAAACCCTGAAGACTCTTAAAAATCTCTTTCTTCTTTTCTCTTCCTTCCCCAGAGCCTCACATCCTCCAAATCTGAAGCTTCTTACCCTTGTTCTCCTGGCTCTCAATTCTCCTGTCTCTTCTTCCCTCGCAGCTGCCTCTTTCTCAGCAATTTATTACATAAATGTTTGAGGCTTTGGGCTTTTATTCGTCTCTCTTTCCTCCTTTACCTACATTTTGGACAGAAGTAGAGAATCATGAAACAGACCCTGCAACCAAAACCAGTGACACTTTGGCCACTCCTGCGGCCCAGGATCTCTCAACTTGGTCCAGTTCTGATGCTGAGGACAGGCTGGTGCTCCTTAGAGGGCAGAGCAGGGAGAAGGGAAGGTGGAGTGGGAGGGAGAAGGTGGGCAGGCAGAGGCATCACAAGTCAGCCAGTCTTGGCCCTGCCACTTTGAGAATCCCGGAGATGTGATCTGGTGTGGTGTGGTGTGTGTGTGTGTGTGTGTGTGTGCACGCGCGTGTGCGCCCGATAAGTCACTCGGTCACGTCCAATTCCTTGCGGCCCCATGGACTGTAGCCTGCCAGGCTCCTCTGTCCATGAAATTCTCCAGGCAAGAACACTGGAGTGGGTTGCCATTTCCTTCTCCAGGGGATTGATCTGATGTTAGGGGCAGTTAACAAATCTTGCCTTATCCTCCACCTGGGCATACAAATCCAGAGCCCGCTATGCATCTCCACCCCACAACCCTGAGACCCCACCACATCCTGACCTTCAGTTCCTAGTCTTCCAACTTTGTTCTGGTTTACATAAGGTCAAGTCCTTACACCTCTCTGGTTTTCCTTATTCCCTGCCACCAACTGGCCAATTCAGAAGTTTCCTCCAGGTTCTCTCTCTAGTCGCTCGTAGTCTGCCCAGGCCATCCATCACATCCAGTCCTACCCATCATGTTTCTGGGGCCACAGTCTCCCTCCAGCTCCTTCCTGCTAGTGCCATCCAAGCCCCCGGACAGCACTCTGACACCCCCAGCGCAGGTGTTCGCACAAGCACAGTGCACAAGAATGGTCATGCCCAACAGCGGCTAAGCTTCCTTCTTCCAGAAGGACCATTTCCAGGGCTTCCCTGGTGGTCCATGGTTAAGACTCCATGCTCCCAATGCAGGGGGCCTGGGTTTGACCCCTAGTCGGGGAACTATACCCCATTTGTCGTAACTAAGAGTTTGCATGCTGCTACTAAAGATCCCAAAAGATCCCGAATGCTGCAATTAACACCTGGCACAGCCAAATAAATAATTTTTTTAAAAAAATCACTTCCATTTCTCTCTCTCAGTAGCTTTCCACCACCTGGTGGATATCTTGCTGTTTCCTCTCCTTGGCATCCAAAGTCCGCCACAGTTTGGCCCCTTCTTTCAGCCCAATGTCCCCCCACCTCCCTGACACAGGCCCTGTGGTCTAGCTCAGCTCATTTGTCACCTTTGGGAAGCCTGTGTTCAGCGCCCCACTCCCCACCGCCACTGGTCTGGAATACCACCTGCACCAGTAAATTCAGTCCCGGCCCTCAGAGTCCCTAAGCTCATGTTTCCTTCTTTGGGCACAGAAATGTGATCATGGGACTTTCATCTTTCCATGGCATGACTCACCCAGTGTAAGCTCTCCAAGGCAAGTGCTTGGTCCTTCTAGACGTCAGGAGCTCCCAAAGAAAGAGAGCAAACCATAGAACAGTAAGTCTCATATTGTCCTATTTGTGTGAAAACGGACAAGCAAACAACAAATCCATGTAGGGGTATATGAGTACACAGGTGAGTAGACGTGTGTGTGTGAGTGTATATGAGAGAGAGGGAGAGAGAGAGAGTGTATGTGTGTGTGTTTGTGCTCACAGGTGGGCAAAAGCAATCTGGAAGGCCATCATCAAACTTTTTTTTTCCAGTTGATCAGCTGACTATATTGACAAGATACTGATCAGTTACGTGCTGAAGAAAACATATACTACAATAAAACAGAAAAGGTTTTCTACTCCCCTCTCCTTTACCCACCCACACCTATGACACAATCAAACTTTCGACATTGATTGACATTGATTGTTTCTGCAGGAAATAGAGATGGAGAAACTTTCATTTTTTACTTTATTTTTTCTCTAGTGTTTGAATTTATAATCATAAGTACATATCACTTGCAATATTTTTCCCTAAAAAAACATAACTTCCCTGATGGTCCCGTGGTTAGGAATCCTGCCACTACAGGCCCCATACATTCCATCCCTGGTCTGGGATGATTCCACATGCCACAGGGCAACTAACCCCATGCACCATAACTACTGAGCCCTTGAACTAAATTAGCCTGTGCTCCACAAGCAGAGAAGCCACCACAATGAGAAGCCCATGCACCGCAACTAGGGAAAGCCCAGCACAGCCAAAAATAAAAACAACCAAATAAATAAATAAAAGCAGAGTCCTTCATAGGGAGCCAGAAGGTTTGGGTTCCAATCCTGGCCCTGTCACTAACACTGTGTGACCATCAACAAGTCCCTCTCTTGGCTTCAGCTCCTGCTCCCATAGAAGATGGAGGCTGGCTCTAGAACTTTCCAGAGGTTCTGACCTGGCTGTGCCAAGTGAGAGGATGATAGGCAGCTGGGCTATGGCCCCTTGCCCCTGCATTGCCCAAGCTGGTCCTTGACTGTTTCACCCATTTTACATATTGAATTTCTAGCTCTTCAGCCAGGCACTGGAAAACCACCACAGCAATGAGGCACTCCAGGTGAGTTTTAGATGGAATTGACAAGTCAGATCTGTACGAAAAGAAGGCACACATACATCACTGGTAGGAATATAAAGTGGAAAACACCTTGGCAGTTCCTCAGAAAGTTAAACATACACATCCCATCTGACTCAGCAATTCCACTCCTAGGTATATACCCAAAGGGCTAAAAACAGATACTCAAGCAAATGTTTGTACACAAATAGCAGCACTATTCACAAGAGCCAAAAGATGGAAACACCCATCTTTGGTGGACGATGGAAACCTCCATCAACCAAGGAGTGGATAAACAAATTGTGGTAGGTGGGCAACCCACTCCAGTACTCTGGCCTGGAAAATCCTATGGACAGAGGAGCCTGGTAGGCTGCAGTCCATGGGGTCGCTAAGGGTCGGACATGACTGAGCGACTTCACTTTCACTTTTCACTTTCATGCATTGGAGAAGGAAATGGCAACCCACTCCAGTGTTCTTGCCTGGAGAATCCCAGGGACGGGGGAGCCTGGTGGGCTGCCGTCTATGGGGTCGCACAGAGTCGGACATGACTGAAGTGACTTAGCAGCATACAATAGAATATACTCATCCATGAAAAGGAATCAAGAACTGACACAGGCTACAATGTGGATGAACCTCAAAAATATTATTCTTTAGCCAAAAAAGCCAGTCATGAAAAGTCACATCTTGTATGGTTCCAATTATATGAAGCATCCAGAGAAGGTAAAACCATGGAGAGAGAACACGGATGGGTGGCTGTCGGGGGCTGGGGAGAGGGGAGGATGGGGTGTACTGCTAAACGGTATGAGGTTTTCTTTGGAAAACCTTTAGGTGATAGAGAAAAACTTTTTCTTTGGTGGAAGTGATTTGGAATTAGATCGAGGTGGTGGTGGCACAACCTGCAAATGTACTAAACACCACTGAACTGCTTGCTTTAAAACAGCCTGTTCTGCGTTATGTGACTTTCACCTCAGTGAATGTTTTAAAAGGAAGGCCCCCAAACGGAGCGGGGCATCTGGATTGGAGGGCCTCTGAGCAGTGGTCAGAGGGCTGTGGAGAGGCCACTGGAAAGAGACCACGAGTCCAGAAGGTTGTAGGGACTGGCACATGGAAGACATAAGGGACAACTGGCAAGCTGCTATCACCCTGCGGGTAGCTGAGGGAGGGTTACTGAGCCTGAGGACAGGGAGCCACCAGCTTTGCCCAGCTTCAGAGAGGGTCAAGGAGAATGAGGGCAGACAGAATCCAGAGACACGGCGCTGGCAACAGCCACTTAAAGAGCAGTCGGGGTGCTCCTGACGATCCCCTTGTCCTGGCAGGCTTTGCCTGAACACACCAGCCTAAGGCAGGACTCAGAGTCTGGTGGGGAGTATCCAGCAGCTCCATCCCAGACCAGGGTGTGAGCCCCGACCACAGCCATGCCTTCCCTCCCTGAGGGCCCCAGCCCAGCACTAGGATGCACCAGACAAATCTACCCATGTGGCACAGGGAACGGGGTGGGGGGCCTCTTTCCAGGGTCCTCAGGGCATACAGCGGGGCCTCATGATGGCCTGTATTATGGTGCTGGAGAAGATTCTTGAGAGTCCCTTGGATAGAAAGGAGATCAAACCAGTCAATCCTCAAGGAAATCAACCCTGAATATTCACTGGAAGGACTGATGCTGAAGCTGAAGCTCCAATACTTTGGCCACCTGATGTGAAGAGCTGACTCATTGGAAAAGAGCCTGATGCTGGGAAAGACTGAAGGCAGGAGGAGAAGGGGATGACAGAGGATGAGATGGTTGGATGACATCACTGATTCAATGGGCATGAGTCTGAGCAGACTCTGGGAGACAGTGAAGGACAGGGAAGCCTGGCGTCGCAAAGAATTGGACACAACTTAGCACCTCAGCAACAACAACAACACAATCTAGAAGAGTGTGGCCTTCAGAGAGCAAGAGATAGCTATGGGATGTAAAGGGAAAGGATTCTGGAAGGACCCTCAGAGGTGAGCTAGACCCTCCCCTCATCCCTCGTCCTTGAAAAGAGTGAGGAGCCCATCAGACAGGGAGGACAAGGACTGGAAGCTGGAGCTGCACAGACTCCAATGGGAGGAAGATGGGAGGCACGGCTGAAGGGGCTGCAGTTCCAGGGGCCTGAAGCTGGGGAGGGACATGTTCATTTTATAAACTGTACTGAAAGTCTCTGGGTGCTTTTGGCCTAGGGAACAGAGGCTCCTGCCTTCAGGGAGGTCACAGCTCTAAAGCTGGACTGAACAGAGGCCAAGGGCATAAGGAAGGCAGAGAGTCGACCTTGCCCCTGGAAGCAGTTCATCCCTACCAAGTGCCATCAGATAAATTTCTTCTCCTTGACTCAGGTGCGTGCACACGTTTGCTCTGCGTTTCCCCATCTGCTCATACACTCTGCGTCCTCCGACTTCCTCCGTCCTGCAGCCCCACTCACCCCACAAGCACACTGTGGGTGCTCAGGGCAGGTGTGAGGACACAGTGCAGCGCATGGTTGGTGTCTAACCTTTAGAATCAGCCAGACTTGCACGCAGATCCTATCCCTGCCACTCGTCCCTCGATGTATGATCTGGAATAGCTATGTTGTTGTTGTGGTTTGGTGGTCCGATCCTCCTAGCCCCTTCCCCATCTTTACAGACCACCCCAGGGTGAAGGGGAACCCTATCCTGAGAGGCTGATGAAAGGTCCTACAACCCTCCTTTCCCAGTAATAGGGAAGAGCTCCATGAGGACATCTGATCACCCCACTCGATGCCAACCCTAGTGCAGGGCTGCAATCCTCAGGAGAAAAGTTCTTTTCCCAATTAGCCCAAAGCCATCACAATGAGCTATAGAGACCCCAGCCCAGGCCTAGGCCAGGACAGAGGGAGTCACCATGCGTCCTGCAGGAGACACAGGGACACAGACAACACATACCCAGAAGAGCTCTAGCTTCTCAAGTCAGATGGAATCTCATTATCTGGACATAGTCCTGCCCGACGCAGAGAAACTCCATCCAGTGCACCCCCTCAGGGCTGGACTGAGCTGCCAGACCCACAAGAGTCACGAGCAAAGCCATCACAAGCACACAGAGGAGAGTCCCTAGGAACCCAAGTTCTACAGCCTCAAGCGACACACCTTGCTTGCTTGCTTGCTGTGGTTCCCAGCATGCGGCTGCCTCCCCACGGGACTCAGGGCCTCCCAAGGACAGGGAGTGTGTGTCCTTCCTCTCCTGCCTCCTGGGGCCCCATGTGGGTCCAACTCAGCACATGGGCAACGTAGACAGAGATGGTTGGATGGCATTACAGACTCAATGGACACGACTTTGAGCAAACTCCAGGAGATACTGAAAGACAGGGGAGCCTGGTGTGCTGCAGTCCGTGGGGTCACAAAGAGTCAGGCACGACTGAGCAACAAAACAAAAAGAGAGACAGAGGTGTAGGCCTTAGAGCCTACCCAGCAGAGTTCAAATACAGACTCTGCCACTATTTGCTGTGACCCTGGGCTTCCCTGGTAGCTCAGACAGTAAAGAGTCTGCCTGCAAAGCAGAAGACCCAGGTTTGATCTCCTGAAGAAGAGAATGGCTACCCACTCCAGGATTCTATGGCTACCCACTCCAGGATTCTTGCCTGGAGAATTTCATTGGACAGAGGAGCCTGGTGGGCTACAGTCCACAGGGTCACAAAGAGTCAACTGAGCAACTAACACTTTCACTGGGCTTCTTATCTGCCTGAGCCATGGTTTTCTCACCTATTAAATATAGCTGATCATTGTACTCATCTCTTAGGATTATTGCAAGGATTAAGAGATGATGTATAGCAATAGTAAGTGCTGAGTGTAGGTTATCTATTATTATCCTAAGGCTTCCCAGGGGGCGCAGTTGGTAAAAAAAAAAATCCATGTTCCAATGCAGGAGACACAAGTTCGATCCCTGGGTCGAGAAGATCCCCTGGAGAAGGAAATGGCAACCCACTCCAGTACTCTTGCCTGAAAAATCTCATGGACAGAGGAGCCTGGTGGGCTACAGTCCATGGGGTCACAAAGAGTCAGATATGACTGAGTGAGTGCGCACACACACACACACACACATTATTTTTTTATTATTATTACTACTCTGGTTATGACCATTATCACTGCAGCCCACAGTGACTTCTGAATTTCTGATTTCACAAAGTTATAAGTTCTTGTATCTGGAAGGGCTTCAGTTTCAAATAAGGAAACTGGTGCTCAGAGAGGCTGAGAAACTTGAGCAAGATCACACAGCTCATAAGAAACTAAAGGCAAATTTCCTACATCAACATTATGTCCATGGTGACATCCCAGAATTCTTTCTCATCTGCCTGCACAGTCTGTCTTCAGATCATGCATAGCTTTGTTTTATCACTTATCTTCCACATCAGTGGGTGTGCAGGAACATGTATTTTTGCTCGGGTGTGCATATGTGCAAATATACACAGGTTTCTGTGTACACTCAGGTGTGTGCACTTATACTTGTGTGGGTGGTTGCGTTTCCATGTGTGTTTGTGCTAGTGTGTAGGTAAATGTGAGCATGTGCCCTCATACATGAGTATAATTGTGGGTGCCTGGGGGAAGTTTTGCTGTGTGCACATATACGTATATAACCCTCTGGTCATGACTTTCTTCCTCAACACGATGGCAAAATCAACAAAGGCAGGGTGGTGATTGTCACCTCTTGGCAGCCTCACTGTGTGTGCTTGGCACAGGGCCTGGCATGCAACAAGCCTTGATAAACACAGGTGCGCTAGAAGGGGGCATGTGTCTCCCCAGGAGAGTGGAGAGGATTTTCGCCTGCTCAGCTGTCTTTTCCGCTGAGCTCAGCAATCATGGGAAGAGCACTCCCCTCCGGGGCCCCATCCAGCTGGGCCAGCCCAGGCTTTCCCTGAATCAGGCAGTAAGTACAAAACAGCTGGCTACAACCCTCCCTAGGGGGCAAGATGAAGTGGGTGCCCAGGGACCTACCCCCAGCCTGAGGGTGGTTGCTTAAGCGGCAGTAAAGGAAACAAAAGATGAAATACATCAGCCATTGGCAGCCATAAAAAGAGCAAAATCGCTCAGCAGAAAGTCATGCGCTATCCATCATCTGGCCCTTCTCCACTTCAGCTGCCGAAGCAAGAGGGTTTTTTAATGCCCTTCAATTCATTTGCATTCGCACTGCCACTCTTTTATGGTATCAGGGGTTGCCAAGAAGAGCTGAGCAGTTTTTTAAAGACGTTGATAAACCATTTCCGCTAGGGAATAAAAGTTTTGGGGGGAAAGGGGAAAAGAAAGTTTTCCGAAATAATGCATTCCATCTGCAGAGTGATGGGTAAGTGATTCTGCAGATGTATTGGCCCCATACAACTGAGCGAGGAGTTTGGCCCAAATGTGCTCTGTGCTGGTGAGATGAGCAGTTCATTCATTTTGCAGCCGAGTTGAGACCTGAGTGGCAGGCAGTCACTGAGAAGAGCTCCAAAGGCAGCCTGCATCCCATGTGTGATCAGGGCATGTGACCCCCTCCCCCCCAAGACACATACACACTTCAAGGTCTCTGAGTCTTCCAGGCTCCTCCAGGAATCCCCACTGGCTCTGAAAATGTTGCAGTAAATGATTCAGCAGAGGGAGATTTTCCTTCTTTTCCATGGCTCTGAGAACCTAAGCAAATAGTCAGGTCTGACAAATACATTCCCTTACCAATGCCACACCATCCCTCACCCTCTTGCAACACTTACCTAAGCACTACCACATGACCTAGATTTGCAGCCAAACTCTGGCTTCATGACCTTAGGCAAGCTCTTTCTGCAGTCTGGGTTTCAATTTCTGCATCAAGCAAGTGAGCATACTGGTCTAAATGTTTGGTTTGCTAAGGGAGTCAATTATTATCGTCCCCATGTCATAGGCAAGTGAAGCTCGGAGAAAGGAAGTTGCTTGTCCAGTAAGGTAAAAGTAAGCACTAGAGCACAATAAAGACTAGAACAGGGCTTTCTGGTCTTCACATAATGGCTTTCTCCTTCCTCCCTTCCATTCACTGTGAGGCCAAACATCAGGCAGTTGTCCACTAGCTCCCTGCCTTCTAGAAGGAGGAGAAAGGGAGAGAAATGGAATAATGCCAGAACACCCTGGTCTTACTGAGAAGAGTAAGTTCAGTTCAGTTGCTCAGTCGTGTACGACTATTTGCGACCCCATGGACTGCAGCACGCCAGGCCTCTCTGTCCATTGCCAACTCCTGGAGTTTACTCAAACTCATGTCCATGACTGCGGACCTCACCAAAAGGCCCCTAGCTAAAAAAATTTTTAAAAAAAGCTTTTAGTTCCTTACTCACACTTAATCCCAAGTGAGAGGTTCCAGATTCTCTCAGTCTGAGCTCTATACTCATTGCAGGGGTCCATACAAGAAGACATGGCAGACAGCTTCTGAATGTGTTGGTTGGACAGCACCAGAAAGATTCCTTTGCCCCCCAAACAGCTGCCCTACCCGCTAGCCCTGTTCAACATTCCCATCATTAGCCATAGCTGTGGGTCAAGGAACTGAAGGTACAGTAAAAATTCAAGGGGCATCTCATTGGAGGAACATGATAACTCACAACTCTCTGCTAGTTTCCCAAAAGGACTGGAGAGGATGCTTCAGGGACAAGGGTGTTTCTGAAATATGGAGAGGCTTAGAGCACCTGTGATGGACAACTTGGGTATCTAGTCCTGGTGGCACAGAAGAGACTAAAATAGGGGAGAGAATGTCAATACAAGTGAAGTCAGCCATCCAGAATAAGAAGCAGCTAATAACAATGGTCATTATTTACAGAGCTCTTCCTGTGTTCCACCACTGACCTGTTCAATTTCATTTGACCTTCGCAACAACATGCTAGGAGGTTATTTATTTATCTATTTAATCTTTTGGCTGCGCCGCTCAGCTTGTGGGATCTTAGTTCCCTAACCAGGGATCGAACCTGTGCCCCCTGCGTTGGCAGCATGGAATCTTAACCACTGGACCACCAGGGAAGTCCCTAGGAGGTCATTTCTAATCATCCCCCTTTTACGGAAAATGAAACAGACTCATAGAGGTTAAGTAACTTACCAAAGTCACACAGCTAGTAAGCTACAGTAGAGCCAGGATTCAAATCCTTTACTCCAACCCCAGGGCTATACTTTGGCCAGCTCAGTCCATGACCACATCATAGGGTCATAGGTTGTGGCTGATGCCACAAATGTTGTCTAGAGGTCCTTACATACCTGGACTATGACTTCTTTCCCTGAGCATTTCCAGAATCTGATCCATGATCCTCTCCTCTTATCCACGAACTCTTACACTCCTTCTGTACTCTAAGGCTACCTGAAAGTCAAACTTGGCCCCTCCCTCTCACTCACCCCCACACCTGATCACTTAATTTAAGCCCTGTCCCATCCATCTCCTGGAGGCCCACCCTCCCTGTCTGGATCACTCAGGCCCAGGGGGGCTCATTGGCTCTCCTGTCCATTTCCCCCTCTTGCAGGCCCCAGGCACCTACAGCTTCTCACCCAGGTAGCCTGGAATGGGGTCTTCCACCACCCACCTCTCTGATCATGGACCAGAAAATAGCCTGCAAAGCATCTTGGAAAGAAACCTGGGCTCTTCCACTTACTAGCTTGTCCACACGAGCAAACAGCTTCCTTTCACAGCCTAAGTTTCCTCGTAGGAAACTTCCCATCTGACAGAGAGCCCAGAGGTGGATAAGAGCTGAGTGATGCCTCTGAGAGGCTCAGAGTATAGCAGCAAGATAGATACATGAAAACATAATTAAAACAGCCTGATAAGGCTCTGGAAGGAAAGATTATGAAACAGGAGCAACACAAAGGAGGGAGCAATTAGGTAATTAATAATGACAGCTACTGTTTATCGATTATCTATAATGTGCCAGACACTTTACTTAGGAGTTCATCCAACCCTTATGTTGGATGTTCCAAAAAGACATAATTATCCTACTGTTTAGATAAGAAAGGATAAGCTTGGGGATGTAAAATAACTCTCAAAGCTACAACCAGAATGCCTTTGGGATTTCCAACATTCTTCTTCTTCTTACACTCAGAATACAGTCTCATCCATGGCCTCCCTCCAGTGACGTCTGGGTCAGTCTCAGTTTTCCCATTTACCCAGAGAATGGTATGTATGCAGTAATCTCTCTCTGGCCTCCATTTTCTCATCTGCAAAATAGGGATGATAACATAAAACCAATCACAAAGGACCATGCTAAGAACCTAAAGGAGTTAATATATGAAAAACATTTATAGCAGTGCCTAGCACACACACAGTCAGGGGCATATGGTGGCGTATTATTCTTAGTAATGTTATTTTTACTGTTTTATTGTTTTCTCCAAGGGCACTTTTTTGCCATGAGCCCATGGACCACCCTGGGCTTACTGAGGACCCCATCGTCTATGTTCATCAAATGATACAGAAGAGAGTCGTCTGTACTGATCAAGCTCTGTATAAATTGAAGGCTTCAGCCCCCTCCCACCCAACCACTCTAAGCAGGCTTCTCATGCACCCCCATTTCCACCATAAGTGGGAGGTTCCCAGGCCCCTCACACCCACAGCATCACACGCTGAGAAAAGGGAGGCCAGAGGGACCTAGAAGAGGCCATCGGAGAAAGGGAAAGTGTTGGCACCCCAGGGGTCTAAGGGAGGGAGAACAAGGTGTGCTCTCAGCTCGTGAACAAACACTTCTGCTTCCAGGAGTGCTGGCTGTTGGCAGCTTTATCTCCGGCCAGCCGAGAGACTCGTGTCAGAAACTGCCCGTTCCTGGTGAATTTCAATGAGATGCCCTTTCTGCAAGGAGGAGGAAAGCCATCATTTAAAAGGCGAAAGCTGCTTTCACTTGGCAAGATATGATAGAGCAAGTGTGGCCCTGGGGGACAGGAAGAGAAGGCTGGGGGTCTTCACCCACTGCAAGTTACATGCGGTGCACGTCCGTCAGTTCCCCACTCTGCGCCTTGTCTTAGGCTGGGTGCTCACCTACAGGGAGGCATTAGACACTGTCCCCCAAGCAAACAGGCACCAGAGCAAAACTCACCAGGATAAAAGACATGCACGGCGAGCTCAGCGGGGAGGGGGCACTGGAATCACAGCCCCAGCATGGGACACAGAGGCGTTCACAGAGCAGACAGCATCTGCTAAGGCTCTCGAAAGAAGAATAAGTGTTCACCAGGCAAAGAAAAGGGCTGGGAGTCGGGGAGGAGGAGGCATGCCAAACAGAAGAAACAGCATAAGACAGTGATGTGCATAAGAGCCCAGAATAACAGAAAATGTGGTGTGGTAAGAATCTGTTAGAGCGTAGGGGAATGGTGAGAAGAAAAACTGGAAAAGAAGTTGGGACCACACACACATACCACCATTTACAGATTGGTCCCATGGAATTCTCCAGGCAAGAATATTGAAGTGGGTAGCCAGTCTCTTCTCCAATCTTCCCTTCCCAGGGATTGAACCCAGGTCTCCTGCATTGCAGGTGGATTCTTTACCACCTGAGCCACTAGGGAAGCCCAGATGGTTGTATATGCTATGGTGAAAAATGTGGATTTCCTCTTCTAAAGGACTGAAGAATTTCAAACATGAGAGTGATATGATGCATTGTCTGCTGGAAGAAGTATGGAGCATGGATCACAGGAGTTGTAAGAATGGGTCATTTTTTATATTTTTAGACTAGAGGTAACAAGGGTCTCAATTAAGTTCCCCAAAGACATTTAGCTGAGGAATGAGTGAATTATTATAGGGGAATACAGAAGAGAACCTAGGGTCACCCTCAGCATACAGGTTGGCCAGAGAGGATAGTCTTGGATTCTCTGAGACCAGAGGCCTGGAGTTCTTGGCCAGCTGGGATATGAGATCTGAAATCCTAGACTGGCAAGAGGTGGGCTGAGCCAAAGTGCCCAGCCCATATTCCCCTGCATCCAGGATAACACAAATATTTCATCCCACCTGCCACCTCTGATGGATTGGTGGTGTCTACCTAAATTACTTTTTGAAAGGGATTATAAACCCATATCTGGGCCCAGTGGGAAAGAAAGCGCTGACTGACTAGCAACATCAATCACGGGCAGTGGGTTGGGAGGGGTACTACACGTGTCTCATACCTGTTTTCCCTGCCAGAATTACTGAGATGAGTCTTGGGTGTCTCTCTTGAGCAACCTGGTTAACAGAGAGCAGTCAGTACATATGAAAATAGACAGTTATGGTTGCAAGTCCTGAAGCTGCCAACCTGTTCTTAGGACGTCCAGCTAGTAGAATCTAGAGGAGGGCCAAGCGGCATCTCCATTTCTGGGATGGGTCCCTGGCACCCTGAATGGTATCTTAGGGACTGTCCTGGGAAACCCATGGGATCCCCCATACATTAACCAAGCTGCTGGACCATTAATAATGCCCAAGTGTTCAGGGGTCATGTCAGGAGGTAGGAGCCACAAAAGCTAAGAAAGGTCATCATTGTTGTTAGAAATTCTTCACCCAGGACCCATGGATGAGCTATAGGAAGATGGCAAACCCCTTGAAATCATGTATAAATTGTTCTAAGTATGTGCATTTTTCTCAAAGCAGGTCTTTAGTTTTATCAGTCTCTCAAAGAGCTCCATGGCCAAAAAAGTCTTCAATCACTGCCCAAGATGAAGGAGAGTAATGAGATACAAGTTAATTCTGCTGCGTAAGGAAGATGAAGCACCTATATCTCAGTTGGAATTGAACTTCCAGGAGTAGCACCTATATACTCAGCTAGTTTAATCCACTCAGCCCTAAAATGCATCCTCCAAACCTGGGGTGCAAACATGAGGCTACCTTTGATTATTGGGTAGCTTATAAATCCAGGGCGGTATTGTTTTTCTCAAAGAATGTTCTTAGCTTTTGTCAATCTCTCAAGGAGATCCATGCCCCCAAAAAAGTCTTCAACCACTGTTCAAGACAAAGGAAAACAATACTGTCTATAATCAAATAATCAGGGGGCTTTGTAGAGTCAGCTAAGGCAAAAGCTTACCTTCACTGTGCTGGGACAACAGCTAGAATTGGCCACATCTGAAGGCACTGTCCACCCCAGGGAACAGAGGCAGGTTGGGAGGATGCTTTGGACACTATGTTGGGAACTAGAACTAGTAGAAGCCTCTGAAAATGATTATTAGTAGGTTTAGGAAATTATATCTGATGAGGCTCCAGGAGTCTGGGTCAGGGCTGGAAAATGGGATGCAGGCACCTGGGTTGGCAACCCTGGCTTATAGACTGTGGTTCATAGAACCACATCCTTTTCCTTCAGAACAGCAATGTCCACTTGTAAATACCTGTTAATTGCTGTGTTGACATGTTTCCTATCTGCTCCATAAGTCTGGCAGCTCTGGGAGAGTAAGGACTGTGTTTGGTTTTGCTCCCATTGTCACCTGGCAGAATGCTGGGCACAGAGCAGATGCATTCAGTAAATATTTGCTGAATGAAAAGGTATATGGATGGATGGATGGATGGATGGATGGGAGGACCAAGATGGTCCATCTGAAAGGCAGAATCTTGAGGAAAAACAAAATCAAATGCCTCTTCTGTTTGGCATTTGAGAGGTAATTAGTATATCAGCTCATAGAACCAACTCTGGAGTTAAACTGCCAAGTTTAAATCTCAGCTCCGCTCTTTATTTAGTGTATGACCTTGGGCAAAATATTTAACGTCTCTGTGCATCAATTTCATCATCTGTAAGATAGGGATAATAACAGCTCCTACCTCACAGAGTTACTATGAAGATCAAATGAATTAATACATCTAAAGTAAGTACCTTTTCTTTAGAACTAATGAGGTGGATGAACCTAGAACCTATTATACAGAGCGAAGTAAGTCAGAAAGAGGAAGATAAACATCATATTCTAACATATATACGGAATCTAGAAAAATGGTATTGAAGAATTTATTTACTGGGCAACAGTGGAGAAACAGACATAAAGAATAGACTTATGGACATGGGGAAAGGGGAGGAGAGGGTGAGATGTATGGAAAGAGTAACACAGAAACTTTAATTACTATAGGTAAAATAGATACCCAGCGGGAATTTGCTATGTGGCTCAGGAAACTCAAACAGGGGCTCTGTATCAACCTAGAGGGGTGGGGTGGGGAAGGAGATGGGAGGGAGGCTCAAAAGGTGGGGATATGAAAAAATAAAAATAAAAACAGATGTGGGAAAAAAAATTGAGTAAGTACTTTTTCTAAGTAGAATAGTACCTGATAGATAATAAACACCAGCTGGTAATTTTTAAAAAGTTGAACAAATATGGAGAATCTAGGTGTAAGGCAAAGGAATGCAGAGGGTAGCCAGGGATCAAAAGCAAAAAGTGGAAGTATTGGCTTCAATGCCGTCTTATAAGATGCTGCTGGACCACCCTGGTATAGAGGATTCTGTTAAGGGTACCAACCAGCACTGAATAACAGTGTTTTTTTTGAACACAGGAGTTTTTAGACATGACTGTGGGTACTACAGTAGACGAGCCCTATGCTCAGAAGATTTCAATTGGCTAAATCTTGCAGAGGAAAGTCAATTCTGCCCTCCATGTAGGAAAAACGTGTGAGAAGAAACCAACCTCGGAGACCTCCCCACCCCATATTCCAGCTCCCAGGTTACTGAATTCAGGCCCCTACTGTACTTGCCTCCAAATCCTGCAAGGACCCTGTGCACTGAGTCTGCTAGAGAGACCCCCAGAGGCAGCCCCAGAGGCTCTCAAGAGACGTCTACACTGTGGCCTTTGGGACTGATTACGTAAAAAAGGAAATTGGATCCAGATCCTTTTCAGACACTCCAAGTAGATTCTTCAGGGACATTTGGGTATCTCTGGCCCTCCAATGTTTGATGGTGAGAGAGAAGTAGCTAGATGGATAGGAAAGGAGGCTCAGGGGACTCAGAATATCAGGTTTTATAGGGACTGTCCCATCTTGCTTCTCCTGGCCCATGTCCCACCAAAACACTAAACACAAAATACTTCTCTACCCACATCATAAATAACAGTAATGGTAACAGCCACTCAAAATACAGACTGCTTAGCCACATCCCCTCCTTGTCTAGTTCACAGTAAATCAAGCAATATACCTTCTGGAAAGAATAAGGACTCTGATCTACAGGTCACATTCAATGCAGGCATATCTGTAGTAGCTTCTACCCACAAGCCAAATTGTGTTGAAATCCATTACAAATTAAAGACAGCTTGTCTCCTTGAAAATGTTCATGTCAATTGCCACTTTGTCTCATGGTAGCAGAGTGAAGACAGATCAGTGGCAATCTTGATCTTTTTGCTAGTTTCCAGATGTGCCGAAATAACTCCATTTCTTCTAAATTTATCAAAGTGTTGACAGAGAACTGCCAAGCTGTCAGTTGGAACAGAGACCTCACTGCAGTTTTCAAAATAAATGCATCCTAAAGAAGTTCTTGGAGGAGCAAATGGCAACCCACTCTAGTATTCTTGCCTGGGAAATCCCATGGACCAGACAGAGCCTGGCGGGCTACAGTCTATGGAGTCACAAAGAGTTGGACGTGACTTAGAGACTAGACAACAACAGCAAAGAAGTCCTACAGTGGAAATCATACCAGATTGAGCATCAGAAGAACCAACTTCCAGTTCTTGGCTTGGCTGTCACTGGCCACGTGGATTTAGGAAGTCATATCACCCTCTGGGGTCTTAGATACCTAATCTGCTTGGACAAAATGATATTATGCTGAGAAAAAACATGAAGTTCAATAGGTCTCCATTTTCCCCCATGCAAATTCTCTGAGTCATCCTCTTCTGTCCTCCTTCTGATTGTTGACCGGCAGTGTTGCAAGCAGATTGGTCCTTCTTCTTCCTGTGATTTGCTATAAATAAGTGAACAGGGCAGGGCGGGACAAAGGGAGGGACCCTCTGCAGCCCTCAGAGAGCTCATTAGTGGGAAAAGCTTCTCCACTTGTGACTTCTGATCTTCATCTCTGATTCACTCAAGCAGTCACAAGAAAAAGGGAGGAAAAAGAGGAGCTGGGGAGAAATATTGGTTAGAGGGCATTAGGGACTTGAGAGAGTGGGCAGCGTGACTGGCTGAGAAAAAGCAGAGAGTCGCTCCAACTCAAAGCAGCCTTTGATGGCCTGCTCAAGTAAAAACTGAGTCCCTGGCTGGGACTGGACCCTGGACTAAAAATATGGGGGCTCCAGGGGATGACAAGAATCACCCACCAACAAAACTGGACCCTTGAAGGATATGAACCACTTCAAGAGAACCCCTCCAGGCAGATCAAAATCACAGGTATCCTTCTGGAAACAGTTTGAGAGCTGCTGGAGGTGCTTCTCAGAGACTAAGCTAAGAAGGGGGGGGGGGTTGTAAAGGCTCTTTAACAACTAGAGAGTCAGGTGGCAGGCAGGGTTAGCAAGTCTGGGGATAAGAGTCTGGAGGAGTCCAGACACCAGCATGTGTATAGAGCTGTCCGTGGTCCTAGCAGCCTCTGTCTGAGCTGTCAGCCCATGCCCGTCCTGTACCAACTCCAGAACCAGATGCCTTCCCAGCTCTGCTTCCTGCCTGACCATGACTCCCTCCAGCCTGCTCAAGTTCACACCTGGGCAGCTGTGGGCTGACACCTCTGCCAGCCTCCTGCCCAGAACCGTGGCACTATTGTACTTATGTTAACCGCTGCCTACATGTATGGTCTGTTTATCCCTGCATTTCTCAACCTCACAGGCTTATTCTCCACTTAGTTCCTTAAAACAGAGCTGTAGATGGTGAATAAGTCACAAGGAGGGGAACTGGGACTTGGCCTGGCATGCAGAAGTCCAGGCTGCAAGATCAGAGGAAGAAAACAGACTCACCCTTACTCCCATCAGTTCATCCTGAACAGGATATCAGAACAAGGCTCCCCCAACAAGAGACACCCATTCCAACATCACTGGGCTAAGCAGGAGCCCAACCCAAGTGGACATTCCCTAGGAGTCTCCCTATGGCTCCGCCCCACCCCACTTTGTCCCCCAAATTCACTGTCTTTAAGAAGTACCAGGAGGATTTCCCTGGTGGTCCAGTGGTTAAGAATCTGCCTGCCAATGCAGGGGACACAGGTTCAATCCCTGGATGGGGAAGATTCCACATGATTCAGAGCAACTAAGCCAGTGCACCACAACTACTGAAGCCTGCGTGCCCTAGATCCTGTTTGTCACAAGAAGAGAGGCCACTGCAGGGAAAAGCCAGCATATCACAACAAACAGCCCAGTTCCCCACAAGTCCAGAAAGCCCTCCCGGAGCAACGGAGCACAGCCAAATATGAAAATGAATAAAATGAAAAAAAAAAAAGAAGTACAGGGAAGCTTTGAACCACTGTGAAACAGTGGGTCCCAGTTCAAACAGATGTGGACCTGTCCCATATCCTATGTTTCAGCAAATGACCTTGAGCAAGTCACCAAGTTTCTCTGAACCTCAGTTTTTCCATCAGGGTGTCACAAGCCCATCATGAGATAATGCCCATGAAAGTGCCTGGTAAACCACAGAATATGGTACCAGCGGCAGTTAAATTACTATCCAAATACTACCCAGGCCTCCATATGACTCTGAGCCCTGTCAAAGAGGATCCTGGAAGCTAGTGAGTGAAGGAGAGTATGTAAGTACTTCTGTGCACCAGAGGCTTTGACATATGCTGTCTTGTAAGGCAGATCATACGGTCACCATTCTACAGATGAGGTTAAATTAATTGCCCAAGGTCATATGGTTAAGTTATCACTAAGCCAGGATTTGAAGCCGTGTAGAACTGGCTTCAAATTTTAACCACTGCTCCAACCATGTCCCTCTCGCCTACTTACTACAGTCCCTTCCATTGGGTCAGACCTTGTTTCCAGAAACCCAGAGAAGCATCCCCACCTGCGCCTCAGAACAGATCTCCCTGCTGTGCTTCTGTTCCGGCCCAGACCTCACGTCCAGTCAGCCAAACTCTGGAACCTGGCTTTCGACAAGGGACCGCTAGAAGACACAGCCTTCCTCACCCTACCTGCACTAATGTCTCCACTCGACCCTCTCCCATAGCTGGTGCCTCAGCCCTTCTTCTCTGAAAGCAGGAGCACTGGAGATACAGCCTGTGCCCTTGGGCCAAAGGTTTTCTAACATGATGGTTCATAAGAACTACTAGGGAAAAGCAAAGACAGTTCAAAGTCATCATCTGCAGAGTCATCACCCTGCAGCAGCAGATCCAGGTGGGATCTAGAAATCTGAAGATTTAACAAGGTGGTTTCAGTACCCTCATCACCCTAAACACACAGACCTGTGGTCTTTTCCCTGATCTGGAAGGTAGAACTGAGTGTAAATCCCAAATACTACATTTCTAAGGGGCTTCAGAGGTTGTATAATGTCCCTTTTCTTCCCCTACTTTACCGATGAGAAAAGTGAGGCTGAGAGATAAAAGTTGATTCCTTCAAGATCAGATCGCTGGCTACTAATACAGTCAGGGCTGGAGCCTCGAGGCTGCTGACAAGTTGAGTCAGCACAGAGTGCATGAGGCCCAGAGAGCCAGGCTGGGGATGATGGGATGTAAAGCCATGGCAGTCCCATGGCCTTTGGGTCACTTAGCTGTGGGGCCACAGGACAACTCAGCAGGGACTAGGAGCCTTTCACACTGATTTATGAAATGGTGCCCACTGGAGCACTCCTGGGATGTGATCCCATTTGTTACTTCCCCGAGGAAGGCCCCAAAATGATGATTACAGCACATGGCCCCAGCTCACATGCACACACAAACACACATGGTCTCTCATTAACAACTCCCAGGCCATCTGGTACAACAGCCATTAGAGCTCCCAGGCCTAGGTGCCAGGTGCCAGGGGTGTGACAAGAGGTGGCACAGGGCTGGATTCTTTCTGCCAGCAGGAGGGGAGTTTGTGCGATGCACTGAATTAGTTAGAGAAAACACAGATGCACCCATAGCAAAATCTGGAGAAGTGTGGAACCTGCTTGGAGCTCAGCTTACTTAGCATCAAAGGTCTGCAGCTACTCTGCCCAATACAACTTTCTGTGATGATAGAAAAGATACCGAAATGATGCATGATATCTACTCTGTCCAATCCTCTGGCTACCAGCCACAGGTGGCTATTAAACACCTGAATGTGACTAATGAGACTCGGGAACTAATTTATTTTACTAGAATACATATTAAAGTAAGTTAAGATACTAGCTTGTTTAAATCTCACAAGAGATCCATGAGTAAGGATTTTTTCCCCATTTAGAGAATGAGGAAGTGGAGGCACAGAGAGATCAAGTGACTTGCCCAAGATGCCCCAGTCAATAGCCCAAGCCGTCTGGATCCAGAGTCTCTTTCAAAGTCCTACATTCAGTCACATCCCTGCTGGCAGGCCATGTTCCCGACACTCTCTGGAGAGTGCTGCAATATACACACATGCACACACCCACAAGGTCTGGGCAAGCACCAGGCCAAGAGCAGAATCAAAACTCTGCTCTGGAGGGGAACCCTCCACCGTGGCCTTGGGAAGGCTCTGGTCTAATAAATGAAGCATCAGCAGTAGCATTTGGGGCCTTGATTCAATGAAAGAGACATAGGTCCCTGAGTGATGAAGTGACCAGTCTGATGAGAGAAGCAAAATCCTTGCCCTGGAGCAGCTTCTAATCAGATGGAAGAGACAGTGAAACTACAGGGGTTCAAGCTGGGGAGTATTGTGAATCTGCAGAGAAGTATCCTATCGAACTATCTGCTCTCTGACTCTATTTCAGCTGCTCCTAAGAAAGTCTGTGGGTTCCTGGGAGCCCCCAGGATAAGAGCCCTTCTTGAGCCTCTCTGACAGTGAAGGTGTGGAGAAAGCACAGCAATCTCAATGATCACTTCTCCCACACTCCAGGGGAGGGGAGCCTGGCTACAGCTAATTAGGAAAATGCATTAAGAACACGACTTACAAATGGCCCCATGGTTCCCTACATCTCATTTGCATTGAGCTGTTGTTACCTTATTGATTATATTAAATTAGGAGATAGTCACACCGTCTGCAATGCAACAATTATCATCATCAAACCAGTTAGTATCAAATGGGATGTGGTCCCTGTCGTTCCAGTTCTACACTCGGCTATTTCCAACACTGCCATCCCAGCCTTATGAAATAATTGTGTTTCTATTCAAATAGCAGCAATCAGCAGAAATCTTCCCAAGAGACCCACCTTTCTCTCCATGGCTCCGTGTCAGGATGTCTTGTCACACAAGCAAAATGATACAACTGGTATCTTTGGTAGCACCAGCCTCAAGGGCGGATGCCTTCAGGACACACCACACCTGGCCTCGAGAATTCGTGATGAACCAGTCACAGAGTTCACACCCTAACCCCCCCATACACACGTACCCTCTTATCATCCACACACTGTCAGAGCTAGAATATACACACAAAACATGTTCCAACCCACTCACAACACAAGCACACACATAGCTCCATGAACACACACCACCAGCTCACTCTCAAGTAAAGGTTCACAACAAATTCACCAATACTCAAACCCACACACTACCGTCTACTGCCAAACTTCCACACAAGCCCACCCCAGCACGCTCGTGGACAGTCACACACGTGATTGTTTACACAACACACACAAACAAGCAAACAAACACAGGATGCAGGTTTATACACACACATACGCACCAGCATACACACAATGACACACCAGCACACACCTCACAACAGACGCATGGGCACACAGTACTTTTGGAGCCATTTCAGACAGAATCCAGGGGGCTGGCAGAAGGACTCCTAAGATCCTTTCTCATGGCTACACAGACATAGAAACCCTACTCTTTGTCCTTCTTGATGCGCTGTCCCCAGGTCTGGCCTGTCTCCTCTCAGTGGTGTGGTCTGATGCCTTATCCAAGATCGTTAATCATAGCTTTGCAATTCTCCCTCTCAGTGATGCGGAGAGGGCTGTGCAAGTGAGGGGAAGAGGCTCTGAGCGTTCCTATGAAGATGGAGCCTTTGGAGAGAAGCTTCACCATGAAGTTTCTTCATTGCCTTGGCTCCTCTTCATTTGCTCACACAGTTGTAACCTGGTCACCATTTATAAAGCACATACCCTGTGCCTTCACTTATGCAATAAATATTCCCAAGTGCCTCCTGTGAGCCGGTGCTGTTCCAAGCACTGGAGATTCCACAGTGAACAAAAAACAGCCCCTGTTCTTAAGACACTTATAGTCAAGAGGGAGATACAGACAATAAAGCACTAAAGCACTACGTATATAAAATGTCAACAGCTGTGAATAAAGATAAAGCAGATGAGGAGGACTGAGTGTGGGCATTGTTTTAGATAAAGAGTTGAGAAAAGGCCTCCCGGATGAGGGGACATCTGAGCAGAGACCTGCCGGCAGGAGGGGCAAGCCAGGTAAAGGTCTGGGAGGAGAGCAGGCCAGCTGGAGGGAACAGCCAGGGTGAAGGGCCAGCAGCTGGGGCATGGGTGGCATTCCTCAAAGCAGCCAGTGCCTGAAGGAAGAAGCATTGCCTGCTTCAGGAGCATTATCTCATTTAATCCTCACGGGTCTATAGGATGGTGTTATTATCGTCTCCCATTTACAGATGAGAAAACTGAGGCTCAGAGAGGTAACATGACAATGCCAAGGCAACAGCTCTGAGGATACTGTGCAGAGATATACACCCAGGTCTGCCCACCTCCCGGCTGCCACTAACCCCAGGCTCTCTCCTGCCCTCATGCGCCCGTGCCTCCACCAGGCTGTGCCCAGGCTGTGAACATAGAATCATGCTCTAGCCCACTTACCACAGTCATCAAAGTCACAACTGATCTAGTAATTCATTGCGAAAGTTCTCATTACACTCATTATTACAATGCACATGGTTATCATCGTTAGCGGAGCTTACAACTACAAACACCATTAATAACTCAGAGCTCTTTCCATCACCACTAATGGGCCCTTCCCAGCACCCCTCACACATGCACACAGAACTAGGGAGGAACCCCAGTGTGTGCTGGAGAGCCTCCGAATCCTCTGCTATCTGCCCCCAGCTACCCGCAGCTGCCCCCCTTTAACCATCCCAGGGAGCCAGTCCTGGCCACCACGTAGATTCTGCTGCTGGAGCTGGGGTTTTTTTAATTTATTTATTTAAAAAATATATAAATTGGCTGCCTTGGGTCTTAGCTACATTACGTGGGATCTTTCACTGTGGCAGAGGGACTCTCTAGTTGTGGTGCACAGGCTTCAGTAGTTGCAGCATGTGGGATCTTAGTACCCCGACCAGGGATCGAACCCGTGTCCCCTGCATTGCAAGGCAGATTCTTATCCACTGGACTACCAGGGAAGTCCCCTGCCTGGAACTGTTTTGATTCACTTTCTTCTCTGAATTTAAGAGGAAGAGAGGGCGAGCAGAACCCTATAGCATGTACAGAATTGAACACTGACAATGGATAATCCACAATTCAAGTTTGGGTTTTAGGCAAAAAGGAAGCCCCTTAAACAAAAGAGACAGCAGAGGTTCACAGATTTCACCAGAACCCTCTCCAAAACCAGGCTGAAAGAAAATTAAGAAGTCAGTGCTAGATGTAAACATTTTCTCGTTTCATCTTCACAACAACCCCATGAGAGAAGAATCATTATGTACATTTTAGATGAAGAAGCTGTAGCTCAGAGAGGCTAAACCATGAATCTGAGGCCACACAGTAAGTGGAAGAGCTGGAATGTGAACCCAAGTTGATCTGGCATCACAGGCCAGGGTCTTGCATGAGTTGCCCAGATCAAGATGGTACATCAGGGGGCACACAGCCTGTCCAGCCAACTGTCCTGCAGTAAGACACTTTCCCTGCAAGTGCCCATGGGAGGGGGCAAAGGGGATTGAGTGGAGCAGAAGCAGAAAGAGAGGAATTGGGGGAGAACACAAGGAAGGAATTAAAGGAGAGGAGGAAGGAATAAAGGAAACAATGAAGAGGCCTCTGCCCATGTACCCCACCACCCACATCCTCACCCCTACTCCATCCTTGTACCTAATATGCATTCACCACATATGATCTTTAATCCATATTCTGATATAGAGAGAGACAGCCCGGTTCACGGGAGTTGAGGTCCACTGTGTCCCAGGTGCTGCACATATGTTATCTCATTGTAATCTGCACTCTTTCCTCGGAGGCTCGGGTCACAGAGTAGGAAGCAAGCAGCCACACAAGACTGTTGCCTTTCCCTGCATCTCTGCACCTCTGCCTAAAATGTTGCCTCTCCCAACTCATTATCTGGCAAACTTCCATTCTTCCTTCAAGAGTCAACTCAGGACTTCCCTGGTGGTCCTGTGGCTAACACTCCATGTTCCTAATGCAGGGAAGCTCAGAGTTTGATCCCTGGTCTGGGCAGACTCCACATGCCACGGGGCAACTAAGCCCATGTGCCACAACTACTGAAGCCCACTTGCCCTGTGCTCTGCAACAAGAGAAATCACTGCAATGAGAAGCCTGTGCACTGCAAGGAAGAGTAGCCCTGCTTGCTGCAACTAAAGAAAAACCCACACACAGCAACGAAGAGCCAACTCAACCAAAAAAAAAAAGTTTAAAAAAGAGTCAACTCAAATGTCACCACCTCTATGAAGCCACCCATGACTGTCACATTCTTAGTTGAAGAATGCAGAAGTGCATGAAAAATTCATTTTCTCCCCCTCCCTGCTTTCAAAGTCATTTCCCCAAGGTCACAACAGATGGTGCACATCCTTCCAGATAATTTTCTAGGCCCATACAAACAGACAAAAAAAACATATGTGGGCTTTTTGTCTTTTTATTTATAATTTATTTAATTTTAAAAATAGGATTCATGTTACTCCAGACTCGCTTTGTTCACTTAGTAAGTCATAAACAACTCTCCAGGTCAGTGCATGCACACGTAACTCCCCCTCCTCACTGTCTCTGGAACCATCCTCAGCTTAATTCAGTCAGGAGTTACTTAGCTACTTCCCTCTTGATGGATGTTCAATTGTCTCTTTTTCAGTGCTACAAATGCTGCTATAATGAATATCTTATACTTGTGCTCTGATGTTTTTATTCCCATAGGAGGGATTCCCAAAAGAGGGATTTGTGAATTAGAGGGTGTTTGTATTTTAAATTTTAATTGCTACTGCTGATTTTGTTCCCTAACATTTATAAGCAATTCTCACCCTCAATGACGTACACAAGAGCTGTCTTCGCACACCATGGCCAGAACTGGATGTTATCTGTCTTTTTTAACTCTTGCCAATAGACGGATGATAGCACTTACCTCATAGAATTGTTGTGAGGCTTAAATGAGATTTAAATGAAAAATATAGTATCCAGGACTTCTGGTCTGGGAATCTGCTTTGGTCCGGAACCTGCTTGTGGATGCAGGGGACACGGGTTCAGTCCCCGGTCCAGGAAGGTTCCTCATGCTGCAGGGCAACTAAGCTGGTGCACCATGACTACTGAAGCCTTTGTGCCCTAGAGCCGGTGCTCCACAGCAATAGAAGGCACTGCAGTGAGAAGCCCACACACTGCGACTAGACAGCAGTCCCCGCTAGCAGCCACTGAAGAAAGCCCACACGCAGCAACAAAGACCCAGCGCAGCCAATAATAAATAACAAATTTTTAAATAGAGCTCTTAATTAAATATATATATATATTTATATATATATACAGCTCTGGAAGGACTGATGCTGAAGCTGAAGCTCCAATACTTTGGCCACCTGATGCAGAGAGTCAACTCATTGGGAAAGATCCAGATGCTGGAGAAGATTGAAGGCAGGAGGAGAAGGGGATGACAGAGGATGAGATGGTTGGATGGCATCATCGACTCAATGGACATGAGTGTGAACAAACTCTGGGAGATAGTGAAGGACAGGGAAGCTTGGCATGCCGCAGTCCATGAGGTGGCAAAGAGTCGGACATGATTTAGCTACTGAACAACAGAATAACAAGTATAGCTCTGATGTCATCCTATTATCATATATCTCAGGAAAGCCTAGAATACATGAGGACTTCCTGGTTCAGGAGAATATATATTTTTAAGTAGACTAAGATTTTAATCCTGTGTGGCTCTCAGCAGGTCATTTAACCTCTCAGAGCCTCAGTGCTTCATCTATAAAATGGGAATGAGTCTGATGTATTCTCCATCACAAGGAAACAACAGAGCTCAAGTGAATTCATGACGGTAAAGTCACATTCGAGATCTCACGCAGGTGTGGAGGGTTATACTCTCAGTTCCACTCATGACCAGGCATGATCTCCAGGCGATTCCCAAAAGACATTTCTTAGATGAGCAAAGACCTTCACAGTCAGAGAAGGGGGAGGAGGTCTCCTGACTCTTGATCCTAACCCTTCAACTAGATATTCACGCTCCAGCCATTCTCAAGGACAAGACAAATGCATAAATATGAGCATGTGGTTATCTCAAGGGCCCCTGAAGACTTTCCTTCTATTCACAAATGCCTCTAACCCAGAGAATATTGTTAGATGCCTGAAATTTTGCCATCAGAGACCCATGCCTCCCTGCACCATTCCCTGGGGGAGCAGGTCCACCCCCAGGACTTCAAGCATTGTTTACCAAACATTTCCTGAGTATGTGCTCTGTGCCCAGCACACATGGCACCTCGTGGACTCTATACTTGACACTATCAAAGGCCATCTCGCCATCTCTGACTCCTCTCCATGCTTCAAACCCATATTTCCATCTGTCTACTAGAAATCTCACCTTTAATATCCCACAAGCACCTGAAACTCAGCATACCCCAAAGAGAATGTATCAGCCTCCTCCTAAACCTGGCCCTGCTTCCTCTGCTTCCCCAGTTTCAGGCCTGGCCTCTTCATCCTCTGGAGGTCCGTAACATCAGAAGCCTCAGCCTTAGCCTCACCTGCAACCCACCAGTTAGGGCTTATAAGTTCAGCTGCCTTCTCCACCAACCACCTCCTCCCTGCCCCAACCCAGGGTTAGGTGAAGGAGGCAAGGACATCCCTGAAAGTGAGTGCTTCCTTAAATCTGGCACCCTAGAAGACTCACTCTCCCACCCTAATCCAGGCCAGCCCCACCCTCTAAATTAGACCAGCTCAGTTTATCTTTCACTGGGCTGAGGCAGCAGCCAATTACATGGCCTCCCTCCCTCCCTTCTCCGCCTCCAGTGATTCTCTTCCCTGCAACTAGATTAATCTTCCCAAGCCCCAGCTTTGATCAAATCACATCCTCAAGGGCTTCCCTGGTGGCTCAATGGTAAAGAATCCATCTGCCAACACAGGAGACACAAGTTCAATCCTTAGTTTGGGAAGATCCCACATAACACGGAGCAACTAGGCCCATGAGCTGCAACTATTGAGCCTGTGCTCTAGAGCCTAAAGGTCCCAACTATTGAAGTCCCTACTCTGCAACTAGAGAGTATCCCCTGCTTGCCACAACTAGAGAAAAGCCTGTGCAGCAATGAAAACCCAACACAGCCAAAAATAAATATATAAATAAGTCTTTTAATAATAAAAAAAAACATTCTCGAGGACCTTCCAGGACTCATCATCATCTACTGAATGAAGTATCATGACTTATAGTCACACAGGACATGTCTGCCTCCATGCAACAACTTCTGTTTGAATCTACCCTGCCAAAGACAGCCAGCTCAGCCCTGACATCTGATTGGGCCATACATGAGCACCTGACACAGAGCGGCTCATCCATAGGCTCCTTAATAGCCTATCACATGGCCTGACACAATACGCGCTACAAGGAGACTGTGGTCATCAGCTGAACCAAACAAATGTTGTCTCTCAGGGGGTTGAAATGGAAGGGAAAAAAAGAGAGAGCTGCCTAATTGATAGCAAAACAGAAAAAGCAGAGGCAAGGAACTGAACCTGTCATGTTAGTAGAGTTAATGACCACCAGCTGTGAAGGTCCTGGTGCCATCTTAAATCCAGTTCCCATCAGTTTCCTAGCCGTATGGCAATTCCTCTTGTTGGAGTTCCAAAAGAGGGGCTTTATTATGCCACTAGGGTCTTGTGTGAGGGGGTAGAGGGAGGCCTACCTTTCCTAACCTGGCTGTCTGGCCCAGCCTGGCCTAGCATTGGGTAGGGAAGGCTGGATCCCACCAACCCGGGGCAGGAGCCAGCTGTCTAGTGAGAGACTGTAAACCCCAGCTCCTACTACACAGCCCCGGGCTTGGCTGTGACACTCCCACTCCCACGGGAAAAGGGGCATCTGAGGCTTCTACACAGTTCCAAAAAGCTGGAGACATCTCACACCCACAAATAATAATCATGATTTTCTGTAATTATTATTTGTGTATTTTGCATAATTGTCATAATTATTACCATCAGCTCATCAGCCTCCCATCCCAGTGTGCTCTCCTCCCGTCCTCAGCCCTGAAATCTGATCACATGGGGCACCCTTGCCTGCTGCTGACTGCCTTGTCAGAGCTGGTTTATAGGGATTCCTCCAGGAAATGGGATGGGATGTTCCTGAGGGTTCTTTTCTGCCTTGCTTATCCTTCCAAAATACTTCTGGGCCTCGGTGCTAACTCTGTGCAGGGCCCGGGCTCAGTGTTGGGGCAGGAGACAAGGAAATGAGAGGAGCTTTCTTGCCCACTTGTTCTAGAAAAAGAAATAAGGCCTCCCTGCTCCCGTGCAACCAGTAGCGAACGGGAGCTGACTGGTCCCAGCTCAGGAGTTCAGCCTGTCAGCATCCCACCCCAGCTCTGCCTTCTGATGTGTGACATCACCTGGGTGGCTTGAAATCAATCATGCTGGAAATACTTACACTGCAGAAATTGGCAAAAAGGCTTTTTTTCCAGAGAGCTGGTTGTTAAACATGAATCAGTTAGTTCAGTTCAGTCACTCAGTCATGTCTGACTCTTTGCGACCCCGTGGACTGAAGTACGCCAGGCTTCCCTGTCCTTCACCATCTCCCGGAGCTTGCTCAAATTCGTGTTCATTGAGTTGGTGATGCCATCCTACCATCTCATCTTCTGTTGTCCCCTTCTCCTGCCTTCACTCTTTTCCAGCATCAGGGTCTTTTCCAATGAGTAGGCTCTTCTCATCAGCTGGCCAAAGTATTGGAGCTTCAGCCTCAGCAACAGTCCCTCCGATGAATATTCAAGACTGACTTCCTTTCGGATTGACTGGTTTGATCTCTTTGTCATCCAAGGGACTCTCAAGAGTCTTCTCCAACACTACAGTTCAAAAGCATCAATTCTTCAACACTCAGCTTTCTTTATGGTCCACTCTCACATCCATACATGACTACTGGAGAAACCAAAGCTTTGACTAGACAGACCTTTGTCAGCAAAGTAATGTCTCTGCTTTTTACAGAGAAACATGTATCAGCCTGCCCTCAAACCCACCCTCCGCATCACAAACAGGATGTTCTCTAAGGCTGAAATACAGCGGTATCACTCTCCTGCACTGGCTCCATATTACTCATGGGTAAGGTCGAAACCCTTCAGCATAAGGCCCCAGAGCCCTATCCAGCTCAGTCCGCCACTCTAGCTCCCATCCTCTCCATCTCCCATGGCCTTCCAGATGTCTCTGTGCCCCAGAGACGTCATCTCCAGGCCCCACACCCTCCGGCCTCCAGTCTCCAGCACGTGCCATCCCTGCCTGAACCACCCTTCCACCCTCAGTCTTGGCTTCGAGGCTGCATCTTTCTGGGAAGACTTCACTGACCCTTGTTTGATGCTCCCCGTACCCCACTCTCATGGCAGCACATGTTTTCATTGTGTGTCTACCGGCATGTGGCCCTACTCAACTACTGGCAGGAGTCAAGTCTAATTCGCTCTTTCTTTCACCTTCAGCGTCTGGCACAAAATCCAGCCATGTTGAACTCAGTAGCCTCAAACTGAATTGAATCCAACAGAATCAACACCACGGCCTGAGACTGGCTGAGGTCAGTACCCTCATGGGCTGCAGAGTGCTCTGATTGGTCAGAGAGGGCAGGAGGCTTCTGATGGATAAGTCGGACAGGTGTCCTGGACACATCCCCAAGGAGAAACTCCAGGCCACATGTTAGCAGCAGGGCAGCACCCATGCGCTCTCAGTGACACGCCTGGTATCAGCTTGCCAGTCTCTGTTATTCTGCCCCTCAGTGGGACACCCTCCTTAATGCCCACTCGGGTCACTATCTGCTCCCACTTGGCCAACAGCTTCACACTACTTGGGTATAGGAACCTCCATACACACACACACACACACACACACGCACGCACGCACATCTTCAATGTGGTCCCAAAACTGGCTGAGGCCGAATTTCCCAGATTCCCAGAGGGGGGAAAAAATGGAGGCTCGGTGTGAGTTAATAAAATCAGTTTGAAAGGGGGGAAATGTACTATTTCTTGCACGTTTAAGCATGCAGATTGGGGAGATTTCCCTGGTGGTCTAGTGGTTAAGAATCTGCCTTGCAATGCAGGGGACATGGGTTTGATCCCTGGTTAGGGAACTAAGATCTCACATGCCAAGGAGCAACTAAGGCCGTCCGTCACAACTAGAGAGTCCGTGCGCCACAACAAAGGAGCCCGCATGATGCAATGAAGATCCTGCGTGCTGCAGCTAAAACCCAATGCGGCCAACTTAATTGATTAATTTTTTTTAAAGTATGCAGATTCCTATGCATAGTTTGTATTTACTGAGAACTGTCAGGCACACAGGTCCATTAAATAATAAAAACTAAACAAACAAAGTTTGAGTGTTTTAATGTTCTAGATGAAGGTCCATGTACCAGTGAATATAGTCAGTCACCAAGCACCTTGCTGAAGAGGAAAATTCAGGGTTTTCTTTGTCAGAAAAGGGGGAGGCAGGTGGTGGTGGTTCTGTTACTGAAGGATGAAAACTTGTACTCCTCAGAGGACTTTCTCACAGATCCAGAAAATCTCCAGTTTGATCCAGTGGGGAGTTGACATGTGTAATGTGGTGACACCAGCCTTTGAGTTTTTTTATTTATTTTATTGAAATATAATTGATTTACAATGTTGTGTTTAATTTCTGCTGTACAGTAAAGTGATTCAGTTATAAATTATCCACATTCTTTTTAGTATTCTTTTCCATTATGATTTATCACAGAGTATTGAATATAGGTTCCCGATGCTATACAGGAAACCCACCCTGAATATTAATTGGAAGGACGGCTGCTGAAGCTGAAGCTTCAATACTTTGGCCACCTGATGCAAAGAGCCAATTCATCAGAAAAGACCCTGATGCTGGGAAAGATTGAGGGCAAGAGGAGAAGGAAGCAACAGAGGATGAGATGGTTGGATGGCATCAACGACTCAGTGGACATGAGTTTGAGCAAACTCAGGGAGATAATAAAGGACAGGGAAGCCTGGTGTGCTACAGTTCACGGGATCGTAAAGAGTCGGACATGACTTAGCAACTGAAAAACAACAGTGCTAAACAGTGGGCCTCCCTAGTAGGTCAGCAGTAAAGAATCTGCCTACAGTGCAGAAGATGCAGGAGTTTTGTGTTGGGAAGATCTTCTGGAGGAAGGCATGGCAACCTACTCCAGTATTCTTGCCTGGAGAATCCCATGAACAGAGGAGCCTGGTGGGCTACAGTCCATAGGGTCACACAAAGAGCTGGACATGACTTAAGCGACTGAGCATGGACACATGCTATACAGTAAGACCTTGTTGTTCACCCATTCTTCATATAATAGTTTGCATCTGCTAATCCCAAACTCGCAGTCCATCCCTCCCCTACCTCACCCCTTGGCAACCACACATCTGTTCTCTACGTCTGTGAGTCTGTTTCCGTTTCATTTGTGTCATAGTTTATTTTATTTATTTATTACTTTTGGCTGTGCTGGGTCTTGGGCTTCCCACGTGGTGCTAGTGGTAAAGAACCTGGCTGCCAATGTGGGAGACATGAGACATGGAGGTTCAGTCCCTGGGTTGGGAAGACGCCCCGGGGAAGGAAATGGCAACCCACTGCAGTATTCTTGCCTGGAAAATTCCATGGACAGAAGAACCCGGTGGGTTACAGTCCATGCGGTCACAAAGAGCCAGACAGAACTGAGTGACTGAGCACACACAGTGCTGGGTCTTCCTTGCTGCACAGGCTTTTCTCTAGTTGTGGTGAGCGGGGGCTGATCTCTAGTACGGGCTTCTCATTGCGGTGGCTTCTCTAGTTGTGGAGCATGGGCCCGAGAGCTCGTAGGCTTCAGTAGTCAAGGCTCCCAGGCTCTAGAGCACAGTCTCAGTAGTTGTCACACACAGGCTTACTTGCTCCGCAGCATGTGGGATGTTCCCGGACGAGGGATCAAACCCTTGTCCCCTGCATTGGCAAGTGAATTCTTTACCACTGAGCCACCAGGGAAGCCTGGTGTCATTTTTTAGATTCCACATGTAAATATCGTATGGCATCTGTCTTTCCCCTTCTGACTTACGTCACTTAGTCTGATCATCTCTAGGTCCATCCGTGTTGCTGCAAATGGCGCTCATTGTTTTGTTCTTGTATGAACAGCCCTCGGTTTTGACACCTCCCAGGCAAGTGCTACTCAAAGTAGACATTATCCTTGTGTGATGCTAACATCCACTGCCCTCTCAGTATGTTCTGAGCACCTGGCATCTTTCTACAGGAGGGGCAGTGATCAGAGCTCAGGCTTGGGGGCCAGACCACCTGTACCCAGTCCCCGGTTTAAGCCCTTGAGCATGTCAATACCTCAGTTTCCTCCTGCATAAAATGGGAATTGCAGTACCTAACACGCAGGGTTGTTGTGTGGATTAAATGCATTAGTGTGTGTGCTGCTGCTGCTGCTAAGTCGCTTCAGTCGTGTCTGACTCTGATTATTGTGTGTAGAGCCCTTGGAATAGTACTTGGTAGACAGAATGTTTTAATCCTTTAATCTTGTCATCGAGAGAGATAGCATTCTTTTTTATAGTCTTTTCCATTATGGTTTATCACAGGATATTGAATATAATTCCCTGTGCTATATAGTAGGACCTTGTTGTTTATCCATCCTATATTTATTAGTGTACATATGCTAATCCCAAACTCCCAGTCCTACCCTCCCCCACCCCCTCCCCCTTGGCAATCACAAGCCTATTCTCTCTATGTCTGAGTCTGTTTCCATTTTGTAGATGAGTGCATTTGTGCCATGTGTTAGATTCCACATATAAATGATATAACAATGGGAGATGCTCTTCTTATCTCTACAGATGAGGCACAATGACTCGCTCTGCACCCATACCATCACCGCTGCACCCCAGAGTCTAAGTATTGGTCGAAGAAGTGCCGAGGCTCTGGGGAAATAGACGACCATTGTATTTCAGCCTTAAGAGAACATCTCCTCTCATCGTGGCCGTTACTCAACAATGACTCCTCTGGTGTCCTATGACACCCCTGTCCAGGCCCTCAGGACTCCTTCAGCTCCCCCACCAGCACTCTCAGCCAGGCTGGGACCGACACAATGCCCTGGGGACTCCACCTTTTCCAGGCTCCTTGCAGGGAATACACACGCATCTCTTCCACCTTGGCTGCCTGCACATTTCCATCACCCCCAGTAAAGATTCTCTTTTTTATTTCCTCTCCCCTCTCCTACCTGGACACCCTGCTAAATCCCCTAGAAGAGACTCCAGCTTTAGGGAAACAAAAATCCAACAGAGAAGTGTCTTCCAGATATGTCTTCCCAGCTAGTCTCAAAACACAACCTCCCTAAAAACAAGGAAGCCCAGGCCAGCAGCTGCCTAAATGGAGAGAAAAAGAGAAAACATCATTGTCTCCAATCGTCAACCCCCACGAGAGTACGGGTGGTCGCTGGAGCCCTTTTCGGGGTGGAGCCCCAGAAGTTGGAGTCTGGCCCAGGAGCATCCCTCCAGCAGCCCCAAAGGAAGCCACACACTTCCTGTGTGCACAGTGGGGACACACACCCCGGCTGACCATTATAATGTAGAGCAGAGAGCTTTGATGGAGGTTTTGAGAAGCCATTAATTCTGTACAGACAGCAGAGAAGGCTTCCAAGGAGCTTGGCTGGGCTGGGTAAGGAGGGGGCACCAGCCCGTAGGGTAAGGAGCTCAGCAGAGGGAATAGCTAGAGGCTTGACCTCACAGTGGTGTCCAAGAAGATGATGCCACAGTGCATATGAGGGGAGGGGTGGGTAGAAAGGCAAATGAGGGTCAGTTGGCAGGGGCCTGGAGTGCTGGGCTAAGGAGCTTGGGTTTCATCTTATATGCATTGAGGGATCACCAAAGGGTTTGGAGTAAGGAAGGGTATGTCCAGATTTGAGTTTGGAAAAACATTCTGGCTGCAGCCTGAGGAATGAATGGGGTGGGCAGTGAAGGCAGGGAGACAGGGAAGACAGATGAGAATGCTGTTATTGCAACTGTTCGGACGATGGGGGCCCAAACAGGGGCCTGAGGGACTTCCCTGGCAGTCCAGTGGTTAAGACTCCACCCTTCCACTGCAGGGAGCACAGATTTGATCCCTGGTCAAGGAACTAAGATCCCGCAAGCTGCAAGGCGAGGCTAGAAAAAAAAAAAAGACTCATCTCCAAATGGGTAGGGAAGAAGATTCCACATAGGCAGGCTGGGGGCCAGGGCAAAGTTTCAGTGCCACCTGTCACCGACTGTCCCTTCTACCTAAAGGACTGTTTCCTTCAGGCCCACAGACAGAATCCTGTTGCCCACACCCCAAGAGCAGTACAGCTGGGGCAGCAACAGGATGGAACCTGAGGCTGGGGAGGGGCCTTGGAGAGGCCTGCTCAAGGTTGGGCCAGCTCCAAAGCTAGGCTGGAGGGCAGAGACCTTGAACCTGTCTCTAAGACCCCCATCCCCAAAATGACACACACACACACACTATACACTACACGCCCCCACCCACCCAGGCACACCCAGTTGGCTCAATCCCGAGGAAGGCACATACAACAAACACACGCATAACGCCTGCCTCACCCACACCATCCATCCCCCTGCAGGTGACCGCCACCCACACAATCTCATTCTTCACTACACACAGACATCAGATTTCAGTTCATCACACACCCCTGCCACACCAACCACACAAAACATGACAGACTTCACGCATACAGATAGCAGACAGACCACTCACACACACACAAATCCAGCCCACACCGCACACGCAGGGCTAAGAGAGGCCAGGGGGTGAGCTGGGCTGCAGCCCCATCCAACCTCCACCGCTAGGGCTGTGTGTCCAGGGGACTGAGGCAGCCTGAATGAGGCACCATTTACTCACTCACAACAAGGCAGCATTTATTCAGGCGAAACAAGGTCTTGCAGAGTTGGCTAAAATTCTCAAGCCGAATAACGCCCAGTAGAGTTCCATCTGTGGGAACAAACTTCGTAACCACTTCTACGTAAGTGATCTCCATCCTCAGAGTGAGAGACAATGCACCTTCAATTATAAATGACGAGACAACTCTGATATCAAAAGCAACTCTAAATATATTAAGATGTCTGTGATGCTCGATGCAGGCAATAAATCTTATTTTATTTTTTACATAAGCAGATCACCGCTTTTACCCCTCCACTAAATAAACGTTGAACAAATACATAACAAATATTGATATAACATGTGTTGATTTAATCAGCACCCTGGGAATCCTCAGGTCTCCATCTGGCCCTGGGTGGCTCCTTCTCACCTCCAGCCATTCCGAGATGCCTGCAGGAGGGGTGGTGGGCCTGACAAACACTCCCTGGGTTCTGAGCAGCTTCTCCCCGTGAGGCGGGCGGCCCACCTGGGGGCTGACTGAAGACGCAGCGCCTGGAGGGGTTGCGGGGTTTTTTTTCTAAACCCACACTTGACTCTGTCCACACTGAACTCGCCTGTGTGTGGTCTTTGGGGAGGCTGCACGGGAGCGGAATATCGATCAGATGGGAAGGAGAGAGAGAAAGAGGAAAAACACCTTCAAAAGCAGAGCTTCAAATCCATCATCAGTTCCCAAGGACCCAAGACCGTGAGCACAGCCCTTAAGGGCTTCACACGTGAGACACGGGGATGCAGAGACAAGCGTGCATGTGCACAGACACGTGTGTACACAGAGACACACCTGCAGACACAGAGACAGCTCACAGCGGGAGGCTCGGAGCCACACTTGTGTGTACTGACACACACATGTAACACAAAAGCAAGAGCACACATGTCCACGCAGGCAGAACAGGCCCAGAGGTACCTACATCTGCCCAGGGGAGAGACATCTCCAAGCACGCAGGTACGCGACACTTCACACATAAGGTGCCTGCACACACACAGGGATGCTTGTGCACATTCATGGACACACACCCTGCAGCCTGCTCTGAACTCCTTACCTTGGGGCAAGTGGGAGCAGGTACCTCTTGCCCTGTGCCCTGCCCACCACCTTTTCTCAGTCTCAAGATGGTTGGCGCTAATTCCTATGTCATCGTGGTTACACGATGTAAATGATACAGACCTACTCCCAGGAGGGCAAAGTGGGCCCTGACATTTGCCCATTCATTCTCAAATCCCTGCAGCCAGGCAGTTCAGTGTGCATTGGGACCATCATGGGAGATTTTTTAATTTCTGGTGCCTGGGCCCTGGGCTTCCCAGGTGGTGCTAGTGGTAAAAGAACTCACCTGCCAATCAGTTCAGTTCAGTTGCTCAGTCATGTCCTACTCTTTGCGACCCCATGGACTGCAGCACGCCAGGCCTCCTTGTCCATCACCAACCCTCGGAGTCTACTCAAACTCATGTCCATTGAGCTGGTGATGCCATCCAACCATCTCATCCTCTGTCGTCCCTTTCTCCTCCCACCTTCGATCTTTCCCAGCATCGGGGTCTTTTCAAATGAGTCAGTTCTTCGCTTTAGGTGGCCAAAGTATTGGAGTTTCAGCTTCAACAACAGTCCTTCCAATGCAGGAGACTTAAGAGACATGGGTTCGATCCCTGAGTCAGGAAGATTCCCCGGAGGAGGGCGTGGCAACCCACTCCAGTATTCTTGCCTGGAGAATTCCATGGACAGAGGAACCTGGCAGGCTACAGTCCATGGGGTCGCAAAGAGTTGGACGTAACTGAAGCGACTTAGCAGGTATGCCTGGGCCCAACCCCTGGTGACTCTGACTCAGTTGATCCGAGGAGGACATCAAGCAATGAGTATGTTTTCTGTTTGTTTGTTTGTTTTGGAAACAGCATCCACTTAGAGCTTTTATTTTTTGTTATTTTTTTAAATCAGAGTATAATGGCTTTATAATACTGCGTTAGTTTCTGCTGTACAACAACATGAATCAGCTATATATACACATAGATCCCCTCCCTCTTGAGCCTCCCTCCCGCCACCACACCCATCCCGCTGCTCTAGGTCATCACAGATCACTGAACTGATGGATGGATGTTTTCCACACTACCCAGGTGACTCTAGTGTGCTTCCAGGGTTGAAGTCTGGAGAGGCCCTGAGGGTGTGAAGGTGTCCCTACCCCTGCCCTTCAGCTCATCCAGAAAGCGCTTGACACACTGGTCTGACCCCCACCCTCCCAAAGGCCCTTTCAAAATGCCAGCCGTGCCGAGCCGAGCCGCGATGCACGCATCCACGCACTGCGGCTGCCCCCTGCTGGCCAGATCCGGCCGAGCCCAGCTGTCTCTGTGACCTGCTCCTCCCCACCAGGGCTGATCCAGGCTGAGACATGAGGGCAGCCAGGAGTGGACTGTCCTGAAGATAAGTCCCCAAACCCTCAGCTCTGCGCCCTCCTGCTAAGGCCCAGTCCCAAGCTCCCTCTTGGGCCTGGGCGATCACAGAGGTCCTTTCCTTGGTGGATGTACTCAGTGGTAGCCAGGAATGCCCATGACCTGGGCCAGCCAGGGTAGCTGGGGCTACAGAGATGAATGAGAAAAGGAACCAGCCAAGGAGCTCCCCCATCCATCCTCCAACCACTGTCAGAGCCACCTCCTTCAAGCTGCGTCTTTCTCTACTCCACATATACACACACCCCTCACCGGTTCTCCCACTCCCTTTAGGATCAAGCCCAGGCCCCTGAATACAGCTGACCTGCCCCTCACAGCCTGCTCCTACTGCCCAGTCTCCTTAGAAAGCCTTCCACCCTAAGGCCACCTAGCAAACTCTTCCTCACGTGTCCATAGAATGCTTCTGCCAGCTCCTCCTTCCCTGACCTCTTTGCTCCACCACTCTCCACTCCTATTAGTTGCTTCCTCCTCTTTTTTTTCTGACCGTTATATACTTGCCTTTTAAAATAATTATCTGTTTATGTATCTGCCTCCTCCTACCAGACTGGGGGTCCCCAAGGGCAGGGGCAATGGGTGAGAGATCAACAAAAACTTGTAGAATGAATGAAGCTTTCTCCATTGGCCAGTCCATAGAGAAAGTGAAAGTGAACATGTTAACTGCTCAGCCATGTCCTACTCTGCAAGCCCGTAGACTGTAGCCTGCCAGACTCCTCTGTCCATGGGATTTCCCAGGCAAGAATACTGGAGTGGATAGCCATTGCCTTCTCCAGGAGATCTTCCCAATCCTGGGATCGAACCCAGGTCTCCTACATTGCAGGTGGATTCTTCACTGTCTGAGCCACCAGGGAAGCCTGGTCTACAGGGAGCTCTTCCAGAACTTGCTCCACCACATGGATGGGCTGAGCCCCTTGCTTGGAGACACAACCCTGAGAACAAGGAAGAAAAACAATATCAATCCTAGCAAAACACTCACTGAGTGCCAAATGTACATTCAGTTCCAAGTGCTTACATATATTAATTCATTTAACACTTACAAAATTATCCCCAATTTATAGATGGGAAAACTAACACACAAAGAGGCTAAGTAATGCCCAAACACACAGCTGGGTCATTTGGAACTGGAATTACCAGAGGCCACACTTCACCACATTCCCCTCTCAAGGGAAGAGAATGTATGAGACAGGTGGAGAAGCTGTGTCCACTCTGGCCCGGGCCTGCCCCACCCAGGGCCTCCTGTGGGATGCTGGAGGGGATGGTTCTTCCCAGGAGAGGTTAGGCCCAGATTCTCCCCCCAGCCAGCACTTCCAGGGCTTCGGCTTCTTTCACTTCCTTCTTAATTTTTCTGACAAGCACAGATGCCACTGTAGCTGACAACCAGCCTGTTGGTGTGAACGGAGAGGCAGATCCAGCTCCCGTTTGTCTAGTAAGAAAATGGAATTGGACAAGGAGGCAACTGAGCTTCAGGAGACCTGGAGGCTTGGGGAGAGGGTTGTGGCAGGAATGAGAGGGTCCTCAACAGGCAGGGAAGGGGTGCAGGGACCAGATGTGAGTTCTGAGATGCCCACAGATCCTCAGGACCACCCCTACTTCTAATTCTTCCTTCCTCCCTCCTTCCCTCCTCCCATCCTTCCATCCAGACTTGGTGAACAACTACTGTATGCGGGGCTTTTTCTGATCACTGGGAACATGAAGGATGAAGGTGACCATCTGGGCAACCGGTAAGGTCTGACCATCAAGTCCTGGCATGGGAAATGGTTTGATGAGGCAGAGTCCAGCTGTCAGGGTTTGGATCAGCCCCCCACTTCCCAACAGTGTGAATTGCACAGGGCCCTGAAGTTCCAGGTGGTGCTAGTGGTGAAGAACCTGCTGGCCAGTGAAGGAGATGTAAGAGACACAGGTTCGATCCCTGGGTCGGGAAGATCCCCTGGAGAAGGGATAGGCTACCCACTCCAGTATTTTTGGGCTTCCCTAATGGCTCAGACAGTAAAGAATCCGCCTGCAATGTGGGAGACTCAGGTTCGATCCCTGAGTTGGGAAGATCCCCTGGAGGAGGGCATGGCAACCCACTCTAGTATTCTTGCCTGGAGAATCCTCATGGACAGAGGAGCCTGGTGGGCTACAGTCCATGGGGTCGCAAAAAGTCGGACATAACTGAGAGACCAAACAGAGCACACCCGTGGGTTAGGCCTGGGGTGGGCCGTAGCACCCCAACTACAGAAAGTTGGGTTCTCGTGTGGACAGTTCTTCCTGACAGCTGACCTCAGACTCTCCAGCTGCAGGGCCAAGTGTCATGATCTGGCAGAGGGGCTGCTGGGGTGATCTGCAGAGGACATCCTCCCTGCAGAGGACTCAGCCCCAGCCAGGCAGCCCACAGTCCCAGGGAACAGAGTAACAAGGCTGAGGAGTCAAGGCACACACATCTCTGGTCTTTGCAAACCCCTCAGAGGTGCAGCAACTGAGCACATAGCACAGCGCACAGGAAAGTGCAGCACGTCAGTGGATCAGGTATGGTGAGCGTGTCTGGGAGTGCTCTTTGTCAGAGTGCTCCTGCATGTGCATAACTCGGTGTGTGTGTGTGTGTGTGTCTGTCTGTCTGTCCATTCACGTCTGGGAAGGTGAGGGGCAGTAACTGTGTATTCCTATCTCTGTGCTTTGTGTAATTGTAGCTCACCTGTCTGTGCAAAACTATGTCTCTGGGAACTTCCCTGATGGTCCAGTGGCTAAGAGTGTGCTCCCAATGCAGAGATCGGGATTCAATCCCTGGTGGAAAACTAGATCCCACATGCCGTGACTAAGAGTTCCCATGCCGCGATGAAGATCAAGAATCCCAGGTTCAATACATGATACAGGGTGCTCGGGGCTGATGCACCGGGATGACCCGGAGGGATGGGATGGGGAGGGAGGTGGAAGGGGGGTTCTGGAAGGGGAAAACATGTACACCCATGTCAATGTATAGCAAAACAAATACAATATTGTAAAGTTAAAAAAATAGAAAATTAATTAAAAAAAAAAAAAAGAATCCCATGTGCCACAACTAAGACTCGGCGCAGCCAAATAAATATTTTTTAAAAAAAGAAAGAAAGAAAACTATGTCTCCAGGTACCTACACGAGTGTCCCTGGGACACTGTCCTGGGCTAAGCCCTTTGTTCTCGTCACCAGTGCCAGCACTGCTGTATCCACTGACCCTCTGTGCTCTGTGCTTTACCAACATGTTTTTATTTGTTCCCCATTTAAAAAGCTTCCTGACTCCCACCCTTTCTCAAGCCACATGCATAGGAGTCTCAGAGGCTAAAGCAAAAGTGAAAGTCACTAAGTTGTGTCTGTTCTTTGGGATCCCATGGACTGCAGCCCGCCAGGCTCCTCTGTCCATGGAATTCTCCAAGGCAAGAATACTGGAGTGGGTTGCTGTTCCTTTCTTCAAGGGATCTTCCCAGCCCAGGGATCTAACCCAGGTCTCCCACGTTGCAGGTGGATTCTTTACCGTCTGAGCCACCAGGGAAGCCCCTCAGAGGCTAGGTCACGCCCAAATTCTATGGTGTGATCTTTGAGGCCCTTCGCAATCTAACCCAAAGCTATTCCTCTAGCTGTATCTCCCACCTTCCCCTCTCCTCAGCCTGACATCCTCCCTCCCCTCATGTCCAGGAAACTACTACCCACCTTGCAAGATCCAGAAAATATTGCTTCCTCTTGGAAGTCCTCCCTGATGTCCCTGCCACCTCCTCCAGGAAGCCTTCCCTGACTTTCCAAGGGTTGGCACCTTCAGTGTTCCTCTGATGCCCTCTGGGTGGTCCTTGCCTGTTACACACCCGGTTCTCCATCTGAATGAGGAGCCTGATTCCCCAATGAATCTCCATCCCGGCACAGAGTAAGTACTCAGGAAATGTTGGCAGAGCATGTAATGCTTGGCTAGCTAGGGGTAAGGGAAGCAGGCAGGTGACCCAATTTCCACTCCCTGAGGCTCAGCCGACTTCGCTCTAGAACATAGCTCTGCTCTCTCCCCTGACAGGAATGATCTGTGAGGGTCAAGTTGTTTGGTCCAAAGCAGACTGTGTAAAGTTGCCATCTGGGAGCTCCATAGAAATGAGCCCAGAGCAGTGCAGCTCCCTCTCCACCCCCATCTAAGGCCAGTCCCGGAGACCAGTCACAGCCACCACCCACCCAACTCTCAACCCAGCAGTCAATGCAGCAGCATCAAAGAGGCCTCCCTCTGAATGGGGTGATGCAGAGGGAGGAGAAGCAGAGGGAGGTGGGCAAAGAGGGGAGAAAAGGTCAAAAGAGTAGGAGAGAAGGGAGAGAAAGAGGAGAGAGAAGAGGAGCGGGGTGTGACCATTTGTTTCTCTTTGTCTTTGCAGGCTGACGCTTCCCCCAGTTGACAATTGCATGGCCCCCAGCCCCTCCTAATTACCATGATTAGCATTGAGCAAGCTGCCACATTTTATGACTCTCCAAAACAAAAAAATAATTAAAGCAATTACTGTCATTAACATGCTGCCCCCTTCACCACCTTCTCTGAGAGTGAGCAGGGAACAAGCCCCAGGGAATCATGATTGGGTGCCATCCCCCCTATTTTGCATCCCCCACCACCACCTGCCCCCTCCAGAAGCACCAGCCTAGACAGCTCCAACCCCCAGTAAGGCTGGAAGGTCTCAAGGAAGGGGACCCCAGCACGACCAGGAAGCTGAAGCCAGGCCTCCAGGAAACTACAGAAACGGTGCCACCCTGGGCCAGGAGCCCACCAGGCCCAGTCACCCAGGACCTGTCCCTCTGCAACCCCTCAGTGCTGGGCCACCCCCTCACCACCCCACAGGCAATACTTCCCCCAAGCCCTGGTGTCTCTCTGGCTCCCAAAACTCCCATCACAGCCCAGGCCAATGCTCCACCACTCCCCAGCTGAGTGACGTGGTCACCCAAACCCCAGAGCTTCCATTTCCTTGTCTGCAAAATAGACTATCCTGGGGACTTCCCTAGTGGTCCAATGGTTAAGAATCTCCCTTGCAGCATAGGGGAGGCAGTTCAATCCCTGGTTGGGAAACTAACATCCCACAAGTCATGGAGCAACTGAGCCCACACACCACAACTAGAGAGTCCATGTGCCCCAACAAAAGATTCTGCATGATGCAGTGAAGATCCCATGTGCTGCAACTAAGACCTGACACAGACAAATAAATAAATACATTTTTTAAAAAATGGGCTGTCTTAGCTTGCATGCTAAGTAGCTTCACTCGTGTCTGATTCTTTGTGACCCCATGGACTGTAGCCCACCAGGCTCCTCTGTCCATGGGATTCTCCAAGCAAGAATACTGGAATGGGTTGCCATTTCCTTCTCCAGGAGATCTTCCTGACCCAGGGATGGAACCCAGGTCTCTTATGTCTCCTACATTGGCAGGTGAGTTCTTTACCACTAGTACCACCTGGGAAGCCCTAGTCAGCTTGGATGCTATAACAAGATACCACAGACGAGGTAGATTCAACAACAGACAGGACCAGAGGATGGAAGTCCAAGGTCAGGATGCGGACAGACTCAATGCCCCATGAGAGGCCTCCTCCTAATGGTCGTCTCTCACAAGTGCTCACGTGCCTTTCCTTGGTTCATAAACAAGGGGTTGGGGGAAGGAGGGAGAGGGAAAGAGAAAGGAAGCAAACTCTCTGATATATCTGCTTACAAAGGCACGAATCCTACCCTTGGGGCCCCACCCTCACATCCTCACCCAAACCTAATTACCTCCCAAAGGCCCCATTCCAAATACCACCACACTGGGGTTGAAAGCTTCAACATATGGGTTTGGGGTGGGGGAGACACAATTCAATCCACAACATGAGCTTTGAAATGTCTGTGGAGCAATCCCTTTCTCATGGATGCCTTTGCAGGTTGACTGATCAACAGAAAGCACCTTGAGCCAAGCCTGGCACACAGTAGGTCTTCAGTCACCAGTAGGTCTCTTCAGTGCTCCCCTGAAGCAGAGTATGATGGAGGTAGAGCAGAAGGATTTGCTGAGGAGGCTGGGGAGGGGGCCAGGCTCCAGGCTACGATGATTTTGTAAACCACAATGCCTGTGACCCGGGATTATGGCCATGGCCTCCTAGCTGGTCTCCCTGCTCCTGCCCCTGCCCCTTACCCTTCAATTCATTCTCAACACATAAACCAAAGCGAATCTTTTAAAATATGCCAGGGGTTTTCCTGGTGGTCCAGTGGCTAAGACTCTGAGCTCCCGAAGCAGGGGACCCAGGTTTGATCCCTGGTCAGGGAACTAGATCCCACATGCTGCAACTAAGCATTTGCATGCTGCAACTAAAAAAAAACAAAACAAAAAACCACATGCCACAACTAAAACCCAGTGCAGCAAAATTAATTAAATAAAAATTAATTTTTTTAAAAAGAGAATTCAGTGCTAAAACAGGCTAACTGACTCCAGTTCACTGTGCTCTAATTTATTTTCCCTGTAATAGATTACAGAAGTGGCTACCAGTTCCTCCCACCCCTGTCTGCATGCCCCTCTGCAGCATGACTGTGCTGATCCTTCCATTGAGAAGTTTGGTCTTTCTCACTATCCCTTGAAGCTGGGCTTAACCATGTGACCTGCTTTGGCCAATGGGCCAATAGTAAGCATGGTACAAGCAGAGATTTGGGAAGTGCTGGTGCACAGGGGCCTTGTCTTCTTCCTGCCAGGAATGCTTCCACTTCCATAGGCAAAACCCTGAGCCAGCCTCCTGGAGGATGAGAGCACATGGACACAGGCCCCAGCCATTGCAGCTGAGGCCCCAGACAAAGAAGCAAGGCCATTCTAGCCCATTCAGCCCTACCTAAGATGACCCACACCAGAACTGTCCAGCCAATTCACAGAATTATAAAAAAAATGATGTGTCATTTAAAAAAAAAGTAAACCCGAATGTAAACTATGGGCTCTGGGTGATAATGGCATGTCACTGTAGGCTCATTGATTGTAACCAATGTTCCACTCCACTGGAGGATGTTGAAAATGGGGGAGATGCTTGCATGTGTGGAGACAGGAGATAAAAGAGAAATTTCTGTACCTTCCTCTCAATTTTTCTGTGAACCTAAAACTGTTCCAAAAAATAAAGTCTTTACATTGCAAAAGCAGGAAATATTTGGGAAAAGAAAAAACAGGGACTGCCCTGGTGGTCCAGTGGCTAAGAATGTGCCTTCCAGTGCAGGGGACATAGGTTCAACCTCTGGTCAGGGAACTAAGATCCCACATGTCACAGAACAACTAAGCCCACAAGCCACAACTAGAGAAACACACACACACTGCAACCACTGAGCCCATGCACCCTAGAGCCTGTGCTCCATAACAAGAGAAGCCTTCGCACTGCAACAAAGAGCCAGTGCAGTCAAAACAAACAAACAAAAAATAAATTAAAAAATAAAAAACCACATAAGTCAGATCAAGTCACTTCTCTGCTCAGAATCCTGCAGTGGATCCCCATCTCACTAAGGGTAAAAAGCAAAGTCTTTATGATGGTCTCCAAGGCCACTCCTGCCCCCATCTCCCTCACTCACCCTGACCTCAGACATATCCTAAATGCTCCTGCCACAGGGCTGGCCCATCTACCTGGAACTCTTCCTCCCGGGACAACTCACCTCCTTCAAGATTTGACTCACCGTCTTCCCAGTGATGCCGCTCTCACTCAGCACCCCACCACCACGCCCAATCCCCTTATCCCGTTTTATTCTTTCATCTTCCCATTGTGCTTAACACCTTTTAACATGCTTTGTGACTTACTGATTTACTGTGGCCATTGTTTATTGTTTAGCCCCCAGAAGGGCAAGGATTGTTGTCTATTTTGTTCTGATGTTTCTCAGGACCTAGCTCAATGCCTGGCACATGGTAGGCACTCAGTAAATATTTGTCTAATTTAATTGAGGAATTGTCATCTTAGTCAAAGCCTATTATTTCCTCTGGACGAACTAGTGGCATCCATGGCAGGATCTGGACCAACAGAGACAACAGCATAGCAACAGAGGAGCAAGGTCCTTCACACTGTGCAGAACAGATCTTCAACAGTGACACCATGTGGTAGGAATGAGCAACAGCAGCAGGGGGCCTTCTTGCTTCTAGGAGTGGTCCTGGAAGCAGAACTGACCTCCTTTTGACTGTATCAGCCACAGAGATTTCCTGGGCACTTGAAACACAGGAGAGAATCTCAACCAGATCTTCTTCTAATACCCAGGGACAGTCAAGCAATTATTTTAAAACTTGAAGTTTTCACTTCACATCTATTAGGAGGGCTATTACATAAATCAGCAACAAAATTTAAGTGTTGGCAAGGATGTAGAGAAATTGAAACCCTTGTGCATTGCTAGTGGAAAGGTATAGTGCAGCTGCTATGGAAGACAGTGTAGTGGTTCCTCAAAAATTTAAACATAGAATTATGATATGATCCAACAATCCCTTCTCTAGGAATGTACCCCAAAGAATTGAAAGCAGGGATTTAAACAGATATTTACGTACCCATGTTCACAGCAATATTATTCACAATAGCCAAAAGGTATGAGTAACCCAATTGTCCATTAATGGATGAAAGAATAAGCAAAATATATACAGCCTTAAAAAGTAACAAAGTCCTGACATATTGCTACAATAGGGATGAACTTTCAACTCATGCTAAGTGAAAAAAACCAGTCACAAAAGACATACACTGCATTGTTCCACTTATATAAGGTATCTGGAGTATTCGAATTCAGACAGAAAGTAGAATGCTTGCGGCCAGGAAGTAGAAGGAAGGGATACTGGGGATCTGGGGTTTACTAGATACAGAGTTTCAGTTTGGGATGATGAAAAAGTTTTAGAGATGGGAAGTGTTGATGGTTGTACAACAATGTGAATATACTTAATGCCACTGACCTACACACTTTAAAAATACTGAAATGGTAATTTTTATTTTATGTATACAATAAAAAAAAATTTTAAAGCAAGAAGAAGCCTCCAGAAAATTAAATTGGTGTAACTCTGAGCCCAAGTAGAGGTGCTTCAAAGTGTGGCACAGGGATGGGTACAGACCATCTTCCTAACCCCACATGGAGCCCACCAAGCCATTGGCAACAACTGGCCTTTCTCTTATTTGTCCCACTTCACCATATTGGAAGCTGGGCTCATATTTCTTTTCAGAGTCCTTCTATAATGACTCTGAGCCCTGAACACTCAAACTGAATTGTGCAAAGTATATTCTTCTATGAGATTCCCTTCCACTAATCCTATTCAAAAGTTGGAAATTGGTGAAAAGATAGCTGAGTTCTCTCCCCATCCTGTGATTTGGCCAACAAGCTGGTCTAGAGTCAGCTGACTCTCTGGGGCCTGCAGCTTTGTTTGACATTCTAATTACTATTGATCAGGGCACACGCTCTGTAAAGTTAGATGCTCACTTGTAGAAAACTGATAAGGTGCAAATGATTTCCATCCAGAAGAGAAAATAACCCCGAAGGTTATGGTTGTATTGCCTTACAGGAATTTAACCAATTTTGTATCTAGTCATCATATTCCATCATTGCTTTTCATACGAGTTTCTCATATCCTCGTCTGAATCAGCTTTGCTCAAGTCTCATTGAGTTAAATAATATTTTGATTGTGTTCACTATATACTGCCTGAGAATTATATTTATGACATTTGAAGAAGTGTACCTCGACAACTGGGGAAGGTAGATAGGTGCTGAGGTGTTCCACACACACTCCTGGGGGTTGCTTGTCACCTACCTTTTCCTGACTCCCCTCGCCCCTCTTTTTTCTTCCCCTTCTTCTCCTCCTCCCCCTTTTTTTCTCTCTCCATCCCTCTCCCTCTCTCTCCCCATCCCTTTCTCGCCTCCTCTCTCTCCCTCTCTCTCCCCATCCCTTTCTCTCCTCCTCTCTCTCCCTCTCCCTCTCTCTCCCTCTCCCTCTCTCTCCCTCTCCCTCTCTCTCCCTCTCCCTCTCTCTCCCTCTCCCTCTCTCTCCCCATCCCTTTCTCGCCTCCTCTCTCTCCCTCTCCCTCTCTCTTCCTCTCCCTCTCTCTCCCCACCTCTTTCTCACCTCCTCTCTCTCCCTCTCCCTCTGTCTCCCTCTCCCTCTCTCTCCCCACCTCTTTCTCACCTCCTCTCTCTCCCTCTCCCTCTCTCTTCCTCTCCCTCTCTCTCCCCACCTCTTTCTCACCTCCTCTCTCTCCCTCTCCCTCTGTCTCCCTCTCCCTCTCTCTCCCCATCCCTTTCTCGCCTCCTCTCTCTCCCTCTCCCTCTCTCTCCCTCTCCCTCTCTCTCCCTCTCTCTCCCCATCCCTTTGTCGCCTCCTCTCTCTCCCTCTCCCTCTCTCTCCCCATCCCTTTCTCACCTCCTCTCTCTCCCTCTCCCTCTCTCTCCCCATCCCTTTCTCACCTCCTCTCTCTCCCTCTCCCTCTCTCTCCCCATCCCTTTCTCGCCTCCTCTCTCTCCCTCTCCCTCTCTCTCCCTCTCCCTCTCTCTCCCCATCCCTTTCTCCCTCTCCCTCTCTCTCCCTCTCCCTCTCTCTCCCTCTCCCTCTCTCTCCCCATCCCTTTCTCACCTCCTCTCTCTCCCTCTCCCTCTCTCTCCCTCTCTCTCTCTCCCTCTCCCTCTCTCTCCCCATCCCTTTCTCGCCTCCTCTCTCTCCCTCTCCCTCTCTCTCCCTCTCCCTCTCTCTCCCCATCCCTTTCTCACCTCCTCTCTCTCCCTCTCCCTCTCTCTCCCTCTCTCTCTCCCTCTCCCTCTCTCTCCCCATCCCTTTCTCGCCTCCTCTCTCTCCCTCTCCCTCTCTCTCCCTCTCTCTCTCTCTCCCTCTCCCTCTCTCTCCCTCTCCCTCTCTCTCCCTCTCCCTCTCTCTCCCTCTCTCTCTCTCCATCTCCCTCTCTCTCCCCATCCCTTTCTCGCCTCCTCTCTCTCCCTCTCCCTCTCTCTCCCTCTCCCTCTCTCTCCCTCTCCCTCTCTCTTCCTCTCCCTCTCTCTCCCCACCTCTTTCTCACCTCCTCTCTCTCCCTCTCCCTCTCTCTTCCTCTCCCTCTCTCTCCCCACCTCTTTCTCACCTCCTTTCTCTCCCTCTCCCTCTGTCTCCCTCTCCCTCTCTCTCCCCATCCCTTTCTCACCTCCTCTCTCTCCCTCTCCCTCTCTCTCCCTCTCTCTCTCTCTCCCTCTACCTCTCTCTCCCCATCCCTTTCTCGCCTCCTCTCTCTCCCTCTCCCTCTCTCTCCCTCTCCCTCTCTCTCCCCATCCCTTTCTCGCCTCCTCTCTCTCCCTCTCCCTCTCTCTTCCTCTCCCTCTCTCTCCCCACCCCTTTCTCACCTCCTCTCTCTCCCTCTCCCTCTCGCTCCCCACCCCTTTCTCACCTCCTCTCTCTCCCTCTCCCTCTGTCTCCCTCTCCCTCTCTCTCCCCATCCCTTTCTCGCCTCCTCTCTCTCCCTCTCCCTCTCTCTCCCTCTCCCTCTCTCTCCCTCTCCCTCTCTCTCCCCATCCCTTTCTCGCCTCCTCTCTCTCCCTCTCCCTCTCTCTTCCTCTCCCTCTCTCTCCCCACCCCTTTCTCACCTCCTCTCTCTCCCTCTCCCTCTCTCTCCCCACCCCTTTCTCACCTCCTCTCTCTCCCTCTCCCTCTGTCTCCCTCTCCCTCTCTCTCCCCATCCCTTTCTCGCCTCCTCTCTCTCCCTCTCCCTCTCTCTCCCTCTCCCTCTCTCTCCCCATCCCTTTCTCGCTTCCTCTCTCTCCCTCTCCCTCTCTCTCCCTCTCCCTCTCTCTTCCTCTCCCTCTCTCTCCCCACCTCTTTCTCACCTCCTCTCTCTCCCTCTCCCTCTCTCTCCCTCTCCCTCTCTCTCCCCACCTCTTTCTCACCTCCTCTCTCTCCCTCTCCCTCTGTCTCCCTCTCCCTCTCTCTCCCCATCCCTTTCTCACCTCCTCTCTCTCCCTCTCCCTCTCTCTCCCCATCCCTTTCTCGCCTCCTCTCTCTCCCTCTCCCTCTCTCTCCCCATCCCTTTCTCGCCTCCTCTCTCTCCCTCTCCCTCTCTCTTCCTCTCCCTCTCTCTCCCCATCCCTTTCTCACCTCCTCTCTCTCCCTCTCCCTCTCTCTCCCCACCCCTTTCTCACCTCCTCTCTCTCCCTCTCCCTCTCTCCCCATCCCTTTCTCACCTCCTCTCTCTCCCTCTCCCTCTCTCTCCCCATCCCTTTCTCGCCTCCTCTCTCTCCCTCTCCCTCTCTCTTCCTCTCCCTCTCTCTCCCCACCCCTTTCTCACCTCCTCTCTCTCCCTCTCCCTCTCTCTCCCCATCCCTTTCTCGCCTCCTCTCTCTCCCTCTCCCTCTCTCTTCCTCTTCCTCTCTCTCCCCACCCCTTTCTCACCTCCTCTCTCTCCCTCTCCCTCTCTCTCCCCATCCCTTTCTCGCCTCCTCTCTCTCCCTCTCCCTCTCTCTCCCCATCCCTTTCTCGCCTCCTCTCTCTCCCTCTCCCTCTCTCTCCCCATCCCTTTCTCGCCTCCTCTCTCTCCCTCTCCCTCTCTCTTCCTCTCCCTCTCTCTCCCCACCCCTTTCTCACCTCCTCTCTCTCCCTCTCCCTCTCTGTCCCCATCCCTTTCTCACCTCCTCTCTCTCCCTCTCTCTCCCTCTCCCTCTCTCTCCCCATCCCTTTCTCGCCTCCTCTCTCTCCCTCTCCCTCTCTCTCCCCATCCCTTTCTCACCTCCTCTCTCTCCCTCTCCCTCTCTCTCCCCATCCCTTTCTCACCTCCTCTCTCTCCCTCTCCCTCTCTCTCCCTCTCCCTCTCTCTCCCCACCCCTTTCTCACCTCCTCTCTCTCCCTCTCCCTCTCTCTCCCCATCCCTTTCTCGCCTCCTCTCTCTCCCTCTCCCTCTCTCTCCCCATCCCTTTCTCACCTCCTCTCTCTCTCTCTCCCTCTCTCTCCCTCTCTCTCCCCACCCCTTTCTCACCTCCTCTCTCTCCCTCTCCCTCTCTCTCCCCATCCCTTTCTCGCCTCCTCTCTCTCCCTCTCCCTCTCTCTCCCCATCCCTTTCTCGCCTCCTCTCTCTCCCTCTCCCTCTCTCTCCCCATCCCTTTCTCGCCTCCTCTCTCTCCCTCTCCCTCTCTCTCCCCATCCCTTTCTCGCCTCCTCTCTCTCCCTCTCCCTCTCTCTTCCTCTCCCTCTCTCTCCCCACCCCTTTCTCACCTCCTCTCTCTCCCTCTCCCTCTCTCTCCCCATCCCTTTCTCGCCTCCTCTCTTCCCTCTCCCTCTCTCTCCCTCTCCCTCTCTCTCCCCATCCCTTTCTCGCCTCCTCTCTCTCCCTCTCCCTCTCTCTCCCTCTCCCTCTCTCTCCCTCTCCCTCTCTCTCCCTCTCCCTCTCTCTCCCTCTCCCTCTCTCTCCCTCTCCCTCTCTCTCCCCATCCCTTTCTCGCCTCCTCTCTCTCCCTCTCCCTCTCTCTCCCTCTCCCTCTCTCTCCCTCTCCCTCTCTCTCCCCATCCCTTTCTCGCCTCCTCTCTCTCCCTCTCCCTCTCTCTCCCCATCCCTTTCTCGCCTCCTCTCTCTCCCTCTCCCTCTCTCTCCCTCTCCCTCTCTCTCCCTCCCCCTCTCTCTCCCTCTCCCTCTCTCTCCCCATCCCTTTCTCACCTCCTCTCTCTCCCTCTCCCTCTCTCTCCCTCTCCCTCTCTCTCCCTCTCCCTCTCTCTCCCCATCCCTTTCTCGCCTCCTCTCTCTCCCTCTCCCTCTCTCTCCCTCTCCCTCTCTCTCCCTCTCCCTCTCTCTCCCTCTCTCTCCCTCTCTCTCCCTCTCCCTCTCTCTCCCCATCCCTTTCTCACCTCCTCTCTCTCCCTCTCCCTCTCTCTCCCTCTCCCTCTCTCTCCCCATCCCTTTCTCGCCTCCTCTCTCTCCCTCTCCCTCTCTCTCCCCATCCCTTTCTCGCCTCCTCTCTCTCCCTCTCCCTCTCTCTCCCCATCCCTTTCTCGCCTCCTCTCTCTCCCTCTCCCTCTCTCTCCCTCTCCCTCTCTCTCCCTCTCCCTCTCTCTCCCTCTCCCTCTCTCTCCCTCTCCCTCTCTCTCCCCATCCCTTTCTCGCCTCCTCTCTCTCCCTCTCCCTCTCTCTCCCTCTCCCTCTCTCTCCCTCTCCCTCTCTCTCCCTCTCCCTCTCTCTCCCTCTCCCTCTCTCTCCCTCTCCCTCTCTCTCCCTCTCCCTCTCTCTCCCTCTCCCTCTCTCTCCCCATCCCTTTCTCGCCTCCTCTCTCTCCCTCTCCCTCTCTCTCCCTCTCCCTCTCTCTCCCCATCCCTTTCTCGCCTCCTCTCTCTCCCTCTCCCTCTCTCTCCCCATCCCTTTCTCGCCTCCTCTCTCTCCCTCTCCCTCTCTCTCCCTCTCCCTCTCTCTCCCTCTCCCTCTCTCTCCCTCTCCCTCTCTCTCCCTCTCCCTCTCTCTCCCTCTCCCTCTCTCTCCCTCTCCCTCTCTCTCCCCATCCCTTTCTCGCCTCCTCTCTCTCCCTCTCCCTCTCTCTCCCTCTCCCTCTCTCTCCCCATCCCTTTCTCGCCTCCTCTCTCTCCCTCTCCCTCTCTCTCCCCATCCCTTTCTCGCCTCCTCTCTCTCCCTCTCCCTCTCTCTCCCTCTCCCTCTCTCTCCCTCCCCCTCTCTCTCCCTCTCCCTCTCTCTCCCTCCCCCTCTCTCTCCCCATCCCTTTCTCACCTCCTCTCTCTCCCTCTCCCTCTCTCTCCCTCTCCCTCTCTCTCCCCATCCCTTTCTCGCCTCCTCTCTCTCCCTCTCCCTCTCTCTTCCTCTCCCTCTCTCTCCCTCTCCCTCTCTCTCCCTCCCCCTCTCTCTCCCTCTCCCTCTCTCTCCCCATCCCTTTCTCACCTCCTCTCTCTCCCTCTCCCTCTCTCTCCCTCTCCCTCTCTCTCCCCACCCCTTTCTCACCTCCTCTCTCTCCCTCTCCCTCTCTCTCCCTCTCCCTCTCTCTCCCCATCCCTTTCTCGCCTCCTCTCTCTCCCTCTCCCTCTCTCTTCCTCTCCCTCTCTCTCCCTCTCCCTCTCTCTCCCTCCCCCTCTCTCTCCCTCTCCCTCTCTCTCCCCATCCCTTTCTCACCTCCTCTCTCTCCCTCTCCCTCTCTCTCCCTCTCCCTCTCTCTTCCTCTCCCTCTCTCTCCCTCTCCCTCTCTCTCCCTCCCCCTCTCTCTCCCTCTCCCTCTCTCTCCCCATCCCTTTCTCACCTCCTCTCTCTCCCTCTCCCTCTCTCTCCCTCTCCCTCTCTCTCCCCACCCCTTTCTCACCTCCTCTCTCTCCCTCTCCCTCTCTCTCCCCATCCCTTTCTCGCCTCCTCTCTCTCCCTCTCCCTCTCTCTTCCTCTCTCTCTCTCCCCACCCCTTTCTCATCTCCTCTCTCCCTCTCCCTCTCTCTACCTGAAAATCCCTGTTCCCCTCTGCTCCTATCCCAGGCAATAAAATCAGGTCACCTCTAGAGCAAATTGCTTAAATGCAGTCATTACAAAACAGAATATTTACGATTTCAGTTTGCCTTCCTGCACCTAGATTTCCTTCTTCCAGGCGTCTTTCTAGAAAAAATGGTGGTTACTTGCCTTACTTGTATAATGGACCCATCCTAGTGATGTTCTTTAAAAGGATGGGGGAGGGGTCTAATTCAAGGTCAAGTGTGTCTCCACCTCTAGAAACCAACGTTATTTCCAGAAACCAACTATCCCCAAGTGAGCTTCCTCATGAAATTACAAAAAAGTACAAACTCTCTTCTCCAGATAATCTGCTACATTATTTTTAAACTGATTGTTGTTGTTATAGAAAAGATCTTGCTTCTTATTTTTCTTATTTTGATTCCAATATCTCACAAAACTCTTTTATTTGCCATAGTTAATTATTGGAGTTAATTTTACCGGGTTTTCTAGTGATCAAATGGGGTCTTTGGCAAATGATGTTAATTTTCCCATTGCTGAATTTTGTAATCATGCTTCTTGTCTCATCACATTGGCTGTAACATGTGTTCTTCGCTATGATTAAAGGTTTTGAGCTGCTATCAAGAAAAATGTACTGGCAAGCGAAAAGGCTAGTGACTAAGTAGCTAAACAACAACAAAAAACACCATGGCAGTAATTTAAATGTGAAGTGATAGGACAAGGCCTGGACCAGTATCATGCCTGCAAAAGAGAGAGAATTTAGATGCTGAAACAGCAATGAAGGCAGAAACTGAACACAACTCCAGGTCTGCATGCCTGAAGCCCAGGGGTCCACCTGAGTGACCAAGTATGGTGGGTGCCCATTCCACCTTCTCATGTCCCACAGTGATTGCTTTAGGGATGGACACTCGATCCAAACCTATGCCAAAGGGGCCCTGGCATTCCCCACCCCAATGACCCAAGTTAGTCCAAACAGACATGACGCTCAGGAAATTTATTGGATGGTTGGCCAAAGGGATGCCCCTCTCTCTCCCAAGATTTTGAGGAAGAGACCTAGAAACTACCAGTATCCAACATGGAGAAACAGGCCTCAGCATCAGGATTAACAAAACCTGAATCAAACTCATCTTGAGGTTCATGATACCTTTGGATTTCACATCACATAAAAAATCACCCATTCCTTTTACTGGGTGAGCTGGTTTGCTCTGGGTCTTCTGTTGATGTTTAGTCATTAATTCATGTCCAACTCTTTTGCAACCCCATGGAATGTAGCCTGCCAGGCTCCTCTGTCCATGGGATTCTCCAGACAAGAATACTAGAGTGGGTTGCCATTTCCTTCTCCAGGGAATCTTCCTGACCCAGGGATCAAACCTGCATCTCCTGAATTGGCAGGTGGATTCTTTACCACTCAGCCACCAGGGAAGCCCAGGTCTTCTGTTAACTTGCTTATATAAAGAGTTATATTGTTAACTCTGAGTATAAAGAGCTATACTCTGTTACCTTGTTAATATAAAGAGTTCCAACTGATCTACCAGGAAATTGACAATATTTTTAATAGCTACTATAACTCTCTTACAGCGTATTCATCTGAAAAGAGGTGTGAGAAAGAAAAGTAATTAGAGTTCTCAGTTTACAAACATTGCCTAAAATGTGAATTCAAGAGAGAAATTAGCAGATACTTTAATTGTCTACTCCATCTCCACATTCTCACACTTAATCTACCTACTCTCTAAATATATTAATTAACATTTTCACAAATACTTTCCAGTTTACAATGCAACTTCACACACTCCGATTCATTGGTTCCCATGACAAATAAGAAAGCTGGGTGGTAACAGCAAGGCCTCATTTTGTGTAGCGCTCAATAGTTTGCAAGGTCCTCTCTGTTACTTAGGGTTTCTCTGGTGGGTCAGATGGTAAAGCATCTGCCTGCAATGCAGGAGACCTAGGTTCCATCCCTGGAATATTACCTGGAGAAGGGAATGGCTACCCGCTAGGACAGAGGAGACTGGCAAGCTATAGTCCATGGGGTTACAAAGAGTTGGACACGGCTGAGCGACTAACACTTTCATTTTCTCTCTTACTTTATTTTGTTTGATACTTGTATGCCTAGCTCTTGCAAGTTGTAGTTCTCTCGGCCCACAGAAAACTGTTCCACATTTCTATGTCTTCACCAGTGTCAGTCAGTTTGGTCCTTCCCAACTTGTTCAGTAGGTGAACTTCTATTCATACTTAAAAGCCCATTTCAGATAGGGCACATAGTGTCACTCTCCCCAGGAAGATGGCAGGTGCTGTGGTCCTCAAGAAGTGTGATGCCTTTGCCAGGTTTGTCAAGATCAGCCAGCTGCTTATTGGGATAGAATGGAGGTTCTGGTCAATGGTTTTGTGGTTTGGGGTAAACTTCATCCATCACCAAAGGAAAGGCATCAGCCTCTCCACCAGCCCCAGGGCCATAAGAACTCCTTGCAGTCTTGGCCAGATTTACTCTCTTTGTTATATGGAGGGAGAAGGGTCAATGTCACCCTTAGCTTCAGGCCATTTTTATTGGTTTTACACGACTGACCTTCTGGCCAACCCAGTCTTTAGGCCTTCAGACAGGCCTCAAAGAGACTTACAAATAAACCTCAGACTTCTCAGACTGGTCTCAAAGGGACCCTCACCTGGATCCTCAGACTGTGTTCAATGGGCACAGATCAGAACACACAGACCTGCATAAGGAAGCCATTTCTTCCAACCTCAGTGTTCAGTTGCTCAGTCGTGTCCAAGTCTTTGTGATCCCATGGACTGTAGTCCATCAGGCTCCTCTATCCATGGGAATTCTCCAGGCAAGAATACTGGAGTGGGTCGCCATGCCCTCCAGGGGCTCTTCCCAACCCAGTGACTGAACCCAGGTCTCCACATTGCAAGTGAATTCTTTACCATCTGAGCCACAGGGAATCCCAAGAATACTGGAGTGGGTAGCCTATTCCTTCTTCAGGGGATCTTCTGACCCAAGAATTGAACTAGGGTCTCCCCCATTGCAGACAGAGAGGTTCCTTCAAAGACACTCTCCCAAGAGCCAGGACCCAGCCCCCACTGTCCACGTGCCTGCTGGAAGTCTGTCTGGGGCCTGCAAGACTCTGTCTAGGAGAGCATTTGTGGGTCCAAAGGCCTAACTGGGGAAGACTAAGGATGCTGATGGTGGCCATAGCAACCAGCTACATGTCCTGGCTCAGAGCAGGTGGGACACTCAGCTTTCCACACCTTATCGCCACTCTGGGGATTCTAGTAACCAGGGTGACCCTCTCCACAGAATCAGGGATCAGAGGGCAGAAAGGGTGGGGAGAAAATGCCCCAGTGTAGCACAGGACTCTCTGGGGAGGAGGGGGATGGGGGGATGGAGATGAAGAGAGCAGGAGAGGTGGCCCAGGCCCTTTCTCTGAAGCTATAAGGCTTGTTTTCCCCAGGGGCCCCTGGGGGCTATGGCATCCAGGCCAGGAATTTACAGAATTCGGTTGTAAATGTCAGTGCGAAATCGACCTCCTGTGTCTTCCGCACAGTCAGGTCCATGCCTGCGGGGTGGGCTGGCATTGCCACACTGAATACCTCCAGTTTCCCCACCTGTTCCTCCTCCAGGGCTCCCCAGCTCAGAGGAGAGCCCCACCAGCCCCTTGACTCCCCAGCCTGAGGTCCTCAGCTCAACCTGAACCAGCGCCAACCCAATCAGCCTGGACTCTTCCTTTCCCTCCCACTAGCCTCCGGAATCAGTCTCCCAGAAACCACCTCTGAGCTATTGGAATCTGCAAGGGATCCTCACTGCCTACAAGGTAAAGTCAAAGCTCCAACTCTTCACACCCTGGCTGCCCCTGACCTCCCCAGAGTCCTCTGCTTGCACACACCTTACTTTCTGGCCAGATTCAGCCGTGCCCAGCTCTCACCCCCAGACCTTTGGTCCTGCCACACCCCCAGTCTGCTGCCTTCTGTCTGGTGCTATTCACTCCATTCACGTCTTTGCTGGTATCACAAAGCCATTCTCCCTCAGTAGTGCCATTACAACGCCCCCTCCTGCCTAGGATCCTGTGGCATTTTCACCATTTCTAACAACAGCAACAAAAAAAGAGTCCTGTGCTGGGAGATAAGGACTCTGAGTGATTCACTGTTGGGTTCCATTAATAGTGTTTGCCCAAATGAAGTCATTGTGTGTTTGTGGAGCGCCTGCACCACTCCTGGCTGTCTGGGCCCTGGGGCACAGCTGTGGATGAAGACAGGACTGGACTCATGCTGTCCCGGGGGCGTTAATTCTAGAGTGGCCTGTTCGGACACCTTAGCTACTTTCAAGGACGCCTGTCCGGACTTGGTGTCCAGGACCCCAGGAATCCAAAGCAGCCATTCCCCAGCCCTGTCTCCTCATCCACACACTCGCCGGTCATGTGAATGTACAGAGCAGGTGTGTACACGGGCACCTGGGCGTGGGGTGCTGGGGGCAGGGGCTGGGGGCTGCACACAGACGTGTGCAGGGCCATCCAGGGAGCACCGGGGTCCTGGGTGGCCACCGCCCTCCACGCCGCCTGTCAGCACATCTCCCCCAGCCCCCACCCTAATGGTTCCCAGCACACCGTACTCCTGCTGCTTAATTTTGCTGAACACCAAGTCCCAACCCCGTGTTAATTGGTTTTACTCCAGCCTTTTGTGCCTCTCATTAAGTGAGGAAATGCCACCCATAAAATTTTAATTTTAAAAGCCAACTTGTTTGTTTTATATTGAAATTCCCCAGGCAGCTCCAGCAGAGGGAAACAGACACATTTTCATTTCATTAAAGCAACTTGAGTGAAGATAAAAAAAAGTAGCTGAAAAATTAGATTTAAAAACAGAGCAAGAAACATTTAAAGAAAATGAATGAAAATGAGCCACCGCGGAGGGCGGTGGAGATCAGGCTCCTCCTCTGCCCACCTTCTCCCTCTTCAGGGAGATAGAGGAGCAGGAGGAGGAATCAGTGAACACCTTTGCCTGGCACCCCCAGAAGGCTGGACCATGGACTCTCCCCCTCCCTGAAAGTTGTGAAGTGTTGCTCCCTGTCTGATGAGTACCATTCGGAGGTCAGTGACATCTGCTACAGCCACTAACACAGAATTTCCAAGTTCTAAAACCTAGAGGAAGCAGGCTGGAGGGACTCCACCACTGGGCCAGCCGCTTCCTCTTCCTCAGGGACAAACTGCATGATGATTAAGCCAACTGGGTGGCCCCGGCACACCAACTATGTAATGGAGGGCAAGTGGCCTCAGTTTTCTCATCTGTAAAATGGGAATCATAATGTTACATAGTTCATAGGGTGGTTGTGAGGATTAAACAGGCTAATACACTGAGAACACTTGAAACAGAGTCTGGTATGCAGTAAGTGCTTATTTAATGTTAGCTTTGGGACTTCCTTGATGGTCCAGTAGTTAAAACTCCATGCTTCCACTGCAGAGGGCACAGGTTCAAACCCTGTTTGGGGAAATAAGATCCTGCCTGCCATGAGATGCAGCCAAAAAAAGGTCAGCTTTCACTATACTCACCCTGCCACTAGGCTTCCATTCCCTGTTGACCTTTCTCGTCTACATATCCCCTCATCACTCAAAGGTCCTTTTAATGATGTCCCTGAGCTAAAGACAGCTTAGGGAGATGGGGGGTGGGGGGGAGAGGTCTGATGAAAGATGGGGGAACACCCATTCCCTGCCAATTCTTGGGGGCCAAATCAATTCATTAAAATGTTATTATCAATAGAATCTTCTCAAGGATAGCCAGACTCCTCAGGTTCAAATCCCAGCTCCACCACTTACCAGTTGTTTGTTTGGGGGCAAGAGCCTTCTGGGCCTCAGTCTCTCAATTAATAAAATGGGAACAATAAGTGGATCAGCCACACGTTTTCATGGAGATCTAATAAAAGAAGCTCTAAGAAGCGCCCAGCACCACTGAATGCCCGATGAATGGCTGCTGTTCTGCTCCAGGTCTGGGGGTCTGAGGCTGTGACGATGAAGAAGGGGCTAGGCAGGTGATACCATAATAGTGACCCCAGCTCCCTGTTCAGCGCTGTTGCTGTGGAGTCATTATTAACAGCGCTACCTTTCATTCTCAAAAGTGTTCTAATCTGGATGACTAATTGTGTGGTCATCCTACTCCAAACCTCCCACTCCAGTGAGGGGGCCTTGGAGCTTGCCCCTGGGTCTTGGGAAACGGGTCCTGACTCTTGACCTGTTTTCTGCCCCACTACAGAATCCTACCCCTAAGCCCTAACCTCACGCTTGGCTCAGGCTAAAGAAGCTCATTACCTCAATGAGCGTGAGAAAGAGACGGGGTTGGGAGAGGCCCGGGAAAGGCCAACGGTGCCCAGAAGGTACTGGGAATGGAGTCTGGGATTCTGGGCCTCCTGTCTGCCGCAGGGGCAATTTACGCAACTCCTGATCCTCAACTTCCTCTTCTCTCCGGGGAAGGTGGGGGTGGAGGGATTAGCCACAGCACTATCTCTACCAACGGCTGCAGAGATCAGATCAAACTCTCGACTGGATGTGAAACCGTTTAGCAAACCGTAAAGTGTTGCTCATGGTGTGATGAGAACCATCGGGAGGTCACTGACATCTGCTTAAGCCACCAAAGTAGAATTTCCTGGTTCTCTTCCTGGAGGTGACCAGAGATGGGGACACAGAGGGTCACAGAGGGGCACAAGCAGGGAAGGGGGTGGTCGGGCCAGTGCCTCTGCACACAGAGGTCCTATAACTCAGAGCCCCTGTCCTGCAGACCCTGATCCACCTCCCACAGGCCCCCAGCACCTGCACAGGGCCCTCCAGCCCCCTCAGAGACCCATCCCCCAGGCAGCAGCGACAGCTGCCCCCAAGCTCCATCCTCCCATCGGCAGAAGTCACCTTCTCAGAAAAGCTCAGAGAGGACATCTAAGTGGCTGCAAAGCAACATCCTTTTTATTCTAGGCAGAATTCTTTTCCAGTATTTCCCAAATTGTATACCAAGAAACACTCTCCCCACCGCAGGATTTAATGACAGTTCTGAGAGTGGGACCAAGTGGGTGAGGCTCCAGAGGAGCTCTATTTTATATATTCTTTCCAAGGTTTTGCTTGCACAAAAATTTCCACTGTTAAAATACATTTTCTGCCCCTCTTCTCTTCTGTTCTTCCTGAACCATCATTCGGTTTCAGGCCTAAAACCATCAGGGGCAGCAGAGCGGGGCAGACACCAGCGTGGGGGTGGGGGAAACATGGTGGACGAGAAGGGGTGTCACAGCAGGGTGAGGAGGGGTCCATGTAGGGGAGGCAGCCTGGTACAGGGTGTCAGAGCCCCAGCTGGGTGGGGAGAGTGTCTGTCACAAAGGGACAGCCTGGCCTTGAGTGTCAGAGCACAAATGGGGTGAGGGGGCATCCACACACAGGGCAGCCCAGTGGGGGTATCAGAGGCTGAGCAGGGTGAGAAGGGAGGGGTCAGTCACGTGGAGGGGATGGGCCCATGGTGGGAAATGAGGGGCCAAGCTGGATGAGGAGGGGGCCAGGCTGGGAGCCTAAGGCAGCATGAAGAGGGGGTCTAATGGAGGGAGAGGGTAACCGGGCCTGGGAAATCAGACTCTGAAACAGGGGCCCTTCAGAGAGAGGACGGACAGCCCAGATCACTACCCCTCAAGCCTCCTCTTCTGCCTGCCCAAATCTAGTCTAAAGCCAAGGAGGAACTGAAGCCCTTCCCAAATCAACTGAAGTCATCAAATATTCACTGAGCACCAGCCATGTGCTGGGCAGCATGCTGGGTGCTGGGGAGAGAGCTGGGATGGAGCACAACAGCCCAGTGGGGAGGACGGCCCGGAGCCCACCATCGTAGGGGAGGAGTGATGGGAGCTCCTGGGGGACTGGGGCGGGGGGCAGGCAGCGGGACCTCTCCGGGAACTGTCTGGGGAAGAGGCAAGTTGCGTGGTGAAGGAAGATAACTTTGTCAAGTGGGGCAGCAGGGGGTCAGCAATGACTCTAAACCTTGATTTCTCCCCCAGCCCATTCTCACCTGCCCAGGTCCATCCCATCCCCAAGGGTGAGAATCGCCAAGGACCTCATTAGAGGCCTTTCTACTCTGGGCCCCCAAGGACTTCACCCTAGGCACAGGCCCCTCGGACAGACTGGGAGCTACATGGGAGCCAGCTCACTTTTGTCTGGACCCCACTTCACCTGGGGGCTTGCCTCCATGGTAAGATTCCCCCCTGCTTCTATTTCTGAGGTTCAACATCTCTCATCATTGGGACATTCTGCCCGGGGTTTAACTTGAGTCCCTCTTGCTTTCTTTATAAAGAAAAATGGCTCACTGAAGACCTCCCCTAAAACGGCTGAGACACTGATAGAATCTGTCCCAGGAGACGGGGGAGAAGCGGACCAGGTCAGTGAGTTGGGGGCCGCACCAAATCCCTCCCTCAGGCACAGGCTCCCTTCCTAGTCCTTTTTTTTAAGACACAATCCTTCCTTTCGGGCCCCTCCGCCCTTCCCACAGCCCAGCTGAGATCACTTATGCACCGCCCCCTCACCATCCCCCTCCAAATACCCCACCCCCTCACCTTCGCACCCGTCCAGCACGATAGTCCTTAGCCTGACTCCCCAAAAGTCTCTTTCAGCAGAGACATACTGGCAGGGTCCTACTCCAGGTGGTCCCTTCCATTTGGGCCTCAAGGTAGTCTCCAGCCTAGCCTGGCAAAGGGACTGTAGGGCTCCATATGACCTTTCTTCCTGCAAACGGCCGCCCCGGGAGAGGTCGAGGCTGGACCCCAGAAAGGACTTCCTTTGGTTGAGAAGTGGCAATGACGTCTCCGTGCACCGCCTCCCTGCCGTTACCGGGAGGGGGCGCCACCGCCCGGCCCACCGGCCGTGTTATTAGAAGTCGGGCTGTGTTAGCCGAGGAGCTCGGAGGGTCTGGCGGGCCCCGGGGGGCTCCGGGGCGCGCGGACCTAGAGAAAGCTGCTGCAGGAGCCAGAACCACCTGGTCGGAGGCGACACCCCCCCGCAGAGCGGCCGGGACACGGGAAAGGGAGTGGCAACGGGTTCTGCCTAGTCATCGCCTGCGAGGACTCGCGTCACCTCTGATGTCAGGGCTTCCAGGGGCTTCGTTCCAGCTCTAGGCTCCAGGAAAGAGCGTCGCAGGGCGCAGAGGTTACACAACTTCTCCCAAGGTCGCGTAGGAAGGGACCCGCAGGGCCGGGATTCAAACCCGCGTCCGCGGGCATGTGTCCGCCTGCGTGGTCCACAGGTGGCCCGGCTCCGCATAGCATCCTTCCCAAACTTACAGCACAGCCCGCGCCGGCCTTGGCCTGGCTTCCTTCTTTCTATTTTCTCAAATGATCTTTCATGGTAATATATCCTTGGCAGATTTTTTTCTTTTTAAAGCGAGCCTCCTGAAACCACAAATGTTTTTAAATGAATTCAGGTCCCAAATTCCCGGAGTAGGGTGGGGAGGCAGAAGATGATGGAGAGGCTTTCAGTGTGAAAGTTAGTCAAGGGCACGGGGGCCCTCCTGGACCTCCAGAGCTGGCGCTGCGGAGACACGAGGGCCCCCCGCGCGGCTCCGCCAGCGTCTCCTTTTGAAAAAGCACCGATCCTTATGCTCTGAGTGTTTTGAGTCCGATCCATTATGAGAAAAATCTCCTTTTGAGGATGGACATATTCAAATCCAGATGTTGTCCTCACAGAACAAAAAGCTCCCTCCAAACTCTCTTTATGAAGAAATAGTTTCTCATCCTTTGAAGGGATAACATCTCTTGATAAGTGGAATTTTTTTCCCCTAGCCAAGAACCTTCTGTTCAGAATCTGTTAAAAGCCGATTCAATAGCCTGTCTTGCTTCCATTTCTGATGCCAGGATGGCAGCAAGGTAGAATGTCACATGCTGCTGGATTCAATACATTTGACTATGGCTTCACTAAGAAAGTTGAATTTTTTTTTGTACACATCATTTATTTAGATTTCTTTAAAGTCAAAACATGCATTCTAATAGGGCAAATGTAAGATGAAATACAGATTGTCAGAACAACTTCCCAAAGTGTACACTTCATTTTGCTGATTCAAAAAAGCTTGAATAACAACTTTTCAGAAAGAAGGATGCATTATGCATGAAGCATACACACTGATTTAAGACAGTCCCAGTTATAGTAATATTCATTTCTTAAAGTACACCTTAAAATAGAGGAAATATGGATTACATATTTGTTGACTATAATATGTGTATATGTAGCCAACAAAGGATGGTTTTATCAGTAGGGCCTAGCATTTTTGCTGAAACTGGGAGCTTGAAGTAGGAATCCTTTCCTCATTCTATTTGCATACTACCAGTGATGGGGTGCTCACTATCTCTGAACACAATCATTTTCACTGAGGGACAGTTCTGTCGGAGTTGGTTCTCAGTGCTTTGTCATCTCCACGTTCTGACCTTGGAGCCAGGCAGGGTTACTGTTGCTCCCACCTCTGCCCCTCTGAGTCTCTTCTTCAAACTTATTATCCCCCATTCCTCACTATCGTTTGCTCTTGTCCAGTCGCTAAGTCATGTCCAACTCTTTTGTGACTCCATGGACTGTAGCCCACCAGGCTCTTCTGTCCATGGGATTTCCCAGGCAAGAATATTGGAGTGGGTTGCCATTTCCTTCTCCGTGGGCTCTTCCCGATGCAGGGATCGAATCCATGTCTCCCGCACTCGCAGGCAGGTTCTTGACCACTGAGCTACCTGGCAAGCCCCTCACTATGCTTTGCCCCTCCACAAACGGGATTCTGGTCTCTCCCTGTAGCCTCAAATGTACGGCAACCAGATTGAACCCAACATTCCAGTTGTTACCTCTCTCATCCTCAATCTATACCACCAGAGATGCTGCCTGAGATCACATTAGATTGGGGGCAGCCATCTTAACATGCGATTGTACTAAACCTTCAGCCAAAACCTTTTTCATGCAAAATCTTTTCATTTTACATCCACCCCTATCCCATTTTACTTCAAGGGGTTTAGTCTTTACTTTCACCTGCTTTAGGTGCTTTTGAACCCTAGTATGGTCATTTAAAATACCAGCCACTGGAACTTCTTTGGTGATCCAGTAGCTAAGACTCTGCACTCCCAATACAGGGGGCCCACTTTCTCTGTCAGGGAACTGGATCCCATGTGCCACAATTAAGATCCAGTGCAGTCAGATAAATAAATGTTAAAAAAAAAAAAAAACAGCTCCCAGACCTAGTTTTAAGTCATTTGCAAATTGAATAAGCATGCTTTCTGCCCCATTACCCCCACTGTTTACAGAATGCTGCATGATGACCTCACCCAGCCAGCCAGTGGCTCTGGGACTCAGTTTCCTCATCTATTAATGAAAAGTAAAGAGGCGAACTCTAGCACTAGACTTTGTGTACAATGTGGGAGATGCTATACCAAACCCTTAACCTTAATTAACCTCGATGTTGATGACTCACCAATTCTGTGAGGGAAACATCATCATCCTCCCCATTCTGCACATGAGGAAAACAAGGCTTTGCCGGATTTGAACCTGGTTCTGTCTGGCACCCAGTCCAGTGCTTTCAGCGCCAATGGTTCATTGCCTCTTCAGAGAGCTGGATCTTTGATATGATGCAGGATAGAGCCATTGGGCCCCCAACAGCAGTCTTCTTATAAGTTATTAAACAGCACTCCTAGGGCACCCCTCCAAGATCCCCAAGTCCCGTGCATGGATCAGAAGCAGTATAGAGCTAAAAGTTGAAGGGGAATTCAGCAGGGAATAGCAGATGCTTCCGTTAGGACATATGTGTGTCTATGAGTCTGTAAAGGTGTCTGCGTGTCTGTGGAGGTATCTGTGTGGGTACCGATGATCGAAGACAAATGATGATCACAGAAAAATGGGCCCCTGCCCCCCCTTTCAATATGCCTTCAGAGTAAGGTGGAGCAAAAGCTTCAAGAATGACTGAAATGAAGGTGTTTGCCAGCTTGGTGGAATCGGGACGCTTGGCGTCAGAACTTCAGGCAGGTTTTTGTAAAGAAAGCGATGCTTCTTATGCACCTGAGTTAGTCTGGGAGTCAGGCCCACCATGCCCCTTAACCAGAGCCACATGGCCTCATTCCATATTCCCAACAACCCTTGAAAAAGATGCTATTTTCAGAGGTCTGCTGTGAAGCTAAAAAGTTTTAATATGCAAGTGAGAGGCTTTCCCCAGAACCTACAGGGACAGCGCTTCACTTTACATTTGTAGTTTTTAAGAGGTTCCCCCACGTATACTGCAGAAACTTCAGGCCCTACAGAACCTTCTCTTTTTGTTTTCCCCATTTTGTAGATGAAGAAAAATGTGGCACAGAGATGTCAAGCAAGTTCCTGAAGGCGTCAGGCCCGGAAGTCAGTGAGTCAGGATTCAAACTCTTAACCCCCTCAGATGAATCAACAAGGGCTTGAGTTTTCCCAGAGGATTCATGTCTTTAAACACAATACTAGCTTCTGTTTCAATTTCTGTATTTTAATCAATTAAGGAATAGTTTGTAGGGACTTCCATGGTGACTCAGTGGCTAAGACATTATGCTTCTAATGCAGGGGTCCAGGTTCAACCCCTGGTCAGGGAATTAGATCCTGCATGCCGAAACTAAGGCTCAGTGCAGCCAAATAAACATTAAAAGAAAGAAAGAGTTTGTATTGTTTAAAGGGAATGGCTTGAGAGATCCGAGGGCTTGTCAAATAGTGATTTGCAGTTATTCAGTCCTCTTATCACTTGGCTGAACACTGCCAGCTCCTGGTGTAGCTTTGCCTATGAAACAATTTTAAATTGTTTTTATTACAATAAAAAATTTACAGACTATACCCATGAGAGAAATCACTGATTAAAGACAAAATCCTAAAAAACAAAATTTGATACTGAAATAGAAATACAAGTTAATAGGGAAAAAATATTAATGAAAATATTTCTGGGACCAGTGGTTAACATTCCAAGCTCCCAATGCAGGGAGCATGGGTTCCCTGGTCAGGGAACTAGATCCCACATGCCTGCAACTAAAGATCTCGCATGCCACAACTAAAGACCCTGGCATAAAAGATAAATAAATTAAAAAGAAAATATTTCTGCCAATTCCTCCTATCTACATACTGCTTACATCTGATCACAATTCTCATATGTTATTTGATAAATATTGTTGGGACCACTAAGCATCCATCATGATAACTAAATTGGGCCCCAACCTTACACCTGCACCAAAACTAATTCCAAAACATTTTTTTAAACTATATATGTGGGAATTTCCTGGCAGTCTAGTGGGTAGAACTCCACAATTCCACTGATGGAGGTCTGAGTTCGATCTCTGGTTAGGGAAATAAGATTCTGCAAGGCGTACCACTTCGCCAAAATAAATTTTAAAAAAATAAAAATTTTAAATAAAAGTATATATATATATAAATGTGTTAGGAAAATGGGCAAATTTGTGTCATAATCCTAGAGTGGAAAAGGCCTTTTTAGGTATCACAGAAAACCCCTAAACCATAAAAGAAAATGATGTTTCTCTACATAAAATTGAAAAAGTTTTCCTGAGTTAAGAAAAAAAGAAACACATATGCAAAGTCAAATGACAACTGACTAACAGGAAAGGAAAATATTTGAAATCTATTACAAAGAGCTAATTGTCCTTATCTGTAAAGCTCTCCTATGAATCAATAAGGCTAAAAGACCAATAATTCAATAGAAAAATAGGCAAAGGATGTAAACGACTGGCCACCCCTCAAAGTGCAAATCGGCCTTAAATGTAAGAAAAGAGAACTTTCATCTCCACTTACAAATAATCGAAACACAATGAGGTACTGTTTTGCATCTACTAGGCTAGCAAAGATCAAATGTCTGATGACCACGGTGGGGCAAGGATATGGTGACATGGGCCATTTTCATCATTGCTGGTAGAAGGGTAATGGTACAGTTACATATGAAGAGAAATTTAGCAATATTTTTCTAAAGGTCAGTGCGCATACACCCTTTGTTATGGGCTGAATTGTGTCCCCCACCACCAAATTCACATGCTGAAGTCCTAATCCTCAGTACCTCAGAATGTGACACTAGTTGGAAATTAGGACATTACAGATGGAATTAAGATGAGATCATACTGGGTGGAGGAGGCTTCTCATCCAATATGACTGTTATGCTTATAAAAAGGAGAGATTTGGACACAGACATACGCGCACAAGAATGCCATGTGAACATCAAGGCAGAAATGATGTGATGCAGCTACAAGCCAAGGGACACCAAAAAGTGTCAGCAAACCACCAGGAACCACAGGAGAGACCCAGAACAGATGTTCCCCGACAGTTCTCAGAAGGAGCCCCCCGCCCCTACCTGATCTCAAACATCCCGCCTCCCGAACTGTGAACTAATAAATTTCTCCTGCTTAACTACTCAGTTTGTAGTACTTTGTTACAGGAGCCTAGCAAACTAAAGCACTCATTTTATTTTATTTTATTTTATTTTATCTACTTATTTTTGGCTCCCCTGGGTCTTCGTTGCTGTGTGCGGGCTTTCTCTAGTTGCGGAAAGCGGAGGCTACACTCTAGTTTCGGCGCTCCAGCTTCTCATTGCGGTGGCTTCTCTTCTTGTGGAGCACAGTTCTCAGGCAGGGGGGCTTCGGTAGTTGCGGCTTAGTTGTCCTGAGGTATTTGGGAGCTTCCCAGTGAAACTGAAAGTGAAGTCGCTCGGTCGTGTCCGACTCTTTGCGACCCCATGGACTGTAGCCTACCAGGCTCCTCTGTCCATGGAATTTTCCAGGCAAGAGTACTGGAGTGGGTTGCCATTTCCTTCTCCGGGGGATCTTCCCAACCCAGGGATCGAACCCAGATCTCCCTCACTGCAGGCAGACGCTTTACCATCTGAGCCACCAGGTAGTTGGGAGCCTCCCAGACCAGAGGTCAAACCTGTGTACCCTGCACTCACAGGCAGATTCTTAACCACTGGGCCACCAGGGAAGTCCCTAAGATATTCTTTGACCCAGTAAGATGAATTCATCCTGCTTTGTATTTGCACAGTTGCAAAGTGGTGAGCAGATGGCGGTCTACTTGCAGTGTTGTTGGTAATAGCCAAAGGTCAGAAAAAACCTAAATGTCTATCAGTCACATAAAGCCTAAATAAATGATGGTACATTCTTACAATGGAATCTTCTTCAGCTGAAAATTTTTTAGTAATGAGGCAGCATAACACATACTGATTGGAATTATCTCAACGGTCAATTAGAAAAAAAAAAAAAGCAAGGTGCCCATTGGTTATAGACAGGGCCTCCTCTGTATAAAAGTAAAAAGAAACAAAGTAGAAAGTATGTGAGCAAATATATGCTTGTAGCTACACAGATTCTATCTGGAAAGATACATAAGGAATTGCTAACTTCAGTTGTTCCTAGAGAATGGAATCACTTTAAGGTCCGTGGAAAGGAGATTTGGGTTCTACTCAAAACATACCTGTACCAGGACTTCCCTGGTGGTCCAGTGGCAAAGACTCCAAGCTCCCAATGCAGGGGGGCAGGGTTTGACCCCTGGCTGGGGAACTAGATCCCACATGCCGCAACCAAAGATCCCACATGCCGCAACCAAAGATCCCACATGAGCAACGAGAGATTCCGCATGCCACAACTAAGACCCAGCACAACCAAAATAAATAGATAAACATGTTATCTTTAAAAAGTAAATGTCTCATTAAAAAAAAAGCACACCTGTACGTTTTGAATCTTTTATACTGTTTATGTAACACCTGTTCAAACAAACAACAAACAAACAAAATAATCTATGTACAACATCAAGATGCCTCTAGTACTTCAAAAACCACAGGAAAAAGAGAAAATATAGCCATTTTAGCTTTTCATCTTTCAAAATAACAGCTATTCATACCTGAAATGGTTTATCTGAGGAGATGATATCTTCTCTCTTATCTCTTCGTTTGGAAACAAGGCATAAAATGTGTTTTGAAAATAACCAAATAGATCACAAAAAATGAAGCACAAGATGCAAAAATTCTAAACTCCTCTGTATTGAAAACAAATATATTTTTTAATTTATAGCATGTAGTTAAAATTCAATATATAATGACAATTTCAGCATACATTCAGTCTCCAAACCAAGGCTAACAAGATATTTTCAATTCATTTGCCTGTAAATCTCAATTTTCCCCATAAAACTAATTTGAATTCTATTAAACAGTTGGCATCATTTATTAAATAGGAAAGGATCCAAAGTAGCCTTTAAAATAACAAATCTTATTAAATATAAGCTTTCTAATACAATCTTTGGTATCAGGTTGATATAAAATAAATTTTCGCTAAACATCTTTTCATCTTGCAGAAAAATGAAATTATCTTCTTTATTCAAAAAAGGGTTTGCGAGGTCACTGATCACTATGAAAACAATTTGAGTGTTCAAATATGTTGAGAATTGTAACCTGGGCTCATCGTGTATGGTTGTGTAAGCTGCAAACTGTACAACTCCAGGGGATGCCATTCAGATCATAATCCAAATGGTGCAGTGCACTGCCTGTGCAACTGGGCATATCAATCCTGTGGCTACTGAAAATGATGGGGACCATGGAAGGCTTTCAAGCAAGAAATTGTAGGTGTCAGAGCTGTGGTCACATAGATTGGGAGGCCAGAAACTCATGCGTGCAACCGCCCATCTCTCCAGACTAGCCTCCCTTTTGGAAGCTCTGGCAACAGAAATAACCAAAGTTTTCTCTGAGCCTCAGAGCCTTGGTTTTCCTAAGGGTGGGTGGGGAGGACCACCTCCTTCAAATATACAACTCAAAGTCCTCTTTAATCACTTTGCAGCTTAGAAGCAAGGCCAGAAGAAGGGGCCCCTCCATGCCCTTCATTTTACTCCTACTCTAAAGGAGGCAGAGGTGGCTAACACAAGGGGACAGGTGGAAGCAGATGAACCTGAGTGACATTCAGGACATTTGGCTTCTGTGACTGGTTCTACTCCTGCCTTTCTGTGTGATCTTGGCAAAGCTTTAAGCTTCTGGGCTTCTGCCTCCTTATTTACAAAATGAAGAGGATTACTGCCATTCTTTCTCTGCCTTTTGGAAAAACAGAAAAAGAGAGGAAAAAAAATAAAGTCATGATTGCACAGGAAATGCACAGAAATTCAAGCATTTCAATTATTATCATTAAACATCAAGAATGAGTCTGGAGGCTCTACCGAGCAGCTATAAAACCTCAAGCAAATCTCATGACCTCCCTGGGCCTCGTCTTACCGTGTGCCAAAGAAATCAACCCTGAATATTCACTGGAAGGACTGATGCTGAAGCTGAAGTTCCAATACTTTGGCCACCTGACTCAAAGGGGCCGACTCTTTGGAAAAGACCCTGATGGTGGGAAAGATTGAGGGTAAGATGAGAAGGGGATGACAAAGGATGAGATGGTTGGATGGCATCACCGATTCAATAGACATGAGTTTGAGCAAACTCCAGGAGATGGTGAAGGACAGGGAAGCCTGGCACACGTGCCACAGTTCATGGGGTCACAAAGAGTCAGACACAACTGAGCGACTGAACAACAAATGGCAGAGCTTGAATTAGATCAACAGTTTGCTGATCTTTTCACCACTGTTTTATTATTTCCAAACCACCCCCACAGACCTTGTATTTTGTAAGATTTTATCCCCTAAGCTATATTTGAAGTGAAGTAAAGTGAAAGTCGCTCAGTCCCGTCCAACTCTTTGCAACCCAATGGACTATACAGTCCATGGATGGAATACTGGAGTGGATAGCCTATCCCTTCTCCAAGGGATCTTCCCAACCCAGGGATCGAACCCAAGTCTCCCACATTGCAGGTGGATTCTTTACCGGCTGAGCCACAAGGAAAGCCCAAGAATACTGGAGTGGGTAGCCTATCCCTTCTCCAGCGGATCTTCCCGACTCAAGAATCAAGCCAGAGTCTCCTGCGTTCCAGGCAGATTCTTTACCAACTGAGCTATCAGGGAAATCCCAAGCTTTATTTAGATAATTATTATATACTTAAGAGTTATTAAGCAATTATTGTTACCATCATAAAGGATATTTTTGGTTGTGATTGACAGAATTTATGGACTTACACAGATAAAAAGTCTAGAACTTGGAATAGCTTCAGGGAAGGCTTGATCCAGCAGCTGTCACTAAGGACCATTGTTCTTCCAGTCTCTTGGCTCTGCCGCCTCTGAAGTGTCACAAGGTGGCGTCCAGAAACTCTTGGGACTACTTGCTTTTATCATGTGTGACTGGTAAGAAACAGAGAGCTTGCTGCCCAGTTAACACGAAGAAAAGACACAGGATTGAGACTCATTATCCTGGTTGGCCTGATTTGGGTCACGTAACCTTTCCTGACCAATTACCATAGTCTGGAGGATAAGATACATTGATTTGCTTAAGCCAGTTAGGACCTGCTGCAGGAATGGGGCCTTTTGTTTGTTTTTAATCATTTTTTATTAAGCTTTTTATTTTGTTTTGGAGTATGGCCAGTTAACAATGTTGTGATCGTTTCAGGTGGACAGCAAAAGGACTCAGCCACACATGGACATGTCTCCATTCTCTCCCAAACTCCCCTCCCATCTAGGCTGCCACATAACATTGATCAGAGTTTGCTGTGTTATATAGTAGGTCTTTGTTAGTTATCTGGAATGGGGTCATTTCTAACCAGATCACATGGCTGGGAAATTCCCAGCACTATTAGGAAGGGGGAATTGGGTGAAGTGTGCTGGAGAGACACCAGTCAGTTTCCTGTGGCATGTTTATAAACCAGTGATATCTCAAACAGCCCATCAGAACCTCTGACTAGCATGTGAGCTGCACATTAGTGACCCCCAGGGCCTTATGAACTGGTCTCAATGACAACCCCATATGTGGGTGCCCATATTGACCATGTGAACAGACGTCAACCTAGCTGTGGTTAGACCTGGCCCAAATGCAAATTCATCTCTGAAACTTCTAGTTCTCTACTCCCAGCCAGACCTTCAGAGATGGCTCAGCTGGAGGCCCAGGTGAACCCCGGACTCCCCAGTTCCCAGTCTATGCCTGCTCTTTTCAGACACAAGGGGACATCCATGAGCTGGACTTGATAAAGAGGATGAAACAGTGATGCTCACAGCAAAACATGCCCGGAAGTACCCCAGTTGCCTGGTTAACTGACTCACCACAGATTTACTAACATCTGTGCCGGGACCTGTCCCGGGGACCTGTCTTCAAGGAGCCACAGTGGTGTGGGAGGCAGTGGCACCCCAGGGTATTACAGTTCAGTGTGCAAACACAGTGAGGTGGACAGCAAAGGACAGGAACAGGCCCTCCCCAGCCCAAGCCACAGGGCATGAATGTCCACCCAGCAGGATAAGCACCAGGACCCCTCAGCCTAGCCTGGACTCTCCTGGCCTGAGGGAAGCTAGCTCTGGTAGCTTCAAGGATATCACCAAAGTTGTGCCCCCCAGGAAAGACTAGGGAGGGTTCAACCACAGGACTGGAGACCCAGGCCTCTGCACACCGTCAGGGCCTTACAGGATTCTCTCTGGCCCCTTCCCTGCAGTGGCTCTGGGATTGGGGAGGAGCAGACGGCAGGGAGGGGGGACAAGCCAAATCATCCTTTTTGCCCGCCTTCAGCTCGGCCTCTTTCTGGAACTTCAAAACCAGGTGGGACTCACTGGTTAAGGGAACACATGATGAGGCCAAAGGGGTCCCCTGCAACAGCTCCCTCCAACAGACACCTGAGATTCTACCACTCCTTGGAACAAGACATTGCCCTTATCGGGTCCTTAAGTAAGTCGCCAGTACTTCTGAGCACCTGTGTAGGTCTGATCCCCATTGTGTCTGGCAAAGGGGCCCAGGGATGCCTGGCACGGAGAAAGCCTGGCTAGTGCCTTTCTCAGCTTTGCCGAAATTAACCTGCCATGTGGCCAGATGCAAATCTCTTTCCTGCTTTGTCTCTCCATCTATAAAACCAAGGTTCTGGGCTAACCGGTCTCTTTGGGGCTATCTAGCTCTAACAGTCTAGAATGTGAGCATTCAAGGTTCAGAAAAGAGGGAGCAGGGGTGGCTGAAGTGGGGGAAGAGGGGTGGCAGGGGAACGGTCTGGCCAGGGCCTCATAGACCAAAAGGCCCTATGTTTAGAATCTGGAGGCGATCGCCAAATGATTATACTCAACCACAGGAGAGATAGGTAGACAGACAGACAGACAGACAGACAGACACCAACAGAAGTGAACAAAGCCATCTGACCTTCTTACCAAAACATACCACCTATAGTACCCATGAAATTAGGGTTTTTTAAAATAAATTTTTAATTTCAGATTTAATTTTCAATTTACAGAAAAACTGCAAAGATAGTACACAGAGTTCCCTCATCTCACACCACTGTGGTACATTTGTCAAAGCCAGAAAAAAGCCAACATTGGTACATCTCTATTAACTAAAATCCAGACCCTGGGACTTGCCTTGTAGTCCAGTGGTTGACACTCTACACTTCCAACGCAAGGGCTGTGAGCTCGATCCCTAGTCAGGGAAATGAGATGCTGCATGCCGTGTGGTACAGCCAAAACAAACAAACAAAAATGTCCAGACCTTATTTGGATTTTACCAGGTTTTCCATTAACGCGCTCCCTGTTCCAGGATCCAACCAGGAACCACACTGCATCCATCTGGTGTGTCTCCTTGTGTGCTTTGGTCTGTGCCTGTTTCTGTCTCTCTGTGCTTTTTGAGATCTTTTTCAGTTTTAAGGAGTCCTGGTCAAGTATTTTGTATAATGTCCTTCAACGAGCGTTTGAGGACTTCCTTGGTGGTACAGTGGTTAAGAATCTGCCTGCCAGTGCAGGAGGCATAAGAGACACAAGTTCAATCCCTGGTTTGGGACGATGCCCTGGAGAAGGGCATGGCAACCCACTCCAGTATTCTTGCTTGGAGAATTCCATGGACAGAGGAGCCTGGCAGGCTACAGTCCATAGAGTTGCAAAGAGTGGGACATGACTGAAGTGACTTAGCTCACACACACCTCATCGTGTGCTAATGGGGACACATGATAGGGTGGTAACTTTCATCGCTTGGCCAAGGTGGTGTCTGCCAGGTGTCTCCACTGTAAACTTACTATTGTTTCCTTTTCCTACTCTATTATTTAGAAGTCATTCAGCCCAGTGTGGGGCTTCCCAGGCGGAGCTAGTGGTAAAGAACTCTCCTGTCAATGCAGGAGACATAAGAGGTGCAGGTTTGATCCCTGGGTTGGGAAGATTCCCTGCAGGAGGGCATGGCAACCCACTCCAGTATTCTAGCCTGGAGAATCCCTTGGACAGAGGAACCTGGCGGGCCACAGTCCATAGGGTCGCCAAGAGTCAGACACAACTGAAGCGACTTAGCACGCACGTGTGCAAGCCCAGTGTACATTCAAGCAAAGAGGAAGGGATAATTAACCTGGAGGAGTGAGAACCTCCACGTTATTTGAAAGATTTGTCTCTCCTCCCCGAGCTAGTTATTTATCCAATAATTTACTTCTACCAGTGCCGACTTGGGGATATGGATTTTTGTACTCTCGGTTACAACCAAACATTCAGTTACCCATTTTATTGCTCTAATAGTTGCAGCTTTGGCCATTGGGAGCTTCAGGCTCCTGAGGCCCTGTGACACACCCCTATCCTTTTGAGTTTGGACCACTTCCTAACTCTGGCACCACAGGACACTCCAAGCTCACTTTTTGTCCTCTCCCAGGCCAAAATCATTCATTTCTCCAAGGAAATAAGATATTTTTAAAAACAAATCCTCCAATTGTCTTGTCAGTAGTCCAAATACATTGCACTGAATTTGAACAGGTGATGAAAGAGTTCAGTTCAGTCACTCAGTTGTGTCTGACTCTTTGCGACCCCATGAATCGCAGCACGCCAGGCCTCCCTATCCATCACTAACTCTCAGAGTTTACCCAAACCCATGTCCATCGAGTCGGTGATGCCATCCAGCCATCTCATCCTCTGTCATCCCCTTCTCCTCCTGCCCCCAATCCTTCCCAGCATTAGGGTCTTTTCCAATGAGTCAACTCTTCGCATGAGGTGGCCAAAGTATTGGAGTTTCAGCTTCGACATCAGTCCTTCCAATGAACACCCAGGACTGATCTCCTTTAGGATGGATTGATTGGATCTCCTTGCAGTCCAAGGGACTCTCAAGAGTCATCTCCAACACCACAGTTCAAAAGCATCAATTCTGCGGCGCTCAGCTTTCTTCACCGTCCAACTCTCACATCCATACATGACCACTGGGAAAACCATAGCCTTGACTAGATGGACTTTTGTTGGCAAACTAATGTCTCTGCTTTTAAATAAGCTATCTAGGTTGGTCATAACCTTCCTTCCAAAGGGTAAGCGTCTTTTAATTTCATGGCTGCAATCACCATCAGCAGTGATTTTGGAACCCAAAAAAATAAAGTCTGACACTGTTTCCACTGTTTCCCCATCTATTTCCCATGAAGTGATGGGACCAGATGCCATGATCTTAGTTTTCTAAACATTGAGCTTTAAATCAACTTTTTCACTCTCCTCTTTCACTTTCATCAGGAGGCTCTTTAGTTCTTCTTCACTTTCTGTCATAAGGGTGGTGTCATCTGCATATCTGAGGTTATTGATATTTCTCCCAGCAATCTTGATTCCAGCTTGTGTTTCTTCCAGCCCAGCATTTCTCATGATGTACTCTGCATAGAAGTTAAATAAGCAGGGTGAAAATATACAGCCTTGACGTACTCCTTTTCCTATTTGGAACCAGTCTGTTGTTCCATGTCCAGTTCTAACTGTTGCTTCCTGACCTGCATATAGGTTTCTCAAGAGACGGGTCAGATGGTCTGGTATTCCCATCTCTTTCAGAATTTTCCACAGTTTATTGTGATCCACACAGTCAAAGGCTTTGGCGTAGTCAATAAAGCAGAAATAGATGATTTTCTGGAACTCTCTTGCTTTTCTGATGATCCAGTGGATATTGGCAACTTGATCTCTGGTTCCTCTGCCTTTTCTAAAACCAGCTTGAACATCTGGAAGTTCACGGTTCACGTACTGCCGAAGCCTGGCTTGGAGAATTTTGAGCATTACTTTACTAGCGTGTGAGATGAGTGCAATTGTGCGGTAGTTTGAGCATTCTTTGGCATTGCCTTTGTTTGGGATTGGAATGAAAACTGACCTTTTCAAGTCCTATGGCCACTGCTGAGGTTTCCAGATTTGCTGGCATATTGAGCACAGCACTTTCACAGCATCATCTTTCAGGATTTGAAATAGCTCAACTGGAATTCCATCACCTCCACTAGCTTTGTTCGTAGTGATGCTTTCTAAGGCCCACTTGACTTCACATTCCAGGATGTCTGGCTCTAGGTGAGTGATCACACCATCGTGATTGTCTGGGTCGTGAAGATCTTTTTTGTACAGTTCTTCTGTGTATCCTTGCCACCTCTTCTTAATATCTTCTGCTTCTGTTAGGTCCATACCATTTCTGTCCTTTATCGAGCCCATCTTTGCATTAAATGTTCCCTTGGTATCTCTAATTTTCTTGAAGAGATCTCTAGTCTTTCCCATTCTGTTGTGTTCCTCTATTTCTTTTCATTGATCGCTGAGGAAGGCTTTCTTATCTCTCCTTGCTATTCTTTGGAACTCTGCATTCAGATGGGAATATCTTTCCTTTTCTCCTTTGCTTTTCGCTTCTCTTTTTTCCAGCTATTTGTAAGGCCTCCTCAGACAGCCATTTTGCTTTTTTGCATTTCTTTTCCATGGGGATGGTCTTGATCCCTGTCTCCTGTACAATGTCACGAACCTCTGTCCATAGTTCGTCAGGCACTCTGTCTATCAGATCTAGTCCCTTAAATCTATTTCTCACTTCCACTGTATAATCATAAGGGATTTGATTTAGGTCATACCTGAATGGTCTAGTGGTTTTCCCTACTTTCTTCAATTTAAGTCTGAATTTGGCAATAAGCAGTTCATGATATGAGCCACAGTCTGCTCCCAGTCTTGTTTTTGCTGACTGTATAGAGCTTCTCCATCTTTGGCTGCAAAGAATATAATCAATCTGATTTCGATGTTGACCATCTGGTGATGTCCATGTGTAGAGTCTTCTCTTGTGTTGTTGGAAGAGGGTGTTTGCTATGACCAGTGCGTCCTCTTGGCAAAACTCTATTAGCCTTTGCCCTGCTTCATTCTGTACTCCAAGGCCAAATTTGCCTGTTACGCCAGGTGTTTCCTGACTTCCTACTTTTGCATTCCAGTCCCCTATAATGAAAAGGACATCTTTTTTGGGTGTTAGTTCTAAAAGGTCTTGTAGGTCTTCATAGAACCGTTCAACTTCAGCTTCAGCGTTACTGGTCGGGGCATAGACTTGGATTACAGTGATATTGAATGGTTTGCCTTGGAAACGAACGAGATGAAAGAGTTAATTTGCTCAATTAAATGTTAAAACATACTTCAATTTTTATAGCTCCAGTGTGACAAGTCTTTTTAAAGTGTATTAGGAGCCTCAAAACGCTGGAGGGAACTGGCCCTTTCTGCATTTCCAGGAGGCCCTGTGGAACTGAATCTCTGCAGCCCACTGCCAAGCCTTGGGGGCAGCCTGCCCACCCTTCCTAGAACAGTGATCTAGCTCCTGTGTCATTCCCAGTCTGAACTGCCCTGTGAGCTTCCAAGAAAAAAAAAAAACATATTGGGTCCAGCCTCTCTTCTTCATCTCGGGTGGGCTCAGTTGCTCAGTCATGTCCGACTCCTTGTGACCTCATGGACTGTAGCCCACCAGGCTCCTCTGTCCATTGGATTTCCTAGGCAAGAATATTGGAGTGGGTTGCCATTTCCTCCTTCAGGGGATCTTCCCAAACCAGGGATCCGAACCTCAGACTCCTGTGTCTCCTGCATTGCAGGCAGGTTCTTTACCTGCTGAGCCATTGTGGAGGAAAGTTTCCAAAGGCCAAGGTAATTCCTGGGACCTTTCCCTCTCCAGCCTCTCCTTGTCCCCCACCCATGGGTGACCAGTCCTGAACTTCTGCAGACCCCACCCAGGCTGGCCAGGTGGCAGGAGAGCAGGAAGGCTCCAGGAAGGAAGTTGGCAAGACAGGTGTGCAAAGAATGGTTGGGGGAGGGAGAAAGGCTGGGCACATTAGATCCAGAGGGCTCCTGGGGATTGAGGCCATTCCAGCTACAAGTGGAGCAGGATTTCCCCGGGAGCAGTCCTGGGTTCTGCAGAACAGAGTCAGCTTCATGGGAAAGAGCCGCCTTCAAGAGCCGGAAGAGAGCGAGACTGCGGCTCACTCTGGGAGGACACGGAGCTGAGTGACTCATCGCCCAGTACTGCCGGCTCCCTCTGGCACAGTGCTGAGGAGCACGGGGCCTGGGAGTACAGGCGGAGTCCCATCCCACTCCTGGCCCAGAAGGCCGTCCCTGGCCAGTGATCACAATCCAGCACGTAGGGACACAGGCAGGGTGCTGCGGGGGCACCGAGGAGGAAGCAACTCAGCACCAAAGGAGTCTGGGCAGGCCTCACAGAGGAGATGACATCATCAAAAAGAGGAACAGAATTGGCCAGGCAGCAGCAGGGAGGGAAGAAGGGGAGGGCACTCCCGGCCGAGATAGGAGATGCAAAGGCACGGAAGTGTCTGCACAGCGTTGGCACAGTGCCCACCACCCAGTGAGTACTCCATAAATGCCAGGCATTATCGCTGTGGTTGGCTTATCTTCATTATGGTTATTAACCTGGACTCATTACTTAATATTTTTACTATCATAAAGGAGTTACTACAATGAATAAATGTCTAACTATACTGCACTTTTCACTGAACTTTTCTCAACTATAAAAGGGGCTGTTGTGAAGATTAGGTCTATGGCACACTCAGCACTGGGCAGGAGTGGTGGTGAGCAACATCGGAGGGGGCTTCATTTTCTCCCTCTCCTGGAGGCCAGCCCCTGGGGTTGCTGTGCCTGGGAGGCAGAGAAGAAGGGGTATTTGGGGGTTCTTAAAGATGACAAGTCAACAAAGCAGGGACTTGGCTAGGTGGAGTCATTGGGGGTTTCAAAAGTGACAAAGGTGGCACCTGGAGCCCTGGAATAGGAGCTCCTGGTCCCGGATGCAAGTCCTTCCAGCTGGGGCAAGGCAGGTTGTACCTGCCTTTCTATTCTGACAAGGTCCTGATTTCAGAAAAAAACTGTACCTGGCCCTGGGTGGGGCACCAGTTCCGTGTGTACCTGTTCCAGTCACGGTGTACCTGTTGAGTGTTCCTGATTCTCAGTGTGAAAAGTGCTTGCCTGGGTGTACCTGTCTTGATAACTACGGCTCTGCCTCCAACCGTGTGTGAACCAAACTGTATACCCAACTCACTCGATTGTCCCGGACTGTACCTTCTGCACACAGGTCTGAACGTACGCGGACCTGTAGCCTGTGTTGCCGTACCCTCGGTCCACCCGTGGCTGACTCGATGTGCGTACCTGGTTTAGCCTGGGCTCACCTCACGCCTTGCGAGCCGTGCACTCCTGCCCTGTAGATCTCCCCACCGCCAGGGCCCAGAGGTTGAGGAAAGAGGCTGCTGCCCGCGCCCCCTGCCCCCATCCCAGGGCGGGCCGGCTGCTCTGGGGCAGCGGGGGCGGGGCCGGAGGCCAGGATGGGGCGGGGCGGAGTGGAGCGGGGGCGGAGCAGGAAGGGGCGGTGGCCGCTCCGCCCCTCGCCGCCCGAGCCGGCTCTCGGCTCTCGCCTCCCATGCCCGGCTTCCGCGTCACGGTCCCGGGCGCCACCTGCCCGCCCACTCGCTCCGTATAAAGTCGCCGGCGGCCTGGCCCCCGGGACTCGGCCCCATGGAGACGCCGCCGGCCGCGGCTGGCGCACGGCAGGGTGAGGCGCGCGCGGCTGGGAGGGGGAGCAGGCCTCCGGAGCGGGAGGAGGAGGGGGTGGGAAGGGCTCTAGCTGAGACCGACCGGAGCAGGAGGGACGCGGGGCCAGTCCACTCCGGCCTTGCCGATACCCGGGGCCTCCTCCAACTTTGCCCAAGTCGGAGGATCCTGGGAGGCCGAGGTCCGGAGTGGGAATCGGGCGAGAGCGAGGTTCTGGGCCGGGACACCCTCCATGTCACCGAGCCCGGAGGCCAACCAGAGTTTCCCAGCAACTTTTCTCGCTGGTGGGTCGCCCTGGAAACTTCCCCTCCCCCAGTCCTGGAGTCCGGCCACGGGCCCCGCGCCTCCTGGCCTGGGCTTCGAGCAGTGGGCAGGCGGACGCGAGGTGGCGATGGCTTCAACGGGGAAGCCCCCGCCACCCCCTCCCAGCGCACTTCCAACCCAGCGGGTTTCCACCTGAGAGCCCCGCCCCGCTTGCTGTGGGGGCGCGGCCAGGTCCTCGGAGGCCTCCCACGATTTCTGGGTCCCCTGGGTTGACGGGGGGGGGGCGGGGGGGGTGGGAAGAGGAGTAAGACTGCCCGAGTTCAAATCCTTGCGCCACCAGCTAACAGCTGGATGACCTTGAGCAAGTTCTTAACGTCTGTGGCTGAACTTTCCTCCTTTATAAGATGGGAGTGATGCTCTCTAGCTGGGAAGGCTTTTGAGAGGATAATAGAGGTAACACGCCAAGATGGCTTTGCATACTGCCACCCATATTGTTGGATGGAGAGGGAGGGACAGGAAAGGGGGTGAGCAGGAAATCCAATCCCATCCCTAACCCTCCTGGTTGTCCTACAGGAGCTGTGAAAAGTGCCTTCCACCAATCTGAGCTGTGAGTGGCCAGTGAAGAGAGGCCCAGGCAGGAAGCCAGCCCCACCATGAGCCTGTGGGAACTTGAAGACCACCGCAGCTGCCAGGGGACCCCCAGGCCAGCCCAGGAGCCCACGGCCGAGGAGGCAACGACTGCAGAGCTGCAGATGAAGGTTGACTTCTTCCGGAAGCTGGGCTACTCATCTGCTGAGATCCACAGTGTCCTGCAGAAGCTGGGCGTCCAGGCAGACACCAACACGGTGTTGGGGGAGCTGGTGAAACATGGGTCAGCGGCCGAGCGGGAGCGCCAGGCATCGCCGGACCCTTCCCCTCAGCTGCCTCTGGTCCCCCGGGGTGGGGCAACCCCCAAGGCTCCCACCGTGGAGACTTCTCCACCCGAGGAAGACAAGGAGGGCAGTGACCTGAGACCCGTGGTCATCGATGGGAGCAACGTGGCCATGAGGTACATGTCACTTCTGTGTCCAAGACCATGGCCTCTGGCCGGGATTGGTGGCTGTGTCTTTACACCTCTAGTAGAGAGGACTTCAGGAAGGAGTTTGGTCTCTTCTCCAGACTGGTCTAGAGAAAGGGAAAGCCCTTTATGGAGGCCCTACTGTGTGCCAGGAGTCTCCCTTAATCCTTGCGGCTTCTTGGAAGTGGGTTTTAGGGCTGTTTGAGGGGGCTCAAAGAGTTACTCTGGGGCTCACTTCTCGTAAGTGCCGGAGCAAGGATTCGAACTTGGGTCCTTCTGACTCCAGAGCTGCCTTGTGCTCTCCATGAGGGATCAGACTGTGGGCTCCAGCTTATTCACATAGGAGCCTTCTTCCTCCTCTATGAGATGGGGCCCACCCACCCCTCAGGTGGTGGTTATGAGGAATGAATGCTCAGAACCTGGAGAGAGGGGCTTGTTCATCATTGGTAGTTGTTGTTATCATTACTGTTATTCAGGGTCTGGGACTGCTGGGGCCTTGTTGTCTCAGACCTGGGCTCGCATGGAAGCTGGCCCAGCTACTGAGGCCTTTGCAGCTGTGACCACGGGTAACCTTGAGGATCTGGCAACATCAGGGGTGTGGGCGGGTAGCTTGATGCTTTGGCTCCAGGGGCTCGATGGCTTGGGTCGCCTCTGCTTCTGCTGGAGCCACCTGAGCTGGACTGGGCTCTCAGGGGCGCCCCCCCGCCCAAGGGACCAGAGCTAGGCGTGGGCCCCAGTAACCATCCCCCTACTCTCCCCTATGCAGGCTCTCATGGAGGGGGCTGGGGGTGCTGCAGCTGACCCCAGAGAACCAGACCTCCCTTCCATTCAGGCCCTGCCCTCTGGCCTCGCTTTCTCCCTGTCCTTTCAAGCCAGGCTGGTGAGTCAGAGTTGGGTGGCTAGTTCACAAGGAAAAGTTCCTGTGGGTGTGGATGGAGAGACCCCAGACAGGGGTGTGGGGTGGGAAGGACTCCTTCCCCCGCCTCCCTGAGGGCTCTCCCAGGTGGGCTTCGTGAGGCCTCTATACCTCTGCACGCCCCCCCAACCCGTGCCGCCCCCTGTCTGCCGCTCCCATACCTGGCCAGGCTCAGCTGTCTGGCTGGGGTCCCGTCCCAGCTCAGTAGATATGCAGGTGGCCCTCCTCCAGCCACTTTTGGGTCAGCCATCCCGTCTCTGAAATGGTTTGAGCCTAGGTGGAAAGTGAGGCAAGCCGGCATCCACAGGCCCGCGGCAGCTGGTCACCCTGCGTGCTTTGAGAGCTGGGGAGACCCCTCTCGGGCTGCAGTAGCAGTTCACTGGGTCAGGAGTTGGGATCCCTCAGCGACTGCCTCCTCTGGGGGGCGTGGGCCGGCGGGCTGAGCCCCGGGGGTAGCCATGTGCAGTGTGTGTTTGTATCCTGGCCGGAGGAGGAGGGGCCAGGCAGGAGGAGGGGCAGGTGGTGGAGGGGCTGGCCAGAGGCCGAGCCACTCGGGGTTTTCTGAGCTGGGGCAGTAGCAAAAGGGGAATTCCAGCCTCTAGCTTCCTGTCTCAGCTGCTGCTGGGTTCCTACCCTCCTGCTCCCTCCCTCCCCAGGGCAGGCGGGCCAGCCCCTACCATATGCAAATCATGGGGAAATTCACCTCTTGTTTCCTTCTAAGGGAATTTTTCTCCACTCGCTGGGCTCAGCCCAGGCAGATCTTTTCACCTGGGTAGCCTGCCTGGGCCCTGCCCTCTACGCAGGGTGGGGGTCTGGAGTCTCCAGCAGAAGCACACATCTTCCAGTGTCTCGTTAGGCTGAGGGGCCCTGACTTTCTGGGCCAGCAGAACTGCGGTAAGGGTGAAAGGATGTCTGGTTTTCCTCTGCCGGTAGAGCTTCCTCCACGGCAGTGAGAAGGACTGAAGTTAGCTGCAGACAGGAGCTCCTGTCTTGGGAGGGCAGGATCTGGGCTTGACTCCAGGGACCGCCACATGTGTTTGACTTCTGCCAAGAGTAAGGCTCTGACCGCCTGCTTAAGGAATATTCTAGGGGCTGGGACGACTGAGAACAGACTTGTCCCCAGCTAAGGTTTCTGATTCCCAGAAGCGGTGCTCTGTCCCGGAAGCCCCAGTGGACCCGAAGTCCCAGGGCTTGCGGGTGCTGGCCTGGGAGGGGGCGTGTGCAGGTACACACATGTGCACAGAAGGAGGCAGGTAGATGCGTGTGCAGACTGCGGACGTTAGACAGGGACCCAGGCCCAAGAGGATCACCCCGCCATGGTTCTGGGGAGACCGCAGAAGGCCCAGGGCAGGGGGAAGCGCTGGGTACCGCACAGACAGACCAGGGGCCTGAGCCATCCTGCCAGGTCAGGGAAGGCTTCTCCGAAGCAGTGACACCCGCCTGGGGTCCTGACAGAGGAGCAGGAGTTTGCCAGATGCATGCTTTTCCCTGTTCCCAGCCTGCCCCATCCACTGAACCCTTTTATTCAAACTCAAGTTTGGGAGTTGGTGGGGTTTTTTTTTCCCCTCTCCTGAAGAAACCTTACCTCTCCTGTAAGGGGTCAGAAGGCAGTCTGACGTGGGTTCAAGTTCTACCTCTTACCAATAGCCAGGGAACTTTAGATGAGTCTCAGAGCCTTGTAAGGATGAAGCCAAGGAGGAATGCAATGCACCTGGGCTCTGGTAGGGGCTCGGTACCCGTCCATCCAGGCCTGCTGTGAGGGCTGTCACTTGTCTTTGTACGATCCGAGCATCAGCACACGTAGGGGTCAACAGCACAGCCTCTGGGTCTGCATCTTTGTTTGACCATTGCTACTTGTGATGCTGGCAACTGGTTGCCCTCTGTGGACAGTGCCCTCACCTGAATAAAAGGGCAAAGGTCCTCTCATGACCATCCCCTCCTCAGAGGCTTCCTGATGGTTCAGTACTGAGCGCTGAGATCCAGGCCTGGCTCACAGCTCTCAATAAATGTTAACTTTTATTATAAGCGGGCCGGCGGATGGCAGCAAGGAGGCCCCACCTGGCAGGGATGAGCTCTGCCTTCAGGTTGGACTTTGCCTCATCTACAATTTACAGAGACCTTCAGCCCTGGGAGCCCCAGCCGCACTCCTAGACAGCCTCCATGCCCGCCCCACCTCCCTTTCTATTTCTCTTGGGGCTCTAGCTATCGCCCGCCCCCCCTCCCCACCCAAAGCCACCCACAGGATGTGGTCGGCCATGGAGTTGCCTCTTTTGCGTAATGCTTATTCTGTTTTATTTGCCAAATATGAGTCTGAGTTGTTCACTGAGGGGCTGGGGCTGTTGGGGAGGGAGGCCCAACTGGCCCCTTACCGTCCCCTCGCCTGGTCCTGGAGCCCTGCCGTAACACCCAATATTACCTGGGAGGCCCCTGTCCCCTCCGGGGAAGCCAGATGGAACCTCCACTTTGTTGGACTGTCTTTGGCCTCAAGCAGACAGGACCATTGTCCCACTGACAGGGGGCCCTCATCAAGGAGGCTGCGGACCCCCAGGCCCATTTTTCAGATAGAGAAACTGAGCCAGGGCAACCTCAGGGCTTGCTTCTGGATCCAGCCGCGTTTGGATGGGGTGAGGTCTGGTCCACAGCCCATGGCAGGGGGGTGTCCCCTCTCCCAGCTTGGCTGCTGGCAGAGTCCCCAGAGTCTTCCAGACCCATCTTTTCACCTCGGGTCACGCCCTCCTGGGTGGGGTGAGGCCGTCCAGGCAATTGGTCTAGGGAATCAGGGCAGTTCGTGGGAGGAAAAGCAGTCTCCTTTCACTTTCACACTAAAGGGCCCGTGGCCGCCTCCTGCCCCAAATTGGAGGTTGACTCGAGGCTCCCCCTCACCCTCCTCAGTCCCACTCCCTGCGGTTTGAGTAGGCCTGAACTCTAATCCAACTTTAATCCAGAGCAATCTGGTTTCTCCTCCCCAGCCCCCACCCACAGCCCTGCCGAGCCGGCGAGGGAGGGGTGGTGACTCAGTCCGCCTGTGTGTATCTGTGTCCCTGTGGTCCCAGCGCCTTTCCCCCACCCCCAGGTATGTTGTAAGCAGCTCCCCCACGTGGGGAGCAGGTGCTGCCAGATTCCTGGGCGTCTCCTCGCTGTCTGTCGGGGAGATGGAACCTCAGGGAAAAAAAGCCCGAGGTCTGGCCATCGCAGCCTGTGTGGGAACCAGCAGGGAATATAGGCGCTGGACCCCCAGCCAGAGGGTGGGGGGCCGAGCCGAGCAGCTCTACCAGCCAGGGCAGGGGCTGGAGGGCAGCCCGCCTCCCTCCTGCGCAGGCCAAGGTGACAACAGACTGACCCTGCCCTCTTCTCCTCCCCAGCCATGGGAACAAGGAGGTCTTCTCCTGCCGGGGGATCCTCCTGGCGGTGAATTGGTTCCTGGAGCGGGGCCACACAGACATCACCGTGTTTGTACCGTCCTGGAGGAAGGAGCAGCCTCGGCCAGATGTGCCCATCACTGGTGAGTGGCACCTCGGAAGGGGCAAGGGGTGTGGTCTCACTGCTGCAGGAGCCCCGGTTCTCCTCCAGAGACCCTTTGGGTGTGAACAACAGCTTCTAGGCCCCAAGCAGGAACCAGCATTTCTTTCCCCGGCTTTTGCTGTATTCAGCATCCCTGCTCTGAACAGTGGTCCTTGGAGGTCACCCTGGGAAGCCTCTACCTCCAGGTAGCAGGCACCTCCCTCGCCTAATGGTGGCATGCTCTCGCCGTTTCCCCCGCGGCACAGGGGCAGGGTGACATAGCAGCTAAGGCTCTGTAATCCTGGCTCAGTCCCTTCTGGCTAGGCCACTTGCCCCTCGTCTGAGACACAGGATGGGGTGAGGGTTTGATAACCTTGCAGGGTTGGTGTCAGCATCACAGCAGTTAATAGACGTACGTGCTCAGTAGAGCGCCTGGCACATAGCGGATGCCAGCTGCTGGCCCATAACAGATTCCGGCTGCTACCATTGCTCTTACACAAGCTCCCAGCCTTTGTGAGAGCTTGTTTGTTTCTCTGGACGTCTTGATCTGGGGGCAGGCTGGCGAGGGTCACCCGTTCCAGGAAAAGTGGCCCCTTCTGGGTAGGTCCGTCTGTCCTGGCTGAGACACTCATCTGGCCTCAGCTCAAGCTGGCTCATTGCCAGATCCCCCCAGGATAGGCTGGGTGCAACCAGGCCTGGTGTCCAGGAGGGAGAAGGAGGTGGCCCAGTCTTCACTGAGCACGACCTGCCAGCCTGTTCTCGGGGGTTCTTGGTCTCTGGGCAGGAAATGAGGCACCAGGCCCAGCAAGGCGTGGGGGTCCTTGGCCTCTACAGAGCCCCTTCCTGCTCTTGTGACCCTGGAGTTGAGAGCCTGGCTACCAGGGGTCAAGGGAGCCAGGCGGGCTGGCTGTGAGTCCAGGCTGGGCCCTGACCCGCGTGCGCCCCTACCGCCTCCCAGACCAGCACATCCTGCGGGACCTAGAGAAGAAGAAGATCTTGGTGTTCACGCCATCGCGGCGCGTGGGCGGCAAGCGGGTGGTCTGCTACGACGACCGCTTCATCGTGAAGCTGGCCTGTGATTCGGACGGCATCGTGGTCTCCAATGACACGTACCGGGACCTGCAGGGTGAGCGGCAAGAGTGGAAGCGCTTCATCGAGGAGCGGCTGCTCATGTACTCCTTCGTCAATGACAAGTATGTCCCCACCACTGCCGCTGCCAGAGGGGCTCGGGAGAGGGACCAGGCCGGGGCAGCTCTGTGGCTGAGCTGTGTGGCCTTGGGCCTGGGCAGCTCCAAGAGCGAGATGGACAGGACCCCACAGAGGAGCAACCAGGCTGGGAGAGGGCTGGGCTTTCTGGTTTAGGGGCTGGGTCAGGAGCCTTTGGCACAGGATGTGGTCAGTGCTTCAAGACAGTCTCTCCAGTTCCCAGCCCCGAGGCTCTGACCAGAGGCCAGCGGATGCAGCCTTAGATCCAGACTTTAGGCCTCAGCGAGCTCCCAGCAGGAGAGTCACCCTGCAGGCACCCCTGACTGTGGCCCTCTGGACTGGGACCTCCTCCCTCCCTCAGGACAGTCCCCCCAGAGCCTGGGAGTGTCCTGCTGGGTGGACGCAAGTTTTAGGAGCTGCCCCCTCTTTGTCCTAGTGAGGCTCCCTGTCCAGCCCCTCCCCAGCACTGGGAAGTCCCCCATCACCTCTCCCCCGTCCTCTGCAGGTTCATGCCCCCCGATGACCCCTTGGGCCGTCACGGGCCGAGCCTGGACAACTTCCTGCGTAAGAAGCCACTCGTGGCGGAGCACAGGAAGCAGCCGTGTCCCTATGGTAAGAGCCTGGGCCCCAGCCTCCTGGGTCATCCTCACAGCATCCCCTGATCTCTCCCCCAAATCAACCTGCACCCATGTTCTTTGTCTCAGGGGCCCCCCCACCCCAGCTCCACGTTTCTTGGACTGGCCCCCTCCGTCTCCCGCCCCCTGGTTCTAGATCCACCCCCCTGAATTCTCTCCCAGGGAGGAAGTGCACCTACGGGATCAAATGCCGATTCTTCCACCCCGAGCGGCCGAGCCGGCCCCAGCGCTCCGTGGCCGACGAGCTCCGCGCCAACGCCCTGCTGCCGCCCTCCAGGGCCACGAGCAAGGACAAAAGCGGCCGGCAGCCTTCACCCTCCTCTCAGCCCGGCTCTCTGCCGACAAAGCACGAGCCATGCAACCCGGACGGGAAGAAGCTGGGGGCCCAGGCGTCCCCAGGAACCCCCCGGGAGGGCCTGATGCAGACCTTCGTCCCAACAGGCAGGAGCCTCCCACCTAGTGGGAGCAGTGGCGGCAGCTTTGGGCCCTCGGACTGGTTCTCGCAGACCCTGGACTCTCTCCCCTACACCTCCCAGGACTGCCTGGACTCGGGCATCGGCTCCCTGGAGAGCCAGATGTCAGAACTCTGGGGGGTTCGAGGAGGGGGCCCTGGCGAGCCGGGCCCACCTCGGGGCCCTTACTCTGGCTACCGCACCTACGGGGCAGAGCTCCCCGCCCCCGCAGCCTTCTCGGCCTTTAGCCGGGCCTTGGGTGCCGGCCACTTCAGCGTCCCCACTGACTACGCGCCCCCGCCAGCCACCTTTCCACCTCGGGAATACTGGTCTGAGCCGTACCAGCTGCCCCCACCCACCCCAGGCCTGCAGGAGCCCCGGGCGCCCGGCCCAGGGGCCGACAGGGGCCCCTGGGGTGGGGCAGGCAGTCTGGCGAAGGAGCGAGCCAGCGTGTACACTAAGCTGTGTGGCGTCTTCCCCCCACACCTGGTGGAGGCTGTGATGACGCGCTTCCCGCAGCTCCTGGACCCCCAGCAGCTGGCCGCCAAGATCCTCTCCTACAAGTCCCAGCACCCCAGTGAATAAAGCCGGCCCAGCCGCCCCCGGGGCAGCACCCCCGAGAGCTGCCAGGCTGGGCTGTGGGCCCTTGAGCAGCCGGGCCCCGAGGCCCACCGCAAGAGGCTGGACAAAGGGAGGACTTAAGTAGGGAAGGGAACCCCAAACCAAAGATCCTGTAGGATTGCTTCCAGCCCCTCCGGCCGCCCCCGCCTGAGGGGTCAGGAGCGATCAGCCTGTTGATGCACATTGTATCTGTAGTTTAAGGAGACGCTGCCAGTAACGGCTGTCAGTCCGTGGCTGAGGCCCAAAACCTCCTTTCTCTCAGAGGGCGAGGAGGGAGGCAGGGGGGAGCAGAGGCCTGGGCTGGGGGCCCTGTGCATGGCCCCCCCACCTCCGCCCCGCCCCTGGGACGCCGGCCTTGGCTGGCTCGTTGGGCACCGTGTGCCCGCCCTCCATGGGCTCTCCTCTTAAGCCAATGAGGCCTCATCCGTGCTCTCCGTGCGGTACGCGGCTTCATGTTAGTAAGCAAGATGCTTCTTAATAACCCACCTCCGTCCCGCTCTGTGCACCTGTCCCTCGCGCCTGCGGGGGTCCAGGGCAGCCTGTCCCACCCTCTCCGCCCCTCTCCTCTGTATTCAGAGCCGTCTTGCCCTTTCCCAAGGTGGGGGACATGTATACGTGTGTGTACAGGTGTAAACGTTAAGTATTTTACACGGAAAGCCCTTGCCTCTCTTCACACTTCAATAAAGTACAATGTGAGCGCTCTAAGAGGTGATGGTCTTTGTTGCTCGAGGGTGGAGCTGGCTTCTGGGTGACAGAAGGTCAGCAGATGGGCACCCCGGGTCTGCCTCCACACCCGCTCTCTGACCCTTCTCAGAAGGAAGGCTGCTGAGTTCCACAGAAAGCGCTCTGTCCTTTGGGGCAGAAGCATCCTTCTCGAGGCTTGGGTCAGGCCCTGGGAGGAGGTGGCTGTGAACACGTGGGCAGGGAGTCAGGAAGCAGCAGCATAAAACTTGGAGTCCTGAGGCTGTAGCGTGGGGAAGCGTGCTATTGGGGGGCCTGAGGGGGTGGACCAGGCTGTCCCCTTTCTTCTGCCCTGTGACCAGGCCGAGCGTTCCGGGAGAGCTTAGAGACGGGCTGTGGGGCTCAGCTCTGCCCCATCCTCCCAGATGTTGCCCTGCTCCAGGCGAGGCATGGAGTAGGAGGCCCTGGGGCGAAACTGTCCTGAAGAGGCCCTGACAGAGTAACCCCCAAGCAGGAGGTTAGGGGTCCTGGCCCCAAACCCAAGAATAGGCTCTGCCACCATGTACGTCCCCTGGGGCAGTGACTCCTTCTCCCTGGGTCTCAGTTTCCTCATCTATGAAGTGGGGATGATATACCTACCTTACACGGTTGTACCTTCCAGAGAGGACATGAGGTCATTCATGTTGGATGCTCATTAAAGGGACTCATGTTGTGTTCACTTCCTGCCATCATCTCAACCTTCCCATCTGCCCCTGGAAGGGAAGAGGCCAGGCAGGATTTTGTTTTTCATTTTTTTTGGTTTTGGGGGTTTTGTTTGTTTGTTTTTCCAGATAAATGAGGTATAGGGACGTCCTCGGTGGTCTGGTGGCTAAGACTCTTCACTCCCAAGTACAGGTGGCCCAGGTTCTGTCCCTGGGCAGGGAACTAGATCCCGCATGCCACAGCAAAGAGCTCATGTGCCACAGCTAAAGATCCCGCATGCATGCCGAAATGAAGATCAAAGGTCAAGCATGCGGCAACTAAGACCCGGCACAGCCAAACAAATAAAACCTTTTAAAAAGGAGGTATAAATGTTAAATATTTTAAGTGAAAAGCTAGACTTGTCAGATGAGCCCTAAACACCATCAGCAATATGAAAAATAGTTCTAATAATTATATCTTCGAACATCTCACTAACTTGTACTTACTACTAGTGAAACTTTCTTTTCTCCAGTGAAGATTTATTTATTTGTTTTGGCTGTGCTGGGTCTTCGTGCTGTGTGTGGCCTTTGTCTAGTTGCAGCGAGCGGGGGCTACTCTTTGTTGCCAGGCACGAGCTTCTCATTGCGGTGGCTTCTCTTGTTGGGGAGCATGAGCTTTAGGTGCACAGGCTTCAGTAGTTGCAGCGCCGTGGACTCAGTAGTTGTGGCTCACAGGTGCAGTTGCTCCTTGGCGTGTGGGATCTTCCTGGACCAGGGATCAAACCCATGTCCCCTTGCTTTGGCAGGCTTAATCACTGGACCACCAGGGAAGCCCTGTGAAGCTTTTATACTACTTTTTTTTTCTTCCCTAGAAATAGCTTTCCCACAGAACAACCATGCAGCCTGTTGTAGGAATGGCGACGCTGGCCATCTCTCTGCTTGTTAGCCCTCCCACCCCACCCTGTTGTTCTTGGCCCTGAACACCCTGTAGAAGCCTGCTCTTGAGGCAAGAATCCAGGCATGACATGGGAGTGACTTCAGCAAACATGACTTCCAAGCCCCTACATAGTGCGCCTGCAGGCAGGTGCCCTGTGCCTGCGACGTCCGGCCACCTCAGGAGGCTGCATCTGCAACCAAGAAAGGTCGTTGCCTTATTTATAAAATATCTTTCCCAGTCAAGAGCTGTATTCCAGATTAAAGGCCCTTTATGGGCCTTTTTGTTTATAGACGGGAAGCTAAAATACCGGCCTGTCTAGTTCATTATCAGCCACTGACAAAGCTGTGACTTGCCCAAGGTCCCATGGAGGAAGACAAACCGGGGCAGGGCCTCAGCTTGGGCTCCCCTGGTCCCACAAACCTGAGGAAGGGAGGGTGCTCCAGACACTAGTTCTCAGTGACTCTCAGGCCTCGAGAGGGACGGAGGTGGTGGGGGTGTGCCCTCAGCCCTGCGCCTCACAGCCACACAGGTTTACATCTGCATGTGCTGGGCGTAGTTGCTCAGTCGTGTCCCACTTTTTACGACCCCGTGGAATGTATGTAGACCACCAGGCTCCTCTGTGCATGGTGATTCTCAGAGCAAGAATGCTAGAGTGGGTTGCCATGCCCTCCTCCAGGGGATCTTCCCAACTCAGGGATCGAACCCAGGTCTCCCGTATTGCAGGTGGATTCTTGACTCTGACCCACCAGGGAAGTGCAAGAATGCTGGAGTGGATAGTCTATTCTTTCTCCAGGGGATCTTCTCAACCCGGGAATCAAACCGGGGTCTCCTGCATTGCAGGCAGATTCTTTACCAGCTGAGCTACCAGGGAAGCCCTTACATCTATATGGTAACCTCTAACGCGAGAGCTGAACTGACACCCTCCCTGCCCGCCAGCCCCGCCCCTGCATACCACAGGGTGGGGTGGGGGTGTGTGAAGGCCCTGAGGCCCCAAGGGAGGCCTGGAAGGAGAAGTAGGGTGCCTTCACCCCTTTGCCCATCGCACCAGCCTGCATCCATAGACTTGAAGGCTCATACTGGGCCCTTGGCACAGAGCTGAACTCTGGTCATTCACTGCTTTTGCTCTGTAAGGAGTGGGCAGGGGAAGATTTCACAGGCAGGTGGGCAGGGGGCAGCAGGTCTCGGTGGTGGTGGATTGTCTAGGGGCTGTATCTGGGGAAGCAGATCTCACAGGCAGGTGGGCAGGGGGCAGCAGGTCTGGGTGGTGGTGGACTATCTAGGGACTGTATCTGGGGCAGCAGATCTCACAGGCAGGTGGGCAGCGGGCAGCAGGTCTGGGTGGTGGTAGACTGTCTAGGGGTCCTATCTGGGGAAGCAGATCTCACAGGCAGGTGGGCAGGGGGCAGCAGGTCTGGGTGGTGGTGGACTGTCTAGGGGCCATATCTGGGGAAGCAGATCCCATAGGCAGGTGGGCAGGGGCAGCAGGTCTGGGTGCTGCTGGACCGTCTAGGGGCCATGTCTGGCCTTGCTGTCTCTTTGGCAGGCACAGACAAGGGCAGCAGAGCCCGAACAGCCAGTGCCAGCTGGGGCCGGGCTCTCGGAAGACTGAGTCAGTTCAGTGCCCTGTCATCTGTACTTTCCCGGCAGCCTCGACCTGGCTGGGGCCGTCCAGGGTTCGGAGCCTCCTCTCCAGCCAGCCTCTTTCTCAATCTGGCTTCCAGGCAGAGCTGCTTAGAGGCTGCCAGACCCAATGCCTAGCATGTTTCTTTCCCACTAGTTGGGTTTTAACTGCGAAGTTCTCCCCACCAACTCCCGCCCCACCCACTGAAACATCTTTGTTCACAAGGCTTCAGCATCCCCTCCCATGAAAGGGACGCGATGGTCCCTGCTTCTCCCTAGGATTGGCAAGAGGACACCTCAGTCTGTGGTAGCAGCTCGGAATAAAGTAGCCCTGGGTCCAGGTCCCCGCCACTGGCTATATGGCTCTGGCCACCTCACTAACCTCTCTCATAGCCTGGCTTTTCTGGGCCACACACTACATGGTTGTGAAGTGTGGAGGAAAGACAAAGATCATATGATGTCACTTGCATGTGGAATCAAAAAAAGGGTACAAACGAAGTTATTTAGAAAACAGAAGTTTGAGTCACAGATGTAGAAAACAAGCTTATGGTTAGCCAGGGGGAAAGGGATGCTGGGGAGGGGTAAATTGGGAGGCTGGGAGTCACATACACACTGTCATATATAAAATAGATAACTAGTAAGGAGCCTCTGTATAGCACAGGCGACACTGCTCAATACTCTGAATGACCTGGATGGGACGAGAATCTGAAAAAGAGTGGGTGTATGTATATGTATAACTGAATCATTTTGCTGTACACCTGAAACCACCACATTGTAAATCAACTAAACTCCAATAAAAATTTCAAAAAATAAACACTTGGGGAAAAAAGGCATGAAGTGGAGGGCAGTAGGGCTAGAACGTGACCCTGAGACAGGGCTCAAGTCACTGAGGTGCTGGAGGGATCAAGCTTCGGGCACTGCCCAGCCTCCTCTTTCCTCCTTTTGTTTTCCTGGTTCCAGAGACTGAGAAGCTAATGGGGAAAACAGAGCATATGCAAATCCCTGCATTGGGAAATGATCCTGGGGCACTCACGGAGGATGGCCTCCTGCCAGCCCTTCCCGGAACCCTACAGGCCCCCCACCCCACCCCTCCCCACCCTGGGGCTCTCACCAGCAGGGGCCTGACCCTGAGTCTTCTTGCAAGTTCTGTCCCGTGCATGGGTTAACCACACTCCAGGAGCGCAGGATGACTACAGAAACCTCGGCCACCCCCTGGCAGAGAACTCGATGAAATTCCCTGCCTGGATGTCCCTGACCACTCTTGTCCCCATCCCACTGAGCCCACCTGAGGGAAGCCAGCAGTCCCTAAAGATCTGGGGACCTAAACTAGGTACAGCTCCCATCCTCAACCCCCAGGGCTGCTAACCCCCCCCAAACAACGCTGGTCTCCTGCAGGGTGGTGTGGGTAGCGGCTGGGAGAGGTCACCAGTCACCATCGCAGCTGCCATGTCCTCCCCCTTTCCACCAGTGATATTCTGTGTCCTCCCTTCTCCCCTCAAGTCTCCTGGAAAAGCCAGAGAGTGTATCTATCCCCTGCCCAGAAGGGCAAGCCCCCTGCTGCCCTGAAGGAGATGCTGAGTGGGTCTCTATCTCAGACAGAGAGAGCAAGCCACAGAGAAACTGGGACTAAGTCACAAATCTAGAGTTGGGAGGCGGGGGAGGGCCACCAGCCCAAGCCCTGGACCCAGCTGGTCGCCGGGGCCCCACCCCTCAAGAAAGCGGTCCCGAGGTCCTAGCACTTTCGCCTCAGGGATCCTCAAACCTCTGGTTTATTTATTAATTTATTTTTCCCTAGACCATATACATAGTAGAGTGGGTAAAGGGTGGTGAGTAAGAGCCTGTTCTGGGGACCTCCTAGTTCATGGAAGGGTGTGGGAGATTTGGCTAAAAGGGACAGGAAGTAGAGCCCTACAATTAAGGAAACTGGAGCCCGGCCAGGCCACGGTATGTAAATCCTTCCGGCTAGTTCCTGGAGGGGGAGGAGGGCCCGGGCTGTCATTCTCGGGTGCGGCCTCAAAGCCCAGCGCAAGGTCGCTGCTGGCGATCTTAAACGGCTCACTCATTTAAGAAACGGCTGTAAAACTAGGGGGGAGAAAAGAATTGGGCAACCCACCCACCACACAGAGTTAGGCTAGCTGCTGGGAGGCAAGTCATTGGGACGGGTCCAAAGGCTCCCATCCTGGCTCCTCTCCAGGGAAGAGCCTCGCTAAGGCCAGGGGCACTGTGGTGCTTTGCCTGCCACCTGCTGGTGCCTCTCGGTATGACAGTCTGGGGAGCAAGGGGACCCACCTAGAGAAAGCCCGCAGGCAGCAACCAAGACCCAGCACAGCCAAAAATAAATTTTTTTTTTAAAATTTTTAAAAGAGTATGCTACCACTTCTGTTATACATGTGAATGTTGTTCATATAAGTACAAATTTCTTCTGGAAGGACAACTGGGAGCAGAAAGCAGGTGGACCAACTTTCCATTGACTTCAGTACCATTTGAATACACGTCATTTGACTGTATTACTTATTCAAGTTAGATATTGTAAAGCATCCTTGAGTAGCGGCTTCCCTGGTAGCTCAGATGGTAAAGAATGCGGGAAACCTGGGTTCAATCCCTGTGTTGCGAAGATCCCCTGGAGGAGGGCATGGCAACCCACTCCAGTATTCCTGCCTGGAGAACCCCATGGACAGAAGAGCCTGGTGGGCTACTGTCCACGGCGTCACAGAGTCAGACACGACTGAGTGACTAAGCACATCCTTGGGTAGAGAAATAAGTTCTGAGTGTGGTGATTGGAGTCTGAGGAGAGCTGTATTGGCCAGGGGTCTCTTTTTTTTCCCCTTCCTGTCACTGCGTAGCTTATTGGATCTTAGTTCCCCAATCAGAGATTGAACCCAGGCCCACAACAATGAAAGCTCAAAGTCTTAACCGCTGGACCGCCAGGGAATTCCCAGCTATTGTTTATTTTTGTGCATGATCGGTGAAAACTTGGTGCACACTTACCCCCAACACATGTATGTTGTTAAACCATGATAACTGCCATTTTGGAAGATCAAAATGGTTGACTTCTTGTGGTTCAACCCCAATACTTGCTTATAAATTCTCTTACAAGTACTAATAAATGAATATTTCTGTATATTCTGTAACACAAAGTGAAGAACTAAATAAGACTGAGCCTGAAAGTCAACATAAACCAAAGGCTCCCATGTTCTTCCCAGCCACCACCACCCTCCTTGGGGGCCACCACCCTTTGAAGTGGGGATCAGAATCAACTTTGTTACAGCCCATCTCAGCGGGAGAAAATAGTTACTCCACAGAGGTAGTTTTTCAAAGGGAAAATTGTTTCAAATTATGGAGCTTGCCACTTAATAAAATGCAGGCTTGATAACATTAATTTAGATTAACACAGGAATAAGGACCCCAACTCCTTCTTCTTATCTCTGCGTCGCTAATGCACATGGCCCTCGCAGGCGCTAAACAGGAGCCCAGCCTGGGAGAAGTAAATGTGTACAAAGTATAGTCCAACTCCCTCTCCACGCCACAGCCAAACCAGGGCAGCACCCTGAGACAGGCTTCCAATGTGAGGCCTTAGTTTTTGTTTATGTAATTGTCTGCACTGGGTCTTAGCTGCAGCATGCAGGATCTTTAGTTGTGACATGTGGAATCTAGTTCCCTGACCAGGGATTGAACCCAGGCCCCCTGCATTGGGAGCTCGGAGTGTTAGCCACTGGACCACCAGGAAAGTCCCCCTGATGTGCGTTTTTAAGTGTAATGATGCCTCAGTAATTTGGAGTAAGGCTAAGGGGCAGAGGAGTCAGAAGAAAAGCAAAAACTAAGTCATAGTGTTTCAAAACAGCATACTTACTGCTCTCAAGCTTAGGCCCTGTAATCCTGGTTTCAGTTCCCTTACTTTCCACATAGCTCAAGATGTCAACAATGCCTCTCTAGAATACACACTTACAGGGTACCCACATTACCCCAGCACCCAAAGACCCAGTCTGGGAATCAGAAGTAATGCTAATGCCTGCTTCCTCCTCTTCCATAATAAGAGATTTTCTTCTAAGTAAAGAGAATAAACTCCATTATCTTGAAAACGTTTCACCTATTTCCAGATCAATTTCCAACAGCAATCCAAAGGCCCCCAAGATTGGGACAGCCGCTTGTGCAGGCCATGTGCTCCACCCTCACTGGCCCTCACGACACTTCCCTCGGTCTCTCCCCAGGCCCCAAATAGCTTCTCATCTACTTTGTGGGTTGTTCCCACTCTCCATGTTCAACTTTGAGGGTCTGATGGTCTTTACGACACTGTGAGCTCAGCTCCTGAAAGATATGCATTTGAGACTCCCTTGGAAGCTCTGTACAGGCACCATCCTCCCAGAGTAAGACATTAAGTGCTTGGGCTTTTCCACGTTTTATAACTACCGTAAGGAGCAAAGGACATCCTATTCCCATCTTAGAGATGAGAAGGTTAAAGACAGGAAACCAAGTAGTACTCCAAACACAACCAACGTGGTGAAGGCAGCACCTTTTCGGTGGTCCTAGCAACAATTCCACGGCAGGGGTTGCTAGGATGGGAGGATGCAGGCCACGCAGCAGACCACCTCCAAATGTTACACAGGGGAGCTTTTGAAAGCAACTGCCACCTCAGTAAACATGTTCCTCTGCTAGCATGGTCGCTAAAATCAAAGTCATGACCTTATCCTCTTTTTAAGTCAAGCAAACTTAAACTTAGCTGATAACCAAAGTTACAAACATCACAGGCATGCTAGACAGAGACCTCCTGATGGTTTTTTTTCCTAAACCAGGGAACCTAGACAATCTCTCAGGCTCTTCTATCTTCAGTACGCCTGGCCAACTTACAGAAAAGTTTGGAGGTCTCCTATCAATGATGCAACTTCACAGAGAAAATATGTATAAAGCTACCCATCTCTTATCATGACTTTATATATATACAGAGGTATTCATATACATAGATATGCTCTTAATAATACACCTTTTTAAGAGTAGGCATTCTATCTCTGGCTCTCCTGGTGGCTCAGATGGTAAAGAATCCACCTACAATGAGGGAGAGCTGGAGTGGGAAGATCCTCTGGAGAAGGGAACAGCTACCCACTCCGGCATTCTGGCCTGGAGAATTCCATGGACAGAGGAGCCCGGCAGGCTCTAGTCCATGGTGTTGCAAACAGTCGGACAGGACTGAGCGACTTTCACTTATTCTGTCTCTAGCAAATGTCCAATTATGAGAGTCAAAACTATCTTCAGGCTTGCTGCGTGCTGTCCTCTGGGTTAAGGAAACTGCAGAGATCCCATCGTTTCCTCCTGGGAAAGGAGAAACAGAAAAACAAAAAGGGATACAGAAAGTTTCTGGTTTCCATTGTCTTCAGTTTAGTGGGGTTTGTCTGTGTTTTTTGGAAAAGTCTATATATAAGAAAATATTTCCTAAAAAAATGCCTGAAGTTCTACTACCAAAGACATAAGCAAAGAGATCTAAATAGCCACAGAGTCAAAAAAAGAAAGTTTATTTGAGAACAAGAGTGAAAGCTTCTGCAAACATTTGACAAGGTAGATGTGTCTTGATAATAGCCACCATCCATATTTTAACTCTACCAATATTACCACAAATGGGACATATTTTTCCTAACAAAGATATGGACGTACGTAAAGGGCTATGACTAAATAGAGTCAAAGGAAAGTTGAGGCCCCACAGCTTATCCCTTAGACTGATCCACGACATAGGACTTAAATCGAACAATCCAGTCTCCTAAAGCAGTGGCTCTCAACTTGGCTTCTTATCAGAATGCCAGGGACTCTTGGAAAGAAAGAGTATCTCCACTATTAGACTATACCCAAGTAAGAGTCTTGGTGGGGTGGGTAGGACCCAGGCATCGGTGTTTTTTTAAGCATCCCAGGTGATTACAATGTGCAGCCAAGGTGGGTGGCCACTGCTCCGGAGGCAGGTAACGACCATCAGCAGGTTCCTCAGCCCACCCACTCCGTTAGGAAGGGGCATCTGCCGGTGTCGTAGCCTTTCCGTGAATCTGTCATGTACTCTGCTCTAGAACTCCAGGCGTTACCAGTTTTGGGTACAATTTGGAGCCCTTCCATTTGCCTTAGTGATTTTTACAGCAATATTTAACCAGGCAAATACCATCAAGAGAGAAAAGTTGGAAAAAGAGAAATTTCCATAAGGCATGATACGAATAAATAAGTGAAAAAAACCCAAAAAACGATCTCAGGTTTAAAAGTAAAGCATGACACAAAATTCTGTAGAGCAATTATCCTTCAATTAAAATTTTTTTTTTAAAAAAGTAAAGCATGAGAAGTCAAAGCCTGTGAAATTTTATTTATACAAAAGAATAAAAATATTTTAAAAGGGTTGATTTAAACTTATGTTTTTCAGTTTTTCTTGTTCCTTGAACATGAAACTGCTTTCAACTCAGAAAGATTTAAGGTAGGTAATCATTAAATAAACACTCTTTACCTTCCCTCTCCAGAAAAACAAAAAGCCAAGTCCCATTCTATTTATGGTAAACCAGATTATATTCAGTTAAGAATATTGGCAACTGCACAAAACAATTATCAGATATGTCAGCAGGAAGGTACGAGCTGTACAATGGCATTACAAAAAGTCCCCAAAGAAAATAAGATGGTAAAAACAATAATAGAAAAATGATAAAACACAAACAAAGAAAACCTCAGATATTTACAGCCTCCCTCTGAAATGTGACCTGTGTTCTACATTCAGCACAAAACAGACCCAGAGAACGTTTCTCCATGCGCATGACGGATGAAGCTGGTGCCAGCCAGTTCGGGGCGGGGGCGGGGGGCGGGGGGACATTCGTTAGGAGAAGGGAGGAATGCACAGTTAGCAATTTGTTGGGAGTATAACCATGTCATGCGTGTTCCTGCAGTTCTGTTACTAAAAGTGACACAAAGTAAATGATCCAATGTGGTCTTATGGAAATGACTTGTTTGTCACCACATTTCAGAACAAACAACTCAGAGTCACAGGCACTGGGGTCTGGGAAAGCAGAGGTGGATGGCTACGCACTCAGGTGAAGGATGCTCATCTTTGTGAGGTCGGAGGAGGGAAGCAGGGCTCTACAGCCTGGAAGCGTCTGCACTAACGAGTCTTCTAATAGTCCTGAAGAGAGAAAAACAAAAGTCCCAACTTACCCTCAGCAGAACATTGATAAATTCTCATCAACAACCCTGCCAGGCGACTGTTCTGTAATCAAGATTCTGTTTCAAATGCAGTGGACATTTCACATCTGAAAGTGGCCTGTCTTCTGAGTCCACAAAGGGATGGAAGCATCAATTCTTCCTTATTAGACCTGAGAACTCACCAGTCAGAGGCATGGCGGGGGGTGGGGAGGATGAGGATGTGAGAAAGAGTAGTATGAACAGTTGATTATTTAATCAAATGGAATTTTTCTTCAGTTAAAAATGTGTGACCCTTTCTCTCTCCAAAACATAACAAAAGAATATCAATCTAAAAGTTGAAGTGTGTCCAGATGGACACCCCAGGCTTTAAAACGGGAACTGTGACCCCAGATTAGGAACACTCAAGCTCTGAAGGCAAATACATCTTTCTAACCATTTTCAAAATTTCCAGCCTCTCTGAAATGATCTGGCTGATACTTACAGCTCGTGGTTTTTTGTTTAACTTCAGATCAATCCTGTGATGGGAAAGATAAAAGATATTTGCATTTTAATTTACAGAAAAAGGGTCCAAAAACCAGCTACTGCATAGGGCACAAGCTATAACAAAGACTATTTGGTTAAGTAAAATCCACATTCTTCATTAGACTAAGTCATATTTAGTTGTTTACCCAGATATTATTGAGCAAGTATTTATTAAAAACATGAGCAGATACTCTTGCCACAAGGTAAACTTAGATGACTCAAAAAGAAATATACAACAGCAGTTATGAAAGCCATACAATTTTTAGAAATTATTCCAAAATGACACGTTAAAGGGCTTCGATTAAGAGGACATGTTCTACGTTAATATACTAGTTCTGCAACTACATTGCTGTCTGAGACACAAGAGTAATTAAGAACAGAAAAAAGACTAGGAGTTTGTATTTCTGGACATGAAACACAAAAGAAATTGAACAAATTTCAATTTTTAAATCTTTCCACAGCAAAATATCAAGATCTTAAACTATTAACCTCTTTATGAAGCAAAGCTGGGACATCAATTTAAATATGAATTAAAGTAAAGGTTATCTTATTTTTTCAAGAAATTGAAGTGCATAAAAGTGAAATTTACTTAATTTTGCTTAACTTATTAAATAAAATGTTACCTCAATCACATTTTTGTTTTTAAAAAAACTTCCCAGCCTAACCTAATATACGTACCTATAATTAAACAGATAAACTTTGGGTTAGAAATGTCTCAAAAAGGCATACTGGTCTCTAAACACTAGACAACACAGCACAAAGACTAGTTCAAATCAAACTTACTCAAAGTCATAATCAAACATGCCAGACGGGCTGAGGGGCAGCATTTGAAAGGAAGAAAGCAATAGACGTTAATAATATACTAATTGAATAAATTAGTTGGTTAGCCACCCTAGCAAGTTTGTAGAAACAATATCAGTTTTAAGAATCTTAAGCCACAAAGTTTCAAACATCAAAGCACCAAAGATTCTGGGGTTGGAAGACTCCCTTCCTTCAGTGGATTTCATATCAGAAGAAAAGAGTATAATAAGTAAAGTTATTTTATTAGAAAACTATAGATACCTACAGGCTTTCTGTTAGCTGCTAAATTGAGAGTTAGAACTTTTAAAATATTTAATTGTAATGAAAAATAAACGGGATTAGAAGAAACAGAGAAAGAAGGGTTTAGTCACACAATGAAAGGTGCTTTGAAGACAGTACCAACAACTCAGCATAATGGACTTTCGCTAAAATGAAAGATTAAAACATCATAAATTTTTGGAGATAAAAAACATTTCGCAATTTCTAACTCAGGTTTTATATTTGTGTCCAAATACGGTATTACTTTTTCCAGCATTCACGCTAGAAGCCAAGGGTCAAATCAGAGTCTTATTCCATAAATCATAGAGCCATATTACCCTGCCCCTGAAATGGTGGGAGGCAAGTTAACTGTTTATGTCAGCACTACTATCATGGAACACCAAAGTCTGCAGGGAAGTTGACATCTACAAGCACCCAAGCCACAGGAGTCTAGCTGGGAGAAGCCCAGAGGAGGCCACTTTGAGCCATCTAAAGGACCGTGGGCTGGGGCAGACCTCCAAAGCAGACATTAACCAGGGGCATGACACCCGTCCTTAGCAGGTTCCAGAACCTTTCAGGCTGTAGATAGATGGTAAAACAATATGCAAAACGGCTGTTATTTCCTCCTAGCTAATGTTTGCAAGAGCAAAGCTTGGAATAAAGCTTAACTTTAACATCCTTTACGCAACAGTTTCACTTAAGACATTTGGGAAAAGTATACAGTAAGTGTACAAACCAAGCACTGTCAGAAATTTAACTTTCAGTCTAACTTTGATCAGAAACTAAAGAAGTAGACTGTACCTACTTAATGAAAACTTCATAAACTACCTAGGATTCTAGAGCTTGGTATAGTAGTACAAACCTGTCAGGGCAGCTATAGGTTGTAATTTCAACTTTTTTCTTTAAACACACTGGGATTTACTGTTCCGATATCATGTAAAGCATAAGAATTTAGAATCTTATGATCATTTATGAATGCTAAAAATTATTTGATAGATTTTCATATTCTTGAAAAGGTCAAATAAAAGTTATTTCTTTTGCTAAGGTACCTATTTATTTCCACTTTGTTTACTCACCACTAAACAATGCCTGGCACATGGCGGGTATTCATACCTTTGTTGAAATAATTTACCATTGACTTTTATCTGACGATATGGAGTGTGGAACACTGGAGGAGAAACAATACTGTACTGGGATCAAGGTCACAAACATGTGTAGACAAAGTGCTCCCTCCACCCCAACCCCCTCAATCTGTCGAACCCACTAAGACACTGGTCAGGGACGAGGGGTTTGGGCCAGACACAATTCCAGACTAAAGATGGCAGGAATCCGAGGAGGTATACTAAACGTGTTTTCTCCAGGAAGAAAGGAAATCAACTCCATTCTCTTCCCTTGGGGCAGGTGAGTCATCCCTAAGGCCCACAGAGAAATCAGCCAGATGCTAAACCAGGGGGATGACAAAAGGATTCTGCTTTCCAGACAAAAAACCCCACTGTGAAGGCAATAACTAACACCGAAGATCTTTTTAAATCCTAGTATTCTTCTGGAAGGAGTTAGCTCCTAAGGTCAGGAGAAGAAAGGCAGGAAAAGCTGTTCCTATGGAAATCTACTAGCAATCTGCAAGGAGAAAGTTAAGTTCGATGTCTAATTCCTTTTTATCAGCTGTTTGTATCATTAAGGAAAATAAGGTATAACCTGAAATAAACAACAGCTATAGAGAGTCTGTTGTACCAGGAATAGAAAAAAATGTCCCAGAAACTTTCAAGGAATTTATCCCCTCCTCTAGATACTCTGAAATAGGAAAATAAATGATTCCATTTAAAATGACACTGGAGTAAACTTAATGAAAGCAACACAGAGCATAACCTTGTTATCTTGACAATTAAAAAAAAATACTTTTACGAGTATGGTTCTCTGCTATTCATGATAAACTGGCATCAGTCCTTTCAGTAATCAAATAACCTGTAGCCTTACTTAAGAAAAAAAAAAGGGGGAGACAGAACAATGCAATTTTTGCTCTCTCTTACTACGCTTATGAGATTGGCATGGTGATTTTTGGTTTGCAGAAAAATGTTAAGCTGCAGTCCTCAGTCACTATCTGGAGTATATACTGCTCCTGCATCTAAAAACCACCACAACCAGTGATAAGAAAAACTCTTAAAAGAATTAAAGAATCAGTTGATGCCAAGGAGGCTTAAACCTGTTAAGAGTTAATTCTATATTATCCCTGCTTGCCACATCCATCAAGCTAACAACTATAATACCCTGGGTGCGTGAGGGCATGTTCTACAGGAGAGCTCAGCCCAGAGGCAAACTGAAAGACAGGGGACCCACCCAATCCTTGCACACCCCCTTTCATCTCCTCAGCATGCAGGCTCCTAAGAGGAGCAGGACAAAAGCCAGCCAGGTGGATGTCTGGTTTTCATACCTCCCAGAAGAAGGTTTGAGGCCAGGACAAGATTCCTTCCTGGAGAAAGTAAGAATTTCCCTCTCTGAGTGTAACTGGACGGCTTCAAATTACCTGAGCTAAGAGGCCCCGGCACTATCATACAAACCCCAAGCAGAGTGAATGCTGAAATCCTCTCTGGGCAACACCTGACCTCTCTGTCCACTGGTGTGATTCCTAGCTCATTAGGCACTACAAAAAAACACAGTGAACAAACATTATCTAGGAAGGCGCTCTTGTATCTTGTAGCCTTTATATTGTTCCTCTGACACTAAAATAAGCCATTTGTGAAGATATATAGAGAAATCATAAGCAATCACAAACCTTGTATTTAAAAAGCAAAAAGGCACATCAGCTCATTCTCTCCATCCTCCAGGGAATAAGAGTAGGCAGGGATCAGGACTAGGAGCAAAAGACTTAGCCCATTCTGCAGCTTCCCAACAGGCTTCCCAGGTGGCGCTAGTGGTAAAAAACCCCGTCTACCAATGCAGGAGACATAAAAGACACAGGTTCAATCCCTGGATCAGGAAGATCCCCTGGAGGAGGGCATGGCAACCCACTCCAGTATTCTTGCCTGGAGAATTCCACGGACAGAGAAGCCTGGCAGGCTACAGTCCACGGGGTCGCAAAGAGTTGGACACGACTGAAGCGACTTAGCACGCATGCACACAGCCTGACAACACATGCTAGTGGCATTTTCCAAATGCCAGTACACTGATTCCGTTTCTAGTCCCCTTTTCCTCCTCTAAAAGGATTTCAAATTCATCATACTAAACAAAAGTTTTCTGGTCTGGAAAACCCCCTGGAGAAGGGCATGGCAACCCACTCCAGTATTCTTGCCTGGAGAATTCCATGGACAGAGCAGCCTGGCGGACTGCAGTCCATGGGGTCACAAAGAGTCAGACACGACTGAGTGACTTTCACTTTTCACATTAGGAGCAGTAAGCAGGATGTCTACCTTCACAGTTACTCTAATGCCCACCAACTCCTTCCTTATAGAAAAATTAGCCTGCTTCATTCGACCAAATGAGTTTCTTCTCATCAGCAACAGAAAGACCACACCAATCCTGAAGAACGTTTATTCCAGTAAAGACCCTTCACGGCAGTGGTCAGTGGAAGCTCTAAGTGGCTGGGGACGGGGCAGAGGTGCAGGGGTTGGGAAAGTGTGGTCCCTGCCACTGACCTGTGCCGGTTTTTATTCTTTCGCTTTTTATGGCTGCTGTGATGACTCCCTGTGGAGGTGGAAGAAGCAGCCTTCTGAGGTTTCACTCCCTGCACAGATCCATCCAGATCCTCAGGGTCCTCCTGGCTGGGCTCGTTTTCCTGATTGTGGAAGTCTGGAGAAGTGTCACTTTCCGTCCCACTTCCTGGCTCCCCTGGAAGGAAGAAACACAAGGCCCCCAAAGCATCATCAGTACTCCTCAGGCAGTTTGTCCATCAGTCCGGAAAAGAATTTTCAAGCACTACAATATATGGTCCTACCCTCAAGGACCACATATTCCAACTGACAGGAAGATACATACAAAGCATCAAAGTTACCAGAGTGCTGAAAAACTTGTAACCTGAAACAGTGTAACCAGAGGCAACAGATCTAAGGACAGCTGAGAGCTTGGACCATACAAAATAACCTCGCTACATAGCGGTTATTGAAACACAAAATACACTAATGGGATTAACAATTACACAAGAAGCATTATCAAAAACGTTATATAGGTCTTCAGGAGGTGAGAGATGACCTTGGGAAAAGATCCTACAGCTGGCCCTGGTTCCTTGCCAAACTGCACAGGAATCTTGGCTTTCCATCAAGAAAAAGGGCCAAGAGGAGAAGAGCTCCACCAGCTAAGTTACTCTGAGAAGCCTTAAGAATATTATTTTAAAAGTGGTAATAATACCTTTCAGTTGACACATATTCCCAATTTTAAAATATCCCTCAGATACATTAAATACGCAAATTCAAGAACAATTTGTATAAACACATGTTTTTAAGAAAAACTACACATACTTTGGTGAAGGTACACTTTTTCTTCCTGAAAGGAATTCCTTGAAACTCTTAATACAAAAGGATGGGGGAGGAGAAGACTTTCACTTTACTGAAGTGATGAAGAATCCTAAATATGTGTACATTACCTGTTTCGAAAAATTTTCAAAAGGAGTTAGGTGAACAGCAGAACCAAGGATTAGCTTTCTTCTTGTTACGTCTTTGTAATATAAACTTCTAGGAAGAGATTTCAAATTGAGTAGCACAAGGATATGACAGCTAAAACAAAGAGGTAGTCCCCAAAAAGCAGAAGGGAGAAATAGAAGCAGATCTCAGCAGTGATGAATCCCCGCCTTTGAAAACAGAAGAGGGAGCTCTAATACTGTTAAGCTAGAAAAAGTATACTAACCAATCCGGTCCTGAAACCAAAGCGAATTTCATTAAAAAATTAGCATAAGAACTTCAAAACTTACCACACAAAGCTACAGTAACTAAGACTGTGTGGTACTGGCCTAAGACCAGACATACAGGTCAAGGGAACAGAATTCAGAGTCCAGATATAAATCCTTACATTTGTGGTCAACTGATTTTCAACAAGGATGACAAGACAATTCAATGAAAAAAGAACAGTCTTTTTGACAAATGGTGTTGAGATAACTGGATATCCACACACAAAAGAATGAAGTTAGAACACTATCTCACACCATATATAAAAAATAACTCAAGACTGGACCAGAGGCTTAAATGCAGAAGCTGTAAAACTCTTAGAACTCACTGGATTAGGCAATGGTTTCTTAGATAAGACCACAAAACCAAGCATAACAAAAGAAAAAATAAGTAAAGTGAACCATATCATTAATATACAACTCTTGAACTGCAAATTACACCCAAAAAGTAAAAACACAACCCACAGGAGTGAGGCAGGGGCAAAATGGGCAAATGGAGTCAAGTATATGGTCACATATGGAAACTAAACTTTTGGTAGTGAGCACACTGTAGTATATACACAAGTCAAACTATAATGTTGTACATATCGCACTTATAAATCAATGCTACTTGAAAAAAAAAACACAACCCACAGAATGAGAGAAAATGTATTTGAAAATTATATATCTGATAAAGACTTGTATCTAGAATATATAAAGAATTCTTAGAACTCAAGAGGACAAAAAAAAATTAAAAACATCAGCAATGGGTTTGAATAGACAGCTCTCAAAAGAAGATATACAAATGGCCAAGGTGCACAGGAAAAGATGCTCAACATCATTAGTCATTAAGGAAATGCAAAACAAAACTACAAGGAGATAGCCCTTCCTAACACTAGGGTGGCTATAATAGACAGACAAACAGTAACAAGTGTTGGTGAGGCTGTGGAGAAACTGGAACCTTCCAACAGGGCTGATGGGAATGTAAACTTGTACCATCACCTTGGAAAACACCTCAAAAGGTTAAACATTGAGTTAACAAACCACCAGCAACTTTACACCTGAGTACACACCCAAGAGAAATGGTAACATGTTCACACAAAACTGGTCATAAATGTTCACAGATGCATTATTCACTGTGGGCTTCCCTGATGGCTCAGTGGGTAAAGAATCCACCTGCAATGCAGAAGAGACAGGAGACATGTGTTCAATGCCTGGGTTGGGAAGATCCTCTGGAGAAGGAAATGGCAACCCACTCCAGTCTTCTTGCCTGGGAAATTCCACGGACAGAGGAGCCTGGTGGGCTACAGTCAATGGGGTCATAGAGTTGGACACAACCGAGCAACTAAGCACGCAAAAGTCTGACAACTGATGAACGCATAAATAAATAAAAATGGTATATCCACGCAATGGAATACAGGCATACCTTGTGGATTCGGTTCCAGACCACCACAACAGAGCAAGTATCAAAATAATGAGAGTTACACAAATTTCTTAGTTTCCCAGTACATATAAGTTACATTTATACTATAGTGTAGTGTATTAAGTGTACAACAGCATTGTGTCTAAAGAAATGTACATATCTTAACTTAAATCTCCGTTCAGTTCAGTCGCTTAGTCATGTCCAACTCTTTGCGACCCCATTGACTGCAGCACACCAGGCTTCCCTGTCCATTACCAACTCCGGGAGCTTGCTCAAACTCATGTCCATCGAGTGGGTGATGCCATCCAACCATCTCATCCTCTGTCGTCCCCTTCTCCTCCTGCCTTCAATCTTTCCCAGTGTCAGAGTCTTTTCCAATGAGTCAGTTCTTCGCATTGTGGCCGAAGTATTGGAGTTTCAGCTTCAGCATCAGTCCTTCCAATGAACACTGAGGACTGATTTCCTTTAGGATTGACTGGTTGGATCTCCTTGCAGTCCAAGGGACTCTCAAGAGTCTTATCCAACACCACAGTTCAAAAGCATCAATTCTTCGGCACTCAGCTTTCTTTATAGTCCAACTCTCACATCCATACATGACTACTGGAAAAACCATACCTTTGACTAGATGGACCTTTGTGGGCAAAGTAATGTCTCTGCTTTTTAATATGCTGTCTAGGTTGGTCATAGCTTTTCTTCCAAGGAGCAAACGTCTTTTAATTTCATGGCTGTAGTCACCATCTGCAGTGATTTTGGAGCCCAAAAAAATAAAGTCTGCACTGTTTCCGTTGTTTCCCCATCTATTTGCCATGAAGTAATGAAACCGGGTGCCATGACCTTAGTTTTCTGAATGTTGAGTTTTAAGCCAACTTTTTCACTCTCATTGTGTTCACTGCAGCATCATTCAATAGCCCAGATGTGGATACAACTTAAATGTCCATCAACAGATGACTGGGTAAAGAAAATGTGATATATACATAACAATGGAATACAGTATTCAGCCTTAAAAAGAAGGAAATCCTGTCATATGCCACAACATGGATGAACCTGGAGGAATCATGCTAAATGAAATAAGCCAATCACAGGAAAACGAATACTGCATGATTCCACTTTTATGAGGAATTGAAAGCAGTCAAACTCACAGAGGCAGAGAGCAGAGTGGTGGGCCCTGGTGGCTGGGGGAGGGCTGAGTGGGGTGTGTCGCTCTTTGATGAGAGATCTGCGGCGCAACTCTGCACAGTTAACAGCACGTTGTGCACTTAAAACATCTGTAGATCTTATGTTTAATGTTCTCACCACAATTTAAAAATGATCATTAGGAGACACATGGTGAAGTGTACACAAGACAGGGGTAGATTTCTGGGACATTCAACATGATACAGGGGGTGGAGGTGAGGGCAGGTAGGGTGTGGATGAGACAGGACGAGCCATGGTGTGATGGTTGGGAGGCAGTGTGACAGGTACGCAGGGATTCATTATTTTGTCTCTATCTGTGTAGATTGAAAATTTAGTCTAATAAAGAGTAATAATAAAATGATCTTTTTCTCTCTTATTTTATCCCAATGATTTCTCCCAAGGTATGCCTTTAAGAATGGGAATGACAAGATTCTTTTTGGTAAGTCCAGGGTTGTTTCCCAACACCAACAACCAATTCTCTGATTCCCCAGATACCAACAATTCAACTTAATTCTGACCCTAACTACTGAAGTCACAGTAGACCTGACAGTTTAAGGGCTCAGTCCTACAAGAGTGCGCCCTACTTTGGACACCACAAGTCCTGGGCCTCCCATACTTCTAACAGACCAGCTATAAATCAGAGGTTGATGATTCACTAGAATAGCTCAAAAAACTCAGGAACACTACTTTCTGTTACTGGTTAATTATAAAGGATACAAGTCAGAAACAGGCCAAAGGACAAGGCACACAGGATCAGGCATGGGAAGGGTCGCAGAGTTCCTTGCCTTCTCTGGGTTGGGAACCTTTCCAGTGCCGCATCGTGTTCACCAACGGTAACTCCATCATTTAGGGGTTTTCATAGAGGTTTCACTACGCGTGTTCAGTCGCTCAGTCATGTCCAACTATTTGTGATCCCACGGACTGCAGCCCATCAAGCTCCTCTGTTCATAGGATTTTCTAGGCAAGAATACTGGAGTGGGTTGCCATTTCCTTTTCCATTCACTATGCAGGTATGATTAATTGACTCAATCTCCAATCTCAAACTCACCCCTCCCTAGAGGTTTCAGGGGTAAGGCTCAAAGTTCCAAGCTTCTAATCAAGGATCAGTCTTTCAGGGAAACAGATCCCATCTGAAGCTCTCTGACTGCTCTTTTGCACACTAGTCATTCTTTATACTCTGGAGCATCCAAGAGTCTTAGGGGCTCTGTGCCAGGAAAGGGGACAAAGACCACATACACCTTGCCCTTTATGCCACGGACAGTAAGTAGACTATATTTATGAACACCACTCTGACACAGTAATGCCTCTTCTGGGATACTGTCATACAGAAATTAAAACTGCATTATAAAAAAGCATATGGGTACAAGGATGTTTACTGTGACACTGTTCACAGTGGGGAAAACGGAGATGATGGGAATATTCATCAACAGAGGAGGCACAACCAGACTAGCAGGTGTTTTCCAGCTTTTAAAAAGAATGCAAGATGCTAGGACCTCCCTGGCGGTCCAGTGGTTAAGACTCCATGCTTACACTGCAGAGGGCATGGGTTCCGGGGGCATGGGTTCAATCCTTGATTGGGGAAGTTCCACATGTCAAGCAGTGCAGCCAAAAAAAAAAAAAAAAAGAAATCTTATGGGACTTCCCTAGCTGTCCCTGGTCAGGGAACTAAGCTCCCACATGGCATGGCTAGAAAAAAAAAAAGACAGAAGAGAATATAAGACACTAACAATACCTTACCATAAGCCAGGTACTGTTGCACACACTTTAAATATATTAGTACACAGAACCCTCACAAAAGCTGTACAGTTATGACGTCCATTTTACAGAGAAAGGAATGGAGGGCTGGAGAGGTTAAGGAACCTGCCTAGAGTCACACAGCTCAGAAGCTGTAGAGCTGGGATTCAAACCAGATGGCTTGATTCCAAATCACACTCTTTAATCACAACTCAACACTGCTCTCAGTGTGTGAACTGGCAGGGCCATGTGTGACAAAACAGTTAAAAGCAGAAAGTATGCACAGATCCACCATCTCTATTTAAAAAAAAAACTCCAGCTCTGTGTGTGTGATTATGTCCAGAAATATATGTTAGAATAAAACCGAGCTGTTAATGCTGGCTACCTCAGGAAATAAATAACCTTTTTTACATTCACCTCTGAATAGCCTGACTTGTAATGAGAACATATTAATTTTCCAGCTCAGTCATATCCGACTTTTTGCAACCCCACTGTAGCCTGCCAGACTCCTCTGTCCACAGAATTCTCCAGGCAGGAATACTGGAGTGGGTGGCCATTCCCTTCTCCAGGGGATCTTCCCGATCCAGGTATCAAACCCAGGTCTCCTGCATTGTAGGCAGATTCCTTACCGTCTGAGCCACCAGGGAAGTCCAAAAAAAAGATCTAATGAAATATAAAAAGATGAGTGTAAGATGGGGAAGTATCGTCAGGACAGTCTTTCTCTCCGTTACCCATTTCTATTTATTCAAGTAAAAATTTATCATCTCCTGGGACTTCCCTGGAGGTCTAGCAGTTAAGAATCCACACTTGTCTATGCAGTGGGTCAACTAAGCCAGCACGCCGCAACTAGAAAAGCCCGCATGCCATAACTACTGAGCCCATGCGCTCAAGAGCCCGAGTGCCAGAACAAGAGAAGCCCACTCACCGAAGCTAGAGACAACCTGTGCACCACAACAAAGGCCCGGCGCAGCCAAAATTAGAAAAAATAAAACAATCGTCACTGAAAACGCAAATGGTGGAGGCGCTGGCTGGGGAGGGAATAGGCTGACAGGGCATGTGGTCACAAAAAATTTGGACTGGTGCTCTTTGATAACCTAGAGGAGTGGGCTGGGGAGGGAGGTGAGCGGGAGAGGACGTGGTATACCTATGGCTGATTCACGGTGATGTATGGCAGAAACCATTGCAATACTGTAAACTATATAATCATCCTCCAATTAAAAATAAAAGTTAAAAAAAAAAAATAAGAAAGCTTTGGATCCCAGTATGAAAGAAGGGACATGGGACTAACGGAGGAGGGGCTGGGCACAGGGGAGAGAAGGTTTAACTAAAAGGGTGGGAGACAAGGAAGAAAGGCAAGTTAGACACAGCAAATTTTGTCTATGTTATAGTTCTATTCAAATACATTCAGGAGCAAAACCAACTGCTGACTCATTTAGGGGGTTGCTATGGGAGTTCTGAGTCAATGGATGCATCAGTTGGTCATATTCTATAAAGCCAGTACACATACACCCCCACACACGTGCAAACACATACAAAGCTGCCTTCATCAAATCAAAGCCCTAAGAATTGAGAGCCTGGGCAGTAAGCGATGTTCTAAATGGCTGATATGGATACTAAGCATTACGGGAGTCAGAGAAGAAAGAGTGAATTATTCTGGAAAAGCTTCACTGCAGGGGTGGAATTTACACTGGACCTTGAAAGAAATGAGAGGCCAAAATAAGTACAAAAAATAGCACAAGCAAAAGCTCAGAGGTGAGAAAACACAAGGTGTACTTGGAACAAATAAATCAAACAACACCTCTTAAACAGAGAGCTTGAGAAGTGACAGTTGAGAGAAGTCATAACTATCAGACTAGGAGATCTAATCTAGGGGGACAATACAAGCTGATGCTAAAAGAACTGATTTGCTGCTTAACCTTTCCGAGCCTGTTTTCTCGTCTGTAAAACAGGAATTCTGTCTCTCATGTGTTGAGTATCTCTTATGATTAAGATATCGAGCTGGACACTGGGGGCTACAGCCATGTTCCCTACTTTCACGGAACTTATAATCTATGTGCATCCTCAAGGAGTAGCTTTAGATTAAATGAGATAGTGCAAAGTAAAGTGTTTCCTTCATGTCCAGAACACAAGTAAGTGTTCAAATCTCAACATGCTTGAGATCTATAAACACACAAGTCAAATTCCAAACAATCAGTCAAGGTTATGTGCTAGTAAAAGAGCTGCCAGAAGGATACAACGAGAGGAAGTTATCCTAAATTTCAGAACCGGGAAGTAACACCAAACAACTAATATGTCTTGCATTCTCTGTGCAAACCTATGTTTTAGGATTTTTAGTCTAGAAGCAGTTTGTAAGAGGGACTGGAGCTAGGGACACTAGATTAACCACGGTTAAAGTACAAAGTGAAACCACAAAGTAATAATCATTTTCTTCCTCAGCTCATGGAAGCAGAAGGCAAGTGACAGCAAGAGAACTGGGTTACAATATCTCAGGGTACAACAGTAAGGTGGTCAGTCGATTGATGTTGCCACCACGATCAGACACAAGTTCGCCTCTTACTGACATAAAAATTGAGCAACTCATTCTTAGAGCAAGTAACATCAGACTTTAAGTTAAATAAATCTACAAATGAGACACTCTACTTAAAGGACTAGCTACTGAACAGTTCTGAGGCAGTGACTTCAGATCAACATGAAACGTTAAAAGGCAGAAAGGAAGACACCGAGAACTACGCTCAAGCATCACTTACCTGCACAATGATGTAGATGCCGGAGGGGTTGCTTTGATGAAAGCTTCAGAGAAGCCCAGTAAAACAGACAGGGGAGACTGCTGATACTTTTTACATAAGAACTGGATAAAATCTGCCTGTTTTGTTTTTCATTATTGTTTTACTTTATTCTTTTAACAAAAATATACAATGTTTCACTAATTAGCATACAATTCCCCTTTGGGACTGTGCTAATCCATTCTCTTCCTAGTGCAGGTACATAAGAAGCCAAAGGAAACAAAAGCAATGCATGTTTGAGGAAAATATTCAAAACAGTTTGAAAATAAATGCCCAAAATAACAAAACTCCAAAATCCTTGAGATCTGAAGACATGCAAGTACAAATTCTAAGAGAAAAGGTTGTTTCCTCCATTGCCACCAAAGATCAAGAACATAGGAGTCATTCTATAGAATCTGTTATACAAAAATGTGGGGACAAGGGAGAGATTCTATACCAAGGAAAAAAGAGTGAAAGGCAAAGCAAACCATTCTGACAGTCATAGTGAAGGAATAAAAAAAAAAAAGGGCTTAGTCCAACTGATGAGGTTGGTAGAGAGGAGTCAAAGCCACCTACCAAGTTTTGAAGGTGGGAGAATAGAATACTCTAACAAAATAATTAGGCAGACACACTTTGAAGAAGACGGCACAGCTCAGTTTTAGACAAAATGAGTCTGACTGAGTGAAATGTCTAGAAGACATTTTCTAGAATTTTCTAGAAATGCATAACTAAAGCTCAGGGAAATGAGTTAGGGACGAGGCTAAAAACTCAGAAATCCATATATAGAGATAATAATTGAAGTCACTGAGTAGTTCTAATTCCCAAACTACCAAAATCTATTTTCCTCAAATCACTGCCCTAATGCAAACAAAACAACTGGATCCCACAACAAGATATGCCATGGGAAAGCACCCAGCCACAGTACAAAAAGCAGGGTGAGTTTCAGAGTGACCTGATCCACAGGGAGAGCATCCAGTACATCTACCTAGAGTCTGATGCAGAAAGGTAAACCTGCAGCTCTAAGTCTCATTACTAGAAATTAGAAAGGGGTTAGACTGTATGGCTTATGTACAGAGAACGATACAATTTCTCAACAAAGTAAATACAATCAGCTCTCCATTTTAAATTTAAGAACACACAGGTACATTCCATTCATAGCATCAGAATTTCCTAAGAATGATTAAATTGGGTACACGGGGATTTATTAGATATGTCTGAAATTTTCCATGATGAAAGGGTTACTTTTAACTTAAAAAAAAAAAAAATTTCCTAAGACTTAACAGGAGTAAAAACATATTTCTGTGTCTTTGAGCAGCTAAAGTCAATCTTCATGTGACTGAAAAGGCAGGAAGGACATGGCAGTTTCTTCCACCAGAGAAAGACATGATTAAGGATCTCCAAAAGGGCTCCTAACTTTCAGAAAGAGGCAAGAGAAAGACATGCAGTCTTCAGATACACAGTTGGACAGAAGTTAAATATAGAAGTGATGGTAGCTCAAATATAAATCGATGAAAAAGTAAAAATAAATAAATAAACTTACTCTTTTCAATGAGCTGGTCCTGAACTCCTGCCAAAGCACTCACTGCCTAAAAGAAAAAAACTTCCAGTTACCAAAAAAATTATTACCGGTCTCAGGAGAACACTCACAGACAGAAAGGAAGGAGACAACCAACTCACAGACAGACGGGCAAGGGAACACGCACAGAAATTTAACTGAGGGCTTCCTTAACAATGGGCCACAGAACGATCCTCCCCCCACCCCCACCTCACTTACAGCCGCTGAAGTAACTGAGGATTTACTGAAGAGCCGCTCTGCCTCCTTAAACTTCCGGTTCCTTCTATCATTTTTGCTATTGGAGTTTCTAAAACACACACAAGAAACTCATTGTTAAGCACCAAGCTACTCCTATGGCTCAAGCTGAGGACGCCCCAGGTCAAATATAAGAAAGTCTGTTTTTTTTTTTAAATTACCAAGTTCAATACGGAAACACCTCCACACCACTTGGATTGACCAAAACGACATTCATGCTGAGTGCCTATGTACATAGCAGTATTTTCCAATGTATGGTATGTGATCCACTGTGACACATGGGATTACTTCAGCTTTAGGTTCAGAGTCATTTTCATGTATTCATACTCTTGCCTGGAAAATCCCATGCACGGAGGAGCCTGGTAGGCGGCAGTCCACGGGGTCGCTAAGAGTCAGACACGACTGAGCGACTTCACTTTCACTTTTCCCTTTCATGCATTGGAGAAGGAAATGGCAACCCACTCCAGTGTTCTTGCCTGGAGAATCCCAGGGACGGGGGAGCCTGGTGGGCTGCCATCTATGGGGTCGCACAGGGTCGGACACGACTGAAGCGACTTAGCAGCAGCAGCAATATGTATTTAAATATGTATTTATTTTAATGCCTATTATTAAAAACATCTAGCACAGACTAGTGCTATGAAGTATCTCTGTTTAATAACCTGAATTTTAAAAATTTAAAGAAAGAACCAGGGTTCCTCAGAGAAATGACAGATGCTAGGCCTGGGACAAGAAAAGGACAAGGTGACAGAAAGCAACCAAGTGCTCAGATACCAGGGTCATGTCAAAGGATCGGCTTGGGGAGGCTCCCTCTGGCCACTCTGCGGACAAATTAAGCTTTCCTGGTGGCTCAGCTGGCAGAGTCTGACTGCAATGTGGAAGACCGGGGTTCGATCCCTGGGTCGGGAAGATCCCCTGGAGAAGGGAATGGCAACCTACGCTAGTATTCTTGCCTGGAGAATCCCATGGACAGAGGAGCCTGGCAGGCGAGAGTCCATAGAGTTGCAGAGTTGAACACAACTGAGTGACTAACAAGCATCAAAAACAATAATGCTGGGTGTGTTGGGGTGTGAAAAGTCAGTGGGCTGTAAATTCATGATTTATGTACTTCTTTGTATAGATTTCAATAAATGAATTTATACTAAATAATAAAATAAACCTCTAGCATAAAAAAGTGACAGTACTAGACCCCAATATACTGGGGTTTTGGGGGTTTTGCTTTGTTTTGTTTTTAAATCCATGCGTCTACAAGGATTCTAAAGAGAGAAAGAAAGACTGAAAAGGAAAGAAGATAAAAAGGGACGACTTTTCTTTCGGAATGCTAGCAGCAAATGTAAAAGGAACAGTAAAATTAGAATCATCATTTTGCAACCTCCATTATAATAACTGATTCAGAGAAGAATCAACAATGGACACTAAAACCAGTGACAAAAATTGGGGGAGTAGCATGTTCACACTTCTAAAAAAGTATAACCTCTGAAATTAATTGTTAATTATGAAGAGAAAAAAATAACTTTTGCAATTGTGAAATTACAGAATCAAACTTAGCAGCCAACAATGGGGCAATCTGTCATTATGAGCTGTCTGATAACACAACGGTAAACAGGGACTTCCCTGGAGGTCCAGTGGTTAAAACTCCATGCTTCCACTGCAGAAGCACAGGTTCAATCCCTGGTCAGGGAACTAAGATCCGGCATATGGCATGGGGCAGTCAAAAAAAGAAAAAACAACTTGGAGGTAAACAAGAGGTACACAAATCAGAAACGCAACATTTTTGCCAAAAATATTTAAAGGATCCCTCATGAAGTCACAACAAGAAAAACCTAGAATTTGTACATTCTACAAGATAATGTCATAAACAAGCTCACCACTGAAAAGGTTGGGAAGATCCTAAATTAAGAGACTAAAGACACAGAACAGCCAAATGCAATGCATAAACACTGCCCGGTTCAAAACAAGCTCACAATGCATTCTGGGGACCATCAGGGGAAATATGAATAAAGACTGTATGTTAGATAATACTATTGTTGTAGTGCTAATTTTCTAGGCATAATTGTGGTTACGTTAAGAAAGATGTTCTGGGCCTTCCCTGGCAGTCTAGTGGTTAAGACTTCACCTTCCAATGCAAGGGATGCAGGTTCATTCCCTGGCCAGGGAGCTAGGATCCCATATGCCTTGTGGCCGGAAAAGCAAAACATAAAACAGAAACAATATTCTAACAAATTCAATAAAGACTTTAAAAATGACCCACACCAAAAAAAAATTTAAAAAAAAAAAAAAAAAGAAAGAAAGATGTTCTTATTCTTAGGAGGTATCTGCTGACACAATTAGGGACGAAGTGTCACAAGATCTGCTTTTAACTTTTGAATGGTTTAGCAAAAAGTAGGTGAGAGTTGGACTATAAAGAAAGCTGAGCACAGAAGAATTGATGCTTTTGAACTGTGGTGTTGGAGAAGACTCCTGAGAGTCCCTTGGACTGCAAGGAGATCCAACCAGTCCATCATAAAGGAAATCAGTCCTGGGTGTTCATTGGAAGGGCTGATGTTGAAGCTGAAACTCCAATATTTTCGCCACCTGATTCAAAGAGCTGACTCATTTGAAAAGACTGATGTTGGGAAAGACTGAAGGTGGGAGGAGAAGGGGACGACAGAGGATGAGATGGTTGGATGGCATCACCAACTCAATGGACATGAGTTTGGGTAAACTCTGGGAGTTGGTGATGGACAGGGAGGTCTGGCATGCTGCGATTCATGGAGTTGCAAAGAGTCGGACACGACTGAGCAACTGAACTGAACTGATATATACATATATATGGAAGAAAGGGGAGATACAACTGCAGGGGGGTGGCATGAGGGAGATCTTTGTGGAGACAGAACAGTTCTATATCTTGACTGCAGTGGTGGTTACAGGAAGCTACCCACTTGATAAAATGACAGAACTACACATACACATTGTACCAATGTCAATTTCCTGGTTCTACCATTGTACTATATGGTTACATAAAACCCAACCACTGGGGAAAACTGAGTGAAGGGTATATGGAACCTCTCTGTATTGTTTTTTGCCTATGTATCTATAATTATTTCAAAAGAAATTTTTTTAAAGTATAGATATGGGGATGTATGGGCTTCCCTGGTGGCTCAGATGGTAAAGAACGTGCCTGTAATGCAGGAGACCAAGGCTCAGTCCCTGAGTCAGGAAGATCCCCTGGAGAAGGTAATGACTACCCACTCCAGTATTCTTGCCTGGAGAATCCCACGGACAGAGGAGCCTGGCGGGCTATAGTCCGTGTGGTCACAAAGAGTTAGACACCACTGAGCGACTAAGCAGGCATGCCTGCATAGGGGTGTGTGCTTATAAATTACAAAAAGAGAAGAGAGAGAAAGCAAACATGGCAACAAGCTAACAACTAGTGATCAGTGAAGGGTATCAAGAGATAATGAACTATTCTTTCAATTTTTCTCTAGATTCGAAAATTTTCAAAAAAATCTGAAAGTTTTTAAGAATAATATTACTAAAACAAACCATGGCACAGTTGGCATACAGGCAGGGCAAATCCTATGAGGGTGGAACTCTTGACTGATTAAAACGTACAAAATACCAAGAGGCATGCTGGTATATAAAGTATTATATGCTGTATTCCACTTAAGCCTCACACAACCCTGTGGCATTGGCCAGACTTCCCCTACTGTACAGATGTAGGATTTGTCCAGGGTTACTCAGTGAGTCAGGGGCTGAACCAGAGTCGAAGCTCAAATGCAGACCTCTGTCCGCCCCACCTTACTAATGCTTCCCTCCAAAGCTACTACCCAGGACATACATAGTCCTAATCACAAATACAGTTGTTATTGTTTAGTTGCAAGTCATGTCAGATGCTTTGAGACCCCATGGACTGCAGCACACCAGGCTCCTCAGTCCATGGGATTTTCCAGGTAAGAATACTGGAGTGGGTTGGCATTTCCTTCTCCAGGGAATCCTCCTGACCCAGGAAGGAACCCACATCTCCTGCATTGGCAGGTGGGTTCTTTACCACTGAGCCACCAGGGAAGCCCCAAACGCAAACATTACTAGGACACAAAGCAACACTGCTGCTGCTGCTGCTAAGTCGCTTCAGTCGTGTCCGACTCTGTGCGACCCCATAGACGGCAGCCCACCAGGCTCCACCGTCCCTGGGATTCTCCAGGCAAGAATACTGGAGTGGGGTGCCATTGCCTTCTCCGACAAAGCAACACTACAGGCCTGTAACTCACTTTTGGTTGGTCAGATACCGATCCCAGCCACGAATAATGTTGCCATACATCTGTGTGTCTTCCAGGTAGCTTCCTTCAAAAGCATAGATCTGTCTCTCCAAGTTTGCCAGTGTTTCCTGAGGTGAAAGACAAGGAAGCAGTTTATGCCTTTTACATGCAAGCATTAAGTCAGAGCAAACTGAAATCCTGGTATCAGGCTTAGAAATTCAAGTTCAACGACAGCGAGCCAGGCTTGTGGAGAGAGGGATGACATGGGCAGGAGCAGGCTGTTTCAGACAAGACAGTCTAGACCTGTCTTGCTGCGTGTCTTTAAGAATAAAATGAAGTAGAGTCTGTCCCCAGGAAAATGTACACCCAGGCAAAAGTCTGCATATACTCAGAGGCTTCGTGGAAACCCAGCTGTCAAGTAACTCCGCGGAGGAAGGTGAGCAGTCTCTCCTCCCACGCATAAAAGATACCGCTACCGGAGAAGGACGGGTGAGCAGCCTTCCAGCGCCAACTCGCTCCCCTCCCTGCAAGCTCCGAAAGGCCGCCTGCACTGGGCTGCCGGTTGCTATGGAAACCTGGAAGGGCAGCTTCAGGTAAGATGCGCCTCCCGGTGCTCAAGCCAAAAACGCAAGGGGAGGGAGGGCTTAGCCACTAGGGAGCAAGGAGCCCCGGGCGCGTGTCACAATTCCTAATTCCCTAGACTGAGTCCGCTCCCCCTCACCTGTCATCTTCTAAGATGTCCGCAAACACATCCCATGCCTGCCCATCAAAAGCCCCATCCAACGGATCTACTCCTACTCCCCGCAAAGACATTAACGCCCCTCCATCCTCCAAAGGTCAGAATGGATGTGTGGGTCTCCCCTCCCACATCCGTCTCCCACCCCCGCTCCCCAGAGCACACCGCCAAGCCCGAGCCGATCTCCTCCACCCTGCCGGCACGCTTGCCGCCCAATCGCTCCAAGAGCCCAGAGCCGCCCGCCCTCCTCCAGCCCGCGGAGCTCGCGGACCCTCGCCGCTGCAGGGCTCCCTCACGGAAGCCCCCACCCGCGGGCGCCATCCTCTCTCCACGCCTCCGCCAGCCTAGCCTCCCTCCCCCTCCCCCTCCCCCGCTCCGCGCCCCGCCCCCGGCTCCCGGCTCCAGATCCGCCCGGCCGGGAAGCCGAGGCGCCGGCGGGCCGCGCAATGCGCAGCCGTCCTCAGGCCGGCGGACTCCCAGCCGCCGCGCTGCGCCCGGGGAGTAACGAACGGCCCGGAGCGGCTGGGCCCGGGCCCGGAGACGGGGGCAGGCGCGGGGGCACCCACCCGGGCACCCCCGGTGCCGGCCCTCACCGCCAGCTCCTGCTTCCGCTTCACGAGCTCCGCCAGCTCCCGCCGGGTGTCGGGGATCTGCGGCGGCGCCGCCTTGTTGTGCATCGCCATGTTGGGCTGAGGCGGGCGGCGGCGGCGGCGCCAGGCTAGGGGCGGTCCCTTCACGCCACCGCCCGCCAGGGGGCGCCCGCCGCCACACTGCGCCTGCGCGCGCGGCTTCCGGAGGCGCGCTGGACACCCCTCGGAGCTCCCACCAGCGGGCTCCGCGCGCCCCTGCAGGAGGACCCCAGGGATGGCCTCTGCCCTAGGTCCCGGCCGCGTTGCGGCACTGCAGATTCTCCGTGTCCAAAATAAGACTTCTCGGAAGTCTCGTCAGTGAATGACTTTTAGTGTCCGCGGAATTACTTGAGTCAGAAACCTGTGTACCGGCCTCACCCTTCTTCACCCCCTTAATCCGATCCAAAACCAAGTCCTGAGGCTTGACTCCAGCAGAGCTCTCAAATCTGTTTTCTTTTGTCTGCCACCTCCCTCATTCATCCTGGCTCTCATTTTTGGAGACATTATTCCAACAGCCTCCTGTTTCTATCCTTAGCTCCATTTAATCCATTATCCAAAGTGGTGCCAGGATGATTTGTTTTTAGAAAACAAATGTGTCACCTTCCGGGTAAAAACCTTTCAGTTCAGTTCAGTCACTCAGTCGCGTCGGACTCTTTGCGACCCCATGAATCACAGCACGCCAGGCCTCCCTGTCCATCACCAGCTCCGAGTCCACCCAAACCCATGTCCATCGAGTCGGTGATGCCATCCAGCCATCTTATCCTCTGTCGTCCCCTTCTCCTGCCCTCAATCTTTCCCAGCATCAGGGTCTTTTCCAATGAGCCAGCTCTTCGCATCAAGTGGCCAAAGTACTGGAGTTTCAGCTTCGACATCAGTCCTTCCAGTGAACATCCAGGACTGATATCCTTTAGGATGGACTGGTTGGATCTCCTTGCAGTCCAAGGGACTCTCAAGAGTCTTCTCCAAAAGCATCAATTCTTCGGCGCTCAGCTTTCTTCACCGTCCAACTCTCACATCCATACATGACCACTGGAAAAACTATAGCCTTGACTAGATGGACCTTTGTTGGCAAAGTAATGTCTCTGCTTTTTTTTAAATAAATTTATTTATTTTAGTTAGGGGCTAATTACTTTACAATATTGTAGTGGTTTTTGCCATACACTGACATGAATCAGCCATGGGTTTACATGTGTTCCCCATCCTAAACCCCTCTCCCACCTCCCTCCCCATCCCATCCCTCTGGGTCATCCCATTGCCCCAGCCCTGAGCGTTTGTCTCATGCATCGAACCTGGAATGGTGTTCTGTTTCACATATGATAATATACATGTTTCAGTGCTATTCTCTGAGAATGTCCCACCCTCACCTTCTCCCTCAGAGTCCATAAGACTGTTCTATGCATCTGTGTCTCTTATTCTGTCTCGCATATAGGGTTATCGTTACCATCTTTCAAATTCCATATATATGCATTAGTATACTGTATTGGTGTCGCTGCTTTTTACTATGCTATCTAGGTTGGTCATAACTTTCCTTCCAAGGAGCAAGCATCTTTTAATTTCATGGCTGCAATGACCATCTGCAGTGATTTTGGAGCCCATAAAAATAAAGTCAGCCACTGTTTCCACTGTTGCCCCATCTATCTGCCATGAAGTGATGGAACTGGATGTCATGATCTTAGTTTTCTGAGTCTTGAGCTTTAAGCCAACTTTTTCACTCTCCACTTTCACTTTCATCAAGAGGCTCTTTAGTTCTTCACTTTCTGCCATAAGGGTGGTGTCATCTGCATATCTGAGGTTATTGATATTTCTCCCAGCAATCTTGATTCCAGCTTGTGCTTCCTCCAGCCCAGTGTTTCTCATGATGTACTTGCATATAAGTTAAATAAGCAGGGTGACAATATACAGCCTTGACGTACTCCTTTTCCTATTTGGAACCAGTCTGTTGTTCCATGTCCAGTTCTAACTGTTGCTTCCTGATCTGCATACAGGTTTCTCAAGAGGCAGGTCAGGTGGTCTGGTATTCCCTTCTCTTTCAGAATTTTCCACAGTTTATTGTGATCCACACAGTCAAAGGCTTTGGCGTAGTCAATAAAGCAGAAATAGATGCTTTTCTGGTACTCTCTTGCTTTTTCGATGATCCAGCGGATGTTGGCAATTTGATCTCTGGTTCCTCTGCCTTTTCTAAAACCAGCTTGAACATCTGGAAGTTCACGGTTCACGCGCTGCTGAAGCCTGGCTTGGAGAATTTCGAGCATTACTTTACTAGAGTGTGAGATGAGTGCAATTGTGCGGTAGTTTGAGCATTCTTTGGCATTGCCTTTGTTTGGGATTGGAATGAAAACTGACCTTTTCCAGTCTCAGTATTCTTGCCTTGAGGGCCCCATGAACAGTATGAAAAACCTTTCAGTGGCTCCCTCTTGCCCTTTAGAGAGACAAGTGTGTGTGGTGGTTAAGGGCACAAACGAGCCAGAACAGACACCTGGCTGGTGGCAGAAATGGAGGAGGAGGGACAAAGCTGAGGTCCGGAAGATGATGACTCTGTGCGTTTTCAGACAGGAGACAAATTTAGGGTTACCAAAGGGGGGAGGGGGCAAGGAATAAATTAGGAGTCTAGGATTAATATATAGGCACTACTATATATAATATAGATAACCAACAAGGACCTACTCTATAGCACAGGAAACAATACTCATTATATTGTAATAACTTATAAAGGAAAAGGATCTGAAAAAGATTTTATATATGTGAATCGCTTTTCTCTATACTTGAAAGTAATACAACATTGTGAATCAACTGCACTTCAATAAAAAATTAAAATTTAAAAAATCCTGCCTCTACCATTGATGCGGCTGTGCCACCTTGAGCAGGTGGCTAAATTTCACTTGCCTCAATTTCCTCATCTGTGTAATGGACGTAATAATAGTGCACACCTAATACAACTGCAGTAAGTCTAACGTTGTTATGGAAAGCTTGGCCTCTCCATACACTAGTGCCAAATCCAATCTTGGAGACAGAGTTTTGAGTGAAGTAGAAAAGGATAGCTCTATCACTTTGCCAGGCAAAAGGAGACAAACTGGGCTTCTGTCTCAAAAAACTATGTGTTCCAACCTGGGAGGATGTGATGAAGGGTTTTATAACAATAATTCAAAACTACTCTCTAATTGTGGTGCTAAGCCTTCTCCTTGTGGTGGCTCCTCTTGTTGCGGAGCACAGGCTCTAGAGAGTTCAAGTTTCACTAGTCACAGCATGTGGGCTCAGTAGCTGTGGCTCCTGGGCTCTAGAACACGGGCTCAGCAGTTGAGGCACATGGACTTAGCTGTCCTGCAGCATGTGAAATCTTCGTGGACCAGCGATGGAATCCGTATCTCCTGCATGTTGAGGCAGTCTGAGCATAGGTTGGTAAAGAATTTCCAGACACACAGCATTCCAGCAGGGAGCGACTTTATTAAGAACAAAGAGCAGAGATAAAGTGGGCACTGAGAGTGTTGTGGGCCAACCTCCTGACAGACCAGGGAGAGCTGACAGTTTCTGTGGGTTAACAGCCAATTTTTGTAGCCTCAAGCCAAAGAAAATGCCTGCTGGAAGGTTGGTGTTAGGAGATTGGTTGGGGTGCTATAGGGTATTTACTAAAGTGGGCATTTTTGCCTAACTGGGAGTCAGGAAGTCAGGGGGGCTTTTGGAAACAAAAGTGGCTCAGTTACAAAGGGGCTCAGTCAGCTTCAGAGGTGACCTTGGTTCTGAGCTCCGCTTCTGTGGCCTTTGGGGCAGGACTCAACACTGCATTGGCAGGCAGGTTCTTTATCACTGAGCCACCAGGGAAGCCTCTATTTATTTATTTTTGGTTGCACTGGGTCTTTTGTTGCTGCAGAGGGCTTTCTCTAGTTCCAGTGAGCGGGAGCTACTCTTACTTGCAAGTACACAGACTTCTCATTGCAGTGGCTTCTCCTTCTTGCCGAGTGCAGGCTTCATAGTTTGGGCTCACAGGCTCTAGAGCATGGGCTCAGTAGTTGTGGCACACAGGCTTAGTTGCTCTGTGGCAATGTTCAAATCCTCCATTGGGACTTTTTTAAATAGACAATCATTTCATCTGCAAATAGGCAAGTTTTTTTTTTTCCCCTTTCCAATCTATGTGCTTTCTATTTCCTTTTCTTGTCTTACTGCGTTGGCTAGGCTTCCAGTACTCTGTTGAAAAAGAATGGCTAGAGCAGATATCCTTGACTTGTTCCTTAAGAGAAAGGTGTTCAGTCTGATCAAGTTGAGGAAGTTCCCCTGTATTTCTGGTTTACTGATAGTTTTTTATCATAAATGGGTGTTGAGGTACTTTTCTGGGGGTCCAGTAGCTAAGAATCTACCTACCAATGCAGGAAACACAGGTTTGATCTCTGGTCTGGGATGATTCCACTTGCCAAGGGGTAACTAAGCCCATGCCCTGTAACTACTGAGCTTGCGTACTCTAGAACCCATGCCACACACAAGAGAAACCCTTGTTCCACAACAAAACAGCCCATGCGCAGCAATGAAAACCCAGGCAGCCAAAGAATGGGTGTTGAATTTTGTTATTCAAAATTAATTGACATGATTATATGATTTTTATTTATCTTTAGCTTCTTGATACAGTAGATTACTACATCAATATATTTTCAAATGTTAAATCAATTCATTTTCACATGTTGAGCCAGCCTTACATATCTAGAACCCTTGGCCATCTTGCATAATTCTTATTATGTATTGCTAGATTCAATTTGCTAATATTTTACTGAAGATTTTAGTAGCTAAGTTCATGGGATATTGGTCTGTAGTTTTTTGTTTTGTACTGTCCAGTCTGGTTTTCATACCAAAACAATAATGGCATTATAAAGTGAGCTGAGAGGTATTCCCTACTTTTCTAATTTCTGGAGATTGTATAGAATGGTGCTAACTTCTCTTGTAATGACTGGTAGAATACTTCAATGAAACTTATCACCAACTGGGCCTGGATATTATTTTTTTGAAGTTTTTAATTACAAATTCAATTTTTAAAATAGTTACAGGATTATTCAGATGATATATTTCATATCAGGTGAATTTTGGTATTTTATGGGTTTTGAGGAATTGATCCGTTTTCTCTAAGTTGTTAAATTTACGTGCATGGATAATTTCTTTTGACCTATCTTCCAGTTCACTAATTCTCCCTGAAGCTTCTGTTAAAAGAGTTCGTTGATTGATTTAGTTATTATATTTTTCATTTCTAAAAACGTTCTAGTTGGTCTTTTGAATAACTCTCATTTCACTCATTGCCATTTCTTGTTCCCTGTGGGTATTTTTAAGTTTGTCATGTATTTCTTTGAAAATAGCAACCATGAACATTTTATATATATTACCTTGAATTCAAGTATCTGAAGCCTTTGACAATCAGTTTATTTTATCCATTATTTCTGTTGGCGATAATCTTTACTTGTATACTTTAAAAAATAATTGGTTCTTTGCAGAGTAAGATGTGGAAATAACTGGAGGGGAGATAAAATATTTCTTCCTCCAAAGACTAATTTCATTTATCTATTTATATCAGACATCTGGAGGCACAAATAGTACAGGGTTGTTTTCTTTTCTTTTCTTCTTTTTTTCCTTTGTGTTTAGTACAGGGTCATCTTAGGCCAAGTTCAAGACTTGAGGTTTTCTGAGCTCCCAGCCTGCAAATCCCTGGGAGGATTCAATTTCTGACCCACTCTTTTATTCTGAAAGATATAGCCCTTTGGTGTGCCAGCTTTTTGTTGGAAAGCGGTTCTATGATTCATTGTATGTGTGCTTTGGGTTTTGATTTTTGTCCCATTCAATCCAGGGTAAAGTCTGATATGCTAGAATCGAATATGGTTTGCCTTTATATTGAAAGTGGTTTCCAGGTATCTGTGCTCCATTTCTCTCTGGATTATTATCTTCACTTTGGGCTTGATGACTCTACTTGTCAGTTCCTGGATGCCTTAAGAAATTTTTTTTAAGTTTTATTATTTTTTTATTTTTATTTTTCATTAGTTTATTTATTTTTTTTTTGGCTGCACTGGGTCTTGGTGGCTGTGCACAGGATTTCTATAGTTGTGAGTAGGGCATACTCTCTACTAGCAGTGCATGGGCCTCTAATTGTGGTTGCTTCTCTTGTTCGCAGAGCACAGGCTCTAGAGCACTGACTCAGCAGTTATGTCCTCGGGCTTAGTTGCCCCTTGGTACATTGGATCTTCCCAGACCAGGGATTGAACCTATGTCCCCTGCATTGGCTGGCAGATTCCTAACTGCTAGACTTCAAGGGAAGCCCAAGAGATTTTTTTAATTTATCTTTTATTCAGAAATTTTATCTGTTTTCAGCAGGAGGATTCATAAAAATAACTTAGGCAGTCATTAATAGAAACCAGAAGTCTCAATCACCTTCTTTCCCCTACTGAACTTTAAGTGCTTCCAAAGCCTCATTGAACACCTTAGGCATTTCTGAGTGCTAGTCTCTGTCTAGAAATTGCTGGTGTTGTTCAGTCATGTCCGACACTTTGCATCCCCATGGACTGCAGCATGCCAGGCCTCCCTGTCCTTCACTATCTCCCAGAGTTTGCTCAAACTCATGTCTATTGAGTCAATGATGCCATCCAACCATCTCATCCTCTGTTGCCCCCTTTGCCTCCTGCCTTCAGTCTTTCCCATCAGGGTCTTTTCCAATGAGTCAGCTCTTCACATCAAGTCTAGAAATTATTTTCCTGTTTTGGTGTCTGCAAAATGTAATGATAACAGAAGCCCTACTCATAAGGTTATGTGGAGGAAATGAGTTAATGTATGTGCTTGTTGTGCACATGTTAAATGCTCCATCTAGTCAAGGCTATGGTTTTTCCAGTAGTCATGTATAGATGTGAGAGCTGGACCATAAAGAAGGCTGAGCACCGAAGAAGTGATGCTTTCGAACTGTGGTGTTGGAGAAGACTCTTGAGAGTCCCTTGGACAGCAAGGAGATCAAACCAGTCAATCTAAAAGGAAATCAACCCTGAATATTGATTGGAAGGACTGACGCTGAAGCTGAAACTCCAATACTTTGGCCACCTGATGCAAAGAGCCAGCTTATTGGAAAAGACCCTGATGCTGGGAAAGACTGAAGGCTGGAGAAGGCGGCAACAAAGGATAAGGTGGTTGGATGGCATCATCGGCTCAATGGACATGAGTTTGAACAAACTCCAGGAGATGGTGAAGGACAGGGAAGCTTGGCATGCTGCAGTCCATGGGGTGGCAAAGAGTTGGACACGACAGAGACTGAACAGCAACAACACACATGCAAATATATATATATACACATGTATATATATAATCTTTTTCAGATTATTTTCCCTTATAGGTTATTACAAAATATTGAGTATAGTTCCCTGTGCTATACATTAGGTCCCTGTTGGTTACCTATTTTATATGTGTGTGTGTACAATTGAATCACTGTGCTGTACACCTGAAATTAACAATGTAAATCAAATACACTTCAACCAAATAAAAACTAAAAACAAATACCATCTCTTGTACAAGGTACAGGGCACCTCCAAATCACTGCTCCGTTTCTAACTCAGCTGTACACCAATTGCTAGCACAGTAATTTTATGCAATCATTGATTGGATTAATTCACTTTAACTTTAGTGTAAAAGTGTGAAAGTGTCACTCAGTAGTGTCCAACTCTTTGTGACCCCATGGACTGTAGCCCACCAGGCTCCTCTATGCATGGAATTCTCCAGGCAAGAATACTGTAGTGGGTAGCCACTGCCTTCTCCATGGGATTTTCCCAGTCCAGGAATCGAACCTGCGTTTCCTGCACTGCAGGTGGTTCTTTACTGCAGCCACCAGGGAAGCCCCAACTTTAGAGTAATATAAACAAATCAACTGTCTTTTAAAATTGTCTCCCACTTGATAAATATACTGGAAAGTTGACCCAGGAGACTGAATGAAGCTTTAAATTCCAAACCTTTGATTTAATCAAGTAGCCCTTTTACCTGATATAAACTCATACATCCAGGAACCTTGAGGGTCCAGAACATTCTCTCACAAGCAGGAATTACTGGTGTGTTATGTGCGTGTCACACTTAAACTCTGATTAATGTAGCATCATTTCATTCCTCTCATCAACTACTAATTTCCACAAATGGAGGGGTGTTAACAAATACAGCCATGCGTGCACACTAAAATAAACTCAAAATGGATTAAAGATCTAAACGTAAGACCAGAAACTATAAAACTCCTAGAGGAAAACACAGGCAAAACACTCTCGGACATAAATCACAGCAGGATCCTCTATGACCCACCTCCCAGAGTAATGGAAATAAAAGCAAAAATAAACAAATGGGACCTAGTTAAACTTGAAAGCTTTTGCACAATGAAGGAAACTATAAGCAAGGTGAAAAGACAGCCTTCAGAATGGAAGAAAATAGCAAACGAAGCAACTGACAAAGAATTAATCTCAAAAATATACAAGCAGCTCCTGCAGCTCAATTCCAGAAAAATAAACGGCCTAATCAAAAATGCGCCAAAGAACTAAACAGACATTTCTCCAAAAGAAGACATAGGGATGGCTAACAAACACATGAAAAGATGCTCAACATCACTCATTATCAGAGAAATGCAAATCAAAACCACAATGAGGTACCATCTCACGCTGGTCAGAATGGCTGCTTTCCAAAAGTCTACAAACAATAAATGCTGGAGAGGGTGTGGAGAAAAGGGAACCCTCTTACACTGTTGGTGGGAATGCAAACTAGTACAGCCACTATGGAGAACAGTGTGGATATTCCTTAAAAAACTGGAAATAGAACTGCCACGTGACCCAGCAATCCCACTGCTGGGCATATACACCGAGAAAACCAGAAATGAAAGAGACACGTGTACCCCAGTGTTCATCGCAGCACTGTTTATAATAGCCAGGACATGGAAGCAACCTAGATGTCCACTGGCAGACGAATGGATAAGAAAGCTGTAGTACATATACACAATGGAGTATTACTCAGCCATTAAAAAGAATACATTTGAATCAGTTCTAATGAGGTGGATGAAACTGGAGCCTATTATACAGAGTGAAGTAAGTCAGAAAGAAAAGCACCAATACAGTATATTAACACATATATATGGAATTTAGAAATATGGTAACAATGACCCTATATGTGAGATAGCAAAAGAGACACAAATGTAAAGAACAGACTTTTGGACTCTGTGGGGGAAGGCGAGGGTGGGATGATTTGAGAGACTAGCATTGAAACATGTATATTATCATATGTGAAACAGATTGCCAGTCCAGGTTCGATGCATGAGACAGGGTGCTCAGGGCTGGTGCACTGGGACGACCCTGAGGGATGGGATGGCGAGGGAGGTGGGAGGGGAGTGCAGATAGGGACACACGTACATCCATGGCTGATTCATGTCAATGTATGGCAAAACCCACTACAATACTGTAAAGTAATTAGCCTCCAATTAAAATAAATAAATTTAAAAAATAAATAAAATACTAAAAAATATATAACCATGTGTGTACCATATAAAATCATAATTATATATAATAACATATATATAACTTCTAAGCCTTTAAAAACCAAGCTATACTGTGGCACCTCAGTACAATAATACAAAAAAATTTTTTAAAGTTTTTAGATACATGCGTATGTATCACTGAATCACTTTGCTGTGCACCTGAAATGATCATAACATTGTTAATCATCTATACTTCAAAATAAAGTAAAAAGTTAAATTTTTCCCAGTTATCTGAATTGATTACTCTGCTTTCCCTTATCATCAGGATACAAAGAGTATTTAAAATTTAAATACTTTTAAACTCTTAAATAAGTAAGAGTATTTAAAAATACAATAAGCGAATTCTCTGGCAGTCCAGTGGTTAGGACTCTGCCCTTCCAATGTAGGGGGCACAGGTTCTATCTCTGGTCAGGGAACTAAGATCCCCCATGCTGTGCTGCACGGTGGGGGAAAAAGTTTTATCACTGGTTACACTTAACGAGCTATTCTTTATCAGCATCAGAAAGAGGAAACTAGATGATTGGAAGGAGGCTTATGGGGAAAATCTGAAGATTCTGTCCCATACCTCAGCAGAACTACGGACCACAGAGGATTTGGAGGAGGGGCTCAGAAGCACAGAGCTGTTCTGCAGATGGCTCGATTTTGACAGCTATGACCTGCACACAAGGCAGCCAGGGTGGAGAAAGGGTGGGGAGTAAAGCAGTTGCCAACAGCTAAAATGAACATGAGTTTCTAAGCAACGAATTAATTCAAGAAGAAAACTTTAGAATTGGGACCTCCCTGGTGGTCCATATTCCAATGCAGGGGTGACAGGTTCCATCCCTGGTCGGGGAACTAAGATCCCACAATGCTACACCTCAGTTAGGGAGCTCACACTAGAAACTTGGCGCTGCAATGAAAATCCCACGTGCCCAAACTGAGACCCAGCCAAAACTAAGTTGTGTGTTTTTTTCTTTTTTTAAAGAAACCTTTAGGATTAACTCATCAACTTTGGATGAGAAGTCTACTTGGTGATACCCGGCCTGGCCTCAGGGACTACTCAGAGATGAGTAGTTTTTTTCTTTGATTCTCTTAAAAAAATGTGAGTGTGGGCGGGAAACACCGTCCCATATATTTGGCATGAAAAATCTCTTAATCCAGGAAGCAAAAGTTAACTATACAGCTGGCAGCTCTAACTGAAAAATATAGGCAAAGTGGTCGTCTCTCAGTGTCCACCAGGATGGTGCATGAAGTCAAGCCAAGAGCTGCCAGGAAGCAGGATAGTTGCACAAACTGAACAAGGAGGCCCTGGAATGAGATGCCAGGTAAGTACCTCATAAGAGAAAACCATTCATCTGGATCAAGAGAAAAACTCATCCAAACATAACCTTTTAGACATCCACGTATATAATATGCACATCCATGGGCCAAATTAGAGCACTTTGGGTGAGGATGCTAATTGCTCTTACATTGTTTCTTCCCTCAGGTAAGCTTCTACCTAATTAACCCTTAAGTATTCACTCTTCCAAGGGGACCTTTTTTTTTTTTTTTAGTTCTTGCTCCAAGGCATGTGAGATCTTTACTGTGCCCATCTTTGCATGAAATGTTGCTTTGAGATCTCCCATTTTCTTGGAGATCTCCAGATTTCATGCAAAGATGGGCACAGTAAAGGACAGAAACGGTGAAAACCTATAGAAGCAGAAGAGATCAAGAAGAGATAGCAAGAATACACAGAGGAACTGTACAAAAAAGATCTTAATGACCCTGATAACCACAGTGGTGTGGTCATTCACCTAGAGTCAGACATCCAGGAGTGTGAAGTCAAGTGGGCCTTAGGAAGTACTGCTGCCAATAAAGCTAGTGGAGGCAATGAAATTCCAGCAGAGCTATTTAAAATCCTAAAAGATGATTCTCTTAAAGTGCTACACTCAATATGTCAGCAAATTTGGACTGGAAATTTGGAGGTTGCAGTGGCTACAGGACTGGAAAAGGTCAATCTTCATCCCAATTCCCAAGAAGGGCGGTACTACTGGACAGTTGCACTCACTTCCCACGCCAGTAAGGTTATGCTCAAAATCCTTCAAGCTAGGTTTTAGCAGTACGTGAACTGAGAACTTCTAGACGTCCAAGCTGGGTTTAGAAAAGACAGAGAAACCAGAGAGCAAATTGCCAACATTCACTGCATCATACAGAAAGCAAAGGAATCCCAAAAAAACATCTACTTCTGTTTCATTGACTACAGTAAAGTCTTTGACTGTGTGGATCATAACAAACTGTGGGAAACTCTTTCATCTTACCTGTCTCCTGAGAAACCTGTATGTGGGTCAAGAAGCAACAGTTAGAACCTTATATGGAGCAACCGACTGGTTCAAAATTGAGAAAGGACAAGGTTTATTTGTCACCCTGTTTATTTAACTTATATGCAGAGTGCGTCATGCAAGATGCCGGGCTGGATGAGTTACAAGCTAGAATCAAGGTTTCTTGGAGAAATATCAACAACCTCAGATATGCAGATGCACACCACTTCAATGGCAGAAAGCAAAGAGGAACTAAAGAGCCTCTTGATGAGGGTGAAAGAGAAGAGTGAAAAAGCGGGCTTAAAACTCAGTATTAAAAAAGCTAAGATCACAGCATTCAATCCCATGACTTCATGGCAATTAAAAGGGGAAAGGGTGGAAGCGGTGACAAGATTTTATTTTCTTGAGCTCTAAAATCACTGCCATGAAGTAGATGATTGCTTCTCAGAAGAAAAGTTACGACAAACCTAGACAGCATATTTAAAAAGCAAAGACATCACTTTGCTGACAAAGGTCCATATTGTCAAGGCTATGGTCTTTCCAGTAGTCATGTACGGATGTGCAAGTTGGACCATAAAGAAGGCAGAGTGCCAAAGAATTGATGCTTTTGAACTGTGGTGCTGGAGAAGACTCTTGAGAGTCCCTTGGGCTGCAAGGAGATCAAACCAGTCAATCCGAAAGGAAGTCAATCCTGAGTATTCATTGGAGGGACTGATGCTGAGGCTGAAGCTCCAATACTTTGTCCACCTGATGTGAAGAGCCAACTCATTGGAAAAGACCCTGATGCTGAGAAAGACTGAAGGCAGAAGAAGAGGGAGACAGAGGATGAAATGATTGGACGGCATCACCAATTCAATGGACGTGAACTTGGGCAAACTCTGGGAGATGTTGAGGGGCAGGGAGGCCTGCAGTGCTGCAGTCCATGGGGTTGCAAAGAATTGGACACGACTTGGTGACTGAACAACAATGTGGGACCTTAGTTCCCCCACCAGGGGTAGAACACGTACTCCCTGTAGTGGACAGGAGAGTCCTAACCACTGGACTCCCAGTGAAGTCTCCAAAGGGGATCTTTTCATTTCTTTTGAATAAAACTAGTCAACTGCTCCTCCCCACACTAGGTACTAGTCAACATTTAATGTTGAGTACATAAAGGTATGAGACCTCAATGGAGAAACAATGGTAAGCAACATCAGCTAATGTTAATGTTGTCTAGTCACTAAGTCACTTGTGTCCCGACTCTTTTGCAACCCCATGGACTCTATAGCCTGCCAGGCTCCTCTGTCCATGGGATTTTCCAGGCAAGAATACTTGAGTGGGTTGCCATTTCCTTCTACAGGTGATCTTCCCAACACAGGGATGGAATGCGAGTTTCCTGCATTGGCAGGTGAATTCTTTTACCACTAAGCCTCCAGAGAAGCCCAATAATATCACTAGTTTCCACCCCAGAGGACCAGCTAGCAGCAGCACTGACTGCATCATCTCTCCTTCCCATCTCATACCATCACCACCTGAGGGTGAGGAAGGAGGGACACGTGTCAACTGGTATGAGGCCCACGACGGATAACCTGCCCCAACTCTGACTCTTCTGGGAAGGAAAACCCCTTCACTGCCAACTCAGAAAGCACTGCTGCTTCATCAGGACCACCACTCAAGTCGCTGAGATGTGAAGATCTGGATTGCAGGGCAGGTGTGGGCCCTATCACTCCCATGACACCCTCCACAACTGTCGACTTCTACTCCCACAATACTGATTCAAAGATTTCCTTAGCACCAAAATATACCTGTGAACACAAGGTCTTCTGTGCTAGCAAAGAAGTACATTTTGAAAGCGGGCTATATTTACAAATTTTATTATTTTTTATTCCAAAAATACATATAAATGAAAACCTGCTCCTCAAATGCAGGGAGGCCTTTGCCTATAATATTGTATTACATTTACGTCACAAAACATTCTCATAGGAAAATCAGTATGCAGCTCTTTCACACACAATTTTTTAAGTATGTACATATATACATACCCACAACAGATGTAAGCAGTTGTGACTTTTCTACTTACACATAGTCCTCTGGTGGAAAATGAGAAAACCAGGCAATTCCCACACTTTCCAGCCTTGGGAAGGTAAATACAACCTCTCTGAATGTTGTTTTAAAAAGATGAAACATGTAAACCACACAACCGTCTTTTGACATGTATATGTTGTTAGAATAAAGCAAAGACCCTGCCACATAAATGACTGTTTCTCTCAAAGAACAGAGATAACCTCTAAAAAATGTGAAGTTGAAGAACAGCTACGATGATCAAAATTGTTCTGTACAAGTTCCGAGGAGAAATCAGAGTTCTCTCCCAGGAAACAGATCCATGACCCATTTCAGCCTCCTGTGACATGTAATCAGCACCCACTGGCAATGGCCATGGTCCTCCTGTAGACTCGTGAGCTTAAGCAGGCTCCATAATGTATCTGTTTGAGTCCAACAGTCAGTAATGAGGTCATGTGGTAAATCCCACCCACCCACCCAAACCAACGAAGTGCAAAATCAATTTCTATGACTCAAGAGCTCAACCAGGTCAAAGCTTTGGTATGTTCTGGAGGCTATTTTGGTGATAACCAAAGCTTAGTAAGATTCTCTGTTCAGGGGTTTGCCCCCGAGATAAAAACAAACCCGGTCCACAAAGCTTGACAACTATATAAATAAAGTAACTGTACAAAGAAAACAACCCACAATTCCCCCTTAACCAAGGGCTTATAGTTTCCTAGGCAGCAGTTCTGAAAGCACCAACTCAAGCCATGATGCTTCTACTAAAACACGATGTGTTGGTGAGACTGTTCGGAAAATAAATGCCCACAGGCATGTGGCCAACGTGTCACAGAAAGAAGTTCAACCAAACATTAAGTCATTTTTTTTTCACACTGAAACATAAGCTGGTCAGCAACAGAAGAAAGACTTAAGGCAGTAAGAGGCATTACAGAGAGCACTGGTGCTCCGTGAGTCAGTCCCAAAGCCTTCGCACACGGAAAAGGTCTCTCGAGCGTCTGGGTTGTCTTCAGTTTGCTAGCTGTCAGACACCTCCTCCTCTTCCTCGTCATCCTCGTCTTCTTTCCTGTCTACTTCAGAGGTGTCAGAGGACTCGTGGAGCAGAACATACTCTCTACTGCTGAACCCAAACTTAAGGACATCCTTTTCCTTCAGTTCATAGTATCTCTGTGGCTCAATTCGCTTGTTGTTCAGGAACGTTCCGTTGCCTGAGCCAAGGTCAATGATGTAGGGCTTCACCCTGCGGCCAACTGTCCCATCAGCACGGGTATATTCCACAAGCCTAGCGGAGGTAAAGTAGAGAAATCTGTGAGGGAAATCCAGCCTCAGATCCTCCAACTCTTTGCTAACAGTCTGGACAATGTAAATACCTGGCTTAGACTCAGTTCAAGTTCAAACTGTAGAAATCAATGGGAAGGCACAGTCATGGATTTCAAAATTGGGAGCAAGTTAAATTGGTGGGAGCTGGTCACTGGAGGGAGGGATTCATGGTATACCAAAACTTAAAATGCAGAATGCAAGGCCTCTTGCCATGGTTAAGAAATACATTTTTTTTGGTATTTTTAAAAATTTGACATTTTTTGTATTGTTAATCATCAACATAATGCTTCTTTTACTTATATTTCAACATATTTTAGCTTCTGTCCCAGTAGGAATAAACCAGTGTTTCTGGATTTTGGAGTCAAGGGAATAGATAAGGTGATCAAAATTGTTCAAATGAAAACCAATTTGAGCCAGCATGCTACCTCAGTGATTATTTATTAGGCAGGCCACCTGGCTTTGCTGAGCTTCATCGTCTCATCTGTTAAATGGGGTATTAATACTAGTCCTCGCCTCCCCACAGGATTGTTGTGAGCATCCAACAATAACAGATGTACTACAGAAACTTCCAAGATACAGATTCGGCTAACATATGCCAGGCATTCTCAGCTTTATTTCCATTTACCTATCATAACAGCCCTTCGAGGGACATAGAAATTGAGGCCCAGAAGAGCAGCTAGCCTCAGGTAAGAGGCATTGGCAGGATTCAAAATCTGGATTTCGGACACCAACTTTCATCCTCTTACACAAGCGTTGGCGATTATTTATATAAAGTGATTATACATTAAAGGAATAATACTCCTTAAGACTAATACTAGCAGGAATTCCCTGGCGGTCCAGGGGTTAGGACTCCACGCTCTCATTGACAAGGGCCTGGGTTCGATCCCGGGATGGGAAACTAAAATCCCAGAAACCATGCAGGTTCAGCCAAAAAAATTAAAATTAAAAAATACTATTAGGTATGAGAGGTATGGGCTTCTTGTGCACACACACGTACACAGATCTCAGTAATCCTAACCAGCCGAGACGTCGGGCTTCTGCTGGCGCCTTGGTTTCCTCTGCAAATGGACACTTACCGGTACTGAAAGACGGCGTGCTGCTTTGAACAGGAGGGGTGATCGATGGGAATGTCTGCGATGCGGCGGTGTCGGCCCAGGAGGTAAGCGCTCTGTCGGTGGATGTACATCACTGGAAGCACTTCATCATTTTTAAAGGGGTAGAGGCGCCACCGTTTTTTGGGGATCCGTGCTTCCGGGGGCTCACTGTATTTAATAACTACACCCCGAAAGGTGTTAGTGTCCTCAAGAAGTGCCCCAGAAAGTTCGAAGCTTGGCTTCTCCTTAACAGGCACCTCTTTGTTGTTGCCTCCAGGTCCAGGCCGAGGAAGTGCATCCTGAGACGCGTTACCGCCAGTGCCAACTTCATTCTTCTGGCGGTGCTCGCGGCGCCTGGTGTTGTGGAACTCCCGCTCGGCTTCCTGAGCCTGCAGGTTCTGAGCATCTCGATCACGTCCCTGAGGCTGCCCGCTGCCAGGCCTCTCGTCTGAGCTTCTCCTCTGGCGGGAATGGCCGCGGTGCCTGTCTCGGTCACTGTTCCGAGCTCGCTTGTGTTCCTGTCCTGAGGGTTCTCGGTGTGGCCGATCCTCCCGGCCTCTACGAGGATGGTCCTCACGTTCCTGAAATTCAAACAGATTCAGGAAAGTAAAGGCAGTTCATGGTCTCTAAACAGAGCTGCATTCAAGAAGTCATTTGTGATTTGGCGTTCAGGGCAAAATGTCCCAGAGAAATAAGGTTACCAGTGGTGGTCATGTTCCCTTGCAAGGCCACCACCCAGCGAAAGGTTAGCCGCTCAGTTGTGTCCGACTCTGCGACCTCACAGACTGTAGCCTACCAGGCTCCTCTGTCCATGAGATTTCCCAGACAAGAATACTGGAGTGGGTTGCCATCTCCTTCTCCAAGGTATCCCAGGCTGCTGCCCAAACATAGCTGTAACAGCACACGCGCAGGTTCAGAGCCTGAGAAACTAGAATACCTACAGGCAAACTTAGGGAAAACACAACTCACAGAATTAAGTAGTCACATACAAGATAATTCAGTTCAGTTCAGTCGCTCAGTCATGTTCAACTCTTTGCGACCCCTTGGACTGCAGCACGCCAGGCCTCCTGTCGTACATCACCAACTCCCGGAGTCTACTCAAACTCATGTCCATTGAGTTGGTGATGCCATCCAACCATCTCATCCTCTGTCGTCTCCTTCTTCTCTCGCCTTCAATCTTTCCCAGCATCAGGGTCTTTTCAAATGAGTCAGCTCTTCTCATCAGGTGGCCAAAGTATTGGAGTTTCAGCTTCAACATCAGTCCTTCCAATGAACACCCAGGACTGATCTCCTTTAGGATGGACCAGCTGGATCTCCTTGCAGTCCAAGATAATTACATAAAGAAAAAAGCTACCTTTCTCTTATGCCAGAAATGAAAATGTATTAACAGTAATTTTGAAAGATCTTATTTCAACAGTAATAAAGATAACTCAATACCTAGGAATAAAATTAAGAATTATATAAGAAACTTGTAAAAATTTACTGCAGCTGACCCTTGAACAATGAGGGGGCTAGGGCACAGGGGAACCGACCCTCCAGGCAGCTGTAGTCGGCCCTCTGTATATGTGGTTTCTCTATATATGTGGTCCCTCTGTATTTGAGGGTCTGCATCTTCAAATTCAACTAACTCAGGACACGGAGTACTGCAGCCTCTACTATTGAAAACAACCTGCATAGTGGACCAGTGCAACTCAAACCTATGTTGTCCAAGGGTCAACTGTAACAGATGTATTTTTTAAAGATTTGAAGAAATGAGGAAGAAACATACCAAGGCTTCTTTAAAAACAGTACTGAAAATCAGCCTAGTAGATAATGGGCAAAGGATAGTAACAAGCAATTTTCAAAAGTATTAATAAATATCTAATGAACACATGAAGATAGGTTTATCCTTACTAATCTTATAGCTAAAGTATCAGAGTTCAAGAGGGGAACTTGCCACTATGAAGTGAGGCTCCCCTCCTGGGAAAGGGTAGAGAGGAAATCCCGAGCATCAGGACTGGGACCTCGCCCCCACTTCCTCGCTGACCCTCATCCCTAGCCCCTGCCTCAAGGCCTTCTCCCTACCATTCAGAGGTCAAATAGGGGTCTGCCTGCTCAGAGCTGGACCCAGTTTTCCTAGACTTCCTAACCTCCAAAGACAAGTACCAAGAGGGAGGGAGCCTCAGATACCCATCCCTCCTACCCCATGATATTCACAAGCTTGCCACCACCATCTGCCTTGAGTTCACCAGAACTAATCTCATTATCCCCTTTATCCCTGATTAAATGAGTCACTGTAAGAAGTCACAAACTCCAGGCCATCACCTCCACCTCCCTTGTACTCTAATTCCCATAAGGCTCTGTATATGAAGGATTCTGTCCCCAAATTCCACCCTTTCTCAACTCCTAAAGCCACTGTCCTTTCTATTTCCTCTGGAAATGGAAAGCTTGGCAAAACCAACCTACATCCTCCACATCTACTCAGATAGTTCCCATCTCTGTTCGCTCTGCCTGAACACACTGTTCCCCCACAGCTCTCTCAAAGGAGCTGGTTTTCTCCTTCCGACCTCCCCTCAGCTCCCACCATCTTCAGGCCTGGACATATGGCAGGTATTGCCCTTTCTTCTCGCTGCCAATTCTAGAACATTCCCCACCTTTTTCTTTCTCCCTAAAAAGATGCAGCAGTGAATCTCATGTAAGACCACTGTTACCCATTACTCTCACCGTTGCTGTCATTTATAATCCTAAATCACACCCCTTCACTTCATACCAGTTTTACTTCTAGCTCAAGTCATTCTCTCCGGCATTACCCTTGCTGATTTCAATACCATGCTCTCCTCTCCATTCGTTGCGTTTCTCTCTTTCCATTATCTTATCTGTCACCTCCTTTCTCCTCAGCCACTCACCTCATGGTTATACAGACCTTTTCACTTCTAATAACTGCAGCCCCTCTATAATTTCAATTTCAAGCAGTCCTCTTTCTGCCCATTTTTCCAGCTCACATTTTACCCAACTCTAACAATCCTCATCCCAGTAAGACTCATCCAAGCCTTTGATCCTCTTACCTCTGCACAGTCCCTCACTCTCTTCCCTTCCCCTCTAACTGAAATTCCAGGGTCAAGCAGTATGATCACTCCCTCAATCCCCTGTCCCATGCCATTCTTGTTGCACTGTCCTGGCAAAACCACAACCAGCATCAAGCACATCAAAGTGGCAATAGAGAAGCACAAGCCATTCTGACAGGTCCCACCTTGGTCCCACCTTAGAAGCATGAACCAAGCCTCCTTAATGATGCCCAGCAACCATTCTACATTTCTGTGATCTATTCCTCCTCCCAGATGACTGTTTCACCCTTTCTCTCTCTCTTCCTACATGGTCCTCTACATCTCTTATTTACTCAGAAGGGGTTTTCTATGTCTGCCCACCTACCAGCATCTACACCCATATACTGTTTTCCCTTCCTGTGCCCATAAGGAAACTATTTGTGCGTCTGTCTAAAGCCAATGCCCACACCTGGGAGCTTCCTCTCATCCAGAATATCGCTGCGGTGATTTCTGCCTCTCCTGTACACAAGCTACTTCCCTGATTTGCACTGGACCATTCCTGTCAGCACAGGCATCTGCTCTTTTCCAAAGCCCATTTTCCATGGTGGCTTCCATTCTATTTCTTCCCTCTCTGAGTAAAATTCCTTGAAAGAGTTTGGTTTTAATCAGTCTCCAATTCTTTTCCCATCTTTTTTTGAATTCTCCAATTAGGCTTCACCCTTACTACTCCACTAAAATTGCTGGTCAAGGTCACCAATGACCTACATGTTGCTAAATCCAATGGGCAATTCTGTCTTCGTTTCCAGTACGTGTATGTATACTAGACAAAAACAGTAGAAACTTTGGAGAGAATATGACAAATTACATAACCAGACAACACAAAATAACTAAGATTTCAACATACACGCTCAACTATTGATAAGTCAAGTAGGATAACAGATACAATATGATTCTTTTTGTTAATTAACATCTTTGCACAGAATACACACACACACCAAAATATAAAGGAAAAGAAGAGAACATAAGCATTACAGAACTCTGAAGTATAAATACCAAACTACTAAAATGGTAACCTCTGGGGATTGAGGTGGTTTGTTTTTGTTCATGGGGAGGGGTGTGATTCTGGGGCTGAGAGAAGCAACCACATACTACGTAAACCATACTCTCACTTTTTATTTTACAGCCTTCTGTGTTATGATGATGAATAAGCAATTGATAAATTTTTTCCTCAGGTTTCCACAATCCTGTCCCCCACCTCCTTTAAAAAAAAAAACTGAAGTATACTTGATTTACAATGTTGTATTCATTTCAGGCATATGCAAAGTGATTCAGTTACACACATATACACATTCTTTTTCAAATTCTTTTCCATATTAGCTTATTAAATTATATTGAATATAACTCTGTGTTGAACTTTTTTTTTCAATGGTGGCTGAGTAGTGCAAAAAAGAGTATCTCTAAGTACAAGTCAGAGGCTGTGTGTGGTCTTACAATCCAGGTGAAAGTCACTCATTTTCAACTGCCTGTCAAGTCCTCAATCCCCTCTGCTTGAGAGCCATTTCCAAGTTTCTAGCTGATACAATGAAATCAGCTTTTTAAGAGATTAGTTGAGGTCAGGAGGGAAGTTAGCATAGATAAGCAAACTAAGACACTCCAAAGTAACAATATTCACAAAACACTTCCATGTGATAGGCCCCAGGATTTACTATACGTTGCTGATTTAGAAACCAGAGGTAAAAAACTGCAAGCTGAAAAAAGTCTAGCATATACACCTTTCTCCAGAGGATCTTCCTGACCCAGGGATAAAACCTAGGTCTCCTACACTGCAGGCAAATTTTGGCTGTCTGAGCCACCAGAGAAGCTCCTTTATATATATCTCCTATATATATATATAAACAATACAGCAAAATGGTGGTCACTAGGAGATGGGAGGTGGGAGGATAAGACTAATGGTATTTATGAGTACTAACAGTAACGGCTTCCCTGGTGGCTCAGACGGTAAAGCGTCTGCCTGCAATGCGGGAGACCTGGGTTTGATCCCTGAGTCAGGAAGATCCCCTGGAGAAGGAAATGGCAACCCACTCCAGTACTCTTGCCTGGAAAATCCCGTAGACAGAGGAGCCTGGTAGGCTACAGTCCATGGGGTCGCAAAGAGCCGGACACAACTGAGTGACTTCACTTCACTTCACTTCAATAGTAACGAATAGTAAATAAGCCATAGATAGAGATCTAATGCCCAGAGAAAGGAATATAGACAGTAACACTACCCTATAATGACATAACTTGGTAAATACTGCTTCCATGGCAGTCATATTACAATATATAAATCTATCCAACTAACAGGCTATGTACTGTACCTTTTAAATCTACAAAATGCTAACATGCCAAAATTATTAACTCATAACAGTGGCAAGTTGTACAAACACACACACACAAAGCTTCAAGTGGTTTGAGAGGTTTGATCTGGGTATTGTGGTTACAATGGCTGAATTCTGAGATAATGAAGGTGATGGCTGACCAACTCATACAATAGATCATCAAGACTGGCTTTGAATCTTTTTAGGTAGCAGGAAGTTGGCTCAAATTCATAGGACAATCCATTTTCTTAATGCCAGTGTCTCCATTTGCACTTTGTAACCAGAGGCCCTTTAAAAAGAAGACTGAGGACTTCCCTGGAGGTCCAGTGGTTAAGAATCCGCCTGCCAATGCAGGCAACACAGGTTTGATCCAGGGCTCAGAGGTTAAAGCGTCTGCCTCCAATGCGGGAGACCTGGGTTCGATCCCTGGGTCGGGAAGATCCTCTGGAGAAGGAAATGGCAAACCACTCCAGTATTCTTGCCTGGAGAATCCCATGGACGGAGGAGCCTGGTAGGCTACGGTCCACGGGGTCGCAAAGAGTCGGACACGACTGAGCAACTTCCCTTCCTGGGAAGATTCCACACGCCACAGGGCAACTAAGCCTGCACACCACAACAAGAGTGTAGCCTCTGCTCACTGCAACTACAGAAAGCCCACACGCAGCAACAAAGATCCAGCACTGTCAAAAATTAAATAAAACTTAAAAGAAAAAGAACACGACGATGACTGAACGCCTGTCCATCAGGACTGAGGACGCGGCAAGAGTGTCTGCTCTTACTACTCTCACTCCACTTAGTGCCAGAGTCCCAGCCACGCAGCAAGAGGAAATAAAATGAATATACATTGTAAAGGAAAACAAACAAAACTGTCCCTTTGCAGATATGATTATCTACGTAGAAAATCCCAAGTTTTAGGATGGGATTTATTTAGGTAAAATAAATGAGTTCAGTAAGGTCACAGGATATAAGATAAACATACAAAAATCGATCATATTTCTATGTACTAGCAATGAACAAGTAAATACTGAAATTCAAAATATCACTTAATGAAAACTTAAAAAAATTACTTAAGTGTAAATCTAACAAAACGCATACAGGACTTGTACACTGAAACACTGATGGAAGAAATCAAAGATCTAAATAAACAGAGACACATCTATATTCAAAGACTGGAAGACTCTATATAATTTTAAAAAAATTCTCAAAGAGTACAAGTTTAACACAATTTCAATTAAAATCATAGCAAGTTTTTTTATAGATATAAACAAGATTGTTCTAAAATGTATAAAGACAAAGGAATGAGAATTCCTAAAACAATTATTTATTTATTTGGCCATGTCCTGTGGCATGTGCCATCTTAGTTCCGCCCAGCCAGGGATCGAACCTGTGCCTCCGAGTCTTAACCACTGGCCTGCCAGGTAAGTCCCAACAATTTTTAAAAAGAAGAAAGTGAAAGAATCAGTCTGCCCAATTTTAAGACTTACTATATAGCTACAGTAATCAAGACTGTGGTACTGGCAGAATGACAGATCAATGGCACAGAACAGAGGACCCAGAAATAAAGGTACACACACACTTCTGATTTTTGACAAAGAAGCAAAAGCAATTAAAGGGAGGAAAAATAGTCTTTCAACACCTAGTGCTGCAGTAAATGGATATCATGGGCAAAAAAGGAAATTTGATTTAAGGCTCCTGATTTATATTAAAACAAACTCAAAACAGATCATGGACTTAAATGAACATTAAAGAAAAAACATATCTTCAAGTTCTAGGTCAGGGAAGTTCTTAGACATAACACCAAAAGCATAATCTGTGAAAGAAAAAACAGACAAGCTGGACTCCAAACAAATCAAAAACTTTTGCTCTGAGGAAAACTCTTTTAACAGAATAAACAGACAAGATACAGATGGAAAGAAAATATTGAAAAACCTCTCACTCCAAAAGGCCTGGTATCTAAGAATATATTACCAAAAGAAAAAAAAAGAACTCTTAAAACTCGATAGTAAAAAAAACCAAAACAATCCAACTAGAAAATAGGCAAAAGATCTGAAAAGACATTTTACCTAAGAGGAAATGCAGACAGCAAATAAACACATGCTAAGATGCTCAACATTAGCCACCAGGGACATGCAAATTAAAATCACAGTATCACTATCACACTTGTCAGAATGATCAAAACGGTCACAATACCAAATGCTGGATCACTCACATTATAAAAAGGGATAGCCACTGTAAGGACTGAATTGTGCCCCCTCCAAATTTATATACTGAAGTCAGACTGTAACCAGACTGTTATAGATTGTAGCCAGACTGTACCCAGATTTTTTGCAGGTAAGGTCTTTGAAGAACTGATTGAGTTAAAATGAGTAAGCCCCTAATCCAATATGGCTGACGTGGTTAAAGAAGATGTGAGTCAGAGATGGGAGCACACAGAGGGAAAGACTGTGAGGACCCAACAGAGAAGGCAAGCCAAGGAGAAAGGCCTCAGGAGAAACCAAACTGCTGAAACTTAGATCTCTGACTTCTAGCCTCTAGAACTGTGTGAAAATTATAATTTCCATTGTTTAAGGCAACCAGTCTATGGTATTTTGTTATGGAAAACCTGGCAAACTAACATAGCACTCTAGAAAACAATTCAGTAATTTCTTAGGGGAAAAAACCCACAAAAAACGCAACTACCATACCATCTAGAAACTGCACTCTTGGGCATCTATCCCAGAGAAACGAAAACTTATGTTCACACAAAAACCTGTACAGAAATGTGTACACAGCAGTCTTATGTCTAATAGCCAAAAACTGCTAACAACCCAGATATACTTTAATGCGCAAATGGTTAAATCCATACCATTGAATACCATTCAGCAATAAAAAGGAAGGAACTACAGACAGAAACAACAATATAAATGAACTCCAAAAGAGTTTAGCTGAGTGGAAAAAGCCAACCCAGAAAGGCTACATATTGTGCGATTCTATTTATGTAGCATTCTTGAAGAAACAAAATTACAGAAATGGAGAAGTGATTAGAAGCTGCCAGGAGTTGGAGGGGAAAGGGTGGGAGGGAACTGGGTGTGATATAAAAGAACTACTTGAGGAATCCTTGTGGTGATAGAAATGTTTTGTATCTTCACAGAACTGATGTCAACATTTTGGTTGTGATATTGTTCTATAATTCTGTAAGATGTTACCATTGGGACAAACAATCGCTTTTGTATTACCTTTTACAACTGCATGTGAGTCAACAATTATCTCAAAATAAAAAGTTTAAGTTAACAAAGAAAGAAGAAAAAAGGAAAAAAAGCCCAGATTTTGGAGAAGCCCATTGCAGGTACAGGAAAACACAGACACAACACTTTAGCTATGATGGAGAGGCTCTAGGTTTGGAGCCAATATGAAAACATCTCAATCCACTTACCTGCTTTACTTTGATTGCTGAGTGGTGAGGACTTCGGCTTCTCTTACTCCGGGGTGACTTGCTTCTTCTCCCTGAAGGTTTGTTTTTCTTTTTGGCTGGGGACCTGTTCGGAAAATGGTACACACATTTATCTCAACTTTCATTCCCTCATACAAAACAGCTCCAAGTGTCAGGCATACCCACTAACACAAACACCATGTCTATGTAAGTCTTTGCTGATCACACTAAAAGTATCAGGAGCTTCACTTTTCTGGTCCTATGTCTTCCACATACATAACTGCCTACTGGAACGTCTCACTTAGATAACAACTCTAGATTCCCAACCACCCAAGACACTTTCCTCTGTTTTCTGCCAGCTGGGTAATTAGTGCCACCATCCACCCTGTTCCTCAGGCAAAAAACCTTAGAAGTCACCCTTGATTTTTTTCTCCCCTCGACCAACAGCCCTCCATGCTCCTTCCCCACACAACCATAATCTATCAGCAAAGTCTCTGGCTCTATCTCCTAGCTCTCCAATGTCATTCCTACCACTCTCCTTAATTACAATACTGGATTTCCCCTCCCACCCCCATTTCTAGAAGAACATAATTAATTCCACTTCAGGTTCTGTGTATGGGTTGTTCCCTCTGCCTAGATCTTCAACAAGGCAGATTATTCTATCATTCAGGTCTTAGGTCAAATAGCAGACTTTTCAGACAGCAGCTCAGGGAAAACCACCTCCCTCCACTCTCTCATTATCACATTAACCTACCCCCAAATACTTGTTACTAACTGAGACTACTTTTCCAAATTTGCTTGTTATTTTGTCTCAGGGCTAGAGCACCATCTAGGAGCACCATCTAGAGGCAGACCATCTAAGTTCACCCTTGCAGCCCCAGAACCTGGGACGCTCTTCTTCTGCAATCCCCCATCATTTTCAATTTTATCTGCATATAATTCTACACTATTTTAAGTCAAATTCCACATACACCTTTGTATGTATTTTTTAAATGCTGCATATTTTCCCACATTATTTTATAACCTAGAATTGTCTTTGGCACATAATAGGTACTCAGTAAGACTACGTCGAATGAGTGAATAAATGAAGCTGTCTATCAAGAGACATTCTCCCCCTGCAAGAATATCAGGTAGATTGCCTAGGCCCTCGATATGTAAACTTCTTGGGACAGATAACTGAAAAGATAACGCCTGCACTCCATTTGCAGGCAGATGGGGAAAATCTTTCAACTTAAATTATCACTGCTATCAACTGGACCATACTCGGTGAAATGCTGGGTACACAGAAATGAAGGGGCGAGAGACTGCGCAGCAGGCATTGAGTGCTTAAGGTCCAGCTGCAACCCAAGTGTTAGGTACCGGAGTAAACATTCTTCCACACAAGCACAATTGGTCACTTCTATCGCTTTAGGATTAAGTCCAAGCTGCCGCGTTCCTCTTTCAAGGTGCGTTTCTGGCGCTAGCCCTGTGCTCCCTTCTCAACGAGCCCTATCTAAGACCCACCCCGGGATGCTTCCCACTTACCGGCTACCTCCTCGGGCTCGGTTCCCGCGGTGACTTGGGCGGCCCGACTCGCCGGCCGGTGGGGACGGGCTACCGCCGGAGGAATCCGGACGGCGGTGGCCCGGAGGCGCGGACTCCGGGCTGAGTCGCTCCTGCTTCACCACTACCGCCGGCGCTATCCCCACCATGTCCCCGTCCCGGCGCCTTCGCCGGCTCCCCCGCTCCCGCTCGCTCTTCACCTCCTTCATGCCTAAAAATCTGCGGAGCCAAGAAAAATAGGTCCGTTGCCCTCCTGTCCCAAAGGAAATGACGGACTTGCCTCCAGGACTTCCGCTTCCGGCTGCGCGCTCTCCCAGAAGCCCTTGCAGCGGAGATAACGTGACAAGATTCCGGAGTGGGCGGGGCGTTAGTGACCCGACTCGAGAGGCGGGAGATTCAAGTTTCAAAAGCAAATTTAGGGAAAAGCTACTCTCAAGGACGGCTTCCGTGGTAGCTCAGACGGTCAAGAATCCGCCTGCAATGCGGAAGACCTGGGTTTGATGCCTAGGTTGGGGAGATCCTCTGGAGAAGGGAACGGCTACCCACTCCAGTATTCTGGATACTCCAGCCAGTATCCTGGAGAATTGACCTGGGTTTGATGCCTAGGTTGGGAAGATCCTCTGGAGAAGGGAACGGCTACCCACTCCAGTATTCTGGATACTCCAGCCAGTCATTTACGTTTGGAACACCAAGGAAAGAGGAAGAAAATGCAATCACAGATGGTAGCCCGTGGGCAAATCATTAGCATTTCCCCTCTGTTCCTGCACTGTCTGATAGGTTGTCATTTCTCCATTTAATTAAAAACAAATACCTTTTAAAACGTGGGAACTTCAGATGCCTTCCACTGGGAATCTTTCCTAACTCTTCGCTAAGTAGTCAGACGACTCCCCATTTTGCAGATGACAAAATGAAGGGTCAACGAAGGTGGTAAGCATCTAATTCAAATTGCGAGTTAGGGCAGCACTGGGATTCAGAACTGATGTTTTTCTCCCTGCTTCCAAGAGTACCGAAGCGACCTGTTGAGCAGGCGGCCTGATTAGCACTGGAAAACTTTCTGGGAAGGCTGAGCTGGAACTCGCGCGCTCCTGGCCCCACCCCGAAGCCCCGCCCAGGTCATGAGGGCGGAGCGGAGGTTTCCATGGCGACGGCAAACAAGGCCTTGACTGGAGGGCGGCTGCTGGGCTGCTACTCCCGCCACCACCATGATTCCCCCAGCGGACTCTCTGCTTAAGTATGACACCCCGGTGTTGGTGAGCCGGAACACTGAGAAACGGAGCCCCAAAGTAAGGACGAGTCTCAGAGGGTGGGGGAGCACGAAGCTCCGTTTGGGTAAGACAGGGAAGGTCGGGAGTCCCGAGGGACAGAGGCTGCAGTCACTGGAAGTAAAGGCAACTGGGACTTGAGGAGACAGGCAGAAGAAGACCAAATGCTGGGTGATCCCAAAGGGCAGATTAGTATAGGGAAGAAAGTCACAGGGCGATGTGACAAGTCTTTTTAGGGTCCCAGGTCCCAGAATAGATCGGATAGTGATGCCCCATCACTAGAGCAGAGGCCTGAGCAGCTGGGCCAGAAACATCTGTTCAAGGAGATGCAAGCATTGGGTTGGGTTGGAACCAGAGATGCTTCATGGCCTCCTTCAGCTCTGAAACATAACTTCTGCTGAGAGAACAGATGGGGAAAAGTGAGCTGGGGATAGGGGAGGGATGTGCAGGAAACCTGGAGCAATCCAGGGGCCCAGGGGGTGTGGAGCTGAGTGTCTGAGTCGCCTCCTGCCCCAACTTGTCCCTCCTTCTCAGGCTCGGCCACTGAAAGTCAGCCCCCAGCAGCCTGGACCCTCGGGTCCTGTCCCACAGCCACCCAAGACCAAGCTCCCCTCAACTTCCTGTGTCCCAGATCCTACAAAGCAAGCAGAAGAAATCTTGAATGCCATCCTGCCCCCAAGGTAAACAAGCAGTGGCTAGGAGGAGGCCCAGGCTTTTGCTTCCCGGAACTTGGGAATGTGAGAGGAGGCACCCTGACTCTGTTTCTGAGATTTCTTCCCAACATCCCAGAGTTTCTAGAACTTGCAGATGCCTAGATCCTGGGAGGGTCCAGGGAGACCTCTTCTCTATTCGCCATCATTTTCTGAGTGCTCTCACCCAGGCTTTAAATATCATGTGTATATTAATGGTTCCCATGGGTCTTTTTGCAGCCCTGTCCCTGTCCTCTCCCCTAAACTTCAAACGTATATATTCTGCTACTTACTCATTACGTTCATGAAGCTGTCCAACGAACATCTCAAACTCAGCATGTTCAAATTAAATCACAATGTCTTTCTTCCCCTAACCAGCTCACTCTCAGTCTTCTCCTTTCCACTAGGAGCTAGGCCACTTTTCATTCCCTTTGATCTCTCCTGTCACATGTCCTGCCCTTCATCACATTCTCTTGTCTCCATTGTTCTTGCTTTCAGTCATTAAGTCATATCTGATTCTTTGCACCCTCAGGGACTGTAGCACACCAGGCTCCTAAGTCCTCCACTATCTCCTGGAGTTTCCTCAGTTCATGTCCATTGAGTCAGTGATGCTACCTAACCATCTTATCTTCTGCCACCCCTTTCTCTTTTTGCCTCTACCTTCAAATTACTTTCCAAATCTGACTGCTTTTCACTCTGCTTCCACCTTCTTATTCCTAGTCACTGCGCCTGTACTACTGCGATGGCCTCCTACCCGAAAACTCTGCTTCCACTCTCTGCCCCTACAATCTATTCCCCACACACCCCAAAATCACACGTCAGATTGTGCCAGTCTTCTTACAGAGACTCTAATGGCGTCCCATCTCGCTCAGACTAAAATCCAGAGTCCTTACAACAACCCAGAAGACCTGGCACAACCTGGCCCCTGAGGTATCCGGGACCTTCTCTCTGATTATTCTCTTCCTAGTTCACGGGGCTGATGCCACAAGGTCCTCTGCTTGCTGTTTCTGAAACACATCAATGACTTTCCCACTATAGGACCTTCTCACCGCCAGGGATCCTCTTCCCCTGATATCCTCCCGATTCCCTTGTTCCTTCACTCAAGTCTTGCTCAAATGTCCTCTCCTCAAGAAAACCTTCTGCAGACTCCTGTATAAAAGGAGAGCTCCCTTCTTCTTACCCTGCTTCTTTCTTCTGCAGCCACATTGATCACTAACATCCTTTTCAATTATTTTTATGTAATAGGGTGATAGAAGTTTTGAGGGTGATTTTCACTTGCTTCCCTCTCAACAATGCATGGAATCCTCTCCCTGAAGGTGGCTCTGCCCTCAGACTGCCCCTTGTGATTCCAGAACCTGGCTGTGTCTCTGATACAAGGTTCACTATGGGCGCCCATATACGTACACCCCCCCAATACATACCTTCACCTTCTTTTGTTGACACAAGGTTTATGGTCTCCTGTGTCTCCTACCCCCCAAGTCAGTGGGTATTGCCGCTGGGCCTCCCATTCAGATCAAGCAACATCCAGATAAATCTGTGCTCAGCATGTTAGGAGTGGGAGATCTGGAACATAGGTGATGACTTCACAGAGGATCGTGGGAGAATGAAGACTGCCCAGCCCCAAGGTAGGGCACCATGGGTGTGGCTTTGGAGCCACACACGCTTCAAGGAAGAGAGAGATAGGGGATTCTGGTGGGTCGGGGACAGAGCCGCCCCTCCCTCCTCTCAGGCAGAGAGTGCCAAGGGCCCTCTCTGCTCAGGTCCTGAGGACCTTGTGCAGTGGATGGGGCTGGCTCAGCCTGGCTGTGTCTGTCCCGCAGGGAGTGGGTGGAGGACACGCAGCTGTGGATCCAGCAGGTGTCCAGCACCCCCAGCACCAGGATGGACGTGGTGCACCTCCAGGAGCAGCTGGACCTGAAGCTGCAGCAGCGGCAGGCCCGGGAGACCGGCATCTGCCCAGTGCGCCGGGAGCTGTACTCACAGTGTTTCGGTGAGTGGTCCGAGAGGGAGGCTACACGACCCTCTACTGCCTCCTTCCCTTCAGCAGAGACCCAGGCCCTGAGTGCCCCCGAGCTGAGCCCATCCCATCCTGGAATGTCTGTCTCCCCCCACCTACCCCACCCAGGAATTGCTAGCTGCACCGTCTTCCCGCTCCTGCCCATCTCTCCTACCAGTCCCCACCTTGTCAGTCACTGTGTTCCTGATGACTTGGTTCCTCACCCCTCAGCAGCTGGTTGGAGTAAGATGAGAACTTCCCACCTCCATGGGACCCCTTCCATTTGGTTCTTTTCAAAGGTTTCTATAATAAACATAGATTAATTTTTTAATCAGAAAAATTTCATGTTCTATATTTACATCCATCTATCAACATCAGCCCTTGGTCCAGAAAAGTATTTCAGGGTGATTTGTTGTGACTCAACAGACACAGGGCCTTTTTGTTTTGTTTTTTAGCCCATACCATGTGGCATGTGGGATCTTAGTTCCCCAACCAAGGATCGAACCCAGGCTCTCTGCGTTGGGAGTATGGAGTCTTAACCACTGGACCACCAGGGAAGTCCCCAGACCCCGGGATTTGAGATCTCCCTCCTTGGGTGCTGGTGTCAGATGCCTGGCCCTCAGTCTAGTCTCACTGCCCCACGTGGACTCGGACATGCAAAGCGCGTCCAAACCCTGTGGCAGCTGCTGCCCTGGGGGCTGGCAGGTTCCCTCAGCTTGAGGGTGATTCTGGCTTGTGCTCCCTGTCAGCATTTATGGAGGAGATGTTTCCAGCCCCAAACCTGTCCAGCCAAGGGGGCACAGAGGATTTCCCGGCTGCTTTAAAACAGCCACCATCTTTATATTGAAAAAGGCAGGTTGCTTTGAATAGCACCCAGTCTCTGCCTAACAGTGGACTAGAAGGGCCCCCTGGCTGTAGACACCCCAAGCTCTTGTCTCCGTTTGCCCTGGCCAAGCCAGGCCTGCTGATGGCCTGTACTCCCCAGTGCCAAGTGCAGAGAAGTCATGACAGGGCCCCCGGGGACCTGCCTGTCTCCAAGTGAGGAGGACACACCCTACTGCCCTGCCCAGTAGGAAGGCGGTTTGCAGTAGGAAGGTTGGCATTTCCCCTCCCGCCTGCTTTCTCCGACCTCTCTGTGTGCACCTTGGCAGATGAGCTGATCCGCGAGGTCACCATCAACTGTGCGGAGCGGGGGCTGCTGCTGCTGCGGGTGCGGGACGAGATCCGCATGACCATCGCTGCCTACCAGACCCTGTACGAGAGCAGCGTGGCGTTCGGCATGAGGAAGGCGCTGCAGGCAGAGCAGGGGAAGTCAGACATGGAGAGGAAAGTGAGTGGCTTCACCAGGAGCCTCCGAGCCTCTGCGACTCTTCTGTCCACCTCAGGGCCACAGCCTGTCACGCCAGCACCCAGCTCTGGCCTCCGAGGGTGCTCTCCCGTCACCTCAGTGAGGACCCTTTGGTTCGGTGTCACGGCCAGTCCTGGGGTGACAGAACTGTCTCCCCTTGGAAAGCCCTGCCAGTCACTGGCCTCCCACTGGGTGGCAGTACAGACCCTGGCAATGCCTTGGGTCGGGCAGCTGTGCCCCAATCCCCTCCACCCAGGGACTCACACCGCCCCATCCACTTGGCGACGTCGCAGGATGACTGGGGTTTCTGTCCGCAGATTGCAGAGTTAGAAACGGAGAAGCGAGATCTGGAGAGGCAAGTGAGCGAGCAGAAGGCAAAATGTGAGGCCGTTGAGAAGCGGGAGAGCGAGAGGAGACAGGTGGAGGAGAAGAAACACAACGAGGAGATACAGTTCCTGAAGCGCACGAATCAGCAGCTGAAGGTAACTGTTGCGCTGGCCCAGGTGGAGCGCCCCCAGCCCCAGCCCCAGCCCCAGCCCCAGGCCCTGCCAGCCAAGCAGGGCAGCCCAAGCATTTTGTCCTACACTGACTCTCAATACTGCCAAGGAGTAAAGGAAGCTGAGTCTTTTGGGGAGAGGTGAGGGATCAGATTCTCTGTCCATCTGGTTCTGGAGACAGGCTGTTCTCAACTCTGAACCCCCATGGCCCCTCAGCCTGGCTCTCTGGTGGATTTTTGTTTCCCTTCGGGTAAAAGTTGCCTACCGTCTGGGAGAGGTGGGTACGTCAAAGGTGGGACTTCTGTCCTGTGGCGGCTGGCATTTCGGAGCCTCCTCAGAGGGGCTGGGTCTCTCCAGTGGGCTTTCGTGGGTGTGCTTTCCTATTGCAGTTGCCTAGAAAGGAGACACTGCATTTGGGGGGGCGGGGCGGGGGGTGAGGGAAGGCCCTTTGAGAGGGAAGAACCAATTCAGATCAGGAAACTTCTGGTACATGATCAGAGGAACTCAGCTGTAGGTGGTTTTCATCAAAGCCCTTTTGCTGACAGTCTACTTTAATCCGACTGAGCTGAAGGGAGGGAGGGGGACTAGTGAAAAGGGCTGGGCAGGGGGCCAGGCCTCTGAAACTCCAGGCTGTCTGTCTGGTCCAGAGGTTCTCAGAGGTTGGGCTCCAGACAGCATCATCCTCATCACCACAGCTTTTAGAAATACAAATCGCTGGGCCTGGCCCAGGGCTGCCCAATCAAAAACTGTGGGGTTGGGGGCCAGCAAGCCAGTCTAACCGGGTCTCCAGGTGATTCTGATCCTCGCTCAAGTTTGAGAGCCACTGCCCTAGACATATGGCCTACAATGTCCATCCCCCATGGCCCTGGCTAGGAGGGGCCCCTGGGTGTACCTCCCTCTCCGCCCTAGTTTCACAGAAGCTTACATTCTTGCAACTGGCAGGCTTATGGGTTCTACAAGCCAAGAAGGCCAAGCATTTGAGATAAAGAAGGGCTTGTGTTAATTGCTAGTGGAGGATGACAGATTTTTCTCCTTGGCAAGTTGAACAAAACAAACTTTCGCAGCCAGATGTGAATTTGTTTACTTAGCCGTCTCTGAGGCCGCCTCCCTTATCTGCCATATTCTTTCATCATAAGCCCAAGTTCCCCAGTGCCTCCTATGGTATTGGCGGCAAGAGCAAAGCAGAATACCTTGGCATCTTTCTAACATTTACATTTACAGGCAACCTTGTTATCCCCAGGGCGAAGGACTCTTTAGAAGTTATTTTTATTGGCTCAAAGCTGCACTCCAAATAAAGCATTGTTTGCAGTCCCCAGGATAGACCTACTTAAAGGTCTGTCCACACAGTGTGATAGTGAATTATTTTACTGGCTGCCACAGGAGCAGAGTAAGTAACTCCCAAGTGTCTGAAGCTTTACCTACAAGATGGACAGCTCCCTACTCACCAGCAGCAATTTTCTCTAATTGGGTGTCAAGTTGTCTCAGTGGCTGATAATTTGCTGTTTCCCAAACCTCTTGTCCCAGCACAGAGCTCCCAGGCTCCCAAATGAGAGAGCCAAATGTTTACCTTAGCAGAAGTATTCAGGCCTGAAATGTGAGCCATGAAAAAACCACTATTTCAACAACTTTTATTCAATTTCCTTTTCAATGCCTTATATTATACACTGAGCAGCTATTGTATGGAAAGCAGGCCAGCTCTGATTTCTCCTAATGCAGCAAGACTGAATGCCAAGCCAGAAACCAGCTAATCTAGAAAACATGGAGTTGGGAATGAAGGGAAAAAATAATTGGCGTGGCAACATTCGGATCATTCTTCTAGGAGACTTTTGTCACCTCTCGGCTATTTGTGTTAGGCTGCATGTTTCAAATATTAATGGAGTTTGTTTCTGTTTTTCAGGCCCAACTGGAAGGCATTATTGCACCAAAGAAGTGATAATTTCCATGTGGGTCTCGGCAAGCACTAACGACCCCATCATAAGCCCTTTGTAATAAAAACCTAGTTCCCTGAGTGAAAAAGCCATACCCCTGCCCCTTGGCACCACCTACGTATCTGTCAGAAGTCACACCACCGCCCCCAAGTGTTGTGCAACACCTCAGGTCCGACAGTCAGGCTCCAGGCTGGACAATGGAATGCAGTGCAGCCCACGTAGTCTCCGCACATGGCCAACCTTGGGACTTGCCAGCTCCGACAGTGAGACTTAGAACTCACCCCTCTTGGCTGTACCCATCTCAGGTGGAGCAGCTGCTTTCTCGTCGTCCCTCCATCCTATCACTTATTTCCAGTCATAGGAAGCTGCTTCTCTACCTCGTTTCTGGTCCACAGCTCACCTTGTCCCTTAACCTTGACCTGGGTTCCTCCAGACTCAGCCTTGTCCTTATTTGATGTCTTTTCATCGTCCATATTCCAATGAAGTTCTAACACCTCATTCTGGAGTTTTCAGTTTACCGTTTCAGTTTATCCCTGCTCACCAAGTCACTGGGCCCTTTCCTCCCTGCCACTGCCTACTGCTGGGTAAGAGGCAATGGCAGGGAGTCAAACCCACAAGTTTTAAAAAAGTGAGTGTCTGCTGGAAAGAAATACAGGTCGAGGTGTCCACTGTGAGCTGCCTGGACCTTGCTCCTCCCCCACCAATTGGATCTTTTCACCTTACTCTGCAGAAAATCAAACCCCAGCCCTACAACCCTCTGACTAGCCCACACCTCACATGCAGTTCTCATTATTAGTGACCGGGCCATGGTGAGGAGACAACTGCATTTTACTCTTCCTCATAAGCTAGACTCAAAGTTTGGAGGCTCAGAACTCTTCTGGTTTCACAGACCCAGAAGACTAAATTAGCGACATAAATCTGATTCAGGGCAGACTAGCAAAATGACTAAGTTCCATCATTTAAACTTCCCAAGTAGCATAACTAACAAGGCACTTACATCTCCCCGCGCTGGAAGGAGTTAGGTGCTCAGCGCTCCCATGAAGAGGTGCTCAGACCTGATGCCTGTCTGGTGAGGGCTTCCAGGCTCCCTCAGAGAACTGCAGGCCAACAAGAAGAGCTGTGTTCCGCTGAGTCCAACAAGCCCTGTACACTTTCATCTCAAATCTGAAGTCACAGCTTTTACCCTCATCCAGGTGTCCCGAGGGACTAGTCCCCAGATTCCACTAAAACAGCCCGTCTGTGCTCTGTCATCTTCATGGGGAAGAGCTGTGGTCATGGAGATGTGCTAGATCCACAACTCCTGCACTAAAGCAGTCATGCCCTAACTGGGTTCTCCTAACAGACCCAATGAGGAATACCGAGAGCTGCTGTGGCTTTTTCTTCATACTTTAAAGCCTAGGTTCTGTTTACAACATCCATAATATTAAAAAAAAAAAAAAAAAACCATTCCAAACTGAACCACTCATTGCTAGTACAAAAGAAATACCACACTCCATATTTTCTAGACCTCAGCCCTGTTTCTGTCACACACCTTCATGCCAGGGTTATACTCTTAGGAACTCAGAGGGCTAACTCATTTGTCAGGAGTTGGAGTGGACTCCATCACTGAGATCCTTGAGGGTGAGGAGTTCTCTTTACTTTCACTAGTACTGGTGGTTGGTTTCAACTGTCCAATCTCAGAACAGATGCATCACGGCCTTTGAAATGCCAACTGAGCATGAAGAAAATGAACAGTTTCTAGTTGCATATTTTTGTATAATTTAATAATAAACAACTTTTAACACGTTACTGCTTATGTTTGGATTTCTTGTGTCTGTGTTTCTGCCCTTCTGAGTCGGTGGTCTTCTTTTTGTTCCTGTTCCTGTTTTTCACGTTGTGTGTTTCATAGTAGCGTACACCGACTTTTCTAGATCGCTGTTGCCGTGCTTCTCGCCTCCTCTGTAAAAAACGGCACACACACAAAGAGGGAAAAAACCAATCAAACAAACGCTTCAAGTCGTGAGAGCCCCCTCTGTTTCTCTGTGCTTCGTTCCCACGCTGCTCCCACAACTACTGGCATTAGCACTGACGACGACGGAGGCTTCACCTCACAGACTCAAGCCTGCCCTTCCATTGCAACTCCAAGTGACAGGCTATAATGTGGCCCAACCCTCAGCCAATGCCTGAATCTTTTCTTCTGCACTCTTGCCAAGTGGTCCTCTGGTCTAAGGCTGGACACTCCTAACAAGCCCTCCACCTGCCAAAGGGGACTCCTCCAGCTCTCGAGAGCCCGGTTGGAGCTGAGCTTCACGCACGGCAGCATCTTGTCTGCCTGCACGGCTCTGCTCGTCACAAGTCATGTCCCTGAGGCCACACAAACCCAGCGCTCTTTCCAACAGTAATCCTCAAGTTTGAGGGCAGCAACCGGCATTCTTGAAACAAGACACACACTCAGCTGACCTTCATGCAGCCAAGGTCAACTCTTAACCCTTTTTCACTGACCTCAACCAGGTCACTTGGACTGGGGTTCCTTGACTTAAACTCTAGAGCATTAATTTCATAAAGTGTGAGTTGTAAGAAATGGACTTCCCCTCTCTACTCTAAAACTAGGTGATGCTGAGGACCAGAATACGCACCTCCTTAGACGTAAGTGTCCTGCGAGTTTTGTCTGACTGCTCCTCTTCCCTCTGTGCCTTCCTCTTCTTTCCCTTTTTGGTAGGTGCTGGAAACAAAACACAAACACACACAGAAAAGAAATGGGAATTTTTAATTTAAAATGTGCCTGTGAATCCTAAGGTGGGAATAAGCTTGATATGCCAGAGGAGGAAGGCAGAAGGCTGGCATGAATACAGTGTGGTGTGAGACACAGATAAAACCAGGATGAGGCCAGGAGGCTGCCAGATCGGGGGTAGGGATGGGGGTGTGCTCCCAAGCCTCCAGTTTATCTAGAAAACATACTCGATGTAGAAGTTATTAAAACGATTGCATAAAGAATAAATATACGAACCATCTACCCTCCCAAAAATATTTATCTTTGGATCCACCCTTAGATTCCAAGTTTAATAATGTATTCTTTTTAGAGGAAGTTTCTTGAATTACCAATTTAACCCCAAGAAATGTGCAGAATAAAAAAGCAATAAGGACTTCCCTGAGAGCTCAATTGGTAAAGAACCTGCCTGCAATGCAGGAGACCCGGTTGGATTCCTAGATTGGGAAGATCTGCTGGAGAAGGGATAAGCTACCCACTAAAGTATTCTCAGGCTTCCCTTGTGGTTCAGCTGGTAAAGAATTTGCCTGCAATGCAGGAGACCTGAGTTCGATCCCTGGGTTGGGAAGATACCCTGGAGAAGGGAAAGGCTACCCTCTCCAGTATTCTGTCCTGGAGAATTCCATGGATGGTACAGTCCATGGCTTCGCAGAGTTGGACAAGACTGGGTTGAAGGGTTCGATCCCTGATCTGGGAGGGTCCCACAGGCCACGGGGCAATTAAGCCTTGCACCACAACTACTGAGCTGGAGCTCTGCAATAAGCGAAACCACCGAAATGAGAACCTGCGCATTGCAACGAAGAGGAGCCACCGCTCGCCACAACCAGAGAAGCCTAAGAGCAGCAACGAAGACCCAGAGCAGCCATGAATAAATAGATACTTAAAAAAAAAGATAAGACAATTTGTGTGATAAATAATAAGTGGAACCAGGGTAATTTGCCAGATGTGATAAATATCAGGATGACAGTACAAGAGATAATTCCTGAGATGAAACTAAACTTCCCGAAGTTCTGAAGATACATATCGCATCTACCTGATTTCAGTAATTTAACTGTACCTGTATCGTCTACATCTTCAGCTTTTCTCTTTTTTTGTCCTTCGGATTTTGCAAAAACCATCTCACTCAGTCCCTTGGATATCCTGAAAAGGAAGAGTCAGGTAATGAAACCATCTGACATTTCCCTCCACTGCCCATAGCCCACGCAAACGTGAGGATGGTGACAAGCTCCCAGGTGAAAGAAACCTGCTCCTCTTCACATGGTTAACGCCAGTGGTAGAAGCAACACCATTTTTGCAGGCCCCGGACATTTGTAAAAGACCTAACCACTAAGCTTCTCAAAGTTCAGGCAGTTGTACATTTTACAAGTGTACAGCAACACCTTCCCCTACCCTATAAAAAACTCCTTATGGCAGGTTTCTGGGAAAATGAACAAGCACACAGCCATCTGTGAGAACAGGAGGACGCTACCTGATTGCTGAAAACTTCTTGGCTTTGGCTTTGTTTAAAAACCTCTGGTACTTGGCGATCTTTTCATCCAGGGCTTGAATGACAGCCTTAGTGGTGGGGCGTCCCACGTGTTCCTCCTGGGACTCTGCGTACGACTCGTCCTCATCGTCTCCTGGGTGCTCCTGTTCCTCCTCCTCCTCCCTCTCCGCAGAAAGGCTCTCCAGCTCGTCATCGATATCGGACATCTCCAGAGGAACCAGGTCATCCCCAGAAAACTGAGGCGCAACGTTGATCTTGCCAAAGTTCTGCCGGACCCGCGCCAGAATCTGCTGCATCTCTGAATCAATGCCACAGTGCTGGGGCTCCTCTTTTTCTTTCTCGAAGATGGATTCCGACTCCTCACCTACAGTTTCTGTGACTTCCTCTTCTGGGTTCTTCTGGGTTGTTTCTGTGGCAACTTCCAAAGATGAGGAGGATGGAAGCTACAGAAGGGTGGGGGTGGGGAGAGAAATGGAATCAGAAAATGAAAACTGAATTTCTTAATTTTTATTTTGTTACACTGGAGTACAGTTGATTAACAGTGTTGTGTTAGTTTCAGGTGTAGAGCCGAGTGATTCAGTTACACGTATACTTGTATCTCTTTTTCAAAATTTTTTCCCAATTTATAATACTGAGCAGAGGTCCCTGCTGAATTTCTGAACTTACACATCATACTCTCAAACAAGGCAGTCCTCTTCTCAGGACTAAGGGAAAGTGTCAAAAACATGCACATCTCAGTCATGCTGTTAATGTATTGTTAAGTCAATGAGCATTGAGCCCTGAACCCAGCATGGAAGGATGAGAGGAGTACAGCTGCGATCCGAAAGGGTGCGCCAACGCAGAGTATTCAGCCATCAAAACCAAAACCACTAGGCACTGTAGACACAGGAGGTTGCCTACACCATCCCTGAGGACTGAAGGACCGGGGGCTGCTGAGAAAGCACGGCCCCAGGGAGCACACACCCCAGGGGAAGAATGGAGGCCCAGCAGAATGCTGAGGGCCAAGGAGGTGCTAGTTTAGAAAGTGCTGAGGGTGGAGGAGAGGCACTGAGGAAGCACCTCGAAAGAAGGGTGGGAGGAAATGGAAGGTTCAGAACCAGCCCTGAGGTGGTGAACACTCAGATGCCAGGCATGTTTCGGGGAAGGGGCAGAGGGTGTGAGGCCTCACGTAGTGCCACGGGACACTCACAGCTGAGGCTGGAAGAACTCACGGAATTTTCCAAAGGCGAGGTGGCTGCACAAAGCACTAAATACATCAGGAATCCATGAAATTCAGGAAACAGTACACAAAATTCCTACGTTTTTCTGTTAAGGTAGTTTTTTAGCTTTGGGATTCTCAAGGGAGTTTCTGCCACCACCAAAAAGAGGAAAGGGTGAGTCACAGAGTGGGGGCAACCGACTGTCTCAACTTAACAACTACACAAGGAGGAAGAGTTAGAGAAAACCCCGCCGTTTCCACCCAGGGTCACATGGGGGCAAAGGTGGTCTCCTTGGACCAGAGGCCTCGGCCCCACCAGCCACAGTGCTGCCTACCCCATGGCCTCCTTCCAGAACCATGGCACATCAGGCTCACCTTGCCTCAGGTGTTAGGGGGTACCGCTCCCAACACCTGGAACCTCTCCTGTGACATCCATGGAGCTCCTGCTTCATGTTACCAAGGTCTCCCCTAAAAGGCCACTTCCCCACAGGCCATCCCTAACCACCTCACTTACCAAGCACTCCTGTCTCCCACAAACCCCTCAACCTGGTTTAGTTTCCCTGGTGGCAATCAGTACTTCCTGACATCACATATTTATCTGTGTACTACATGTCTTCCAATAGTGTAATAAAAATATGCATTTGGCCTCTGACCCCCAGTTCCTGGCACAAGAGCTCCTAAAACCTTTGGTGTCTCTTTTATTCTTAGTAAGTCCCTCTGCCCCAAATCAGTTCAGTTCAGTTCAGTCGGTCAGTCGTGTCCGACTCTTTGCAACCCCATGAATCGCAGCATGCCAGGTCTCCCTGTCCATCACCAACTCCCGGAGTTTACCCAAACCCATCTCCATCGAGTCAGTGATGCCATCCAACCATCTCATCCTCTGTCATCCCCTTCTCCTCCTGCCCCCAATCCTTCCCAGCATTACAGTCTTTTCCAATGAGTCAACTCTTTGCATGAGGTGGCCAAAGTATTGGAGTTTCAGCTTCAGCATCAATCCTTCCAATGAATATTCAGGACTGATTTCCTTTAGGATGGACTGGTTGGATCTCCCTGCAGTCCAAGGGACTCTCAAGAGTCTTCTCCAACACCACAGTTCAAAAGCATCAATTCTTCGGCGCTCAGCTTTCTTCACCGTCCAACTCTCACATCCATACATGACTACTGGAAAAACCACAGCCTTGACTAGATGGACCTTTGTGGGCAAAGTAATGTCTCTGCTTTTAAATATGCTATCTAGGTTGGTCATAACCTTCCTTCCAAGGAGTAAGCGCCTTTTAATTTCATGGCTGCAATCACCATTAGCAGTGATTTTGGAGCCCATAAAAATAAAGTCTGACACTGTTTCCACTGTTTCCTCATCTATGCCCCAAATCAGTTTATGCTAATAAGATGACTGTGGTGGGACCCAGCTTCAGACTAGGAGCTGGCCACCGAGAGCTCAAGCAATTGTTGAGAGGACTGGAGATTGAGTTCAATCACCAATGGCCAATGAGCCTGTCAACCACAACTGTGTAAGGAAGCCTCCAGGCTGGTAAGCACCCTAATGTGCTGGGAGGGTGGCCTGCCTGGAGAGGGTGTGGATGCTCCATGCCACCCTCCACCCCACAGGTGCCCTATGCACCTGACATTCAGCTATTCCTGACTTGTATCTTTTATAATAAGCCAGTAATCACAAGCAAATCACTTTCCTGAGTTCTGCAAACCCTTTCGGCAAATGATCACACATGGGAAGTCCTGAATCCGTAGTCAGCTGAGCAGATGTGTGGGTAGCCTGAGAACCCCATCTATGCTGGCACGTGAAGTGGAGGCAGTCTTGCGGGATTTCAGCCCTTAACCTGTGGGGGTCTGTACTAACTCTGGCAGTTACCCAGCTGGTGTCCGAAGCTTGCATAACAGGTACAGAAAGATGAAGCCTATCTGGGATCAGAAAACACAAGGTAATCCTCCACTGGCACATGGACATGGACATGTGTGTGCGTAGGTGTGTACAGGAGGGCAGGGCCTTGTCCTGTAGTACTGGTTGTCTGGTGGTTTTAGGGAAGAGGAGAAAAGGTTGAGTAACATCAGTTTCAGGTATATTGATTTTGAAATGCTGGAGAAAATATTCAAATGGAAATTTCTAGCTGACAATGGAAACTCTGGGACTGGAGCCAGGTGAGAGGATATCAGAGAAATATGGACCCAAAGACTAGCATGAAGCAAAACTTAAAGCCATCTCTTCAAGAGACTTGGCTGAACTCTGAAGAAGACCCTAGAAACAGAAAGGCAAAGTGCCCAAGTTGGAGCTTTGCGCAGTCCACTGCCGGGAGGGACAGGGAACGGCTGGGAAGCTTCTCAGGGTAGCTCAGAGCCCCCAGACCTAAGACTTTCCCTGAGCATCCCGCCTGATCACGAGCTTCCCGAGGGCAAGGACCACGTTATCTAATCCTGTGCTCCCAGTGCCCAGCACGTGGTTGGGTTTGTGAAACAAAACAAATCTGGGAAACGTCTCTGTTCTTCAAGCGGAAGACAAGACACAAAATCCATAAGTGAGCACTCACATGTAATGAGCTCTGCTTTCTCAAAGCCCTGAAGACTGGCATTTACACTCAGTCTTCCATCATACCCCTACTTCCAGATCACCCCCAAGGTCACAGCAGGGGCACCTGGGATGGTAGACACCGCAGCTGAAAGTTATGCCCCAAAGGAAGATGATGGCGGTCCAAAGACACGTGGGTCAGTAATCCCACTCCCAGAGAGGTGGGTACACCTCTGCCTTACCTCGGGGGCTGCTGGGGCTTCTGCACTGGGCGGCTTGACAAAGAAAGGAATCCGGCCCCTCTGCCAGTCATTGAGGACCATCTTCCCCACAGTCCGCAGGTCGGGCTCTCCACCCTGAAACGATGCAGAAAGATGCCCAATTCAAACAACAAAGCCGCTTAGCGCTTTGGTGGCACATCGCTGTCCCAGCTGTCCGTCACCACCTGGCTGCCAAGGTTTATACTTCACACTGCTCACACACATGTACCAAAAAAAAAAGGTCCACACCACACACCGCACACACAGGCCTGAATCAGGTCCCAGTCTGAATTCTCACAAACCTTGGCTCACCTTTAATAACTTTCCTGTCCGGAAAGCTAGCTTCTCCAGAAAGTCCTCAGCATTCTCCCAAGAATCAATCTTGTATGTCTTGCTGATATATTCTGGTTTTGCTCGTTCAAGTACAGCACCAACGTGGTCTTCAGGAGTCTTAATTTTTTCAACTTGAACCTAAATGTTGATAGGAAAGCTCATGCTTACAAGCTTGACTATGAAAGGAGTGAAGCTCCGAGTGTTCTTTGTAATCGTGTCTGAAAATAGATTTCTATGCCTCAAAGCAAGCGGGGGCCCGAGGTGGCGAGACATGGTCGGCTGGAAGGAGTGCCATGGAAAGCCGACCGCAGCCGGGAACCCAGAACCCCGCTCTAACGTGGCTCTAATCCGGCTCACCACAAACGGATGGCATGGCTTCCGCAAGCACTTTAAACTCGGAATGCTTTGTGCTACTGACTTGCAGAAATGGTTAAAATCTGCCGATTCCAGGACACAAAGAGAAGGGAATAAATAGTTTAAGGAAGGAGGGGAGAAACCGCCCAGGATGTATACAGCCAGAAACACTGGCGAAGGTTAAGTGGAATCATTTAAAGCTCTCGGTCGTCTTCAGAAACAAGTGAGGAAATGACCGAGTTCCAAAATGACTCAACCCATAAACCCACGAAGATGAATTATTGCTAAACATAAACAGGCCCTGCTTCCCTCTGGATCCCGTGTGTAAACGACAAACGCTTTTGTGGGATGACATTGACCAGATATGCCCTTCAGCCTCCTCCAACAGGCTGAAGTGGGACAGAGAGGCCGCCCTGTTCAATGTCATGTTCCTGCAGTCTGGTCAGACGGGCTGACCCAAACGGCCAGCTGAGTGAGTACAAAGCAGAGGTCTCCAGAGCTCCCCACAGCATGCTCCCCTCGAAGGCAAACAAAGAGCCTCCCGGAACCAAAGTACTCACGACTCCTTTCAGCACAATGTCCGTCTCTGAGTCCTCGGAGGGGTAAACCACCCCCGGACAGTCGATGAGGAAGATCCGACGCATCAAGGTAATGTACTGCCAGACCTAAAAGCAGAGACTTCCGTTTCTGACTGCCCCAGGTCAGTCCCGGAGAGGGGTTTCACAAAGCCCCGATGCTCACCTAACGAGAGAGGGGGCTGGGGCTGGGGGCGGGTGTGGGGGCGGTCATAGAGGAGCAGCCTGCTAGGTAATGAAGCTCCAAAGCCCCTCCTCTGTAGGCCGCGCACCAGGGACTTCCACGAGGCATAAACTATAGTTTCCATCAGCTAAGGTCTAAAAATAATGCAGAGGCAGGCTCTCCATCTAGGATTGTGCAATAACGTCCAGTAAAGCTTTCTCTGACTTCTCTAAAAGTACTTCTGGAAGCTTCATGCTGCTTGGCCCCAGTTCCTTTCAGCAGAACCATGCTGCACCCCACATTCCGTGTTCCAGGGTAGGCCCCCTAACCAACACAATCTATTTTACACTTGAATTTTCTTTCTTAAGCCAGACACCAAATTTTCTCTAGTTTTGTTTATCAAAGCAAAAGGTTGGAGTGACATGAAAGCAAGACTCAAGTGGCACACAGCAAACCAGGCCAAAATCAGGTCAGGCAGCGGCACACAAAGTACTCTCAGTCTTATCAAAAGGGCAGCGACAGCTTCAGGACATTTCCACCTGCGACAAGGAGACTAAACTCCCAACTGGGATCTTCATCCAAGGGAGGCAGACAGACATTTCCATGTCCTGAATTATCACCCTCCATGGAAATTAACTCAAACTAAGTAAGACCCCTCGAGCCAGACGTACCTTTGTTTCACCTGCGATGGGGGCCACGTTGCAAACCTTCTTGGAGCGCAGTGTGTTTATTACAGAGCTCTTGCCAACATTTGGATAGCCAATGAACCCCACGCTGATCTGTTTCTTGTCAGTGTGCAACTGTTCAAAATAAAAAGAATACACACCACACACACCTGGACTGAGTATCTTGGGACAAACAGGTTGTGTTACTTTGCTGCCATAAAGAATACAGTACAGAACTACCGATGCGGCTTGATTTAAAGCCCAGACACGCACCACCTGCCTAGTCTGAGTGGGCTGCATACACGTCCTCATTAATAAAGCAGAGGTGAGTCAGCGCCTCAATCACTCATGTGAAATTATCCTTGAATGTTTTAAGGTTGCAAGTATGCAGGTCGAGAAACAAAGAAAGAAACAGCTCGTTAGTCATCAGTTTAGAAGAATGCTGTCCACTGATACAATGTCTTCAGGGAAGAGAACCTTAGCCGATGCACTGATCCCATGACCCACCCCTCCTCTTCCCTGCACACCACACTTTGCATTTTCATTGCCAAAAACAAACGACAAAAGAAAAGAAAGGCAGCCTCAAAAGCTAGATAGCTGGGTGAGAGTCTCAAGGAGGCACAGCTCAAGAAGAGTCTACAAATCAGTGGAGGCTTCTGACTAGAGACAGAGGACTGAACATCCATGACTGCCTCACTCCCTCCACAAACCCCCTGGAACCACAGCAGTGAGAATTCACACACACACACCCCCACACCCACAGAGCCAACAGCAATGTGAATTCACACCCCCTCCACCCCCATGTCCAGTCCCCAGAGAGCCAAACACATAAAACGGAAGCATGAGCTAGAGATGAGACAAAACAAACTAATGTGTGATGTTAACAGAGTATTACCAGTTAAAAAGTAGTACCTAACTTGACCCACTACAAAATATGAAAGCTACATGGCTGCAAAGGTAGACAAACTAAAAATGCAGCAAATACACTGCAAAATACAGTGAATACAGGCCTCGGGAATAGGCAGTACAGCCCTCTCTAAGGGTGGGACTGAAATCCAGAGGACTGACCAGTGGACTGTCTGTACAAACAGTCACACCTCTCCTTCCCCTGCCCGGCACAGGCGCCCCAACTTCTCTGCCCCGGAGGCTTAGGAGACATAACTGTTTTGGAACCCTGCATGTCTGAAAATATTTCTAATTTTCAGGCCTGACAAGGATTTAGACATAACAGTTGCTGAAAGCAAGTGTTCCCAGAGTGATTAGCTGAACATCTAAATATTGAATAGTGTAATTCCAGGCCCCTACTCCCACTGCACTACTAGAATCCTGGCAACCAGGTCCACACACCCCCAAGCTGGAGACGGGAAGACTCGCTTCTAGGGAAACTCATAGGTCCAGGAGTTAAGACCTACAGACAGGAACTTCCCTGATGATTCAGTGGTTAGGGCTCAGCACTTCCACTGCAGGGGGCACAGGTCTGATCCCTGGTCAGGGAACTAAGATTCTGCATGCTGCACGGGGCGGCTAAAATAAGAAGAAGAAGACTAGACCTACAGATAGCGACATCTAGAGTGTCCCCCAGCGAAGTCCTGGGTTTCTTCCCAGTCACCCTACAGTAACGCCTCTCAACAAGCCTACCCCCTGCATAAAGCTGCTATAGCCTTTTTTTTGTGGCTCACTCTTAAAAATGAATGGAGAACCAAGAATAACGAGACACTGCAAGTGTGACTCTGGTAGAAAAGACAGGAAAAGAGCAACTTGGAGGAGACAGTGTCAATGTAGGAAAATGTAGAGGAAAATTCCCAACCACCACTATCCTCATCATCCGCAGAGACAGAGACGCTAGTGCATCCGTGAAACAAGAACAGGCTGTAAAAGGGGGGAGGGCGACTCGGAGTTAAACAAGAGCTTTCGGAAGTTGAAAATGACAAGTGAGAGGCAAAATACATTTTGTGATAGAACGGCTAACTGAGCAAACCGAGGTAACTGCCCAGAAAATTGGACAGAATGTCATAAATGTACTGCAGCAAAGAAAACTCAACAATTGGGACTTCCCCGGCAGTCCAGTGGTTAGAACTCTGCGCTTCCACTGCAGGGGACATGGGTTCAATCCCTGGTTGGGGAACTAAAACCTCACAAGCCATGTGGCAAGGCCAAAAATAAAAAATAAAGATTAAATGTGGTACCTTCAACATTCTAAGAACAAATGGTGTGAGGGTAGAATGAAGAAATTTGCAGAAGGCAAGGTCTCAAAAAAATGTTCCCCCAAAGTACTCTTCCGTAGAAAGCTTCTGGAAAACACATTCCATCAAAAGGAAGGAGTAAACCAAGGAAGAAAAGGGATTCAATGAACAAGGGAGCCAACACGGGGAACAGCCATGTGAATTCTCAGATGGTGAAAGGAGATCCCAGGAAGACCCGGCAGCAGTCTGGGATGTGACCCCACCTGGACGGGAGGTGCTGGACACTCTGAAAGTTCCCACGCTATCGAAGACTTGGTGACACATCAGTGACAAATAAAGCGGAGCTACTTAACACCAGATAAAACAGAAGGTCCTATTAGAAAGGAATTATGATCATAGCATTGTGGATCAGCAGGGACTGACACTTTGGTCATAATACTGTAAACACTGAACAAATAGTAGTTTAGCCAAATGCCGTACAAGGACACAGGAAGTGGAGAGAAAGGACAAGGGTAAGAAACCTAACTCTCATTTTCCACAGCAGGAACTTAATACGTAAAACTGAGCGGGGTGGGGAATGAAGAAACAAACTCATAAAAGTGTACAAAAATATGGAAGAAAATGCCAGAAGTAACAGCCATGAGTTTCTTCTGGGAAGCAGGGAAGGGTAGGACAGAGGTCATGTATCCTTTGTTAGAAGCCAGGTAAGATGAACTGAACACATGAATACCGAGTCGCAGGTACAGAACAGGAATCTTCAAGGTTTGCTTTCAGGGCCTCCCTGAGAAACTAGCGCCTGACCAGGGATCAGAGGCTGGAGTTCAGCAGGGTCCCTTCCAGGCAGAGGGCAGACAATGCATGGCCCAGGAGCCCAGTGTGGAGAGAGTGTTGGGAGGGGGCAGGTCATCACCACCGAGCAGAGGGTGGACCATTCGATGCCAGGGACATGGCAGAAAGGAAAGTGACATTCGTCGGGAAAAGGGGTACAGGCTGAGCTAGAGAGCATCTGAGGATCCCCTGTAATCCTGAGGCTCTGTGAGTGTTTACATCGGAACACACCGTTCTCACTACCGAGAAGATGTGGGAGGTGAGACACACTCTGGGAAGAGAAATTCTCACACCAACCCACAGCCTTCCAACTCCAGGAGGGGCAGGCCAGGTGTCGATACCTTTCCAAACTGCCGCAGAAGCTGAATAAACGCTCCTTTGCCAAAGGGGTTAGTAAGACTTGCATGGAAAGCTAGTGTCGGGTAATCCTGGGAGAGGACGGCAACCCATCGTTTCTAAAAGGAGAAAAGAAAGAAGCTGGTAAATTGGAAGTTGTTTATTTACAGGAAGAACCAGAGCGTGAACGACAGGACAGTACTTCGCATACACAGCTGTCCAAGGAAAATGCTAGCTGTACTTCTTTGAAATATTTTTTTCAAGTATGACGGTTGATGCTGTTTTTTGCCTTATAAACACAAAACAGCATTCCCAAAATGCCTTCACTGTTACTAAATTAACCTAACATAATGTGAAACGGGCCAGGGGGCCGCAGCTGCCGCCCCTTCTAGAGGGCCCACACCAGTCCTCCTGTGGGCACCACAGCTGTGCCACTGCCGACCATCAGGGATCAAAGGTAACTGCCCATCATCAGTGAAGCCCATTTTAGTTTTGCTTTCAATGAAGACACCTCAGTGACTACAACCTCAACAGTGCAACACTCTATCTGCTGCCCCAAATCTTAGTAATCATGACATCTACTTTTTCATGGATAATGAGCCACGTGGCGTTGGTTGTCTGTTTTGCATTAGCAGCTGTACTTACCGTTGCCCAGGCTGGAACAAGGTCACATTTGTTAAGAACAAAAATGAGATGTTTCCAGGGTTTCTCTTTTTTCAAGTAAGTCTCAATGTGAGGGGAACGTGTACCCACTGGATCTCTAGCATCAAGAACTTGAACCACAACATCTGATGAATCTATCACCTGCAAATTCGAAGAGGCAAAAGTGATTTGCTACAGCAGTACAAGGGCAAAATGAAAGAGAGAAGGCATTTAAGGGAACCTGAGAAAAATACAGCAATAACAGGGATAACCTCTCAACAGTCTTAAGAGGACGGCAGGTTGTAGCCAATCTCAAAACCCAGCAGTCAGTATTCTAAAAAGGGTTTTTCATCCTGTGGGTATCTGAACTTGTCAAAATTTCAAACAGAACCGGCTTGGAAACCAGTCTATTTCATGACTGCTATGCATTAGTGAGTAGAATCATTTACTTCTTAAACCTCTTAAGTTTCCATGTTATAAGTGTTGTGTATTTTACCAAAAAAACTAAAAAATTCAGTTTGCTTTCATGGTACTAGTTTCCTATTATGTTACCGTTTAATTACGTGACTATACTTGAAAGACTTTGTTACTGAGAATATTATTCAAATTCAACTCAGCCAGTTGAACAGCACTGGACCAGGACTCAGGAGACACAAAGCCTCCTGCACTAACTACCTGGGTGAGCTGAGGAAGGTACTCAAGCTTTCTAGACCTGCATTCTTATCTATAAAACAAAGAGGGCTGGACTAAGGAACTAAAAAATTTTCATGCAGCTCTAACCATGTATAATAAATCTCAGTAGGAATATCATTTTAGCAGGCAATCCAAAGAAATATCAATAGAAACAGAGAATATATGAATCCATGTAATGTTGTTGTTACTATTAAGTGAGTAATAATAAAACAAAAAAACCCGCAGTTATCTAGAACAACAGCAGTATGTGCAAAGCCATATCCGTCCTGGTTTCTCCATGGAGAAAGGATGGATGGATGGACACAGCATCAGTAAGTCCAGGTCTGTTTTCTCACATAAGATCATAAAGGCCAAAGGAACCACTCAATGAGAACTTCAAGTCTTACCTTGTAGAGCTCACCCCATATTCTTTTAGACTGTCCCTTTTTAAATATCTCTTCTTGGGCTTCATTTCTAAATAAGAAAGCACCCAAAGTGAGAAACTGATGCACTATAAAGATTACAAGGATGTTTTAAGGAAAAATCAACCATGTGCCCAGGGAAATGGGTATCAAGACTAGTCATATCAATATGGCTAATGATTAGAGAAATGCCAATTGTAACTACAATGAGGTATATCTCACACCAGTCAGCACAGCCATCATCAACAAGTTTACAAAAAATGAATGCTGGAGAGGGTTTTGAGAAAAAGGACCCCTCTGACACTGTTCATGGAAATGTAAATTGATACAGCCACTATGGAGAACAGTACATGGGTTCTGTAAAAAACTACAAACAGAGCCACCATATAACCCAGTAATCCCATTCCTAGGCATATATCTGGAGAAAATCATAATTCAAAAGGATGGATGAACCTCAATGTTCAACGCAGCACTATTCACAATAGCCAGGATGTGGAAGCAACCTAAACGTCCACCGGCAGAGGAATAGATACAGAAGATGTGGTACATATACACAACGGACTACTACTCAGCCATAAAAAGGAACAAAACAGCGCCAAATGCAGAGATGTGGATGTACCCAGAGATTGTCATAGAGAGTGAAGTAAGACAGAAAGACGAATACTGTATAATATTGCTTGCGTGTAGAATCTAGAAAATGGTACAGATGAATTTATTTACAAAGCAGAAACAGAGTCACAGATGCAGAAAACAAACTTACGGTTACTAAGTGGGGAAAGGCGGGTTGGGATGAATTGGGAGATTGGGAGAGACATATATATACTACTATGTATAATACAGATAACTAAATGAGAACCTACTAGATAGCACAGGGAACTCGACTCAAAGCTCTATGGTGGGACTTCCCTGGTGGTCCAGCGGTTAAGAATCTGCCCTGCAAAGCAGGGGATGTGAATTCAATTGAGGAACTAAGATCCCACATACTGCGGGGCAACTAAGCCCAAGTGACAAAGTTACTGAGCCCATGAGCTGCAACTACTGAAGCCTGCGTGCCCTAGAGGCCGTGCTCCGCAGTAAGAGAGGCCACCACAATGAGAGGCCTGCACACCGCAACTGGAGAGAAGCCTCCACTTGCCACACTAGAGAAAGGCCAAGCGCAGCCACAACGACCCAGTGCAGCAAAAATAAATAATCAGTTTATATATATAAAAAAAAATTTAAGAAGCAGCTATAATTTAGGCAGTCACAAAGAATTATGAAAAGGAAATCAGCAGGACCTGAAATGTAATTCACATGCCACAGCTCCCAAGGAGAGTGAAACTTTGCTGGTAAGGTTGAGAATCTGTTTACTAGCCTCAGAGATATTTACCCAATGTTTCTGACACACAAAAAATAGTTTTGTGTCTCCTCTATTGCTGACTGAGGGCTTCCCTGGTGGCTCAGATAGTAAAGAATCTGCCTGCAATGCTGGAGACCCGGGTTCAATTCCTGGGTGGGGAAGACCCCCCTGGAGAAGGGAATGGCCATCCACTCCAGTATTCTTGCCTAGAGAATTCCATGGACAGAGGAGCCTGGGGGGCTGCAGTCCATGCGGTTGCAAAGAGTTGGATATGGCTGAGAACTAACACTATTGCTGACTGTACCTTTTCGAGGAGGAAAAAATTCAAATTAGCAGAAACATACAAAGTTCAAAAAGCTCTAGGAAAAAATGTACTCGCTGCCTCTTCCTGCTTGGCCTCAAATGGCTTGACTTTACCTCCAGGAGTCCCAGGGCTGGCGGTGGTGCTGAGGCAGAGACAGCACGTCTCCGCTAGGGCCCCTGAGGGACACGTGAAGGGGAACCGGGAGCACCAAACCGGAACAACCTTTCCGGAGGGCAATGCGGCAGCCACAGGTCAAAAACCTGCGTACTCTTGGACACTGTCCTTTCCCCTAGGAATTTATCCTTGGGGAACAATTCAGGATGAGAAAGAACCAGTTACACTGACGTTTTACCCTACAATCGTCTACCACAGGGGAAAACTCTGAGCAGTATAAACGTCCAATCATGGAACTGGCCACAACAGAAACCTACTCTGACGTGAAACATTATACTGCTGTTGACTAAGTACTGACATGGAAATATAGTCTTAATAATCGAGAAAAATACATTAAAGTAAAAGCAAGTTAAAATACAGTCTTAAAGTATTACATCTATAAATAAAAACTTGTTAGAAACATCTAGAATAATGTATATGTGTGTGTGTGTGTGTGTATATATATGCTTCCCAGGTGGCATTGGTGGTAAAGAACCCAACTGCCAATGCTGGAGACATTAAGAGACGTGGGTTCGATTCCTGAGTTGGGAAGATCTCCTGGAGGAGGGCATGGCAACCCACTCCAGTATTCTAGCCTGGAGAATCCCACGGACAGAGACACAACTTCGCATGCACGAACATATGTATATATATACACACACATACACACACACACACACACACATACATCCTTGAATGATTCTTGATCTCCTTTTGGGTATGAACCCCTATGAAAGTATGATGACAGTTATGGATCCTTTTCCTCTCCCTTCTCTTCCCTAAAAACAACAAAACCTCACTACTTTTATGTATGCACATAAGTTTTCCATATTATCTTCAGAGGGTCACAGAAACCTCAAAGGCCATCCATGAATCCCGCTCAGTGATCCAGAGACTCTGGTTAAGGAAATCCTGATAGTCACCAAAATATTAATAACAACAGAGGTGGCAGAATTAGGAGTGCTTATTTTCTTTCTACTGTATTTCCAACTTAACTGTATTTTTTAAAATTGCCTGTGACAGAATATACTGCTATTATTACAAAGAAAAGTGTCACTTATTTTTATTTGGGGGGATTAAGAGGCCAATAGTAAATCATCTACCTTAAATTATCATCCATCTGGCCCCAACCAATTTCACTAATTTTTCTAGTATAAGGGAAGAGGCTAACTCCATCTATGAGATAAATCATTGAGCTTCTTGCAAGTAAGTAACTGTACAGAAGATGTCTGTTACAGAAGAGCAAATGATGAGATGTGCACGAACTTCAAAACAGTACCTCACACCAGTGTCTTCAGCTACCAAGTCACGATCCTTGTCCTGGTCATAGCTCTCAGTGGACGTTTCTGCATTTTCTATGAGTGACTGCATGTCACTTGCAAATAAATTTGGCCGCTTCCTCTGTGCTTTAGGGCCAAATGTTGTTTCAAAGCTTTCAGTATCAAGGATGTGCACCTTTGCATTCTAAAGAAAAAGGAGGATTATAGGTAACACTAAACAAAGCACACAGAAAAAGCAAAAAGTTTAAAACCTACCCAGGAAAGGCTTTCTGCTCTCGTTTTTACAAAGCTCAACCCATACCAAAATATGTAACACGAATACAGCCTGACTTCTCATCAGAAATGCTTATTTAAATAGCAAACACACTTGTTCCCCTCTTCTTCAAGTTCTATAAGCTTCCTTGGAGAAATACAAAATACAAATAATCAAAGCAAATATGAATAGCTGTGTGTAAGACTTGCCAAAAACTCGGCTTTATTTCATTTATCATAAACTTTTAGTCAAATATAATTAAGGCTACAATACTGAAAATTAGCTTCTCTTTTCTAACCCCCTTCTTTTTTTAAAGTTTTCAAACAAGTGCATAAAATTCGCCAAATTCACAGATTTTGTCAAGGATAATCATGCTCAAATTTGTGTTTTTTTTTAAACCAACTGTAAATGCCAACTTTTTGCTGGAAGTTAATTTCTTTCATGGCTAAAAGGAATTGCTTGTTTTGTAAGAGGCATTTTAGTTTCAGATAACATTTTCCCTAATTTAGGTAATGTTTTTTATTAAATGCACATGGAAAGTCTTCAGATGAAAAACATCTAGCAAAAGTCCAAAATAATAGTTTAGATGTGATAAAAGGAACCTGATCCTAACTAGAATTTGATGTGCCTATAAAGGAGTTACTAGCAGAGGAATTTTTGAAGCAGGATGAAAGTCACAGTCTGAGTTAGGATCTATCACATAACAGTATGTTGTTAATAGCCAGCAGAGAATATCCTCCGTTAAAAAAAAAATCACCTTCTGCCCTCAGTACAGGCTCCTCTGTAAGCACCAGCTACTAAACTCAGAAGACAGAACAACCCCATGGCTTCTAAACAGAATCCCCTCCAACTTCTAAAGATCCTTAAGATATTATCATTTTCTCAGTCTCTAAGCCATCTCATAGCTTACTTTTACTCACTGCACTCCAACAAGGGAACATTCCCACACAGAACAGTCACGTTTCACATGAGAACTAGGTTCTAAAGTCACTGGGAAAATTATGACCAAAATTATCCTTGAACATCTCTTAGCCTATAGAATACAGTACACCTGGATCTGTGTCTATAAACCTATACTTCAGGAAGTACAATGTAGTAATATGCAGGGTACAATAAAATACACAGGCAAAGTAAGTTACAGTATTTTGACTGTAGTATTGCTATGGAAACACAGTAATTATTATGCACATACAGGTGAATGTGCAAAAGTTAAAAGTATATCTGATTTAACTACGTGTGTGCATGTATGGGCTCAGTCACGTTCGACCCTTTGCAACCCTGGATTTGACTACACTGTGCAGCAAATCTCAAAATCAGATTTTATAATGAGTAGTAGATACTGCGGTAGCGCAGTGGTAAAGAATCCACCTGCCAATGCAGGAGATGCAAAAGGCTTGGGTTTGATCCCTGAGTTGGGAAGATCCCCTAGAGAAGGAAATGCAACCCACTTCAAAAATTCCTCTGCTCGTAACTCCTGGGAAATCCCATGGACAGAAGAGCCTGGAGGGCTACAGGCGATGGGGTCGCAGAGAGTCAGACATGACTGAGCGACTGAGCACACACATACACACACAAGGTCTTTCAAGGCCAAAGCAGCAAACTCATCAGTTACTCTGAGTACCTGCACCAGAAGACGAGCTAGCTGCTGCAGTCGTGGGCCCTGCAATCGACACTATCAGACATTTAAGCACTGCATTTTAAAGGCACTGAACTGGCATGTGCAACAAAGCAATAAATCCACAATAGAACTTCTTCTCTGTTCTTCTCATAAACAGGATTCCATAGTTTGTTAAAAGATGGCTTTAGGGAGAACAGACGGAGAGAACAAGGGAAATGAGCAACTTGTCTGTAATTCACGAATTACACTGTGTTTCCCTGACAGAAAACAGCCACTGCACTAATAGGTGCCATTCTTCTAGTTCGTCATAAAACAAAGCATAATTGACAAACCCTGAGGCAATAACCAGGCCAGGGGTTTTATTCTGTTCTGCAAGTAAACACTTCTCTTTGAACTGTTTAATTCTTGTATGTATGTCAATGTTTTCTTCCCCTCCTGATGCTGGAACCAAAGCTCTGTGCTGTAACTGATGGATATTTGGGGGAATTATTATTCAGTTCACGCAAAAACGTGCAGGCAAGCTCTAGGCCATTTCTCTGGTTCCCTGTGAAACTCACTCCACTCAAGGCAGGTTCAGTCCTTACTGCACTTTGAACTTCATCGATTTTAACAACCAATCTGACAGGCACCCTTTCCTTCAGGGGACAAGACTCTTCAAGGAACTCACTGAAGCCAAAAGTACTCAACACCAAAGTCTCCTTTCCTACCAACCCAGCCCTAATTCTATGTTTCCCCAAAGTTTGATGGAATTACCACTTAAACAAGTTTGCCTGCAAAAACATTTAAAAATGGTATTGGTAATAGCCATGATCTCTTTAGCTCTAATTAAGTGGTGGCCTAAGTGCTCGCTTTGTGCCAAGAGCCTTAATGGATGTTTCATCTGCATCCAATCACCCAGGAGGTGGCTCATTCTGACTTTCCAGTCAGGGAAGTAAAAGCTCACAGAGACACCTAAGGCTGCAGAAAGGGCCACAGCAAAAGGGTTACAAGTCAGGCCTGTACTCTGGTCCACGATGCTACTGAACCTCTCCTACAGAATTCAGTTCATGCTAAAGGTGAGACCCTTAATGACGGTGAAAGGAGAAGAAGTCTCAGAAAGCTCATGGGTACTGCATCAGGCACTCTTCTCTACAGAAAAAAACAGGAGCTAAATACAGTAGCGAGGGATCTGTGCGGTCTGTGGGGGACACCCCCCATCTTACATGAGGCCGGGTTCGATCATGGAGAAGAGACATGGGTAACTTGCTTTGCTTCATGACAACTTTGTATGGATCCTTCAAGACTGTGTCCATTTCCTCTTGAAATTTTTGTAATGATGACTGCTTAATCACACGTGTATTTCCTGTTTTACAAAAGAATGTTGCCGTTTAATAAACTGCTCCTTATTGCTTTCGCCTCCATCTTCCCAGTGACACAGTGAAAGGCAAGATTCTTAAATTGCCCTCATTTACCCAAACACCTGATACATCCACCCTAAAGCCATTTTCAAACTTAAAAGGAAAAAACCAAACAACACAAAAACTGCCTCTCCTGCACTCATACACTACGAACTAAATCACCAACCCAGACACACAAAGGGTTTCAGTAGTTTTCCAAGTCCAATTTCCTGACTGGACAAAACTGAAAAATAAACATCACTGAATGGAACTGGGATTTGACAGATGTCCTACTTCCAGCTAGACGTGGCAAAGAAATTTGGAGCCAATCACAGCTGATCAGTTAGTGTACTCAGACAGTCCCGAAGCACAGCACCTCCCAAGAGTCATAGCTCCTGTTTTGAGGATTATGAAACCTTGAAGGGACTGTTACATTAACCAACCAAGCCCTGCCAGGGAACAAAATAAACCTATGTAACAGCTCCTGGAGCACACCTTGGAAGTGAGACCGTTCACTAAAAGGCACACTGCGGCACACATGCCAAACTCAAGGTGAAGACCACGCCAGCAGGGATGTTGACAGTGACAGTAGCTAATGTTTCTACTGTACTACTTCCTGGACACTACTCTAGACACGTTACATCACATATTACCTCAATTACCACTGCAGACCTACAAAACAGGGGCTATTTTTGTCTTCATGTTGCAGATGGAAAACTGACGAAAACACTTAAGAGCTTGCTCACGGTCCCAGATAGGATAGAATTAGGACTCGCACCCAGGAGGTCTGGATCTAGAGTCACAGGACATTGCCACCGTGCTCAAGGCCTCTTGAAGGAGTTCTCTCAGACACACTCCTGCACTGCAGTTGTCTAGGGGATACCTGTCCCACCCAGAGATGTTAAGAGATGTTCAAGTACAGTTCAAACAGCAAACAATGGGGTCTGATCACTTGACATGTCCACACAGCTGGCAGTGCTGAGGGAAAGGCTGACAGCCCCAATGGAGATGAAGGTGGGGTTTCCAAAGGAAGAAACCCTGCCTCCCCACTGCCTCTGGAGACCCGCTCCTTGCTCCCGGGAAGGACTAATGAGAGGTCCTTTCATTGTAACTCAGTCCAAATACAACTGCACTGAGAAAAAAGGTTTCACAGGAACTTCAGGCTAAAGGCACAAACACACCTCAAGGCACCTCTCAAACAGTCACCTCCCCAGGTGATCAGAAATTAGAAGCGGAGCACTGGAGCGCGCCGAGGTCTGGGAATGCTAGTCACGAAGGACGACCTCGTCTAAGAGGCTCACTCTCCATGCACAATGATGAGCTCTTTTCAAAAGAGGAAGCCATTTATGAAAGCCACCGGTACCACTTTTCTCTGCATTTTTCCCATGGCAGGGACTTCTTATCTCATTCCTTTCTCATACTGTCCTTAACAGTTTCCCAAAACCCCAATACCTTTTAGACACCTGAACATTCTACCCTTTCCCACCCAGAGCACATTTTCTAGGGTGAAAGTAGCAGAGGATCACACTCACCAAACCACTTAATGTTTGGCTCCACTCTTGCCACTGTGCCAGAAGCCACCGTTGACTGATACTGCAGAGGCTTAATCACTTTACCACGGCTGTTCCTAAATGCAGGAAATAACAGATTTGGGTTGAGGACAGAAGAAAGACAAAGGCAAATTTGGGTTTACAGAATACCCTTTCCATCAACAGGACCTCTTTTTTTTTTTTCCCCCTTTCCCGGTTTTAAGTGATCATGAAATACAGATTTTGGTAAACAAAAAGTCCTTCGACATTCAAACCAGATTGCCTCAAGCCATTTAATCTCTTGCAACAGAGCACGTAATGATTTTTGCTTGATGAATAACAACTAATGCCCGTGTTTAAAAATCTGTTTACTGTTTGTTTGCTTTAAAAAAAAAATCACATACTTGAGCCTTTTTGGGATAATTATTTGAAGGCTGGTTTAAATGAATTTTAAGTAGAGGGTGATTTATGCTGAAACTCGAAATTCTAAAACAAACTGCAGAGTAGGTGACTAAGGCAGATTAAGTTCATTGACGTTTGTGTTTTAGACACAACTTTTACAACAGATGAAGAATCCAATTACCAAACAAATTAAGACCAGCTCACAAAATGTCACACTCAGCAAGTCCCTGTGATCGAAGCTGCCTCAGCAGACCTCAGAGTTGTGATGAGTGTCCAAGTGCCACAGTGTGGTGATCTAAAGTCTGGCCTTAAAAAACAACTTTTTTGGCTGCTTTCATGACACTGCCCTATATGCTTTGTTCAAGAAGAGCAGATTTCTATCTGATGGACATTTACCCTGAGATGTAACACACCGTTCGTGGAGGCCGAGGCCGTGAAGAACGGGGCTGTTGTAGGGTAAGGACTATGACACGATCACTATTTCACCACTCACTACCCATGTCTCTAACTCAAAATTCACAGTTGATCATATAAAACGGTATTTGAAAACACGCTCAGCTGAACAAATGTTGAGTGCCTGCTCCAGGCAAAGCATCAGGAAGATTCTGTATGATTCTGACACATAACTGTTCCTAATGTACCAGTTTCTTAATCTCCTAATGTTTGATCTTAGTTTAATCAACAGCAAAATAGACAGTAATTCTTGCTTTACATCTCAGAAAGAGAAGGACAAATTAGGATAGCAACGCTGGCTTGGTGTCACATTTGGGGATGCCTATTTGGGGAAAGGGGGGGTGGGAGTATCAAGGGCTTCACAAGTGCAGCTACAAGTCCACGGCAGGAAGGGAAGGGGGAGGGGAGGGGACAACAGTGTCCAGGCTCACCTGCGCTCCTTCTGTCTGTACATATTTAGGCGTCGAATTGTGGCCCGGTCCCTCATGTTGTGGCCTCCTGCTCCCTGCACTCGATCTAGGAAACACAAAAGTAGTCTGCACACTATTTGATAGCCAACAAGTCTAACTATTTGATAACCAACAAGTCTAGCCATTGCTTTAAGCACACCAACCAGTATGTGTGCTTAAAGTAGGTAAGCTTCCACCTCAGTGCAAAATCTCCACTTTCTCCACGTGTTGCTCCAACAGAATCACTCCTGGAAGCTACACGGTATGACAAAGCTGAACTAATCTTGACTCCTCCATAGGATTGTTTTGAAAATGATAACAGGTAATGTTTCTGAGCACTAGTTATGGCACTGTGCTATCCATATTACAGGCATCGTCTTGTAATCCATACAACAATCCTATAAAGAGGGACACATTATCCCCATTGTGCAGGTTAAGAAACTGAGGCACAGTGGTCAGCCATCCTGTACAAAGACAAAGATGGCACAGACAGAATTTGAACAAAAGCACTGGATCACCACCTCTGCTCTTAACCACTAAGATGCCTACCTCTGGGTCTCAGTTGAACAAATATTGAGTACCTGCTCCAGGAAAAGCACTGTGAAGGCTCTGTACGATTCTGATGCCTAAGTGTTCCCAATGTACCAGGTTCTTAATTTCCTAATGCTTGATTTTAGTTTATTCAACAGAAAAATAGATAGTAATTTTTGCCTTACATTTCAGAGAGAAAGAGAAGGACAAACTAGCATAGTAATACTAGTTTCACATTTGGGGATGCCTTCCCTGGTGGGCTACAGTCCACAGGGTTGCAGAGTCGGATATGACTAACAACTGAGCATCAAGTCGCCTGTCTACTCCTGAAGTCATGCAGTAGAAAACAGGCTGAAACCACAGGACTGGTGGCTCTACTGCTCACTAACTTGTCAACTGTGAGAAGCCACTTCCCCTATTTTGGCTCAGTCTCTTCACCTGTAACATCATCTCTAAGGGCCTTTTCAGGCTTAATACTGTAAGATGCCAGCCTACACAAATTGAATAATTTAGCAGCAGCCCAGGGAAAACATTCAACATGAATTAAAACCAAAACCTTTAAGCCATATTTTAATGTTTTATTAACTAAACGCAAATGGAAAGGACTCTCACAAGGGCTATCTTGTTCACTCTGTGGTGGAATCTCAAAATTCATACACATCTCCAAAAACACCTTTACTGACACAACCATATTTATTTATCTGTAACGTTTTCTATGCACTTGGACGACTCCAAGAGCCAAATCTACAGTCCTTTTCTCATTTAAACGGCCAAAGCCAAGGTGGCAGGCAAGTGTGGCCAAGTATAAAAAGGCCAATTGGGTCGGTCCACATCACTTTTATCTGACTTTATCCAACTTACTTCTAGCAATTACTTGAGCTGGACTCATACAAGACTGAACTATATTGGGGGAGGGGCTTCAACACCCGACCCACGCAGGAAAACAAGAGAAGGTCAAATTTATGTGCCCCTTCCAACTCTGAGCTTCCCAGTCTCACCTTGGAGACGCCCCAAGGCTGCCAGGCCTGAGAGTTCCCTTTCCCAGCTTTTGACCTGGTGCCCGGCATCTACCCTCCACAGGCGCGCAAGACTCAGCCCTCCTCAGTGCCTCTGAACAAGGAATGACCTTCTCCTTTCTCATACCCAAAGGCCACAGCGCTTGAAGTCACTCCAAGCAAGGCCACTCGGAGTCCCCAACCCCAAGCTTCCTCCAAGCCCCACCCTCTGCAAGCCCAGCCGCCCGTACCGGGATTTGTGCTGGCATTAGAGGGGTTGATGGTGCTCCGTCCTTTGTACTTGGGCTTCACCATCTTGCCGACTGGACTGGTACCAGACCGTTGGGCCCGGCCTGCGTGGTGTAAAAAAGCTCGTTACTTCCCAAGCCCGACCGATGAAACCCGCTCGAAACACGCTGCACCGCGTGTGCGGCACGACGTCACTTCCGCTCGCACCCCCGCGCGACTTCCTGCGATCGCGAGGCGCGCGCCGCCGCACTCCTAGCTCCGCCCCCGCCCCGCCTCTTAGACATTGCCCAGCGTCGAGCCCCGCCCCTCTCACTCCCTAGCAACCGCCAAGCTGCCCTCCGTAGCAACCACCCAGTTACCCTGGACTTGCGGCCTAGAACTCCTAGATCTAGGAGTCCTGCCCGCAAACGTAGATGCCCCTTCCTAAGCCAATGACGCAAGCTTAAGTTTAATTATCTTCTGAATTTGTCCTCTAAGCCCTTCCAAAAGTGGCCGACTACCCAACAGCCAAATATCAATTAGATCTTGTCATCCTTCCGAAAACTCCAATAGCGTATCCTCACTCTCAGGGTTAAAGGAGAGAAAGAGAAACTCAAACTCTTTGCTATCCCTACAGAATTTTGCATGATCTGGTCCCTACCTACTTATTTAACCTCATTTGTACCTTCCTCCCTCTGGTCATTTTCGCTGAATGTTCCTTCTGCCTGAATCATCATTTTCCTAAACCTTTGCATGGCTGCTTCCTTCTGGTCATTCAGGTCTCAGCTCAAATGTCACCTACAGGCAAGGTTGCAAGATTTAGCAAATAAAAATACAGGATGCTTAGTTAAATTTGAATTTCAGACAAGCAATGCAATAATACATTTTAGTATAAGTATGTCCCAGGTAATACTGGGACATACTTATACTAAAAAAATTCATTATTTATGTGAAATTCAGATGTGATTGGGAAGACTTCCTTGGTGTCCCAGTGGTTAAGAATTCGCCTGCCAATGCAGGGGACACAGGTTCAATCCCTGGTCTGGGAGGATTCCACATGCTATGGGGCAACTAAGCCCATATACCACAACTACTGAGCCCGCACTCTACAGCCCATGCTCCAAAACAAGAGAAGCCACCGCAATGAGAAGCCCACTCTCAGCAACTAGAGAAAGCCCACATACAGCAATGAAGACCCAGGACAACCAAAAATAAATTAATTAATTAAATTTTAAAAATCATTGCATGATTTAATTAAAAAATATGATAGGGTTGTTGCTGTTCAGTCGCTCAGTCATGTCCAACTCTTTGCGACCCTATGGACTACAGCATGCCAGGCTTCCCCGTCTTTCACCATCTCCCAGAGCTTGCTCAAATTCGTGTTCATTGAGTCAGTGATGCCATCCAACCACCTCATCCTCTGTTGTCCCCCTTCTCCTCCTGCCTTCAATCTTTCCCAGCATCAGGGTCTTTTCCAATGAGTTGGCTCTTTGCATCAGGTGGCCAAAGTATTGGAACTTCAGCCTCAGCATCAGTCCCCTCAATGAATATTCAGGATTGACTTCCTTTCGGATTGACTGGTTTGATCTCCTTGCAGTCCAAGGGACTCTCAAGAGTCTTCTCCAACACCACACTTCAAAAGCATCAGTTCTTCAGTGTTCAGCTTTCTTTACGGACCAACTCTCCATACATGACATACAAGTCTCCATACATGACTACTGGAAAAACCAGAGCTTTGACTAGATGGACCTTTGTCACAAAGTAATGTCTCTGCTTTTTAATATGCTGTCTGGGTTTGTCATAGCTTTTCTTCCATGGAGTAAGCATCTTTTAATTTCATGGCCGCAGTCACCATCTGCAGTGATTCTGGAGCCCAATAAAATAAAGTCTGTCACTGTTTCCATTGTTTCCCCTTCTATTTGCCATGAAGTGATGGTGAATGATTGATTGGGTATCCTGCATTTTATCCAGCAACTCTTCCTCCTAGGGTAAGTCTTTCCAGTCTAATCTGTCTAAATCACAATCTCTCACTCTTCTGCAGTTATTCCATTATGGCATTCTGTTTTGTTTACTTCATGGCATTTATTACTAGCTGAAATTATTTTATTTACAAGTTTATCAGTTGCTTCCCCAAAACTAGAATGTAAGCTTCTTGAGAGAAGGGACCTTGAAAATTCACCACTGTATCTTCAAGACTTCGAAAGGCATTTGAAACATCAGTTCAGTTCAGTCGCTCAGTCGTGTCCGACTCTTTGCGATCCCATGAATTGCAGCACGCATAGCAAGGACTAAATAAATATTCACTGAATTAAGGAATGAATAGATGGCATCTTAGCTGGGGCTGCTGTAGCAAAATACCATAAACTGAGTGACTTAAACCACAAACATTTATTTCTCACAATTCTGGCAGCTGGGAAGTCTAAGGTCAGAGCGCCCATATGGTTGCCTTCCTAGTGAGAACTCTCTTCCTGGCTTATAGACAGCTGTCTTCTCACTGTGTCCTCACATGCTGGGGAAAGGAAGAGGGCTCTGGTGTCTTTCTCTTCTTATTATTTTTTAAAAATATTTATTTATTTATTTATTTGACTGCATAAAGTCTTAGTTGAGGCATGCAGGATCTTCATTCTTTAGCTGCTGCATGCAAACTCTTAGTTATGGCATGCACACCCTTAGTTGTGGCATGTGGAACCTGGGGCCCCCTGCATTGGGAGTGTGGAGTCTTAGCCACCGGACCCCCATCTTTCTCTTCTTATAAGGGCACTAATTCCATCATGGGTGCTCCATCCTCATGACCTCATCTAGACCTAATCATCCCCTCCTCCTCCAAATACCACCACATTGGGGATTAGAACCTCAATGATGTGTGTTTTAGGAGGACACCAACATTTAGTCAATAGCAGATGGAAATGTCTCTGTATTCCTGAGGGCGAATGAGGGCAATAAGACCCAGCAATTTCTGTTTTTACTAGTCAGAATAAAGTCTCTAGATGTCTGTGTTGTGACCAAAAAGCCTCCCTCTTTTTTTGGCACCTCAAGTTGTCAGGAAGTGTCCGTCACTCTGCCTTTACAGGAGGATTACCTGTGAAGAGGTGGTTAGGAAGAAAAAAAGTGGATCCTGAGCTGTGGGGTAGCTTATTCTGTAAAAACAAACAACTTGGTATAAAGCGAGGTTCTTTCATTGTGGGATGGATGATTGAGTCCTTATTTCTCTGAATCTGAAACAAACAAACCCCAAACTATTCTTTCTAGAGGAAAACCAGGCCATGTCCTAGACAAGAGCGGGAAATACCTCCTCCCTTGAGACTAACTTTTATTGCCCCCAGGGCAAGTATCATGAGCTTAAACACAACTTTGCTGGAATGTCCCTACCTCTGCCATGGTGTTTGAGGAAAGTCTCTCAGAGCTGGTCAGAAGCAACTTGACACCCAGTGAAGATCCAAAGGTGTCCCCATCTGCCTCACCCTGTCCCTTTGGTCCCTCAAACAGAGATGCAAGAGCCCACTTCTGGAGACGAGACTAGGATAATGTGTTTCTGATGCCTCAATTTGGTTCAAACCAGAATAAACACGAATGGCAAAAATCAGCCCATGAGCTCATTCAGGCTTTGATCAGAGACATAATTTCATTATGAAATTTTGAATCAGGCTGTTGTGAAGTCTTGCCAAGGAGTTTCATTTTCCCAGATGATATGGTGGGTTGTTTCTCTCCTGTTCTCATACTCTGCTTGCGTTTAACATATGAACTTTCCATCTATTTTTATCATGTGATCCATCAATTCTTTTCAGCAGTATTTGCTGATCCTGACAACCAACTTCAGTTCTACCAGCAGATAGAAAGCCTCATCAAGGAAGGTCAGGCTAAAGTTATGGGTTTGGTGTGCCTGCTTCGCTCACTGCATGTGTAATACATTTTTCACATACATCCTTCCTGATGTCATGGTGACCAGAAGAGGCAAGGCATACCTCCAGGCCTACAATTTCTCAGCTTTAAAACTGACATGTTAATTTAACTACCCAGGAAGGCTGCGGTGTGATCATACGAATTATAATACGTGAAAGCATTGTATACCCAGCACAAGCCATGTAGATGGGAGACTTTCTCTTTCCCTCCAGACCCAGGGTTAGCTCCTTACTCTCTGGAGTCTTGCTCCCAGTAAGCACAGGTTTATGTGAATGGGAAGATCCTAACAGGAACAGAGCAGGAAGGTGGTTCAAAATCAAGCTTTGTGCCAAGTGCTGACAGGAAAAAACGGACTGGTGTTTTCATGGGAAGCAGAAAATCTTTTTTGGTTGTTGTTGTCATTTAATTTTTTTATTGGAATATAATTGCTTTACAATTTTGTGTTAGTTTCTGCTGTACAACAACGTGGATCAGCATACGTATACAAATCCCCCTCCATCTTGAGCCTTCCCCACATACCACCCCTCTCTGTCATCAGAGAGCACCGATCTGAGCTCCCTGTGCTATATACAGCAAGGAAGCAGAGAATCTCGACTTCACTTCCTTCTTCATTCTGTAAAAAGTTTTTCATTGGGATCTAATGGACAAGTAGCAGCAGCTTTTCAAGAGGTGTTTTTTTTCAAAGTGTGATCTGAGGACCACCAACATCAAAAACACTTGGGGGAGTTGATGAAAAATGCAGACTTTTAAAAAATTTTATTGATTTGTTTACTTATTTATTTGGCTGTGCTGGGTCTTAGTTGTGGCATGAGGGATCTTTAGTTAAGGCAAGCAAACTCTTAGTTGTGGCATGTTGGATCTAGTTCCCTGATCAGGGATCGAACCTAGGCCCCCTGCGTTGGGAGCATGGAGTTTTGGCCACTGGACCACCAGGGCAGTCCCCAGACTCTTTTTTTTTTTTTAATCGAAGTACAGTTGATTTACAATGTTGTGTTAGTTTTTGCTCTACAGCAAACTGATTTGGTTATACATACACACACATACATATATACATTCTTTTTTAATATTTTTTTCCATTGTAGGTTATCGTGTGTGCATATGCCAGTCACTTAGGCATGTCTGGCTCTTTGGGACCCCATGGACTACAGCCCGCCAGGCTCCTCTGTTCATGGGATTATCCAGGCAAGAATGCTGGAGGGGTTGCCATTTCCTGCTGCAGGGGATCCTCCTGACCCTGGGATTGAACTTGAGTCTCCTGCATTGGCATGCGGATTTTCTACCACTGAGCCACCTGGAAGCCCATTATGGCTGATCACAGGATATTAAATATAGTTCCCTGTGCTATACAGTAGGACCTTGTTGTTTATCCATTCTACATGTAGTAGTCTGCATCTGCTAACCCCAAACTCCCACTCCTCCCTCCCCCCGAAACCCCTTGGTAACAACACATCTGTTCTCTGTGTCTGTGAGTCTGTTTCTGTTTCATGTGTAAGTTCATTTGTGTCATATTTCAGATTCCACATGTAAGTGGTATCATATGGTATTTGTCTTTCTCTTTCTGATTTACTTCACTTAGTATGATAATCTCTAGGCCCCTCCATGTTGCTGCAAATGCCATTATTTCATTCTTTTTAAGGCTCAGTAATATTCCATTGTGTATATATATATATTATATATATATATATACACACACATTTCTTTTATCCATTCATTTGCTGATAGACATTTAAGCTGTTTTCATGTCTTGGCTATTGTGAATAGTGGTGCTATGAACAAAGAAGTACAAATCTTTCTGAATGATAGTTTTCTCCAGACAGAAGCCCATGAGTGGAATTGCTGAATCATATGGCAACTCTAAAATATGCAGACTCTTGAGTTTCACCCAAAAGCTACTGACACCAGACCCTCTGGAGGTGGGGTTCAGAGAACATGTATCTTGAAAAACTTCTGTAATGATTCCTGTGTACATAAAAGTTTGAAATCTGAAAAGCAACGTCTTTCCCCAAAGTCCCCCTGCAGTTTTCTGATGAACTGACCAGAACTAGTAAGACCAGTCCAAGTAAGACCTAGTTCCTTTCCCACCTATCTTAAATCCTCTCTTTTTTCTCAGCAGAGCAGGGTGAGAAAGGCTGCAGCAATGTCCCCTGCACTCTGAAAATATATGTCTTGGCTCTGCCCCAAATGCCTTGATATTTATGCTGCAGCCAGAGGGTCGGTATCCTTTGGCAATGCTCCATTTTAAGGCCATTAGCTCTTAATTAGTGCCAGCTTGTTGGTGTAGGCTTCCCAGCTGAACTGAGAGCAGAGGCTTCTCTATTCAGCCTCCCGTGTCTCTCTGGCAAGTCCTGATGAAGTGACTCCTGCCTCATGGGGCCAAGAGTTGGGCTCCTGGAGTGGCTGCTTCTCAGTGTGAAAGAGTTACCAGCCCCCCATCCCACGCAGAGGCTCTGGGACCCTGGAAGAACAGAGAAGCACTCTAAATAAATGTTTAGGGTTTTGTTACACTTGCTGAAAACAAAAAGAGAGAGTCCTTCTTCAGACACCCTCAACAGTTTACAAGGGAATATAAGAAAAAGAAGGTGTGTTCAACTGGAGCTTTATGGACCAAAGTGCCCCCCAACCCCATTTTCAGTCTAGAGTTCCTGGGAGGTTTTAGACAAGCATATAGCCAGCTGATGGGCTGAGTGGCTATGGAAAGCTATTAAAAGCTGAGAGATTCACCCCTGGGAACCCGAAGAAAATTCTCTTCATGGATGATGTATCTGGTCACCACTTTTAAGTGGGAAAAACAGAGTCTATATTGTTCTTGGCATACATCTCATTACTGGGTAAGGAGCTCTTCAAAAAGATCCCTAGATTAAGCTTTGGAAAAATAACTAGCAGCATTCTGCTTCTTCCTATCAGTGAGTCCCTGTGGTCCTCAGCATATTCCACTTAAGAAAATCTGAGAAGAAATTTTTTGAGATGCTATTAATGGCCTCTAATTTGCAGCCTGGTTTAGATAACTCAAGATTGCCGGCTGCATCCTGAGAAGTGGATCCAGAACACACACTGATGTGGGAATCTGAAGGATAATTCCAAATCGTAGATAATTGTTTAAGCTCCAAGGGGGCTGGAGGGCCCATATTAAGTCATCTCCCCAGGATCAATGTGTTTCCTATTACTCTTGATATCTATCTGTCCAATGATCCTTTTGATTTTTAAGCTGTTAGACTAAATCTTTGTGTAATTCTTTTCCCCCTTCTCTCCTGCCCACCTCCCCCCCTTTTCCTTAGAAAAACACATTTTAAAAATGTTAACCAGGTACCTTAGATTGTTTCCAGAAGAATAATGTCATATTGAAGCATCTGAACTCTACTCCTGAAGCCGACGTGTCAGGGGAACCTCTGTCTGTCAGAAGGTCAGCCTTGCCCTGGGGGAAGCTTCTGCCCAGCAAGACACTGAGGTTTTCCTTGGCCTCCTGCATCTCTCTTGCTCCTTTGTCTAGTCTAGACTGGGAACAAAATCTGACTTCCAAAGGAGAGACCCAGACTGAGGTATGGAAGAAAGTTAGGACAAATACTTCTCAAGCAGCGAAGGAAGAAGTGGCCAAAACCTTGATTTATGCAATTTTTTAGAACCTTGATTAGAAAAAGATAGATCTGCCAACTTCCTCATCTCAGGAAAAATCGATTGTTCCAACTCACTGTATCAAGGTTGGAGGAATCTTCTAGATGCTTTCCATGTCTATTAGAGAGAATTTAGAACTGTCAGTTTCACTTCCAGCCAGGGATGGACAAATCCCTCGGATGCTTGGCCACTGTGCCCAGCACCTGGGAACTCAGATTTCTGCTGTGCTCCGCCCTCCCTCACCTCACCAGTGCACTAGGCATAAACCAAGTAGCTTATTTCTGAGGGCAGGGATCTCCCGTCAAATCCGCCAGGTGCCTGTTTTCATAGGGCTCACAAGCTAAGAATGGTCTTCACATTTTGCAGTGATCGAAAAAAATAAAAAATAAGAATAATATGTTGTGACATGTGAAGCTGTTAAGAAATGCAAATTTTAGAGTTCATTGATAAGGTTTTATTGGAACACAGCCACCCTGTTTGTTTAAAAATAGTCTGGGGACTTTCCTGGTGGTCCAGCAGTTGGGATTCTGTGCTTCCACTGCGGGGGCTGCAGGTTTGATCCCTGGTCGGGGAACTTGGGTGCTACATGGTATGGCAAAAAAAAAAAAAAGTTTTTTTTCCAAATAGTCTACAGCTGCTTTTGTACTACAGCAACAGAGATGAAGAGCCATCCTGCAAAGCCTAAAATATTTACCACCTGGGTCTTTACAGAAAAAGCTTGCCCACAACCCTGTCCCGACGTCTAGTGTGTGTTCTATGCATTGAACAGGCATGCAACTGACTAGAGCTGACTGTTAGTTTCCATTACCCTCCGAGAGTGAAAGTTGCCTGTCTCAACATGGAGATAGTTATTTTTTTCTGCCCTGGGAATTCAAAGGATGAGGTTGCCTACACATCTGAGTGTAGCTAATGCTTTAGTGGGCCAGCAGGGGGCTCTCTGCAGAGGTTTACATTTCAAGGGGAGGGGGCAGAGGGAGCCTGCGTGGAGGTGAAACTGGAGTCTGGGAAGAGCGAGGCTGGCCTGTCTGTCAGTCTAAAGGAGAAGCAGCTTCAGGCACAAATCCGAAGAGCCCCTTTGTACAGAGTCTTTATGAGATTGGTTTCAGTGATCTTGAGGCAAACACCATACAAGTAGAGAAGAGAGAATCTCTGCTTTGTCCAGCGAGATTTAGGTACTTTGGGGTCTTCAAGGTCTTCAGCTAGGGTGGGCAGTTTCAGGAGCATTCCGAGACAGCCTCCCTGGGACCCAAGGCTGGTGCACATGCTGGCAGTCATGCGGGTTAAGGCTGCCCTGAGCAGCTTCACCGCAGTGACTGATGAGGGTATGGCTAGGAGAGGCAGGGCCTGGTGGATGCCTGTGAGAACCCTGTGGTGTTGCTTGTGAGCACATAGGATCTGTGCCCTGGATCCCCCTCCTCGATAAACAAGTGAGACCTGAACAGGCTGGGTGGGGAAAAGTGAAAATGTGAGTGCAAATGTGAGCACAAAATGCAAAATGTGAGTTTTCACACAGCTCAGCAGTAGTGCAGTCAAACTCCTTGAGTTCAAGTCTTGGCTCCACTATTAGCTGTGTGCCCCTGCTCACTTCCCTTGACTTCTTCATGCTCAGTTTTCTCATCTACAAAATGGGCATAATAAAGGTACCCAAGTCACAGGGCTGTGCTGAGGATCAAGTAAGGCAATGCAAGCAAAGGACTTAAGATAGTCTAAGTGCTATATAAATGTTGGCCATTGTTATCTTGAGTATGTCTCCAACTGTACCCACAGCTTTGTGAGACTTGGGAAATGCAAGAACAAATCCCACAATCTCTGCTCTCAGGAGCTGACATTGGGCTGGGGACACTTAAATGTGCTAAAGTTTTATAGACAGTCCATAGGAAACACAGAGGGTGGGGAGCACCTTCACATGCAAATTAAATCTAAAGATGACATATGAGTAGATCCACAGAGGACAGCATAGGGATCATAGGGATCACATTTTAGGGGGACGGAACAGCATGGACAAAGGCATTTTTGAAAATTCATTTGAACTAGGTACCACTGAATAGTTCTGGGTAGAAGAGAAGATGGGATGGGGAAGGGGGAGTGAAGGGAGGTGACTCTGGAAAACTGGGTTGGCACACCAGTGGTGGCCAATGACAAAGAGATGAAGATCTGGTTGCTTTGGTCCAGTGCCCTAATGAACTTTAATGCTGGGCTAATTCTCCTCCCAGAAGGAAAAAAGAGAAAGCCCTATTGATAACTACCATCTCCAGGAATAGCATGAGACTAAAGACATTCAAATGAGACCTTTTCATTCATTCGACAAACATCTAGCATGCAATAACAAAAGACACATGCAGTTGGTGGAAAATACAGGGGACATATGGACTGAGCAAGAGCTGGGTGTGAGGAATGTGAGGCAGCACATTGAAGGGAAAAAAAGACACAGGTTGGGAGTGGGAGGGGGCTGGAAGAGCTGTGGGGGGAGCAGAAATGTCACAGTTGGTCAATATGGAGAGGAATCAGAAGGACCAAAAGAGGGAAGGCTTTTTAGAAAACGAGGAAAATAGGGAGGGGGAAACCATGGGAATGCAAAGAGAATGTGTTTGTGAGAAATTGAGATGCAATGTCTGTGGACATTTTGTTGGTTTGGTGGCAGGAAAAGAATTGTAAATATGCATGATCGGCAAATACCTCATACAACAAAATACCTTGTGAGAATGGATGTGAGGCAGGAGAGAAATCAAACACAGTCTTCAGCGGTGGTTCTGCCCTTGGGAGACAGGCCAAGTATACATTCAAGGCAGTTGCTGTCAGTCTCCCAGCCCCTGGGGCAGATCCGAAGTCTGAACCAGATGGGTTTTCTGTGAATCTCAACTGGCACAAGCAGCTGATGGGCCATCGTGAGGCTTTTCTGTCTGCTCCCCTCCTTCTAAGTGGAGCTTGGCCCTTGGAAAGTGGCCCAAGAGGCCAGGGTTCCACTCGGTGGCCAAAGACAGGTGGTTCCCGCTTCAGGCCAGTCCCAGAGTAAGGCTCACTTTGGACTTTGCCTTCGACTCCCCAGCCCCACGGCGCATCAGATCAAATGAGCAGAGAGCAGTCCAGTGCCCTGCAGGATGTGGTTTCCTCATGCCCCGGGCGGTGAAGAGCATAGAAGAGAGACACTGGCCCAAACCAGAAACCATTATCCAAATGTAAAGGCCTCAAAGATGACTCTAACAATAGAAATGCTCAGGTGAAAATGCTGAGTTCCGCAATCGTGAGCCTGCTCTTCACTGGGCCTTGACACCTGAGTCCTCCCCCTTTGAGTCCTCCAAGACGAGACAGTGGGTTCAACAGCCTACATGGCCATCTGCACATGCTCTCCCGGCAGTCCTGGGGCCAGCAGCGCCAGAGCTCTTAGGGCTACTGTCTCAACGGCCCCAGCCTCTTTCAAAGTCAGTGTCTTGCTCCAGCTCCCTTGAGAGGACTCTTTTCATGATCCCTGAGATTGTGACACCCTCATTGTCACCACCATTGCCAAGGGAGCCATCCAGGGCTGGCCTGGGAAAGCACTTTTCTTTGTTCCTTGAGCTGCCAGCTTGTTTGACAGGCTTGGATCTGGTCTGGCTGTTCCAGCATCACTTAACCCCCTCCACTGCCCCTGAATCCCTGTTCCCCCACTACCGTTCCCCTGCCCTAAAGGCTGCCGGCTTATTCCTTTTGGAGATGAACTCATTGTTGACTTTAACTCACTTCGATGTTTCCCAGGGAAGCATGCTGGCAGGAGTCCCACCCCAGCTCCTAGAAGAAGACAGCAGGGCCAGTGCCAAGACAGGGTGCCAGGGGCCTTGGAACTGCCAAAATGCCTCCCATTTTTATGGATGGGCCTGGATCAACCTGAAGACATTCCAAGTATTTAATCAGCAGCCCATGGTACATATTGGGTTGCAGAGGGAGCCCTCAGAAGCCATCCTCTTCAGGAGATGAAATTCAGCCAGAGGAAGGAGCCGGCACTCTCCAAGGGCCAGGCTGATGCTTCGCAGATGGAAAAAGTGCCTCCCAATAACAATAATCAATAACCAAAGGCTGGCAGCTGCTGTGGCCCGGCTTGAGGGGCCCTTGGAGGCTTGGCTCCGCCCTCTTCCCTGCACAGGACTGAGTCCAGCCAGGAATCCATCTCACCCACCACCCTGCACCAAGCTCCGGGAGAGCGAACAGGCGAGGGAGGAACCATATTTCACATACTTTCTCTTTCAAAATGTAGCCCTGTTTCGCAATTTCCTACTTAAGTTCTGGAAGGCTCTAGGGTAGGACCCAAGCCACCTTCTCCAGCCACTGGCCGGGTCTCTCCTCCTCCTCACCACCAACGTCGTAGGCCAGAGGTAGGAGAGAAAGGTGTGGATCCGTGTTGAGCAACCCTTCCACTCTCCCCATCAGGGCTGCTGATCCATGTCTATTTGATGCTGAAGCCAAGCGAGGCTTCAGACAAAACCTGTTTATTCCTCACCCTGTGTCGGCTCTTTCCCTCGGGAGAGCCAGGAGGGACGCCACACCAAAGCAGGTGCACCCAGCTCAGGTATGCTGGTCTCAGCAACCCCTGGGGCACCTAATCTCCAGATCTTCCCTACTCCCCTGTAATGAGGCTTTTGTTCTGGCTCACTTTTACTAGCCAGGCAACACTCCAGCCCCTTTGCAATAAATCCATCTAATCCTTCAAAATGAAATCTGTTCTCTCTGGTGGTTTTTCTCCTTTCTTACCACCCTTCACCAGGCTTTCCACCTGTTGTCTGTTTCAGTCTAATCTGGACCGCAGCTGGAGGAGTCAGGAGCAAAAAAAGCCCGCACCTGGATTCCTGGCCCTGTGTCAGGGACTTGAATCGGGGCCCAGGAAGCTGACCCTTTCCCTAAATTCTCTCTGTCCTTGTAAACCAAACCAAACAAACCAGGGAAGGGGGTGGGGGGAAACCTACTTAAAAAAAACTAACAACAACAAATTCAGCAGACACAATCCCATCACCCAATATATTGAAATGGAAAAACAAATGCTTTCCCTGGAGAATTGGTCTGAAACATACCAGAACTGGCATTAGGCAAGGTGGACAGAAATGTGTTAGTCTGAGAGAGTCTGTGACCCTGTAGAGGAAGAAGCTAACATTTTCCAAATGACACCGTGGCCAGTTAGCAGCTGCATACACATCCCATACACTCCCATACACTGGGAGTAGGGTTGGCAATCTTGACCTGACTCCTCTCTCCAGTACCCCCTCACTCTGAAAATCACAAAGTGTGACTTCTCATCCATCCTAACAGTCTCCAGCCTCAGAAGGGCTGCTTCCAAGGCTGTGAGTAGGTAACCACTCCCCACCTTGAAACCCGTACCCTATCTCCAGCTCAAAAACACATTGTTAGTCTTGAAAGGACAGAGTGAGACAGACCAGGGTGAGGACGAACTGGAATTGCACCTGGACACACCAGCCTATCAGCCTCAGAATTTGCTCCTGTGGGTAATTCTATAGATGTGGCAGCTCAGAACCACCTTCAGCCCCTATTAAGTTCCCTCCTTTAACTGCCTAGAGCACCAGGAGTGGCTCAAGGAGAGATGAGGAGGAGCAGAATGCCTCAGCATCACCCAGGTGATGCAGGAGATATGGGAGGATCCAGCCCCTTCTTAGAGTCTAAGATTGTGGGTTTTGGTTTTGATGTTTTAGAGGAAAGCTGAAGGCAGTGCTTCTGAAGTGTTTAACATGCATGTGAATTACCTGGGAGATCTGTTTCGAGCCAGATTCCGATTTCTAGGTCTGGGAGGGGCTTGAGAGTCTGCATTTTTAGCAAGCTCCCAGATGAGGCTGACGATGCTGATACATGGCCACCCTTTGAGTAGCGAGGACCTAGGTTCTAGGAGATGAGAACAAATCAGTGCCAGAGATGGCCAAGACGAGCCTGATGCCCAGAGACAGAAAAACAGAAAAACAGTGGTACACACACATAGAGCTAGAGGCTGGAAACAAAGAAAGACACAGTGACAAAAAGTAGGACAGAGAAAGGAGAAAGGACAGAGTCAGAGAAACAGGCAAGGGCAAAAGCAGAGAAACCAAATGAGAGATGGGTGAGGCATAGGGCCAGAGAGACTGACAGAGTTGGGGCAGAGAGAAAAGGCAAAGTAATGGCATTGGGTAGAGGCTGGAGCCAGCCGTGGTCACCCAGACTCCTGACAGGCAGGGAAGGGGCTCAGAGATACGAGTGGGCCGAGCCCCACAGTGTGTCAGGCGCACAGATCTGAGACCCCCACCTTGCAAACCTTCCAGCCTTCCCACGCCAGCACTACCATCTCCTTGCCCCTGTGGAACCATCCGCCCCAAGAGCCTTCCACCACTGATTTCCCCCTTCTCTCTCCTGGGTGCTCAACCTCCACCTTTTAAATGCACCCTTCCCAGCAGGTTTCAAACACTGTCACGTCTTCCTCATCTAAAAAAACAAAACAAAACAACTCTTTCTTGACAACATATCTCTTTTTAGCCACTGTCTTATTTCTCTCTGTTTCTGAGCTAAACTTCCAGAAAGAATCTGTGCTGAATTCTGCCTCCATCACCCTCTCCAAAAAGCTCTGGAGGAGGCCACAACTGGTGCATGTGTTGTAAGTCCAGGGGTCAGTCTCCAGGCCTCATTCGTCTGTCTTAGCCGCTTTTGGTCCTCTTGATCTCTCCTCCTGCTTGCTGGCTTTTGGAACATGCTGCTCCCTCGGTTTTCCCTTCGCCTGCTCCTTCTCTGACTCCTTGGCCTACAGATCCTCCGTTATCTGAGCTTTATCCTCGGAGGGCTGCAGAGCTGGGTCCTGAGACTTCTCTTTACCCAGGGCGCTTCCCAACCCACAGCCCCAGGGATCTTCTCTTGACCAGCTGGCATTCCAGCTCAGATGGCCCCTGTGCACTCTAGGCCTGCATTCGTGTCAAGGCAATGTCTACCCACCACCGTCACCAGGACATCTCACTGGTATCTCAAATTCAACTTGGTCAAAACCAAAGTTTTGTTCTTTTTCTCTCCTCCCACACTGGTTTTCCTCGTGGATTCCCCATCTCAGAACCCAGCATCATCATCCGTCTGGATGTTTGAGCCAGAAATGGGGACTTTGTACTCAACACCTCCCTCTCATTTCTTTCCTCAACCATGTCCAGTTTATCACCAAACTCTGCCAACTTCGTTCTCCAAATACCTCAGACTTTGTCCTCCTCTCTCCATTACCCCTGTCACCTCCACCAACACATGTCACCTGTATGACAACGACAGGCTCTTAAACAGCTTCCTGATAATCTGTCTTCTATACCACAGCCAACATGCTCAGTCTTTGAAAATTTGCAGAACTTCACATCTGATTATGCTGGCTTGCAGCTTAACTCTTCAGCAGCCTCCTTTGGCTCTGAGAATAAAGTCCCAACTCCAGGTGGACCTTTCTGGAAACATCTCACCTCCCTTGCCCTCCAGTCCTCCCAGCTGTATTGGTTTTCTTTCAGTTCATTGAACACCAAGCTCCTTTCTGCCACAGGACATTTGCATGTTCTGTGTCCTCAATATAGGACTATGCTGTCCGATACAGTAGCCACTAGCAACATATGGCTAGTGAGCACTTGAAACATGGCCAGCACAACTGAAGAATGGAATTGTTAATGTACTTTCATTTCAGTTAGTTAAATTAAAAAATTTAAAATGTATTCAATTCAGCTATCAGAAAATATTAATCTACTCTTTAAACAACTTGGGTATGTGGTAGGTGAATCTACTTAAAATTTTTTTATTTCGGTTGTGTTGGGTCTTCTTTGCTGTGCACAGGCTTCTCATTGCAGTGGCTCCTCCTGTTGTGGAGCACAGGCTCTGGGGTGTGAGGGCTTCAGGACTTGGAGTGCCTGGGCTCAGTTGCCCCATGGCATGTGGGATCTTCCCGGAGCAGGGATTCCCTGCATACCCCCTGCATTGGGAGGCAGATTCTCAACTGCTGGACCACCAGGGAAGTCCTGAATCTACTCTTTAATTTGAATTTTTATTAAATCTAAATACATATTAAGTATTCCTGGTGAAAATTTAGTGTCTGAATTGATATGCTGTAAAGGGTAAATATATATACAGAATGTTGAAGACAGTTTAAAAAAAGAACGTAAAAGAGCTCACTAATAATTTTTTTATATTGATTACATGTTAAAAAGACAACAGCTTGCATATATTTGGTTAAATATAAGATGAAATGAACTGCACCTGTTTCTTTTTAAATGTGGCTACTAGAAAAGTATTAAATTAGATAAGTGGCTCACATTGTATCTCTACCAGACAGCACTGGTCTAGAACACCATTCCTCGTCTTTGTGTTAACTCCTATTCATCCTTCAGAGCTTAGCTCAAATGTCACTTCCTCTGAAAAACTTCCCTGAGATAGTCTTTTATTTCTATTTAGTTTTATTTACTTTCATAGCTATGCGTGTGTTTCAGTGGTTGTCTGCCTTTAACTACGCCCATCTCTAATGACACATTTATTGGAAGTATTACTTGATTCACACCTGTCCCCCCAGCAACCCCTAAGCTCCACGAGAGCAAGGCCGCTGTCAGGCTCCCCGCTGGAAACCAAACATCCTTCCAGAGCTTGGTGACCAGATGGCTGCCAGCGGACACTTCAGGATGACAAGAAAAGATTCCACCCACTCTTCTTCCATCCACCCCACCACTGGGGCCCAGGGGTCCCCAGCCATCTCAGGGTCCTGTATACTCCCTCCCCCTAAAGTTCCATGATAACCCTTCAGTATATAGATTCTACCTCTCCCAGATGGGAAGTCTTCCTTTAGAGCTGACCAGGATCCTTCCTGCTGCAAGCTGGCCAAGAACCTCTATTCCATCCTTAGAGGGAATGAGAGCAATGCTTCTCAGGCTTGAATGTACATGCCAGTCACCTGGAACCTTCTTAAAATTCAGGCTCTGGTTCATCAGGTCTGGGATGGGACCTGTAAATTCTCATTTCTAAAAAGCTGTCTGCTTATAATGTTGAAGCTGGTCCACAGGCCACCCTCTGAGTAACAAAGATGTAGAGAATCTGGTTACCGCCCTGCATATCCCCCCCAATTTTCCTCCTGCTCCAGACCCTTTGTGGAGGAGGCCAGCAGGGGTCTCTTAAAATTTGGCCCTGTCTCTTCCTGCTCTCCTACGTACTCCACCAAACCCTGTACCCTGAAAAGAATCATAGGACCTGTGGCTACTGTTGTCAGTTGGTTTTCGTTTTTAATTTGAAATAAACCTTTAAGCAGTTTTCAGAGTCAGGAAAGCCCTGATATGAATGTGTAACAGTACTCTCCAAGGATAAAGTCACACAGCTGGAGATGCTGAACAGTCCTCAAGCTTTGGCTGCTGTCTGCCGCGAAGGCTGGTCCTATGAACTCCTCCAGAAGGTTCCACTCTGCAGAGTCTGGGCTTGGACGCTGGTCAACATTCTGATGCGTCCACTGGTTGCATCACAAACCAAGTGTGTGCCTCTTGGCCCTCTGAGCGGCAGAGACGACCCCTCTGCCTCCCCGCTCTGCTCACACAGTGGTGTCCGAGAGACAGAAGTGTCTTCCACGATGTGTGTGTGTGCATGCATGCATGCACACATGCACACATATTTTCACATATGTCAGTTACCTGTTTGGACGTGGGGTCTGTGTGCATGTGTCTGTGTGTTCCTGTATGTATGGAGAGAGTGTGTACGCATTGCCCCCAGTGCTCTAGTTCAGTAAAGCTCTCATCACACAGAGCAGCACTGGACTCCTTCTGCATGGACCGAGAGGCTGAACAGGGTCCCTAGGTGGGCCCCGCAGAGGTGACCGGCCCCACTGTCCCTTGCTGTTGCTGCTGCTGGCCCTTGCGTCTCCGAGCGCCGGTGCCCGCCTCCTTGCTCTCCTTGCGGCCGGGGTTCCTGTTGGCGTTCTCCCGCCGGCCCTGGCCGCCCTTCCTCCTCTTCTGCCCTGGAACCCCAACAGCAGGAAGAGTCAACAAAGGGTGTCCTGACACAGCAGGAGGCCCTGGGGATGGCCAAGAGCGGGAGGAGGAGTGTGATCAGGAAGCTGGGCAGGGGGGTGGGGAGGAGGCCCAGGGGTGGTTGGGGTACCCTCCAGGCCTCCTTGGACCAGCAGCCACTGCACAGGGCTCTGCAACGTGGGTACTGAGGGGGGGTCCCATGAGCCTTTTCACTCTCCACCCCTCGATGAACCGAACCGCCTCCTCTTGCCTCATGTTTCCTCAGACCTTGGATCCCAATGGCCCAACAGGTTACTGCAGATCTGGGGACAGGCAGGATGGCTCCCCATGCCTCCATCCCACACCACTGCCACATCATTGCCACCTGCGGGCTGTGTGACCTTGGTCAAATCACTGCCCCTCTCTGGGCCTTAGCAGCCGCCTTCCAAGCTTCCCTTCTAAGGGCCCATCCAGTGCCAACATCCCCTGCTGCTGCTGCTGCTGCTAAGTCGCTTCAGTCGTGTCCGACTCTGTGTGACTCCATGGACTGCAGCCTACCATGGGATTTTCCAGGCAAGAGTACTGGAGTGGCTTGCCATTGCCTTCTCCCAACATCCCCTGAATCAGAAGCAATGGGGAGGGATAGGACCACAGAAGCTTCCCACCACCCCACACAGCTGCGTGGATCACCGTCTGCCTGGAACGAGTTTGCACAGCATGGGGTCCTGAGTTGAGGATGCCCCATCTGGCCCTGGCCTGAGCCCTCTTCTGGGTCACAGGTAGGAAACAGAGGCGATCAGACCTCCTGTAGCTGTGCTGACCCCTGGCCCCCAGGCCGCAGCTCACCCTCGGGGCAGGGCGTCCTCCGCACTGTGCACCTCCGTGTCTCCTTGATGTCGGAGCAGACGCTGTGGTCTCCCCCGGGGGCGTGGAGCACCCTCCGCGTCCGCTCCTCCAAGCCCCGCCGGAAGCCACAGAGCTTCTTCTTCTTGGAGCAGGGCCCCCACAGAGACCACTCACTCATTTCACATTGTGCTGGCAGGAGGGGAGGGAAGCAAGGGGAGGAAGGGGTCACGGCTCCTCACCTGGCCCCAGGTGAGCCCCGGGGAGCCTCTCCCACCTGCTCTCGGCCTCAGCCCCAGGCCAGAGGCATCCTTACAGTGCAGAGGGCAGAGAAGTCCCCAGAGAAACTCAGGGGTGGTCGTCATGAGCTTTCTCTGCACGGAGCCCAGCCCACGCTCTCCCTGGGGGCCCGCCACTTCTCCAGCGGACCCTGCCGGCTTACCCGGGCTGCGGCACTCCATGGTGCCGTCCGCAGGCGCAGAGCCCTCGGGACAGGCTGGGTAGCAGCGGCCTTTGTGCAGGTACAAGCTCTCCTGACACTTGGTGCAGAAGTTGTGGCTGAAGCAGGCCTCGCAGTGCTCAATCTTGCATTCTGAGGGGAGGGCCAGACCGGGGGAGGGGGTGGGGTGGAGCTCTGTCAGCCCCAGACGGACCACTCGCCTCATCCCGGTGCCCACCCACCCACACAGGGCAGGACAGTGGCCTGGAGCTGCCACTGCTGCAGTGGAGTCTTGGGAGGGAGAGAAATGAAAGCAAGGGGCAGGGAGAGAGGAGGCCAAAACAGCCCCTCCTGAGGGCCGGCTGGGAACCCAAGGAGAGGCCCAAGAGAGCTGGATTCAGAGCACAGGAGATTGGTCGGGGCGAGAGGAGGGTCCCAGCATCTCAGGGCACCCCAAGGACCACCTAATCAGAGCCAAACTGAGGGTTACAATGACACCCTGAGAGTGGCTTGTGGTCTCCTCTTCCCGTACTGCTGGGCATCCGCAGCACCCCAAAGCCTGGTTCTCCTCCTGCCCAGGGAAGCAAGAATCTGCCTGGAGGATGGGGAGCCATCCCAGGGCAAATTCCTCTGCCTCTGCAAGGTCGAGTTCCAGGAACCACCTTGGTCAGACTCCTGGGTCCCTCCCTGATGCCCTCCTGCCAGCTCTCCCTCCTGCGGGGAGGTGGGGGGTGGGGAGAGAGTGGCTAGGCTAGGCTGGAAGCCAGAGGGGTTTTTCACAATCTCTCCCCTCCCGGACTGTGGGCAGATCTGACTTCCTCCCAGTCCCCGCCCCTGAAGCCAGGGCTTCCAGTTTCCCAGGAGCAGGCATAGAGAGGAATGCCCTACCCAGATCCCCGAGGACCGAGAGGGCAGTCCTGGGGTCCCACCTCCATCCTCATAAGCTCCCCACCCTCCTCTGCGCCTCCTGGCCTCTGAGTCCTGGGTTTGGTGGCAGGCAACACACAAACAAAAATAAGAAGAGCGGCTCCATTTCTTTTGCGCCAGACACCGAGGGCTGACATATGCTTCTCACAACCATCCTGGGGGTAAAAATGGACACCCACGTTTTGAAGATGAGGTTTGGAGAGGCTGCGACTTGCCCAAGGTCACACAATGAATAAGCAGCAGAGTTGGGATTTAGAACCCAAGTCAGCTGAACTCCCCTCAGGCATTTCCCTGGGACCTTGATGTTATCAGCTATGAAAAGGGTCCCATCACTTAGGTCTGTCTCCCTCCCAAGGTGCTTGTATGGCTGAACCGATAGAAGGTCTGGAAATGCGTGCTAAACTCAAAGGCTCTGAACAAAATGAGAAGGTCACTGGCATTGTTTACGGGAGAGGGTTCACCACGTGGCCCCCAGCGTGGCCCCCAGCTGAGAGGGAGGTGTGACAGCACGTGCTTCGGAGCGCCTGAAACTGTATCTGGTGTGAGAGAGCAGAGCAGAGTGAGATGGAGGTGGGGCGGGGAGGATGGGGAGAGAAGGCTGACCGGGGCTTGAATTTCCCTGCAATCAGTGGAGCTGGCAACGATTTTTTTAGGTTATATGTCTCAGAAGCATCTTTCTGGCTGCAGGGCAGAGGGAGCATCGAAGGGAACCAGATGAAGGTTGGGGGACAGATGGAGGTTATCGCAGTGGTCCAGGAGAGAGGGGATGGGCCCCTGGATAAGACAACGGCAGTGAGGATGGAAAGGAGCTGGAGGAGGCACAATTTGGTTATTGAATGGCTAAGGTGGGGGCATAGATGAGAGGCTGGCTTTTAGGTCTGTGCCTTGGGTGATGGGTTGGGACACAGAATCACCTGTGGGAACACAAGTCAGTGCAGGTTTGGAGGGAGGAGATGTGGCTACGTTATGGGCTGGAAATGTGGGTGGGATGTCTGGGGAGATGTCTGGCCAGCAGTTGGATATTTGAATCAGGAACTCCCCTCCTCAATATCTCCTACACTCCTCTTGCAGCCCATCAACAGTTCAAAGCACCCCCGCCCCGTATCCAGAGTTTCCAGCACCCTTCCCCAGCCTTGCCCACACTCACTGATGCACTTGTTCATGTCAGGGTTGCGGGCATCAAAGTACCCAGGTGGGCAGGACGGCAAGCAGACGCCCACTTGGCGGATGTCGTTCCTCTCCAGCAGGATGAACAGCTTGGGCGAGCACTTAAGGCAGCCGTTGACCTCCGAGCAGAGCTCACAGCCTTTGGCACAGGCCTGGCTTCCCTCGGCACTGACTGCAAGGATGGAGTAAGGGTGAGAGGCGGCTGTGGGAGAGGCCTCTGTCTTTCCCAGGCTCCCACAAGGATGGAAAGTGAGTAGACGGGAGTTTCAGCCTACAGAATGAATGTGCTTCTCAGAAAGTGCAGGCCAGGCTGGAAGCTCTCTGCAAGGCTCCTTTATAAACCTTCCCAGCATCTGCTTTCAATGGAACTAGCACAGCAAGAGCTGCCATCCACCCTAAATGCCCCCTTAGCTCCAGGAACAACACAGGCTCACCCCCCCAGAGTTGCTCCACGATCCTCAGAGAAGGTGCTGAAGCCTGGAATTTACACAGCCCTAAGAAAACTTTAAGGACAAGAGGGATAATGAGAAAAAGGCCACCTACCCAGAGACAGGAAGACAATTGGAATAACGTATGTCTAGAACAGTGGTCTCAACCAGACATGAGTCTGCTCCTCAGGGGAGCAGACTTTTTGGCAAAGTCTGGAGGCATTTTGATGATCAAGCTGGGGAGGGGGTTGCTAGTGGCCTCTGGGGGACAGAGGCCAGCGATGCTGCTAAACATCCTACAATGTGTGGGGCAGTCCCCACAACAGCAATCTGGTCCACAATGTCAAAGGTGCTGAGGTTGGAACCATCCTTTGAGCCAGGGAGGTCCCCAGCCCCAGGGTTGAGTTTCAGACCTACGATCTCATTTCCTCTTTCATTTGTTCAACCAACACTCACCTCGCCCCGCCCAGGTACCACAAGCAGTGTAAGTGCTGGGGACAAGGAGGCAAAGACCCCTGGCTATTCTGAACTGGTCTCTCCAGCATACAGACAGACCTGCAAATAGGCACAGGCCGGCAGCCACGAGGATCGAGAGGATCGAGAGAATCGAGAGAGAAGGAAGGAATCACAGACGAGGTGCCATTTGGGTCAACTCTTCAAGAATGAAGAGTCCACTGGGAAGTAGAGACCAGGGCCCTCTAGGGGCAAAACCATAGAGATGTAAAGCGACCTGAAGGAAATTGAGAATTGGGGGTACAGGAGAGATGGGGAGGAGAGTGGTGAAAGATAAGTAGTCCTATCTTTAAGCACCTTTTATGTCATGACAATGGACTCGAATTCTATCTTGCAGCATTTTCCAAAAAATATTCCTTGAAACAGGATTCCCCTAAATGTTCATAGGAAGATGTGGAGAAAAGGCCATTGCATTAGATATATCGGAGAACCACTGTGTCCAACAAGTCTAAACCAGATTCTGTAGGGATTTTTGCAGCCTTTATGGATCCCCTGGAGAAGGGAATGGCAACTCACTCCAGTATTCTTGCCTGGAGAATCCCATGGATTGACGATACAGGCTGGCTATGGTCCATGGGATCACAAAGATTTGAACACGACTGACATTTCATTTCATTATACTTCTGTGACTTTAAGTGACTTTCTAAGAGGGAGACAGTGTGAGCTGCACTTCCAAGACATTTTGGCCACAGAACCCTTGTTTCACAATGTTTTAGGGGGACCTTTCTCAAAACTGATGAAATAAAAATGTCATTAGCAAGTTTTAAGCAGGAGCAAGGTCCAGTCTGATTTACAGGTTGGGAAGCGTCCTCTTCAGCCTGGGGACAGGTCAGAGACTGGAGGACCATTTGGGAGGAAGCTGACTGGATCATCCAGGTGAGAAAGATGAGAGAGTCTTAAACCAAGTTCTCTTCAGTGGAGATGGAGGGAAAATGATTTGAGAGATACTCAGCCATTGTGACCAATCAGAGGCTGGGGTACTTCCCAGGGTTCTGGCTTAGGGGATGGGTGGGGCCAGTCATTAAAAGAGGAACCAGACAGTGAGGAGCTGTATACAGGCTGGAGGCAGAGAGCCAGAGGAATCAGAGCAGAGATCGCAGAAGATTGTGCAGCAATGGAGGACCCATGGCTTAGACTTCGCTGGCTGGACCTGAAGTCAAATGCCTGGCCTGTGACCCTGGGCAAAACTCTGCATCCTGTGGGCCTCCCTTCCCACCACCTAAAAAGGGAGATGAGGATGCTTGCTCCTGAGGGCTGTTGGGGAGAGCTCCGGCTCCAGGAATGATCCCTGATTTCAGAACAAGAGAATGAGTAAGAGAAAGGTGAGCAGAGGAGAAAGGGGGAATAGCAAACACAATAATGATAAACAACAACAACAAAATCTCAATCGTAACCTCTGAGGCTTACTCCTAAAGGTTGAACACTTATTCTGTGGCACGCACTGCTCTCAGTGCTTTACAAGTATTAGCTCATTTGATCCTTAGAACCCATGAAGTGGGTGATACTACATTTTTTTTTTTGTCCTCTTTTTCACAGATGAGGAAACAGAGAGGTTGAATTACTTGAACAAGGCTTCACAGCCAGTATGTGTTCCAGGCAGTGAGGAAAAAGTTTATGAAAACCAGGGGTGACAGGGAAACTGAAGGTATGGCCAGGCTGATTTTTCAAATAGAGAACTTATTTATATCGAGTCAATGTTACCATTTAGCTAATCAACAAATTTAAAACTTAATATCACTCTTGTTGGTGGGGTCATTGTAAGAGGAAAGGACTCCAAATGTGGTATCAGAGTTATGAGGGAGCCCGCTTGGGACTGGTTTTCTACTTTGGGCTGTTATTCAGCTATATTCCAAATGAATAAGTCACTGTAGATTTTAGGTACCACTTCCACTCCAAAGATATTAAGTTGTCTATGACTCAAGGTTTTTATTCAATTCACGGCTGAAATGAAGGCTCCCTCTAGGTTTTTGGCTTGCCCTGAAGCTGGGAAAGATTGAAGGCAGGAGGAGAAGGGGATGACAGAGAATGAGGTGGTTGGATGGTATCTCCAACTCAATAGACATGAGTTTGAGCAAACTCCGGGAGATAGTGAAGGACAGGGAAGCCTGGCGTGCTGCAGTCCATGGGGTCACAGAGTCGGACACAACTGAGAAGCTGAACAACAACAACAAGAACCAAAGTCATCCAGGTGTCCCATTTGTAGGTGTCTATGGTTATATTCCCATAACTCATATATTCCTTCCTTATCACTTTAATGAAGGGCACATTTGCAAAGGGCCTTCCTAGAATCCTGCTGTCTGCCTCCCACTCAACCAACAACAAATCGCTGTGTACATTTCCCTGCAGAGGCCTCAATGACATGTAAGAGAAAGTGAAGCCCATGGGGCATCTGAAATTCATTCAGCATGACTGGTGCACGGAGCGAGTGGAGAGGAAAACAGGGGACAGAGGAGGAAACGCCTTGAGACCGTAAAAAAAGGAGTACAGACATTATTCCAAAGGCCATGAGGAGTCCCAGGGGGCTTTAAAACAGGAGACATGGCCAGGGTTCCATTTTAGAAAGATCCCTCTGTAGTGTGGAGAATGCATTGTACAAGATGGCAAACCTGGAGGGAGGAGGACTTCCAGGTTCCAAGAGATGGAGCTGAACCAGGAGGATGGAAAAGTGGAAAGACGCACATAAGATATTCAGGCGGTAGAATCAAGGAGACTAGGTGACGGACTGGACATGGGCGTGAGGGCTGGGGAAAGCACAGGTTGAGGATGATGCCCAGGTGTTGGGCTTGGGTGATGGGATAGCAACTGACCCTTCACCAAGAGAGGGCCCACAGGAGGAGGAGCAGATTCAAGTGGAGGAAATGATGATGTTGAGTTTGTGGTTCTTGTGGGATGCCCCTGGGAAGGTGTCTTGTAGGCAGCGGAACCTGTGGGTCTGGAATTTCAAGAGAAACATTTTGGCTGGAGATTGACATGTGGAGTCCTTAATACGAAACAGTCATCAAAGGCTGGGACATCTATGAGATAGCTATGGGAGTGGGAGCCGACAGTGAGAAGAGGCATTAGACGCTGAAGAGAAGGACAGAAGAAAAAGAAGCGTCAGCTAAGAGGTCAAGGAGGAGCACTCAGACAGGTAGGGACATTCAGAAGCATGTTGCATCATGGAAGTCGAGAGAAGAGGACACTCAAGGGAGGAGAGGGGAGCCCAATGCTGGGTGCTGCTGAGATGTCATGTCAGGACCCAGCCACAAACAGGCTGTTGGCATCCCTGGTTGAGGTGGAGAGTGGAGGGCAATGGTTGAGGAGTAAAGGAAGGTGAAGAATGGAGAACCATCTCATTTAAGAGGTGGGCTGTGGAAAGGGGGAGAGAACTCAGGGATCCATGCTGGGAGCTGTCGTTGGGGATTAAATCCATGGGAGGGGAAAGCATCCTGGGGAAGAAGGGGTGCAGCTTGAGAAGAGGACCAAGAGCTGAGGCCTGGGCAATACTCACATTCAACACACAAGCAGAGGAAGGGCCTGGAAAGAAACTGAGAAGGAATTGTTGGGGAGATGGGAGGACACTGGGGTGGGAGATGGAAACCGAGTGGAAGAGGGTGAGATCTGCAGGGACCAGGGCTGGGAGGAGACCATGGCTGGGACCTCTGGGAAAACCTATGACACAGGCAGTAAGAGGTGATTGGGTGACCTCAAGAAGGGCATTTCTGGTGGAGTGGTGGGATGCAGGCCAAACCACAGGGGGCTGAACAGTTAGTGGAGGGGATGGAGGTGAAGGATAAAGTGAAGAGAAGGTCAGAGAACACAGAAAGAGACAGAAAGGAGAGACCAGCTGGGAGTGGGGACTGTGAGCACAAGAGAGAGGCAGGGAGTGATGGAGTGAAGACCCAAGGATACGAGAGGGTCAAGACACAGAACTCGACCAGTAAGACCATCCTTGAGGCTTGAGACTGGGGTCAGGGACTGGGGTCTAGAAGCTGAACTCCATGAGGTTTGGAGGTTCAGGAAGGAGAAGGGGTGCTGAGCAAGGAGGAGAGGGGCTCCAGGATGGGCAGGGTCAGTTCAATGAGAAAAGGAACACTTATCCAGGGGGATCGGAATCAAAGAGTGTTCTCAGCTTAGCAAGACAAATAGATGAGCAGTGAGGGGATGGAGAGCTAGAGGGCAGGGGGCTGTGTGTGCTGGAAGAGCGGGTGTCCAAGGAGATGCTGGGTATGGGCAGAGGTTACATGATGATTCTAAGGGAGAAACCGAGGCTGATTCATTCCACAGACGTTCACTGCACACCTAACCTGTGTCCAGAACTGCTAGGAGCTGGGGACATGGAGGAACAGCAACAGATGCCCACCTAGGGCTGGCTGCACATTTGGGGGAATGGAGGAACACTAGAGGACACACCCTTACCAAGCAGGCTAGGTGAAGAGGGTGTGCAGACCAGAGAAACAGCCTGGGCAAAGGCTCTGAGGCCCCGACCATCCCAATGCATCTATGAAATGGAAAATAGAGCTTTATTCTAACTAGCAAGGAAAGGACCTCAGAAGGGCATGGTTGGTTCACAGTTTGAAACTCTCCCTCTGGCTTCTGTGCCCATGATGGGAAGGGGCTTGCCCTGCAGGGCCGCAGCCTGGTTGAGGATGGGTGGGCTCAGTGATGGGGAGGGTGCTCAAAGAGCTCACGGGGCCTCCTTCCAACTTCTTCATAAAACTCGCTCATTACAGTTCTGCTCTTCCTACCCACACCATACTCTCCACTCCTCACTACCCGACCCTGCCCCCTGCCTCCTAAGCACTCCATGGAGCCCACTGCACTGAGCCAGGAACTCAAGGCTGTTTCTCCTCCATTCCCTGCTGTTTCTTGCCTCCTTCATCCTTATGCAAACCCCTTTCAAGCTGATTTTTCTGTAATCAGGCATTGCCCCAAGGTGACTCAGCCCTGCCCCCGAAGAGTGGCTTCTGGCCACAGTGCCTCTTCTCGAGGGACTTCACTTGTTCCAAGTCCCCAAATTTCTCATCTTGAGATCTTTCCAAAACTCAAATTCACAGTGTCACGCCCCTGCCTGTTGGTGGTTGGTGGTTTAATCGCTAAGTCATGTCCAACTGTTTGCGAGCCCATGGACTGTAGCCTGCCAGGCTCCTCTGTCCATGGGATTCTCCAGGCAAGAATACTGGAGTGGGTTGCTATTTCCTTCTCCAGGGTATCTTCCTGACCCAGGGATCAAACCCCGGTCTCCTGAATTGCAGGCAGATGCTTTACCAACTGAGCTATGAGGGAAGCCTACAACCCATCAATAGCTCCCTATCTGCTGCAGAATTAAGACTCAGCTCTTCCACCTGGCCTAAAAACTTCCATGAGCTGATCCCACCCACTTTATCTCTTAACACTACCTCTAAGCAATAGGGAACTATTTTTGTTTCTCTGAACACATCACACTACTTCACACCTATGTGTCTTTGCTCAAGTTGGTCCTTCTGTCTGGAACACCCTCTACCTCCTCCTAAACCTAACTCTTTCAAGTCTTAGAACTAAAGTCACCTCCTCCAGGAAGTCTCCCTTGATCTTGCTTCCTGGTAAAATCTGGATATAGAGTATTTTTCTGTGTTCCCTGCCCCCAGTACTTGAATCCATCACAGTAGACATTGCCTTTTATCATTATTATCAGCTAATATGTTCTTCTCTCCCATTGGAAAGAGCTTTTGGAGAGTGAAGGCTGCCTTGTTTCTAAATAGAAGCCCAGTAATGGGTGAGGCTCCACAAAAGGATAGGACCCTCCCAGAATGTAGGGCTGAGGATGTGGCGAGTGAGACAGAGGCTCAGGGAAGTGGATATATGAACAGAGCTTACTGGGTGTTCAATGAAGTATGGGGAGTGGGACAGGATGGAAATGAGTGGTTGGGGGGTTGGATGAGGATCAATGGCGAGGGAGGGGAAGGCTCCGTGACCCAGAGGAGGGCTGACCTTGGTTTAGGGGTGGTATCTAGTCTTGGAGGAATTAGTTTCCTTGAGAGACCCCTGAGTTAAGTGGGTGGAGGTGAAGTGAAGTGGGGGATGACAGGACCCAGGGCCTCACCGAGAAGGCGGAGGCCACATGCTCACCATTACTGGTGCCCTGGTGCCCTGGGCACATCCCCCCGGGGAAGACTGGCATTTTTCAACTCAACTGTGAGCTAAGTTCCCCTACACTTTTTTTTTCTCACCTGAGTCCAAATAGCCTTTAACTGGTCTGTTGGTCTCCCACCTCCAGCTCCCTCCCCTCACGCCCCACTACAGTTGGATCAAGCACTACTCCCCTGATTCAAACCTCTCAGGAGGTGTCCTCATTACCTGAAGCTCAAGTCAGGGTCAAGGGCAAACTCCCATCCTGGCAGGTACCAAGAGCTCCACCCTCTGACCTTTGCCCATTTCTGCAGCATCACCCCCAGCACACTCCCTCAGCTCCTGGGCAGCTTTTATTGCTCTACCCTCACGGGTGTTCGGCTTTTTTGTTTTAAGAGCACAACCCTTTTCTGTAGTAAAGAGCCTCCAAGTATAAAGCAAAATGAACAGAGCAGTTCCAGTGAAAACCCCAGGGCTCCCGAGAGCTGCACCCAGAAACCAGTTCTCCAGCTCTCCCCCCAGCTGCACCCCATTTCCCGCACAGTCTGTGCCTCATCGTAGCTCCTCACCTTTGGACATGCTGGTCTGCACCCCATTTCCCGCACAGTCTGCGCCTCATGGTAGCTCCTCACCTTTGGACATGCTAGTCTCCTGCCTGGGTTCCCCCTCCCCTTCCCCCCACCCCGACTCCCTGGCCTGCAGATCACCTGTGCTGTGCTGTGCTTAGTTGCTCAGTCGTGTCTGACTCTTTGCAACCCCATGGACTGTAGCCCACTAGGCTCTTCTGTCCATGGGGATTCTCCAGGCAAGAATACTGGAGTGGGTTGGCATGCCCTCCTTCAGGGGATCTTCCCAACCCAGGGATCCCACATTGCAGGTGGATTCCTTACTATCTCATCTTTAAAATTACATCTCAAGAAGAGTCATTCTCGGGGCTCTCACAGCACACTAGGTTGAAATCATCTCCTCCCCACCACCCATGGTGCTTCAAGATCCATCTTTGCACCCAGGACCAGGCTCTGTAGGTTTGAAACGGATGTATGAGGAAGGGCCCAAAACACATATACATGACTACATACAAAATGCATAACTAATGAGAACCTACTTTATACCACAGGAAACTCTACTTAGTGCTCTGTGGTGACCCAGATGGGAAGGAAGTCTAAAAAAGGAGGGGATATGTGTATTCATGTAACTGATTCACTTTGCTGTGTAGCAGAGACTAACACAACGTTGTAAAGCAACTCTACTCCAGCAGAAATTAATGAAGAGAGGAGTGAATGAGGCTTCAGCCAGCGAAGAGGGGCTCTACAGATCCTCTTCCGGGGAAGGGGGTGAAGGCTTCAGATGGAGGACAGGGCAGTGAGAAGGAGCCAGAAAAGGGGAGTCCAGAGAAAGACAAATATCATATGATATTGCTCATATGTGGAATCTAAAAACATGGTACAAATGAACTTATTCACAAAACAGAAATAGAGCCACAGATGTAGAAAACAAACCTACAGTTACCAAGAGGGACTGTGGGGAGAGGGATAAATTGGGAGATTGAGATTGACATATACACGCTGCTATATATAACATAGATAACTAATGATGACCTACTCTACAGCACAGGGAACTCCACCCGGTGCTCTGTGGTGACCCGTATGGAAAGAGAATCTGGAAGAGAGTGGATCTATGTATACATGTGGTTGGTGCACTTTGCTGTGCAGTGGAAGCTTACAGCATTGTAGATCAACTATGCTCCAACACAAGTTAATTTAAAGAAAAGGGAGAAGAGTCAGGATTCAGTGAAGGATTGCAGGCTTCATTGTGGGGTGGGGGGGTGGGGGTGGCAGGACTGAGCAAAAAGGCCCAGGAATCAGATGGGAGAAGGGTCTCAGTAAGGGGAGGGGCACTCAGCGTGAGGCATGATGAGGGCAAGTGGGATCCCCACAAGGGGCAGGAAGTCCAGGTGGAAAGAGGATGAGGGGCAGTGAGGGTGAGTGGAGAGAGGGCTCGGGAAGGGGAGGGATCCTCACAAGTGCGACGGGGTAGGGAATGCTCTACCAGGGTTCAGGACTCACAGCGGTATGTCTCACCTCCTGCAGGAACACCATCACTAACATCTGAGACCATATGCTTCTGGACTCAGAACTGGTGTGTGATTCTAGATCAGAGCTCTATCGGGTGGCTTCTGATGGTTCCACCAGCATGCCATCACAGGATGACAGAGTCAACAGACCTGAGGCTCATATATACAGCAAGCCTACCCCTGCCCCCCAGGCTGCCCACTACCCTTGCATCTGGTGGGGGCCAGAGCAGCCACACAGGCTGTCTCCATCCTTTCATCCCTCCCCTAACTCCCCTGGAAACTCTGGGGCAAAATGGTCCACACGTTGTTTATACAACAATGACATGCATCTAAAAAAGAGTGGATATATGTACATGTATAACTGATTCACTTTGCTGCACCCCTGAAACTAACCCAACATTGTAAATCAACTATATTCCAATAAAATTTGTTTTAAATGACATGCATCCCAGCCATACAGAGCTTCATATTTCACAAAAGTTTCACAGTATGTGTATCTATTATCTCATGGAACCCTCACTGTATTCCTGTACAATCACACATGCAGTTTTATAGTTACAATTTCACGAGTATTGCCTAGCAACATCTAGGTTCCCAAGAGGGTTACCAAGAGGGTCAGTGGGGAGAGGGATAAATTGGGAGATTGGGATTGACATATACACACTACTATATATAGCATAGATAAATAATGATGACCTATTCTATAGCACAGGAAGCTCTACTGAGTGCTCTGTGGTGACCTGCATGGGAACAGAATCTGGAAGAGAGTGGATCTATGTATACATGTGGTTGGGACACTTTGCTGTGCAGCGGAAGCTTACAACGTTGTAGATCAACTATGCTCCAATAAAAATTAATTCAAAGAAAAGGGAGAAGAGTCACCTCTCTCTGAGCCTCTGTCCATTTTGAGTCTTACCCACATCTCTCCCTGTCCTTGCATCTCACCATTAAGGATGTCTGTCACTCATACTGCTTGGTAATAAGCACTGGGCTACGTGCTACCAAGGCTGTGGGATGTGGCTGTATCAAAAGTGGACACATCAAAATGGCTGCATTTGATTGACTGTTGCTGGGACCGGCCCATTCTGATGGCCAGGCCAGTACTTTTTTTTTTTCCTAAGTACAAAAGATGAACCCAGGTCTCCTGACCCTCTGGTGTAGGTGAGTGTGTGGCTCAGCAGCGGAAGCGTGACCATTAGTGCACATCACATGATGGTGAGCGGCCTCTCTCGTTTTCTCTCTGCTCTCGGAAATAGAGGAGACTGATTATAAATCGCTAAACCTCATCTGGCTGGTGGAGACCAAAATACTGGCCGCAACAGATGAGAAGGGAGGAAAATCAAGGCCTCGCTGCTGATTAAACCTAACTGTCTCTAATTGTTTGTTAAGCCAGGGATTTTCAGCTTCACCAGTTCTCTGAGCTTCTCTCTCTGGGTTGGATTCTGGCCTTGGCCACTCCCGTGGAGACCCGACAGAACTCCATTGCCTTTCAGCCCTTCCTGGTGGGCCTTGGTCTGAAGGCCTCAGAAGTGAAGCAAGAGGTGGTGGGGCTAGACTTGAGAGGAGCTGCCGTCTGGGGGCATGACATCTCTTCTGGGGGATGCTGAGAGACAGACAGACTTGGGTCAGGCCTCCACCGCACTCCCTGACACGGTGCCTCACACCCAGGGGCCACTCCCACGACATGATGGCATGTCCTGAACCTCCATCCCTGAAGGCGTCGAGGGAAGGATGGGGGACCTGCTCTCAGGACAGCCTAGGATAGGATCCTGGGAGAGACGGCGAGAACGGTGAGGACAGGCAAATACTCCATCAGGCTCTGTTTTCAAGAAGACTGGGCTCACAGGAACCAGGAGACCTGGGTTCCAACACTGACTGTGTGCCTTTTAGACTGTCGTCTCTTCCCTTTTCTTAGCTTCAGTTTTCCTATTTGTACAATGATGGGATTTTTTTTTTTTTAGGCTGTGAGAACCCTTTTCTCCCAATGACACCTTATGTCACCTTATGACACCTTATCTTCCTGAGAGCAAGGGAGAGTGAAGCTGCTCTGGTTTGAAGGGTAGTGGGGCCAGCCTTCTGCTTGCTGCCACCCTGTAACCCCTCAGTGCAGCTTCCTGAATCCCACTGGGCAGGGTTAAAAACCACAGTGGTGGGCAGTCCCACAAACACTCTGCTTTGCTGTCCCTGCCCCATGACCTGGGCAGGGAAGTCTGTTGCCTGTCTGTGTGGGGTTCCTGGCTCCCAAGGAGTTGAGGGCTGTATTTCAGACCACTAAATGAAAGGAACCCTGAACTCCTGTCTGTGAAGAGGGGACGCTGAGCACCCCAGGGGCACCAGGCTGGGAAGCATCTCCATGGATACCACACAAAGCTGGTGTGATATCAAAGGGCATAATCCACACACTGGATCCTCACAGGAGAGGGGTTAATCTAGAAAACAGCGTCTACAAAGGGGAAAACAGACAAAGTGAGTTATCTACGGGATGGGTAATCTCAATAAATTAATCCACAAACTGGATAATCTACTGAGTGACGTACAAAGCTGTAATAGATAAAGCAGAAATCTGCAATGGTCATCACAGGATGAAACAGCCAAAGGTCGCAGTCCCCAGAGAGTGCCCTCCCCACCACCACTCCCAAGGGCCACGGTGGTCCAACCCCATCCGTTACTCACTCCGCCTCTGTCTCTTCCCCTTGATTCCCCGGCTGCCGGCGGCCAAATGCATCCAGCTCAGAACCAGGGCCACCACACACAGTCCAAGCCGCATAGTCACTCGCCGGCTCCAGGCCCCTGGTAGGAGGGGTGGTCTCTGTGGGGGTGGACGGCGCAGGGCTCTTGCTAACACCTCCGGGGCTGGGTCAGCAGCAGGATGTCCAGGCCTGGGCTGTATCCCAAATCTGCCCTGTATTCCAAATCCACCATAATCTCAGCTGGGGACAGAGAGGGTGTGGGGAGCCTACTTCTCCATCAGCCCATAAAGAGATCCAGAGAGCTTTCCTCAAAGGCACCTCGGGGTGTCACATGGGGAGAACTCTTTGTCACTTCAGCCAGGACATCTCCAAAAACCAGTCTGTTGGGGGAGGAGAGAGAAGGGTTAATTCTGGGGTACCCCTGGGCCCCCCCAACCTGGGCCTCTTGCCCTCCCATGTGGTGCACTACCCAGGAGACAACTCAGAATGTTTGAACATTACAAGTTACCCACCTGGCACCCCAGTGGAAGAGACTGGTTCCTTTTCCTATCTTGCAAAAGTCCCTGATGTGGGATGGGAGTTGGTTACCCAAGCAGTTGGAATATGGTAGACACTCAAATCAAACTTGTGGATCACTGGAAAGCAGCTGCCTGGCTTCCACCCTGCCCAAAGTGAGCCAGCTCTAGCTGGAAGTCCTTCATTGGGTCTAGCCTACAGACTTCATGCTGCAGTAATATCATGACTCTTAAAAGAGCAGCTCTCTCTGTCCTTCGGCAAATGACCCCTCAGCCTTCTCTCCCCAGTGCTGAGTCACCCCTGTGCCTTTCACCTGTCTGGAGCTAGAGCAGTGGCCCCCGACAAGCTGGCAGACCCAGCGTGGCCCTCTGGGCTTGGCGGGAGAAAAGGAAGTAAGGCTTCCCTCAGCCGCAGAAACTCTGACACAGCAGGCCCGGCGGGCCTGGCCTTTGTGAGAGGATAAAAGAGGCAACGATGCCCGCCCTGGCCAGAGACACAGAGAATGGGGATAATCCCCCAGCCCAGCGAGAGCCAGGTCTCTGGACCCGCTGGCCTGGGTGATGGGGGCAGGGGGAACCGGTCCCTCCCCAGTGAAATGTGTCTGGGAAGTTGGAGCCCAACCTGGGAGTCAAGAGATGAAAGCCCGCTTCCCAATCACAGCTTGCTTCACACTTTCACAACAAGACCTGCACACGCACTGGCCCACACGCTTGCTGCACACACACCAGTACTCATGCAGGACGGGAGGAAACGGCGAGTCTTCAGGAAGCTTTGGAGATGCCAGAGAAGCATCTCTCTCCCACTGGCTGGTTAAGATGCCTTTGAAAGAATCCCTTAGCCTCTCTGTTTCCCCATCTATGAAATGGGGATAAATATGCCTGCTTCATAGGTTTGCTCTGGGAGTTGTCTGCGTTTCGGCCTAACTAAGGAGAAAGTTGAAATGCTTGAGTGAAAGTGCCCCTCCCAACCCTGTCCCAGTCTTTTCCCCCTTCGCCTCCAGGGAGGCCCCGGGGGAGCCCACCTGCATGGGAGATAAATCATTATCCCACCAGGGAGTTCAGCAACCCCTCCTCGGTCTCTCCCACTGGCTTTGAAGGCCAGACACACTCAAGTGGTTAAGCTGCCTGTGAGAAGTGTTTACATGAGACTGATGGATCCCACCTGGTTCTGTGGCCGGAGCCTGTGGAGATGCCCCCAGCCACCCCCAAGTGCCCCGCCAGCTGCCAGCCCCCACCTGCCCCTCCAGTACTCCCCGCGTGACCTGCCAGAACCTTCCCATCTGCCCCAGCCCCCACCACACTCTTCCCTCACCCACAGATTACAGATGTCCGGCCGAGTGTATCAAACTGGGGTCTTCAGCCCCCAGTCCCAGAGGCTGGCCATCAACCATGATGGTTAAGGGCATAAACTTCAGGGTCAGGCTGCCTGGCTTTGCATGTTGCCTCTGCTACTTTTTAGCTGTTACCTTAGCCTAGTTGCTTAGCTGGTTTGAGCCTCAGTTTCTTTATCTACAGGAGAGTGGTGGTTGTTTTTATAGCTTAAATGAGTTAATAAATGAAACTGCTTAGAATGATGCCTGGCACACTAGGACTCAATAAATGTTGCAATTTTTTTGACCAAGACTATATTTTGTGTCTACATTCCAATGGTCATCTAAAAAGCAATAAGACAGTTTTCATACCATCTGGATACCAATCGTAACACTGAGCACTATGACGCAATTTCCATATTTGCATTTATCTTTATGGTTGATTGCCTTGGCCCCAAGGATCTCTCAGAGTGATACGGTTAACCTCTAATGCTAGCCTTTCTCACACTGAGGTCTGAGGACCCCTGGCAGCTATATTCTCAGGGTGCCCTGAATCTTTCCACCTGACAAACACTGAAGGAGAAGACCACATCGGACAAAGCTGGTGTTAAATCCTGGGTCTATGAGGCTGTGGTCTCACTGTATGCCTGGGATCCTGGGGCAGAACAGATCTATGCATCTCTGCACTCCATGTGTCTGCAGGGCAAGGCACCTAGCACTGCCGAGTCAGTTCAGTTGAGTTCAGCTGCTCAGTTGTGTCCGACTTTTTGCGACCCCATGGACTGCAGCACTCCAGGCTTCAGGGCTCAGCAAAGGCTAGCACCCTTCCTCCTCTACCCTCTACTTCCCTCTGAATTCCCCCTCACAGTCCTCCCCGATCTTAGCTTTCAGTCTGGCCCCTGCCAGGCTCACCCAATCCTTGCCAGGGAGAATCTTCAGACCCACTCCCACCTGTATCCCCACTGATCTCAGCAGGGAAGAGGGGAGAAGGCTCCAGATCTGAATTCCACTGGAAAAGTGGCTCTGGCCTTCCTCGACCATCACGGGATGGGATGAGTTTCAACAAAGAATCAACCCTCCAAAGAAGTTGTGTTCACTCTGCAGGGACACAAGCAACAGATGGAAAGGACGCAGAGTGTGCAGGGGGTGAACTGGAAGACAAATGCCCCACCTAAAGGGAGCATTTGCTATTCCATTCCAGCTGGTTGTTTATGGGCGCAAAGACTGGCTCCACATTACTAGACCTTCTGTTTTTGTTTTGTTTTTTTTTTTTAAGTTGAAAACTCTGGATTGCATGTGATATCTGATTTTAAAAGCAGGACAGGTCTCAGACTAGAAACATCACAGTAGCAAGCCTCAGAAGATCCCAGGTCTCTGACTCCGAGTCCCTCCAGAGAAGAGGTCCCCGCCCTCTTCACCCCCACCCACACACGTGGTACACACAGAGACACCCGCAGCGGGGAGACCGCTGAGAGAGGGGATAGGAGCTAATGACTTTCTTTTAAGCAGCCTGCCTCATTTCTATTGGTTCCTCTGGCTGATTTCCTTTGACCCCCCTGGGCAGAGCCAGCAATGGGAACTGCCAGCAGTGATCACGGTCTCAGGCATCCGTGGGGGTGAGGAAGGGCATTTTGTCTCTGCCAGGGTTGGGGTGAGGGGTCCACATTCATGGCACGCCTGCACCACCTGCCACGCAGGAGGGAGGTTCTCACTGACTCCTCACCACAACGCTAGGAGGAAAGTACAGTTATTCCCACTTTATGGGGAGGGAGAAGTTAGGGTCTTGGGGTGACAAACACAGTCAGGTGAGCTGTTCAGTGTTTGCTGCTCAGGACCGGGACTCTGGAGGGCAGAGCAAGAGGCAGGGAGCTGAGAGGTGGAGGGCACGACCCAGCTTGAGGAAGGAGTGGGAGGCAGGGGCAGAGCTGGAGCCAAGGAGAGAGGCCCGCCTACTAGGTGGTCCCGGAGGGGAGGACACACTGGGGAGGGGGACACAGCCGAGGGGTGGGGCGCGGGGCGAAGACTCAACGCCCCCAGAAGTTTGCAATAACTTTCACCTTCTTCCCTGCAACACTATTTGGATAAATTGGTACTCGGTCCGGGGCCGGATACAGACCCAAAAATGTAAACCATTCCGATAATTTCTCATTAGCTTTCCCCGGGACCAGCTACGGGTGGAGAGGGCTGGCCCGCGGGGGCAGAAGAATTGCTGGGCTGGGGGCGGGACCAAGTACGCGCCCACCCGACCTGTCGGGATTCATGCGTCTGCCAGAGCCAGGCCAGGTGTGGGGGTCGACCCAACCCCCGCCCCCCAACACCAAGAGGCAGCGGGGAAAGGTTCCTTCACGTCCCTCCATCACGGCTCCGAGCGCTCAAAGTTTTCTTCCCTATCATCTAGAGAGTTCCAGCAGGTGCAGGGGGAGGGGAGGTGGACCTGAAGTCCCCCGTCTGACCCCCACCCCCCGCCCCAAATCCAAGAGAACTCTCCAAGTCTGAGAGGCGGGCTTCACAAGAAAACTCTTGCCCCAAGCGCAAGACCTGGCCCTCCTGGGAGCCCTGGCTTAATACACAGCGGCCACCTCTCCCCAGCCAAGCAAGAAGGTCCCTCGGCTCCCGAACCCTCAGGACAGTGAACCGCGCCGCCTTGCAGCGCCCCGAGGGGCGCAGCACACACCGCCTGCCACGTCGGACCCGGGCTCGGGCTCCGGCACTGGGGTTATAGGGAGGGTAACCGGGAGTCGTGGGATTCGGGGGAATCCAAGAGGAAGACACCAGGAATCAAAAGCTTCTGAACTTCGGGGGGTTGCAGGGGGCGGTGGAGAATAAATAGGTCTGGTGGATTTGGGGAGTTCGGAACTCCGAGCGAGGACGATCGCAGGGGGTTGCGGGGTTGAGGGCAAACCGGTGGCGGCATCTCCAGGAGGCTGCCTACAGGCTTGAGGGATGCTAAGGGTGAGGGCGGCAGGACTTGCAGAAGGGGCCCCAAAAGGTGCCCTCCTCCGCTCTCGCTGATTCCAGAGCAGTCAGAAGTCCCCTTCCTCTCACGGTCTCCCCCCATCCCGGCACTCATCTTGGCCAAGCCCGGATGAGAGGGCCCAAGGCGCCCCAGGTCCCAGGGGAAGGGGGCGCTAAGGAGGAGGACGGGGCAGCTCCCGGGGGGACTCACCTCCGCGCTGCCAGCCGCGGCGGGGGCAGGCCCGGGAGGGGTGAGGGCGCGGCCGGCTCACCCGCCCGCCGCGGAACTGTCCTGGGCGCCCAGCGCGCCCGCGCTCCGCCCGCCGGTTTCCAAGTTGCTCAATCTGCGGGCGGCTCACGCCCTCCGGGGCCAGCGCCCCACCCGGCGCATCGGTCCTCCGGGGCAGCCCGGTTCGGCCCTCCTCTCCACAGTCCCCACTCGGGCGATCCGCGCCGGGCTCTCCGCCCGCGCTGGGGCTCTCCGTTGCGCTTCGGCTCCGCCGGAGCTCCCAACCGGGAGAGGGGCTAGTCCTCGGCGCGCACGAGGGAGGGAATCCCCCCCCTTTTCAGTCCCACCCCCGAGCCGGCCCCCCTTCCCGGGATCCGCAGCAAAAAACGGACTGGAGCGCCAGGCCTGGGAGTACGTCGCCCCCCTCCCGCACGCCCTTGCCCTCAGCTGGGGCGCTGCGCTCGGAGCGCAGGGCTGGCAACTGCACACTTGGTCTGGACTCTGGCGCGGAGCCTCTGTCCTTCCTCCTCTCCTTCCCCTACCCTGCATCCCCGGCGATTCCAAGCAGCCAGAGCACCAGCGCAGCTGCAGGCATCCTGGGCTCAGAACAGGCCCTTGAGCCTAGCAAAATCTCAGTTTCCCCATCAGGAACCTGGCAAGTGACAAGGAACAGGCTCCGAAGGAGTTTGGGGTCCCGCCCACACTCTCCTCGTCTCAGCAGTCAACTCTTCAGAGCATCTTCCCAGTTCAGAGAAAATGTGAGGCTATAAGCTCCAGGGAACCCAGCTGAGGACCCTCCACTGGGAGCTGGTGCAGGATAGCCAGGTAGATCTTGAAGCAAAGCCTAGATACCAAATCCCTGCTCCAACACTTACCAGCTGTGTGGCCATTCCTAAATTACTTAACCTCTCTGAGCTTTAGAGCTCTCATCTGTTTTGAGAGGCAGCAAAATGAAGGATGCAAATGCCGGGTAGAATGGTAGGAACCCTGTTAATGTTTGTGGAATGGGTCTTGAAGGGCTGCTGACACCTGTAGTGACCCAGATGCTGTTGAAGTCAAGCCTGAAGAAGAGGAAGGAGACTCACTTCTTGGGGTGGCAAACAGCTGTTCTTCAGCATCACTTCAGATTGGGTAAAGGGAACTGGGCTAAAACTGTAGTTAGCAGGAGTTAAGTTAGAGCAGAAAAGCTATACTGATGCAGGGGGTGGGTAGGGGTGGTGAGTAATCAAGACAGGCTGTGGACTCTCCTTCTCAGGAGAGGAAGGGGGAGCACTGACTATGGAGACAAGGGCACAGGGATGTTTACAGTGACAGGGGGATGGATGGAATGACCTCTGGTGTATTATGATGGGCAGGCAGCAGAGATGGTGGATGGATGGCCAGGGAAAGCAGAGCAGTTGGGTCCTAAATACCAGGGTCTGGGCTCATTCGATCAGATCCTTGCCAAGTTTGCAGGGGGCAAACAGCCATTTCTGAGTTTGGTCCTGGGTCCCATCTACCACCACCCCAAGCCCCACCCCCTCCCCTCTACCCTCAGCCTCTCCTCCATCTCACCGCCCCTTGGCTCTGCTCTGGGCCTAATCAAACAGCCCCAAATGCTGAAAACTCAATGTTTATTTTATTTTATTTTTTTACACACTTGCATAACTCCCTGACAAGCCACGCCAGGCGTTGGGCTTTTTGTTTGGTTTTATTTTGTTGCATTTAGGGGGGGAAAAAAGAGAGAGAGAGACAGAATGAATAACACAAACCACCCAGCCCTAGAAGCTGTCCCAGGCCAGGCAGTGGGTCGGGTTTCCTGCCTGAGGAAAAGTCTGTGGGAGTTGGGGGGCGGGGGGGCGGTGCTTGCTACTAGGCTCAGGAATGAGCGAGAAAGGGAAGAAAGCCACCTGGGTCAGAGAAAATAATGAATTAGAACCATGTGACAAAAATGGATGAATAATAAAGAACATTTCTTGTGCACCTAATATATGCCAAGCACTGTGCTTTGCATCTAAATTCTGTTACCTAATGTGCAACCATTCTACTTTCTTTTTTCTTTTTCTCACAAATGTGAATTCAAAGCCTCAGAGACATCAAGTAATTTGCTCAGAGACAAACAGCCTGTAAGTGGCCAGTCCAGTTTTCATTATGTTAAATGACTTGTAATTTCCCTGAAAGTGTCATATTGCCCTGAATTTGTGTATGATGGTCTTTCTACCTAGAAAGGCTTTCTCTGACCTTTCTCTTACCAGCCTTCAGAATGCCTACGTGAAGTTTCACCCAGCCACCTTGCACGTCCATCTCTGGACCTCATGCAGGGCTATTCATCACTGGCCTGCAATTATCTCTCCCACTGCAGTGTGAGCCCCTTAAGGACAAATGTTGCATCTGATTCAACCTTATGATCCCGGCACCACAAGCATACTTAACTAATGTTTGGTATGGCCATGATTGCATCTTTTGTAGTTCCTGCAAGCTTATTCAGATGATGTCCCAGGTCACTATTTCTATTAACCCAGGCCAAGATCATCATTCTTATTAGAAGACCTAAGGTCAGTGGGTTCAGGCCAGGGAAGTAGCTCCTAGAGATTAGTGAAGTTCTTCATAATTCATGTCATCCTCTGCCAGGCAAGAACTATTCTACCACCTGCAGGGTCATTATCAATATACTTTGAGCTACAAGTAATAGAAGACCAACTCACAATGTTAGACAGCAGGGTGGTGTATTATCTCCTGTATAAGGAAGAGCTGAGGTAGGAATGATCCAGCAGTTGAGGAATCACACACATCAGATTCTGTCCTCTAGTCTCATTCTACCACCCTCAGTATGTTGGCTACTATCCTCATCATCCCAAGATGGCTGCAGCAGCTCCAGACAATGCATTTTCAACCAAGTCCAGCAATCACTTAAAGAGTTATGTGGCACTTGAAAATGGTTAAAAGGATAACATTTGAGTTGTTTTATCCCAATTAAACAAATTTTAAAAGAGCTAACTGGATCACATGCCCACTATTGAACCAACCACAGACAAGAGGGATGATGCTACTAAAATTAGCATAGACCAGTCAGGATTTACCTGAACTATGAGGGAAAGAGTGCTCACAGACAAAAGCAAAACTGACAGCTCTGAAGAAGGGGAGATAGGCTTTTGGTAGGCAACCAACTGTGCTTGTGATCACACTGTGACTCAAAGAAAAGATGACTTTGTTATTGTCAATTTATTGCAGACTCTCTTGCAAACCTTAGTCTCTGTGACCCCATTGTCCTCTGAGATCGTGTCTTCTGTCTCTCTTTCATGGAGGCAATATAGGATAGTGCTTAAGTGCACAGATGCTGGAATTAGCCTTATTGGAGTTCAAAGCCTATCTCTACCACCAACTAGCCCAGTGTCCTTGGGCCAGTCACTTCACCTCCCTGAGCCTCAATGTCCTCATCTGTAAAATGGGTATAGTAACACTATCTGCCCCACCACAGTTCTTATGGGCCTAACATAAGGAGATGCATTTAAATAAAGAGCTCACGGCAGGACTTCCCAGGTGGTCCAGTGGCTAAGGCTCTGCACTCCCAACTAAGACATGGCACAGCCAAATAAATAAATCAGTTTGGTTCAGTTCAGTCACTCAGTCGTGTCTGACTCTTTGTGACCCCATGGACCGCAGCAAGCCAGGCCTCCCTGCCCATCACCAACTCCAGGAGCCTACCCAAACTCATGTCCATTGAGTCGGTGATGCCATCCAACCATCTTATCCTCTGTCGTCCCCTTCTCCTCCTGCCTTCGATCTTTCCCAGCATTAGGGTCTTTTCAAATGAGTTGGCCCTTTGCATCAGGTGGCCAAAGTATTGGAGTTTCAGCTTCAACATCAGTCCTTCTAATGAACACTCAGGACTAATCTCCTTCAGGATGGACTGGTTGGATCTCCTTGCAGTCCAAGGGACTCTCAAGAGTCTTCTCCAACACCACCGTTCAAAAGCATCAATTCTTCGGCACTCAGCTTTCTTTATAGTCCAACTCTCACATCTACACATGACTACTGGAAAAACTATAACCTTGACTAGACGGACATTTGCTGGCAAAATAACGTCTCTGCTTTTTAATATGCTGTCTAGGTTGGTCATAACTTTCCTTCCAAGGAGTAAGTGTCTTTCAATTTCATGGCTGCAGTCAATATATAAAATACAGAGCTCACGCAGTGCTAGGAATCATACTGACTACTTAGTAATGCTAGTTTTTACAATTAGCTGTAATTTTGTCCTGTCACTTATAAATATTAACTGCTATTGTATCCCAGGCATTGGGCTGGGAATGGAAAATAGATAAATGGATATCAAGGAATTCCCTGGTGGTCCAGTGATTAGGACTCAGCACTTTCACTACAGTGGCCCCAGGTTCAATCCCTGGTCAGGGAACTAAGATACCACAAGCTGCATGGTGCAACTAAAAAGAGAGACGGAAATGGGTTTTATACTATCTTTCTAAGGTGCTTCTGGTCTAATGGAGGATACGTTTATGAGACCAGGTAGATGAGGAAGAGTGATGGCACAGTGAAGGGGGCAATCGTGACTCCTTGAGGGCATCAGAGAAGCTTCTCCAAAGAGGAAATTCTTGCTTGAAAGACTTGGCATTTTCTAATCATGTGAGAATGTGAGATTAAAAAGGTGTTCTAGGCAGAGGGAATGGTGTGTGCAAAGGCCCAGAAGCCTGATGAATCATGGTGCCCTTAGAGGCATAAGTCATCCTGCTTTGTAGGGATTTAGGATGAGAGAGATGAGAAGTAGGGCAGCAGGTGAGATCCTTCCAGAAGGGCCTTGTATACCAGGCTAAAGAGCAGGGACTTCACCTCAAGGACACTGGGGCTTATGACATGGATAAGAGCCAGGATGGAGTTGTACTTTAGAAGAAGTGCCTGGCAGCTCTTTTGTAAAAAAAATATTTATTTTTTAATTATTTATTTTTTGGCTGCACGAGTCTTAGTTGCAGCACACAGGATCTATAGTTGTGGCATTCAAATTCTTCATTGCAGCATGTGGGATCTAGTTCCTGATCGGGAATCGAACCTGAGCCCCTTGCATTGGAAGCATGGAGTCTTAGCCACTGGACCACCAGGGAAGTCCCTGGCAGCTCTGGTGAAGGCTGGATTTGAAGCAGAGAGCCTGGAGGGGGTTAGCAGCCCCAGTGAGAGAGGATAAGGAGGGAATTCCCAAGAACACGGCTCTGCTCCTCCTCTTTCCTTGCTCAGTCCTCCCTGCCTAAGGGCCGGTGTGTCCTCTGGAAGCCCGCTCCCACCACAAGCCCACCCTCCCAGAGTCTCTGACTGGTAGGGAACTTGGGCTCCCCTAACAAACTCCTTGGGATGCCACAGCTCTCACCCCTTGGGGTCTGGAAAACCCATTCATTCCTTTCTTCCCCTCGCCTGCCCTTTGTGGTCCTCCCTCTACCGTCCTGGGAACTTCCTGCTCTTCTTCATTCTTGTTCTGCCTCCCTCCTCTCCTCACTGGAGTTTCCCACCCTCCAGTGATGTCTTTGGTTGTCCAGGACTTTGATGTCTATCTCAAGGTGCCCTTTACCATCACAGGCACAACCATCATCTTGGGGACCCCATTCTCTATGTCAATGCCACTTTCAACACCTCCCAGACCTCCCAATGTCAATAGTCCCTTTAGCCTCCTGTCCACAGGACCACTCCCTCTTGGCTTACCTGAACTGCTCCATCTCTGAGATCTTAGACTCCCCCCAATCAGGCCCCCATGAGACCCCCTCCCCCCTAATTCAGATTTTTGACATTTCAACTACTCAATCATGATTTCTGCCCTGTCCTTGCCTCAACATCTCCCCTGCCCTGCAAACCCTCCACCCCTTTCCACTGACTTCTGGAGGAGAATCTTCCCAGCTAACCTGCCAGCTTCCACTGGGCACACGGCCACAGGTATCCACCCCTTAAGCCACCCAGCCTCATCAAGACAGCTGGACAGCCAAGAGTGACTCCTTTAATTTCCTGTCCCTAAAACTAAACTCGTGGCACTTCCCTGGTGGTCCAGTGGCTAAGACTTCATGCTCCCAATGCAGGGGGCCCAGGTTTGATCCCTGTTCAGAGAACTAGATCCCACATCTTGCAACTAAGAGTTTGTGTGCTGCAGCTGAAAGATTCTGCATGCCGCAACTAAGACCCAGCACAACCAAATAAATAAAATAAATATTTTTTTAAAGTACACACATAAAAAAACTAAACTCGTGACCCCTACCTAGAACCTCTTTCTCTGCAGATTTTTCTTTGGTAAATAGCAGTAAACCTGATAAACAGGAAACTGGGAGTTGTTTTTTATTCTTCTTCTCTCACCTCCCACATTCACTCCATCAGCAAATTATGTTGGTTCTACCTCCAGACCATTTCCCAAACCAATCCACTGCTCGCCTCTCTCTACCATTTATGCTATCTTTGCGGCTTACCTGACCCACCCGTATGCCTCTCTGACAACTTCTCCTCTGTCCCCACCGCCCCAACACAGCCTTCACACAGTAGCCAGAATAAACTTTAAATTTTGTAAAGCAGATCCCATCACTCACTCCCCTGCTTAAACCTTCCAGTGATTTTCCATCGCACTTAGAATCAAATCCAAACACCATCCCTTATAAGGCCACATCCCTCCAGCTTCATCTATCGCCTCTCTCTTGGCTTCAGTTTTACCAAGCTTCTTTCAGCTCGCTGATCATTTCGAACTCTTTCTTGTCTCAGGGCCTTTGCACAGGTCCCTCACCAGCTCACACTTCCCACAGCCCTTCACGTGGGCAGCTTCTTTTCTGTCTCCCAATCTCAGTTTAAACATCGTTTTGTTCAAAGGGCCTTTCCTGACCTCTCCATCCAAGTGGTTCCCTTAATAGTATTCCCTATCACAGCTTTCTTTCTGTTTTAGTGGATGTTGTATTTTTTTATTTATTTAAAAAATTTTAATTATAAATTAAAAACATTTTTATTGAAGTACAGTTGATTTACAATGGTGTGTTAGTTTCTGCTGTACAGTAAAGTGGATCAGTTATACATCCAGTCTGTTTTAGATTCTATTCCCCTTTAGGTCATTACAGAGTATTAAGACGATTTCCCTGTGCTGTATAATAGGCCCTTATTTGTTACCTATGTTATACGGTAGTGTGTGTATGTCAATCCCAATCTCCCAATTTATCCCTCCCTACCCTTCCCTCTTAGTAACCATAAGTCTTTCTACATCTGTGACTATTTCTGTTTTGTAAGTAAGTTCATTTGTGCCACTTTTTTAGATTCCACATATAAGCAGTATCATATGATATTTGTCTTTCTCTGACTTCACTCAGTATGACAATCTCTAGCAGATGTTGTATTTTGTAATCATTCACTTGCTGCCTCCCCTGTGGGACCCGAGTTCCCACTGCTTGCAGGTGAAGAGCTCTTCTTCCTTTCGTAGTCCTCGCTTTCCCCGCATGACCCATTGCTAAGGTCACCAGCAACCTTCTAATCGCCGAACTCTGTAACTCCTTTGTCTTCCTTTTCTATCTTGTTGCAACTTTATTTTATTTATTTATTTATTTTGGCCTCACCATGTGGCTTGTGGGCTCTTAGTTTCCTGACCAGGGATCAAACCTGTGCCCCCAGCAGTGGGAGCTCAAAGTCCCAACCACTGGACTTCCCTCTCTGCTACTCTCGTTACCCCCTCTTTCTTAGAAGGTGTCTCTCCAGGGTCCTGGTTCCTATTCTTTGTCCTTTGCCAACCTTTCCTCCCAGCCCTTAAAGGTAATTCCTGGCCCTATGTTCTTCTGTTTGACTAGGAACTCATATAGATAAAAACCACAATGTGTGATAGTTAGAAAAGTAAGTGTGAGGGTTAATTTTGTGCATCAACTTGGGAAGGCCGTGGTGCAAACATTATTCTAATTGTTTTTATGAAGGTATTTTTAAGATGAGATAAACATTTAAGACTTTGAGGAAAGCAGATTACCGCCATAATGTGGGTGAGTCTCATACAATCAGTTGAAGGATTTAATAAAATAAAAACTGACCTCCACTGAGCAAGAAGGAATTCTGCTAGCCTTTGGACTTGAACTACAACAGCAACTCTTTCCTAGGTTTGCCTCCAGCCTACTCTGCAGATTTTAGATTTGCCACGTCTCTGCAATCATGTGAGCCAGTTCCTTATACTATACACACACACACACAGAACACATTGGTTCTGCTTCTCTGGAGAGCTCCTAATAGTGTTAACTAAATGTTAACTAAAACATCTCCCAAACTCTTTTCCTTAGTGAGATCATCCTCACAGGTCCAAACATGTTGGGCCTGAGGGACAGGGCACCCAGGTTCTAGTTCCAGATCTCCCATTTGTTGGCTGGGTGACCTTATCCGAGTCCCTTGACACTTCTAAACTTATTTCTCCCACGACCTTTCCCATATCAATAAACAGCCCCTCCAGCCCCCAACCGCTAAAGGTAAAACGCAAAGCATCCTGGGTTGCCATCTCCTTACTCCCTCCATCTGATCCATCAACAAGCTGTTGCACTCCCACCTCCAGAGGGTGTCTGGATCCAAGCACTGGGCTCCCTCTCTCCTCCCATCACCCTGGTCCAGGCACTGTCATCTCCTGCCTGGTGATGATGGTCTCCCGGCTTCCCTTTTGTCCCCACAATCCACAGCAGCCAGGGTGATTTTTTAAAAAAAATACAAATCAAATCAGGGACTTCCCTAGTGGTCCACTGGCTAAGACTCCATGCCCCCAGTGCAGGGGGCCTGAGTTTGATCCCTGGTCAGGGACCTAGATCCCACGTGCTGCAACAAAGAGTTCTCATGCCACAACAAAGATTGAAGATCCTGGGTGCTACAACCAAGACCTGGTGCAGCCAAATATATAAATGTTTCCTTTTAAAAATCAAATCATAGCACTTGTATGAGTTTCCTATTGCTGCTGTAACAAAGTACCACAACTTCAGCGGCTTAACACGAATGCATTATCTTACGGTTCTAGGGATCAGAAGCCCAATATAAGTGGTTAGAGCTCCGTTCCTTCTGAAGGCTCTGTTTCCTTGCCTTTTCATCTTGTAGAGGCCACCCACATTCCTTGGATCATGGCCCCTTCCTTGCACCACTTTGACCTCTGGTTGCTGTCATCACATTTTGTTCTCTGAGCCTCCTGCTTTCCTTGTATAAGGATCCCTGTGATTATACAGGGCCCACCTGGATGATTCGAGATTATCTCTCCATGTTAATTATAGCTGTGAAATCCCTTTTTCCAGGTCAGGTAACACATTCACAGTTTTGGGGGATTAGCAAGTTGGCATCTCTGGGGGGCTGTGTACCATGGCACTCTTCAATCTTCCTACTGCACTTAGAATTAAAGTCAAACATTTCTGCCAAAATCCTTGGTGGCCTGCCCCTGCTTGCTGACTCTGCCCATGGTGACCTCTTGCTATCCTATGAGAGCCCCAAACCTGATCCTGCTGGACAGTCTTTCTCTTGCTTTTTCTTCTTCCTTGAACGTTCTTCTGCAGGTCCACATGTGGCCTACCCTTCTCATCATTTATGTCTCGGCTCAAATGTCACCTCCTTGGAGAGGCTTTCTCCTGCCTAAAGGAGCTCTTAAAGGCCATTTTGTATCATTTTCTTCATAGCAGTTTATTTCTTTATTTTCTCTTTGTCTCTCTCTCTTTTTCTCTTCCAATGAGTCAGCTCTTCGCATCAGATGGCCAAGGTGTTGGAGCTTCAGCTTCAGTATCAGTCCTTCCAGTGATTATTCAGAGTTGATTTCCTTTAGGATTGACTGGTTTGATTTACTTCCAAGACCTTTAAGGCTTCGTTTTCTCCCACCCAGTCCCTTCTAGACCCCAGAGAACTCATCTATCTTCCCTTCCCGCCCACCAGCTAGAATCCCCTGATACATCACTTGACCCAACCTCTTGCCTATGCTCTCAGCATCCTTACTCCTTTGGACATTCTGCTGCACCAGCTCAGCAAAATCACAACCACATCAGTCCAGATGTTAACCTTCTTTGCTCCAAACCCAGGCTGATGAGCGTTACCAGGGGAAGTCACTCAGCCTGGAGACAGGTGCCACTGGGTATTCCTGGTCTCCAACCTCTCCGGGGTCCTCAGCACTGCCCAGCAAACCCTCCACGATCCCAGTGACCTGTCTGTGACATCCAGTTCCTGGCATGGCCTTAATCCACCATGCATACATTGCTCTGAGACAATTAGAACCTCAGATGCCTAGCATTTTATTTCTGCCTGATGGTTTCTTATTTCTTATTTGTTTGTTGTTTGTCTCCTGCATGGGAATATAGGCATCTTCAAAGCCAAGCTTTTGTCTCTCCAGTACCCCCAGCACTGGAACTCAACTAGTATTTGTAGAACGCATCCGTGAGCCCCAATTTCCTCATCTTTCCAATGGGTAAAACAATACCTTCTGTCTCATCAGTTTACTTTGAGGAGTAAATGAGATTATAATAGCTACCTTTTTTGTTGTTGCCAGTGATGAGCCAAGCACTACACTAGGCACTATACACTTAAGACAGAATGTTCTTGTGTTAGTTCAATGTCATTTGGTGGCAAAGAACAGAAACCCTCTAAAGCCAGCACAAGGGAAAGGAGGCTGATCAGAATGCTACCTCCAATAACCTCATGAGGATACAAGAAGAGGAATAAAATGCAGGAGAGACAGGATGTCTCCTGGGAACCAGAAGGATGACAGTCATCACTCTCCATCTGTCCCTTTATGGGGTCACATGGTCCCTTATTACCACTTCTGTCTGGGCAGCTGTGTCTTCTTTCTGAAGACTGGCTTCCACAATGCCACTCATGGCCCAACCCAGCCTCAATATTTTCTTCTGGCCGAACCATCTGGCTTGCAGTATACCAGGGGCAGAACCCACACTCCTGCAATGAAAGCACTGAGTCCTAACCACTGGACCACCAGGGACTTCTCCAAACTTTGCTAGTTTGATAGGCAGAAGTGTTATCATTGCTTTGATTTGCCTTTCTTTGATGATCGATAAGATGGAATATATTTTACAAATGTCTACCGCTAAACATGTATAATTTCCCTCTCTGTGACTTGATAGCAAGGCTGCCCAGTATCTACTTTCATCTCCCAGGGTCCCAACCCATTCTAGGGAGAGGTGTTTACTGGCCCTCAGCTGACTCTGTTATTGACCCCTGGTACAAACACCTGTGGGCCGGATGGTGAGGTCATGGGGCACATGTGGCTTCAGGAGGGATTGTGGATAGAGGACAATTCTTAAAGGGGTGTGACTGGACAGGCACCCCAGCACCCCAAAACACAGCTGACATAAAGCAGAGCACATAGCACATCCTCAACAAACACTCTCCCTTCCCCAGCTGCCCTGCCAGCCTCCTAACCCAGAGCCCTGGGGCTCCTCCGTATATCTCTCTCCAGCTTGGTCCTCCTATCCTCACATCGGTCAATATGTCCAGCTACCTGCCCTCTCTTCAAACCCAACCTACAAAGAGTCAGATCACTCCTCCCCTAGAAACGAGCTATGTCCCTAGTGCCTGTGTCTCTGACTCGCCGACCTCTTGCAGGAAGCCCAACTCCGAATCCCCACGCCTCCTGTCACGGGTCTCAGGCCTAGGAAGTAGTATGTGCCTTCCTGTACTTTCCCTGCTGTGGTTAGTCATCTCCCCACCTCCGGTCTCCGGCACCAGAGAGTTAATGAGTGTTTGTTCTCTCATAGCATGGCAGGGCAAGGAGGCTAAACCCAGGGCTTTGGAGCCAGACTGAAATGGGTTCAAATCTCAACTCTGCTTGTTTAATTTTGTGACCTTGGCAAGTCTCTTGAGGTTGACAACTTCTGTTTGTTCGTGTGTAGAATGGAAGTAATTTTAGCTCCCCCCCTTACAGGGTTGTTGGGAGAAATGACAGGATGCTTGTAAAGCAGGCAAATACATAGTTTCTCAATGACTGATTGATTAGGATCAGTGGTGTGCTGGGAAAATACAGATAAGCAGGAAATGATCCCGGGCTTTTAAGAAGCCTGAAGTTTCTTCATGGATTGGCGTTACTCACTGTGATAGCCTTTTGACTCCCTGCCTGACAAGGTCCTTGTGGTGATACACCAACTGTGAATTGTAGTATGTAACATTAATTATGTATAACTAGTTCCTGGTTATGAGAGCAATTACGATCATTTAGAAAACAAAGCAGGAGTAGACTCATCCTTAATCATCTAATTGTGATTGAACTCATACCTTCTGGGGATGCTGTTTTTCAGCAATTATGTCACTTGTCACGTACCATCAATGGACATTTTGCAAGTATTGTGCTATGTCATTAAAGATCTTTTCCTGTACCATTTTGAATGGCTTCTATTGATGATGTAGTCAATGGAACAGCATATATTGGCCCCTCTTCCATTTTTAGACACTTGGGTGGGTATTCCCCCCCGATAAACAATGCACAGTGGACATCACATGTCCATAGGCTCTGCCACTCTTGGGGAAGTCACTTGAGGTCTGACGTCATACATTGTTGGCCTTCTTAGTGCTCCACGATGCTGTGGGCTGGATATGATCATCCTCGTTATTGTTTAGTCACTAAGTCATGTCCAACTCTTTTGCGACCCCACGGACTATGGTCCATGAGGCTCCTCTGTCCGTAGGAGTTCCCAGGCAAGAATATTGGAGTGGGTTGTCATTTCCCTCTCCAGGGGATTTTCCTGACCCAGGGATCGATCCCACCTCTCCTGCCTCAGCAAGTGGATTCTTTACCACTGAGTCACCAGGGAAGCCCATCTTCATTGTACAAACAAGGACAGGGCTTAGCCACTCAGGCAGCTCTGCTCACGTGCCACTAATGACACCCAGGTTTGCAGCCACCTCTCTGTGACTCACCACCCAGCTCAACTGTGTCAGTCAGCGCTGTGGACATGAGTTCTACTGCACTGCTGGTGTGCCTGCTTTGAAGGATCCTCATGTACATTGTCAGCCTGCTTTCCAGCACCCAGAACCATGCCCAGCATGTCTCATGTGCCTGAGAAGTATTGAATGATGAGTAGAGAAAAGGTGGTTGGTTGTTTGAGGCTGTCCTTCTCATTATGATTTTACCTCCACTGGGTATTCTCTTTAAAGGAAAAGAAAAAACTTTGCTAATTTGATAGGCAGAGGTGTTACCATTGCTTTAATTTGCCTTTCTTTGATGACTGATATGGATGGAATAATTTTACAAATGTTTACTACTAAACATTTATAATTTCTCTCCTATGAATTAAAAAAAAAATTTTATTGAGTAATAGTTGATATGCAGTATTACATTCTGTCCTGTGAATTTTGTATCCGTATCCCATTAATCTATTGAGGTCTTTGTGGGGAGTTTCCCCCTTAGGTTATATGAGATTGATAGATGGCAAGAATATTCACTATCTGTTTGTCATATCCATTGCAACTATTTCCCCCAGGCTGTCATTTGCCCTTTACTTCCAATTGCATTATTTTTTCCCATGGGGTTCCTGACTATGCATCCATCCTCCTGGTTAGATCATGAGTCCCCCAAAATTGGCAGCAACTTTCCCAAATCTCTCAGCTCCTTGTCACAAGACTGAGCACAAGGCAAGTTTCTAATAAATCCTTCTTCAGGGTCACACAATATTCAGTGTGCTTCACAGATACTAGCTTCCTCTGATCAGAAGTGTCCCCACAGGGAAGATAATATTGTTTCCAACATTCTGATGAGGACACTGAGGCACAGAAAGGCTAAGGGCCATGCCCATGAGTGCTCAAGCCTGGATCTGAACTCAAATTGTCTGACTTGATGGCCGGTACTTCCTCCATCACACCAAGATGCTGACAGCAGGTACAGGCCCAAGCCCCTTTTTTCTTGTGAGTGTGTTGTTTTGCCCAATGTCCATGAAAGAGAGAGAGTGTGTGTGGGTGTGTGTTGTATGAGGTGAGGGAAGGGAATGAAATAAGGAAGAAGTTGGGACTGAGACTGGATGGTGGAAGGCCTTGAATGCCAATCCGGGGTCAGAGTTTATTCTTTAGAGTAAAGGATATTCACATTCTCCTCTCATGTCCCTGCCCCTCCCAGAAAACAAGAGCCAGGCCACCCAGATGGCATGGCCCATGATTGGTGGCAGAGCTGGAAAGATGTCAGGAAGTACCTGCCCATCAGCTCTCCTCCACCTCACAGAGGAAGGGACCAGGCCTAGCGAGGGGAAGTGACTTGCCCAAGGTCACTCTGTCACTTAGAGATTAGAAGCCAGGTATCCCAACTCCCAGCTAAAGGCCCCACTTTCTAATCACCCAGCCCCTCCAAGCAAAACCAAGAGTGTCTGGGAGACTGGGTTGAAGCTCTCACTCATTCAGTCACTCATTTCATGTATTCGATTAGTATTTATGAAGCACTTACTGTATGTCAAGTTCTAAACTAAAACAAGGGCCTCCCAGGTGGCTCAGTGGGTAAAGAATCCACCTGCCAATGCAGGAGGCAGGTAAGTGATGTGGGTTTTATCCCCAGGTCGGGAAGATCCCCTGGAGGAGGGCATGGCACCCACTCCAGTTTGCTTGCCTGGAGAATCCCATGAACAGAGGAGCTTGGTGGGCTAGAATCCATAGGGTCACAAAGAGTCGGGCATGACTGAGCACGTAGGCAAACTAAAACAAAACAAAACTAGAAAACAATGAAAGATAAGAAAGATTTGGCTCCTGTCCTTGAGGGCAGTCCAGAGGGGGAGAGGAACAAGTCAGGCAGCAATTACATTTCAGGGAAAGTGGAGGGTAAGTCATCATCACAGGCTCAGAGGAAGTAGGAAGTGGCTGAGTGTGCACTGTGAGGTTGGTGTAATGACAGATGATGCTCCATAAGCAGTATCAGGTGGTGGGCCTAAGTCTGAGTTCATGGAGGGCTGTCCTCTCTGTGCCAGCCTGCCCAAGGTGGGACTTACACAGAGCAGGCTGGACAGCCAATGAAATTCAGGTGCTGTGGGCCCTGGACTCTTTGGGGAGCAGACAGGCAATGGAGAGCCCTCACTCAGCCTGCTGAGTGAACCCTCAGTTCAGTTCGGTCCAGCTCAAGTGAGCTCAGGGAAAGGAGGGGACTGGTAGAGGGAGAGGGTGAACAGGCCAGGTAGAGGGGTCAGGCAGGAGCTCTTACGATGAGACTGGATCTGCTTGTTGCAGCATGTATGTCTATAGATCTGTGTGCTCATCATATGTGTGTGTGTTCATGTGTCTGTGTGCATAGGAGGCCGTGTCAGTACGTATGTCCAGGCACATCTGTGTGACCCACCTGTGAAGCCATCTGTGTTTCTCTGTATGGGAATCAGTGGTTATGGTGTGTGTTTGTATCAATGTGTGTGTTCGTATGTGGCGTACATGTGTGTATGTGCTCTCACGTAACCCTAGCACTGATGTCCTCCTTTTCTGGGTTGGGGGGGAGGGCGGGAATTTGCTAATCACCAGGCCAAGCACTGCTCCCCACCCCCCAACTCCCCAGGCTCGTGCCCACCCCTACCGCCTGCTCCGTGATGCATTTCCACCCAGTGGCACCAGGCCAAGAGCTGACTTCTTCCATCTTCTATGTTCAGCCTTCCCAGGACCTCATGTTTTTTGTGAAGAGTTGAACCCTGAGGTGGGGCAGGCCACGGTCCCTGAGGCAGAAGCAACTCAGGTTCACATGCATACACACACACACCTGTTACACGTATGCACAGAAATGTCTGCACACATACATACACCGGGTACACGTGCAAATATGCACAGGCATTCACATCCTCTGGGCACTGGTCCAAGGGAGACAGGAAGAGCCGGCTAGGTCCATTGTGCCCCAAGGAGGCCTGGGTGCCCCATCCGCTGTCTTGTATCATGCATCCCATATCCACCTTCAGTGGGTGTCCAGGTACATGGATGCTGGGACAGGTGGAGAGGCAGGTTTCTGAGTGCAGAGCATACAGAGGAGCCCTCACAGCGACCCTGAGGCACCAGAACACACAAGGATGTCTGTGTGTGTCCATGGGACTATAGGGGCAAAATGCGCCATGCCAGGGCACCTGTGCACACAGAGTAACTGTGGTCCCCTGCACCTGTTCACGAATGAAGTGGACAGAGCGAAGGACTGACAGCAAGACAGGCCCTGTTCTTCTATTTAGTTGGCTGTGTGATCTTGAGCAAGTTGCTTACCCTCTCTGAGCCTCTGGTGAAGATAATGTAACATGGAGATACTAATTGTACCTCCCTCATAGAGTTATGAGACAATGACAGGTACACATTCATTCATTCAATATATATTGAGTGTCTACCCCATGGTACACACTGTGCTAGAAACTGGGATTGTAACACTGAACAAAACTAAGACAAAGATCTACCCTTGTGGAGTTACTTTCTGGTACATACAGACTAATACATCCATTGCCCTCAGGCAAGGCCTGGCATACAGTAGGGACTCAATAAATATTTACTTCTTACTCTCCCTTCCCACCTGATATAATTTCTCGGTGAGGAGCAAGGGAGGAGCCCCTCTGGAGTCCCCCAACCTCTGAAGGAACTCTCAAGCAGCCCCAGGTAAAAGGAAGGTGGCAGGGGATGGGATGAAAGATCAGGATGATAACTCCTCTGCCAAAATGGTCTCCTGTTGGCACCTCCTGTTCACCAACCCCAACCCCCAGATCTGGGCCATGAACTTGGAAATAAGAATCCCTCTCTCTCTGTCTTCCCATCTATTCCAGTTCCCACCAACCACACGTGGCTTCCATCACAGCTCAACCAGACCAGACCAGCAGTCCGGTGGGCTTTGCTGACCCCTCCACCAGATCCCTTGGGCCCTGCACAGGGTGGGCATAGGGGTGGACTGCTGTGGGGCAGAGGAGCTCTGATGACCAGAGAGCAAAGAAGGGGGTCTCCAAGGCCCACCCTGCCTCCCTCCACTTTCCACAAGCTGGCCCTCCAGCTGTGAACCACAGCCCCTTGCTCACCCAATCCAGACCCCAAAGCAGGTGGGAAAAAGGGTCTTCTTCAATGAGGTTGGACCTCAATGAGCCCAGAGCAGCCAGTTCAGCACTTGTGTGTGTTGGGGGGTCTAGTTACAGCCCAGCACTGCCACGCATCAGAGAGGTGTTGATCATCTCCCTGCCCTGCCCACCCTAGGTCCCTGGAGTTGGGTGGGGCTATCCTTGCCTCCCCCTGCGATAGGGCCCCCAGCCTGCCCAGAAGCGGGGGAGATTGACTTCCTCTCTCAGCTTCCACGCCAGATGTCCAGCCTTGTCCCTAGGAACCCAGACCTGCCCCTTCCCAGCTGATCCTGGCTCTTCCCCCAGTGTGCTGAGCTGGGTGTGAATGTGTGAATCAGTTGAGAAGGGAATTGTACCCTGTGGAGGGGGTGGGGGTGCCAGTGAGTGTGTAGGGAAGTGTGGGTGCGTTAAGGATTGTGTATGGGGGAGGTTTTGATTCTGAGTGCACGTGCCTTTGTTTACCTCTGCACCTGTATGTGTGTGTGTGTGTGTTGTCCTGGGTGGCTGAGCACGCAGGCACATGCAGCTGTATACATTTGGAGGCTGAGTGTCAAGAATTGCAGGACCTCAAGGTTCCCAGAGACCCTGGAAATCTTTCCATCCCACCCTGTACCTGCGTACTCAGCATAGGAGCAGATCAGTGTGTGGGAGCACATGTGTGTAGGGAAGATGGAAGCAGTCTCAGTAACAAGGACCCATGTTCTGCTCTGGGAGCCCCAGCTCACTGCCTGGCATCAGGCTGGGGCTCATGTGCAAAATCCGAACCAGCATGATAGCCCTTGAGGTTAGGAAGGAGACAACATCCTTCTATAAACAAGAGAACTGAGGCCCAGAGCACCGGTGTAGACCCTGGACTCAGAGAGTCAGCACCTAGACTAGAAGCCAAGACTTGATCCTGGGCCCCCCACTCCGGTGCTATGAGGCTCACCTTTGACCTGGGAGGTGTCCAGACAGTGCAGGACCTGCAGCAGTGGGGGGGAGGACAAGGGACAGGTGCAGAGCTGTGTAGGCACGAGCGTGCACACTGGGGTGTGTGCGTCAACTGGGTATGTTGAGTGCGAGCACATCTGTGGAAGCCAGGCAAGTGTGAGCAGGGCAGTGAAAGTGAGTGGGATGTGAGTATGGCAGGAAAGTGGGAGTGGATTGTGAAGGTCTGTTGTGGTGGCAGGGGGTGGGGGGTAATGCCAGTCCATGTGCATCTGAGTGAGGGTGTGTGAAACGCGTCGAGTTTTCCTTTTTTCTTTCTCTTCTCTGACTTCAACCAGGAACAGATGTGTGAGCAGGCTAACGAATTGGAACCATCTGAAACAACTGTCCAAGCTGAAGTGTAATAAATAGGGCTTTCATCACATTCCCTGGAAGGGGGTGGCTGGGGACAGGCTCCGGAGAGCGTTTAGAGGGGTCGGGGGTTGAGAGTGGCCTGAGGATGGGTGTGTGGAAGGACAGACAGACGGGCCTCCCTTCCTCTGCCCCAGGAAGATGGGAAGAGAGACCTGCCCCTGGTCCCTCCTAGCATCCACAGGGCCTCAGTTTTCTTATCTGTGTAGGGGGCTTGGTATTTTTTTCTGGGGTCAGAAACCTGGAACCCTAAGGAATAAGCATTTTTAATTTGGAAACAGGCTGACAGTTGGCCAGGCATGGGGCTGGGGGTCATCAGCCAGGCTTGAGCAGCCCTCAGATGCCGGTACCCTGGCCCCCTGGCCCTGCAGTCCTTGGGCCTGGCCTCTGCTCCCCGACACCGCACAGACAAGGCCTCCTCCAGGACTTGAGCTCTCCAGAGGAAGACACACTGTCTTGCCTGTGCCCAGTTGTGTCCGTTTAAGGGTCTGATGAGAAAAGTACAGCAGGCCTGGTGCGGGCAGGCAGGGGCTTGGAGAAGGGTACTGGACATGCGGTGTCCTGGCAGGCCTCACCCTCACCCCTCACGATGGCTCCATCCCAGGCTCACATCTGCTGCAGCTACAGACACAAGTTCCTGAGCACTCCCCGGGGAGCGGAGGCCCAGAGGCCTCGTTCTGACAGGAGCCAGATGCAGCACCCAGGAATTCCAGGGAAGGAGAGATGGGAGGGGTGGGCCCCCGAGCTGGGGTCTCCAGGTCACACCATCGAAAGGCTGGGTGTGTGAGAGAGTCAGACCACAGGCTCAGGATGGACAAAGGTGGACAAAAATGTGGGCTCCAGGCATTTTGATCTCAGGCCCTGGGGGCTACATCTCAGCGGCGAGGGCCTTGGAGGCCTGCCCCCAGCCTGCCTGTTCATGCCTGGGTCTTTGTTCAGGGATCCTCCGCAGTAGCAGCAGAGAAACATCCCCCCGACCTGCCAAAGCCCTCTGAAAGGTAAAGCATCCTGAGTCTGTCACTGAGTCACCACTCACTGTGTGACTTGGGCCACCAATCACATCACTGAAGCTGCTGGGCCTTAGTGTCTCTCTGTGAAATGGGGTACCTTAGCCCCCATCTTGCAAGGCTGCCACAAAGATTTCATGGAATTAAGTGTGAATGTCCACTCTAGGAGCTAGAAAAAGATCAGTGCTCTGTTCAACAAATAACAACCAAGGGTTTACCCTGGGCCAGGCTCCGGGCGAAACCCTGGAGTTAATAACAACGATCTAGACACCCTGACTCCAGGCCTTTGCACAGCTTTTCCCTTTGCTTGCAACACCCTTCTCCTACTCATGCTCTCCTTGAATGTCCCTGCCTCAGGAGGCCCCTCTCCAACCCTCTGCCCAGGTTAGGACCCCGTGACTTGTGCTCCCCTAAAAGCCCGCCTTCCCCTTCAACATCACTGTGACTACTTGATTAAGATGGCAAGGTTTGGATTGAGCTCTGCGTCCACCTTCCTCACTGCAGTGTCCCCAGCCTTGAGTGTCTGGTGTGCAGCTCTACATTTTTTTAAGCTAGATTTACATGGCACTTACTCTGTGCCAGTCGATGTTGTGTGACCTTTACATATATAACTCATTCGACCTTAGCAATCCTGAGGAGGGTGCTATCATTATCCATCTTTTAGAGAAGAAAATGAAGGACTCCAAGTTATGCAGCTAATAACAAATGAATGAATGAGTGAATGAATGAATGACATAAAATAAGATCACCATCTAGTGAGGGAGGCAGGTTTTTGGTTACAACACACAGAGATAAGTTGCAGCCTAGGAGCTGTGGGGTGAGCCCAAAGGAAGGCTCTAACCCAGGAATGAAGGAGGGGAGTAATGAATGGAGCAGAGGTGTCTGTCCAGGTGGCACAAGCGGTAAAGAACCTGCCTGCCTGTGAAGGAGATGCAAGAGACTTGGGTCAATCCCTGGGTCGGGAAGATCCCCTGGAGGGGGAAATGACAACCTACTCCAGTCTTCTTGCCCAGAAAATTCCATGGACAGAGGAGCCTTGCAGGCTATAGTCCATGGGGTCACAAAAAGTCGGACGTAACTGAGCACACACAAAAAGTCAGCAAGTCGGGTGACCTGGAGCTCAGGTCTTGGGCCCCAGTAAAGGCGAGTCATTCTAGATCACTCGCAAGGTGCTCCTTCCAGTCCCTCTGACCTCGGACAGGTGGGGCCTTTCTTCCTTTACACAACCCTGGTCCATTCCCTCCCACACCCTCAAAGCCTGTACCCTGCCTCTGCCCTCCTAGCCATCCTGCCCAGACTAGGGGTGGGCCCTGCCCCTCCCCTCCCCTCCCCTCCTAGCCATCCTGCTCAGACTAGGGGTTCGCCACACCAGCCATCCAGCTCAGGTTTGCTGACCTGCCCCTGCCTGGTCCCCACCCCACACTTGCCGTGTCTGCTGACAGCATCGTGAGACAGGGGCCTGGGATTCTTGCTCCTCCTCCTCCTTTGGTCCAAGCAAACAAACAAGCCCAATGTCCTCAGCTTGGATGGGACAAGGTGTCCTGGCTAATCCAAACCAATGCTTCTCTTTGGCAAGGCCCCCTGTGAATCCTCCTCCCTGCCCACCGCCCACCAGAACCCTTTTCCTTTTGAGAGCTAGCTCCCGGGCTTCAGCACCTGAGGTTTTGAGTTGCCAGAAGTGATTCCCAAAGAACCACACCTCAGATGTCATGAGAACTCCTTGACCTTGGAGCCTAGAGGAAGAGCTGGGTCTCTCCATGGGTGGTACTGTAGCTGCTGGGGATGGCCTGCAGCGTGGGGGTGGGGGCGCTGGGCAAGTGCATTTTCAAGGGCCTTTCCAGGGCTAGAATTCTAGGGTTCCTTGCGTGAAATCCTAACCTGAGAATGAGGACATGCCTGCGTGTGTCTGCAAACAGATGGCAGTGTGTGTATCTGCAAGTGTGCCTATGGATGTGTACATGCCTGACTGTATGTCCCAGAAGTGCGTTTGAGTGTGTAATTGACTCTAAGCACCTACACAGGGGGTCTGGGTATGTGTCCGTGTGTGTGACGGAGGTGCAGACATCTGTGTGTCTGGGGGATCGCGTCTGAGAGTGCGCGTCTGCGTGTGCACATGTCAGGAACTGGGACTGAGGGTCTCACGTGGGTCTCCATGTGCTTATGTAGCTGGAACAGGCATGTGTGTGCTGTGGGAAGGGACGGGAGCTCCAGCTCCGGCAGCATAACAGTCACTCTGCCCGGTCACCCGGCGGGGCGGGGGGCGGGGTGGGGGTGGCGGGGAAGGAGGGGCCTGGCTCACACTCACAGAGAAGATTTCGGAACGTTTGAGAAGGCGGCGTCCGCAGCCCCTTTGCCATCACCCAGACAGACCCGCTGAGGGGGGAGGAAACCGGAGCCTTCGGAGGCTCCTGTGGGCCCAACTCAGTTACATGCTCATTACCTAGCTTCTCCACTGTGTACCCAGCATTGCGGAACAGGGCGGGGGTGCAGTCCCTTTGCTTCCCTCCTGCTGGGTGTGGAGACAGGCTGAGGAGGGAGCCCCAGGGCTGGGACACTGTCCTGAGGGGGCCCAGCCCTGCCCTTGGGGAGCCCTAATCAGGGGGCAGGTAACTAGAGGAACCTGGAGCCAGATGTCTCTTCCATCCCCCGGTGGATGCAGACAAAGACTGTGGGCCTGGTCTCAGCCCCCATTGGCCCCTGCTCAAAAGGTTTTCTCTCAGGAAGCCCCTTCTGTGCCCCTCTGGGCTGGCGCTCTATGAGGGCTGGGGCACAGCTGTGTCCAGTGCATTGGGAGCCCCTCTCCGCAAGAGGTGGGAGAGACCTGACTGCTCTTCTCACACGAGATGCGAGATGCTTACTTACTCACACTCCCAACGTTTTACAATTAGACCATGCGGTTTGCAAAACCCAACACCAGCCTAATGAGAAGCACATTGCCTCCCAAAAGAAGCTAGGAGGACAGAAGAGGGCAGCTCAGCGCCCGGGCACCCTAGACAGGGCCTCTGAGCCGAGTTGGAGGGAAGAAGGCCAGCTCTGTCCCTCTGCCCACCCCTCCCTTCCCCTCCCCCCTTCCCTGCAATGGGGTCCCCAGGCCTTTGCCTTCCCTCCTGGGGGGGGTCATTTGGGAGCCAGATGTTGAGCTCCAGCCTCTGCAAGGGAGGGGAGCAGAGGGAGAGAGAGAGAGAGAGAATGGCCCTGGGAATCAAACAGATGGAGACACTGGAATCTGGGTTCCACCACTTGCGCACAGACTGTGTGATCTTGGGCAAGTTTCCGAACCTCTCTGAGCTTTCACACCAATGCTCAAGGATTGTGGAAGATTAAAGTAGATGGTGAAGCAGTGCCCGACACAGCAGATGGGCCATGCTTGGAGACTCCGCAGGGACGGAGAGGAGAGAGGAGACATGGGGGTAGGGTGGGGGGCAGGGATTTGTAGGTTAAGCAGCAGCAGGCCCCGGTGGGTGGAGTAAATGCTGGGCACTGAGAGCTGGGGCTAGTGGGAATTCCAGCCCTACCCTGGCGCTCCCTGGGGGGCCCAAGGGCAGGTCCTGGACATTGGAGTGTCTGCTTGCAGGGCTGGGGCCCGAAGCCCGGCTTCACACAGTCCCAGCTCTACACTTACTGGGTGTGACCACAGACAGTCCTCCAAGGGGTGGTTTTCTTCCCCCTAAAGCAGAGAGGATAACTCTAGGGTGGTGAAGTGAGAATAAGTTACTACAAAAAGCTCCCGCCTCTGACTGCTGCTGGGTAAGCCTGCCAGGAAATCTCTCTCTCGAAATCTCTCTCTCTCTCTCTCTCCCCTCTTAATCTATTTAAAATGATCTGATATTCACTGATCTAGTCACTTTACATATACTATCTTATTTAACCCTTAAAATACCCTATGAACAACCCAAGTGTCCATCACCTGGTGGATGAATGGACAACACAGGGTGTACCCGTAAACAGAAGACTACACAGCAGTTAAAAGAGGGTGAAGACCTGCTACCTGCTTCGACACAGATGCATCTCAAAACACGATGCTAAGTGAGAGAAGTCAGACACCAAAGATCACCCACTATATGATTCTATTCATAGGAAATATCCAGAAAAAGCAAATCCATAGAGAGAGAAAATAGATTAGTAGGTGCCTGGAGTTCAAAGAGACTTACATAGGCATGAAGGATAATTTGGGGGTGAAGGAAATGTTCTAAAATTGGACTGGGGTGATGGTAGCACAACTCTGTACATTTACTTAAAGATCATTGAGTTGTACATTCAAAGTGAATGGGTTTTATAAGAGAATTTTATAACTCAATTAAAAAGAAAAACCTAAACATTATTAGCCCTTTGCCTTTAAAAAACTTAATAGTAAATTTCTGGAATTCGATGCCAGGTCTGTTTGCTTCCAAAGCTTTTCATTTAGGAGAGAAAGGAAAACAGCCTGAGATGGATGGTCTCTGATTCCAGTTTCCTTCCCGCTTAGGAATCAAGACGGAGAAGGCAATGACAACCCACTCCAGTGTTCTTGCCTGGAGAATCCCAGGGACGGAGGAGCCTGGTGGGCTGCCGTCTATGGGGTTGCACAGAGTCGGACATGACTGAAGCAACTTAGCAGCAGCAGCAGCAGCAGCAGGAATCAAGAATTGGCTCAGAGGAGTGAGGTGGGGAACAAGGAGTGGGTACCGGACCCCTGAACAGTCATTCCCTGGGTGAGACGTTCTAACACTCCCAGTCCTGCCCCATGGACCTTGGGTGCTTCCCTGGGCACCACCTAGTTCTCTCTGCCATTGTCCTGCAGCCCATACATACGCACAGAACATGTGATATATATAAGGCTGTGTTTTGAGCACCCATTAAGCTCTAGGTTTTGCACTCAACATTGGACAGATGTTATTTCTATGCTTCAAGGTGATGCTACAAACTAAGTTATTATTTCCATTTTGCAGATTAGATAAGTGAGGCCCAGCAGGTAAAGAAGCTTGCCCCAGGCCACACAGCTGTGTACAGATGTGACATGAAACGCAGCTGAAAGTTCCAAAGCCTCCTTTCTCCCTCCTACACCAAGCAGCCCTGATCTCTCCATCCATTTCTCTCAGGCTCTCAAGGTCTCTGTGCCAACCTCCATCTGTCTCTGTCTTCCCAGCTCCCTCTTCCATCAGTCTGTCTTTTCTTTGTCTCTCTTTGCTTGCCTGTCTCTCAGTCTCTCTGTCTCTGTCTCTGTGTGTGTGTCTCTGTCCCTGGCTCATTTATTTTTTAATAACCACAATAATGAGAAAAGCTCCTTTCCGACCCTCCTGGGGAGGGAGACAAAAGGAGGGGAGCCTGGGGAAGAAGGGGAGGGATAACCTCCCCTCTTGCTCCTGAGAAATTTAATAAAGGGCCTGAGAAAGTGCTGGGCTCCAGGGCCAGCCAGTACCCTGGGAAAGGGGGCAGCCCCCTCCCCCAACACAGACACGACTCTGCACGGGCCTGGGGTCAGGGGAGGGAATGTCGCCGTGCTGAGCCCCCCTTCTCCAGCTCCCAGGCTTTATCTCTCCCCTCCCTGCTGGTGGGAGCAGTTCCCCCAGCTAATCCGTCCCTGAATATGGTCCATACCAGACTCCCTCCCCTTGACCCAGACCTGCCAGCTTTCCCAGGAGAGCTGCTCAGAGGGGAGAGGCGCTCAGGAATTGTAGCCTCTGGGCTCACAGGAGGTCAGGCAGCCCAGCCCCTGCTTCTGCTGTGTTCAGGCCAGCTCCCCACAAGGCCAAGCCCAGCCCCCCACCAGTATCTGGCAAGAGGGGGCTGGGCCTGCCCACCTCCATCCTGGCCTGCATGGAACCTGAGGCCAAAGTATTTAGCTGGCCCCAAGACCCTCCCCAAAGGCCCCCAGCCCCTGACCGCAAAGCCCAGGATCCCAGGGTGATAAGATTCAGCCTTCACCTGCTCCCTTGAGGATCAACATTGGCCAAGACAAGAGACAGCGGGTTACAGGTGGCCCTCAGCCAGTCCCCAGCATCACTTCACCTACTCCAAGGGTGATGTGGAGAGGGGCTTAGCAGCTCAGAAGTGGAAGAATGCCCTGGCCCAATCTCGTCCTGAAACTTTTGGAGGAACCAAGGGGGCGAGAGTGGCTGGTTGATGGGTGAAAAGGGACTTCTTACTTCTGATAGACAGGGAAAGGAAGGCCAGGTACTACCATGCAGGTGGCATGGACCCACAGTGAGGAGCAGGGCACTGGTAAGGTACGTCAACTGGTCAGACAGGCCAAGTTCAGTGGTGCAGGTGGGTATATCCAGCTCCCCGTCCAGGAATGAGCCCCAGGGTCCTGTCTGCTGAGAGAGGCCGTGGGCCCTGAGGCTTCCTGGGCATAGTCATCCCGCTGCTCCCAGGTGTCTGGAAACCTTTCCTTGGCCAGGGAACCACACTCTGGCAGAGCTGACAGCATCTCTCACCTGGCCACGAATCGGAAGGAGGGTCTGGGGAGTTGGGGAGCTGGGGCCTGGGACTGGACATTTGCTCACTCCATCAGGTTTGGTGCTGAGTTGCAGGGATGGGAGAAAGTAACTAACAGCTTATTCCTCGGAGGGCTTGCAAAGTGCCAGGTACTCTGTTAACACATCATCTCGCTAGATCCTCACAGCAAACCAATGTGCTGCCTGCACTTTAAAGATGAGAAAATTAGAGGTACAGAGAAGTCGTGGCCTTTGACTAAGGCTAAACAGCTCATCAAGAAGAGGGCCGCAATTCAAACTCGGCACTGGATGGAGCATGGCTGACTCCAAGGCCTGGGCAACACTGCTCACCTAGGGATCACAAGCTACCCTCCCTGTCTCACAAAGCTCAAAGACAAGAGAAGTGAAGCAGGACACTTCCCTGGTGGCCCAGCAGTTAAGACTCCGTGCTCCCAATGCAGGGGGCTCGGGTTCGATCCCTGGTCAGGGAACTAGATCCCACATTCTGAAACAACAACAAGAAAGAAAAAGAGCCCGTGTGCCACAGCTAAGACCCAGCACAGCCAAGTAAATAAATAAATGTTAAAAAAAGAAAAAGAGAGACATGAAGCGGGGCTGCAGTACTGGGAGGGATTGGGAAGGACACTAGAATGGAAGCCAAGGGACAGAGGGTTTCAGAGATGACTTGAGCCAGACTTAGTCCTAGTTTATTAGAAACAGGAAGGCAGAGCAGTGACCTCACAGGCGTTGCAGACAGGTGCCAGCTGCTGACAGGCTCTGCCCAGATGAATAGGGCAGCCTGGTGCCCAGTGGGCAGCCAGAAACAGCCCACATTCTTGCACACCTGGGCCAAAGTGCTGGCCTTACCTCTCCTGGGCCCCTTCCCCTGGGGCCATAGGCAGAGGAGGAGAGAAAGGGGCCAAGAGATAGAAGGAAGAGACAAACACACGCCAGCTCCCAGCCTGACTCTGCTCTGGACCAGGGCCTGTCCTGGGCATTGTGAGGCCTCCAGGCAGCTCCCTGCCCCACCTCGAGGAGCTGATGATCCAGCATCCTAGAATCTTCTCAGAGAGCTCTGGCCACCGGAAGTAGACTGAGGTGTGCACATAGGAAAGGTAGATGAGCCAAAGCCAGACAGTCTGAGCTACCAAAGGCCTGTCTTCAGCTATAGGGAAGGCCTGGCCGCTTCCTTTTTTAAACCTGTAGGAGCGAAGGTCAGAAAAGTAAAATATTTCCCAAGCACTCTACCAACTGGTAAAGCACTCTGTGACTTTTAAGACTGTCCCTTGTTCTCTCAGGGGGCTTCCCTGGTGGCTCAGCTGGTACAGAATCCGTCTGCAATGAGGGAGACATGGCTTCGATCCCTGGGTTGGGAAGATCCCCTGGAGAAGGGAAAGGCTACCCACTCCAGTATTCTGGCCTGGAGAATTCCATGGACTGTGTAGTCCATAGGGTTGCAAAGAGTCAGACACGACTGAGTGACTTTCATTTCACTTTGTTCTCTCAGATTATTTTGGTCCTCCAATCTTGCAAGCCAGGGATTATAAGCTCCCTTTGATAAAAGGATCTGGGACTTCCCTAATGGTCCAGTGGCTAAGAGTCCGAGCTTTCAGTGCAGGGGGGCCAGTTTGATTCCTGATCAGGGAACTAGACCCCACATGCAGAAACTAAAGATTCCACAGGCCGCAGTGAAGATTGAAGATCCCATGTGCTGCAGCCAGATAAATAAATAAATATAAACAAAAGGAAGAAAAGAATCTGAGGTCCAGAGAGGTACAGAGCTTTGTTTGAAGATGCACAGCCTCTGAGGAGCAGTGCACAAAAGCTGCGGCATATCTGGTGTGTGTGTGTGTTGAGGCGGGTGGCTGCTATATACGGAGGTTGGCAGAACTCAAGGGTCGGGGAGCAGAGCCGGTTCTGACCCCACCTCTCTGCAGTGGGCGGCTGCAGGTGGACGGGCACAGCTCGCACCTGGAGTTTAGCACCAGCCCCATAGCGGTTGGTGGCAAGCGAGGCTCTTCAGGACACGTGTTTTCACTTTCACTGGAGTTGGGAACTAATAGCAGAAAAACCTGTGAAGCTGTTAATGGGATAATGGAGAAAGTATTTATTTATTTTTCGAAGCAGTCCTGCGAGACTCTGGGGCAGGCGCAGTGTGAGGCCACGGAGGCGGGAGGTCAGCCTGCTGTGAACAGGGATTAAGCAGACACGGTGGAATGAGGGGGTTTCCGGAGCAGAGGCTGGAGGCAGGGTCTGGTCGGGTGTCTCAAAGTCAGTCCTCCTGGAGAGGGCAAGGCTGGCCTGAGCACACGAGTCACTCCTTGGTAGGCGCAGCTCTCCCCCACACCTGCTATGTTCACACAAGGTGCCGGCCCCAGGGAGGCCATCAAATTGATCTCCTGACTCTGGGCAGTGTGTCCCTAGCCCTGCCAGAGGAAAGCCTGGGGACTTGTCTCCTTCTATGCCTAGCTTCAGGAGGAAGGCGGGTCCTAGTGCTCCATCAGCTGAAGGTGGGACCATTGCAGAAAGCTACTTCTATTTTGTGATCAAAGCACAACAAGCCTAGCCTCCCCCATCTCTGCAGTTGAACTAGTTGTCAACACCTTGCCAGTCCATAGCGCTGCCCTTATATCTCTCAGTCCTAACCCGCTTAGGAGCCCCATTGAACTCAATGGCAGCGAGTCTTTTAGAGGTCATGTGGTCCCATGGCTTTCAGTCCTGGGTTTGTGGGAGGCTGAGCAGATGGGATCCCAGACCCTCCCCCACTCCAACTAGAACGGTTTTGCTTTTATGTGCTTTATACGTCGACATTCCAACTCAGATTTTTCACCAAAATACTGAAGTGTCCGTTACTGTAAAGAACCAAAAGCATTTCAATATCCTTGCCCTTGGCCGCTCTGTGCAGGGAAATAACTCAAGGCTCAGATAGCTGAGACTGGCCCAGGGTCACAGAAAGCTGGAAATTGACTGCAAGTCACCTGCCTCCTGGCCCAGAGCTGTCCCTCCACCCTCCACTGGAGTAACCAGTGTGACTTTGGGAAAACCAGACAGAGATGGAAAACAGCCCTTTAGGATGTGAAGAGGCAGGAAGGAGTAGGCGGGTTGATGTTCCCTGGCCCTTGTGAGATTTTTGCTTCATCCCTCTGAGCTGCATGAGGCCTGTGCCACAGAGGCGACAGTGAACACCAGGGTGAGGGCAGAGAGGAGAGGACACAGTGACTTGTCTGAGGTCCTGCTGGGGTGCCTCTGCCTTTGGGACTGACCTGGACTGAGAATGCAGCTTCCCAGGCAGTGCTAGTGGTAAAGAACCCACCTGCCAGTGTAGGAGACATAAAAGACACGGGTTCGATCCCTGGGTTGAGAAGATCCCCTGGAGGAGGGCATGGCAACCTACTCCAGTATTCTTGCCTGGAGAATCCCATGGACAGAGGAGCCTGGCAGGCTACAGTCCCTGGGGTCACAAAGAATCAGACATGACTGAGGTGACTTAGCACACACCCAAGCATGGACTGAGAATGGGCCCCTTCCTTCTTGCAGAGTTACCCCTGCTGGAGGCCCCTTCTCAATGGACTGCTGGGTGGTGGCAAATTGTCCTGGTCCACGCCAGGGAAAACCTGAGTCTCTGGAGACGCCCGCCCAGACTCCACCGGGCCGGCATTCCATGATCCCTTATGCTCCACACCCCAAATGGTGAGAGCTCACCCCTCTTCGTTGCCAGCTCCTCTCCGCTAGGAAAGCTCTTATGATTCTGGTCAGACGCAGGCCCCCTCTGCCAAGCCCCGCTCACCACAACTACATCCTATTTCCTCGGGAACATGTGCTTGACATTTGTCAGTCCTGTTTCCAACCCCCACCCCCACCTGCATTCGCTTTCCTGTTCTGGTCCCTTGTGCAGTCTTATCCTTCGGGGAGCAAGGAGAGGCATTCAGGGAGGACACTCATCTGCCTCCCGTGCTGCCTGGCTCTGGGACAACAGGCTTAAGTTATTCCTAGAGATTTAGGCAGACACTGGGCAGAACTTCCTGATCAACAGGGCTTAGCATCTGGAAAGGGAGCCAGAGGAAGACAGTGAAATCATTGGCCCTGGAGACATTCTACAGGGATTCGGCAAGAGGGGAGGTCGAGGAGCTCTCCAAAGCGGAGGTAGGTTACCTCTTAGAGGCCCTAGTCCTACACCTGCCCACAGGCCCAAAGTCCATGCTTCACCCTTCTGTTTGACCATTATCTGCTCAGCATCTATTGCATGCCAGGCATCCACTAGATTCTGGAGAATAGCAGAAAGCAAGAGACAAAGTGCATGCCCTTCCTCAGTCGTGGACAAAGAACTGGGCAACTTCAAGATATGCATCGTTAGTGATAGACAAAGAGTCAGGAGCTAAGGACAGGCAACATGATCCAGTCCACAGTGGAATTAGGACGGACTTCCTGGAGAAAGAGATTCTCAGCTACCACTAGAAAAAGAGGAAGGCATAAACAGAGGAAGATCCTAGAAAGTAGTCACCTGGACCCAAGTCCCTTGAAGTACCCCCAGAAGCTCAGGTAGAGTGGTGTCAAGGATCCTGTTTCCTTTCACTGATGATTTTTTTTTTTTTTTTAATGAATAACCCAGTGAAGAGAGAATCACCAGACCACACGAATGACAGTAACCTGTGTAGGCGAACCTACCAACACTATATTTTTAGCCCAGGTCTTGGCACATGGTAGTACCTCCGTAAATATTCATTGAACGAACAAGACATTCGGTCGGTCTGGAACTCAGCCCTCCCACTCGTTCTGTTTCTCCTCCCAAACTGCAGTGTAGCTCAGATCCCACCAAGCAGTGGATTAACTTCCAAAGCACCCTAAATGATGTATTGACCAGACCTTTCCCCTATAACTGCGTCCTACAAAGAAGTAGAAACAATGACAGCTGACAGGTACTGAGTGCCACATGCCAGGCCCCTTTCTAATCACTTTGCACAGGTTACATCATTTAGTCCCCACAGCGGTCATATGCAAAGGGCTCTATCATAGTCTCATTTTACATATGAGAAAATCGAAGCCCAGGGGTTATGTATAGTCACCCAAGTTCACGCAGCTAGTTCACAGGGAGAAAGAAGCACTTTTCTGTGTATCTATAGGGTGTCAGGCATAGTCGAGGCCTTTCATTCTTAGAATAATTAAGAGAAGTATCATCCCCTTTTGACAAATGAGAAACCAAAGCTCAGAGAGTTAAGTAACTCACCCAACCTGGACTAGTCCTCTGGAATTTGGCTCCTACTGCAGTGGTCTCTCTCCCCTGCACCCCATCAGTTTCCTGGGGTCTTTCCCAAACTGGGGTGCAAACAGCTGCCCCTGGAAAGCTACAGGGAAGAAGCAACTCAAGGAGGAGAGCTGGCCCAGCGACTTGCCAACAGGATTTATGTCCTGTCCGGGGTGGACAGTTTGGCTGCTGAATGAAAGGCTGAGCAGAGCTTAGAGATGGAACTTATTCTCATTAAACGATTGCAAATGTCAGGCAACACGGCCTCAGGGCTCCTTGTGCACGCACCCAGGCGGCTGGAGGCCAGGCTGCCCATAACAAGCATGCCCGCTGACCTCATGGTTACTCCTAATGCAATTAGAACCCGCTAGAAGAGTGTGGGTTCCGACAGCCTGAGCAACGTGCTGTCCGGGGGATACTAGGGCCCCTCCTGCTCAAGAGATGGCGCTGGGACAGTGGGTGTTGTTCTAATTAATTGAATGAGATCTGTTCCAATGCAGATGGATGCAGAAATTACCTGCAGATGTGACTATGCACAACCATCTTAACCGTCTGGGCTGTCACGCAGACGCGGGGAGCCAGGGCCTCTTAGAGCAGGATTCATTTCATGCAGTCAGCCCCCTGCCTCTGGGCAGCGCAGCCATGGGCCAGCCTGAGTTGATGAGTGATGGCTACCTCTTTCGGGCTTCCAAGCCATCAGTGCTTCTTGGTCCCAGATTGTCCAGAGACCCAGCTGGCAGGGGTCCTGGTGAATGGGCTCATGGAGAGCTTCTGCAGGCACACCGGGAGGCCAGGTGCTGGTGGTCCCCTGTGCAGGCTCCCAAGAATCCTTTTCCAGATGCTCTGCAAAGCCCACCTCTTGGGTCTTTGAATTCTTGTGCATTTGGTTGTATAAAACTGAATGACATATTAAGAAAAATAAAGATAACTATAGCAGTGGTTCCCACACTGATGACACAAGATCCAGGAGAATATTGACTCATTCATTCATTTCAACACCCACAGGGCTCCAAACTCTGTTCCTTGCTGGAACATAACAGAGGATCCACCCTGGCCCCTGTCCTGGAGGAGCTCACAGTCCAGGGAAAGGAGACGGATGTAAGAATAGCCTGCTATCACACTTGGGAGGGGCGATGCTACTGGAGTGCAGGGCACTACAGGGACTTAGATGAGGGAGGAGACTCAGCCTAGGTGGTCAACGCCAACTTTATGAAGGAGGTGATGTTTCAGCTGAGCCCTGAAATGTGGAAAAAGGGAACAGTGCTTCCCCCTCGGGAGAACCCCCTTAAACAAAAGCATGGGGGCAGAGGAGACCCGAGGAGCTCTGGGAGATGAAGTGGGGTTGGTGGGCCAATGAAAGACCTGGAACACCATGCTGAAGAGTCTGGGTCTCTACCTAGACACCCTGGGAATCTTTGAAAGACTTCAGGAGTCAGAGGATACGTGGTTAGGTTTACGCATATTCTAGAACAAGCCTCTTGGCAGAGGGTGGACTAGAAGAAGAGGCTGGAGGCAGAGGCCAGCAATAGTCCCAGCAGTCAGGAAGAAGGGGCAAGAACAGACTCGTGAGAGGCCTGGACAGTGCTGCCATCTTGGGGACTGAGATGCTGGAGCCAGGGCAGGGGGAGGGGGACCAGAAGGCAGAAGAGAGGGAGGCGTCAAGGCTGATGGCGGGAGGACGAGAGCCATGAGGGCGGGGAGGAAGGGAGAGGACCGTCAAGTCACTGCTGCCCGATGGTCTGGTTCAAGGAACCAGGATTTCTGCCTTACGATCCTGGCTGCTCTCAGAAGCATTTTGAGGGCTTCTCTGCTCTTTCCCCACATCAAGTCCAAGTGTTAATCCCCACTCCTCTTCTGTGCATTTCCTCGCAGTATGGTGAAAATAATTGGGAAACATCTAGGAAAAGGTATGAGCAGCTCTTAGAGGGGAATCACTGCTGAGAGCCAACCTATTTGGTGTTTTCTGAGTCCCCTGGGTCCACTCTGGGTGAAGGAAGAGAAGTCTCAAGCCCAGCCTTGCTGCTGAGACCAGCAGCTTCCTCACCCAGCATCCTTGGTGGCTGTCCAAACTTGCCCTTCCCTCTCCAACTCACCACCTGCCTAATCGCCCCTTTACAAACCTAACCGCAAACCACCTTGCCCGCTGCCTGCCACCCAGATGACCTTCCCTCCACTCGCCACCCTCCCCTCAACTCTGTTTCTGTCCTTCCCTCCCCAGGTCCTGAACCAGTCTTGCCACCAGATCAGTGACTTGGTGCCACCAACTATCCCCTCCCAGCCTACACAAAAAGGTCCTGTCTTCTCCATCCTAAAAGACCCCCTCTGCATCTCCTTCAGACCATTTTCCTCCTTTCCTTCCTGAAAGCCTTTCTGTGTGCATCACTTCCCCATCATCTGTTTTCATCCCTCAGCCCCGCTGCAAACTAGCCTTCCTCCCAACCCAACCCAAGAAGCTCCTCCTACCCAGCCAGCCTCATCCCACGTGACCCCTCTGCACTTTTCCCAGCCTAGACCTTCCTTCTTTCTTGAAGTGGTCTCCTTCTTTGGCTCCTGGCCCCCAGGACGTTTTAGTTCTCCCCTGACTTGCTCTGACATCAATGTGGGCCATGTCCTGCAGCCTGGGATTCCCCAGCAAAGCTCCTCAGGTACCTTGTCTCCTTTCTGCACACACTTGCCCAAAGCTTGGTCACTATAGTCCTGACTCCTCCAACAACATACAAACCCACCTCTCCTGAAGCCAGAGGGACATCCCCAACCCTGTCCTCCACCACCCACCCTAAAACTCATCCAGTTCCTGTGGCCCCTGCCTTCATGAATGACCATTGAGCCAGAGCCATCCTTCTCTATGCTCTACATTTGATTTATCACCAGATCCTGCTGACTCTGGGCTTCCAGGTGGTGCTAGTAGTAAAGAACCCACCAGCCAATGCAGGAGATGTGGTTTCCATCCCTGGGTTGGGAAGGTCCTCTGGAGGAGGGCACGGCAACCCACTCTAGTATTCTTGCCTGGAGAATCCCATGGACAGAGGAGCCTGGCGGACTTCAGTCCACAGAGTCTCGAAGAATCAGACACTACTGAACAACCAACACAACACCCGTTAACTCCACCTTCCCTCTATGGAATTAACTCCATGGCTGTTATCCTGGTTCGATCTTTTATCTCACACCTGGACAGCCTCCCAGTCATCCTCTGTCTGAAGTATTCCTCCCTCCAGAGCCCTGCATGCCTGGTCTCTATCTCTCCCTCCAGCCTCATCTCCCAACAACCCCTTTCTTTCTTCACCCTAGTTCCCTTGCATTTCTTTCCTGGACATATCAAGCTGGTTCCCACACTTCAGCACCCTCTGGAAGCCTTGTCCACTGGATCAGCAGTTTTCAAACTTTTTGGTCTCACGGCTCCATCACTGGTGTTGTTCAGTCACTAAAGTTATGTCCGACTCTTTGCAACCTCAGGAACTGCAGCACATCAGGCTTCTCTGTCCTTCACCATCTCCCAGAGCTTGGTCAAACTCATGACCATTAAGTCGGTGATGCCATCCAACCATCTCATCCTCTGTCACCCCCTTCTCCTTCTGCCCTCAGTCTTTCCCAGCATCAGGGTCTTTTCCAATGAGTCAGCTCTTTGCATCAGGTGGCCAAAGTATTGGAGTTTCAGCTTCATTATCAGTCCTTCCAATGAATATTCAGGACTGATTTCCTTTAAGATTGACTGGTTTGATCTCCTTGCTGTCCAAGGGACTCTCAAGAGTCTTCTCCTACACCACAATTTGAAATCATCAATTCTTCTGCACTCAGCCTTCTTAATGGTCCAACTCTCACATCTGTACATGACTACTGGAAAAACCATAGCTCTGACTAGACAAATCTTTGTCAGCAAATTGATGTCTCTGCTTTTTAATATGCTGTCTAGGTTTGTCATAGCTTTCCTTCCAAGGAATGAGTGTCTTTTAATTTCATGGCTGTAGTCATCATCTGCAGTGATTTTGGAGCCCAAGAAAATAAAATCTGTCACTGTTTCCACTTTTTCCTCATCTATTAGCCATGAAGTGATGGGACTGGATGCCATGATCTTAGTTTTTTGAATGTTGAGTTTTAAGCAAGCCTTTTCACACTCCTTTTTCACTTTCATCAGGAGGCTCTTTAGTTCCTCTTCACTTTCTGCCATCTGTGGTATCATCTGCATATCTGAAGTTGTTGATATTTCTCATAGCAATCTTGATTACAGCTTGTGATTCATCCAGCCTGGCATTTTGCATGATATAGTCTGCACATAAGTTAAATAAACAGGGTAACAATGTGTAGCTTGATGTACTCCTTTCCCAATTTTGAACCAGTCCATTGTTCCATGACCTGTTCTAACTGTTGCTTCTTGACCTGCATACAGGTTTCTCAGGAGGCAAGTAAGGTGGTCTGGTATTCCCATCTCTTAAAAAATTTTCCACAGTTTGCTGTGATCCACACAGTTAATGGCTTTGGAGTAGTCAATGAATCAGATGTTTTTTTGGAATTCCCTTGCTTTTTTGATGATCCAACGGATGTTGGCATTTGATCTCTTGTTCCTCTGCCTTTTCTAAAACCAGGTTGAACATCTAGAAGTTCACGGTTCACATACTATTGAAGCCTGGCTTGGAGAATTTTGAGCATTACTTTGCTAGCGTGTGAGATGAGTGCAATTGTGCAGTAGTTTTAGCATTCTTTGGCATTGCCTTTGTTTGGGATTGGAATGAAAACTGATCTTTTCCAGTCCTGTGGCCACTGTTGAGTTTTCCAAATTTGCTGGCATACTGACTGTGGCACTTAAACAGCATCATATTTTAGGGTTTTAAATAGCTCATGACTCCATTACATCCTTAAAATTTGAGGACCCCAAAGAGCTTGTGTTTGTGTTCATGTTGCTTGTATCTATCAACATTTGCCAAAACAGACATTAAATATTAGAATGTTTTAAAACAGTGGAACACATAGCCTCAGTAGCTGTCAAGAGTGAGAAGGTCATTGCACACTCACAGAGTATCTGAAATCTCCCTTGCACACTTGGGAGAGCATGAGAGTAGAAAAGGAGAACAGTATCTTAGTACAATCAACCCTCTGTATCCAGGGTTCTGCATTTGCAAATTCAACCAACGGAGGATTGAAAATAGTTGGGGGGAAAAATTCCAGAAAGTTCCAAACAGCAAAACTTGATTTGCCTCCCTGGTAACTATTTATATGTCATTTATGCTGTATCAGGTATTATAAGTAATCTAGAGATGAATTAAATTGTACATGAAGATGTGAGCAGGTTATATTCAAATAATATGCTGTTTTATATAAGGGACTTTGGATTTTTAAAGTGGATTTTGGTGCCCTCATGGGTCCTGGAATCAGTCCTCCATGGGTACCAAGGGACCACTGTGTTATAACATTTCCGCCTTTCAGATCCCTTGACAGAGTCTCAGAGTCCCCAGACAACACTTTGAGAACTGAAGCCGCAGATAATATCCATTTCTTTCATTGCATTACTGATGCATGTCCCTTACAGTACTTATTACCATCTGCCATTATCCACTTGCTTGTTTGCTTATTTTGTCTCCACTAGAAGACAGGACCCGTGAGGGTACAGACCCAGATTCTTGTACACTCAGAGCAATTCATGATACAGGGTGACACTTAAAAACAAGATTCTTCAATGAATGAATTGGATCAAAGCGGTTGTTTTCTGCCTTCGCTGCATATTAAAGTCATGGGGAGAGGGCGCTTTTACAATGCCTACATCCCAGCCAATTAAACGAGAATCTGGGGGTGGGCATAGGCGTCAGTGCTTTATAAAGCTCCCCAAGTGACCCACTGGTCTCAATCCCGAGGGAAACACAGCTTATTTCTCGCTTGGTTGGAGTTACGTAGGATCTAAAGGGTGGCCACTCCACCTCTTGCCTGTCTCCTTCTGGGTCAGGCAGCTAGGCCAAGGGGAACTAGATGGAGGAAGCTACATTAAGTCCCCTACATACAAACGAGTTCCGTCCTGAGAGCATGTTAAGTCCAATTTGTTCATAAGTCCAACAAAGTTAGTCTACATACACAACTAACACAGTTGGCTATGTAGCACTGTACTATAACAGGTTTATAATACTTTTCACACAAATAAATACATAAAAAACACACACAAAATAAACATTTTTAATCTTACAGTACAGCAATCTTACAGACATGTGAACTTACGTGACTAGACATGCGAACACATGTTCACATCTTTGAAAGTTTGCAACTTGAAGGGGGGAATGCCTCCAGCATTGGCAGGCAGATTCTTTATCACTGAGCCACTAGGGAAGCTGCTATACTAGACTGGGGTCCTTGGCTGTAAAGAAGTGCCCTCCCTCCTCAGACCCTGAGCCCTGGATTAGTGCACTGGGGTCCACAGCTCAAAGGGAGGTGCTGGTTATTCTCACAAACAAGTCTGTGGGGCTTGTCACTGGGTATGCTTTCCTCCAAGCAGTGGTGTGGAATTCTGGTGCTTGCGTGACTCATGGAGCGTGATGGAGATTTCAGTGACTAGAGACAGAAGTGAGGCAGGTCCCAGATCCATGGAGCATGATCGAGATTTCAGTAGATAGAAACAGAAATGAGGCAGGACCCAGACCGCCCTGGGCAGCTGGGTGGCTCACATCCACTGGCCTTGCCTCTCAAGAGTTGCCAAGCAGGAAATGACAAACCTCCCCCTTGAGCCAGACCTCCCTTACTGAGCAGCCCCCTGAACCCCTGCCTGTGATGGGAAGTCGCAAGCCTTGCTGGGAACCACTGCTGGGGTGGAGGGGGGGTGGGGGTGGGGAAGCAGTCAGCATCCCTCCCGCCCTGCTCTGAACCAGCTCCGCTCCACTCCTGGGCTCACTTTCTGCCAGCGCCCGTCAGAGGGACAGAGCAGGAAACTGAGGCACAGAGAGGTCTCGTTGACTGGTCTAAGGACACTGGCCAGGGCTGTCTCAGATGGCTATGTAGCAAATTGGAACGCAGGAGTTCCTCAAGGATTAAACCCCAGATCAGCTATGTGACCTTGGGGAGTCAAATCACCTGTCTAAATCAGTCTCCTTATCTGTAAAACCAGGAACATATATCTACCTCACAGATGGTTGTAATGGATCTGAAAGCACAAGACTTAAGTCTGAAGCGGAGAAACTGCTCAATAGTGATTATAGGATAATCTTGGTGGATTCCCAAATCCCTCTTCTTTCCATCACACCCTGCTGCTCCTCAGAGGAACATCACTTCTATTTGTAAATGACTTGAACTTCTTTTACATTTATTAGCCCATCTAGTTCTTTTGTAAAAGAAGTATTATTTTTGGCTGCACTGGGTCTTCGTTGCTGCCTGCTAGCTTTCGCTTAGCTGCGGCGAGTTAGCTGCGGCGAGTGGGGGCTACACTTCGATGCGGTGCGTGGGCTTCTCACTGCAGTGGCTTCTCTTGCTGTGGAGCACCGGCTCTAGGGCATGTGGGCTTCAGTAGCTGCCGTGTGCAGGCTCAGTAGTTGTGGCACATGGGCGTAGTTGCTCCACAGCATGTGGGATCTACCCAGATTAGGGATGGGACTGTGTCTCCAGCATTGGCAGGCAGATTCTTCACCACTGAGCCACTAGGGAAGCCCAGCAGGTGGATTCTTCATCACTGGACCACCCAGGAAGTCCAGCCCATTTAATTCTTGCAGCAGCAGAATCCTTGTGAAGTTGAAACTTTTGTCTACCACCCTGAGGTGTTTTTGCTTTTTTGATGGAGACACTGGGGGCCTGAGACATTGTGTCACCTGCTCGGGTCCCACTGGGGCAAGTGGCAGATGTCCTGACTCCTTGTCCAGAACCTTCTCCACCACAGCACCAGCAGCAGCAGCCACAGGGGCCAGAGGCTGACCGTGGCCCCAGGGGGAGGCTCCGCCCTGGCTTCTCTGGGAAGGAGAAGGGTGGGGAAGCCTGAGGTGGGAGGGGGTGCAGAAAAGAGGGTGGAGCTGTGTCCTTGATGTGGCAGCCGGGCCCAGTTAGGGCTGTCGCCACAGTCCTGGGGTTTGGCTGGAATCGCAACCACCATTCGGCAACCACCATTTCCGTTGGTGTGGTAATGCCGGGTGGGTCTGGGAACCCAAGCCAGGCAGGGTTGGGAAGGCAGGATGTTTTGCCTCGCCTAGCCTGTGGCTCTGTGTCATTGGGGTGGGGGTCCACTGCTGCCCAGTTTCACTTCCATCACCAGCCCAGCTCCCAGGCCCGAGTAGCCAGGAACCATACCCTCAGCCCAGCTGGTACACAACAGGAGAAAAGGCCATGGCCTCAAGTTGTTCAGAGGGTGGAGGGGGGGCAGAATAAAACTGACAGTTACTAAGAACCTACTGTGTGCTGGGCCTAATTTCTCTATGCTTTGAAGAAATAAGCTCAATAGATCCCCTGGAGGAAGGCATAGCAACCCACTCCAGTATTCTTCCCTGGAGAATCCCATGGACAGAGGAGCCTGGCGGGCTATGGTCCACAGGGTTGCAGACTCAGACATGACTGAAGTGACTTAGCACGCACGCACTTTTCATAACAGTCTGGTGAGGTGTTATCCTTATTTCACAGAAAGAGAGGTAAAGCCAAGGCCCCACGGTCCTAGGTGGTAGAGCCAGCATTCTCCCAAAGCTCATGATCTTTCCAGAACACCGTGTCTTTACCAGAGGCCATGGCCACCAGGGTCCGGCCAAGGACCGGCACCCCCACTCCCCGCACCTCCACTCCTGCCCCCCCAGGTGCGGTAGGTCCACCTTTTCCAGGTCAGGAAAATGCAAAGGTCTCCCCAGCATTTCTGCCACCCGGTTCAATCCCCAGAGGTGCTGATCCTCTCACCGGGCCGGTACAGACATAAGGATGGCTACAAGAAATGAAGTGGTAGACATGAGGAACATGCTGATTGAAGAAGGGTTGTTCTGGGTAGAATAAGAGAAGACACCATGGAGTAGATGGTATCCCAGTTGGGCTTGGAGAAAGAAGGTGGGTTCCCTTTCTCCTGGCAGGGAACTATATCTTGTCTTCGGGAAGGGGGTGGGGGTGAGCAGCCATCTTTTCTATCAGAGGCCTCAGTCCCTCCATCAGAGCAGGCAACTTCCTCCTAGTAGTGTGCATGCACCCATAATCTTTTCTGGAAAGTGATGAAGGGCCAGGCGTAGGTGACGACACTTAATGAGTTAGGCTTGGAAGAGGCCTCTTCCGGGCTTTTAGAGATGCTGTCACCAGATAGGGGAGTGGCTGAAACCAGAAGACTGGGTCATGAGAGCCTTGGGGAGTGGAATATGGCCAGATTCCTCATGGACAGGCACAGAACCTGCTCTCCACAAGCTCAGACTGAGAGTTGGGAGGAGAAAGGGGGTCTGTCCACAGCTCTGGGGCAGCTCCTTGCAGTAGGACCAGAGAGAAGCAAAGCAGGGATGGCAATGTCATTTGCAGGGCCCCAGGTGAAATGAAAGTCCCGTCTATTATTCAAAAACTATTAGGAATTTAAAAAGGGTGATGGTAGAGCATTAGGCCGAGTTGAAGGACCCTTGTAAGCATACGTCACACACTCAGGCAGCCGCCCTCAAGGGGGGCCTAGGAAAAGTAAGAGATGGGGCCACATGAAAGGCAGCCCTGGGGGTCTTCTTTGGGCCTCCTGGTCTCCTGAACAAAACCCTGTAAAACAGAAAGGTGAGTATTCTGAGGGCGCAACCCGGGGCCACATGGCATTTTCTACATAAACAGCCTGCTCTGTGGAGGCAGTTGTAGCTTTCCCAAGGACCCAGTCCACCTCAGTCAAACAGCATCCTCAAAGAGGCCAGGTCTTGCCTTATTTGGAGGAGAGAGGGCATTCAAATATCCTGTCTTGGGGGAGCTCTAGAAATGCTGGAAAAAGATGTCATGCTTGGAGACCATCTGGGGAAAAGGCCTCTGGAGCTGTTCCTTGAATTTACAGAACTGACAATGGGGGATCGGGGCCTTTGGCAAGCACAAAGAGTAATGGCCCAAAACAGAATCAAAGTATTAATAATGGGCTTGGCTGGACCATCCACCAGTCCCCGGCCCTGGGGTTCGTGTGGCTGGGAAGCCTGGTCTCTGTTTCAGCAGTGGGATCAAAACCAGCTTTCAGGGCAACATAAGCCAGACGTAATTTTTAGCACAGACGTAACTTTCTAGTTCCTTTTTCCTACCCCTCATTTTTCAGTTGCCTTTAAAGAGGCCACAGAGCTGAAAAACAAACCTAAGTTTAAAGAGACAAGTGCAAAAATGCAAACTGGGCAAGGGGACAGAGCCGCCAGCTGGACAAAATGTGCCTGGAAAACAGCATCCTCTGCTTGGCAGGTGCCGGAGGTTTATGGTTGAGTTTTGCAGCCGTTTCATCGCGTTACGAGCCAGCTCAGGAGACCCTCATAAAACTCTGCTTATATGAAAGAACAAACGAGCTGATAAAAGTCAGCTGCTGCCTATAAACGCGCTGTGGGGATTGCAATTGAGTGGTGAATTTATTAGTCTGGGCTCTCTGTGCAAACTAAGAAGTACTGCACACGTCTGAACCGGGAAGACGTTGCTCCCTGCTTCATATGATGGCGAACGGGCGGGGTCAGCCCCTCCCCTCCCCCATCACTCACTCCGTTACAGACCAAGGGGAAGCTGAATTTCAGTTGCTGGAGAACATCACCTATTCTTAACACTCACTTTTCTTGCCTCCCGCAAGAGCCCAGAGAAAGGGTCCATCTCTCTCCATTCACTGCATCGCCAGCGCAGCTTTGGGACAGCACGTATCACAGCAGCCGTACGTATCTGCGGACCTACTGTGTACATCCCTCTTGTTTATCTTTGTGTTGTGGTAGTCTGTTCTGTGCTGGGCATGCAGGGACACTTCCGAATGAAATATGGATGTGGCAGATAAGGTGCTGTGTACGTATGTGACTACTACCTTGCTCCAAACAGCACAGAGGGGTTGGGGGAACAGAGCCAAGGTGCCTGTTGGAATTGAGGACCAGCTACAAAAAGGGAAGAAGAGGTGCAATGAGGAAGTTATTAAGGCTTGTTTCTTTCCTAGAGCAGTGCAATCTTTGTGGCCATCTCTCTATGCTGCTGCTTTTTTCTTAGGCTTAAGGCTATTTCTTCAAGAATGACCCCGCAAGAAAATGAGGGGGTTCTTGATGAAGACACAGCTACCTTGGCCCTGCCCACACGTACTGGATCAGAACCTCTGGGGCACCCTCCTATGCTGTACCAGGTACCAGTCTCAGCAAAAGTGACTTTCCTTTGCACCCGGCAGAAACCAAGAAGGAGCCTTCCAGGAATGATGGGGAGGAGGGAGAGTGCCCGGAAGGACTGGCTTCTCCTCCCAGCCCCTGGCATACAGGGCACAAGTGTAAGGCTCTGGCAGGCGGCCCCAGGACACGCTCCAACCCTCCTGGCTCTGGGATCAGAAGGGAGGGTAACTGGCAAGGTTGCAGCGCCCTGAGCCTTGGCCGCCTCGTGTGCCCTGCCAAGCCAGATGGGAGCAGTGCCGCACTCATGGCTGCGTCTGGAGGACTCACGTCCCAGGCACGGCTGGGCATTCGGGAAACCAACTCTTGTCACAGCTGAGGAAGTATCAGGAGTGTGTCTGCCTTCTGTGGCAGAGAGGAAACAGCCGTGTATAAGGGAGAGACCCCTTTCACCAGAACCGAGGAAACCTCGGTACGAATACTGACAATGCTACCGGTAAGCTGTGGCCACTTAGGGAACTCGCCATCTCATAAAGCGTACTCGGATCACGGCTTGTTAAGGGATGCGGAAGATGTTAAAAGGGCAAAGCCCAAAGCGATGCACTTTGTTGTTTGTTGTTCAGTTGCTAAGTCGTATCCAACTCTTTGCCACCCCATGGGCTGCAGCACAGCAGGCTTCCCTCCTTCACCATCTCCCGGAATTGGCTCAAACTCACGTCTGTTGACATGACGCTATCTAACCATCTCATTCTCTGTCGCACCCTCCTCCTCCGGCCCTCCTCAATCTTTTCCAGCGTCAGGATCTTTTCCAATAACCCTATGCACTTAGTAGGTGACTAATCAGTCTCAAGTGAATTTCATCCCCTCCAATGTTCATAAATTTACCACAAGCCCTCACCTATCTCTTCCTCTTGAGCCTCACAACTCTGTAAGGACATCCACCATCATTATATTGTACAGATGAAAAAGCTGAAACTCAAGAGGAGGGGAAACAACTTGCCCAAGATCACCTGGCTAGTCGGAGGCTGACCTGAGATTTGGACCCTGGTCCGGGCCACTTGAATTCAGCAAGGTTTCCCCTGAGCTGGTTATCAGCATCCTAGCTCCTTCCCCACATCCCTGAATCTGCTCCTCCAAATGTGCGCTCTCCCTGTCTTCTCACAAGGAGAAGGAATTTCAAACACCCCAGTGCCTGAACAAGCTGGAGACAGTACCCGGCCCCCATCAGCCTGATTAAAGTCAGAGACACCACACAGCCTGGACTCCCCCCTGGGCAGGGAGAAGTCCTTTCCTTCGAACCTAGGATTCACTGGCTTTGAAACCCCCTCTACTCTGCCTGAGAGAAGAATCTTGAAGTCCATGCTAAATGTGGCTGGGGTAGGGACAGGAAAGAAACACAGATTCTTCATTCTGTCCCAACAGATTGTCCCACCAAGCGGGAAGAGGGTTCTGAACACCAAGAGCCTATTTCCCCAACTGAGGGAAACAGAGAAAAGAATTCACATTTGATATCTCAACCAACAAGCCAGTGGCATGGTTGGGGGAGAGCTAGGATTCCCACTATGACGATTCTCCCTAAATTAGTTTATGAATTTAATACAATTCCAGTAAAAATATCAACAATTATTTTTTTTTTTTACTGTAGGAGAGTGGATAGGGTGGTATTAGCTAATTGAAAATTCCAGGGGAAAAAACCATGAGCAGTGGTGGGAATGAGAGAGAAGGCTGCCAAAATCTAACAGGTATTAAGCTTTGGAAACAACCTAAGTGGCCATCAGTGTGGGGCTAAATGGGGCTTCCCTGGTGTCTCAGTGGTTAAAAAGAAAACCACCCCCCTCCACCACCTGACGATGTAGGAGATGCAGGTTCGATCCCTGGGTCAGGAAGATCCCCTGGAGAAGGAAATGGAAACCCATTCCAGTATTCTTGCCTAGGAAATCCCGTAGACAGAGGAGTCTGGCAGGCTATAGTCCATGGGGTCACAAAAGAGTTGGACACAACTTAAGTGACTAAATAACAACAAAAAAAGGGGCTAAATAAATTATGTTATACTCACACAACAGAACACTATGGAACTCTTACAGAAAAAATTGAGGAAGCCCTTTACATATTCACAAAGAATGATCTCTTCTAAGATACAGTAGGTGGAAAACACAAGGTATAAAAGTGGATATACCGCATGCTACTATTTGTAGGAAGTTTTGGATAAAATAAAACAATATTTGCTTGTATAAGTCATCTATCACTGTGGAATGAATTACCCCCAAACTTAAATGACTTAAACATTTATTATATTGTTTCCATGGGTCAAGAATCCGGGCCCAGCTGAGCGGGGTTGCCTTTGGCTTAGGTCCTCACGAGGTTACAGTCAGCTGTTAGCTGGGGCTGTGGGCTCATCTAAAGGCTCAGCTTGGGGAGAAGGTCTGCTTCCAAGCTCAGGCAGGGTTCTGGCAGGCATCAAGCTCTCATATGAGGTCACCACAGGGCTGCCTCCCAGCCTCACAGTGGACTTCCCCCAAGGGAGTGAGGGGCAGCGCCCTCGATGGAAGCCACAGCCTCTCCTCACAACCTACTTCCAGAAATGACATCCCACCACTTCCACCGTTTTTTGTTCATTAGAAGCAAATCTGTACGGGCAGTCCACACTGAAGGGGAAGGGACTATACAAGGGCGTGGGTCCTTGGGATCACTGGAGCTATCTTGGAGGGTACCCACCCCTGTGCTCATAGAGATGAAGAACATTTTTGGAAGGACCCGCGAAACATTTAACATTGGTTGCCTCCAGCAAGGTGGCCTGAGTAATGGGGGAGGGAAACTTTTCACTGAATATGTACCTTTGCCCTTTGAATTTTGTACACTGTGAACGTATCACTTACTTAAAAAATTAACCAAATTAATTATAAATTGAAAAAGAACAATTAGAAGGATAGCAATTTAATACCATAAGAATGGCTAAGAAGCAACAATTATACTTAAATAATACCTAGTTATTACTTAGCACCATAAACATACTTGTATCTATTCATAGTCATGATTACTTGCTTCAATGAGGGAGGTTTAACAAGCTCTTTACTAGACTCACACAGACACACACACACACAAGCAGCTCCCACTTGCAAAATACGTACTCTTGAGCAAGGCATTCAGGGCTCTTCACAAATTCATACCAGTCCACCCTTACAGACCCATTACCTGCTGTTCTTACATACCCCTGTGAACCCCAGTGACTTGCTATACTCAACTGTTAATGCTTCCAGTTCTAGGGCGTACAAGCCACAAGCACGATGCCTGCACACAGCAAACTCCCAGGAGTTGTCAGCTTCCCTTCTTTCTCAAACACTGCCTTTGCTTACACTGTCCCTGGGCGTGGAGCACCCTGCACTCCTCTCCAAGCCTCAAGGCCCGCCTGAGATGTCATGGTTACTGTGAAGTAGTCCCACCAGCAGTTGGTTGTCACCTCTATTCTCCCACAGAACTCTGTTTTGACTGCAAATACACTTTCACTATTGTATTACAATGTAAATCTCTTCAACTTAAAGTCTGGTCCCTGGATCAGCATCATCACTTGGGACCTTGTTAGAAATGCAGAATCCAAGGCCCCACCCTGGACCTACAGAGTAGGAATCTAAATCTCAACAAGATACCAGTGATTTATATGCCACTCAACCATCTCATCCTCTGACGTCCCCTTCTCCTCCTGCCTTCAATCTTTCCCAGCATCATGGTCTGGAAGATGAAGATGATGGCATCCGCTCCCATCACTCATGGCAAATATATGGGGAAACAATGGAAACAGTGACAGACTTTATTTTTTGGGGCTCCGAAATCACTGCAGATGGTGACTGCAGCCATGAAATTAAAAGACACTTGCTCCTTGGAAGAAAAGCTATGACCAACCTAGAGAGCATACTAAAAAGCAGAAACATTACTTTGCTGATAAAGGTCCATCTAGTCAAAGATATGGTTTTCCCAGTAGTCATGTATGGATGTGAGAGCTGGACTATAAAGAAAGCTAAGCGCCAAAGAATTGATGCCTTTGAACAGTGGTGTTGGAAAAGACTCTTGAGAGTCCCTTGGACTGCAAGGAGATCCAACCAGTCAATCCTAAAGGAAATCAGTCCTGAATATTCATTGGAAGGACTGATGCTGAAACTCCAATACTTTAGCCACCTGATGCGAAGAGATGACTCATTTGAAAAGTCCCTGATGCTGGGAAACTGAAGGTGGGAGGAGAAGGGGGTGACAGAGGATGAGACGGTTGGATGGCTTCACCGACTCAATGGACATGAGTTTGAGAAAGCTCTAGGAGTTGGTGATGGACAGGGAAGCCTGGCGTGCTGCAGTCCATGGGGTCGCAAAGAGCTGGATGTGACCGAGCAACTGAACTAAACTGAACTCAAGCTTGAGAAACACTGGTTTAAATCTTTCCCTGATTGAACTATAAATATCTCTGGGCTCTCCTTTACCTCTGTCCCCAGAGTACATCATAAGACCTAATATCTAAAGGTCTTAAGGTTATTTATAATTATTGTTTATATGATGGGTTTCCTTGGTGGCTCAGTGGTAAGGAATCCACCTGCAATGCAGGAGCCACAAAAGACATGGGTTCAATCCCTGGGTCAGGAAGATCCCCTGGAGGAAGGCATGGCAACCTACTCCAGTATTCTTGCCTAGAGAATCCAATGGACAGAGGAGCCTGGCAGGCTATGGTCCATAGGGTCGCAAAGAGTTGGACACGACTGAAGCAACTTAGCATGCACGCACAGGTAGAAAAACATGAAGACTTAAAAAATACATGCAAAACATAAGACTATAATAATCCATAGAATGGTACATAATTGCATTGAGCTATATTCAGAGAGAGATATGAAAAACTAGCCAAACTATATAAAGGTTTTTTAAAAGACAATTTAAATAACAGTATGTATCAATGATACTCAAATTGTTTTGTTAAAAAAAATTGTGACTACGGACACTGAAAAGATACATATAAAATATCTCTGATGGAGTTTGTTTTATGCTTTTGTACATTTTAAATGTTTTCCAAATTTTTCTATAATTTTTTAAAAAGCATATCGTCACTTTTGTAACTTAAAAAGTCATTTTCATCTTGAAAATTATCTATATTCTTTCTTAAGTCCCTCTACATCCAATGACTGAGATTTTTAACCAGCCCAGGAAGCTGACAGGTCTGCAAGGACCACGACCATTTCACAGACGAAGGCACTGGGCCTCAGAAACACAATCCTGATTGCCTGACTCTGGGCTGGGGACGTCCCATCCACGCAGCTACTCCAAGATCAGGGGCCTGTAGCAAACTGGCTGCCGGCTTTGGTGAAAAAACCCTGTATTTTAAGAGCCCCACTATCCCCAGTTACTTACTGGTCAGTAAGAGCAACAAGGGAACAGATCCAAACACAAAACACTCAGAATTCATGCTGCACCACCTCCCCCTGCTGGAAGGCTCTAGAAAGTGTCCTGATGATAAGGAGCCATTGCAACTGGAAACCAATGAGTTTTCCATCAACACCGCCTCCACTTCTTTAAATCATCAAAGCCACATTTTTTTCCATCAAGGAGTCAGGTACTGACAAAAAGGGGAAACCAGGACCCAGTGTCAACGAGGCTCAGAGCTCTGGACGATGCTGGGGGTGGTGCCAACTCTCTACCCTGGCCTTTTCCTTCCTTACCGCTTCTGTGGCTGTTGCTTGTCCCTGGTGTTCTTCGGCACCGCCTTTCCTGCTTCCTCTCTGCCTCTGTCCACTCTCCTGAGCCTTAGGAAAGGGCAAGGGGTGACCATGTACCCTCACCCACGACCCAGCATGAAGCAGCCCCAACATCAGAAATGTCCAGCGGAATCCTCTGAAGAGCCAGTCCTCAGGCTCTGGGCACTGACGTTTCCAGTAGTCAGGATGCCGTACTGACATTGTTTTAGACATCAGGGGGCAGCAATGTCAGTCTTCACCTGTGTCCCCCTAGTATCCCAATAAACACATGGCTTCTTCACTCTTCCAGGAAGAAGGAAACATTCAACAGGACATCTAGAACAGGAAGAGAGAGGACATGTGGCATACCAGCTCTCCAGAAAAACACCAGATTTGTAAAAGCTAGAGGCACCAGGAGGGGGAACCTCTTCATGCTCCCAAAGAGGCTAGACACAGAAATGAGGGGAGCAGACACGAAGGACTAAATGAAAACCAGCACCTCGTACAAGGTCTGGGTGTTCCTCTTCTGAGATTCGGTCCCAGGCTCTGGGCAAAGCTTGGATGTTTCCCAAGTCTTCCCATTGGATTGACGACAGGAGGTACTTCCTCTTCAGGTACTTTCCTGGGAGTTAAGGAAGGTGCTCAAAAAGAAAATGAAATGTGCTAAAGGAAGAAAACACCCTGGAGAGCATTCCCAGGAGCTAGAAAAGCAAAAGCACAGCTATCATTACATTTACCAGGTGGGCAGGCTCACCTCTGCCACAGATCTTTACCGACCCCCTCTATACACAAGGTTCTGGGCTACAGGGAAGGGATGAAGCACTGCCCCTGCAAACTGGGATCTCACTAACAACAACAACAACAAACCAGAAACTGAAAAGACTCTAAATGAGAGGAGATAAAACTCAGTGGAAGTTCACAGGATAAATCCACCCCCCTTAGAAGCAGGGGTCCCCAATCGCTGGTACCCGTCTGTGGCCTGTTAGGAACTGAGCCTCACAGCAAGAGGTGAGCAGTGGTCCAGAAAGCAAAGATTCATCTGCTCTACCCACTGCTCACATTACCACCTGAACCATCCCTCCCACCCCCGACTGTGGAAAAACTGACTTTCACGAAACCGGTCCTTGATGCCAAAAAGGTTGGGGAACTGCTGCTTCAGAGGATAGTAGAAGATTCTGGCTGGTAGAAGAGCTTAAACCAAGACAAAGAGGGGAAGCACAGAATGGATTCAAGAGAGTACATCTTCCAAAGAGATGCAGAGTGGAATAGTGTAGAGGGGCAGGCAAGGCAGCTGAGCAGGCAGGTGGAGGGAGAAAACACAGACCAATGGGGGGGTCTCACCCTAGGGACACAAGAAGCTATGGAGAAGTCCTACTCAGTAGAATCAGAACAAGACTTCCCGAAGATAAATCTGTAGAGCGTGGCCACTACCTGGAGGTAGCGTCTTCCTTCTAAGAAAAGAAGCCAGGGTCAGAGAAACCTGCCTAGAGATGGCATGTGACGAAGGGTCCAAGTGAGGGACTATGGCACAGGCAGTGGGGGATACAGAAGGAAACTCCAGGAAACACCAAGGAAACAGAGTGGAAGGACCTGACAGTGGAACCAAACACTCTTACAACAGCACCTGGCACACAGTAAGTGCTCTGTGAGGGCAGCCCCAGCTACCGCTCCCACTGCCCACGCTGCTGTTGCCGCTGATGCTGCTACTGCTGTCATTAGCAAACAGTGGGATAGGGGGACAAACCTCAAGTTTACAGACTAGGTGATCAGACAGGGTTGACACTACAACTGAAGGAAAAGGGAGCTGATGGGGTGCGGGCTGGGGGCGGGTGTTGGATCTCCATCCATTTGAGCCTGCAGTTCCATGAGATTCCAGTTGGGAGGCAGCTGCAGGAAAGTGAAAATCAAAACTAGAGGAAGAATAAATGAAGGTAGAAACTCAAGCCAGAGAGTAGATGCAACTATCAGGCAAGACTGGAGAGAAAAGGGAGAGGACTCCAACTAACCGGTCCTTCGCATAGGTCTGATCAGATTACTCCTCTACTCAAAACTTTCTACAGCTTTCGTCTCAGAATAAAAGCCCAAATCCTTCCAAAGACCTTGGAGGCCCTACCAGCCCTAGCCGTCTCCTGACAGCATCTCCTGTTAGACCAGCCCCCTTTCACTCAGCTCGAGCCCTACTGGCTGCCTTGTTATTTCCTGAACAGACCAAGCTTGCTGTCACCTCAGGGCCTTTGCACTTACTGCTCCTTCTACCTGGAACACTCTTCCCCCAAACATCCACACGATTCTTCCCCTCACCTTCTTCATGTCTTTTCTTAGAAACCACTTTCTCAGTGAGGCCTGCCCTGACCACCCTATTTAAAACTACAAGCCCACCCTTAACCTTTGCTTTCCCCATTCCCTGTTTTATTTTTCTTCAAGGCACTTAATGTCATCTGATATTCTATACATTTTCCCTTTTTTAATGCCTACCTCCCACCACCTAGAACAAAGCCTGGAAGGTAACATCTACTCAATAAATGATTTGAGGAATGACTGTACAAAGGAATGCAGGAGGAATCCAAGTCCAGGAACCAAAGAGAACTGACTTAAACTGTGTAATCCAGTGAAAAACTGAAATTAACAAGACTTCCTGGAACAGCTCTGTGAAATGTGTGCAAAGGATATGAATTCCGATAATGTCTCTCAATGTCCTGCAACCACTCCAACATTTCAGCCACAGAGGGGCTCGCAGCTGAAGCCTGTAGGACAGCATCGAGGCCAATCATGTCTGCGTGCTGCTCATAGATCTGAAGCACGTGCTCCACGTGGCTGCTGACCACATCACGCACCTTGAGGAGGGCGGCTCTGGGGGGAAAAAGTCTGATATTAGGCAATATGATGAGAAAGGCCTAAGGCCAGGTTCCTCAACCTCGGTACCAAGGACATCTTGGACCAGATGATTCTTTGTGGTGGAGGGCTTCCCTGTGCGTTGTAGGTTGTTCAGCAGCAACCTTGGCCTCTACCTACTAGACGACAAGAGCAAACCATGTCCCCACCCATCTCAAGCTGTGGCAATCAATAATGTCTCCAGACACTGCCACACATCCCAATGGGAAAAACTGCCTCCGAAGGAGATCTACTGGTCCCAGGTGCCTTGGATGGAGAGGTGGCTTAACAATTAAGAATTGACTTAAAGATGATGAGGCTGCAGTTACATCACTCTCAAAAGCTGTGTGATGAGCCCAGCTGCCAAAGACAGTAAAGACCAAGCAGGCTTTCTAGGACTCCCATAAAGGAGAGGAAATGTTCACACATAGTCTAATGCCACGTATGTGAAAGGAATAAGCTAGAGGGAACTACAGCAACAGAGCAGGATTGTGCTCATGCTATAGCATGCCCCAACTTAGTGAATTCTTGAATGGGTAAAATTTGGGCTCTTGACACACACAGATTATTGTGGACCTTAGGAAAGTTATTCTCAATCACGAACAAAAACAAGTCTCTTTTGTTCACTGTGCATCCTAAGTACCTAAAACACTGAGACTGGCAGACAAAGCAACAAACATTTGCCCAATGAATGAAAAGGACTGTTGTAAAGAGTAAATACAATAATGCATATTAAGCCATTAGGGAAGTGCCTAGCTTATGGCAAATTTTATTATTTTTATATAATTTATTTAAAAAATTATTATATAATTATTTTTAAAATTATTATTCCATTGGTGACTCCAAGAGGTCCCGCCACCAAGATGAAGGCTACAGCTTCCCAAAGGGCAAGGCACTCCTTAGCCTAGAACTGCAGCTTTCAAGTTTGACTGTGACTCACAATTAAAAACTAGGCTAAAAATAACAGCTCAATACCCACATAAAAACATGTAATCAATTGAAATAAAAGTTCGTTACCTTACAATGTATAATGACCTAACTTAATTGACTCTTTTACTCAACTTAGGAACTAAGTCGGCCTTACTATTGTATTCCTAGCACCTGTGTTTTGCATCCCATAGGTTCTTAATACTGTTTTTTGTACAGATAAATACAAAGCAGGCCCCCATCTTTGAGTTTCCTATCAGTCTATGGCAAACCCTACACACTAGAACCTTCTTTCATCCTGGTTAAGGGAAGGCCATATGTGCCCTGTCTCTTCTCTATCCCCAATTACCTGTAACTCTAAGATAGAGGGCCTAACATTGGTGCTCCTCCTGGCACAGACACCAATGTACAGCAGAACAAAGCGGTGGTTAGGAGCTTCTGGCCCCAGTGCCAGAGACACTTGGGTTAGCATCCCACCTTTACTATTTACTAACTGCCTGAGCACAGGCAATTTGTGTGAGCCTCAGTTTCCTCACCTGAAAAATGGGATTAAGTGAGGTTAGGTCACAGAGTTGTTGAAAAGATTTTATGAGATAACGTACGTAAAATCCTTGCTGCTGGCACCTACTAAGTTTACAGTGTAACTCCTGCTGCTTTCTACCTAAGGAAAACTACAGTGGAGGGCCAATGAGCTTTCTCCATTGCTTTTCTGTTCTGCTTTGATAACTTTTACTAAGGTCACCACTGTCATGCCTAGCTGATAAGGGAAGTGCCAGAAAATGGCTTTTTGACAGAGAGAGGTCCCATTGCAACAGATGGGAAGGGGGTAAGGTTGACACATCCCCAAATACCATTCTCTTAAGTAAAGAGAAAAACCCCCTTCTCACTGATCCTAGATTATTAAATACCCAGTTTTAACATCTCTACACCAAGAAAGAGCGCCACTGTGCCCCTTACAGCCTCTCTCCTAGCTTGTCCAGAATAGTGTCACCAGCCGCCAGCTGCTTGCGCCTCAGCCGCTCCTTTAAGTCTGGGAAGGCCCGAAGTGAGGGCACATCCTCAAATCGCAGGTTCTGTGCGGCTTGCAGCTGCTCGGCCAGGTTGCTGAGGGAGGCCAGGAGGGGCGGGCAGTCTCTCAGAGCACTCTGCCACAGGCCCTGCTGCTCCTCCACCACGGGAAAGCACTTCCTCAGGGCCTCCTGCACGGCCAGCAAAGGCTGATCTTCAGTCATCTTCTATTGAGGGGGTGGGAAAAAACAAATATCATTAGGGTCCCAAGTCGATAGAGAAAGGAGCGAGTCAAGGGTGGGAGTTATTTCCTTTCTCAAGGGAGGTCCAGCTAAACAAAGTTTCCTCAGGTAGGGCCGTCTATCCCTCCCGACAGGTGTTTCTAGCGCGAGTCTTACCTTCAGAGAGGCTCTCGGAAGGCAGAACTTCCCACCTCGAGAAGGGTTTCCTGACTACCCCTTGGCATCGGGCAGTTTCAGACTGAAGGTTCACCGGGCCGACCTGTGCTTCCGGAGCCAGAATCTTGTCTCCTCTACTTGAGGTTTCCGGTCGCTCTTCTAAACAAGCCGGAAAACAAAACTAAAGCAATAAAAGTTCAAGGAAATTCCAAGACCCCCGCGTGCCTCCGCTGTTTCTCTGCGCATGCCCAGACGTGGCTACCGAGTCGCGAAAAATATGCGGTCGGACCGCAATGCCTTCTGGGTGCTGTAGTTTACGTGTGGACTGGCTGCCCGATTGCGAAGCTTCCCTGTGATTGGCTGTTGTGAGACCCTCCTAAGACGGCGGCTTTTTATTGGGCAGCTTTTGGCAGTTTGAATTTGGTGGCGGCGGTCTCACGTCGTGTTCGTCCCGGAGCCGCTCCTTCTCAGCTGAAGCAACCAGGTTTTTCCTCAGCCCGGGTTTCAGAACCTGCAGGTGGGTGCCTCGCGAATCCTTTATGCCCGGGTCCCGAAGGGCAGGGGTCCCCATTCAAACCCCCTAGGGGGGCGCCTCCACCCTCTCCCGCCCCTTTGCGGCCCCCTCTCCTTCACCATGTCCGCCGCTGACGCCTTGTACCTCCGCCCCTCGCTCTTCGCAGCCTCCATCGAAGCGCCATGGCCCCGTCTAGGAAGGGCGGCAGTCGGGTGGCCAAGACCAACGCGCTGCGGAACCGAAAGCTCGCCTCCTTTCTTAAGGACTTCGACCGTGAAGGTAAGGGCCGGAGCCCGGGTGGTCGCGGTCACCTGGGGCAATCACGGGGTGCCGGAGGACTGGGACGCGGGCAGCAGGGATTCCAGGAACCTCTTGCCTGCTGGGTGACCCGTACCATGGCCTCTCTGCCCTCTCGCAGTGCAAATGCGATCCAAGCAAATTCAGTCAGACAGGCAGAACCTCCTCAAAGAATTGGATAACCTGTACAACATTGAGATCCTGCGACTCCCCAAGGCGCTGCGCGAGATGAACTGGCTCGAATACTTAGGTAAGAGCTGGTCTTTCCCCAGGCCTCGGCCTGGAGCCCTTCTGTGGTTACCATGGCAGCTTTTATCTTCTCTGTGAGGTCTTCCAAGATCACCTTAGGAGAAAATTGCAGTCCTACTCCTCCCCAATCCCTGTCTCACCTCCCTGCTTTTCTTCTTAGCACTTTCCCTCATCTTCATGTGCAGGCAGGCAAATGTTTTCTCTCAAGGAGGAGATAATAACTATTTTAGGCTTTGTAGGCCAAAAGGTTCTCTGTCCAAACTACTCAACTTTGCTGTTATAGTTCCAAAACAGCTGTAATGAATGGGCACAGCTGTTTTCCAACAGAAGTCTGTTTATGGAAACACTGAAATGTGAATTTGACAGATTTCAGATTTCATGTGTCATGAAATACTCCTTTTTTGAGGGGGGTAGTATTTTATCTAACCATTTAAAAGTGAATGAATGAATCGTTTGTTACCAGAGCTCAGATGGAAGGATAACTCCAACCAGCTCTTTCTGCAGCTTATGGAAATCACCAGTTTATCAACTGGCAAACAAATTGCGAAGTGCAAGGACTCGAAGAGTTTTCCTGGCCAGAGGAAAACCCCAGCCTGTTCCCTACCCTACCCCCTGGTTAAATGTCCAAGGAAATGCAAGAGGCTGTCTTTTTGCTGGGTTACCCTTACTTTTACTTGTTTCTTATGATTAATTACCCACTAGGTAGCCTGCCACCTGGATAGAAATGCACGTTCTGTTCACATAGATGTCATTTAATGATCCTTTTGGACTTTCTCTTTTATTTACTAATCTATTTGTGCATTTCTGTAAATATTCATTGAGCATGTGTCAGTCACAATATTGGGTGCTGGAGATGCTTTGGGAAATAAAACAGACATTATCCTTGCTTCCAGGAACTTACAAGTTAGTAGAGAAGAGTTGTTCTAAAAATTGGGACGTGATTATATATCTAAAATTATAAGTACTACAAAAGAGAGTCAAGTGGTGGTCAAAAAGCACGTTTATATAGTGCTTTCTATGCCAGACAGGCGTTGTGTTTTCCAATGTTAACTGAAAAACCCAAGTGTTTTCCATATATTAACTGATTTCATCCTCATAACAAACATATTAGTTGTTGATTTTATTCCTGCTTTGTAGATGACAAGATTAAAGCACAGAAATTGTTTACTTTGCTTAAAGTCTCACAAGCCAATTAGTGACATATTTGAATGTAGGCATTCTGGTTCCAAAGTCTGAGTTCTTAACTGTTATACAGGATACTACCAGCATTTCCAGCAGGAGGACTCTAACCTAAGTTTTTATTCGACATCTAAATCTTGCGAAGATCTCTTCATTCAATACACATTTATACCATACATACTGATGACATATTTTTTGCCAGAAGCTGTGGATATTATTTTTGTCCTTGCATTCGGTTCAAGGCAGGGTTGGGCACTTCTACAGCTTTGAGTAGTTATTCATATGATGATAGTGAGCAACTAACTCAACACATTGCAGCAATCTGCTGTGAGAGAAAAATAAGCAGAGTTTTGGGTTTGAGCTGGGTTTTGAAAGATGAATTCCAAATTTGTAGAGTGCAGGGGATTATTTCAGGCAGGAGAAATAACTATCAGAACACTGAGTCGTGAGAGACAGTGGCACATTTGGGAAATAACAGTCACTTTGGTGTAGTGGAACTTGTAGTAAGTCATGAAGGGAACAGTCAAGCTTGGAGAAAGATTAGACTAGGTTGTAGAGGCTCCTGAATGTTGGACCAAGGACTTAATCTGGTTCAGTGTAAGATAAGTGGTCATATTAGGGAAGATAGTTTGTTAATTAAATTATTAAAATCTATTAACCAAGCAAATTGTTCTTTTCAAAGCCCTTGGAGGAAACAAGCAGGCCCTGGAAGAAGCAGCAACAGTAAGTGACTTCTATTTTTGAACTCTTGATTAGTTTTAAGTTTAGTCCGTCCACAAAATTCAATGGTGGGTGCTGAGTGTGGAACAGGTTCCAGAGGGGACATTACTGATGTCAACTAAAAGATGATAGTTGTTGAATGCTGAGTACATGAAGGCCAAGTAGTTCCAAGGTTTATAGAGAAATAGTCCTGTTTTGGGCAGGTTCCTTGCAGCTCTTTGCTCTGACCTTTGCAGGTGAAGTAGAAAGCCAAGTTCCTTTAAACCCCTGGCCTGCTAGGGGACAAAGAGACTGTTGCCTTTTCATATCATACTCTAGAAGCTGTGCTCTTGCTTGGGACTCTCAGGATTCCCCACTCCCTCTCACCTCTTTCCTCCCGGCATGATTACTAGGACTGAAAGCAGTATGATGGGGAGGCAGAAGAGAGTTTAGATCAGTACTGTCTGTTACGATAGCCACCAGCCATGTGTAACTTTAATTAAAATATTCAGCTCCTCAGACACATTAGCCACGAGTCATATGTTCAGTAGCCACCATTCATTCCATCCTCCATTTCAGACACTGCTCATCTCTAGCACGGCACAGCTTCTTGCTAAGCCCCGACGGTCTCAGAATCCTTGTCTGAGTGCTCCGCGTGGTGTCTACCAATCCAGAGATGAAACTGTGTCATTCCTGGTCTGTAAAGGCTATCCTGATACTTAATGTGCCCTACAAGAAAAGGCTTGTGAAGCATGCCTGCTTTTGGCTATTCCCATACATATAGATAGTTACCACTGGGAATAAACTTAATTAGAATGGCGACTGGAAGCCTTTTTGAAGAGTGCAGGAGCATAGCAGAAAAACATTTGGCCCTCTAGACTTAAAAAAAAAATTCTTTTAAGGTAACTGTGTGATGGGTGCATTAATTAATTGTGATAATCATTTCATAATGTATATGTGTAACACTTTTTTTATATGTGTAAGCATTTTTTAAATTTATTTTTTAATTGAAGGATAGTTGCTTTCAGAATGTTGTTTTCTGTCAAAGCTTAACATAAATCAGCCGTAGGTATACATATATCCTCTCCCTCCTGAACCTCCCTCGCATTTTCCTCCCCATCCCACACCTTTAGTTTGGTACAGAGCCCCTGTTTGAGTTCCCTGAGACATACAACTAATTCCCATTGGCTATCTGTTTCACATATGGTATTGTAAGTTCCCATGTTGCTCTCTCCATACATCTCACCCTCGTAACACTTTAAATGTGTTAGAATCATATTTGTCAATTATACCTCAATAAAGCTGGGGGCGGAATGAGAAGAGTGACATAGCATCAAGTGTTGTAGAGAATATGGGTCATTTGAAACTTGTATTGTTTGCTCCTGGCATGTAAACAAGTACAATCACTTTGGAAAACAATTCTGCATAATATTAAGCCTGAACACCTGTGTACCCTGCAACTCCCTGATGCCCTCTCCCTAAGTATACAGCCAAGAGTAAACCTGATGTGTGCGTCAGACACAGCTATAAGACAGTTCAAAGTAGCAATGTTTGTAATAGCAAAATACTATTGACAGGAGGTTGGACAAATCCATTGTGACAGGTATCACATAGCAGTGAAAACAAATTAACTACATTCACAAATAGTGGTCAAAAGCAGAACCAAGCAAAATATTGTTTAAGCACATAGACATTTGTGGAGAAATATACATACACACACACTTTCTTTCAAGCAAATGGAATGATAGTGGTTATCTCTAAGGAATGACAGAATTAGGACACTAGTCACCTTCTGAGGAGAGGCAAAGAAATAGCACAGGGAAAAGTACATAGCTAGAAGCAAGTAATTGGCAATGTTTTAGGTCTTTGGTTATATGGTGGATTTATGGGAGTTCAGTATTTTGTGTTATAAATAAAATAATCTTTTGTATGTATCAAAGAATAGGTTTTTTTAAGTTGTTTTTAATCTTAAAATATTTTTCCTCGCATTTGATGGAATATACCTGGTGTCTTCTGACTGTGTTTGGCACAGGCTGACTTGGATATCACAGAAATAAACAAATTAACAGCAGAAGCTACCCGGACACCCCTGAAACCTGCCAAAAGTGAGTACTTTTCAAAACCCCTTGTTGAAATGAGAGAGCGAAGGCCCAGTGTAGTTGGCTGGCTGCTCGGGGAGGCCTCCTTGGAGGAGTCTCTTCCCTCTAATGCCTGGTCCTCAGTCTCGAAAATCCAAAAATTTGATTTTATCCTCTGCATTCAGTTAATTATATGCAGGACTGATAACTAACCAAACTCTTCAGACTGATTTGTGAGCTAAAGTGAAAGAAGAAAAACAAAAGCTATGCTGGAAATCAAACATTGTTGCCTGCTTCCTTCCCAGAGAGAGAGGTTTGGAGAGATGTGACAAGACGTGGTAGCCCTGGCCAAGACTCCCTTATGTGAGCAGAAGGGTTGAAAGAGAATTGTGAAAGGACCAGCTTTCTAAGCATGTCATTCCATGCTACTCAGCTCACTGACCCATCCATGTAAAATTCTCTAACATACACGCCCCATACTCGGGGAAACACTATCTTAGAGGGAAAGTTTGGGGAAGCTGATTGTAATTAGTGAGCATAGATTCAGGCCAGGATGGGCTCTCTAATGGACATGCTGTCACTGACCTTAAGCTCTGGATTTCAGGCTGCACATCAGGCAGCACCTTCTTTACTGGGCCAGGCCCAAAATACCACCCAATGCTTATTCCAGCTTACTTTTTTTTTTTAAGGTAAATATATTTGTATTCTTATTTGTATCAGGGAAAAAAGCTTAAAATTCATTCAGTCTGAACTCTTTCCCCTCGGTTAAATTTCTCTATGGAATCCCTGCTTAGGATTTTCTAGCCTGTGGTTGTATGTATTTAGCAATGAGATGCTCCCTTTCAATGATAGACAGCTGGAATGGTTAGAACATTTTTTCTAATTTTGAACCAAAATTTCCTTGTGGTATCTGCATATTGATACTGCTTCTGTTCTTTGAGGTCCCATAGAGCTGTCTTCCATATGACAACCCCTTAAATATTAAAAACTGGTATTATTTCCTCTTGAATCATCCATCTTAAACATCCCTCATATTCCTTTCCCTTCTAAAATGACAATTGTAATAACTTATTATTTATAAGTAGTATTTTATTATAATAAATAGTAATAACATTCAAAAAACCAAGATCATGGCTTCCAGTCCCATCACTTCATGGTAATTAGAAGGGAAAAAAGTAGAAGCAGTGACAGATTTTATTTTCTTGGGCTCCAAAATCACTGTGGATGCTGACTGCAGCCATGAAATTAAAAGACACTTGCTTCTTGGAAGGAAAGCTATGACTAACCTAGACAGTATGTTAAAAAGTAAAGACATCACTTTGCCAACAAAGGTCCATATAGTCAAAGCTATGGTTTTTCCAGTAGTCATGTACAGATGTGAGAGCTGGACCATAAAGAAAGCTGAACACGGAAGAATTGATGCTTTAGAATTGTGGTGTTAGAGAAGACTCGAGAATTCTGTGGACAGCTAGGAGATCAAACCAGTCAATCCTAAAGGAAATCAACCCTGAATATTTACTGGAAGGCCTGAGCTGAAGCTGAAGTTCCAATATTTTGGCCACCTGATGTGAAGAGCTAACTCATTAGAAAAGACCCTGATGCTGGGAAAGATTGAAGAAGAGGGCTACAGAGGATGAGATGGTTAGATAGCAACACCGACTCAATGGACGTGAATTTGAGCAATCTCGAAAGATAGTGAAGGACCCGGAAGCCTGGCATAGAGCAGTCCATGGGATCGAAAAGAGTTGGACACGACTTAGCGACTGAACAACATTAATATTTACAATGTGTTCAGTATCATTCAAGGGACTTTACATTCATTCATCCCACAAATATTTAATAAGCACTTGTAGGCACAGTTCTAGAGTTTGAGATGAATAACAAAGACACCATTTTTGTGGAGCACACAGTCCATATCTCATATTCCTATGAAGTGTCTCCTTCCTTTTATAGAAGCAGTTGAGGATCATGGTGAAAACCATGTGACATAGTCAGAGGCAAGATCAGGCCTCATGCTCAAGGCTATCTGACTCTGGGATCTGCATTCTTAATCAGAATGCTGGGCTGCCCATACAAAGCACGATATAGGGTTTTTTAACCACTCTAAAACCTTTTGTGTGTGTGTGTGTGGCTAAATCCTCTTTTTTTTTTTAATCATCTTTATATTGGATCTATTTCTGGATTACAACCTAAGATTGCTTAAGTTTTATTTCCTATAAGAAATGTGAACACATAAAAGTTTATTCCCATGAGAAATATCACTCTGTTAAAACTTTCTTATAGCACGGAAGGTAATGCAAGTGGATGAGATGATAATGGAAGAAGAAGAGGAAGAAAATAACAATAAGAATCCTCAAACTGCGAGAGTAAGTAGGCACTCAGATTTGGGGCAGAAGCCTGTCAGCGGACAAGGAAATACTTAAAATATAGTATGCCTCCTTTATTACTCCCTTACACCACTCCCCCTGGAAGTTTTACCATTCCTCTTAGGACACAGCCTTTAAAATGAGTGAAATTTCACTAGCTGGAGAAGAAAAGGAAGGGAATTCCAGGAAGAGGTATGAAAGTGCCCTTGGAGGAACAGGAAGCAGTGTGGTGTGGTGGCAAGGACATAAGCTGTGAGGGTAATCTGGGGAAAGCAGGGGTCTTGTGAGCCAAGCTTAGAGGTTGTGATATCATGAGGTAGGTCATGGTAAGTGATATGATGGATAGGTATTTCAGAACAGCATTCTGGATAGACAAGAGAGAGAGAAAATTAGAGACAAGGGAACCAGTTGGGAAGTTTTATTATTTTGTTTAATTGAAGTATAGTTTATTTACAATGTTGTGCAAATCTCTGCTATATAGCAGAGTGACTCAGTTATATACTATAGGCATTCTTTTTTAAATATTCTTTTCTGTTATGATTTGTCACAGGGTATTGAATATAGTTCCCTGTGCTATACATAGGACCTTGTTTATCCATCTTATATATAATAGTTTATATCTGCTAATCTCAAACTCACCATCCTCCTCTCCTCCACCAGCCTCCCCCTTGGCAACCACAATTCAGTTCTCTGTGTCTGTGAGTCTGTTTCTGTTTTGTAGATATGTTCATTTGTGCCATATTGTAGATACCACATATGATATATGGTATCTACATGTGATATATATGTGGTCTTTCTCTGACTTATTCACTTAGTATGATAATCTAGTTGCATCCATGTTGCTACAAATAGCATTGTTTTGTTCTTTTTTATGGCCAAGTAGTATTCCATTGTGTATACACCACATCTTCATCCATTCATGTGTTGATGGACAGTTAGGTTGCTTCCATGTCTTGCTATTGTGAACAGTGCTGCTATGAACATTGGGGTGCATGCATCTTTGTGAATTACAGTTTTGTCCAGGTATGTGCCCAGGAGTGGGATTGCTGGATCATAATGTAATTCTGTTTTTAGTTTTCTGAGGAACCTCACACTGTTTTCCATAATGGCTACACCAACTTACATTCCCACCAGCAGTGTAGAAGGGTTTCCTTTTCTCCACAGTCTCTCCAGTATTTATTATTTGTAGACTTTTTAATGGTGGTCATTCTGACTAGTGTGAGGAGGTACCTTGTAGTTTTGATTTGCATTTCTCTAATAATTAGTGATGATGAGCATCTTTTCATGTGCCTACTGGCCTTCTGTATGTCCTCTTTGGAGAAATGTCTCTTAAGGTCTTAAGGTCTTCTGCCCATTTTTCGATTGGGTTGTTCGGGTTTTTGTTGTTGAGTTGTTGGGTTTTTGTTGTTGAGTTGTATGAGCTGTTTATTTATTTTGGAGATTAAGCCCTTGTCTGTGACATCATTTGCAAATATTTTCTTCCATTCTGTAGGTTTGTGTTTTTTTTTTAATGTTTCCTTGGCTGTGCAAAAGTTGTAAGTCCAAAAATTCGGTCCCATTTGTTTATTTTTGTTTTTATTTCTATTGCGTTGGGAGACTGACCTGAGAAAACATTGGTACAGTTTATGTCAGAGAATGTTTTGCCTTTGCTGTCTTCTAAGAGTTTTACGGTGTCATGTCTTGTTCGTCTTTAAGCCGTTTTGCATTTATTTTTTTGCGTGGTGTGAGGGTGTGTTCTAGCTTTATTGATTTACATGTAGGGACTGCTGTAATTCTTGAACTGAGGCCCTGACCCTGTGAAAAGAGAAGGGATGGTTCTGGGATAAGTTTTACAAAGGAGAGTGGGCAAGACTGGTGGAGAGAAGGAGTGACCTGAGACCACCAAGTGGTTTATAGCTTAGGGAACTGCCATCTGGTGGAACTGGGGCCTGGGAGGAAGAGGAGTGTTGGGTTAGGGCAAAGGGAAGCAGTTAGTTTGTCAGTTGTTCCACCGGCTGAGTGTGTAATACTTCTCCAGCATGTCTAGCCCTGACAGAAATCTCAGCCTGGAGCTCAGGCAGAAGTAAGAGATTGAGAGACACCGACTCCCAAATCTTTAGGTGGTTGTCCCAGCGTGGGGGTCAATGAGGTTGTACAGGGAGCATGTAGAGGGGAGGCCGAGGGTGGACCCTGGAGGGAAGGTAGAAAGAGGAGCTCGTGAGGTGGCCTGCAAAGCAGAAGGCCAGCCAGAGAAGCAAGGGTGGTGGGCCGATCTTCTGAACAAGGGAGGATCAGCAGAAGGTAAAAAGTGATTCTTGTCAGGTCCCTCCAAGGACTCGGCAAGGGCGAGGGCTGCTGAGGGTTCCTTGTGTTGGCCCCTGGGCACCCTTCGTGACTCACAGCAATGCTGTATGAGGGGGTGGGAGTAGGGTAGGGGAACCAACCAAGCTGCACTCAGTTCAAAAGGCATTTACTTTAATTTGGTCAAAGTTCTCTACTTGGAAGACTCGGGCAGTATAATTCTTAGTTGATCAATTCTGCTCTGAATTATTTAAGTCACTGTGAGTTCTGTAAGGTACACCTTCTGATGTTCAGATATTCAGTTCTTTTCCAGAGCTGGTATCCTTCTCCCTAACCTTTCCCCTTTGTGGGGCTTTTTGTAACCTCAGTTTCATTTGTTTGTGACTTCAGGCTAAAAGGTGTCCTCCATCCAAGAAGAGAACCCAGTCCATACAAGGAAAAGGCAAAAATAAAAGGTAAAAGGTTTTCCACATTCAGATGTGCTTTTGGTTTTATTGGAGAGCCACATTCATCATGGCAGGAATGGGCGGTAACAGGGCTTTTGTGACTTGTGTTCAAGTAGAGCTTCACATCATTGAACCCACCAGTATCTGAGCTGGGGGGGGAGCCTCTAGAAACCATCCGACCCAACACCTTCTCTGGTTCTTCTGCCCATGTTCTCTGTCTCCCCCCGCCCCCTTTTTTAAATGCAAACAGGGAGATTAATAAGACACAGAAACATACAGTAAGCACTGCATATTTTGTTCAGTTTCCGGACAATCCATGTGTAGAGCTACCCACACGGCCAGTCACAAAGTGGCTGTCACCTACCTGTGGTTAGTTTCTTGAAAAATTCCTCCTAGTCCTGCTAAGCAATGAATCACCATGGACTTGAATTTCGTATGCTGGGAGAGTGGGGGAGGGGCTGCCTCTTAACGAGCTCAGGAAAGGAGTCACTGGGGCGTGCCTGTGAAGAGTGAGCTCCTCTCTCTTCTCCCTGGGCAGTGGGAGCTTCCTGGCAAGAGGACAGGAGCTCTGACTAGGGAGCCTACAGGGTGCAGAGGGGCTGTCTCCTTCCTCTCGTTCCCTTAGCTTGATTGAGAAGTCAGATTCTGGAGGCAGACGCCTGGGATCAGGGTTCTGGCTCTGCCCTAATATCCCGAGTTTCTGCATCCGGAAATGAGGATAATGGTGCATCTCACGGGGTGATTAGGAGGGCTACACAAGCTGATGTGTGGAAGGCGCCCAGGACAGGCTCTGACATGCCCAGTGTTACCTGCCTCTATGGCTGCAGTCTCTGGACCTGAGAGTTGGTGTACCTAATAGCCTTGTCTCTCCCATAGGTCAAGCCATTATGCCACCATTACCCCAGCTGTGGGCCGACTGGAATTGTCTCTGGTGAAACCAACTCCGGGCCTGACACCCAGGTTTGACTCAAGGTGAGTACTGGCAGCAGCGCTTGGATTTTGGTGGGACCCCAATACTTGACATTTGTCAGAAAAGAAGGGTATTTAAGAAAATACTGGAAAGCCTCACTCAGGAGCATTTCCTATGTTTGCCTCTCCCCTGAGAGCACGTTTGCCTGTTTTCAGTGACAAAATGATTGTTTATCTGATGAGAGGGAGGAGACCAGTCTGTCCCTGATGACTTGGAGGCCTTTAGTGACTATTTTGGTCTTTTCTGATTCTGATTAAGTTTATTTTAAGTTGGTAAGTACTCTTCCCATACCCTTGGTAGGAGTGAAAATTAACACCACCTTTTGGGAGACCAATATAAATAAGGATGTTTTTACAGCATAAATTAATTCCTTCTACAGTGCTGGTCAACTAGATAGCAGATGCTGTATAGCCATTAAAAAATAAGTGGCTCTGCATGTGCTGATGGGAAGAGCTTCATGATCAGGAGCCTCTCCAAGCAGGTGGCAGAGCAGCATGTCCTAGATGATCCCATTTGATAGTTTCTGGAAGGATGCATAAGGAACTGAGCGTGCTTATCTCTGGAGTGGGAAAGTGAGGAAGACTTCGCTTCTACTTCTAATTCTCACTCCTCAACTTTTTTTTTTTGCATGAGTATACAGCAAAGGACATTTAGGGAAAAAGAGATGGAAGCACTTTAAAGATCTCAAGAAAGTCAGTTTGGGAATTCATATAATGATGTCATCACTGAACCATCCTCCTCTGACCCTGGAAAATTTCTCCTGATGGAAGCACATAGCCACTCTTGGAAATATATTAGCCGCTGTTTATTTCTGGCTTTGTGGATGGATGGATGGATGGATGGGTGACTGCTCTCCATATGGAGCTTTGGACCTAAACTTTACATGGATAAGAATTGACTTTTGCTAGATGTAGGTTTGATAATTACCGCCTCCTTTCTCCAGCTGTGTTGAGTCATTACTGCTTTTTAACCCTAAATTTAGAACGTGACTTCTTAGAAATGTGTGATTTGAAAACTGCAGCTTGAGGCCAGATGGCGTTTGAAAGGGCTCGTAGCGCCTGGTGTCATTCAATCTGCCAAGCCATCTTTACAGAGATTTTCCCACTTTATAGGATCTTCAAGACCCCGGGCCTGCGTACTCCAGCTGCCAGAGAGCGGATTTACAATGTCTCTGTGAATGGCAGCCCTCTTGCCGACAGCAAGGAGATATTCCTCACTGTGCCAGTGGGAGGTGGAGAGGTAGGTGTTCCAGGGAGGGGTGGGTCAGGCCGCGGTGGGCTGCTTACTCACCTTTTCTTTCTCTTGTCCATCACCCACTTCTCTCCCGAAACCCAAAGTCCTTTGGTTGCCTGGCTCATCATCTCCACACTTCTGTAGGACTTAGAACCATTTCCTCTCCCAGGTTAGAGCCCCAGACTGGGAAGATTCTCGCCCAGCTCTGGGTTCCATTTGTTCATCAGCTAACATAGGCCCACGTATCTTGTATTAATAGCAGGTTCAAGATGTAGAAGACATTCCTGCCCCTGAATAGCGGTCAGTAGTCAAGCTAGGCTCCCAATTAACAATAACATAACATGTGATGTGTGCAGTAAGGGAGATTTTAAAGGGTGTGCAAAGGAGGGTACTGTCAGGGCACATGCTTAGTCTAGAAAGGGGAGCTGGAGGGTCTTCCACTTTGTGTAACTTCGAGGAGTCTGAAGCAGGCAGAGCAGAGCAAGTTGCTGACCTCCGCTCGGGGATGAAGGGGATGGTTTATCTCTCACATGAGGTCTGCAGGGCATTTCTAAGCTAACGTGCACCCCTTGTCTTCAGCTGATCCAGCCACTGGCCCAGTGATAAATGCCAATGTCACTGTCTCCTTGGGACTAACACCCCTCCTGCCTGCCTTGGCACCACCCCCCACAAGTGTAGAACATCAAGGGGACCTCGCAGGGCACATTGAGCTGCTGGCAGAGGTTCCTGCTCTGAGAGACCTGCCACTTTAACCCTCTCCCCTCCCCACAGAGCATGCGGTTATTGGCCAGTGACTTGCAGAGGATCGATATCGCACAACTGGATCCAGAGGCCCTGGGAAACATTAAGAAGCTCTCCGTAAGTCTCAAACTCCTCTCCACACACAGGGTGGAGCCTTCTGGGTTTAGCCATTCTTAGGACTGCCTTTTGGGTCTGGACTGGTGCTTTATACTTACAACTGTTTCCCCCAAGGAATTCTAATGCTAGGTTCTCCTGCTTACCTAGCAGCAATTCTGTCCCTAAATTGATGCTGAGTTTTGGTCCAACCCAGAGTGCCTACCACAGAAGTTCCACAAGAAAAGCAAAAATTCTGCCACATTGAGGCAGTTGGTGCCCATATGTTAGGGCACAAGCAGTTGACCTCTGGGAACTGAAACTTCCTCACAATAGTTCAGGAACAGGGTGAGGAACTTGTTACAAGGAATCCCACAGAGTCAAAGAGAGTGCTGACCAGCCAGGCCCTCTGGGCGGTGGGACCACAGTGTAGGGGGTTGGTGGGGCTCTGCTCTGCTGTACCAGCTCCATTAGCGCCTCTGTCTTTGGGGCCCGGGCACTCATTTCTCCTGCACCTGTCCTTCCTCCCCAAGCAGAATATCACCTTCTCCATGAGGCTCTTGGTTCTCCTCCCCCTTTACCTTGGGTCTGGACGCAGCTCCCTACTCCTTTGCCTAGCGTGGACTGCCCAGTGTTAGTCCTCATTTAAATTCTCAAGAGGGAGAATTGACAATTCCCTTCTCAGCTTTGGTCAGACGGGCCACCCTGGTCCTGTCAGCTGGATTTAGTGTGGTGGACGGGAGCACGGAGCACACACGTGGCTGCTGTTGGCCCCCCTTCTGGCTGGGGGGTGGGGTAGGGTCTGTAAAGGGCATGTCCATAAGCGGGTGAGGGCGGAGCTGCTTTTTCAAACGTGTCATTCGGAACGCAGGCCAGTGCTGAGACTGGGCACATGCCAGCCACCCGAAGCTGGTGGCATCCTTCATCAAGCTGAGCCTCCGGCGTTGCTATTCCCAGGTGATACCTTCACTGTCTCATCTGACATGGCATGTTGCTGCTTCATTCAGATGAGAAACAGAGAGGCAGAAAGTTTAGTTCAGTGTGCGTCGGTGCGTCGGTGGTCTAGTGGTGAGCATACTGCCTTCCAGAGAGGTTAGTTGGTTTGCGTATGAATAGAGGATGGACAGCTGAGAGTCAGTCAGACTGGCCCAGCCCCAGAGTCAGTGCTCCCTGAACAGACTAAGTGACAGGTGGGCACGCCTGCCCAGCACCACCCACTGAACGACCTCTCCTTTTCCTTTCAGAGCCGTCTTGCTCAAATCTGCGGCACCATACGAACTCAAAAATGAAGCTGCTATTCCAAGACAGGACAGGATGGGCCTTCAGTGGGCACTTCTGGGACCCTGAAGAGACCTCTTCCTTTTGGCTTACTGTTTGTTTGAGTGTGAAGTTCCAGAGCAGGGGTGGTGTTCCTCTTGGAGAACTCAGGAAGCTTTGCTTTTGGCACCTCCCAAGCCAGGTGACAAAGACACTGCCTCTGCGTCCACACAGTCCAAACTTCCTGCCATTCTCTGAACTGAATTCTCCTTCCCGCTCTTAGAGCAGCCATCTCTGCCTCCTGCAGCTCCGTGTCCTCTTTGCCCTGTCCCAACTCAGAGGAACCTCGTGTTCTCAGGAGGACTGCCAGTCACTCTCACCAGAGAGCCCTGTGCAGCTGGGCTCCCAGCCTGGAGGCTGGGAGCTGTAAGCTCCAAGAAGGGGGCTCCACGAGAGGGTGGCTCCGAAGCTGGAAGGGACTGTGCGGATGGGGCCAGGACCAGCCACAGCTGTGACCCCAGCAGGACAGACACATCTCCCCTCCCGTGCCCATCCCCTCCCTCCTGCTGTGGCTACTGCCGGGGCTCTGCAATCTTTTATACCTGCCATGCCCAGTAGTTTTGTCTCAAGTTGATTTGTAGACTGGTATTGTGTATTATCCCTGTTTACCAAAGACCAAAACTTGGTTTGAGGGCAGTTTCCATGTCTTGCTCCTCTACCTCTCCAGTTAGTTCAGTTAGTGGGAATCTGGATAAGGGAATTGTAGGGTTTAGATTAGTGTGGGGTTTTTTACATGACTGGTTGCAGTTGAACTCAAAGCTCTCTAGTCTCCGCCAGTTCTGTAGACTTTGCCGAGAGCACTTCTCTCTTCTTAGGTTCATGGGGGAGCGAGTGTAGCTGGTTTGGGGGCTTCATTCCATGCACTTGGCCTCTGCCCTGGTGTGGGCTGTCCCGTGGGCACGGAGACCCCTGCGCCCCAGCCAGCCCTGCTGCCCCAAAGAATCAAGAGATGTGGTCCAAGGATGTGGGAGCCGAGAGTTCCCGCCCCAAGCTTGGGAGCACGGTGTTGTGTGTGTGGTTCATTGTTGTACTTTGTACTATTTTGCTACACGTCCATCCTAGTAGTCCAGTCCTGTCCAAGATATGTTCAAGTTGTTTTATTCTCCCTTTCCTGAGATTTTTGTACATATTGTTTTCCTGAGTCGTGGTATCTATAAGCTGATTTATTCTGATCAGAGCTACCGAAAGGTACCGGTTTTCAATAAAGTGTGGATTTAGATTTGTTCTTAACTGATACTCCACCTGCCTGTCGTCTCCAAAATGTGCTACCTGGACTAAAGACGGTTTAGGGGCTGAAGCTATTAGAGCAGAGGGTCTGCAAACAGCTACTTCCCGCAGACGTGAAAGCCTTTACTTCAGGCAAAATCTCTGATACCTGAAGAGGGGGTCCTCTCCCCAAGCAGGGCATGATGATCTAGCCCAAGAAGTTTTCTCCCTACGCCTTCTTTCCAGGAGCTAGAAATTGACATCTTGGGGGCACAACAGCCAGGGTGCACAGTTTACCTGTGTAGCAAGTCTCGTCAGCCAGGGACAAAGCAGGGGCCCACATGATTCAGTGATGGGGCTTCTCACTTCCCAAGCTTCAGGGTCTGGCAGATCCGCCTTCCTGGAATTTTCACTGAAATGATCGAGGTGGGGCTCACAGTGGAAGAGAAGACAGACTCGGGTCACAGTTTAGGAGGTCCGTGGTGTTGACAGTTGATGGGGAAGGCCCTTCGGTCAGTGACAGCATTCAGAGTAGAGGTTATTCATTTCAAGAGATCAAGTCACAAAAGCTGCGGCTTCTACCTTCTGCATCATCTGGTGCCGGGTTAAGTACAGCCTGACATCAAGGAAACACTGAGGATCCAACAGTCTCTACTCACGGCCACCTCACCCTAGTTCACTCCATTTGCACCACTGCCTAGACCCAATGGTAGGGAATGTGTAGTATGTAACAGGTGCCGAGTAAATACCAGTCATGGACAAAGATGGAGCAGTCCATCCCATGTGAGGGTTGGAGACGAGAATGAGCTTCCCTTCCCAGGATTTCAAGTAAGGGCTGAACTGTCACCGGGCTGGGATGCTACAAAGAAAATTCAGTCTTACTGCCAGCCCCCAGATCAAAAAGTCTGGCAAACATATTTTCAGTTTAGATTTTTTTTTTTATATTAATTGCTACAATTTAAAAATTGTGAGATTTCACAAAAATGTTCACTAGCCACCAAAAATAAGATTCAGCAACAGGGGCCACAGTCAACAGGAGCTGTATAGCAGTTTTCCTTGACACTGAGTCTTCTTCCCATTCAGGAGAATTCTTACCTCATCCCTGTGGGCAATTTACTTTGTAGCCTCTGCTGTGTGTATGAAAAAAGCAGAGCTGCTTGGCTGAGGGAGGAGGAGGAGGAGGAGGTGGCAGCCTGGCGTCCTTCCCATCACCAGGGGAGTTTCAAAGAATCCTAGGGTTCCAGTGAACTGTGTCACGCTTTACCATGACAGACCCCCTGATCTTTCCAGAAGCCTTACTTGGGACTTCCTCTTAGAAGAAGTGCAAACGTATTGCCTTATGAAGGGTTGCGTGTATGCGTGTTGTCAATTCCGTTGTGCCCGACTCTTTTTGTGACCCCATGGACTGTAGCCCACCAGGCTCTTGTATCCATGGGATTCTCCAGGCAAGAATACTGGAGTGGGTTGCCATTTCCTTCTCCAGGGGATTTTCCTGACCCATGGATTGAACCCGTGTCTCTTACATCTCCTGCATTGGTTTGTGGATTCTTTCCCACTAGTGCCACCCGGGAAGGCTCTATGAAGGGTTAGGTTAAGTTATTCATGTGAAGAGCTAGTTCTTGGGGAGGATGTGACAGGACATCACCCCGGCATCATTTATTCACAGTATTGGATGTACATTTTAGCTTTTCTAAAACTGAGCTCCCTCCACATCCCTTATCTACCTGCTCCCCTCCCCTTAAGGGGTCCATCTCAGGGAATGGCACCTCAGAGTGCTGCCTCCTCGGGGAGGCCATCCAGTACTCACCCCTATGGTGGCCCCAATCACATTGCCCTGTCTTCTAAATGTGTCTCTCACTGAGAGATCACAGGCAAACACTTTGTGGGGGAGTGGTGGTGTAAAATCCTCCCACACAAGTTTAATGTTTAAGCAATTGTCACTGACAGGCACCATACCACAGACAAGTTTTTATTACTTTGTCCTGCATATAGATCCCAAGAAATATAAAAACATCTCCAGAATTAGTCAAAGGAACCACTCTCCCCACCACCAACCAGCCCCTTCCCTCCCTGGATGGGCTCAGATATGGGTGCTGGGAGCAGGTTGCAGGCCACCTCTCTCTATCCATTGATTAAGTTCCATATAAAAATAGATCTGTAGAGAGCTCCCAGGGAGCTGTCAGGCCACATCACACCGGCACCTGTGCGGGGCTGAGGCCTGGGACCCGTCAAGATGCTGGGACCTCACTCCCCACAGGAAGGGAGGTCTACCCTGGACACCGAAGTCCTGCCAACACAGCCAGGGGACTCTGCAGAACAGCTGGTGAAGGGGGACATCCGGCCCCCAGAGCATGACTGATGCAGCTGTAGATAGGGCGAGGCTCCCTCCACCAAGATGGGGTGCTGGTGTGTCCTTTCCAGGCTCTCCTGGGGGCAGTGGGGGCAGAGACTGGAGGGCACTGGCAAGGGACCCTCCAGCTCTGTCAAAGGTAGAAGCAGTGTCTCAGCCTCTCCTGGCACCCCCAGGACACTGAGCTGGGGCAGGTGCTCAGGTGATGGAGAGTGGGGCTGGGGGACTCCTGCCCTGCTGGCAGGATGAGGCTAAAGGCACTGTTGGGAGGCCCCACCCCCACCACGGAGCACTCCCAGGGATGTGCTGCCTCTTCCTCCCTCCAGGATACTCTGCAGGCCCCTCTGCTTGGACTCTTTTGTCCTAGGCCCTCCATCAACCCTAAGTAAAGAGTCCTCCTCGGCTCCTCCAAGGTCCCATTCAATGGATGCATCAGACAGCCAGGGAACTTTCCCAGACACCCTTCCACATACACATATCAAGAGTGCCCATCTGCCCCTCTGGCCCACCAGCCCTCAGGCCCCAAGGTCTGCCATCAGAGACGTGCAGTACTTCCTGGAGCCTGAGCTCATCTCCCTGCCTCATCTGGGCCCTCCAAGGGCCAGCTGTGTCTCCTTCACCCCTTCCTGTAGCCCTTGAACCCTTCCCACTCCATCCCATCCCACCCACACATAGCCACACCCCAGAGCAGGTGTATGTCAGGGGTGACCCTATCCAGGGCCAGTTGCCTTCCTTCTGTCCTACAAAAGCCTTGGCTTCATGATCACCCCTACCTCCAGGAAGCCCTCCTGGATGAGCTCTGGAGTCAGCTCAGTGCAACGACTCGTGCCAAAGCCCCGCAGAATAGGGCCCAGAGGAAGGAGGCATTTCATGGGCACTGGGTGGTACAGGGGATGAAGCTTGCAAGAGGGGTCACCTCAGAGTACCCCTGGGCTACCTCAGGGAAGAGTGTTGGTGACACAGGGAGGACCAAGGACTCTCTCCAGAGCCACACTCTGGATCAGGAGTTGGGCCCATGGGCTCAAGCCCAGCTCTAGCCCCTACTCCTCACTGAGCCTTGGTTTTCCCACCTGTACGGTAAGGACTGAACTAGCCCGTTAGAGAAGCTCCTTCTCTGAGAGTCATGTCTTCACTATCCCCAGGGCTGGGAGCAAAGCTCTTGGAGTCCCGGGCAGAAAACCTCTCTCCTCACGTTCCTCCCAGATGTCCTGGCTAGTGAGTTTATAAAAGGAATGCAAAGTAGCAGGGGAGGCCTAGTGGGATGTCAGGGGAGCACCGGGACCCTCACCCAGAATGGTCAGCCCAAGGGTGGGGGAAGCAGAAGCTCCTGAGTCTGGGGTCCTCAGGGTCCAGCCCCTGAGCTCAGCACCACCTCTGCCTGCCTGGGTCTCAGGACCAGGGTCCAGACGGCCCAGCTGGACCACAGGGAGCTGAGGAGCCATGGCCCACAAGGACGGGTGGTCCTTGCTAGGTCCCAGAGCGGCCCATCCCTCGGGGACCCCTGCTGCCCACTGGTCTGAGGGCAAGTGCGGCACCCTTTGGGGTGGGCCCCAGACTCCAGTGGGTGCGGAAGACAGAAGGGCATGAATCAGGCCATTTAAAGCTGTGTCTTCCTCCCTGCCCCTGCCCACCTTGGTCTCTGTGACCCTGCATTTCCTCCCACTGTTATCTCAGTGGTCCTCCCCAGGATTTAAACCTTTTTTCTAGGCAGGGTGCTAAGTCAGCCAAGGTGCTCAGACCGGGGGAAGTGAGGGGAACAGGCAGGGAAGTGGGAACGACTGCAGCTCCACTCAAGCTCTGGGCTCTCCCTTCCGCACAGGTGGAACGCAGCCAGCAGGGGTCCTGGGTGGGGCTGGGGGCTGCAGCCTCCCCCGGGGTCCTGGCTGGAAGAGTGAGGCTGCTCACACCTGCACCCCTCGGCCCTGCAGCTGGAGCACCCGGGCCTGCAGGGCGCTGATCCCGCTGAGGAGGTCCTCCCGGTGTTCCGCCGACGAGATGCCCAGGCTCACCAGGTCCCTGGGAAGAAGGCTGGTCAGATCTAGCTGGCTCATTTCCACCACCTTCTCTGCCTTCCACCGCCCCCCCCAACCCAGTCTGGCCAGGGAAAGACCCAGAATGAGGACAGGTGGGGCCTCCCATGCAGGCAGGGGCAGGGCCCCCAGGCTCCTCAGACTCACTGGGCAGTCATGGCGGCCACGGCCTCCAGGCTCCCATAGCCCGCCGCAGCGAAGCTGTCTTTGTAGCGGCCCAGGTCCAGGGCCTCCAGCCATGCACCCACGGAGCCAAAGGAGGGAAAGGTGGAGAAGGCACGGTCCGCCAGGGGCGTGGGAGGCCTGGGGGGGGTTGTGGAGGAGCTGTGGTCAGTCGACAGTAGGGACCTGGGGCTCAGACCCGGTCGCTCTCCTGAGGAGCGACCATCTGAGAAAGGACAAACGATGTCATCTGAGAAGATAACAGACGGGTCATCTGAGGACAGGATATCTTAGAAGATGACCAAGTCCCAGGGCAGGCCTGGCTCACACAGGGTTCCAGGTGTTCTCAGAGCCAGTTGGGGGTTCACGACACTAGGGGAGGTAGAGAGGGCTGTACAGGAGCCAGCTAAAGGCACTGGGAGTGTCTGAACAGTCTGGGGTAGGATATTTAGGATATATGCAGGCGAGTTGGGGAGGTGACTTGTATTATATGATCTACAGATTTGTTAGGACTATCACCACATTTACTTACGTGATCACTGTACCCCGGGATACGTGGGGCAAAACCCAGGACAAGCAGAAATGACTGAGATGAAAAGCTGTATGTGCCTAAGGCGGGTGGGAGTATTAGATCTACCTGGGGCAGCTGAGCGAGCAGTCATATCTGCCCAGGTCGGGTAGGACAGGTGGGTGGTTGTACATGGGGTGGGAGGGCATGCATGGACAGGTGAGAGTTCAGCTGTATCGGCACAGTGGGGAGGCACCTGGGACAGGTGAGGTGATGCCGTACCTGGCACAGGTGGTGTCGGCACACTTCGGGGGCTCCGGGTCCTGCATTATCTTGCTCAGGAGGCCGTGGATCTGGGAGAACCTGGGCCGCTCACCCGGGTCCTTCTGCCAGCAGTCAAGCATCAGTCGGTGCAGGGCGGAGGGGCAGTTCCTGGGGGGTGGCAGCCGGAAGCCATCCTCCACGGCCTTGATCACCTAGGCCATGGGGTGGGGAGTGGTGGGCAGACAGGAGGGTTTAGGTCCCCCAGTACACACACTTACCCTATCCCCAAGAAGGCTCAAATGGTGACCAGGCAGGGACTGGAAACAATAGACAATGAAGAGGGGCCTGGGGCTAAGAGGTCAAGGGTTCACGGGCAGAGGTCAGGGAACTGGGGCCTGAGGTCAGAGGGCAACAGGATCAGAAGGCAAGGAGCTGAAGCCACCGCAGTCACTCACATCTTGGCCAGACATGTCCCAGTAGGGCCGCTCCCCGAAGGCCATCACCTCCCACATGACGACACCGAAGCTCCACACGTCACTGGCGGAGCTGAAGTGGCCAAACTGAAGCGTCTCGGGGGCGGCCCACAGCGCCGGGCTCCGGCCACTCTGCGGGCAGGCGGGCCGGCCCGTCAGGGGCAGGAGGGGCCAGAGTCACAGCCAGCATTCCCCACCCGCAGAGCGCCATGGGGCCCAGCCCCACCTGCCGGTCCCCCAGCTGCTCATCTAAGGGAGAACCCACAGGGGACCGCAGGCGAGGCCCGTGCTGGCGCAGACAGCTGGAGGGAGGGGGGAAGGGGGACGCGGGGAAGGGCTCCCTCACCATGGTGGTGTAGACCGCCTCTGCTCTGTCCCGGGGGCCCCGGCCAAAGCCAGAGATCTTGCAGACGAGCTCGCTGCTGACCAGCACCCGGCGTGCTGCCAGGCCCCGGTGCACGTAGCCCATTTCCGACAGGTACTTCATGGCCGACGCCAGGCCGGGCAGCAGCCCCATCAGCTGCGCGGCCACCAGCTGGCCCTCGTGCCGCTGAGAGGGAGGAGGAGATGGAAGCCCGGCTGCACCCTCGCTTCCCTGGCGCGGTGTGACCCCAGGGAAGTCACTGGCCTTCTCTGGGCTTCAGTTGCCCGCGTCACCTGCCAGGTCAGCCTGGCCAGAGGGCATCTCTACAGAGGATGAGGCCAACTCCGAGTCCCACCAAAGGGAAAAATGAGGGAAAAGAGAACCACGGTCATCGATACCCCCCTGGGGCCCAGGCCACTCACCCTGAGGAAGCCATCCAGGGCCCCATGGCTCATGTATTCGGTGACGATCATCAAGGTGTTTCCTGTGCTCAGGGAGGGGGACATATATGCTCAGGTGTCTGCTGCCCTCTGTGAGCACACGTGCTCCCCACTCCCCTCCCTGCCCCGCACCCAGGTGGCCAGGACCGAGGCCAAGCTCCCTGAGTCTCACCACCCTCCTGCCTGCCCTCTTCTGCTGAACAGAAGGAGAGGTGGCATCTGAGGGGGACAAAGGCCGAGGTGAGGATGTGCAGCAAGTTAGCTGGGGGAAATCATCAGGGATGCACCCCTAGAGTGTCACCACACATCCAGAGATCACACAGGGTCAGAGGCCACTTGAGTCAGTGATGGAGAGCTGAGCTCCTCTCCCCATGCTGGGCCGCATCGGGGCGCCCTCCCACGACTGAGCAGAGAGGGCCTGGGGGCGCGGCACACTCCACCTCCCACACCATGGGCTCCTCCCCCCCACCCACGCTGGTGGAGCACAGGCCCTACCTCGGGTGACCACACCCTCCAGTCGCACCACATGGCTGTGGTCGAACTGGCCCAGAGTGAGGGCCTCGGCCAAGAAGCTGAGCCTCTGCGAGTCGGAGCAGCCCTCCCTCAGCGTGTGAACGGCCACGGGGAGCTCCTGGCGGCCCGGGAGCTGCAGGCAGCCGCAGCACAGCTCCCCAAACCGCCCTGGGGGAGAATAGCACCTTAGACACTGCCCAGAGGCCACTGCCTCAGCCAACCCACGCAGGGTGAGCAGCTTCTGGCTCACGGGCCCTTTCTGGCCTGGGACTCGGGGCTCCTGAGTTCAAATCCTGGTGAACTGAGTACTGACCGCCTGATGTGGACTTCTGCTCTGCCCCTCTCTGGCCTCAGTTTTCTCCTCTGTGAAATGGGGAGTCCTCCCTGCCTCCCTCGGTGGGAAATTTCAAAGCCTCAAAGAGAGGACTATGCACATGCCAGCACATCAAAGGCGTGCTGGGTGACCACGACATCTGTTCCACCATGCTGCCCCTTTCTGGCCTCTGCCCAGCGAGTCTGCCAATAGTGCTGGGGTAGAGCATTGGGCTCCTGGGAAAAGTGCTGCCTTCTCAGCACAGGGGCGGAGGGCTTGCAGACACGAAGCAAGGAAGCCAGGGCACTGACCATGAGAGAGCACGCACCTGCTAGGAGCCAGGCCCTGGGCTGAGCGCTGGGACGCTCCCACATCAGCTCTGAGGCAGATGTAACACCCATTTAACAGATGAGAAACTGAGGCTCGGAGCAGAAGACAGATGAGCCCCTGGTCAGTGGCAGAGCCAGGGCTAGAACTCAGGTATGCCTGGACCCCAAGATTGCAAACGCCCCTCCCCATCGGTCCTTGAAAGCCTGGGACCAAACTTCTGCCAGTGGCAGTCTGCAGAGCCAGCTCTGAAAGGGCCTGAAGGGAGAGAGTTCTGACCTTGGGGGCAGGCAAAGGGTAGGAAGGCAGGCTCACAGATTCCTCTGCCACCTCCCTCCCTGAACTCTGGTGGGCGGTGGCCCAGCTTGATGTGGAAGCGGGGGCTTCCTGGACAGCATGGGGACTGGATGAAGGTCAGGCCTCCAGAGATGGGGGCAGGACTTGGGGTGGAGGCAGGCTGACAGGATAGAGGTGGGGTGGGGTAGAGGAAGGGCTTCCAGGGAGGGCTGGCAGGGGGTGGAGGCAGGGCTTCCCCACAGACAAGGCTTCCCCGGGTGCCCAGTTTGCCTGTTCCAAGGCTCTTCTCCAGCGTGACGCTTTTCGCATCCAGCTCCTTGGCAAATAGATGCACAGCCTGCAGTGGGTCCCCACAGCTCTGGGGATCCACGAACGTGCGGCGAGTTGGGACTTTGACTGGCAATGAAGAGAAAGAGATGGGAGTGAGGAAAAGGGCCTCCGTGGTTGGAGCGGTCGGGCGAGGTGGGGGGAGGTATGCAAGGGCTGAGCGCCAAAGAATTGATGCTTTTGAACTGTGTTGTTGGAGGAGACTCTTGAGAGTCCATCGGACTGCATGGAGATCCAACCAGTCCATCCTAAAGGAAATCAGTCCTGAATATTCATTGGAAGGACTGATGCTGAGGCTGAAACTCTAATACTTTGGCCACTTGATGCAAAAAACTGACTCATTAAAAGACCCTGATGCTGGGAAAGATTGAAGGCGGGAGGAGAAGGGGACAACAGAGGATGAGATAGTTGGATGGCATCACCGACTCAATGGACATGAGTTTGAGTAAACTCCGGGAGTTGGTGATGGACAGAGAAGCCTGGAGTGCAGCAGTCCATGGGGTCGCAAAGAGTCGGACACGACTGAGCGACTGAACTGAACTGAACTGAAGCAAGGGGAGTCAGGAAGAGGACTGAGGAAGTAAGGTGAGGTGGTGCCCGCCCCGCCCTGGGCCAGGCCCAGACAACTCACAGTGGAAATACAGCTCCTCCTCATCGGGGGCATCCCGACCTCCTTTGCCATAGCTGCAGGACCTGGGGAAGGGGGTGGGGGTGGGGGGTCTACAGTCATCCTTTGAACCAGGCTGTCCCAGCCCTTCCCATCTCACCAGCACCCAGGGTGGCACCTCTTTGTCCCTCCAAAAGGACTAGGTCTGTGCCCCAGGGGAGGGACTTTCTTGTCCTGTGGGTCTGGAAGCTTCTCCCCACAGCACACATGTAACCCCAGCCCCAGACCTAACCACTCACTCTCTCCACATTCCTAGCTATTTTCACTTTGAGAAGCCGTGAATTCTTGCAACTCCAGAGACACACAAATCCGTGCCCTGACTTCAAGCCCAAGCTGCCTCCCTGCCTACAGCTGAACACAACAGGCAGGCCTTGCGCCCAGGGGCAGCTTCCGGTCTAGTCAAGAAAACAGACCTTGAGAAGGAACCACAAGCCCACTCACAGGTCCGAGCAAAGGAGAAGGGCAGTGCGCTGTGGGAACACGTAGCTGAGACGCAGTTGAGACCATCAAGGATGGCTTCCTGAGAGAGAGGCCACCATGGGCCACAGGACTGCATCACGATCCACAAAGTCACGGGCTGGCATCTGGGGCCCCCTGAGGCAGGGTCTTGCAGGCCCACATAAAGACTTTGGATTTATGCTGGGGGTGGGGAAGAGGAGAGCCCCCGGGGGAGGCGGGTTTGAGCAGGGGAGTGCCAAGGTTCAATTTGCACTTTAGAAAGATCATCCCAGCTGCTGCTGTTGTCCCTGCAGGAGATGGCAGGAGATGGCTCAGGCTACGGGGTGACCATGGATGGAGAAAAGTAAGAGTGACATTGAGGTGACAGGCCCACAGGGCTTGGGGAAGGCTGGAGGTCAGAAAGGGAGAGGGGAAAGGTAGGAACCACTGTAGTGTCCGGCTTGCCCAGTGAAGTGAGGCAGGTACCATTTACCAAGATGGAGCGCTGACAAGTTCCCGTTTAGACATTTGAGTTTGCAGCACCTCTGGGATAAGCAGGGCTGATCAGTGAGCAGGGAGTTAGCTATGTGTGGCGGTGGGGGGATGGGGTGGGCAGGGGCCGTTTAGAAGGATCTGCTCTGGAGATACAAGTTCTAGAGCTGGGGGCCTTGTCCAGAGAGAGGAGGGAGCCTGAGAAGTGGGACAGGGAACAAGTCTGAGGAGCCCCCCACCTCCGCCATCTAGAGATAGGGAAGAGGAAAGGAGGGCTTCCCTGGTGGCTCAGATGGTAAAGAATCTGCCTGCAGTGCAGGAGACCTGGGTTCCATCTCTGGGTTGGGAAGATCCCCTGGAGAAGGGAATGGTTACCCATTGCAGTATTCTTGCCTGGAGAGAATCCCATGGACGGAGGAGCCTGGTGGGCTACCGTCCACGAGGTCACAGAGAGTCAGACTGCGCGACTAACAACACAACAGAGAAGGAAGCCACTGAGGAGACTGTGAAAGAACCGCCAGAGAAACTGGAGGGAAATAGGAGGGAAATCGGGGGCGGAAGGTGGGGGGGGTGATGTCACAGGAAGCAAGGAAGGAAACAGGATCAGAAGAGTGAGGTCATGTGAAGACTCAACGAGGAGAGGTGAGGGAGACTCGAGAGAGATGGCCCCATGTTGATACCAGCGGAGGCGGGCACGCAGGATGGAGTGGTCATGACGGCGGTCTCCCGTGTGGGCTCTGGAATCTGATGGCACGGACCAACTCCCTAGGTCCTTCCCTCGCTGTCTGTGGACCAGGTGGCTGGCTTTCTCTTTAATAAGATCAGGACCAAGACAGCCCTGCCTGATCACACTGGCGCCAAGAGCTTACTAAGCACTCAACCCATGTTAGCCAGCATATAGGGAAGAAGTAGATGTGATCAATAGTAAGGGCTCCTGAGAAGGTAGGAAGGGGTGGGTTACAGTCACAGGTAGAAGGACTGATCCCGGCCGGGAGGATGGCACTTCCTCTAGAGAAACAGAGGGAGACGATGGATGCAGAGATAGGCAGGTGTGCAGACTCAGTGGCGCAGGTAAAGAGCAGGTGCAGCAGACACGGCTGAGAGAGTGAGCTGCGAGGACCAGCAGTCTGCAGGGCACAAGCAGAACTGGGGGGTGATGGCCCAGGATACAGGAGAGAGGGTCTGTGGAAACGAAGTCCAAGACCCCAGAGGCCAAGGGCTGGGGCAGGTTGTCCAATGGCTAGTGAGGTCATCCAGCGTGGGAACAGGACTTCCATGAACATCAGGAGAGCTGCGGAGGGGTGCAGGGGGCAAGGCCGAGTGGCTGGAGGAGAAAGCGAGACATTTCCACCTGATGAAGAGCCCCCCTGGTGAGAACTGGGGTGAGCCAGGATCGATGGGAGGGCAAGTGGAGGTGAGGAGCCCACTGTACAGAGCGGGGTACTGCAGAGACGGGGGGCAGAGGAGACGGGCGAGGGAAGCTGGGACATGCATGTTGGAGACGTGTGTCCCTGCCCATCAGTGCTAGCCCTGGCAGATTCCCATGCTGGTGCCATTTGATTCTGAGTAGGTTTTGAAATCCACGCCTGGCTTGCCCCCCTTGCTCTAGTGCAGCTGTCTCCGAGGTGCTCCTGGCAGCCGCTCCTGTCTTGCAGCCTCTGCCCAAAGATGCCCTCCTTGCTCACCTCTTCCCCATCCTCTCCTGCCTCCCAGAGCCCCTGAGCTCACGACCAGCACAAGCTGCTCCCAGCTCCTGTCCATTTCCGCTTTTCCAACGGGTCTCATTTACGGACCTTTAAACTCGGTAATCAAGGAGATTCTACTCTTGTCCTGCCTTCCTGACTCACCTGGCCAGGGCAGAGCTGGTTCCCAGATCCTCTCCTCCTCAGTCACTTTCAGCACCTCACTTAAGGCTAAGCAAATAATCCCATCTGAGCCGGATGAAAGCTCACCGCCCCTCCTGCCCACAGGCAGTTCCAGGATGCTGACGTGTGGCTCCTGGACCAGCTCATTTCTCTCCTCTGCTCCCCCTACTCCAGCCTGTCACATGTGGACTTCCCAACCCCTCCAGTCTGCTGACCTCAGCCCCAGCCTGGAACCCACCTGGGGTGCCTCTGCCAAAAGGCCTCTATCTTTGCTGAGCCAGACCCAAGCTCCATATCTTTCCCCCTCCGCCCATCCCCTTTCTCTGCCCACTCTGCTGCAAGCTTCCTTCCTCTGGGGCTTGGGGGTTTCTGGCATATGAGTTCCCCTCCCTGTTCTCCCTGCTCCCACACACATACACGCACACACAATTTCTGCCTTTCTTCCCTCTGCCTGTGTTCAAGGGCCTCCCGATCCCTTGGGGGCAGGGGCTGGGGGCCTCTGAGCGCCTCGGGAGGCTCCCAATCACACAGGAGCAGCCGGAGCTTGATTCCCTCCGCAGCCATGCCTTCTGACATTTAATGAGTGAAGGAGCTAAATCCCCTTCATCCCACAGCAGCTGAGCAGGAGCAGGGCGTGGGGGGAGGGGCCAGGACAGCACCAGTCAGGCCTGTCTTTACACAGCAGTATGCTATGCTCGCTGGTGCAAATCCACATTTGTGCAAATGCGGATACAGATACAGGTGCCTGAGGGCAGTGACACAGCCCGCCGGGGACAGCCAGGCTGGGACCAGTCACCTACCTCCTCCAAATGACCAGCACGCTCATCACAGAGCCCAGGACGAGGAGGGCTGAGATGGTCACTACAGTGATGACGACCGCGGGGCTCTGGTCCTTGGACCCGGAGGTGGCTGGGAGGAAAACCATGAGGTTGAGAGAGGCAGAGGACCAGGCTGCCAGGTAAGCCCCAGGACAGACTCCTGTCCTCATCCCACAGCAGGATTTCCACAGCACCTCTGCCCTTGGCCCAGCCTCCCAGCAGCCGGGAACCAAGGCTGCCCCACCAACCGCAGTGGTACCTGGAGCTTCATCCTTTCCCAGGGCAGGGCACTTCTACTGCAGCCCAGCTCTGAGAGAGAGGAGTGGGTATCCAGACGGGCAGGCTCTGGCCTTCCTTTTTGCTTTATAGATGCACAAGGAAGGTGGCTCTGCAGGGGCATGGCCTTTTCTCCAAGCTCCCCAACCCCAATCCAGAACTGTCACCAACAATTTTTGTTGTTGTTCAGCCGCTAAGTCACGTCCAACTCTTTACGACCCCATGGCTGTAGCATGCCCAGGCTCCCCTGTTCTCCACTATCTCCTGGAGTTTGCTAAAATTCCTGTCCATTGAGTCAGTGATGCTATCTAACCACCTCATCCTCTCCAACAATAAGAATGATGAGTTAACATTTAATGCACACTTATGTGCCATAACTAAACAATCCTGTTGCATCATCACAAGGAGCCAGGAAAGTGAAGTGTCTCCATTTTGTAGCTGAGGAAACGGACATCGAGAAAAGTTGTGTAATTTGCCCAAAGTCACAAAGCCAATAAATGGTGAACCTAAGATTCAAACCTGATTCCCCAAATCCTCTGCTTTAAAGTATTTCCCCAGCAGAGGGGCCAAGAGGATCCCAGGCCCTCAGCCCCATCCACCCATCCATCCATCCAACATGTGCACCAGGCTGGCAGTGGTCCTGGGGAGTCGGCAATGGATGAGACAGAATCCTTGCCCTGGAGGGGTGTACCGACCAGCAGGGGAGACAGAAATGAAAAATCAATGAAAAAAAAACAGAGACAGGAGCAGCGCTGAGCAGAGGTACAATCATTTCTTCCTAAAGCCAGTGGGGAAGGCTTTGCAGAAGAGGCATCATCTGGAAGATGGACAGGGTTGTTGATGATGCTTAGATGCACTTGCTGGGTCTGGAAAACGACGGGTCACCCCATGTGGCTGGAAAGCAGGCTGCATGGAGGCAGAGATGCAAGATATGAAGAGATAAAGCTGGAAGGCGGGAGGGTAAAGGGAACTGGGGGAGGAGACAGACCCAGAAGGGCCTTGAATGCTAGGCCAGGAGGATGAGCTTTATCTTGAGGGTAACAGGGAGCCCAGAACAGTGGACAGAGTTCCTTCCCACGAGGACAGGAATGAGGGAATCTACCGGGTTGGGAGTGGGGAGAGAGAGGGGGTGCTTGGAAGAGATAAAGGTTTGGGATAACCGTCGAGAATGGGGAAGATGCTACGCAGCCCTGACGAATAAACTGGGATTAGAAAAAGACACTTTAGCAGGCAGCCTTGGCTAGGGATGATGGAGGACAGCCAGTGCTGGGGACAGTGGGGTGGGTGCCACATAATGTGTGGGGAATGGGGGCCAGCAGGGCTGGAGAGCGCTTCAGCCAGCAGAGTCCGCGGTGGCTGGGGAGAGATGATTGTGGGGCCAGGAGGGGCTGGGAGCCCAACAGATGCAGTCAGATCCCAAGAGCTGCTATTAGGATGTCACACGGCAAGTGAGGAAGAGTGACAGCAGAGAAAGAGAGGGTCAGAGACCAACAAGGTCAGGGTCAAGAGAACAGATTTCAGAGCCCCCATTTCCAGAGATGGGGAACAGGGTCCCAGGCCTGGCTGGTGGCAGAAGATGGAACAGTTGCCAAGGACTGTTTGAAATGAGCTGTCCTGGTGGACACGGAAATGGAGGATGCAGAGAAAATCAGTGTGGCCAGCATTCTCCACACCCTGGTGTTCACTCCCCCATGAGCGTGGGCTGAACGCAGTCATTCACTTCTAATGAAAAGAATACAGCACAAGTGATGGGATGTCACCACCATGATTCGGTTACAAGAGATTGGCTTCTATCTTGGGCGCCCTCTTGCTCCCTCTCTCTCTCACGGTCTCTAGAAGAATCTAGTTGCTGGGTTATGAGCAGCCCTTGGAGAAGCCTAGGAATCTTGTGCCTGCCTCCAGCAAGCAGCCAGCAAGAGCCCAACTAGGGAAGCACACACTCCTTCCCTCCCCTCCTCTCCATTCCGCCCCAGTTCAGCCTGGAGATGATCGCAGCCCCAGAGGACACCTGGACTGCAGTGAGGGACCTGACCCAAGGGGCACCCAGCTAAGCCGTGTGCATATTCCTGACCCACAGAAACCATGAGATAATGAATGAATGTTGTTTTTGGCTGTTGAGTTTGAGAGTAATTTGCTACACAGCAGTGGTTAACTAGTACAGTGGTGCAGCATGGTCCTCCTCGTGATCTTGACTTGGGGTCACAGCTCACTGGAAAGAGTGCTCTGCGATTGGGGAACCACTCTCTGCAGCCAGGGCCGCAACAGAGGAGGCTAGGAGCTGAGCAGCACGTCTACCGACTGTGTGCGCTCAGTAGCTCACTTGTGTCTGACTCTGCGGCCCCATGGACTGTAGCCTGCCAAGCTCCTCTGCCCAAGGGATTTCCCAGGCAAGAATACTGGAGTGGGTCACCATTTCCTTCTCCAGGAGATCTTCCAGACCCAGGGATCCACCGACTGAGAAGCACCAGATTAACAGAAGTCATCAGGCCTCTTCAGCTACCGGTCCCCAGCGCCCACCCTCTACCACACCCACTTCAGCCCAACCCGCAAGCCTTTGTCCTGATGCCTCTCACTCTCCAAGATGCCTTCCCTGCCCACCTCCCCATGGAGAACTCCAACGTTCCCCAGCCTTCAAGACCCAGCTCTAATCTCCTCTCACCAGCACCTGGCCGGGGTCTGGCAGAGAAAGGCATTCGAGCAAGAAGTGCTGTCTCCTTCCCAGAACGCAAACTCCCTCAACACTTTATCTCCACCTCCCTCTGGGCTCAGAACTCTTTCTATCTTGGATTTGACTCGTGTAGCAGGTTGGAAAGAATTATTATCTTGACAGCTGGTGCCAGGATGCCTCTTAGGGCAAACTGCCTTTTGTCCAGGAAAAATACTTTCATGAGCTGCTCAGGGTAGATAGGGGTGAGATCCTGAGGGCTGGGTTAGCGGCAGGAGAACAAAAGAAAGCACTAAATGCTCTGTGCACATCAGGAAAGGGCCCTGGGGGGTGGGGGAGTGGGGGGAAGAGGAACCAGGGCAGGGAAGCCAGGGGAGGAGGGGTAATACCACATCATGGCTGAGAGCTGGAACCAGTTTAGGATCAGGAATATCTGAGGTTCAGGTCTTGTTTTGCTTTGTTTTGATAACAACTTGATTGAGAAGTTATTCTCACACCATACAATTCACCCGTTGAAAGTGTGCAGTTCTCCTGGTGTTTTGTTGGTTTGTTTGCCCTTGGCCACACCATGCAGCTTGTGGGATCTTAGTTCTCTGACCAGGGATTGAACCCAGGCCCCAGCAGTGAAAGCTCAGAGTCTTAACCACTTCTGTTGTTTTTGTTTGTTTCATTGCTGCAGGTGACACTCCCTTGGTGTGCCCCAACCCTCAGGGAAGCTGGATGCTGGGATGATGGACATCAGGCCCTGGAAGTCCCGGGGTAAGCTGGGCCAACCCCTCGGCTTCACACTCTGAGGCATAGTGAGAAGAGGGGTGGTGCCCACGTTTGAGTCTGTGGCATGACAGAGAGAAAGTAGCAGGATGGGAACAAGAATTTAGTGGTCAAGGATAAGAAGTGACCAGGAGAAGAAAAGTCCTCCCAAGAAAAGAGAGGAATCTTGGAGAGGGCAGAGGGTGTTTCCCCGAGACATGGGAGGGAGACACCAGCTGAGACCTGGGTTCCAGCTGTTCATGGATCCCTCCCCTATGAGTTCCTCCAGGACGGGTACCCAATCTAAGCCACTAGTTACTGGATTCCAGTTTCATTCATTCAATAGGTTGTAACTGAACTGTTCTGCAGGTTCCCTTAATTGCACAGATAACCCCTCAATTTGCCTCCCTGCTCCAGCCCCAGGCTGGGTTTTCTCTCCTCTTCCACATGTCACTTACCCTCCCCTGGGGTCAGCACTTCAATGCTGGGGTTGAAGCTCTGGGTCTCCCAGGAGGGCCCTGGGGAAGCTGCCCGGATCTGAAAGACGTAGCGGGTAGCCGGCTTCAGGTTGGTGACAGTGACCGCAGGTGCCCCTGTCTTCACCGTCGAGTAAGTCTGCTCACTCTGATCCTGGGGAGGGACAGAGACACATGAGGCCCAGACCCAGGGCTGGCCCCATGCTCCTGGGAGAATGTGGGGGGAAGGGGCAGGGAGGTGGCAGAGGTACCCTGAGGGGAGGAGGCCGGGCTGCTGGAATAACGCCACTCATCTTGCTTCCAGAAGATCCCCAGGCCTTTTCTCCACCACGCGTTTCCACCTACACTCGGTCGGCCCCACCTCCGAGTAAGAGAAAGATGCTGGCCTTCTCGGGGATGCTAGGATGAAGGTCACTGGGGCCTGGCAGTCTAGAGGAGGAGCTACACCTGACCCCTCAGAGGAAAGAAGAAGGAAATGAGCCCTGACACCTGCCCGGCCCTTGTTGGCTTTGCTTTCCCCTCGTCATCGGACTTTCACAATGTCCTGCAAGGTGTGGATTCACAGATAAGGAATTCGGATCAGAGGGACTGAGAGGCTCATCCACGGCCCCACACCAAGGGCCCATTCACTGCCCGCTGCTGGGCTAGACCCTATAGGAGCCAACTTCCTACAGTCCTCACAACAGCATTCCTATCTCCTTGTACAGGTGATGCTCCCATCAGGGAAGGGGCGGGGTGACACCTTCTTAATTCCTTTAGGTCCTGTGCTCTGTGCACTATGTCATCCTGCCCCCAACACATCTGATCATGGTGCGTGCTGGACATGCTGCCATCATTTCATCTCTGCACACACCCCCTGATTAGAGCCCCTGCCACACTCACAGTCCCCAAAGGTGCATCTCCCCTGTATCTGTGGCCCCACTTCTATGGTCCTGGTATTCAGGAATCAGGGCAGACTCTGACCCAAGTGGGCCAATCAGAATCTCCCTTCTGGGCGTTTGAACATACCATGGAAAGACAGCAAGGCCCTGGCTGCAGAACTTATAAGTAGGCTTGGGGAGGGGAGGGTAAAAAGGGCTGCCAGCCTGGGCATCTGCAAGGTGCTAGGAACAACCCTCCCTGCAGAGGAGGTGGGATTGGTATGGAGAGAACTCAGAGATGAGGGGCTGGTGACTCCTGCCACGCTTCTGGTCATCGGGCTCCATGAGACGTTCCTGAAGCCCTTCAAATACAGCCGCTTTTGTACTGGCTCCTCTTTTCAAGCGTTTTTGTTCCCAGCAAATTCACACTCCCTATGGGCCAGGGAGCATCCACCAGCTCAGCACTGGGACTGTATCTACGCTCTGATCCCCGAGTGACAGTTCAGTGAGCCCTTTCTAAGCAACTGCTGCCTGCCTGGCTCCTTCCCAGTGACCTTCGCTGCGGTCTCCTTGACGTCAGGGACCCCCAGAACCCTGTCCCAGCCACTTTTCTCACTCATGCCCCCCTCCCTTGGCCATCCCCTCAGGTCCTTTGGCTTCAGCTACTATCTCTGGGTTGAAAGTCCCCAACTTCCTCTCTCTCTCTCTCAGCTCACAGCTCTCCAGATTTCTCTTTTCAAAATCTGTTATCTGCTTCAGCAAAGAACTCCCTGGAGTCACTGAGGAGGGAGTGAAGTCCTAACACATGTAGTGCTAAGTTGAAAGCCAAGTTTTGCTTTAACGAATACAATTAGCAGCAAAGTGAGAACAGTTTAACTGTAGATTACCTGTCAAATTCAAAGACAATAAACTTATGCAGAAAAGAGATAGTGGATCTGGACCTAACTCCACTTGTTAAACCACCCTTGAGCTGCAACCATAGACTGACCACAGATACAAGAACTCAGCCAAAATTTAAAAAAAAGGGTCCTAGGAGAATCAACTTGCCCTATAGAGTTTACAATAAGGAACACTGTATACTTTCTATTAGTATTTGTAAATGATTGGTTACACAGTCTCCACATCAGTAAAATTAAAATGCGAATGCATACATTCATTGCCGTGAGAGCTGGCTGTTAAACATTTATCAATACATTATTTATCAGCATATTATTTATTCTGAGCTCTGGCACACCACTAGACATGGCAACATGTTCCCACAGTGGTACTTTTCCATAAAATTTGAAACAGTATGTTTCTGCGTTCTTTTTCTTAAAAGGGCTGCAAACTATGCATAGAATTCAGCCACAGAAAGTCTGGATCAGCCCCCAGAGGAAGCTTTTTGTCACCTGTAAACACTAGGCAGTAGTGGTGAAAATGGACACGATGACGGGTTAGGAAAGAAGACGTGAAGAAAGAGGGAGAGCTGTGTGTCCACGGTGAGGAGAGGCCAGGAAGAAACTCCAGCTGGGTAGGCCGCTTGGGGGCCAGTGGAGATGTTTAAAGACAAAGCAAGGACTTATGCTGGGAGGGGTTTGTAAAGAAAAGGAAGCCTGCAGGAGAGGGGGACAGATCACAGCTGGTAATGCAACCCCAGGTCCCTCCCAGACCCAGACTCACCTTCTCGAAGTATCTGATCTCATACTCTGTGCCGTTGGCCCCTGGGGCTCCCGCGGGGATGGGCTCCCGCCACGACAGAGACACACTCTGGGGCTCCACTCGGTCCCTGCGGATCTCATCCTCCTCCCAGGGCGCTGAAAGTCAAGTAATGCAGGTTCTCTGGGGCAGGGGCAGGGGGCTGGAAATGCGGGGCTGGAAAGGCGGGGCGCGCGCGGGGAGCCAAATGGGGCGGGGCCAAAGGGGCTATGGGTGGAGCAAGAGGCTCCTGAGGGGCGGGGCCTGAGGGATAGCGTCTTCTTGAGGCTAGAGGAAAGGTCTGACTCCACAACTCTTGGCTTCCCTAATTCCCAGCAGGAAAGCAGCAGGCCATGTGCTGCTTGCCCACCCCCTACACTCCAGCTTCCCTTCAGGTGGCTGGTTCTAATTCCCACAGGCTATTTCTACACACTCTGTGGCTTGGAGATATTAGACAGCACAGCAGGAAGGAAGACAAGCTACTTCACTATTCTAATAGTCTGGTCAAGAGGTAATACACTCAAATAAACTAGGAAAGAAGGAAATTACCTCAACAAATAAAGGCTATATATGAAAAGCTCCAGCTAACATCATACTCAATGGTGAAAAGCTGAGAGCTTTTCTTTGAAGATTAGGAATCTTGCCACTTCTATTCAACACAGTCCTGGAAATCCTAGACAGAGCAATTAGGCAAGAAAAAAGAAATAAAAGGCTTCCAGATTGGAACGGAGGAAGTAAACTGATCTCTGTCCACAGATGACATAATCTTATATGTAGAAAACACTAAAGGTTCCACAGAAAACACTGCTAGCAAAATTGCAGGATACAAAATCAAATCACAAAAAATCATTCGCATTTCCACCCACTAACAATGAACAATATGAAGTGAAAATCAAGAAAGCAATCCCACTTACTTAAGTTTATTCCTAAATATTACAAAATAAAAAACTCTCTTTAACAAATGGTGGTAGGAAAATTGAATATCCACATGAAAAAGAATGAAGTTGGCCCTTAGTTTACACTACATACAAAAATGAACTCAAAATGAATTATAGACATAAATGTAAGACCTGAAACTTCTAGAAGAAAATATAGAGGAAAAGCTTCATGATACTGAATTTGGCAGATTTCTTGAATATGACACTAAAAGCAAAAAGCATAGACAGCAAATGTAAAAACAACAAATGGCGCTACAAACTTAGAAACATCTGGACAATAAAGGAAACAATCAACAGAGTGAAAAGGCAACCAATGGAATGGGGGGAAATATTTACTAACCGCATATCTGATAAGGGGTTAATGTCCAGAATATAAAAAGAACTCCTTCAATTCAACAATAACAACACCAAACCCCACAAATAACCCAATTTAAAAATGGGTGTTAAAGACAAAGCAGGTCTTTGTCTACTGCCTTGCCTTTCCAGCCCTGGTAGTCCAGTGTTGAGAATCCACCTGCCAGTGCAAGGGACACGGGTTCGATCCCTGCTCCCGGAAGACTTCACATGCTGTGAGGCCCGCACACCAAAGCTAGTGGACCTACGCTCTAGAGCCCGCACTCCACAACAAGAGAAGCCACCACAGGGAGAAGCCTGCACACTGCAATAGAGAAAGCCCGTGAGCAGCAAAAAGACCCAACAGAGCCAAAAATAATAAATAAATAATACATTTTTAAAAAATGGGCAGAGGACTTGAATAGACATTTCTCCAAAGATGTGCAAATGGCCAATAAGCACATGAAAAGATGTTCAATATCACTAATCATCAGGGAAATGGAAGTCAAAATTATGAGATATCACCTCATACCGGTTAGGATCAAAAATAAACAAAAAGCCAGAAATAACAAGTGTTAGTGAGGCTGTGGAGAGACTGGAACCCTGTGTCCTGTTGGCACTGTTGGTGGGCATGTAAATTGGTGCAAACACTATGGAAAACATATGGAGGTTCTTTATAAAAATATAAAAATAGGATCCAACTAGAGATAATCATATTAGGTAAGTCAGAAGGAGAAAGACAAATACCATATGATAGTGCTTACATGTGGAATCTAAAATATGACACAAATAAACCTACCTATGAAACAGAATCTCAGATATGGAAGTCAGACTGGTGGTTGCCAAGGTGGGAGGGAGTTTGGGGAGGGGCAGAGTGGGAGGTTAGGGGTAGCAGATGTAAGCTTTTATATAGAGAACAGATAAACAACAAAGTCCTATTGTATAGCACAGGGAGCTATAGTCAGTATCCTATGATAAACCATTATGGAAATGAATATTTTTTAAATGTATATAACTGAATCACTTTGCTGTATAGCAGAAACTAACACAACATTGTGAATCAACTATACTTCAATAAAAATATTGATAAAAAACAAAATAAAGATAGAACTGCCATGTGATCTAGCAATCCCTCTTCTGAGAATATAGCCCAAGGAAACAAAATCACAATTTTGTACAGACTACTGCACTCTAATTTTCATTGCAGCATTGTTGACAATAGCCAAGATACAGAAACAACGTAAGTGTCTGCTGACAGATGAATGGATAGACAAAATTATATACATATATATTTAATGATATGTTATTCAGCCATTTTAAAAAAAAGAAATCCTGCCATTAGCAAAAACACAGATGAACCCTGAGGGCATTATGCTAAGCAAAATAAAACAGAGAGACAAATACTGCCTGATGTCACTTATACACTGCTGCTGCTGCTGCTGCTGCTGCTGCTGCTAAGTTGCGTCAGTCGTGTCCGACTCTGTACGACCCCATAGACGGCAGCCCACCAGGCTCCTCCGTCCCTGGGATTCTCCAGGCAAAAATACTGGAGTGGGTTGCCATTTCCTCCTCCAGTGCATGAAAGTGAAAAGTGAAAGTGAAGTCACTCAGTCGTGTCCGACTCTTCGCGACCTTATGGGCTGCAGCCTACCAGGCTCCTCCGTCCATGGGGTTTCCCAGGCAAGAGTACTGGACAGAATCTAAAAAAGCCAGAGAACAGAGACTAGACTGGATTTTTGCCAAGCGATAGGACAGGGGGGAAACAGGGAGATGTTGGTCAAAGATCCAGACTTCCAGTCATAAGAAGAATAAAATCTGGGGATCTAGTGTATACCATGGTGTACTTGAAAGCTGCTAAGACAGATCATCAGTGTTTGCACCATGCACAAAATGTAATTATGTGAGAGGATGGATGTGTTAACTAACCTTCCCATGGCAATCATTTCACAATATACATATGTACCAAATCATCACACTTTAGAGTAACACAGAGTTATATGTCAATGATGTCTCAAAAACGTAGAAAGAAAAAAAAAAAGAAAACGTGATATAGACATACAATGGAATATTACTCAACTTAAAGAAAGGAAATCCCATTATATGCTACAACATGGATCAACTTTGAGGACATTATGCTGAGTGAAATAAGCCAATCACAAAGAGACAAATATTGTATGATTCCACTTCTGTGTAAGCTATCTAAAGGAACTGAACTCTTAGAAGGTAGAATGAGGTTGCCAGGGCCTGGGAGGACGGGAAAAGATGAGTTGTTGCTCAAGGAGTATAGAGTTTGCATTTTTTTTCAATAGTTTGCATTTTTCAAGATGAAAAAGTCTATAGGGGTCTGTTGTATGATGATGTGCATATAGTTAATGCTACTGTACTGTACACTAAAAATGGTTAATTTGGTAAATTTCTTGTTATATGTTTTTTACCATGATAAAAAAGATAGCAACTCTCAGGTCACACAACTCAAAGCAATTAAATCAGTTTCTGTGGGGTGGGACTCAGGCATTACTATCTTTTTAAAAAGCTTCTCGGTGATTCCAACGTGTGCCAAACAGACCCAAGAGAAGACGCTAGGAAAGCGGATGGGTAAGTGGTTCCAAGGGCTTCCCTGATGGCTCAGCTGGTAAAGAATCCACCTGCAATGCAGGAGACACAGGAGACGTGGGTTCAATTCCTGGGTTGGGAAGATCCCCTGAAGGAGGGCATGACAACCCACTCCAGCATTCTTGCCTGGAGAATCCCATGGACAGAGGAGCCTGGCGGGCTACAGTCCATGGGGTCGCGAAGAGTCAGACAGGAGCGACTAACCCCACAAGTGGTTCCAAGGCTCACAAAAGGTATCCAGGAGGGAGATGGAAATCCAGAGCCATTTGAAGGTGATTTGATGAAACTGTCCAGGGCAATGCAGAAAGGGAGAGAAGGCAAAGCTTTCAGGAAACAAGCCCAGGAAATGACCACACTTAAGAGACAGGCAAAGGAAGAGGAGCTTGAGAAGGAGGAGCCAAAGAGGGGAGAGGAAAAGCCAGGAACAAATGAGGCTACAGAAGCCCAGGAAAAAGAACTTTTAGGAAAGTTCCCGCTTGACTCTTCCTGTTATTAGCTACTGGTCCACAAGCAAGAGCCTCAGTTCCCTTACACATAGATGGAAAACAATAATGACCTCTTCATACTCGCTTTGAGAATTTTATGAATTAATAACATATAAAGAGCTTAGCATAATAATTGACATAGAACAAGCACTCAATACCACGTTTACCAGCAAAAGGAGATGCTGGTTGGCAGGGTCATATGCTGAGCAAAGACGGGTAACAAAACAATTCAAAATGCCACTGGTTTTAACAATGTGGAGGTTCCTAGTGTCTTCAGGGCATTCAGAGGAAGTAGCCACAGGACTGGAATAGGTCAGTTTTCATCCCAACCCCAAAGAAAGGCAGTGCCAAAGAAAGTTCAAACATTCTTTGAATGTACAATTGCACTCATTTCATATGCTAGCAAGGTTATGCTCAAAATCCTTCAGGCTAGGCTTCAGCAGTACGTGAACCGAGGACTTTCAGATATACAGGCTGGGTTTAGGAAAGGCAGAGGAACAGAAGATCAGATTGCCAACATTTGCTGGATCATGTAGAAAGCAAGGGAATTCCAGAAAAACATCTACTTCTGTGTCATTGACTATGCCAAAGCCTTTGACTGTGAGAATCACAAGAAACTGGAAAACTCTTAGAGAGATGGGAATACCAGACCATCTTACCTGTCTCCTGAGAAACCTGTATTTGGGTCAAGAAGCAACAGGAACCAGACATGGAACAGAATGGTTCAAAATTGGGAAAGGAGTATGTCAAGGCTGTATATTGTCATCCTGCTTATTTAACTTCTATGCAGAGTACATTGTTCAAAATGCTGGGCTGGATGAATCACAAGCTGGGATCAAAATTGACAGAAATATCAACAACCTCAGATATGTAGATGTTACCACTCTAATGGCAGAAAGTGAAGAGGAACTAAAGAGCCTCTTGATGAGAGTGAAAGAGGAGAGTGAAAAAGCTGGCTTAAAACTCAACATTCAAAAAACGAAGATCATGGCATCCAGTCCCATAACTTCATGGCAAAAAGAAGGGGTAAAGGTGGAAGCAGTGACAGATTTTATTTTCTTGGGCTCCAAAATCACTGTGGACGGTGATTGTAGCTATGAAATTAAAAGACAGTTGCTTCTTGGAAAGAAAGCTATGACAAACAAAGACAGTGTATTAAAAAGCAGAGACATCACTTTGCTGACAAAGGTCCATATAGCGAAAGCTATGGTTTTCCCAGTAGTCATGTACAGATGTGAGAGTTGGACCGTAAAGAAGGCTGAGTGCCAAAGCATTGATGCTTTCGAATTGTGGTGCTGGAGAAGACCTGTGAGAGTCCCTTGGACAGCAAGGAGATCAAACCAGTAAATCCTAAAGGAAATCAACCCTGAATATTCACTGTAAGGACTGATACTAAAGCTGAATCTCCAGTACTTTGTCCACCTGATGCAAAGAGCAAACTCATTGGATCCTTATGCTGGGATTCTGATGCTGGGAAAGACTGAAGGCAAACGGAGAAGGTGTGGTAGAGGATGAGATGGTTAGATAGCACCACCATGTCCAATTCAATAGACATGAATTTGAGCAAACTTTGGGAGATAGCGAAGGACTGAGGAGCCTGGAGTGCTGCAGTCCATGAGGTCACAAAGAGTTGGACACAACTTAGTGACTGAACAACAAAACAGCAGGTAGCAAGGAGTCAAGGAAATGGAGACAAGGGTGTAAGGAGCTGTTTTTGAAAAGCATATAAACATGGCTTCCAGTTTTAAATGGTCACCATCTAACAGCCCCCATTAATTGTCTCTCTTCCAAATTCTAATTAAAACCCAAATATACAGAAACTAATTGAAAACGCAGAAATGTCACCATAAACTAGTCTTGACAGCTGATTGCCAGAATGGGAGGATGGGGAGTAGAGTGGCATATTTCCACCTATGATAAAGCCAGTGGGACTGGACTGAAAATACAATTGTAGTGAACCCCCAGGCTATGCTGCCTATGGAGTGACATTGCCTCCCATCCTAAAAATAACTTGAAAGATCCTTTATCTTTCCTCCCACTGTCTGACCCTTTAAAAAAAAAAAAAAAAAAGCAAGGTCTTTGTCGACTGGACAATGAGCGCACAGCCATCACTTCACTGCATAGTTGCTTCCCCTATCCCCTGAGAGGGCCTCTCGGCCTAGATACACTTGGAGATGGCAGCTCCCAGAAAAGATGCAGGCACAAAGGGAAGAGGAGTGATGAGACATCCTAGGAAGGGGTACAACCTCTTGTAGATACAGATGGAGGGCAGAGATAGGAAAGAGCCAGGAATGCCATGTTTTAAAACTACATCTTCTGAATGTTATCACATGGCCAGGACATAGAGACAGGAGAAGGTTCCATTTCAGCCCTGCAGAGTGATGTTAGATGAAAGCCTGATAAACCCCGAGAAAGAAGCTAAAAACAGAGCCCCAGCACCTGCTCTCCCACCGTACACTTGTGATGCGGTTCAGCCAGCACCCGAGTGTGGCCAAGAGTCCAGCAGACACGGGCTGTTCAACAGCCATGCCCCTCTTTCCTGCTGACCAAGCTCAGTTTTGGATTCAGGGTCTACTGTCTCCCTTCAGATGACTCGGGTTGATTCTGATTGTCCTAAAACATTCAAATGCACTCATTCCCTTTGCCAATAATTGGGTCAGGGTTGGATTCATAATACAATTCTGGCCAAGAAAAGGAGAAATCACCTAAGAGGAGGAGAGATTCTGGGAAAGGTTACTTTAAAAATAGTGTTGATTGAATTTGTTACAATATTGCTTCTGCTTTTTTATGTTTTCTTTTTTTGGTTGCGAGGCATGTGGGATCTTAACTCCCCAACCCAGGATGGAACCCGTACCCCCTGCACTGGAAGGCAAAGTCTCAACCACCGCACCACCAGGGAAGTGCCTGGGAAGGGCTTCCTGCTCTTAAAAAAGACACTGACAAGGAAGAAACAGCTATTTTTCTGCCCTGCATGGTAAGGGTGTGATGTCTGGAGTGGCTGTACCCATCTTGCCACCACAAGGGAGCCAGCGTAGGTTATAAGGACAGAAGACTGGACAGAAAGAAAGAACCTGGGTCCTTGAGAGCCAGATTCAGTTGCTGTATTAACCAAGCTCTAATTTTACTCTTCTAAGGTAAACTAAGAAGTCATTTCAGTCAAAGGTCATTTGCACTGAGTTGTATTGTTGCTTGCGGCCGAAAGCTTCACAAATCAATCCAAAGGACAATTCATGTGTCATGGTCTTGGTTTGGTTTTGGGGTTTTTTTGGGCAAATATCAGCTATTTCCTTGTTCAAGAATAGCTAAAGAGAAAAAAACTAAGAAAATGGGCATATGAAAAAATACTTCTGAATTAGCAAAAAAGAAAAAAAAGTATTATTCTGAAAACTCAGGAGGAACAGATCTTGAAGAGTGATTAATATGACAGTTAGAAGAACAAGTAAGGAGACTGTTTGGCATCTTCAAGAAGATGAAAGAAAACACAGCCTCTTGAAATAGAAGCAGAAGGCCACGAAGGGAAAACAGATGGAGAAGAAAAAGAAACAGGATGACATGAGATAAAAGTGGAGAAGGTGAGAAACGCTTGTAGGGAAACTAAAAATGCGTTAGCAAAATCGAAATATTTAAAAGTCATTATAAGTACACGGAATTTAACAAAATCACAAGCAGAACGGGAAACTTAAACTTCTTAGTCTTTGGAACATCAAGTAGACAGTAAGAAGGAAATAGAAAAATTGAATAATATAGTACTTAGTATATATGAGGAAAGAGAGAGGGAGAGAGAGAACACTGCAGTTCCAAAAAAAAAAAAAGCGAAGTATGCATTGCTTTAAAGTACCCATGGAATAGTTAAAATGGTCACCATATCTTAACCCACAAAGAAAACTCCACCAGCTCCTTTAAAAAGGAGACACTGTAGGGAACTCCCTGGCGGTCCAGTGGTTAGGACTTGGTGCTTTCACTGCCAGGGCCTGGGTTCAAACCCTAGCTGGGGAATTAAGATCCCACAAACCATGCAGCAAAAAAAAAAATAAAAATGTAAACACTGTACAAACCTCCTTCTCTAAACATGAAGTCGTAAAATCAGAAACAAAAAGATAACAAAATAAGTCATACAGAAATTAAAACACATTCTCCAGAACACTTTTAGCCAAAACGACAATACTAAAAGAAAACATAGGTACAAATCTTTACAACCTTGATTTAGGCAATGGTGTCTTAGATATGAAACCAAAAGCACAAGCAACTTATAAAAATAAGCTGGACTTCATCAAAATTTAAAATGTTGAGCTTCAAAGGATAGTACTAAGAAAGTGAAGGACAGGGAATTCCTTAGCGGTCCAATGGTTAGAACTCCATGCTTTCACTGCCAAGGGCTCAGACAAAAAAAGAAAGTGAAAGTCAGCTAGTTGCCAGAGGCAGGGGGTGAGGGGTGAACAAAATGGGTGAAGGTGGTCAAAATGTACAAATTTCCTGTTAGAAAATAAATAAGTCCTGGAAATGTAATGTACAGGGTGGTAACTAGTGTGGTGATTACAATTAAAAATACTATATTGTATATTTGAAAATTGCTGAAAGTAGGTCTTAAAGTTCTCATAAGAAAAACAATTTATAACTGTGTGTGGTTATGAATGGTTATGGATGTTCTAGACTTATTGTGGTGATCGCTCTACAGTATATAAAAATATCAAGTCATTATGTTGTATACCTAAAATTAATGTTAAATGTCAATTATGCCTCAATTGCCAAAAAGAAAGTGAGTGACAATCCACAGAGCAAATATTTGCAAATCATGTGCATGATGGTTGTTATGTATGGAATTGTGTTCCCTCAAAAAGATATGTTGAGGTCCTAACGCCCAGTACCTCCAGAATGTGACTTTATCTGGAAATATGGTCTTCACAGAGGTAATCAAGTCAACGTGAAGTCGTTTAGGTGGGACTTGTCCAGTGTGACTGGTGTCCTTCTGAAAGGGGGGAAGTTCAGACACACAAACACTGATGGAGGGGAGATGATGTGAACACATATGTAGAAAAGAGGGCCATGTGACTGGAGTGATGCATCTATGAACCAAGAAAGGCCAAGGACTGCCAGCTAACTCCAAGGGCTGGAAGGAAGGAACCCTTCTGCCTTACAACAGTCACGCAGACCATGGCCCTGCTGACACCTTGATTTCAAACTTCTCACTTCCAGAAGTGTGAGACAGTAAGTTTGTTTTAAGCCATCCAACTTTTAGAAATTTGGTACAGCAATCCAAGGAAGTAATACAAAGATATCCAGAATATCAGAATATATGTATATATTCAGTTAGTTCAGTTGCTCAGTCGTGTCCGACTCTCTGCGACCCCATGAATTGCAGCACGCCAGGCCTCCCTATCCATCACCAACTCCCGGAGTCTACCCAAACCCATGTTCATCGAGTCGGTGATGCCATCCAACCATCTCATCCTCTGTCGTCCCCTTCTCCTCCCGCTCCCAATCCTACCCAGCATTAGGGTCTTTTCCAATGAGTCAACCCTTCGCATGAGGTGCCCAAAGTATTGGAGCTTCAGCTTCAACATCAGACCTTCCAATGAACATCCAGGATTGATCTCTTTTAGGATGGATTGATTGGATCTCCTTGCAGTCCAAGGGACTCTCAAGAGTCTTCTCCAACACCACAGTTCAAAAGCATCAATTCTGCGGCGCTCAGCTTTCTTCACCGTCCAACTCTCACATCCATACATGACCACTGGAAAAACCATAGCCTTGACTAGACGGACTTTTGTTGGCAAAGTAACATCTCTGCTTTTAGGGAAAAGTTTTCAATTAGCAATAATCGCGCCTCGGATAAACCTCATTGGCTACGATACTGCCACTGCGCAAAGCTATGTCTCTGCTTTTAAATATGCTATCTAGGTTGGCCATAACCTTCCTTCCAAGGAGTAAGCGTCTTTTAATTTCATGGCTGCAGTCACCATCAGCAGTGATTTTGGAGCCCAAAAAAGTAAAGTCTGACACTGTTTCCACTGTTTCCCCATCTATTTCCCATGGAGTGATGGGACCAGATGCCATGATCTTGGTTTTCTGAACGTTGAGCTTTAAGCCAACTTTTTCACTCTCCTCTTTCACCTTCATCAAGAGGCTCTTTAGTTCTTCTTCACTCTCCGCCATAAGGGTGGTGTCATCCGCATATCTGAGGTTATTGATATTTCTCCCGGCAATCTTGATTCCAGCTTGTGTTTCTTCCAGCCCAGCGTTTCTCATGATGTACTCTGCATATAAGTTAAATAAGCAGGGTGACAATATACAGCCTTGACGTACTCCTTTTCCTATTTGGAACCAGTCTGTTGTTCCATGTCCAGTTCTAACTGTTGCTTCCTGACCTGCATACAGGTTTCTCAAGAGACAGGTCAGATGGTCTGGTATTCCCATCTCTTCCAGAATTTTCCACAGTTTATTGTGATCCACACAGTCAAAGGCTTTGGCATAGTCAATAAAGCAGAAACAGATGTTTTTCTGGAACTCTCTTGCTTTTTCGATGATCCAGTGGATATTGGCAATTTGATCTCTGGTTCCTCTGCCTTTTCTAAAACCAGCTTGAACATCTGGAAGTTCACGGTTCACGTATTGCTGAAGCCTGGCTTGGAGAATTTTGAGCATTACTTTACTAGCGTGTGAGATGAGTGCAATTGTGCGGTAGTTTGAGCATTCTTTGGCATTGCCTTTCTTTGGGATTAGAACGAAAACTGACCTTTTCCAGTCCTGTGGCCACTGCTGAGTTGTCCAAATTTGCTGGCATATTGAGTGCAGCACTTTCACAGCATCACCTTTGAGGATTTGAAATAGCTCAATATGTATATATTAGACACACACAAAAAAACCTCTTATAACTCAATGACAAAAAGAAAACCCAGCACATTGAAAAGAGGTTCAACATCAGTAGTCATTATGGAAATATAAACTGAAACCATGGTGAGGTATCACTTCACATTGACTAGGATGGCTGTAATCAGCAAGACAAGCAAGTGTTGGTGAGGACATGGAGAAACTGGAACCTTTGTACATTGCTGGTGGGAAAGTGAAATGATACAGCTGCTTTGGAAGACAGTTTGGCCGTGCCTCAAAAAGTTAAGCAGCTCCTCAAAAAGATTTTTTTTTAAAGTTTCCATATATATCGGTCCATGCAGGCTGCCATAACAAGATACTACAGACTGGGTGGCTTAAACAACAAAAATTTATTTTCTTAGAGTTCTAAAGGCTAGAAATTTCAGATGATGCTTGCAGATTCATATTTGTATTCTGGTAAGGGCTCTCTTCCTGACTTGCTCCCAGCCACCTTCTTGCTGTATTCTCACCTGTCCTTTCCGCTGTGTATGGACAAAGGGCATAAATGAGTTCTGGTGTGTGTTCCTCTTCTTGTAAGGACACCTTGTAGGTCCCTGGGATTCAGGCCTCTCCCTTATGATCTCACTGTTGTTGTCCAGTTGCTAAGCCATGTCCAACTCTTTGCGACCCCATGAACTGCACCACACTTCCCTGTCCGTCACCATCTCCCTGAGTTTGCTCAAACTCATGTCCATTGAGTCAGTGATTCCATCCAACCATCTCGTCCTCTGTTGCCCACTTCTCCTCTTGCCTTCAGTCTTTTCCAGCATCAGGGTCTTTTCCAAAGAGTCAGCTCTTCCCATCAGGAGGCCAAAGGTGGGCTCATTACCATTAATTATTTCCTTAAAGGCCCTATCTCCAAATATAGTCACACTGGGGGTTAAGGCTTCAATATATGAATTTGGGGGAGATAATTCAATCTATGACACCATATGACCTAGCAACTCCACCCCTAAGTATATACCCAAGAGAACTGAAAACATATGTTTCCACAAAACTCATACATGAATGTTCATAGCAGCATTACTCTAATAGCCAAAAAGCAGAAACAGTTCAAATCCCACAGATGAATGAATAAACAAACTTGTGGTATATCCACACAATAGAACATTAGCCATAAAAAAGAATCCAATACTGATAGATGCTACAACATGGACAAGCCTTGAAAACATTACGCTAAGTGACTGATGTTGAAGCTGAAACTCCAATACTTTCGCCACCTCATGCGAAGAGCTGACTCACTGGAAAAGACCCTGATGCTGGGAAGGACTGGGGGCAGGAGGAGAAGGGGATGACAGAGAATGAGATGGTTGGATGGCATTACCGACTCGATGGACATGAGTTTGGGTAAACTCCGGGAGTTGGTGATGGACAGGGAGGCCTGGTGTGCTGCGATTCATGGAGTCGCAAAGAGTCTGACATGACTGAGAGACTGAACTGAACTGAAGTGAAAAAAAGCCAGAAACAAAAGTCTACACATTGTATAATTCCATGTATATAAAATGATCAGAATAGGAAAATCTGTAGAAACAGAAAGTGGATTAGTAGTTATTAGGGGCTAGAGTGGGTGGGAGCAATCGGGAGTGACTGTTAATGGGGTTTCTTTTGGGGGTGAAGAAAATGTTCTGGAATTAGAGAGTCTGTGATAGTTGCATAGGAAAAAATGACTGAATTTCACACTTTAAAAGGTATGTGAAATTTCATGGTATGTGAATTATATCTACAAAGAAAATGACAATATGAACAATGTGCAATGTATAAATACATACTAGATGTGACCAAAGCTATACTCTGAGGAAATTTCTTAGACTTAAAATATTAAAACTATAATATAACAACTAAGCACTGAGCTCACCTAGAAAAAGACCTCAGGAAAGCAGGAGGATGGTATTAAGAAAGATAAAATCATAAAATAATTGACAAAAGTAAAGAGCAGTGGAATTGATGAGTTCAAGAGCTGGTTATCTGTCATAACCAATAAAATAAATTCCTTCCAAGAATAATTTTTAAAAAAGAAATCACAGGGCACAATATGAAGAAAGAGAAAGTACACTCTAGATACTAGAGAAAGTTTTTAAATAAGCATTTCTGGGCTAATAAGTTAGAAAAAGATCATCAAAAGATGTTCTGTGGAAGTACAGATTAACAAAACTGATTCAAAAGGAAGTTACAGAAAAGACTGGGCCATCAGCAAACTTTCCCACTAAAAAAGTACGGTTTCCCAGGCAATTCTGCCTGTCTCCAGAGAATGATAACTATGCTCTTTAAACTATTCCAGAGCAGAGAGAAAGAAAAGATTATCACTGATGCCTTTTTCAAAGCCAGCGTTACCAAAATGCTAAAACTCAACAAAGAACACAAAAACTAATCTCTCTTATAAATGTAGATGGGAAATATTAAAATATAAGCAAATTAATTCAGCAAATATTAAAAGAATAATACACTCATCTGCAGTAGGGTATAATCTAGGAATGCAGAAAATCACACTGTAAAATCCAGTAGTAGAATTCATCTATCAAAAGTTCAAAGGAGAAAAAACATGTGGTCATCTTGAAAGATGCTTAAGAAGCATTTTGTAAAATTAACATCCATTGCTGACTTTTTTTAAGCAAAAGCATTATATGGCCAAGGAGCTAAAAGCAGGGCTTTGGTAATAGACAGACCTGAGTTCTGGCTGACTTTGGATAATTCACTTGGCCTCTCAGACTTCAGTTTTATCATCTGAAAGATGATTATAATTCAATTTAAATGAGTTAATGTAGAAAATCATATTGCATGGTACCCAACACAGAGCAGCCTTCAACCCGTGGAAGCTTAGTGTTTTTATTAATAAAATGGAAGCAGAAGATTATTTCTTTAACATGATTTTTAAATCCATCTATATCAAAATACGATTGTTATCAGGAAATACTAGATAAAAATTTGTGTTGCATGTATTATGCAAAGGGGGATTTATAGTAGATAATTCTAGGTATGGATATAAATATAGAAAAAAATGTGGAAGGATATACTCCAAGATATTAGTAGTTGTGTTTATCTCTGGATAACAGGATTCTGGGTGCTTTCTTTCATTTTCTATACTGAATTTTTAAAATGTAAATGCAGGATTTTCCTGATGGCCCAGTGCCAACACAGGGGACACAGGTGTGATTCCTGGTCTGGGAAGATCACATTTGCCATGGGGCAACTAAGCTCTTGCGCCACAACTACTGAAGCTTGAGGGCCCTAAAGCCCTGCATGCCACAGCAAGAGAAGCCACCACAGGGAAGAGTAGCCCCTGCTATCCGCAACTAGAGAAAGCCCACCCACAGCAGTGAAGACTCAGGACAGCCAAAAAAAAAGAAGACAGAAAAAATATTGCTAAATGTAAATGCAATAACAAATGTTAGAAAGGGATAGTTTAAAAAAAACAAACAAAACAACTGTTCTTCCAGAAAACCAGACAAGTTGGGAACCCTCTCCCAAAGGACAGAGGAAATGGATTGAGAGCTGAAAACAACAAAGGAAGTGACAAGATTTGAGAATCAGAAAAATGGATGTACAACTCAAGGCTTAGAAAGATTCTTAAGAGAGAGACTGGAGTTATCAGAGGTTCTAGTCAAAGTAATAACTGAAAAAAACTTTCAGAAATAAAAAGAGGTATGCAGATAGAAAGCTTTACGATGTTATAGCCAAATTCAATGAAAAGAGGTCAATATTGGTTAGATTTTATTTTCACCAGTAGGCTAAAGAATTATACAAACATCCATGTGTGTACATCTTTGTACCCAAGTTACCTACAAAACAATGAAAATTACCCTGGCCTCAGACTCCTCTGCAACACAGCTGCCATTAGACAAGGAAGCAGTCACAGAAGGATCTTCTCAGACATGAAAAGACTCAGAAACCATACATTCATTTCTTGCAAAGGATACTTGAAGGATTACTTGAAGCTGTACCCCAGCTGAGTGAGACAATTCAAAAATATTAATAAAAGTCAAGAATGTGGAAGGTGTGATATTAAAGGAGTGCAGGTCTTCACTTACTCATCTTAATTCCAGACTCCCAAAAGGGACTGTTATGTGTTGGCCAGTGAATTCTACTGCCCCTACCCTCCGACGCTCCATGCTTCCTTGTTCTTTTCCAGGACCAGGAAAGAGGGTGAGGCAATAGAATCCTTGTAGAGGCCAAGGGACACACACAGGGTACCTCTTTCTGAGATAGCAAATAAGGAGGTATGATTCGGCTTCCCACTGAAATTTTTGGACAGAGGGGGTAAAAGACTGCAGAATCTTCCACCTCTTTTTTCCGGGAACTGCAGAGCTGGGTGTGGGGCAAAGGCTCGCTCCCAGGTCAGGAAAGAGAAGCGCGCACTGGCTCCCGCAGACTCGCTGAACACTCATAACCTCTGTGGCTCCGAGGCACAGAGTCATCCGCATCTTCAGTCCCTCCCGCCTGGCCTTCGGGAAGGGGTCTGACCTCGGTGGGGGTCGCCGGGGTCGGGGATCTTCGTGTAAGACCAGCGATCGCAGTTTATCTGGGATGGTTGCAGGTTGTGGGGATGCTCGCGGTGGGCGGGACAGGGGAGCGCGCGGGGTGCAGAAGACCTTACCCCCGGGCCCGGTGGAGACCGTGACTTGCGCGTAGGTGGCTCCCGCGGCGGCCGCCGGGCCAGACACGCCGTTGAGCGCGGCCACGCGCACGGTGTAGCGCGCACCGGGCCGCAGGTGCAGCAGCGTGGCGGCGCGCTCCCGCAGCCCCACCTGGCGCGGCACGAAGGCCACGCGCGGCCCGCATGGCTCGCACGCGCCCGCCGGGCCCTCGCGGCCGCAGCGCAGGCACAGCAGCGAGTACGTGACGTCCGAGCGGCCGCCCGAGTCGGCCGGCGGCAGCCAGCGCAGCCGCAGCGCCAGCGGCGAGCGGCTCAGGCTGTACTGGAGGTCCCGCGGCGCAGACGGCGGCCCTGCGGGAGACGGGTGGGCGCAGTCAGGGGTCGGGGTGGGCGGCCGCTGAGCAGAGGAGGGAGAGGGCGGGACGGGGCGGGGAATGGGCGGGGCGTGGGCCAGTGAGGGGGCGGGGCCGGGAAGGGCCGGGGCGTGGGCCAGTGAGGGGAGGGATGTGGGAGTGGGGCGCGGTCAGTGATGGGGTGGGTGGACGTTAGTGAAGGGATGAGGTTACGGATCTGGGGACCCAACTGACTGTAAGGGGCGGGAGTCCCCATCCTGACTGGAGAGTTAGGAGAGATGAGGGCGGGAGCGGTGGGCAGCGGCCCACAGGGTGATCCCCCAACAAGCCTAACCTCATCCCTCCGTCTAGACTCTCTCTGTTGTCCTGGTTCTTCCATCCCCAGGCCCCGGCCTGCGGTCATCACCCCTCCCTCCACTCTGCCGTCTGGGGGGCAGGCCCCCACGTGCGCCCTGGCTCTCCCCAGCCTGGAGCCCCTGCCCTCACTACGCCTGGATTCCGCCTTTACGGACAGCCCCCCACCCCCTACCCGTTGTAAGGCATTCAGGAGCTGGACTCACGGGTGCAGGAGGCCGAGGGCGGGTCGGTGGGCGAGCGTGCGTAGCTGTCCTGGCACACGCAGAACGTGGACGCGTTTTCCAGGGCCCGGCTGTGCTCTGGGCACGGCGAGCAGAGGGGCCGCCTCGGGGACACCTTGTAAAACCCTGGGGGACAGGCTGCGAGGAGGAACTACGTGAGCAAGGGGCTACACCACAGCCTCTCCTCCACTTTCCTGATTGGGGTGGGGCTGCGTTGCTGCTTTTAGTAATTCACTGAATGCTCATAACATCCTGTGAGATCTGCACTTTATCCTCACTTTAAAAATGAGGGAACTAAGGCTCAGAGAGGTTAAGTCACTTTCCAGATGTCCCACAGCTAGTAAATGGAGGAATTCCAACCGCAGCCGACTGGTTCAGAGCCCACACCACACTGCCCTAATGCCCACTAGAAGAAAAGGAGCCAGGCTTTCCAGTTTTGATGTAAGGACAGAAGGGAGAGACCTCTGAGGGTTGTTCCCCAGTTACTCAAGGACAGACACCCACACACTCCCAGTTAGAAACACTGTCACACACAAACACATACACACTTGTCAGAGCTCATCCTCCCACCTCCACTGTTTGAGGGTTTAATGCATCATAAATCCTCTACTGACACACTTGGTCTCCATTTAGGAGTGGAGTCAGCCACTCTTAAGTGGAGGGAGAAGAGGGACCATGAAAGTTCCTTGGTTCTGACACCTCCTCAGTTACTTTGCTTCTCTCACTTCCCTCACCTCCCCTAGAAGTCAGTGGTTAAAAGCACAGGCTTTTATGTCTAAACTACCTGGGTTTGCAGCTGAGTTGCATGACTTATTTGCTGTGTAGCCTTGGGCAAGTTGGTCTTCTTCTCTGAGCTTGCATAGAATACCTACCTCAAAAAGGTGGTTGGAGGATTGAGATAAAAGATGCAAACTGCTGAGCCCGGTACAGACAACATTTGCACACCAATGGTAGTAATTACTCTTCCTCCAGCACAGGCCTAAAGTGGAAACAGCTAAACACCCACTTTAAAAAATTTCTCACCAGCTGGGCCAGGGAGGGAGGCAATGGCTCCTGGCCCTCCTCTCAGAGCTTGGGTGGTCCTCACCTGGTTCTCTGTCCCTGCCAGGATTTCTTTATCCCTCTCCTCTGTTTTAGCTTTTTGTGGAAGGCTGGCGGCTCTCCAACCCCCAGAAGACATAATACAAAAGAAAGGATGCAGACTAGACCTTGGGAAGAACTTCCAGCTGTCTGGGAGAAGAGGGCAGGGGGTGAGGGTTCTCATTATCTGGAGGCTTAGGTTTGGCAGTGGGTCCCTCTTGCCTAGAGCCCTGGGCTTTGGGCAGGGCCTCCAAAGCTCAGGAGCCTTTGGAAGTCCCTGCCTTTGGAACAAAGCACGGGGCTTGCTAACATCTGATCTGGGCAACAGCAGTCAGGCTGGGACTCCAGAGGCCTGGGTTCCAGTTTTAGCCTTGCTACTTCCTGTGCCTCTCTGGCCTCAAAAAACCAGACAAATGCAACACTAAGCATGGCCTACCCATCTCCGTCCAGAAGTAAGACAGGGATGTGTTTGTAGGATTGCACAGCAGGAGGGAAAGAATGTGGGAGGCTCCTTTCTCCGTGTATATGTGTGTCTGGGGTCTCAGAGGTGGGTGGTCCAATCAGAGACAGCATTGCTTATGTCTACTTTGAGAGGCTCTGTTTAGAAGAGGTTGTATTGAGGGGCAGACTCAGGAAGGGACTCCTGAGTACCGGTCCCCTCCCTCTCTTCCTCATGGTCAGAGTCAGAATTTCAGGGGTCCTCTAGTTGAACGCCCTCTGGCCCATCTTCCAGCACTTTCCCAGCAGGAGCCACAGTCTTCCTTCAGATACTTGGTAATGAGACCCACCTCCTTCTGAGGTGGCCTCTGCTGAACAATGCTGGCAGTTTGAAGTGCTTCCATTTAAATTTCACAGCAGCCCCCTAGGGTACTTTCCCCCAGCTCTGAGAAGAAAGGGGTGGGGGACGGGTCCAGAGAGATTAAGTAACTTCTCACGGCCCCTCAGTACCAGGCGGAGCTGGGATCAGAGTGCAGGCCTCTTCCCCCTGTAGGGGGCGCTGTGGGGGAGTGGGAATAGCAAGTCACAGCTGTTAGGTTGCTACCTGGCTCACATCGGCATTCAGTAAGCAGGTGGTGGGGCTTCCCAGGTGGTTCAGTAGTAAAGAATCCACCTGCAATGCAAAAGACACAGGTTCGATCCCTGGATCGGGAAGATCCCCTGGAGAAGGAAATGGCAACCTGCTCCAGTATCTTTGCCTGGAAAATTCCATGGACAGAGAAGCTTGGCAGGCTACAGTCCTTGGCGTCGCAAAGAATTGGACATAACTTAGCGACTTGGAGACTGAGCATGCATGCCTTCATGCTGAGCCCAAATCAGCCTCCCTGCATGTAACCCGCCTCATTCCTCTCCATCAAAGGGACTTGACGTACCCTGTGGAGCCTCAGCACGTCTGCTTGGGTCCCTCTGCTCCAGGGCAGTCTTACCGAGATTTGAAGACATGAGTCATACACTGACTTTTTCCCCCAAGGGAAACCCCACATCTTTCAATAATTCCTCTGGTGGCTGGGAGAGGAGCAACAAGAGTTACGGTGATTAAAGAGAGATGCTTCCATGTCTGTCTGCCTTCAGAGAGGGCTCTATAACAGCTACAGGAAACACTTGCAAGGCCTTCCCTTTTTAAACACAAACCTGACCGTTTCATGTCCCTTTTTAAAACCCTCCAACAGCTCCCCAATGCCGATCCCACCCATGCCACACTGAACTTTTCCTTTTCCACCTCTGCATCTTGTCCCCTAGTGTCTTATGCAACTTCTCTCCTGGCAAACGTCTATGTTTCTCCAAATCCTGGTTCAAAATAATACCTCCCTTGTGAAGCTTTACCTGGCATCCTCTCCTTGTCCCTATCCCCTAAGGCTGATACCATTACAAATGGCCTTTGTCTGGTCTCAGCCAAAGTCAGAAGTGGGATTGGGTTCCCAAGTCTGTGTGTGTGTGTGTGTGTGTGTGTGTGTGTGATTGCCTAGAATGTATATCTAAACCCCCTCCTTCAGTCCCTGATCCATTCATTCAACAATTTTTTTAGCCTCGGCTATGAGCCAGGTGCTGTTCTAGGCTGTGGAGCTGCAGCGATGAGTAAGGCAGAGCAAGATTCCCCTGTCCACTGGTAGAGGTGCCCCCTCCTAACCCACAGGGAGAAGAGAGGCCATCGGTTGGTAATTCTCTTCTCTATCAGCTCTTCCTGGTAACAGTACAGCGAGTGGAGCCATAAAAGCAGTCCATTTAAGGTATGGGCACCAGGGCACTGTATTTAAAAACAATAAAACTGACTAAAACGTGGCCCGCTTTTTGTTAGCAGCATGCATCAGCGATTCTAATCCACATCAGTAATAAAATACTTCTTCCCTGGAGGTCGACTGTCCCCCGCACTTGATACCCCTTTGGCTCCTCACCTCCTGTGTAAACAAGGCTCGTTATCACAGTAAAAAAAAAAAATCCTCTCTCCATCCAATGTCCTCCTCAAGACATCATGCCCTCTTCTCCCCCTTTCAAACCCAGCCCCCAGAGTGTTTACATTCCCTGCGTTTAGCTCTTCAGTCAGTCTCCTTCATCCTCTCACCCGCTGCAGCTGTTAAGACGTCCATCACTCAGCTGAAACCGCTCTCACCAGGGCCACTAGGCAGACACTGATCAATCCTCATGTTACCTGATGGCTCACCAACACTGCAGGCCATCCCCTCCTGGAACCTCCATCACTCTTGTTGTTGTTTAGCTGCTAAGTCATGTCCGACTCTTTTTCGACCCCATGGACTGTAGCCCGCCAGGCCCCTCTGTCCATGGGATTTTCCAAGCAAGAATACTGGAGTGGACTGCCATTTCCTTCTCCAGGGGGTCAGCCTGACCCAGGTAACAAACCCTTCTCCAGGGGGTCAGCCTGACCCAGGTAACAAACCCAGGTTTCCTGCTTGGCAGGTGAATTCTCTATCACTGAGCCACCCAGGAAGCCCTCCATCATCCTTGGCTGCCATGAAATCACACTCTCCTCCAGCCTCTGATCACTGCCTTGCAGTCTTCTTTATAGCTCCCCTTTGTATATTGCTGTTCTGTGAGACTTCATCATTGGCCGCCTTGCTTCTTACCCCACACATTCTCCCTGGTCTGTCCCAACCGCACCTATAGCTTCAAGTAGCATCTCTCTCTCTGTTGCTTAGCTCCAGACCCACTTTCTGTCTACCTCTATTTGAATGCACCATGGACACCATCAATTCTTTATGTGCATTCACGCCCTGTGTTCTCTACTCCAGTGAATTACCATCTGTCCATTCCATCATCCGGATGCAGATAAGTCAAAAAGGACTCCTTCGAAATCAAGGGTCACCAAGTGCTGTGGAGGCTATCTTGTTATTACATCCATCCTTGTCTCTCAGTGAGCTCTGCTACTGCCTTGGTTCAGAACTTGTGCTCTTTCTCCTGGACTATTACATCATCTTCCTTCCTCAACTTCTGGCCTCTAATCCTTCCTTCTCCAGCTTTTTCTTTGTAATTGCAGCTCAAGTGATCTTTTGAAAATACAAATCTGAATTTGTCAGATCTCTGCTTGAAACTCTCCCTAATGGTCTAAGGCATAAAGTCTAAGCTCTTTATCTCTTCTTTATCCCCACTCAAGGCCCTTCGTAAATTGCCGTTCCTCTTCTCCAGCCCCATCACCCTCACCTCCCCAAATGCCGTCTTCTGTATCCATGCTGACTTGCTGAGCCCCAAGCATGCCCTGTTCTCTCCCACCTCCATGCTTCTACAGACACAATCTCTTACCTCAGAATTCTCTTGGCTGCCTAGAAGAAAGGCCTTATCAACATCTCTCTCTACACTTAGAATTGGGTTCTCCTGTCTCCAGGCTGCCACAGATTTCTATTGATATGTATCACCCTTTATGCTAACTGCTCACTCACCCAGTACATTTCCACTGAGCACCTACCATATGTCCCATTATGGACACTGGAGCTGCTAAGATAATACAACCCATTGTCTGAGCTCAGGAAGTTCCTAGTCGAGTGATAGAAACGCTAGAGGTCACTGCAGACCATGGGGTAAGTGTAGAAACAGAGGTTTGGAGAGCCCAGAAGTGGATCCCAACCTTACCTGAAGAGCCCAGAAAAGTTTATATCTCCAAGTTTGTTACTGAACCACAAGAACCCCAGGGAAAAGATGGTGGCATTCATTTATAAACATATCATACACCCTCAATAAATGTAAGTGAGGTGTTCTCAACTCATGTTGAAGGGATGCCTGAACAAAGGAATGAGAGCAAGTTTAGTCACTTCTCCCACTGTCTTCCCACCACTGTATCAACCTCTCGATTAGCTCATACATCATCCTGTTGTGACTTTTAAATGTTTACATCTTTCCACCTAGACTATGAATTTCTCAAGAGTTGAGATTATGCCTGATTCATTTCTGTTGCCCTGGCACCCAGAGAAGGACCTGGCTTAGAAAAAAGCATCACTTGGTCTTTCTTCATTAAGTGTACATGGCCCACACCCCATTCTTACCCTCAGTCCTCAGAGCTATAGATAGAGAAGGAGAGACCTGTTCCTGGTGCCCCTACAGACCAGAGAGTCTAACAGAACCGCCAACATGAAGGATCTCCCCTAGGGGCACAGTGACTCTAGTTCAGAGAGTTGAGTGAGATCTTAGTAGTCACCTAGTGCAACTTCTCAATCTCTCTCTCCAGCTCAAGAATCCTCCTGCCAGCCTCTGACTTGTAGATTGTTGGTGACAGGGAGCTCACTCCCTCTAATGTAACCAATCCCAGCAGCCTCTAGCTAATAGAGCTGGGCTATTGTAGAGTTCTTTCCTATGCACAGGGGAGGCAGCAGGGTGTAGTAGAAAGAACCTGAGAGTTGGGCAAATCTGGATTTAAAACTCAGTCCCCCATTTCTTAACTGCAAGTGAGGTGTTACTCTCTCTGAGCCTCTGTTTCCTTATCTGCAAAACAGGGATAAAGATGATTTTATTGCTGTGAATAAATGAGAAGGCCTATGTGACGTGTCTATCATGGTGCCTGAAGTACAGGTCTCTGATGCCCCCTTGTATGGAGTCAAATCCGTCTCTCATTAACTTCACTCACTGATCCTGGTTGCACCCACTGGAAGCGCCACAGAAAGTCAGGACTCCCAGCTCCATACCCCGTGACTTCCCCACTCCCCCTCCTGCCTCTTTCATCTAGGACACACTCTCTCCCAACTGCCACCTGCGGACCACACTCCCACACCACACCCCCCAGGGCTCTGGATACCTTCACAGATGTCACCGCGTTCTTGGAATCCCGCACTGCAGCTGCACCGGCCCACGGGCACCAGCCACTCGCCATCGGCGCCGCAGTGCATGCGCGGGGGGCTGCCGGGCTCCCCTTCTGAGTGTGCCACGCACGTTCCGGTCACCTCCACCAGCGTGGAGAAGGCGCTCTCGGCTGCGGTGGCTGGGAACGCCGCCAGGCCCCTCACCGTGGCGCGGCACTGCTTGTAGTAGACCCGCACAGAGACTAGAGCCACGCATGCGCCCACATCCTGGAAGACCAGGTGGAAACCCCGCCGGCTGAGCGGACCGATCTCGCGCACCTCTGTGTTCAGCTTCATCTTGCGCTCGCCCAGGTCGCCCTGAGTGAAGCTCTCGTCTGCCGCGATCGTGTCGATCTTGCGGGGCCGGCTGCCGCCTGGGCGGGTACGCCCGCGGCCCAAATCGGCCTCGGTTTCCAGGTAGTAGACATTGAAAGTCTCCTTGCAGGTGCCCGCGGCTCCAGGGATGCTGCTGCAGTCACGCAGTGTGAACTGCAGCTCCACGAAGATGCGCTGCCCGCGGCCGCGGCTGATCCAGCCAGTCTGCAGCCAGTTGTCCTGGTTGGGCTCCAGCACATTGCACACCTGGTATGTGCGGATGGGACGGTCGTGCTCGTCCACGCCGCTGATCTCCTCCCACTGGGGAGGAGAACAAACATGTGGGCAGCTCAGAGCCAAGGCGCCCCCAAGAGGTCGAGCCCTGGGGTTGCCTGGGTCTGAAGCCCCCCTTCCCCATCATTTTGCATTCTCTCCTCCCCTCCTTCCTCATACACACCCCTGAAATTATAAGACACAGAGCTGGGAGAAACCTTGGAGACAACTGAGGTCCAGTTGATAGGGAAACAGGCTCCAGAGAGGGGTGACTTGAGTGGATAGACACATCTTGTTATAGCAGAAGTAGGAAGGGAGTCTCCTGGCTCTCCACTCCGTGCTCTTTCCACAACACCAAGCTGCTGTCACACCATCACCTCTCCCCCCATTGCCCCAAGTTTCCAAGCCTCTTTTAGAATTCCAAGTCTTGCTTGTCCTGTCAATCCATCAATCAACAACATTGCTTAGTGGACCTACTGGGTACAAGGCACCATCCAGCATTGGCTCCATCCAGATGCTGTGTTTGTTCCTAGACACACTCAGTTCTCTTATCATTTTTTTTTTTTTTTTTGCGGTCTGACTGAAGAGTCAACATTTTCTAATAGGCCACTTTGGCTTGAAGCCAGGACTGCTGGAGACTACATGCTCTCAGGAGCATTTTGATCTGATGTAGACATGGGGAGATAAAGGGGCTGAGTCCTGGACCACCAGGGGCTCCTTGGGACACAGAGGGAAAGGTTTACACTTACCCCATTACTTGGCAGTGCAGTCCAGCCCAGCTCAGCTTGGGAAGCTTTGGAATCCAAGAGGATGACTAGAGAGAGGGAAGAACAGAAATATCAGAAAGTTCAGGGCAGGGAGGGAGTGAGAACCTTTGGTGAGTTCACTTTAAATTTGCTGACTGAGAAAACAGAGAATGTGGTGAATGATACAGACAAGTTTTTCCCACTTCATATGTCCCCATGAGAAGGTGTGAGTAGATCTAGTCTAAAGAAAGGTAGCCATAATGATTAGGGAGGGAGCCTGTATTAGTTTTCTGTGACTGCTGTAACAAATTACCACAAATTTAGTGGCTTAAAGCAACAAAACTTTATTCTATTACAGTTCTGGAGGTCAGAAGTTGAAAATCAGTTTCACTGGTCTAAAGTCAGGGTGTTGAGACTGGTCCCTTCTGGAGGCTCAAAGGGGAGAATCCATTTCCTTGCCTTGTTCAGCTTCTAGTGGCCACTTGGATTCCTTGGCTTGTGGCCCCCCTCCTCCATCTTCAAAACACATCATTCCAGACTCTGTTTCCTTCTCTAGCTCTGACTTCTGTGTCTCTCTTATAAGGACCATTGTGACTATAATTGGGTCACCAATATGATCCAGTGTAATCTCTCCATCTCAAGACCCTTAGCCACACCTGCAAAGTCTATTGCCATTTATGATAATATTCACAGGTTCTGGGGATTTGGGTATGGAAATATTTGGAGAGTCATTATTCAGGCTGGCATGGAATCCATGATATGTGCTCTAAGACTGGCTCTAAAATGGGGGGATCAGTGACCCCACCTACCTTCCCAGATCCCCCAAATTATAACTGAGTGTCAAGAAGAAGAAGAAAATGAGAATTCTTGTACACATTTCTGAATTCACTCATACTCATGGGTTCTTTTGAGGTCTGGGGTCACCAGGGATAGGGGAGACTTGAACTTTTGAGTTTGACTCCCAGGACCTCTGGGGAAAACAAAGTAGAGAGACCCTGCCAGCAGCGAAAGAAGTAAAAATCTTTATCTCCTCAGCCAGCCCCTTTCCCAGGGGCTGTCATCTCCACTGCTTTTGAAAGATTATCAGGATTCCTTTAATATATAAAGCCATGACCCCTTCTAAACCAGAGATGCATGCAGTCACTTTCTTCCCACATGAGGCGTCTGACCTGCAGTATGAATTCTGCTGCCAGTATCGGTCCCAGAGAAACACTGGTTAGAACAGCACAGAAGCAGCTCAGAGCCAGAAGCCCAAGCCATCCCCAAATCTTTGAAGATTACTCATCTGGAGCTTAAGCAAGGGGGTGGGGCTCCAAGGTGGGCCCTTTAAGGGGGCTGGCCCCAGAGGTGTCAGCGGCAATGGGCAGGACCACTGACAGCTTCCCGATTTCGGTGTAACTGACAGCACATCGGAATTGCATATTGGAAAGCATCAGAGACCTAGCGCCCAGAACAACCCCGAGGCCAACGCCTCAGATTCCAGCTCCTCCAGCTCCTGCACCTGGATATTACGCCTCTGGATTTAACTGAGTGTACAGCTCTCCCAAATTCAGGGTCAGAAGCAAGACGCGATCTCTGGTACAGCGAGCACCCCCGAACCCGGTAACGCAGATCGCGCTGGTTAGTCTACACTCCAAATTCAGCACTGCGGACAGCTCCCTGGTCAGCACGTCAGACAGCTCCCAGACTCTTCCCCCAATCCCCCACCCCACGCCCCCCTCGCCACACTCGCCACCAGACCCCCCGCCCCCGTCGCCCCACCAGCGCTCTACCTTCTGTTGGCCACGCAGTGGTCCCCTAGACTCCCCACTGTTCCGGCTCCATCCCGTCTCCTTATACTCCGATCTCACCTCCGCATCTCCCTGCCCCCACACCTCCCACCTCCAATTGCTCAACCTGTCCGTCTCACCGGCCCCTGTACCGTCGCCTCTGGCTCCCATGGTTCCTGGTCTCTTTCTTCCCCAGCCTCCCAGGTCTCCAGCCCCCGAGCTCCTCAGTGCTCCTCTCTTCTCTGTTGCTTAGCCACCTTTTCCTCTCTCTCCAGTTCTTTGCTTCTCGCTGTCCGCTTGCTTCAAACCCCAAAACAGACTCCAGTCTCTTCGTACGACTCCTTCCCCAAGCACCCCAGTTCTTCAGCTTCCTATCTTTTGGCATCCAAGCCTCCAAAACAGCCACCAGTCTCCTCACCTTCCTCAGCGGTCCCGGGCCTCCCCGGTCCCAAAAGCAAGGCGAGACACAGCGGCATCAGGCAGATGAACAGGCGCAGCGGATGTGGGCCGGCGCCGGTCTCCATGGTCCGCAGACCGAGCTGTCAGTGCGGCGGCGGCTCAAGCCGCGCCAGCCCCAGCACCGCTGAGCAGTGCCCCCAGACCCTAGCGCCGGCTGGGGGGCGGGATCTCGCCGGTGACCATCATCCATGGACACCAATCCCTATGTACCACCGCGGGAAGTCCACCAATCCCCGCCAGCAGAAGGTGGAGAGGTGGAGTTTCATAGGCCAGGGGCGGAACAGCAAATTGGAGGGGGAGAAGGAAGGGATCCCGCCAGTCTCCAAACCATGGGGGGTGGGGCAGCGCTGAGACCCGGTTGGATTCATGGGGAGAGGGATGACCTGTCGTAGGTGGCCCAGAGCGCTGAACCTTAGCCTCTCATTCCTGAGAAATAGGCAATGTGGGCGTGGCTTAAGGAGGAGCAAACCTCGGGGAGGCAGCGACACTTACAGACTCTGAGCTAACCAGGAAGACCCCTAGTACCCAGGACTTGCAGGAGGTTTTGCAGACTGGTGTTCCGACCCCAAGCTCTGGGAAGCTCCTCTATCTCCCGGCCCTTGTCTTCTTCCTGTATCTGCAGCTTTTGATATCTCGTGGCTCCACCCCGCCCCCTTTCTCCCCGCCCTCATCTTTCTCTCTTTCTCTCTCTCTCTCTCTCTCTCTCTCTCTCACACACACACACACACACACACACATACACACACCGGGGAGGAAGAGGCCAAGCATGACCCCGAGAGCTACACGATAAAGGAGAGTAAAGTGGAAGACACAGTGCCACCCTACCAGCAGCTCTTCCGAGGCTGGGGAACCATGTGGACGCCAGGATGGGCGGTTGATAGATTTTGCATGAACGATTGGTTCCCCGGGGTTCTTGCTTCTGCAGCCAGGACACAGGCAGCCCTCTCCGCGACCACCCCTTTCCCCAGTCTGCTCAGAGCCTGGAGTTTCCCCCTTTATAAACGCTCTCCGCCCACCCCAGGGACTCGTGAGGAAAGCAGAGGCCAGACTCCCAGGCATCAGCGAGAGAGGAGGAGTAATCCTCGCAGAGTTCACCCAGCGCTGAAGGAGTCGAAAGGAAACGTGGAGCACGACCTCTGTCTTGTGAAGGTCATTTATGTGCTGGCTGGGGGTTAAGGCGTTGATGGTGGGAAGGGCTCGAGCCCTCCAGGATGAGGGAGGCGGCTACTGAGCGCCACCTTCTGGACTGAACGTGAGCAGAGAAAGCTCCACCCACCCTGTGGCTTTTCAGAGCTCTTTTCTTGGGGGGCCTAACCCCTCTCCTTTGGAGGCTATATTAGCCAGAGAAGCTTTGAGAATGAATGTGAGTCCTGCATGGCCTGGATGTCTGTGCATTTTGTATATATGTATTCCACACCCTTCAGCCACCACTCACTGGGTGCCATGTTCTGGGCTAAGAATACCTGAGTGAATCACCCTGTCTCTGCACAGTCCATACCTCTATGAGCACCAAACGGAATGAAAATTTCTGACTTCGTAGAGCAATGGTCGTTTACAAACCACTTTCATGTGTCACTTCGTGTGTGTATGTGTGTGGTATGTGTACAAGCTTACTCAGAGACATACCTGCTGGACAGCAACAGTAGGAAGAGAGGCCGGGAGGAATTGAGTTCCTTTGCCCTTACAAAGAAAGGTCATCAGGAGAGGCTGAGGCTCGGAGACCGCAGAAGACAGAAGCTCGCTGAGGAAGCATACGGAGGTGTGGCATCGTGCAGGCCCTTGGATGCAGGCGGAGGCTCTGAAATCAGATCTACCTGAAGAAGGGCTCTTACACCCCCACCTCCTTCCCATCTTTATTCTCCACACGCTCGATTTTCCCCTCCCCCTTTCCCCAGCGCTGGGAGATGGTATTTTTAGAAGCTGCTTAGAGACCCAGGACTCCTTTCATTTCAAAATGAGTCCTCACTCAACCACTCCTCATCCCTCTCTTCAAAACGGGGTCCCATCTTTTTTGCAGTCTCTAAGGCTCCAGCCACGGCTTCTTCCCTGAACTCCGGCGACTTCAACCCAGAGGTTCTGACCCCATGTACTAAAACAAAATGCAGCCTCCTTATGATCCTCACAAGGATCATTCAGAAGTCAAGCAGATGGAGGAAATTGTCCGAGGAAAACCACATAGAATGACCCAACAAATCCCTGGTTGTCCGGAGTCTGTTTCCCACCTCTCCTATCACACATCCCTGCAGGCTTCTCGGGGAAATCACCAGATCAAGACCCTAGTAATAGGGAAAGAAGAGGAAAAGAAGAAGTGAAATAAACCTTGTCTTTCTTCATCTGAACAATTCATCTATAATAAAAGCAAAACGGAGAAGCCCCCTGTGTATGCAGATATATGCAAATCAGCTGGATCTTAATAAGAGTCGCTCTAAGGCGACTTCACTCTCACCAGGAGGCTGTGGAATAGACACCTCAGTAAAGAAATTCAGGAGGGCTTCAGATGGAAACTGAACTGCGGTTTATTGTGAGCTTTAAGTGCTAAATATAAAGGCGGTCAACCAGGAACCAGGTTAGATCCCTCCATAGAACAGCAAGTTTGTGGCATGAGGGGAGAGCAGGGGGTTCTGTCCATGGTACTTAATTATGAGACCAAGTGTTAATGGCAGTCTTGTTTCTTTCCATGGTGCCGAACCTACCAGGGTCAGGACCCTCCATTTTCAACTGGACCTGGGACTTCTCTGCTGCTGCTGCACTGATTCTCAGCCCAGGTGTCTCTGCCTGCCCCTTCAGCCTATCACCAAAATCCAAATATTCAAGTCTCCAGAAGACAATCAGCCTTACTCCCTGGAATAAGAGTGGAGGGTCCTGGAACGCTTCCTGAAACTCCAGTTTTCTCTGCTACTCCTTTCAAACCCCATCTGACATAATGATGCAAAGGATGCTTCTCTCTACTTCTACCTCATTGTCTCCAGGATGCTGAGAGAACACTTGGTTGAGCTGAGAAGCTTAATTCAACATCCAAATATAGAGAAGTGGTCTTCCAGGGAGCAGATCCAACTTTCCTGCAATGTCCATCTCCAAGTTGTTGAAAGTTACACATCTGGAGGCTGAAATTTTTATCTCTTCCTTTTACACAGATGCAGAAAGTACATTTGTCATGGCTGAACAGAGAAGGTCATCTCCTTCATGAAAAAGACCAAGATTGCTCCAGAGAAATCAGGGTCAAGCCCTGATCTCAAGAAAAAGGACAGGGAAGGTGCAAAAAGCATTGGGGCCCCTACTGCTCAAAGAAACATTTCTAGTTTGTCTCTTTCCTCTTCTGTTCCATTTCCCACTCTCCAGACTAAGAAAGAAATCAGTTCAGTTCAGTCAGTCAGTCGTGTCCAACTCTTTGCAACCCCATGAACTGCAGCATGCCAGGCTTCCCTGTCCATCACCAACTCCAGGAGCCTACCCAAACTCATGTCCATTGAGTTGGTGATGCCATCCAACCATCTCATCCTCTGTCGTCCCCTTCTCCTCCTGCCCTCAATCTTTCCCAGCATCAGGGTCTTTTCCAATGAGTCAGCTCTTCGCATCAGGTGGCCAAAGTATTGGAGTTTCAGCTTCAACATCAGCCCTTCCAATGAACACTCAGGACTGATCTCCTTTAGGATGGACTGGTTGGATCTCCTTGCAATCCAAGGGACTCTCAAGAGCCTTCTCCAACAGCACAGTTCAAAAACATCAATACTTTGGTGCTCAGCTTTCTTTATAGTCCAACTCTCACAACCATACATGACTACTGGAAAAACCATAGCCTTGAATAGATGGACCTTTGTTGGCAAGGTAATGTCTCTGCATTTTAATATGCTGTCTAGGTTGGTCATAGCTTTCCTTCCAAAGAGTAAGCGTCTTTTAATTTCAAGGCTGCAGTCACCATCTGCAGTGATTTTGGAGCCCCCCAAAATAAAGTCAGCCACTGTTTCCACTGTTTCCCCACCTATTTGCCATGAAGTAATGGGACCAGAAATAAACATACCTAAAGGTGAATTTTTCCTAGGACACTCAGGCAAACATAATGTTTAAATTTTATTGTCTAAGGCAAAGAGACTATAACGCATTAAATTTATTGACTTTGAAAATTAAGCAGTAAAACTTTAAATTATCAAACACAAGTGCTTAGCTTTTATGTGCCTCAACTTTCCTATCTGTGAAATAGGGATAAAAACACTTTTCAGAGTTATTGTGAAGTCAAAATACATTCTAGATGCATGGCCCAGCTCAGTGCCTGGCACATTTTTCTGGTATATTTTATGATTCAACTCCATGGTTAATTAAAGTAAAAAACAGAAAGAAAAAAGGGTAAAGGAAATTAGATGTGAGGTAGCAAGAGAGAGATAGTCATAGAGGAAAAGACAGAATGAAAGATAAGGAAAGAGAGAGTTTGCTGGGATGAATGTGGCCAGAAAGCACAGGAGTCTGAAGGAAATATGCTTGAAGAGACAGGAGTGTCATCAGGGCAGACTGGCTAGCCAGCTGCCAAGTGGCCTCAGAGGTGACATAAATGTTGAATTCATCATGGTCCAAGCTCATAAACTTGACTTTAACAGCGCTAAGAGAGAGCCCATATATTGGGTGGGGGTGGGGTGGGTGGGTGGGGAAATAGATAATACTAGCTCAGCTCTTCGGAGAAGGCAATGGCACCTCACTCCAGTACTCTTGCCTAGAAAATCCCATGGATGGAGGAGCCTGGTAGGCTACAGTCCATGGGGTCGCTACGAGTCGGACACGACTGAGCAACTTCACTTTCACTTTTCCCTTTCATGCACTGGAGAAGGAAATGGCAACCCACTCCAGTATTCTTGCCTGGAGAATCCTAGGGATGGCGGAGCCTGGTGAGCTGCCGTCCATGGGGTCGCACAGAGTCGGACACGACTGAAGCGACTTAGCAGCAGCTCAGCTCTTAGTCTGCTATTTGAGGGGAAAAAAAACACACACAATGTATTAATATACGATGAGAAATGGAACTGCCAAAGGGGCCAGAATGTTCACATTGCCATGTCCAGCAATTCTTCTCCTGTAGAAAATGTGTATAGGAAGCCAATTTATGATGTGAAGGCTGCTTTGAGAGTGTGTGAGAAGAGAGTTGGATGGTTTAAATATCTGATGGCATCAGGCTCTGAGAACCTTGTGCCTCCGAATCCCCGGTAAGAATAATCCTGCTGCTGACACCTAGTGACTCTACATGGGCCAGAGCTGGGGATGGGACCCATTAACATATGCTTCTCTCTCTCTCTCTCTCTGTTTTTTTTGGTTTGTTTTTTGTTTAAATCCTTGTTCCATTTCTTAGAGCCCATTTTAAGATCAAAGCAATTGTTTTACATGTATTTATTTGTTTACTATTTAATTTTCTCTTTTGCTGTGTGACTTGTGGGATCTTAGTTCCCAGACCAGGGATTGAAGCTGGGCCTCTAGCAAACACTTAGAAAACACTTAGTCCTAACCACTGGACCACCAGGGAATTCCAGTCCTTTTAAATTTAAATCACCAAGATAACATAAACTAATAAAAATGCTGCAAGTAAAAAGTGAAAATATCCATTCATTCCATCCCATATAGTCCCATTTCAAAATTTAAACCATGCTAATAGATTAATATGTACTCTATCTGGTATTTTCTTTTTTTTAAAATTATTTTATTTTGGCTGCAATATGTCTTTGTTTGCAGTGCAAGGGCGCTTCATTGCAAAGGGAGGGCTCAGTTGCCCTGCAGCATGTGGGATCTTAGTTCCCCAACAGGGGATTGAACCTGAGTCCCTCACATTGGAAGGTGGACTCTTAACCACTGGACCTCCATGGAAGACCCTCTGGTATTTTCTGTACACACACACTAATATATCTGTTAGTCAGGTAAAGAGCACTGATTATTTACCCAAGACCTTGCTCCTCTCATGTTTTTAATTGTTGAGAGAGCCCCAACTTTGTTTGGATGTTCATCTTCTATACTTCTTTGCTCAGAGAAGATGACCAACCCTCTCATCAAATTCAGGGAAGAGTAAAGATTGTTATTGGCTAATCATTTTCATCCCATTCCATGTGTCATGGTTAGCTTAGGCATGGATATGTGACACAACCCAGATATTCTGATTGGAGGTTCTTGAAAAGATATTCCCTCCTAATAAAAAGAGATGTATGACCAGCAATATCCCACTTCTTTAAATCATATCTGCATCTGACATCTGCTGCTGCTGCTGCAACCATCTTGACAATATCAAGAGAAATATCTCAACACTTTAAGAGTTTTCAGTTGTATATAACTGGAAAACTGAGTAAAACTGGCTTAAACAAAAATGAGGATTTTGTTTTGGTTCATGTAACTGCGTTGGATAGATCTGTGTAGAACAGTAAGAATTTCCACTGGGATTGTGGTAGGGTGCTAGGTGATCTCCAAAGAAGTACAATTGCAATCCTAAGACTCAAACATACAACAATGAATTTAATACAATAAATGGACCTAATATCAGATTAGATACGACTCATTCTAGGACTAAAGAGCCAGAAGACAAATCAGTATATAATATCCTTACTGAAGTATACAGAAAAAGAAACAAACAAAAAATATATATAAAAGAGAGAGTAACAGACATGTGGGACATGGTGAAAAGGCCTAAATACAATAAATTAGAGTCCTGGAAAGATATGACAGAAAGAGTGAGAAAGAAGCAATATTTGAAGAGAGAGTAGTTTAAAAATTTCTGATTGATGAAAAACATATACCCAGTCCTACACAGGATAAATGCAAAGAAAACTGTATGCACCTCATAGTAAAACTGATGAAAACCAAAAACCAAGTATTAAAAGCAATTGGGGGTGGAGTGGGGAGGAAGATATGTTACCTCCTAAAGAACAACATTAAGACTAACAACTGACTCTATAATATAAATAATAAAATTCAGAAGACGATGGAATTTTTTGTTTGTTTGTTTGTTTTTTGGCCACACCAAGCAGCATGCGGGATCTTTGTTCCCTAACCAGGAACTAAACCTGTGCCGCCTGCATTGGGAATGTGGAGTCTTAACCACTGGACCTGCAGGGAAGTCTCTGAAATGATATTTTTGAAGTGTGGAAAGAAAATAACAGTTAATCTAATCTTCTATATCCAGTGAAGATATCATTCAAAAGTGAAAGAAAAATGTGTGTTTTCAGACAATCAAAATCTGAAAAAAATATCTGCTCATCAACAGACCTACACTAAAAGAAGTGCTAAAGAGAATTTTTCAAGCAGAATGAAAATAAATCCAAAGGAAGTATGACTATGAAGGAAGAAATATAGAACAAGATAAAAGGTAAACCTATGGGTAAAAAAAAATGAACAATGACTGTATAAAGCAAAAAATGTCTGGTAGAGCTTTAAACATATGGAAAATTAAAACACAGCACAAAAATGGCACACAGTGTGGGAACTGATAAATGGAAATAAAGTATTTTAAGATTCTTGCGTTGTTAATTTATATTAAACTTTAACAAATTAAGGATGCCTGCTGTAATCACCATGGCAATCATGGGAAAATAGTTTAAAAAACTATACCTGTATATGAAACAAGTGAATGTAGGAAAATATGGAATAATAAAAACAATCCAAAAAAGATTTAAAAGAAGAGAGGGAAAAAGGGAATATTGAACACGTGGGAGAAGTAGAAAGCAAGTACTATAATATTTTGAAACTCAAATGTATAAGTACATATTTTAAATGTAAGTGGAATAAAGTTAAAGAACAAAAGTGTTAGTTTTAATTATTTTTAAAATTTATTTGGCTGTGCCAGGTCTTGTTGCAGCATATGGCATCTTTAGTTGCAGCATGCAGGATCTAGTTTTCTGACCAGGGATCGAACCCAGTCTCCCTGCACTGGGAGTGCAGAGTCTTAGCTATGGGACCACTAGGGAAGTCCCCCAAAGCAACTTTTTACTGCTTTAAAAAATCTGAAATATAAGGATACAGGCATGTTAAAGGTTGTAAAAGACATACTATACAAGGAGTAGCTCAAAGAAAACCAGTGAAGCTAAACTAATATACAACAAATTAGACTTCAAGGCAAGAAACATCAGTAGATACTGCATAATGACTAAAATGCCAATAAACTAGGAAGAAAACAACTCTAAATTTGTATGCAACTAATACAATATCCTCAAAGACTATAAAAGCACACCATACATGTCACATCTCCAGGTCTGCAATATGAAGATCAGCGAACTAAGAGTCCTGGGCATCTGGGGAAAAAAAAGGATTTGCGTGGAGGAATGAATGTGGAAGACAGAGTGCATCCAGGGATGTGAACATAACCTAAGAGTATCCGTGCAGTTTAACTGCCAGCTGCTGCAACAGACAAACCTCCAAATTTCAGTGACTTAGCAAATTTATTTCTAGCTTTCATTACGTGTCTGGTAAGGTAGGGACTCTGTTTATTCACAGTCCTCAGGGAAAGAGGCTGGCAGAAGCTTTGACACCTTGACCCGGCACCACTGGGAACATGTGACAGGGAAAGAGGGTGATGGATGAGACACACAAACTCTTAACAAGTGAATGCTCAGAAGTAGCGAAAGTCATGTCTGCTCACCAATCATTGGCTAGATCCAGTCACACAGACCCATTCTAACTGCAAGTGTTACTGAGTCTAAGCTCTTACTGCCTGTTGCAGGACAGGCCAAAAAATTTGGGGGGTGAAGAATAGCAGTTTTATTTGGAAAGCCAACAGATGGAGAAAATGGTGGACGAGTGTCCCAAAGAATCATCTTCCCTGAGTTAGAATTCAGGCTTCTAAAAGGGAGGAGAGTTTAGTCCTGGTTCCAGCCAGATTCCAGAGTGAATGTATTCTTTTCTTCCTTCCTGCAGCCATTCACATGCAGTCCTGGTCAGGATGTTTCCTGTGAGCTAAATAAAGGTAACATATACACAGTGGAATATTACTCAGCCATTAAAAAAAATACATTTGAATCGGTTCTATTGAGATGGATGAAACTGGAGCCCATTATACAGAGTGAAGTAAGCCAGAAAGAAAAACACCAATACAGTATACTAATGCATATATATGGAATTTGAAAGATGGTAACGATAACCCTATATGCGAGACAGAATAAGAGACAGAGATGCATAGAACAGTCTTATGGACTCTGAGGGAGAAGGTGAGGGTGGGACGTTCTGGGAGAATAGCATTGAAACATGTATATTATCATATGTGAAACAGAACACCATTCCATGTTCGATGCATGAGACAAATGCTCAGGGCTGGGGCAATGGGATGACCCAGAGGGATGGGGTGGGGAGGGAGGTGGGTGGGGGGTCCAGGAAGGGGAACACATGTAAACCCATGGCTGATTCATGTCAATGTATGGCAAAAACTATTACAATATTGTAAAGTAATTAGCCCCCAACTAAAATAAATAAATTCATTAAAAAAAAAAAAGGTAATTGAGCTTAACACTCATTACCTGAGAGGCAGGGTTCCCAGAGATGGGCTATGAAGTATAATTTAAGCTTATGGGCAACATCCCTTTCGTGATTAACTTGTAATAGAACACGAAGGTTCTTACCTATTACATAAGGAGGATGGGAAATGTAGGGAAGCCCATGGAATATTCACAGATTCCTTAAATCTTTAGAGGAAAATATATTCTCTCTTGGTATATGACATTGTTTGAAAATTATGTTTTAAAAAAAATCATCTTTTCTACTTTCCCAGTTATCTCGCAGTTGTTCTGTCTTTAAAATATCATCCATTTTTCAACCTCTCTCTCCCTCTCTCTCCTTCACTCCCTTCTTCTTGCCCTTTTCTCCCACATAGCGTCTTCCTTTAGCTTATTCAAAACTCCTAGGAGATGGGGGAGGATAAATTAGAAATTTGAAATTACAGATATACACTACTATATATGAAACAGATAACAAGGACATACTGTATAGCATAGGGAACCATATTCAGTATCTTATGATAACCTATAAAGGAAAATATTCTGAAAATATTATATATATATATTAATATATATAATCACTTGGCTGTACCCCTGAAACTAACACAACATTGTAAACAACTATGCATGTGTGCGTGCATTCTCAGTCATGTCTGATTCTGTGTGAACCTATTGATTATAGCCCGCCAGGCTCCTCTGCCCATGGGATTTCTCAGGCAAGAATACTGGAGTGCTTGCCATTTCCTTCTCCAGGGGATCTTCCTGACCCAGAGATCGAACCTGCATCTCCTACACTGGCAGGAGGATTCTTTACAGCTGAGCCATCAGGGAAGCCTAAGACTATAAGCCTGGATTTCTTTACCATGTGAGATTCTCAACACAGCTGCTCACTTCCTCATGTTCACAGGAGAGTCTCTCATCTCAGGGGGCATCCAGTACCTCTTTTAAGGATTTTTTCATAATTAGTAAAGAATAATCTCCCTTTTAGTTAACACAGAATCAAGTGATTTGGGACCTTAATTACATCTCCAGAATATGTCTTGGCTATTGGCTAGTAAGCCACAGATTCCACCCACACTCAGGGGGAGGGGATTTCAAAAGGACATGAACACAGGAAACAGGAATCATGGGGACTGCTCTAGGATCCGTCTGCCACAGACAGAAATATATTTTTAGATATTTTTAAAATTAATTGTTTGGCTACATTGGGTCTCAGTTGTGGCTTATGGAATCTCCCTTGAATCATTTAAGATCTTTCATTGCAGCCTGCAGCCTCTCTGATCATGGTGTTAGGGCTTCAGTGCTCACAGGCTTCAGTAGTTGTGGCATATGGGCTTTGTTGCTCTGATACATGGGGGATCTTGGTTTCCTGACGAGAGATCGAACCTGAATTCCCTGTGTTGCAAGGCAGATTCTTAACCACTGGACCACCCGGGAAATCCCCAAACAGAAATAGTTAAACCTACTCAAGTGAATCAGCTGGAATCAAGATTGCCGGGAGAAATATCAATAACTTCAGATATGCAGATGACACCACCCTTATGGTAGAAAGTGAAGAACTAAAGAGCCTCTTGATGAAAATGAAAGAGGAGAGTGAAAAAGTTGGCTTAAAACTCAACGTTCAGAAAACTAAGATCATGGCATCCAGTCCCATCACTTCATGGTAAATAGATGGGGAAACAATGGAAACAGTGACAGACTTTATTTTGGGGGGCTCCAAAATCACTGCAGATCATGACTGCAGCCATGAAATTAAAAGATGCTTGCTACTTGGAAGAAAAGCTATGATCAACCTAGACAGCATATTAAAAAGCAGAGACATTACTGACAAAGGTGCGTCTAGCCAAAGGTATGGTTTTTCCAGTAGTCATGTATGGATGTGAGAGTTGGACTATAAAGAAAGCTGAGTGCCAAAGAATTGATGCTTTTGAACTGTGGTGTTGAAGAAGACTCTTGAGAGTCCCTTGGACTGCAAGGAAATCCAACCAGTCCATTCTAAAGGAGATCAGTCCTGAATATTCATTGGAAGGACTGATGCTGAGGCTGAAACTCCAATACTTTGGCCACCTGATGCAAAGAACTGACTCATTGGAAAAGACTAGGATGTTGGGAAAGATTGAAGGCAGGAGGAGAAGGGGACAACAGAGGATGAGATGATTGGATGGCATCACCCGACTCAATGGACATGAGTTTGAGTAAATTCTGGGAGTTGGCAATGGACAGAGAGGCCTAGCGTGCTGCAGTCCATGGGGTCGAAAAGAGTTGGACATGACTGAGAAACTGAACTGAACTGAACTGAGAGGGGTGGGATGAGGGTGCAGTGAGAGGTGGGAGAGAGGTCCAAGAGGGAGGGGAGATATGCGAACATATAGCTGAGTCACTTCATTGTACAGCAGAAACCAGCACAACATTGCAAAGCAACCGCTGCTGCTGCTGCTAAGTCGCTTCAGTCGTGTCCGACTCTCTGCGACCCCAGAGATGGCAGCCCACCAGACTCCCCCGTCCCTGGGATTCTCCAGGCAAGAACACTGGAGTGGGTTGCCATTTCCTTCTCCAATGCATGAAAGTGAAAAGTGAAAGTGAAGCTGCTCAGTTGTGTCCGACTCTTAGCGACCCCATGGACTGCAGCCTACCAGGCTCCTCCGTCCATGGGATTTTCCAGGCAAGAGTACTGGAGTGGGTTGCCATCACCTTCTCCATGCAAAGCAACTATAGTCCAAAAAAAAAAATTAAAAAAACAAGGGAGACGATAGAGAAAATACGAAACAAAACTTGCTGCTGGTTCTATGTCAAATATACGCTAAATGCCTTGTTTTCATTTAATCCTCACTACAAATATGTTTGTTTAGTCTCTGAGTTGTGTCTGACTCTTTTGCAACCCCATGGACTGTAGCCCGCCAGGCTCCTCTGATTTCCCAGGCATGAATCTGGTGTGGGTTGCCATTCCGTTTTCCAGGGAAGCCCCAGTATAATTGTATATAATGGCTACTGCCCTACATTTCCTTCTTCCCTTCCCATCCAAGATTCTAAAAGGGTTATTTACATTCACTTATCCATTTAATTTCTTTAAATTCACTCTTGTTTTTAATCAAATTATATGTAATGTTAAAAGTCAACTTATTATTAAAATAGAAAGTCCCAGCCTCTCTCCTACCCTCTCCCTGAGTTTCCTCCCCCAGGGTCAACTACTTTCAACATTTCTGGTTGTATCTCCTGGTATTACCTCACATTTGCTGCAGAAGGTACTGAGTCTGACACAAAGTGGACCCTTTGCAAGTGGGGTTCTTTCTTCTTCCTACTCTGCTGTACAAACCCTGGGGCATGGTCAGTTGGGAGTGATGAGTCTGTTAGTATATATGAAGCACTTAATGAACAACTCAGCTAACAGTTACTAGTTTAGGAGACAGTATTGCACAATGATTAAGAGCACAGGCAGATGTAGGCTCAAATCCTGCCCCATTCTCTTTCAACCTCTGTAAGCCTTTACTTCCTCACCTGTAAAATGGGAGGACAATACTCATGACGCAAGATTGATCAGAGATAAGGCTGTGGGCATGGGCAACCAAGTATCCTAGCACTTAGCTTCTGCTCCATTCCATCAGACAGAGAAACCAGGTCTGGAAGAGGTCTTGAAAAATGGGTGAATTTGAACGGAAGGAAAAAGAAAGGCTATTCCAGAAAAGAGAAGAATTGAAGAGCAGATGTAAAGGCAGAAATGAAGAGAGTGTGTTGGAGGAACAGTGAAAGTCGACCGATGTAACTGAATGTTGGATTTAGGAGTAGGAGGTCACGTCAGACAGGCAGCTGAGGAAAGCTCTGCCAGGGTAGACCACATTATTCCTTAGGGTGGATGGGCAGGAATGAGGCAGAGGGCAAAGAGCACTTGCTGAACAGCAGCCAAATGGACTGAATTCAGACAACGGGCAGACTCAGGTGTGGTATAACCAAGCTTTGCCTGGCTCTCCAGAGACCTGGTTGAGAGAGTTCTCAAAGAAGCAGTTCAGTTTGTGCCTCATAAGATAGCGTTATCCTAGATGGTCTCTTAGAACCCTTTCACTCCTAATGTTCTATAATTCTCTTACAGAATTTATGTAGTGACAGTGGAAATACAGAAAAAGAAGGAATCCAAGTGTTTGGCAAAGAGGGTCAATGTGACTTGTCACCATCTGGACACTGAGAATAAAAAAGTGCACTTAGAGTGACTAAAGTTTATGTACGGGTGTCTGAGACTGGAGTGCCCCTCAGTGGGGAAGCGGGTAGTGGAAGTGATGATAAAACATGCGAGGGAAAATTCTAGTAGATGCACGAAGAATAGATCAGGCATGGTCCTGTCTCCAGGACTTTGAACTTACTATTACCTCTGCTTGAAACTCTCATCCTTCAAACTCTCATCCTTCAAATGTCTGCACTGTGTCCTTTATGTCTCCCTTCAGGTCACCTTCACAGTGAGTTCTTTCCTGACTAGCTTACTAAAACTACAAACCTTCTCCAGTCTAACACTCCCTCTTCCCCTACTCCTGCTTTGCTTTTCTCTGTAGCACTGAGCATCACCTGGCCACTTCATTTTATTCATTGATTGATAGACATCCTCATATGGGAACTATGTAGAAACAGTATTCGAAGGTATCATTGGGTTGGAGAGTTTGGGGAATACAACGATGAATAAAGATATAGAAAACAAATCAAATGATAAAAAAGGAGGAATTATTAACCCCAGAAGAAACAAAAATTGTATAAGAAAGGAAGTATAATCATGGTTCACACTTGGCGCAATGGTGAAAAATACTATATAAAATATTAAGTTTATTGGAGACTCAACCTAAAATAATAATACCACCACATGGGGCAATCAAAGAGGAGAAGAACTGTGAAAGGAGTCGTTTCATTCATTCCTGGAGATGCTGTCCTGGGTGTCTTCCTGCTCCTCTGGGGTAGACTGCTCTTTGGACTTCCACAGATGTCATCCTTGTTCTTCAGTTGCTCAGTCATGTCCAACTCTTTGTGATCCCATGGACTGCAGCACACCAGGCCTCTGTGTCCTTCACTATCCCCCAGAGTTTGCTCAAACTCATGTCCATTGAGTCGGTGATGCCATCCAACCATCTCATCCATTTTTACCCCTTTCTCTTTCTGCCCTCAATCTTTCCCACATCAGGGTCTTTTCCAATGATCTGGCGCTTCACATCAGGTGCCAAAGTATTGGAGTTTCAATTTCAGCACCAGTCCTTCCAATGAAAAGGCTCTTCAGTTCCTCTTTACTTTCTGCCATTAAGGTGGTATCATCTGCATATCTGAGGATGTTGATCTTTCTCCCACCAATCTTGATTCCAGCTTGTGATTTACCCAGCGTGGCATTTCACATGATGCACTCTGCATGTGAGTTAAATAAGTAGGATGACAATATACAGCCTTGATGCATTCCTTTCCCAATTTTGAACCAGTTAGTTGTTCCATGTCTGGTTCTAACTGTTGCTACTTGACCTGCATACAAGTTTCTGAGGAGGCAGGTAAGGTGGCCTGTTATCCTGGGGCCCACTAGAGCTTTTCTTCTGTTGGATTTCCTTTTTACCAGATTTCAAGTTCCCCTTCACCTTTTAGAGTTATCCTCTTATTATATCCTTTAGTGGTTTCTTGAGAAGGAGGGCATAGGAAAAACAAAATGGAGACCTTGTAGATCTAAAAGTGTCTTTATTCCCTCCTCACACTTTAAAAACTGGTTATAGAATTCTCGATTCAATAGTACTTTTCCTCAGAATTTTGGAGGCAACTCTCCCATCTTGTTGGTTTCCAGTGTCATTCTAATTCCAAGTCCTTTTTTTTTTTAATCCCAAAAGCACTTGGATCTTTTATTTGCTTTCAGTATCCCAAAATCTCATAATGGTTTATCCTATGTGGATCTCTTTTCATTCATCTCTCAGTGGGAGGGCTACTGAAATCCAGAAAGTTATTGTCTAGGAAACTTTCCTGCATGAGTTAAGTTTCTCCTTTCAATGTTATCTATATTTCCCTTGTGGAATTTGTATTAGGCATAGAACTCCAGGATTGGAAAAATTGGAAAAATTTTCCCATTTTTCCTTCCAAACTCCACCTACAAGTTTGTTTTGCTTTCTCGTTCTACTTCTTAGGAGATTTTTTGGCTTTATCTTCCAAATTTTCTATTAACACTTTAAATTTCAGCTTTTTAAAAAAGATTTCTTTGGTTAGTGTGCGATTTTTATTTTAATTTTTTTAATGTATTTCTTTTTAACTGGAGGAGAATTGCTTTACAATGTTGTGTTGGTGTCTGCCATACATAAAAAAAAATATGGGATGCTTCTTGAATTTGCGTGTCATCCTTGCATATGGGCCATGCTAATCTTCTCTGTACCGTTCCAATTTTGGTATATGCTGCCGAAGCAAGCACAGCTCTCCTGCTTTTAATTTCCTGAAGTTCTTTCTTGCTCTGTAACCCACCCCTACCCCCACTTTATAAACCATCCTGTTCTTGTTTCATGAATTAAACATCTCTGAGGAATTAGATGGTGGCATTTTGCCTGTTTATTTGGCTAGCTGAATTATTTCTGATTCCTCCAATCTGGTTGCTCTTGCCCTCTTGCTCTTTCATTCTCCTCCCTTTTTCTTTGTTCTTTTTGTGCATTTGCTTATTTTTTTTATCTCTGCCTTTCCTACAAGAGGCTTTCACTCAATGTCTGGGAATCTTGGCTGCTTATTCTTGTTTAGAGCGAGGCACTAAGAAGCTGATTAAAGACCTGAAACAAGGGACAGATTTGCTGACTCATGCATTTCAGTCTGGGTTGATCAGGTATGTGTAGGTGTAGAATTTTTCTCAAGGTTCTTTTTCTCCAGAGAAGAGTCACTTGGACTTCTGCTTAGAAGGAAGTGTTCTAGGGGCTGGTCTTCCTATATTTATTTACATATTTTTACTCATTCCCCTGGATTTCAGCATGGCAACTCATCTCTTCCTTTGCTGCTGCTTGGTGCCCCTGAATTTGGAGGCTTTCTTGCTCCACTCTTCCACAGAGTAAATCTGCCATCTCTTACCATGGTTCAGATGGTAAAGAATCTGCCTGCAGTGCAGGAGACTTGGGTTTAATCCCTGGGTCAGGATGATCCCCTGGAGAGGGAAATGACAATCCACTCCAGTATTCTTGCTTAGAGAATTCCATGGACAGAGGAGCATGGAAGGTTACAGTCCATCAGGTCGCCAAGGGTCAGTTTCATGGTTCTCTCAACACAGTCTAAGTTCTATGAGGAAGAGGGGAGAATAGACTAGGGGCACTTGAGGGGGATATTCTTGGCTGTTAAGCCAGCCCTATTTCCTCCCTTCTTTCTGATTTTGTTCACACTTCTCTAATGGTCTTGGCAAGGGATTGGCTCAGGCGTGAGCCTATGGCACAATTCTGGCCAATGGGAACTGATGGGACACTGACTGGGAGCGTCTCAAAGAGTTTCTTTTACTCTTAAAAGGGTTACAGGGACTTCCCTGGCATCTGGTGGTTAAGAATCCACCTGCCACTGCAGAGGACATGGGTTCAAGCTCTGGTCCAGGAAGATTCCTTGCCATGGGGCAACTAAGCCCGTGTACCCCAACGACTGAAGCCCACATACCTAGAGCCTGTGCTCTGTAACAAGAGAGGTCACTGCACTGAGAAGCTCACACATCACAAGGAAGAGTAGTCCTTGCTTACTATAACTAGAGAAAGCCCATGCACAGCCAAACCTATATAAAAATAAATAAAATTTAAAACTTAAAAAAAAAGAGGGTTCCAAGACAACCATTTTCTTCTCTGCATCTGAAGACTGTCACATGGGCATGTGATGCTTAGAATTGTTTCCCTCTCTTTTCAACCATGAGAAGAAGGCCAAAGAAACCTCAGACATGATCTGATGCCCCAAGGTCTTTGCACCACTGGATTAACCATCCCTGAAGCTAGCCTAACCTAAAGACTCCTCGAAAGGTGGAGTAAAAAAGCCCACAATATTTTAAGTCCCCAAATGGGGTCTGAGCCCATCAGAATCAGCATTACCTGAGATCTTACTAGAAATGCAGAATCTTAGGCCTTACCCTTGACTTATTAAATCAGAAGTGAAAGTGAAGTTGCTCAGTCATGTCCAACTCTTTGCAGCCCCATGGACTGTAGCTTGCCAGGCTCCTCTGTCCATGGGATTTTCCAGGCAAAAATACTGGAGTGGGTTGCCATTTCCTTCTCCAGGGGATCTTCCCAACCCAGGGATCAAACCTGGGTCTCCCACACTGCAGGCAGACTTTTTTTTACCATCTGAGCCGCTAGGGAAGCCCTTTACTGAATCAGAATCTACAGTTTAAAAGAATCCTCAAGGGACTGATATGCTCATTAAAGTTTGTGAAGCACTACTTTAAGCTGTATTTAACTATTTCTCTTCTTAATTGCAGACTTCCCAGGTGACAGTAGTGGTAAAGACCCTGCTGCCAATGCAGGAGATGTAAGAGATGCAGGTTCAATTCCTGGGTCTGGAAGATCCCCTGGAGAGGGGAATGGCTACCCACTCTGGTATTCTTGCCTGGGGAATTCCATGGACAGAGGGGCCTGGCAGGTTGCAAAGAGTTGGACATGACTGAGTGACTAAACAGCAACCCACTCCAGTATTCTGCCTAGAGAATCCTGTGGACAGAGGAGCCTGGTGGGCTGCTGCCCATAGGGTCGCATAGAGTCGGACACAACTGAAGTGGCTTAGCATGCATGCGTGCATTGGAGAAGGAAATGGCAACCCACTCCAGTGTTCTTGCCTGGAGAATCCCAGGGACAGCGGAGCCTGATGGGCTGCCATCTATGGGGTCGCACAGAGTCGGACACGACTGAAGCGACTTAGCAGTAGCAGCAGCAGCAGCAGCAGAGCGACTAAACACAGCATAGAGCAACCATAAAATGGGAAATCATCCTGGAGTATCCAGTTGGGCCTAATGTATCAAATGAACTCTTAAAAGTACAAAAAGAGGAAGGTAGGTGAGATGAGGCAGAAGAGGAGGTCTGAGAGATTCTAAGGGTGAGATGAGCTGGATCTGATGTTGCTGGCTTGAAGATGATGGAGGAAGGGGTCAGTAGCCAAGATATGCAGGGAGCCTCTAGGTGAGAAAGATCCCCCACTGACAGTTAAAGAGAAAACAGGAGGGACTTCAGTTCTACAATCGCATAGAACTTGAATTCTGCCAACAATCTGGGGTATGGATTCATTCTCAATGCTTCCACAAGGGAACCTGGTCCTGTCAACCCTTTGCCTTGCGTGACTTTAGGCAGAGAACCAGCTGAGCCACACTGTGCTCAGAATTTTTACTTCCAGAACCTACAAGATAATACATTTTTTGTGCTGTTAAGCTGCTAAGTTTGTGGCAATTTGTTATAACAGCACAGTCAGGGTAGATAGTTCTGTGCAGCTTACATTTACTTCTAATTGGCAGCATCTCACTTCAAAGATACAACACATCTTTCTGTCCTAAGGCCAGCCTCAGGACCTCCTCTGATATCACGGAGTCTGCTTGTCACAAAGGAGATCAGAAATGTGAGGAAGTTAATAGCCCTAGAGAAAACTCTCAACCAGCAGGTGGAGCGGGGCTGTAGATTATTGGTTTAGCCTTGATCTTCTTAGTTCTGGGTGGTATTTGTATACTTCTCGGTAGTCCTGGTAGAACCAAGATCCCGTTATCTACAGCAGTGATGCAGAAACCCAGCCTCTGTATACCGGCATCAAATTGAATCTCAGAGACAGAGTTTTGGGTAAAGTAGAAAAGAATCGCTTTATGGCTTTGTCAGGCAAAAGTGGCCTCAGTGGGGTCATGCCCTCAAAGCTGTGCGTCCCAACCTGGACAGGGTAGAGAGAAGTTTTATCATAATGGTTCAAGAAGGAGGGCGTGATCAGCTTGTGGACATTCTTCTGATTGGTTGGTTAGTGGTGCGGTAACTGGGACTTAGCATAGTCAACCTGGTTCCAACTGGTCTAGGGTCTGCGTGCTTCCGGGCTGCATACAGTCAACTTCTTTCACCTGGTGGGGGATTCAGTATCTGCAAAACAGCTCAAAGATATTATTATGTATGTCCCTTGAGGGGGCATCAGGATCCTGTCCCATGGCTGCATTATTGTGGGGTTTTTTTGCATTAAATGTGCAGTTCAATTTTTTTTAAGTTGGAGTATAATTGCACTATTGTTTCTCGATTCTTCCTCCCTTTTCTCTGCATCCGCTCCCTTCCCTGATTAGTAACCATTTGAACCTGTCCTCTGGAACTCAGGGATGGTCGTGGAGGCTGAATGAAGCCTATTTCCTCCAAACAAGAAACAGGGAACACAGAGAGGCTTTTGTCCCCAGGAGCCCCACAGGGTCCTGCTTGGTGTCAGCAGCAACTTCCATAATACATCATCAGACTGCCTTTCTTTCTTTCCTGTCTCTTTCTCCTCAGTTCCTCACACTTGCTTCCGAGAATCTCCTCCCAAAGACCTCCCTGCTCCCAAGTCCCTTTCTCAGTCTCTGCTTGAGATTGACTGGTGTAAAAGTTGATGAAAGGAAACCTAAGTAAAGTGGAGTCAGAAGACACAAAGGTGGGGCTCTCCTGCATGTACCATTCTACATCAGGACAGACCCCAACAGGAAGAGAAGGTACCTTGCTTCTCCAACACAAAGTGACGCTACTTGATTGTATTGCCAGCAGGAGTGAAACCGTGCAACTGCAACAATGGGACACCCGGCCCCCACAGGCCAGGACTTAAACCCAGCTAGAACCCACTGATTTTATTTATTTAATTTTTAAAAAAATTTTGGCTGTGCTGGGTCTTTGTTGCTGCATGGGCTTTTCTCTAGTTGTGGCAAGTGGGGGCTACTCTTTGTTGTGGTCCAGGGGTTTCTCATTGTGGTGGCTGCTCTTGTTGTGAGCACAGGCGCTGGGCATGCAGGCTTCACTCTCTGCAGTATGCAGGCTCAGTAGCTGTGGCTCTTGGGCTCAGTAGTTGTGGCGCATGGACTTCGTTGTTCCTCAGCATGTAGGATCTTCCTGAACCAGGGATCGAACCCATGTCTCCTGCATTGGCAGGTGGATTCTTTACCACTGAGCCACCAGGGAAGCCCCCCACCATCTTTTAATTGAGATCACAAACTTGGTCTCAGGACTTAATAAAGCTCAAGTTCTTGATGTCTCATTACAGAAAGAATTCATCAAGAGACAAAAGTGATAGGTAAATAGAGGATCTATTTAGAGAGAAACACACTCTATAGAGTATAGGCCATTTTAGAAGGTGAGAGGCCCCAAAATATGGGGTGGTTTGTTTTTATGGGCTGGGTAATTTCATAGCTAATGAGTGGGAGGATTATTCCAACTATTTCTGGGAAGGGATAGGGATTTCTAGTAGTAGGGCCATTGCCCACTTTGGGGGCTTTTATAGTTAGCTCTGAACGGTCACATTGCTGGTGGGTGTATCATTTATCATACTAATGCATTATATTTTCATGCTAATGTATTATAATGAAGCTCAAGGTCCATTTGGAAGTCAAATCTTCTGCCATCTTAGACCTACTTGGTTCAAACCAGGTTATATAATGTCTGAAAGCTATTTCCTAATGGCAGAAAGCAAAGAGGAACTAAAGAGCCTGTTGATGAAGGTGAAAGAGTGAAAAAGCTGGCTTAAAACTCAACATTCAAAACACTAAGATCATGGCATCCAGTCCTATCACTTCATGCAAATAGATGGGAAACAATGGAAACAGTGGGGGTCTCCAAAATCACTGCAGATCGTGACTGCAGCCATGAAATTAAAAGATGCTTGCTCCTTGGAAGAAAAGCTATGACCAACCTAGACAGCATATTAAAAAGCAGAGACATTACTTTGCCAACAAAGGTCCAACTAGTCAAAGGTATGGTTTTTCCAGTAGTCACGTATGGATGTGAGAGTTGGACTATAAAGAAAGCTGAGCGCCAAAGAATTGATGCTTTTGAACTGTGGTGTTGAAGAAGACTCTTGAGAACCCCTTGGACTACAAGGAGATCCAACCAGTCCATTCTAAAGGAAATCAGTCCTGAAAATTCATTGGAAGGACTGATGCTGAGGCTGAAACTCCAATACTTTGACCACCTGATGAGAAGAACTGACTCATTGGAAAAGACCCTGATGTTGGGAAAGATTGAGGGCAGGAGGAGAAGGGGATGACAGAGGATGAGATGGTTGGATGGCATCATCAACTCGATGGACATGAGTTTGAGCAAGCTCTGGGAGTTGGTGATGGACAGGGAAGCCTGGCATGTTGCAGTCCATGGGGTCGCAAAGAGTTGGACACAACTGAGCGACTGAACTGATTGACAGCTATGGCATTCTTTTAAAGGTTTGCCCTGTCCCCTTCCCTCCTATTTCAGCAGCCATACAGACTTTCTCTTTGCCTGGCAACAACTCAGCCAATAAGAGACTGGCACAACTCAGACACTGAAAAGCCACTATAGTTCAAACTCCCAGTTTCCTCCAGCGGATTTTTTGTTTATAGTGGAAGTGAAAGTTGCTTAGTCATGTCAGAGTCTTTGCGACCCCATGGCCTATACAGTCCATGGATCCTCCAGGCCAGAATACTGGAGTGAGTAGCCTTTCCCTTGTCCAGGGGATCTTCCCAACCCAGGGATCAAACCCAGGTCTCCCGCATTGCAGGCAGATTCTTTACCAGCTGAGCCACAAGGTTTTGTTTATAGTGGCCCCTCCCAACTCTCCCTTCCCTATAAAGTTTCCTCTCCTTTGTTTTAAATGAGTGGTTCTCCAAATACTTGCTTGTCCCAAATTGCAATTCATTGCTTCTCCTGAAGAAACCTGTTCTTCAGATGAGACAACTGGCTGTTTCACTGTTTTAGGTTAATATGGGCAACCAATAAAGTCTGCTCCTTGAGCTCATCTTGCTTAGAATCAAAAGATAACTTATTAGACTATTTCAGTGTCTCACACTGAAACCAGGCCTCAAGGAAAACAAATCAGGAATGCCATACCACTAAGTTCTTCTCTGTCCCTGTTCCTTCTCTTTTAACAGCATTACCTTTTGAGAGAAAGACTGAATCTATCCTCAGCACCAGAGAGAAAAATTCCAAAGAAGGATTGTAATCGAGGACCCTTGGGTCAGTGTTCTTGATTGGCAAAATGGGAAACAAGGCGTATGTCCGTTCATCTTGGGTGAGAGTTCCAGTCTTGGATCAAACCATTATGGATGGGTGGTAGTGTCAAGGACTCCAGGCATGGCCAGTGGGGACCACTACTGCACTGCAGGACAGTCCCAGAAACAGTGAACTGATAGAGAGCTGGGGAACCTTCCCACTAGTTATCTAAAACCACTACTCATTCCCAATTGTCTTCCTCTTTAATGATTCTTTCTCAGTTTACTTCACGGGTTCTTCCTGTGCCCATCCCATATATGCTGGTATTCCTAACCGTCTCAGACTTTTTCTTTTCCTCTTATTTTTACTCATTTCCAAAGTCATCTAATTCCATTAGTCATCTAATTCCATCTAATGTCCAGAAGACATTATGGTCTTCTCCCCAACATTTAACTAACTTCAAAAATTTAATCAAATCCAGTCATGGTCATTCCATTCCCCCATGGCAAAAATCTGTTTGGGTTGAACAGGCCTAAATCATATTAGATCAATGTAATTCAAGGAAATGCTTGCTTAGGACTTCTGGAGGGCAGCTTTGCTCACCACTATACCACCAATACTGCTTTGGACTGTTGGGAAAGAGAAATCAGTTTTACTGTTGTTTGTTGGATGGCAAAAGGAAGTATACAGCCTCAGCTGTCTGTGGCCATCATTTTGTGTTTTGAGTGGAGCCAGTTTTGGTATGAAGTCAATGATGGGGATGGCAGAGCAGTGAGGTAAAAGCCTCTCAGGTCCCTGATGACATTGTTGAACCAGAGCATCTGCCCACGCTGCTCTCCTATTGGATTTCCTGCATTGTGAGATGGTATATTTCTATATTGGGTAAGCCAGTTTGATTCATATGTTTGCTATTGAGCTGCAATTAAAATTCTACTTGATTCACACTGTTTTTTCTCTTTTTTAAAATTTATTTTTTATTGACAGAGTTGAATGATAACGTTGTGTTAATTACGGCTGTACAGCAAAACGACTCATAGGCACATATTCTGTACAGCAAGGTATACATAGATATACATTCTTTTTCGTATCCTTTTCCATTATGGTTTACCACTGGATATTGAATATAGTTCCCCATGCTACACAATAGGACCCTGTTGTTTATCCATCCTCTATATACCAGTTTGCATCCACTAATCTCAAAGTCCCAATCCAACCCTCTCCTACCTTTCTCTCCCTTGGCAACCACCAGTTTATGTCCCTCATTCTGTTTCTGCTTCATAGGTAGGTTCCTTTGTGTCGTATTTTAGATTCTGCATGTAAGTAATACCATATGATATTTTTCTTTCTCTTTCTGACTTACTTCACTTAGTATGATAATCTCTAGTTGTATATATGTTGCTGCAAATGGCATTATTTCATCCTTTTTTATGGCTGGGTAGTAGTCCAATGTCTACAGACACCACATCTTCTTTATCCATTCATCTGTTGAAGGGCATTTAGGTTGCTTCTTATAGGTTTCGACTATTAGAAATAGTGTTGCTATGAACACTGGGGTGCATGTATCTTTTTGAGTCAGGAGTTTTCTTCAGATATATGCCCAGGAGTGGGATTGCAGGATCATATGGTAACTAGTTTTTTTAAAGAACCTCCACACTTTTCCATAGTGGCTGCACCATCTTACATTCCCACCAGCAGTGTAAGAGGGTTCCCTTTGCTCCACACCTTCTCCAGCATCTGAATAGCATTCCTTCTTGCTAAGGAATCACATGGGGTTTTGATCTGGATTATGTAAACTGTCAACAATACATCACTTAATGTATAGGCCTAACTCTGCCTTGATTTCTAATGGGTGAAACAGTTCTCAGATTTCTGAGAGGCTCTTCCCAGCTTCTAGTCCTCAAATTCTGCTCGAATAAAAATTTCCATTTCTGTCTTAGATCACCTGGTTAACTTTTCAGCAACACTACCACGAATTCCCTCGAATGCAGTTTCCTGGGCTCCAAAGCTACCCACATTTCCCAGCCTTGCTCCTCCCCTTCCTGGGTTTCCTACAATTCACTTACTCGTGAAATAAGAATCCAGTGCCTACTACTATGCCAAGCTCTGTTTTAGACACTGTAGATATAGTTGCTCATGAAACAAACTTGCTGTCTTCATGGACCAGAGAAGGAGGCAGACATAAACGAAACTTTTTCTGAATAAGTGAAATAATGAATAATGCACAGTCCGGACTTAACATTGAGTGAAAAACTTATCATGTCTATAGAATATTACACCAAACTATTCACTCCACAAGCAATCCTGGGAACTGAGTGGCAGACCCTGTTCTTCAAGCCCCTGGATTCTTAAAAGGTGAATGTGACCCAGGGCCTGCCCTCTGGAGCTCGGAGTCCAGAAGGAACTTCCAGCAAGTGTTGAGTGCTAATTTTGTTCGGCCCTGAAAAAGTGCTTTATGGTAGCCATCTAAAGAGATGGGAATACCAGACCACTGACCGCCTCTTGAGAAATCTGTATGCAGGTCAGGAAGCAACAGTTAGAACTGGACATGGAACAACAGACTGGTTCCAAATAGGAAAGGGAATACGTCAAGGCTGTATATTGTCACCCTGCTAATTTAACTTATATGCAGAGTACATCATGAGAAATGCTGGGCTGCAGAAAGCACAAGCTGGAATCAGGATTGCCAGGAGAAATATCAATAACTTCAGATATGCAGATGACACCACCCTTATGGCAGAAAGTGAAGAACTAAAGAGCCTCTTGGTGAAAGTGAGAGAGGAGACTGAAAAAGTTGGCTTAAAGCTCAACATTCAGAAAACTAAGATCATGGCATCTGGTCCCATCACTTCATGGCAAATAGATGGGGAAACAGTGGAAATAGTGGCTGATTTTATTTTTCTGGGCTCCAAAATCACCGCAGATGGTGATTGCAGCCATGAAATTAAAAGATGCTTACTCCTTGGAAGGGAAGTTATGACCAACCTAGACAGCATATTAAAAAGCAGAGACATTACTTTGCCAACAAAGGTCTGTCTAGTCAAGGCTGTGGTTTTTCCAGTAGTCATGTATGGATGTGAGAGTTGGACTATAAAGAAAGCTGAGCGCCGAAGAATTGATGCTTTTGAACTGTGGTGTTGGAGAAGACTCTTGAGAGTCCCTTGGACTGCAAGGAGATCCAACCAGTCCATCCTAAAGGAGATCAGTCCTGGGTGTTCATTGGAAGGACTGATGTTGAAACTGAAACTCCAATACTTTGGCCACCTGATGCGAAGAGCTGACTCATTGGAAAAGACCCTGATGCTGGGAAAGATTGAGGGCAGGAGGAGAAGGGGACGACAGAGGATGAGATGGTTGGATGGCATCACCGACTCAATGGACATGGGTTTGGGTGGACTCTGGGAGTTGGTCATGCACAGGGAGGCCTGGCGTGCTGTGGTTCATGGGGTCACAAAGAGTCGGACACGACTGAGAGACTGAACTGAACTGAACTGAACTGTAGGAAGTTGTCCAAGAACAGAGTGTTTGGGACAGCTGGGTCGGGAGCAGGCAGGGTGGACAAGATTTCTGGCAAGGAGACAGTCCTGATCCTTGGACTAAGGCCTGGTCCGTGTGACCTTGCGCAAGTTACGGTCTCCCTCGTTCTCCCAGGCTCTCGCCAGGGTCTGTAGTATTTTCCCTGGGGTTTTCTCGAAGCCCCTTTAACCCGGGATTCATATTCCTCTGGGGTGTTTGAGAAGGGGTCCGAGGAAGCGGGACCTAGGGCAAAGAAGGAAGATCTCTGAGACAGGTAGAGAAGGTGAAGTCAGTAAAGAGGGTACAGCGGGGAAGGAGGACCGAACTATCACAGGCACTGCTTTCTTCCCCACCTTGCCCTCTGCTCCCACGCCCTCCAGCGCCATCGCCCAGACCTTCTCTTGGGCTGCGGAAGGAGAGCGGTCCTTTTCCCCCAGCGGGCTCCTCCACCGCTGCCCCAGGCTGAAAGGCGACAAATCCTCCGCGAGCCGTCCGCCTTGACTCAGACCCCGGCTCCTTGACCCGGGATCTCTCAGCTCGGCCACCCTCGGTCTGGGTCCGCGTCCACTCCCCCCGCGGCTCGCGACCACTTGGTCTGCGCCGCCTGCATTCTCTGTGTGCTGGGCCCGCCCGCACTGCGGGGGAGAGGCGGGGGAGCCGCCCACGCCGCTCTCGGCGTCGCCGTCTCCCTGGGACGCGCGCCGGCTGCGCGACGCGCGGGAGCCGGGCGGGCAGCCATGGCGCGGCGCACGCGGAGGTAGCCCGGCGGGACGCGGGGAGCGCGGGCGCCGCCATGGCCCGGCGGCGGCGCCGCGCCTGCATCGCGCTGTTCTTGGTGCTGCTCTTCGCCTTCGGCACCCTCATGGGCCTGCGCACGCTCAAGGCTCCGGACGGTCTCCCGGCGCTGGGCCCCGGCCTGGAGCTGGCCCCCTTTGAGCGACACCCGGAGGGAGCCCCCGCGCCGGCTGCCCGGGCCCCGGCCGCCCCCGCCGCGCCGCCGCCGCCGCCGCCCCGCACCGCGGGCCCGGGCAGCTCCCCAGGGCCGGCCCCAGCGGAGGCCGAACCCGCCCCGGGGCAGAGTCTGCGCGTCTACTCGGACTTGCACGCCTTCTACTACTCGTGGTACGGGAGCCCCGGGCGCGAAGGCCACTACATTCACTGGGACCACGTTATGGTGCCGCACTGGGACCCCAAGATCTCAGCCAGCTACCCCCGCGGCCGCCACAGCCCTCCTGATGACTTGGGCTCCAGCTTCTACCCGGAGCTGGGGCCCTACAGCTCCCGGGACCCCGACGTGCTACGGGAACACATGATCCAGCTGAAGGAAGCCGCCATCGGTGAGCTCTCCCCTCCCCCATCGCTCGGGCCCCCAGGCTCGCCCTTCTTCGTTCCCACACCCCAACTCCCACTGCTCCTATCACCGGGCCTTTGGCCCCTCTCACTCAGCCTGGCTTCTTACCCCTTCTCTTCCAGAACTCTAATTCCGTGCTCACCAAGAGGCACCGCCCCCATCTCTTGTATTCCGACCCCTCCACCTCTGCCGTCTGACAACCCCCTCCCCCACCCTCAATTCCAGGGCCCTTTCCGATGGCGGAGCTGCTGGGAGGGTCAGTGGAAGGCGTTTGCACCAGGGCTGTCCCAGGGGCAGTGAGGAGAGGAGGGCAGCCTTCATGTCTGTTGGGCTTCTAGTTTTGGATAAGTGAGCCCTGGGTACTCTGGTCCCCGAAGGAGTCTGGAGTTCAAAGCAGTAGCACCTGGGATGGCCTCTGCTTTCACACCAGGGACAGGGTAGAGCCTCAGCCCTTCCTACTTTTTCTGGTAGCAGAAAGGAAAGTTTGCACATGTTGTATGACAGACCCTGTTCTATTTGCAGTAAGGGGCCTTGGGGGCTTTTTCATCAGATACTCTGCTTGAATAGCAGTCCATCTGTAGGCAGGCTGGGGTGGGGAAGCTGACATTTTGTCAGATTTTGTCACTGAATTCTGCTGGATTTTACAGTACATTTCAATTTCTCTGGAAATGGTTAATGAGTGTGAAGGTGGGGGGGGGGAATTGAATGCCAGAGACAATGGTGGGATGTATTCACAGACAAATAGCACAGAGACTGTCCCTCAGGACAGACAGAGGGTCGACAGTTGAGACAAATGTGATTTCCCACAGAAGGGTAAGGTAAGATGACCTCTGCTCAGGGCTCCTCTCCCTGGGGGACCTCAGAGATGCTCCTCTCCTCCAGAGATAGGGCTGTGGATTCCTATCTTCCAGGTGGATGAGGCATTGTCCACCCATTCCCCTTTAACTAACTACTTGCTAATGCAGGCCAGAGGCCATTCAGGCTCTAGGGCTCCTTCCTGGCTTGGAACATTGGGGTTCCTGCAGCCGTAGAGCTTCAGCACCGCAGGCGTGGACAGCTCCAGGACTCTCGGCTCAGGGATCTGATCTGCAAGAAAAGAACCTGGCAGGAGCGCCAGTCAAGATTTCATTCAGAAACCATTTGGCAGTTGGAGATGCTTTGTGAGGAAGCAAATCTCTGTTGTGGAGTACTGTGTGTCTCTGAAGTATCCTCTGTGTTGTGTCTCAGGCGTCCTGGTCCTGTCCTGGTACCCACCTGGCATGGCTGATGATAACGGGGAACCTTCAGATGACCTGGTGCCTGCCATTCTGGACACCGCCCATCAGTACAACATCCAGGTGAGTCTCCAAGAAGAGGTCAAATGCTCTCTAGCCCATTCTGGAGATGTCTCTTCCTCCACCACAGGGATGGTGCCTCTTGGCATTAGTCCAGGTATGCATATATATAGTAAGTGTGATGCTGGGAGATAGGGATCTGATAAATACTGCCTGTGTCACTCTTTATTTTTTGAGTTCTGGAAAAAATACTTTGGGAAAAATAAACAGAGGATAAATGGGAGACTAAATAAATATTACTTGGAAGAGAAGAAAAAGGTAAGGGAGAAAGGGAAAGATATACTCAACTGAATGCAGAGTTCCAGAGAATAGCAAGAAGAGATAAGACAGCCTTCTTAAGTGAACAATGCAAAGAAATAGAGGAAAATGATAGAATGGGAAAGACTAGAGATCTCTTCAAGAAAATTAGAGATACCAAGGGAATATTTCATGCAAAGATGGGCATAATGAAGGACAGAAATGGTAAGGACCTAACAGAAGCAGAGGAGATTAAAAAAAGGTGGCAAGAATACACAGAAAAACTATGAGAAGGTCTTAATGACTCAGATAATCATGATGATGTGGTCACTCACAGAGAGCCAGACAGCCTGGAGGGTGAAGTCAAGTGGGCCTTAGGAAGCATTACTATGAACAAAGCTAGTGGAGGTGATGGAATTCCAGCTGAACTATTTCAGACCCTGCAAGACAATGGTGTCAAAGTGCTGCACTCAAAATGCCGGCAAATTTGGAAATCTCAGCAGTGGCCACAAGACTGGAAAAAGTCAGTTTTCATTCCAATCCCAAAGAAGGGCAATACCAAAAAAATGTTCAAACTACCATACAGTTATGCTTATTTCACATGCTAGCAAGGTACTTCTCAAAATCCTTCAAGCTAGGCTTCAGCAGTACGTGAACCGAGAACTTCCAGATGTGCAAGCTGGATTTAGAAAAGGCAGAGGAACCAGAGGTCAAATTGCCAACATTCACTGGATCACCGAGAAAAGCAAGGGAATTCCACAAAAACATATACTTCTGTTTCATTGACTATGCTAAAGCCTTTGACTGTGTGGATCACAACAAACTGGAAAATTCTGAAAGAGATGGCAATACCAGACCACCTTACCTATCATGTTGAGAAACCTGTATGCAGATCAAGAAGCAACAGTTAGAAGCATACACGGAACAATGGACTGGTTCAAAATTGGGAAAGGAGTACGTCAAGTCTGTATATTGTCACCCTGCTTATTTAATTTATATGCAGAATACATCATGAGAAACGCTGGGCTGGGTGAATCACAAGCTGGAATCAAGTTTGCTGGGAGAAATATCAACAACCTCAGATATACAGATGATATCACTCTAATGGCAGAAAGTGAAGAGGAACTAAAGAGCCTCTTGATGAGAGTGAAAGAGAAGAGTGAAAAGCTGGCTTAAACCTCAACATCCAAAAAACTAAGATCATGGCATCTGATCCCATCACTTCATGACAAATAGAAGGGGGAAAAGTGAAAACTGGTGGATTTTATTTTCTTGGGCTCCAAAATCACTGCAGATGGTGACTGCAGCCATGAAATTAAAAGATGCTCGCTCCTTGGAAGAAAAGCTATGACAAACTTAGATAGAATATTAAAAAGCAGAGACGTTACTTTGCCAACAAAGTTCTGTATGGTCAAAGCTATGATTTTTCCCATAGTCATGTACAGATGTGAGTGTTGGACCATAAGGAAGGCTAAGTGCCGAAGAATTGATGCTTTCAAACTGGTGCTGGAGAAGACTCTTAAGAGTCCCTTAGACTGCAAGATCAAACCAGATCAAACTTCTTTCTGTAGTTTCAGGCAGCTAGTACCGATCACTGGGAGCTGGCACATTAAGTTGAAATCTATTAGCTTGCAATAGCCCATTGGAATGATTCCTAAGGCTCTGCTGTGGGAGGTGGGGAAACTTCTCACTCCTCTTTTTTTGGGCCCGAAGGGCAGTGATTGCTTTTATTTACATTGTGCCCACCACTGCCAGGTCTCTCCTGAACTCTGCTTCTTCTTCAGGCCATGGCTGGAGCACAGACTTCATAGATTTTGCCCCTGGACCGATGCTCACCTGACCAATATCTCTTGTGTTTGTGGCAGGTGGCCTTCCACATCCAACCCTACAAGGGCCGAGATGACATCACTCTGCATGACAACATCAAGTACATTATCGACATGTAAGTCTCCAAGGCTTGGATTTTGTTGGGGATCAAAATGGGGGCAGGGATAGTTTGGAGGTGTAGGTCAAGAGACAAAAGAGCAGAATGCCTGTGTCCCCAGCATCTAAAAAGAGTGAAACAGTACTGGGCTTGGAGACAGCAAGCTGGATTTGAATTCTGGTTCTATGGTCTCCATTTTGTGATCAGAAGCAAGCCTCTTAACCTTTGAGTCTTGTGAGAGTTGTTTCATCACTAAGTCGTGTCTGACTCTTTTGTAACCCCATGGATCACAGCCTGCCAGGCTCCTGTCCATGGGATTTTCCAGGCAGGAATACTGGAATGGGTTGCCATTTCCTTTTCCAGGGGATCTTCCTGACCTAGGGATCGAAACTGCATCTCTTGCATTGGCAGGCAAGTTCTTTACCGTGGAGCCACGAGGGAAGCTCTTTGTGCGAGTTACATAAGCTAATATATATGAAAAGTGGCTTGTAAATGGCTTGCATCTATCATTCATTCATTCAAAAAACATTTATTGAGTACCTTCCAGTGTCCAGACACTGTCCTAAGTCCCAGTTGTTTAGCAATGTGTAGGGCTAGCAGCGGAGAAGGCAATGGCACCCCACTCCAGTACTCTTGCCTGGAAACTCCTATGGATGGAGGAGCCTGGTGAGCTGCAGTCCATGGGGTCGCTAAGAGTTGGACACAACTGAGCGACTTCACTTTCACTTTTCACTCTCCTGCATTGGAGAAGGAAATGGCAACCCACTCCAGTGTTCTTGCCTGGAGAATCCCAGGGACGGAAGAGCCTGGTGGGCTGCCGTCTACGGGGTCGCACAGAGTCGGACACGACTGAAGTGACTTAGCAGTAGCAGCAGGGCTAGCCGAGTTTACAACCTAGCGTGTGTTTGGAGTACAGTGGAGCAGACAGTAGTTATAGACGACAAAACAAATAGTGACCCGTTCTATGAAAAAGTAATAACAGAATAAAGCAGAATAATGTGTTAAGAATGTGCTCAAGAAATGGCTTTAGAATGAGTGGTCAAGTGAGCTTCTCTAAGACATGTGAGCCGGCACTTAAATGAAGAGTCAGCTGTGCAGAGATCTGGGATAGGCAGAAAACCCCATGAAGAGGGCTGTCAGATGCAAAGGCCCTCTGATGGGACAACTTTGACAGCAGCCAGTATAGCTGGAATGTAGAGATAGATGGGGTCATAGCAGGAATGGAGGTGGGCAGGCCAGATCAAGTGGGTGGGGCCTTGCTGGTCTCAGTAAGGAGCAGTGAGATCTGATTTACACTTTAAAAAGAGACTGGATTAAGCACAGCCAAAAACTAAATAAGTAAGAGGCTGGATTATAGGGAGATGGAAGTAGGAGCCTGGAGGCCAGTTACGTGGCTGTTCAGTATAGTCCAGATGGAAGATGGTGGTGGTTTGGCCTGGGGTAGAGATAAGTGGTTGTAATTTGTTGTGTTAATCACTCAGACTCTTGGCAACCCCCATGGACTGTAGCCCGCCAGGCTCCTCTGTCCATGAATTCTCCAGGCAAGAATACTGGAGTGGGTTGCCATTCCCTTCTCCAGGGGATCTTCCCAACCCAGGGATCAAACCCGGGTTTCCCACATTGCAGGCAGATTCTTTACTGTCTGAGCCACCAGGGAAGTCCTGGGACGGGGAAGCGAGGCTTGAATAGAGGAATGACAAGGCTGGGGGGAGGGAGAGAACTGGATTCTTGCTTAGAGGCATGATGAGTCCAACTGTGGAGTCCAGCTGGATCCAAAATTGTGCTTGGGTATCAAGAAAGGTCTCATCCATGGCCAGTCCTCTGGGTGTGCAGGCTTCTTTCCTCTTAGGCTGCTGGCTCAGCCTTTTCTTCTTCCTGCTCCTCAGGTATGGTTCCCATGGTGCATTTTACCGCTACAAGAACAGCATGGGTAAGAGCCTCCCACTTTTTTATATCTACGACTCCTACCTGACGTCCCCTGAAGCGTGGGCCCACCTCCTGACACCAAACGGGCCCCACTCAATCCGCAACACCCCCTATGATGGGGTCTTCATAGCACTGCTGGTGGAGGAGGGCCACACCCATGACATCCTGGCCGCTGGATTTGACGGCATGTACACCTACTTCGCCTCCAATGGTTTCTCCTTCGGCTCCTCCCATCAGAACTGGAAAGCTGTGAAGAACTTCTGCGATGCCAACAACCTCATGTTCATTCCCAGCGTGGGGCCTGGCTACATTGACACCAGCATCAGGCCTTGGAACAACCACAATACGCGCAACAGGGTCAATGGCAAGTACTATGAGACGGCCCTGCAGGCGGCCCTGACCGTGAGGCCCGAGATTGTCTCTATCACCTCTTTCAACGAGTGGCACGAGGGCACCCAGATTGAGAAGGCCATTCCCAAGAAGACGCCGACTCGGCTGTATTTGGACTACCTGCCTCATCAGCCCAGCCTGTACCTGGAGCTGACGCGCCGCTGGGCAGAGCACTTCATCAAAGAGAAGGAGCAGTGGCTGATGTGAGGCGCCTCGAAGCCAGGGCGGGAGGTGCTGAATCCCAGCCTCTCTGGAAGATGGCACCACATGGGGCTCGGCTGAGGTTATAGGCACTTGCTCCCGAGTCAGCAGCTAGGTGCTTCTGGGCCCATCAAGTCAGGGCCCATGGGGAACGGAGCTAGTTCCTCAGGCAGGTGGGTGTCCTGCAGGGACAGGAAAACTAGGGGGTGTTCCAGAGAGGGAACCCCAGGGGCTGGCAGGGGACTGCACTTAGCCTCCGGCAGCTCCATGTCATCAGTGAGAACACTTTAAAACAATTCCTTCTAGCCTGGAACTCAGCTGGTTGGTGTTGTGGAGTCACCAAGTCACTGCTTGTAGAAGGATGTCAGGGCTCTGGGCCAGCATGCACCTGCTCTTCTGCCAGCCTGCATCCTCCCCAGGCCTCCCTCCCACATAGGCTGTCTTCCCCAAGTCTTTCCCTTAAGACTTTATAAAAGGGAAAATTCTCAGTTTAAGCTCTTCCCAGTTAAGATTCCCAGACCTGATTATCAGGATATAATCCTGAGCATTCACACATTTATTCAACACACCCTCGGCGAGCACCTTGCCACGTGCCAGGTGCTGGGGGAAAGCCTGCCCAGGAATGGCTCCTGTCTCCCTTAGACTTACAGGAGCCAGCTCTCCTTACTCCCTGTTTGGTGTGGCCTTGGAGCTAGTGCCTAGCACAGCTGAGTTTTTCCTGTTTGCAGCTTTGCCCAGTGCTGGGAGCTCACTTCATTTTCCTCGAAGAAAACACCTCTGTGCTCCGGAGCCTTCATTTTCCTAGATGAGTATTTAGCTCCAGGAGAGGACTAGGACACCCCCCTCCCCATTAGCTGCCTGAATTGAATGAGGCCCACTCACTAGAGCCGTTTTCAGTGCTACTGTGATTTGTATTAAATATGACGTGTTGTTCCTATTCTCCAGCCAGCTTTCCTTTTGCTCCCTTCAGGTCAACAAACTTTGACCCCTGAGTCAGATTCTGTGATGAACTGACAAGTGGGATGGGCTGGCTACCATATTAACACAATGGAAAAGCCAAGTTTGCTTAAGAAATCAGTAGTTTCAATAAGACTTCTAAAGGGAATATTTAGCAAACCAAGGCTTATTTACAAACTAATATGCTAACTGCTGGGATCCTTGAAGCAGGCCCTGGGATACCCTCTTGGCAAGATTCTTAAGATCTACTTGAAAACATGCTTTCGAAACCACTGTATTGAGTTTATGGGCTTAAGACTGAATCCCAATTCTGAGAACTGGGATATGAGGTGGGAGGGGAGGAAGTGGGCCCTACTGGTCGCCACAAGGATTTCCCAGTTCTGTTAGGTAATAGGTACTAAACCCCACCAATGGATGGGGCAGGCCTGGTCCCCTTGCTGTGATTCAGTTGCGGAAAGAAACCAAGGCAGGCAGGGACAGGTGAAAAGGGCTGGATGGTGACCTGGAGTAATTTACAAGGGAGTGACAATGAGGCTTCATCTCACACATACACATTTTTAAAAACACTAAAAGTATGGTCAGACCAGGGGGAAGGGGCAGTAATTCTCACACACTGCTGATGGTAATGCAACTTGATTCAGTTCTTTTGAAGGCTAACCTGTATCAAGAGCCATAAAAATGTCCATATACTTGGACCCAGTAATCCTACACCAAGGAAATAATTCAAAAGAAGAAAAATATACAAAGATGTTTAATAGCATTCTTTTCTATTAAAGAAAAAACAAAGTTCAACTGCCCAACAATAATTATGTTTAATACTTGATATATATATATATAAATAAAGGCTGCAGAGTAGACACTGAATTTAAATGAAGGTATTACAGGTATAAGTCATTATAATTTATATTATGAATAAATAAGAATAAATAAGAAAAAAGTGGCTAAAAAGAACAGCAGAGATTTTCCAACATTCTTTAATAATTTGGACCCCACCCCCCAACCAAGCTTAGACCAAAATGATGACTCTGCCAGGCAATTACAGCACAGAACCAGCCCTGGTTCAGAGGAAGTAGTGTTTAGCCTATGGCTCCACAGGTTTTATCCTAACCTGGTTCCAGCTTCAGAAGCACAAAGTGCCTTTGGTCACTTGAGACTCTTAAAAAAGCATCAACTGATGCATTAGATGATTTGGACCTTAAATGCCACTACCCACCAGAGAAGAGGCTCTCATTAGATTGCAAACTGGTTATTTATTTTTCAAAAATCAAAGGAAGAAGAAAGCTATCTGTTATCTGAACCAGGCCATCCTATAGGAATGGACTTAAAATTTCTATTCAGCTTTTAGCTAATATAGGAAATTTTAAATTAATATAACCTCCTAAACCAGGTGTGAGGCTTAACCAGCAGCTTCTGAGTTCAGAAAGAAACTCTGCCTTAAAAGATCCGACTACTAACACTGTAGCCCTAGCAGCCTCTGCAAATGAGGCCTTGCCAGCTACCAGCCGTCGGACACACAGTGTCCAGCACCAGTCACTGGGCCCGCCCTCCTCCCGAGAGTCACAGGCAGGATCCATGCGAGGGGAGCAGCCCATACTCCTGGAGGATGGCTGAAGTACTTTCAAGGGCACTGGGGAAGAAGGGGAGGACAAGTTAGGGTCAGACTCCTTAAAGCCCTGAGCCCACCCGAGTCTGGAGACCAGGGACCTCTAAACTCTTGGTAACATGCTCTGTTCATCAAACCTGTGATGGACCCTTTGAATCCTGAAGGCCAGAAAACCCTAGCAAACTTAGTTGCACTCCACCCACCACGTCTCCAAACTTCCCACCCAATTCAGGGCAAGACAGGAGGGACAGTGTTTTTTTTTTTCTCCTGGTCAAGGCACTTTTGTAAATTGCATTTCACAAACCCCCCTCAAATCCTATCCCTGTGCTACAGGGAAAAAAAAGAGACTCACCAACCAGGACGAATGATGCCAAACTTTCCAGGCACAGACAAGTCAACCACAGTTGAGCCTAGTCGACACTCTGGGCTCTGGCCGTCCCCAATTGGTCCCCCATCAATGATCAAGGACAAGTGAGGCCACAGGTCCTGGAATTCCTGAGAAGAGGGAGAGGCATCTGCAATGTCACACCACACACACGGCATATACGCAGAGACCACACAGCTCTAAAGCAGCAGGCATCTTCCTCTAAGCAGGGGAAGGAAACTCAAGGTCAGCTGTGACAAAGACACTGCATTTGTACCCAGGATACCACATCCTATGAGGTTTGGAGCTCCCTACATTAGCACCCCAAGGAACACCTATTGAGAGCTTAAAGAAAATCCTGCTATGGCAAGAGGAAATTCCACACACTGCTTCAGTTTGGGAGGGAGGAGTAAAAGGACTGGAGACCTCGGCGGGAATCCAAAGCTGCGGACTCTACCCTTGACTTTCCACCAAATTCTGTGTGACTGTATGCAAGTTGTTTTATCCAGGACTATAAATAAAGGGGCTGGACTGGATGGTCACTAAGGGTCCCTCCAGCCCTACCACTCTAATCCTGAATATCAGCAGAACTCTGGATCAGGGTAGTAAAGAGAAACAGGTGGACTCAGCAAGTGCATGCCATTGGCGCTCAATCCCTGGGCTGTGGAAAGGAGTTTCCCTTCAGAGCTGTGGAATGAATTGTTAAATGACCTAGCTTGTGGCAGAGCTAAGAGAACAGAAAAAGGAGTCCCTGGGATAAGTGATTTAACTTGTCAGTCTTCTGCTGGGGGGAGGGGAGAAAAAAAACATACTTATGACGTCTATTATTGTTAAAAAGACACTAAGGAAAAAAAAAAATCAATCACTCCCCCTTGATTCTTCAACTTTAAAACTTTACTGAGGTTATTCTGGATTTCTCCCACCCCACCCCCTGCCAAATGGGCAGACTTCCTACTATTAAACCAAAAGGGTGGCTCTCCTGCCAGGCAATTCCAGTGAACCATCAGGTGCCCCCCACCACCCCTGCCCCCCTTCAGAGGAAACTGTGGCCTGGCTGATGTTTCTGCGGGGAGGACTGGGTTTACTCTCACCTCAACATTCAGAGAGCTGGACTGGGAGCTGAGGTTGGCACTGGTGAGAGCCAGTGGCCCCTCAAACACCTGGGCCAAGTCTTGCATGAAGGCGTGGGCAGGAATCCGGATGCCTACAAGCTATGAGGCAAGGAGAAAGGGGATCATAAAAAGGTTGGAAAGGCTGGGGAATGGGCCTGGCCTGGATCCTAGCGAAAGCCAATGGCAGGAGTCTGGGGACACAAGTGAAAATCTGACTCACAGGAGTGAAAGGATTCAGGTCCTTGTTGAGCTCCTCTGAGCGTTCCATCACCAGGGTCACTGGTCCTGGCAACAGGTCCTTCAGGAGCCCCTCAGGTACTCTCACACGGCAGTACCTGAAAAACAAAGGGGGCGCAAATCCAACCAAATGAAAGGCACTGCTGGTCCTATTCCAGAACCTAGGAAGATCTAAGAAAGGTGACCTGAGGGACTACAATGGGATCCGCCTGTCTTCCCTTTTCACCCCCAAGAGCTTGAGCAGAAGGCAGGGCTCCAGAGGAGCACCCCAGGTTTGGATCCCACAGATCTCTGGTCTGCGAGACTACAACAGCTGCACCGCTACCGCGCTCCTAGTTTTATTTTCTTCAAAGTACTCTCTCTATTAATTTAAGCTACCGTGCTCCTCCTTTTTGCTTTAAGCCGTGGGAGTACCCCCACCCCATTATCACAAAAAACGCCAGGAGAATAGGGACCTCGCCTGCCTCTTTCATCGCTGAGTCCGGGATCTCGTTCAAGGCCTGGCAGACGCTAAGTGCTCCACACACATTTCCAGTTCCGGATTCCTGGGTGAGCCTGGACAAGCCCCTCCCGCTCTCTGCGCCTCAGTCTCCCAAGCCTGTCACCGGAAACCCCTCCCGCGGTGCCGCCCCCCGTGGGGCCGGGTCGGGGCGGCCTCACCTGTAGACGTCGGCCACGCGGCCCAGGCATACGGCCAACGGCTTGGTCTCGCTGCGGCCCTTGACACGGTACACGGCGCTCAGTGCTTCCGAGCAGCTCGCCGAGCAGGCCAGGCCGTACAGCGTATCGGTGGGGACGGCCACCACGGCGCCGGCGCGCAGCTCGGCCACGGCGGCCCGCAGCGCCTCGGTCCAGCCGCCGCGCTCCGGGTTTGCGGCCCGCACGGCCCCGCTCCCCGGGAGCCGCAACAGCCGGGCCCCCGGCGCCGGACTTGGCGGGCGAAGGAGGCGCCCGCTCCGGGCGGAGCCCGCCGGCCCCTCGCTCAAACCCATGCTGGCAGCCACCGCGGCCCTCAGCCCCCTGCACGGACGTGCCGGAGACATCCGCCCAGGCCCGCTTCCGGGAGGAAGTGACGCGTCCCGTCATCTTCCGGTCCAGGAGGCTCGGCCCCACCTCCGCGCCGGGCAACTTAAAGGGACCGCGACCCCCAGGAGGATTGAAGGAGACCGGTGGGGACGGGGCGGGGCGCTGCTTTGCGGAGCCCTAGCGCGGCGCTGGGGGCGGGGGGGTAGGGGCGGCCGAAAGGGGGGTGGTGGTTGGGCCGCGCAGGCGGAGATGGAATGGGGCCCGGGCTCAGACTGGTCACGGGGGTGAGAGGGGGCCCGTCGGGGCGGGGGGAAGGGGTTCTGACCCGGCGCAAGCGCCGGCCCTGACCGACTGTCTCGCTCTCTCCCGGGCAGGGAGGCTGCCGGCGTGGACCGTGGGAAGGCGGGGCTGGGGCTCGGCGGGAGGCCACCCCCGCAGCCGCCCCGGGATGAGCGCGCCCAGCAGCTGCTGGACGCGGTGGAGCAGCGGCAGCGGCAGCTCCTGGACACCATCGCCGCCTGCGAGGAGATGCTGCGGCAGCTGGGCCGCCGGCGCCCGGAGCCAGCTGGTGGAGGGGTCAGTGCCCACCCCGGGCTGGGCCTGGGAGGTGGGGACTGCCCACTGGCCGCACTTGCTAAGCCCTGGCTTCCCCTGGAGGGTGGACGAGTGTCCCCACCGCTTTACCCCCTACTGCCTTTCATCTGGACGAGAGGCTTTGAAAAAGTTAAGTGCTATCCATATGCCAAATGGCCATCTCTTTCGGGGCCTAATCCAAGGCCTTTCCTCCCAACCTCACTTTTTCTTTTCTTTCCTTTTTTTTTTTTTTCCTGTTCCAATCAGAATGTCTCAGCCAAACCTGGAGCGCCCTCCCAGCCAGCTGTCTCCTCCAGAGGTGGCTTTCCAAAGGATGCTAGCGATGGAGCTGCGGAGCCCTGACCATCCCCGAGCCGGGCGCCCTATCTTCTCTCCCTCCCCGGGGCTGGTGGCTGAACTCTGAACAACTCCCCTTCAATAAAGGGGCCAGTCTTCACTGGCAATGGCTGGTATTTGGCTGTCAGCCTGGGGAGGCAGCTCTGCTAGCAGCTGGGTTCACTCCCACTTCATCCTGGCTGAAGGCAGTGCTGAGCTCCGAAATGTAGCCGACGAATGAATACCCAGTCTGATTACCCAGATTTGGTCAGACCAGCAGTGCTCGCCAGAATTATCTGGCCTGCTTTTGGGGATCCAGGTGGTGTTACATGTCCATTTCATGCTTTGGGGGCTCCTAGCCCCACAAAACACTTTTAGCAGAGCCTTTATTAAAAGGAATCCTGCAGACTCTCCTGGTGACTGACCTTTCCTTTCGGTCCCCTCTCTGAAGACTCTGATGACTGGGGAGGGGGGAATGGTTGAAAACTGTCAGCCATGGGTAGGGATGGGAAGAAACGCCACAGATACTACCAGATTTAAATAAGCATTTAATTAGGATTTCATTAGTATTTAATATTGCTTTTTTCAATTCCAAAAAGTTAAATTTTCACTTCTTAGCAGATATTTTAAAGTACAATATTAAGTTTATACAAAATGAGCAATTAAGCAAACACCATTATTTCACATTCTTCAAAAATACAAATTCGTATTTATTCTTTTTTGGGTTTAGAGGTTTCTTCCTTTGGAAGTACTGAACCTGTAACGTTTTCATATCGCTCAGTGGAAGTCTGTTGTTCCCATGTTTCACAAATAAATTTGGTAGGCTTTTACATAATCCAAATAAAACTATTTGGGATTTTAAAAAACTTTCAACCAAGACCTCTGGCCAATGACTAGTGTGTGTCAAAAAAAGAAGGTTGTCGTGGGTCTTGCCTCTCCTGGCCAGACAATCTGAGCCAGAGATTCAGCAAAACCCTGTTTCCAGCCACCTTCCCCAAACAGGGACTAGGAGTTTACAGGGAAAGAGAACAGCCACCTTGAACTCCGACCCCCCACCCCCATATTCTCCAAAACAACAAAGGATGTAGACTGTTGAGTCAAACTGCGCCCTGGGGAGGCCTGAGGACACAGGGGGAAAGGGCAAGAGAAGCCTCTTGGACTTGGCACCACTATGAGGATAATAAGGATATTGCAGAAAACACCCCTGGGTTTGGTGAAGAAAAGATTTTATGAAAAATTTCCCCGTAAGAAAAAGAGTAGAAACTGGATTGAGCTGAGAAAGTGACATGACATCATCACCCAATTTGGGGCCCAGCAAGCACACCACCAAAAGGGCAGTGTGTGGTTTTAAACTTTGCTTCCAGTAAAAAAAGCTTGTACTATGTACACATTGGCATAAAGATCCAGTTTAATTTGCATTTTTCAGTGCAGACTGAGAAGCCCTCTCTTGAACAGGAGTAACAGAAATGCCCAGTGATCATCGGCTTCCCCAAAAGGTGTGAGAAGAAACATGGGACCCTTTCTCTTGCCTCCCAACATATGCAAAAGAAAAGAGAAAATAAACTGACGACCAATCAGAAATATGCTTAATTCAGTTTGGTTGCCTCTCCCCTCCCCAATATTTAGGAATGGTCAATTTCTGATCTATGTCATAGCAGAGCTATTTGCATATGATCTATGGAAATCTTTCTGCTTTGGCTGAAGTATGTTTTAAAACTTCTCTATTCGTTAGTAGCCTGAAAACTGAAGACAAAATGGGAGGGGGAGAGGAGTGAGAGGGAAGGAAGAAAGTTCATAAATCAGATTATTAACAGCTTTGTTTACTGGATTCAATGAGGGCTGGAGGCTTTTGCTTAAAGAGCCGACAGGACAGCTAGGGTTGTGACCCCCACCACCTTCCCCAAACATATTTCTGATTGGTGGTGTAGGAAAACTGTAAACTCATTAGCAATATTGTTGCAGTTCCACAAATCAATGATTTCAGTGACTCTGGAGAAGTCTTTAGGATTAAGGACAATGGCCCTGATTACAAATGTAAAAGTCTAGAAAGTGCCAGGTGTCTACCTAGGAACAACTGGTTTCTTCCTTTCAGGCATCACCGTGTAATGGTGAAGGGGGGAAAGATGGCAAAGGACCAAGAAGAAGTGATGAAAAAGGGCCTCAACAGTCAGCAGAAGAAAACAGGACCCGCAGCAGTCCTTCAGAGAGCCTGAGGGGGTGCCCTTGGGCACACAGGGAAGGTTTGCATAGATTGAGCAGTTGCTGAGAATGCATAATAGTGTTTCCCTATGGACAGCCTCATAGCACAGGGCTGACAAGAGTGGAAAAACGCGGCCAGGCCAGGGTCACATGGGACAACGACCGTCAAGCTACACATATTGCACCAAGGTAAGTGCTCTTCTTGTCACACCTCAATTTAACTTTTTTTCTGAGCAAAAAATAAAACTTTGTGGAAAGTATATATATGTATATATATACACACACAAAAGAAATTGCAGCAATTGAGTTAAAGATAAAATAACCTAAAGTGCTTTTTTTAAAAATTATTTCTTTAATACACCAATATGAGGTTCTGCAAACCCGTCCCTTTGGACACATTCAGCATTATACAAAATCTCTCAGAAAATCCCACCCGCCCATTATCCCCGTCAGTCTGCTGCCTTGACCCTGAAAGTAAAACTCTCCAGTCTATTAACTCTCCAGAGATGGTGAAAAGAAGTCCCTTGCTTCTACCCAGAGCAGTCTTCACACCTTAAGGCCCCTCCTGGGCTTTGTACCATGATCTCCTTCTAAAGGGGGATGGGGTGGGGTGGGGTGGGATTCAATGAGTGACACCAATTCCTGTCATCAAACTACTGATGCCCCCGAGAGGTTGGCCAAACTGCCAGGAAAGGTAGGGCCACTTTCCCTCGATGCCTCCCTCACCTACCTGGGAAGGGCCAAATTCACTAAGGCAATTTGGTGGTACCGACCAAAGTTTCTGGCCACCTGCCAAGCCCACAAACCCCCAAATTCCCCAGGCTGACTAGCACCCTGTAGAGGGGCAGTCTAACTGGAGATGCCAGTGGGAGCAGGAAGTCTCAGTCTACAGGGGGAATATGATTAAGGTTACGGCGGGAAGAAAAAAGGCGTGATTTTACCTGCTGGAAGTCTGCACACCTTCCCTAGCTTCACCCTAGGATCGTTCCTGGGTTTGAAAACCACTCTTCATGAAGCCTCTTTGTGGCTCCATTTTCAGTGGCCCTCTCTTCTCCAAGGCCCTTGGCACTCGAGACCAGGCTGACAGAAGGGGGGTAGGGTGGGGAAGAGTGCTAGAAGAGGAAGGAAATGAGAGACTGCCTACCCTGTGGAGTAAATCTGCTCTCCACAACCACTCACTAGCACTTTAAGCACATCCCTGATGTTTTCAAAAGCCCCCCTGTATCTCTAGTTGCCCTCAAAAGGCAGATGCTTCAACTAGAAAAATCTGTCAGCCTAAAACTCGGTTTCTTCATCACCCTCAACCTTAGGAGAGCAGAAAAGTCACTGACCTGAGCAGACCCAACACAAGCGCAGCAGTGGGGAAGCAATATTTCAACCATGGGCACTTCCGACGGCCTTCACCAGGCTCCTGTTTTCCACCTCAGCTCCCAGGAGCCACATCTCAGGCGAGCCTAGGGTGGGCACATGGGGAGGTCACTTGGGACCCCACTGTGCTGCTCTCTCTCAGAAGGTGTAGAGAAAACAGCCAAGGACCTACCGCAGAGCTTCCCACGAGCTCAAGGCGGAGCGACAGCCAAGGACAACCCATACTCAGCAGCTGTTTTCCAGGGAGATGAACCCACCGTGGTAACAGAAGACTCCTCCTGCCTTATCAACTTCTGCTGAGGTCAGTGGTCACCCAGAACCCACCAGTTTTTTGGACAAGAGAATGCGGAGGGTCAAAAAAGAAACGGATTCTCCTGACTAGACTGCAGGAGTGAGAAACCAGCAGCTGCTTTGTAGTTAAGCCCACTTCTCCTCATGGCAGTCACATTTACCACCTCTGCCCTCTCATCCGAATCTGTCCCTGAACATCCTGTTAAACGCAGGGCCCCTGGCTCCCAGGTAAATGATTACTCTAGATACTGTCTTGGCTGGCCCTGAGTAATGGTGCAGGGAACAAGAGAGTGACAAATGCAGATCTCGTAACCTTAGGGAGTGAAAAGGAAGGCAAAATTACGGCTGTTTTCTGCCCGACATTGTTGACTCAGTAGGGCAGCCGTGTGTGTGGCACCCTGCTTCTCGCTCAAGGCAGGGACGAGGCCCTTGGGAGGCAGAGGCCTCGTTAGACCTTGGGCCATACCTAGTTTCTGAGTTCAGTGAGTGTGGGGAGCACTCGTGACTACATTAATATAGCCAGTTAAGAGAAACTTTCCATTTTAGTGTGGATTGTATTTTATGTTTTAAGAGGCAATGACTGACTCGGAGCCCAAGGCAGAGAGATGGATATAATTCTATACACAAATAAAAAGAATTTTTTTTCCCTATAACACAACTTAATGAAACATTCCAAATGAGATAACTTATTGCAACATTTCAGGCTTTTTGGTGGAAGGGGAATTTTTTTTTTTACCCTGAGTAGAAGAACATCGCTGTTTTTTTTTTTTCGTTTTTTTTTTTTTGTTTAGAAATCATATGACTAAGCCGAGCAAGTCACATCCTTCTTTGCACTGTACTAGGCTGTATGCAAAATCCAGAGGGGTGAGAGGCAGAGATGGGGGGCGGGGCAACCAAAAGCCTGGCTGGAACCCAGAACCAGGATACCTGGCCTGCCGATGACATGCCACCGAACATCACTCCCATCAAGCCGCACCTTCTCCTGATCAGCAAAATGCAGCTCTTCTGCTCCGAGGAAGATGATACCATTCAAGGAAGGCAGACCACCAGCCAGCAACTGGCCATAAACCACATGTCCACTCTAGGACAAACAGGGATGTTCCCCAAGAAAAAATCATCACTGTGATCTGCAAGACCTGGAAACCAGCAGAGAGAGAGAACCCAGAGCAAAGAGTATGATCACGTTGATAGAGCCTGCTCTGCACAGGTGTCAGGGACAGACAGAGAGCAGTCAACAACTTGCCTGGGGCTCCCGCGGAAGCGGACAGTCCCCACAGCCTCGGACCAGGATTTTGGATGCCCGTTTGTGATGCCGCTGGCTGCAGGGTGACATCAGCCACAGTCACCCTCAGCTCCACCATCACCAAGCACAGACCACAAAACCACCTCGCCCAATCCCTGTCCAGCTCACGGTTGTCTGACCTGCCTTTGCCACTTGCCTCTTGGATGGAGTGAGGGTCTGGCCTTGCCAGCAAGCTTCAGCCTCAAAAGACACACAGGGCACTGCAACATCCGACACACTGAACGCCACTGCCCAGACTGCAAAGACCCCAGTGCAAGTGATGGGCAGCATCAGATTGATGGAAACCACACCCTTTCATTTAGAATTTTTATGCATACGAGTAACCTTAATTTCCAAGTTCACATGACAATAAGCAAAAGTGACATACAGTGCAGCCAAACAGTTCATTTATAACTTAGCTTTTTTTTGTGTTTTTGTTTTGTTTTTTCCAAAGATCGGTTCATTAAAAATGGATGCTCCTGGGATACGAATAAAGAAAATACGTCTGAAAGGTGAGGATTTCAAACAGTAGATTTCTTCATCCTTCAGATTGCTGACCCCCACGATGTTAGGCATCACACACCTCCTGCTTCCTGCTCGGCCAGCTCCAGGAGGGGAGCGCATGCGGGCCTTTCACTTGGAGAAGCTGCTGGTCAGGCCCATCTCTTCCTCTTCCTGCAGTAGTGCTTCAATGGGAATCAGATTGGAAGTGGCGTCCAGGCTCTGGAGGGACAGAAACTCTGACATATCTATGGCACGGAGCGGCTCTGTCTGCGGGTCTGAAGGAGTCACCACCTGTCTGCTTTGCTCGCAGGAAGAGGCGGCAGTGGAGGAGGATGACAGGGGGATCGGGGGTGGGGAGAAAGTCTGCGGTGGCAGCTTCAGGCTGGGCCCGTCAGGAGGCTGGGCGCTCAGCGTGGGAGGGGGCGGGGAAGCACAGCCCTTCCTCCTGCTGGCCGCCCGCTCCTTGGCAGAGTCCCGGCACGCACACTGACACTGACAGGCCTCCTCTTGTTTGATGATGATCACAGGAACACTGAGGCCAATCTGCTGTACAGCGCTCCCTGCGAGAGAGGCGAGAGAGACTGCTCTTCAAGTAGCCGCAGGGCAAGGGCAAGGGCAAGAGCAAGAGGACAGGAGGGTGTGAGACTAGCTGAGCACCACAGAGGGCAAGGGCAAGAGGACAGGAGGGTGTGAGACTAGCTGAGCACCACAGAGGCAGAACGATGGGAAGGGTGGATGCCATGCTCCGGGTTTTGTCCTGCTTTAAACTGGGCTGCGTTCTTCCTCAAGTAAGAAGCCTCTGACACTCCCCATCCCCTCCAAGATAGAAAAGCCACACACCATCTAAATGCACCCTATTCTCCTAGCTTCATCTCTGGCCACTCTCCCAGGCACCCGCCATGCCAGCCACAGCAGACGCCTCTGTCTCTGTGCAGGTTCTTCAAAGCTCTGGGCTCAAGAGCTCGTCCTTCTGCCTCAATCGTTCTGTAGAACTTCACTCATCTCTGAGTTCATTCCTCTCCTCTCCCAGTGCCTCCCGGCAGTGTTTGCAGCAGGCTTATACCTTAGGGCTGGCCTGAGGGCACTGAGAGCCAGTCCACACTGTACCATTCAGCCCTGCCTTCCCCAGAGGCTCTGACCTCCTTGAGGACATCCTGAACTTTGCAGCCGTGGTCTCGGACACACTTGTGCACACATTCCTTCTCTTTTGCATATGTCTGTTGTGCACAAGCACACTCTGAATTCAGACAGACTTCGTGTGTCTCAAAAGAGCTAGAGACCACAGGGCAAGAGAACAGGGAGGGGGCGAGGCTGGTCTGAGAACTAGTGCTTTGGCTCTGCCACAAACTCACTGATGCCTTTGGGGTACTCGTTTCATCTTTCAGGGCCTGAGTTTTTCAATGTATAAAATAAAGAGTTTGAGAAAAAGGACCTTTTAGCTTTATAGGAGTTTCTGACCCAGATGCTATTTCTTCATTACTGTAATTAGAAAAGAGTCCAGTGAATTAATAACTTCTCTCTTTAGCATTAACTGTGATTCAGACTTTTTTCTGGCTACATTAAAGGCTACATGTAAAAGGGGAAGAACCATTACTAAATGTTAAATCTGGTATTTATGCTATAAGTGCAGTAACTTTCAATAGCTGTAAGAATATGAAATATTCTAATAGAAAAATAATACATGAAAAATTTAATTAAAAAAAAATTAAAATCCAGGGCAAAGCAAGATTAACTAACTGTGCCTCAGGGGGCCTAGAGAGTTGACTTCCATTTAAATAACACAGAATTACATACCTGTGCTACTGGCTACTGGTACTGCAGTGGTAAAAAACACCTTCTCAACCTTAGATGCTTGCTGCTAGGGGAAAAAAAAAAATCACATTTATGGCTACTCAAATATGATAGATCCCCAAGGACATGAAGCCTCCCCAATTGTAACAGTCATCCAAGAGAACAGAAAACCCTTAGTGTTCAGGGATTTTTGCACTGAGCGAGGTTTTGTTTGTGCTCTGACATGAGGTCACCACACTGCTGGACATTCAGTGCTAACAATGTAACCGTCTTTGTCCCCTACTCCTTGGCTGTCTCCCAGCTGCTTAATCCAGTAGGTTCTATGTGCACAAAGGCTCCTCCAAGGTTGCTTTTCTCAAGTGGATGGTCTTCTCAGGGGGAGCCCAAGGGCTAGCTTCCCTTCTAAGCTCTCTCCTTACTCCCTGCTGACTCCCAGAGTTCTTTTTACCCCTTGAGGACTAAGCTGCCTGCTAAGGACAGGCCAAGACTTCCTCTCATAGGCAGAAGACCTCCTATGAAGGCCCTAAGCAGTATGGTGTAAGCTGCACAGGATGGTGCTCAAGGGTGGGCCCTGGACTTAGCCACACCAGGATTCAAGTTCAAGCTTGGTCACTTATTAGTTGTTGATGTCAGGCAAGTAATTTAACCTCCTAGTTTTGGTTTCCTCACCTGTAAAAACTGGGATGACAACCCAAAGACTCTCCCAAAGGCCCCAAAAGGATGAAATGAGATGATGCATGTGAAGCCTGGGGCACATCATGGGGATTCAGCAAATACTAGCTGTACATGTGATTACTGCTTAGGACCATCAAGTAAGTGCCCAGAAATCACCCCTCACTTTAGTACACTTCCTATTCAATTGGCTATGGGGTTTATGCTTTCTCCAAGTCATATTAAAAAGGGCTTTATCTTTCATCCTTTTAAGGAAAATAAAAAGTGCCCCTAGGATGAGTCTAGGAGGAATATGAATGCTTCTGGCTAAGTTATAGGGGAAGACATTATAAAACAATTATGGAGGAATGAGACTCACATGCAAATACATGAAAATGTGCATGTGCTTAGTCACTTCAGTCATGTCCAACTCTTTGCGACCCTATGGACTGTAGCCTCTGTCCATGGGGCTTCTCCAGGCAAGAATACTGGAGTGGGTTGCCATGCCCTCCTGCAGGGGATCTTCCCAACCTAGGGATCCAATCCAGATCTCCCACCCAAAGAACTGCAGGTGGATTCTTTACTGTCTGAGCCACCAGGGAAACCCACATGAAAATGAACTGGATGGAAAAAGAATCAGCTGTTCCATGCAGTCCCCCAGGGCAGCTCAGATCCAGAAAACAAGAGATAAAGAAACCACATGGAGGCACGTGGTTGCCAGAGAGGAGAGAAATAGGGGAGGGAGACAAGAACGACAAAAGTCCAGTTGCAAAACAGATGCGTCATGGGTATGAAATGTACAGTGTGGGGAATACAGTCAGTAAGTATGTAAATCTTTGGATGGTGACATATGTGGTGGTGTCACATATGGTGACTAGACTTATCGTAGTGATCATTTTGAAATGTACAGAAATATCACTATGTTGTCTAACAGGAACAGAGGCAGGTCCTTCAAAACAAACAAACGAACTCACTGAAAGATCAGTTTTGTGCTTACAGGAGGCAGGGGTGGGGTGGGGAGAGGGGGAATTGGATGAAAGCAGTGAAGAGCCAGACCTCCAGTTAAGAGATAAAGCAAGTACTAGGGGCACAGGGCACAATGTGATGGACACAATTAACACTGCTGTATGTTACATGTGAAAGCTCTTTAAACAGTAAACCCTGAAAGTTCTCACACACATTTTTTCCTGTATCTTTAATTTTGTATCTATCATGTGATGATGGATGCTCACTAAATTTGTGTCAAATTATTATGCTGTACTCCTCAAACTTATACTCTGCTATCTATCAATTATATCTCAATAAAACTGGAAAAGAAAAAAAAATGCCATTATCATAAATGAGATAGTAGGAGCATTTTCTGTATACAGCCATCACCAAATATAAGAACAGTAAAAATAACGGGAAAACAAATTTTTTTGGCCGTGTTGGGCAGCATGCAGGATCTTAGTTCCCCAACCAGGCATTGCCCTTTGCAGTGAAAGTGTGGAGCCTTCACCACTGGACTGCCTGAGAAGTCCCCAAAAATAATTTTAAATAATGAAAACAATAGTAACAACCAAAAAAATCCGACTACCTGGAGGCGGATTGGATTATAATGCTGAAGAGACCGTTCCAGGGACTCTGGCCATCTGAAACTAGAACTAGGGTGCCTCCAGAAGTGGTTGGCACCCATCCCATTTATGGAATTTGAGTGCTCTTACCATCAAGCTCTAACCTACCTTTCCAGTTTGTTTGATAGAATCATACATCCACCCAGACCTACTCCTACTTAGTGCAACCTTTTCTCCACCGAATTCCTACTCATGCCTCAAGGAGGCTCACCTGACCTGTATGGCCACGCAACAAGCCTTTAGTCTCTGAACCCCTCATGTGGCAGCACAAAGTAGCAATCAGGAGCATGGATTCTGGGACTGGTCTGTCTAGGCTTTGCCATTTATAAGCTGTGCGACCTTGGACTAGTCACTTAACTTCTCTGGGTCTCAGCTCTCCATCGATAAAATCATATCTACTTCCTAGGATTGCTGTGATTAAAATACTTAGCATGGGGGGTGACACATCTAGAGATACAAACATATAAAGATGTTAATAACCATTTATCAATATTAACTCACTTAAAGTAAAAGTACCACATTGATATCAGTTGTTAGTAATGAGGGAAACTAGGCTGGGGGTGGGCAGGGAGCAGCAAGTGTATGGAAGTTCTTACTATCTGTTCGATAAAACCTAAAAAATATATATAATCTAAAAATAAGGTACCTAAGGTAATGACTGGCACGTTAGATCCTCAATTTTAATAAGTGCTTAGTTAGCACAGGAAGCCCATACATATAGTAAGGGCTCAATAAGTCATAGCTATTGTTATTTTTTATTACCATTATTTTTATTATTTGACACTTTATCTACTGGTAGTACTAACTTTCTTTTAGGCATTTTAGCCTCTTTAACTAGAATATAAGTTTTTATCAAAAAGAAATCATGTTTTTTTCACTTTTCCAGGTTTCCAAGAGTATCCTGTGTGGTATCTGGTATACAGCAGGCCCTCAAAATATACTCAGTTGAACAACCACATCATTTCCTTAGCCGCTGAGACCACACACTTGGGTAGAAAATGGCTCTACGATGGACTCTGGGAACACAGAGTACTTCTGACTTGGCCACTGCAGTCCGTTTCCACCTGATGGGGTCCCATCAGTCCCTCCGTCTAGGCTGGACTCTGCCTTGGAGAACGTTCTCGGGCTCTCCTGTTGGAGCTGACAGAATCAGACCACAGCTGAAATACTTAGGTAAATTTGAAAACTGTTTCTCTGGCCCGCTATTATAGGTATTGACCGCAACATTCCCAGTTTTACACTGCTTGATTACGGGGAAATGGCGGGTAGAATGATGTGTTTCAGGGTAGAAATGACAGCCGTTTTCCTTTTTTGAAGTAAAGGCCTCTGAACATGTCACCCACAGAAATACACTTCACCCCACTGGAGCCCTTTCCACATCATACTCACCATTTGTTCTTGAGTTTGCGGTGTGCTGGTGGCACCATTTAGTATCCACTGTAAGTTCTGCTCTCCCATGACTAGGCTGGGCTGCAGGATAGCCGCGCTGGGAGTCGGGGTGATGGTTATAGTGGGATTACTAGTTAGGACAGAGTTGCCATTCAGGGGCAGAGTCTGGACCGTGGCTGGCAGGGGCTCAGTAGTACTTTGTGGCTGGGGTGGTGCTGCCATGGCTGATGCCACTGCCGCTGCTGACGCCAAGGCCCCAGCAACAACAGAGAGTCCTGGTACGATGGGCTGAGGTGCCTGGAGGTGTGGAAGAAACTCTTGATGATTAGCAGCAAACTGCGTGCTGTGGGCAACAGGCACTTCTGGAGGTTGTAAGAGAGCAGGGGGGTTGCCAAATGCAGCTTGCTGGGAACCAGTTCCTAGGGAGGGAGCAGGCAGAGGAGCAGATGGTGCTGAGGCTGGTAGTAGAGGCTGGGGTGGCTCGGAGATGCCAGGCTGCAGTATAAGTGGAAGAGATAAAGATGCTGAATGTCTTGTGGATGGCGGAACATCACTGACTGACTCCGCATCACCATTAAAACTTTCAATCAAGGCAGCTGGCAAGAAAAAGAAATAGAAATATAGATACACATTCCAACCCTTATATAAGCCACAAAAACACAGTCTCTATGGGCTACACCAAAGACAGCTGAAGTCTGTTAAAGCCGATCCCTTCACTGCAGACAGGCTGGCTCTCTGCTTTTCATGTAATGACCCCTCTGGTCAAAGTACCAGGCTTCATGATCAACCTCACTTTCTAAACATGAAGACCTAGTATGGGTCTAACCATAAAAATAAATGTGTCCTGTGGCTTTTGTGGAAAAGAGATTAGATATTCTTTTCTTGGCATATGACCACCGAACATACTTTCTAACTACTGTGAAGCTTCAGGGACATATTTTCATTCAAACACAGTTTCATCTACATATCTGAAGTTTGGTTTGTGAATTCTGCCCACTCATGAATGGGGGTCACATCAGAAGAAAGTGCTCACGACTCCTCTCATTTTTTGAAGCCAACAAAAGCTTTTGGAAAAGGGGACCCTCTTCATTTGAGGGTCTAAGAAAAGTAGATCCTCAAGTAAACCCTTGATGAGGGAAGCAGGGGGAAAAAAACAGATGGAATTGAGCTAAAAAGCCCATCCTTCTCTGATCCTTCAATGAAAGTACATTTCATTCAAAGCACCTGAAATATATCACTGTGCTTGACATCTACTGTGTCAACAAGTGTGAATTCTCCTTCCCAGTGCACAGATCTGAGCAGGAAGAGAGTCTGTGTAACAAACCTGTCTGTTGAGGATCTTCCTGAATTGCCGGATCATCTGACTTCTGGAACATTGGTCCAAAGATGATTGCTGGTGAGAGAGTGCTGAGATTCTGGCCCTGTGTCAGAGACAGAGACAAACGTATGAGGCGCACCATCCAAAAGCAGGTCTGCACCCCGAGACAGCACAGAGCAGCAGGATGAGAATGATCTTTGGCTATGCTTCTTGTTTCTAACTTCTCTTTTCCTAAGGTGACATTTATTCCCCTAAGCCTCAGACACTGAAGATCTGGGTCTTCAAACACTCTAAAGCAGGAGTTGGCAAACTGACTTGCTGGCTGACTGCCTGTTTCTGCAAATAAAGTTGTACTGGAATAGGCACTCTGGTTCACTTTTGAATTATCTCTATAGCTTCTGCACTGCAATGGCAGAGCTGAGGAGCTGTGCAGAGAATGTATGGGTCACAAAGCTGAAATTATCTATCTGGCCCTTTACGAAAAAAAGTTTGCTAATCCCTGCTCTGAAAGATAAAATCCTACATAAAAGTGGGGTTGTATAATATCTAGTACTTGGAACTTGCTTTTCTCATGTAATAAGATATTGTGAATATCTTTCAAGGTTATTATATAACATCTATAATATTCTAATATATACACATGGTGGTGAATCAAACAGACAATAATAATGGCCTTGTCCTCACCACTGTCATTCCAAGTTTCTTTCTTTTTTTTTTTTCCAAAGGTCAAGTTTAAATTTAATGACTTTGGTATTAACTATACACATACTAGTAAGTGCTAAGACTTAAAATCTTCTGGTTCGGTTGTGACTCCAGACAGGATCCAGAGAGGAGTTCTAAAATCTCTTCTCTGGGTTTTATGGAGACTTTCTTTACCCTCCTGTGTTAGCCTCTTAAGGCACTGCATCAGCCTTAAAAGGGCACTGGAAAGGGCGCCAAGTTTCTTTCTAACTTACAGTGAAGAAAAGGTCAGAGGCATTTTGAAAAGCTATGAAAAACCAAAACACCTAGTGTCCTGACTCCTGCCAGGCACCAAATAAAATGACCACCTCTAGGCTTCCCTTTAGTTTAGTTAGGGGAAGGGGAAAAACAGTTCTTTGTGGTCCACTTCCACTTCACATTTTGTAGGGCAAGAGTGACAAAAGCAAGATTCCAAGAAATTCAGTGAAGCTGACAACCAGTGTGATATACGGCTGGCCAAAAAGTTTGTTCATATTCTTTGTAACACGAAGGCAGAGACCTATGTCCAGCCTCTAGTCCAGAGGGAGTTAGGAATCACAGGCCAAGAAAATGCCTTGAAACTTTTCATCATGACACAAAGTAGGAAATTATATAATATATAATAATTTATTAAAGTCAAAGTCAGTCATGTCCGACTCTTTGCTACCCCATGGACTGTAGCCCACCAGGCTCCTCTGTCCATGGAATTCTCCAGGCCAGAATACTGGAGTGGGTTGCCATTCCCTTCTCCAGGGGATCTTCCCAAACCAGGGATCGAACCCAGGTCTCCTGCATTGCAGACGGATTCTTTACCATCTGAGCCACCAGGGAAGCCCAAGAATACTGGAGTGGGTATATATAAAAATTTATATCATATATAATTTATAAAATATATTACATACATATGAATGTATAACTGAAACAAGTCTATGAAACAGAGCCTGTCCTTATGATCTGCAATGTCTTCTATATTTTCGATTCTATTACTGTTCTCAAAATGTTGATTATAAACCACTATTTTATAACCCAATAAAGAGGCACCACCCAGTTTGAAAACTAGTGAGCTAACAACTACCACTAAGCCGCAAGCTTTGCAACTTCTTCATGGTTGTTATTTTTGTTCTACTTGTTTATGAATCATTACAGGAATAAGACTGTTTAAAAGGAATGAGTCTGTGTGACTTCAGAAGATGATGTACAAGAATTTTCACAGAAGTACTACTGTAACGGCTTCAAACTAAAAACTTTCCAAATGCCCAAGGGCAGGAAATAGAACATACTCTTATATTCACTTGGTGTAATAACTGTTCAACAATGAGAACAAATAATCTATATATTATCATATGCAACAACATGGATTAATTCCTCAAACAAAATGTTGCAAGAAAGAAGCCAGGACAAACGAGTATAGGTCACGTTCGAATTATAGAAAACATAAAAACAGGCAAAATTCATCTTAGGTTGTGAGAAGCCAGGATAGTGGTTATCCTTAGGAAGAGGTAAGGGCTGTTAAGGGACCTGATGGGGGTTTCTAGGGTGTTGGGAATGTTCTATTTGTTGATTTGCGTGCTGGTTATGACACAGGAAGGGGGCAGGGCACAACCTTTAAAAGAATGGCACGGCCTGTTGTTGTTTAGTCGCTCAGTCGTGTCCAACTCTTCTGCAACCCCGTGGACTGTAGCCCACCAGGCTCCTCTGTCCATGGGATTTCCCAGGCAAGAATACTGGAGTGGGTTGCCATTTCCTTCTCCAGGGGATCTTCCTGACTCAGGGATCGAACCTGTTGTCTCCTGCATTCCCAGGCAGATTCTTCCCTGCTGAGCCACCAGGGAAGCCCAGTGGCATGGCCTGAGGACACAACATAAAGTGATTAGAAGCAACTAGGTCCAAAATGGCCATGAGTTGTCTTCCATAAAGGTCAAACTGTGGGCAGTGGCCTAATTCCTGGAAATCCCCACCCTTTCCCCAAGATAGCCGGAATACTCCTCCTACTCATTAGCCTATGCAGTTACCCACCCCTATAAATTCTGACAGCTGGATACCCTGCTGCCTCTGGGGCCTCCCTTGCCTTCCGAGATGGCCCACACTCTTGTGTACGGAGTGTTTCCTCCCCGAAGAGACCTTCTTTCACTCTACTATGGCTCACTCTTGAATTCCTTCCTGCAAAAGCCAAGAACCTACACTTGGTGGCCATCCCAGGGACTCAGATGTGACCATCCTCTGTGCCCCACATTCTCGCTCCTGCAACAGTTACAGGGATATGATGAACTGTGATGACTCATCAAGCTGTATATTTATGACAGGGGTACTTTTCTGTATGTATATTATACCTCCATAAAAAGTTTTTTTTTTTTTTTTAATTAAAAAATATAAGTGCCAAAGGGACTGACTCAGCCACTGCCAGGATTCAGGGCAATAACCCTAGGGGCAGAGCGAGTGGGAACCACCCCCTCAAGTGAGGAGAGAAGAACAGGTTGAGCCTCTGGGACCTGGAGCAGAGAGAGATGAGAACACTGAGCTGTTTGGGAACAAGATGGATCCTGAGGCTCAGGGGCCAACAGGCCCACTGGGCCATTCCCCAGAGCTTCAGCCCAAATTCACACCTAGGACACAGAGAAACATGTAGGTTGCCCAGGAACCTGGAAAATGATGATCTCATAAAAATACATCATTTAATTTTAACAACTCATTATCATTTCTTTTAAAGCAAGCCAAGCAAAATCCATCCTATTCAAGGAACTTTGGTCTTAGTCTGAAAGACTAAATGCTGGAGGACAAGGACACAACATATAATTTGATCCCAAGGGAGAAAAACAGGCCTCCCTCTTGCTGTTGTGAATTATGGGTGGAAAAAGCTTTCGTTTTTTACAAGTACTCAATGTCCCCTCATATGGTTTCTCACCTGGTGACCTCAGGGCTCCAGAAAGCTCCTCAGTCATGTGTCAAGTCCCAGTCAGGGAGTGGATGCCTCAACCATTTCCCACGATCTCTGATATTAAGGAGACATTATACCCAGAAATCTTGCACCGTGTGGTTTAGAGGGCAGTCTTGGCCCAGTACTCTTAAAGCATCAGCTCTGAAATGTGAATACGCCAAACAATCATACAAAGTGCTTTTTTTTTTTTTGGTCCTTCAGATTGGTTAATTTCTATTGAGCTCTCTTCAATTCAACTGATTCTTTCTTCTGTTATTTCCAGTCTGCTGTTGAGCCCATTTGGTGAATTTTTAAATTTTGATATATTTTCAGTTCCAGAATTTCTATTTGGCACATTTTTTTTATAGTTTCTATTTCTCTGCTAAGATTTCCTATTTATTAAATCATTACAAGTAATCCTTAATATGCTTGAGCATTTTGAGAGCTACTTATAAATGCCTGTCCACTAATTCTATCATCTGGCTCATCTTGGGGTCAGTCTCCGTAGTCCATAGATGACCTTTTCTCTTGAGTAGAGGTAATGTTCTCCTATGTCTTATGTTTACTAATTTTGGATAACCCTGGACATTGCAGATGATATGCTGCAGAGACTCAGGATTCTGTTATACTTCTTGGAAGAGTATTTGGTTGTTTGCTATAACATTCCAGTGACTTGGCTATGCTCTAACTCCAAGCTCTATCTTCCCTGCAGTGGATGGCAGCTGGCATCTTCATCCAGCTCTTTAGCCTCAGCTGGACTGCTTGGGGTCTGCCCCACACACCCACAGTTCAGGGGTCAACTAGAGGTTTGGACACAGCTCATACACAGAACTTGGGACTCGACCTGTGTGTTTTCTCCTCTCCAGGTCATCCCCCGCCACTTTCCAGGTGCTGCAGTAGCCCTGAACTCTGTCCTCTGGGTAGTCACTCCAGGGAAGAGCGAGTGTTTCCTGAGCCTGAGCCATCTTATTTGGTATCAACTGGGCTTGCTCTGAGATGGATAAGCCACAAAGCTCGAAGACCCATCCAGTGCCACTGCTATCTTCCAACTGGCCCCTTCTTTCAAATGTTACCTCTGCCTGTTTGGATTGCTCTCTGGTGCCTTCAAGTAGTTGTCTTAATATTTTTCCCAGCATATATAGTTGTTTTCTGTGGGAGGGCTGGTCTGATAAGAGCAATTCTGCCATTACCAGGAGAACCCAGGCCCTGGTGTGCTAATATAAAATTGTGCAGTGTCAGGCACCCCTCCCAGAGGATATTGACTCAGTAGGCTTGGGTGAGGCCCAAGAGCCTACACTGTAGAAAGACTGTTCAAATACCTCCTATCACATTGATTCCTCCTTATTTATTATGTATATACTCACAGAAAATCTAACCTAAGCTATATTTATTTACCAGAGAAAAACAACCAAAAATGCATACTTAACCATCAGTGTCAGTGACCCAATAAAGCTCATGGATCCTGCTGAAGGAGCACAAGCTCAGGACTGATTCAGTGGTTTGCAAGACACAGCGTGGAGCCATGGGAATGGCAGAGAGAACCAAAGTAAGCAGATCAAGAGACACTGGGTTTGTGCCCTAGCAGTGGGCCTGTAGACGGGGTCCCCTTCAGAACCCCTGTGCGGTGAGCTCAAAGAAAGGAAAGGACGGACTCAGGTCAGACTGACAGGGCTTAAGAAAAGTCTGCAAACTGGAATCCTGGCTCTCCTTTATGGTGGATGAATTTTAAGCTACTCAAGGACAGACCCCACTTAATTCCTTACCACTACCAGCTCAGTACCAGCACTGCCCGACTGGAGTAGGCACTCAATAAATATTTGCTAAATAAATAAAGAAAGTTATTTTCTGGTGCGGGAGGTTATCAAGTGAGTGATCTGGGTCAAAAGGCACTATGCGTCAGAGAGAACAACCTCTCCAATGAGAGCTCTTATCAGGAAACAACATCAAAACACCCTAAGTGGTTAGTAATTGAACACAACTCAATCTGAAAGACTTCCAAGACTGGTCTCACTCAATTTTCCCACCAAAGGGAGGCTCAATTCTTGCACTTATTTTAATAACATCCATATCACAGGTACACTTACTGTATTGGAATTTTCTTGCAATTCAGAATCTGTGGACAGAAGGCTTAAATTCCTCAGACAAAGTGAGTGATTTGTATCCTGTTAAAGAAAAAAAAATTCTAATTGACAAACAATTGGGATTTACTGTATTCTATTATGTAATAAAACACTTGATTACAGCGTCCCTAAGATTCCAAATGTCTAGAGAATAAAAAACCATTCAAAACAAAGGCTACGTGAATTATTTCAATTTTTAAAATCCTGATATTCTTAAGAAGAAATCGTTTATGTTCTTAAACATGGTTAGTAGACTTTAAGAATTATCTCATGACTCAGGCTCCAGAGTAACAAAAGCTATAACAACATGAAATCAATAATATTTGCAAAATTGGTCTATCATTGACAAAGCAATTTTACGTGACTTCATTTACTATTCATATAATCCTCTGTAGTATTATTTCACATTCCCATTTTAAGTATGAGAAAGTTAATGCTAACATTAGCAGTGAACAGTCCAAAACTCATACTGCTAATTAACATAACACAGACCCAGTGCTTCTGACTGAAAGTCCCTCTTCCTTCCATTACTCACTACGTCCCCAACATGGGCATCTCAGGGACTGTTACTTAGAGTGGTACTGAGGGGTTACTATTCCTATACAGGTGTCTGGGCTAACTCAGAATTCTGGATTCCTAGAATGCCAGTTGTGATTCACATACTTTATGTGGTTGCCCTACTTTACCTCAGGCATCATATGTTCCGATTCGTGCATGTATTTAACAAATACTCACTGAGCATCTGTATGTATTAAGCCCCGTTCCAGGCCTAGGGATACAATAATAAAGTCCCTGCCACCAGAGAGCTTACATTCAGTGTGGGGAGGGGGCCAGACAAAAAAACAAATATACGGTATACAAGAGAGTTAAGGGGAGTGGAGAAGGCCAGGGTAAGAGATGCTCTTTTATCAGATTAGGAAGGGACTCTTAGATAAGGTGGCCTTAGAGCAGATACTGAAGAAGGCATGGGCCATGCACATATGTGGGGAAAGTGATTCACACAGCGGGTACAGCAAGTACAAAGGCCTGGAGGCAAGGTGGGCTTCCCCTGTTCAAGGAACCACAAGGTGGATGGTACGGCTCAAGGGAAATGAAGTGAAGTAAATGAAGAGAGAAGTGACCAGGCCAGAGTGTCTAGGACTTTCTGGACCACTATAAAGATTTTGACTTTTACCTTAAGTGATGTAAGAAGCTACTGAAGGGTTATAAGCAGAGAACAGACATGATTTGCCTCATTGTTTCGGAAGATCAGGGTGGAGTATCAGTGGGGAGAAGAGAGGGGAAAGGTGCTAAGAAAATCACTTAGCAGGTCATTGCAAGAACCCAGGCCAAACAATGGCAAGGGCTGGAATGAAGTGATCAGATCGGATTCTAGAAAGATGGAACTGATAGATGCTGGTGAAAGATGGAACTGATAGATGCTGGTGGGCGTGTGGAATGAGGGGAAAAAAAGAGGAGTCAAGAATGACGCCAATATTTTTGGCCTGCGCCACTAGAAAAACAGGTGCCATTTACTAAGATGTGGAAGACTGCAGGAGGAACAGGTTGGACGCGTCAGGACTGGGAAACGTAGGTGACAGCTGGGTGGAGACATCGAGTAGGAGGTTGAATACGTGTGTAAAGTTCAGGAAGAAATCTGGGCTAGAGATGTAAATTTAGGACTCAAAGGCAATCTTGATGGCTTTGAAAGCCTAAGACTAGAGCAGATTCCCTCCACTGGGGAGCTAACAGTCAGCCAAGAGATGTGAGGTCTGGACTCTGTGCACTGGGACCTCCGACGCGTAGAAGCTATTGGTGAGAAAGTGTGATTGTTCCAAAACCGAGAAAACTGATCATGACTTCATAAATGAAGCTTTGTAGACAGAGTCTCAAATCTTAGTGTTTTTATCTGGTTTTACAGACAGTAAGACTGAGGCACAAAGAAGCCATTTGCCTAAGGTCACGTGACTAGTGGTGGAGCTTGGATGTGAATTCAGACTCTTCACAACCAATGCTGTTTTGCCTCCTATGATGTGGGGGTCAAGAACCAGGCTCTGGAATCAGATGGTCTGCCTAACGGGCACTAATTACAAGCTTTGGATACTTAGGCAAGTTATTTAATTTCTCTTTACCTCGGGTTTCTCTATCAGTGGTATGGGAATAATAATACTGATCTCTTGAAAGCAGGATAATTCACTGAAGAAAACTTAGCACAGTACTTGGCATACAGTAAACATTCAGTAAATATTAGTTATTATTACCAATAAGATACAGGGGGAAGAGTCCTTTTAAAGGGATCCTTTGCTGTTTAAAAATCAGAAACCACAGAATCATGCTGTCTCTCCCCAAATCAAAACCATATTATACACTTTAAGAACCTCGTTATTCTAAAGGGGGTCAGTGAGCTTCCACTTTATTTATAAAATAGTAAAATAATAACAGTTCTCACTTTTTGGGTGCAAAAGACATATGGTAAGTGCCCAATACCATATCAGAAGTAGTAACAGTAAATTTATCCCAGGATCTCTCTGGAAAGAAGCCGTAGGGAAGAGGGCTTGGTAAAGAAAAACAGACAAAACTACCTCAAACTCTGCAGAGGCTTGTCTGTGGTTCAGTGCCTTCAAGGCAGTGGCTATTGAACCTTTTGGTCTGCAGACAATTCTAAAGGGCAGGAGACGCCCCCAGACTCCACCTGGTTCTCCAGCGATGGATTAATGGAAGGGTGAAGCAAATCATTAACTCGTGTCCCAAACCCAAGTTCAAATGTACCATTTTACACGACATGAATGGGAAAATAACACCCTCTGAGAACACCTGGCCAACCCTTTGGTAGCCATTCTGAGACCTCTGGTTCCAAGACACCTCTTCCACCAGACCTGACGGAGGGGAGGCAGAGCCAAATCAGGGGCTAACGCACAGGGAGCCTGGTGAAATTTCTGGCTTCTGCCACCCCCTCACAAAGACATAGATCTTGACACTGATTCCTTCTCGCTCACTAACGGACTTAGAGAGAAGGCATTTTAACCTTTTATTTTGAGACACAAACCACTGCCGCTGTTTTATGGTGCCCAGATCAAAACGAGAGACCAAACACTCCACACCTCTGATCCATTGTGACTCAGAAGTGCACTGTATGAGTTTCCTTTGTTATCGTGACCTTTCATGTGACTTTTGAGACTGTATTGAGTGCTGAATGTTTTCTCACAGCCATTACTGGGGCAGAAGAAGGGTCTTTCACCTGTAAGAATGAAAAGAGGTGTTAATTTCACCATGAAATCATTTCACTGGATTGAGACCTCTACCTTCCCCTAACACAGGGAAGTAAATATGCTAATGAGGGTTCAAGTAATACACTGGGTCAATTACCCACAAGTTAATCATCCCAGTCCTAAAATTTAATGCAGAGCAAAGCACTGAGAATGGCCTGCTTCTAGGAAGTTAAAAGAGAAGACTAGTTTCTACCCCCACCCCAGATTCTTTACTGAGTAATCTCTGAATTGGTTTTATTTCTTAAGGTTAAGCTCCTGAGTCCAGTCTTTAGATCCTTTTTAACATCTGAGAGGAACTCAAACATTATAGGTGAAGGCCAACTGATTAGACTTGCTCTCTCCACAAAGCTGTACAGGTCTCAATGGAAACACACGTGTTTACTGGCTCAACGAAGGTTAAAAGATAAAAATTAGCCTAAACTCACCAGTATGTGTACGGACGTGAGTTTTAAGGTGGTGGCTTGCTGCAAATGCTTTTCCACAGCCATCATGATCACACCTAAGGAAGTTGTTTAAGCAGAGAGGATAGCAGTCATTAACTAACAGACCTTTATCTTCAATATCTCTTGTAAATACAAACTTAAAACTGCTCAGAACACTATGATCAGATCGACAAAACAGGTTTTACAGATGGGAATGATGACGGGTCCCTGGAAAAGTAAGGTGACAAACCTGGGATCACAGGGAGAGGCTGGCCCAGGAAACGTGTTTCTTGTCCTACAGGTAAAGCACATGCTGAGAGCCCTAACAATAAAAGCCCTTTGATGAATGACACAACAGAATTCTACTGACAGTGAGAACGCATACAGAAAATCTACTGCAGCAAATGAAATATAAGGAATATCAGTGATGGGTACAGAGGCTTTCACATAGGCACAGGACCCCAAACACAACACTAGAGCAAAGTCAGCCAGAATACAGTGGCTACAATGTAATTATCTGTCATCTTCAGAGAACTTTTCTCTTTTACTTTCTTGATAACTAAAACCAGAGGTAATATTTCCCTCCTTAGGACTCCAAGGGCATTTACCTACATGCTCCTTTTATGGCACCTGGCATTCTCAATCTTATTTTATCTCTGTGCGCATACATTTGTTATCTCTTCTCCTAGACTGCAATTCCTTTGAGGGCAGGGTCCATGTAGTTCTTCACATCTGCTGTAGTTCTTGCACATAGCAGGCATTCAGTAACTATTTATATGAATGAATGCATTTAATTATAAGCCAAAATATTTTATTTTTTTAAACAGAAAGCTTCTCTAAAGCATTTTACTTTTTAAGTTCATAAAATCACTGTGTCTAAAGCCCCATCTAACATTCAAGAAAAATTAACAGTTTTAATCATGACAAAAACACGTATAATTGAATAGAAATCAGAATCCCCTTGACAGCCCTATGGGGGAAAAAGCAACCCAAGCTTCATAGCAGCTGGAGAGTAACCAACCAGGATCTAAATATTCTTGCCTTTAGAGGGGCCATGACTCAGAAATGTATCTGTAATTCTTAAAAACACATTTCCATTTAATTGGTGTTTAAGCGTTGACTGTCCCTGAAGACTTCCCGATTTTTAGGTGTCCTAATGAGATGAGTGATTTGAGAATAGAAAGGCAGCATATTTAATGCCATGAATGTAACAGCAATCCCTCCTGCCTAAATTCAGAGACATGTTTATAGGCTGTTTTCAGTAATATATCTATATTTAGGACGAATCCTTACAAACTGATTACCTCGTTAAAAACATCATATAATCACTCCAAAGTTGTTTTTCAATCCCTGCTGAATGCCCAGAACCACGCTATATGCTGTGAGCACAGGAGAAAGTAGATGATACAACTCCTTCCTTCAAGCTTATATTTATACATGTATGAATTAAATATATATGTGTTCACATATATATATATAAATGGAAATCTATAGATAAAAATGGATGCTCCTAGCACTGTTTACAATAGCTAGGACAGGGAAGCAACCTAGATGTCCATCAGCAGATGAATGGATAAGAAAGCTGTGGTACATATACATAGTGGAATATTACTCAGCTATTAAAAAGAATGCATTTGAATCAGTTCTAATGAGGTGAATGAAACTGCAGCCTATTATACAGAGTGAAGTAAGTCAGAAAGAAAAACATCAATACAGTATGTTAACACATATATATGGAATTTAGAATGATAGTAATGATGACCCTATATGCGAGACAGCAAAAAAGAGACACAGATGTAAAGAACAGAATTTTGGACTCTGTGGGAGAAGGCGAGGGTGGGATGATTTGAGAGAATAGCATTGAAACATGTATATTACCATATGTAAAATAGATCACCAGTCCAGGTTCGATGCATGAGACAGGGTGCTCAGGGCTGGAGCACTGGGATGACCAGGGATGGGATGGGGAGGGAGGTGAGAGGGGGGTTCAGGATGGGGAACACATGTACACCCATGGCGGATTCATGTCAATGTATAGCAAAAACCACTACAATATTATAAAGTAATTAGCCTCCAATTAACATAAACTAATTAATTTTTTTAAAAAAAAGATGCTCCTATATGTTTGTATGTACACATGACATATTACAAAGCAACAACCAAACAAGTGATTAAAAAAAAAAAGATACGTGCCCCACCAGCCTAGGCATCTTTACCCTCATCCCCGTTCCCTCCTCACCTCTTCTCAGGTAGGCACCCTCGGCCCTGTGCTCCGCATCTCAGTCTCATACTGTCTGGTTACCCGTGGTTCTTTTCCACCAAAGCAGACTGAGGTTCTCAGGAGAAAAGCCTACATCTTAGCATTTCTCTAGCACTGATGAGTGAGTTTCAGTAAACGCTTCGTAAAAGTGAAGGGAAAGAATGAGGCAGAGAAGCCATCATCCACAGAGCAGGTAGGGATGCTCCTGGACATCATCAGCCCTCCTTCAGTCTGCAGTAGTTTATAGCTATCCTGGGGAAAGCAAACACTGCCCGAAGAATTAGCAAAGGGAATTTCCTTCCCATTTTGAAAAATACTAGAATACATCAAGACACCCCCCTGAAACCTGGTCAGTGATAAATAGAAACCAGCAAGACCCACCGAAATGGCTTTTCTCCTGTATGGGTTCGAATGTGCTTCCTCAGATCACTGAGTGTGGTGAAGTACTTGCTGCAGCCTTCAGATTCACAGTTAAACGTCTTCCCTGTGTGAAGCCTCTGATGTGCTTTCAGCCTGCAAGATACCCCAGAGAAATCCCCTTTGTCATAATGCACGCCAGAGCTTTCCCACGTCAGCTTAATGTGCAGCAAGATCAAGTACATAGGAATTCTACAGTCCTAACGCACTAATATCAACGTTTTGTGTTCAAAGAGAAATTCAAAGAATTATACAGCAGAGTGGTGTGAGTGTGACCCTGAAGCCAGGCTGCCCGGGACTCAAATTCTGGTCTCCTCTACCGGAAGGGGATCTTGACCCAGTTACAAAACCTCTCTGTGCTTCCATTCCCTTTGCAGCACACAGGACACTGCCTACCACGTAGTGAGTGCTTTTTAGGTACGTGTGCTCAGTCGTGTCTGACTCTTTGCGATCCTATGGACTGGAGCCCGCCAGTGTTACCTATTACTATGTTTGTTATGTGATAGCCAATGCTGAAGACTAATATAAGTCTCCTGATATGAACAGTAGAAAAGAGAAATGGCTAATGAGCAGGCTACTCCCCACTTCCTGGGAGTCGAAAAAAGTTAATCTTCAAGTTGAGGCCGGGAAGGAAATCAAAGAATCCTTAATACCAAGCTCCTGAGCTAACAGGAGATATTATTCCATACCAACTACTAAAATCCTCAGGCCAGGATGTCATTCCAGGAGATACAAATCCAGACACAGAGCTCTGACTATAACTGACCCAGGATGTGTCCATATTTAAGTAACAGTTCCTCTGAGGAACTGTCAGCAGCTGAGTGCGGCTGCCCTCTTTAAAGCCCTGCACGTGAACGTCTACCCCGTGCAGGGGGAGCACCGTGGTCACGACAGAGCCAGGCTCGGAGGCTGGCAGTGCTGGGGGGGCGGGGGGTGCTGACCTGTACAGGGTGTTGAACGCCTTCTCACAGCCCTGCACGTCGCACTCAAATGGCTTCTCCTTCGTGTGCACCCGCACATGGATCCTGAGGCTGTAGGAGGTGAGGAAGGCCTTGCCGCAGCCCTCCTGATTACAGACGAAGGTGTACTCCCCTCGGTGGGTCTTCTGGTGGGTGCGCAGGTTGCCTGCTGTGCTGTAGGTGCGGGGGCAGCCCTCAAAGGTGCACTGGTACCGCTTTACCTGGCAGGCGGAGGACACCTCGTCAGTGGCACAACAGAGCTGCCCAGGGCCCAACTCCCCCCAGAGCCTGGCTCTCGGGAGAGGCAGGCGAGACACACAGGCTTCTATCGTCGACACAGAAAGCACCCTCTACCACAAGTGGGGAGATCTTCCTGCTGAGCAAGTTACACCGGGGCAACAAATGATGAGAGCAATGGGCAAGAGATGAGGTGGGGTAGGGAAATACTCTAAATGAATATAAGACCAGTGTCCAGTCAACACCCACCCCCTAAAGGTGGGCATATACTACAACACTCACCCACACTCAAATATAATTTGACTTGAAGGTTTGACTTAACCTCCTGTCCTCTGGCCCTGTAACCTGATGAAAACCAACAAATGTAAAACTGAGTTTAAAACATTCAGAAATTTATATACTCAGTCGTAGGTGTACTAGTTCAGTTATATACCAGCATGGTCTCTTCTATAATTTCAGATCTACAGAATAAATAAAATGTATGATGAATTTCTGGGAATATTTGGTAGTAAGGAATTTCTCAAACTGCCATCCTCTTGGTCTCCTCCCCTCACCACCCTTCCAGAAAGTGTGCTATCCACAGGAGCCTCCACTTCCCTCAATGCCTATGGAACCACTCGGCAAGGTGCCTTCACTGGACGAAACCATGCTCTTGAACTTGCTGGTGGTCAAACTCTTTCCTCCTCCCCAATTTTCCTTTAGTATTTGAAAAAAATTTCTCACTGGTGCCCTCTCCTTCTGAAAATGTGTCCTACACCACAAAGCAATTCTGTGGGGCTCTTTATCTTCTTCCCTGAGTCACTCACTCCTTTTCTTTAACCTCCATATGTAGGTTCAGCCCAAAGCTTCTGTCTCTTCTTCCAAACCTTCCCCATCTCTCCCCTGGGGAAGGGGAAGCATCACAGCCTTGGCTGGAGAAAAATGAATTACTGGTGCTTAGGTTCAGGACTTTGAGCAGGCCTTTCCATGTCTCTGAACTAAAGGTTCTTCATTTCTACACGGCAGAACTGAATGCCCTGCTGTCTTGTGGTGCTTGTGAGCAGAACAAAATGAGACAAAGCATCTGTGAAAGACTCTGTCAATGTCCTGATGCTATACATATCAAGGTGCTAGTTCCGCCTATTCTTCAGCTTTAGCAAACACCTGCCTCCTTTAATTCTCGTCGTTCTCCAAGCTTTAGTCTACTGCTCTTGCCACACTAGTGGTATTCATTCAACAGTTAATGAACTCCTATATGCCAGGCAACAAGCTAGATACCACAGATAAAAAGATGAACAAGACAAAAACCTTTCCTTTTAAGGAGCATCATTTTAAGAGGCACATGTGCACAAATGATTATAGACTGTGCTGAGTTGGACAATGTACACACCCATGGTGCTTGCAAAGCATAAAAAAGGGAAACCTAATCCTTCTCAGAAAGACCGGACTCAGTGCAGGCTTGGAAACTGAGGCATTCTGTCTGAACTGAGGATGTGGTTTTTGGTTTGCCTATTGGTCTATTTTTTAGGGATTAACTGAAAAAGTGTTCCTTAGACAAACTGGAAGAGATAGCCATTCCAGAAAGAGGTAGCGCCTTGAGAACTACATGCAGAGAGGAATGAGAACGCTGGTCCAGGAGACCACAAACACACCTCAGCAGGTAAGAGACGGGAAAGAATCCAGAAAAACGAGTGAAGCCTCCTCAGTTGAGCTATGAAGTAGAGGAATAGAACAATAGGGAGCCAAGATATCTTGGCTTTAACCAAGATAGTAACCCAACCAGATGAGGGGTTTAGAAGAGATCGTTCTGGAAGCCTATGGAAGATAGAATGGAAGGGTAAGTGAATAGAAGAAGGGGTAGTACAGGTTAAGAGAAGGGGGACAATTGTTCAAGATACAGGTGAGAAGAATCCAAACTAGGGAAGTGATGGGACTTCCCTGGCAATTCAGGGGTTAAGACTCCATGCTCCCAATTATAGGGGGGATGGGTTCAATCCCTGATCAGGGAACTAAGATCCCGCATGCCACAGAGCATAAATAAATAAAGTGACAGTGGACATTATGAGAGATGAATTCCAGAGAAAATAAAATGGGGGAAATGAGTGGCTCTAGTGACTAACAGTGTGCTGAGGCGTGGTAGCAATGAGGAGAGGCAAAGTCAAGGTCAACTCCCAAGATTAGGGCCTGGGTGACAAAACAGATGGTTACATACCAATTTTGGACTGGACAGAGGGTGGGGAGAGGTGATAAGTTGGGTGTGAGGTGCTGCCAGGTAGCAATGTCTAGTAGACACACATATAGGCTGGAAGCTAAAAAATAAAGTCTAGTGCAGGAGTCTCTGGTACACAGATAACAGGTGCCTTTACTACATAATAAAGCAGGCTGGTTCGAGGCCCACCTCTGCTACTTACTGTGTAACTTTGGGAAAATTACTTAAGCTAAGTCTCCAGCTCCTATTTACAACATAGAGGAAAGAAAATTAATCATTTTAGGGTTGTTATAGGGATTAGGGATAATTTGTGTGAAGTATTTCAACACAGGGACTGGCATATAGTAGATGCTCAATAAAATCTTGGCCACGAGGCCAAAGGATGGCCTCCTGAAGGTCACCAATGTTTAGGGACTGGTAAAAAGAAGAGACGCCATTGATGGGTGAACGGGTGATAGGACTGGGGAATTGGGAAGAGAATGCAAAGGAGATGGACGTCACAGAAGCCAAAAGATAAAAGGTCTTAAGGAAAAGAGAATGGTCAGGATGTTGTCAGAGAAAACAAGGAAGATAGGAAGGACTAGGGAAAGTATAGGATCCAGCAGCTAGGAATTCACCAAGGACTCAGCAAGACTAGTTTGAATGGACCGATGAGGTCAGAAGTCTGGCTTAAGGTGAATCATGAAAGGCAGCGATAGAGACTGGAGATGCAGAGCAGCGGCAGCGCAAGTGGACTTCTGAGCTGATGAAGTCCCATTTGTTTGAAGTAAGACAGGTCTTGAGCGTACCTGGAAGGAAAAAGGTCCTGGAAAAAAGAAGCTGAGGATCTGGGAGGAACATAAAGATGACAAGGATATTTAAAAGCCTGGGTGGAGGGAAAGGCCTCAGGTAGGGAGGAGATTCCGTTTCAGAGAAGGAGGATCTGAGGTTAGGAAGGGGTGACTCAGGGCCTTTTGGGCCATGTGGTCTCTCTTACAGCTACTCAACTCCGCTGCTGTATGTATGTGGAAGTAACCATTTGTTGTTGTTTAGACGCTAAGTTGTGTCTGACTCTTTTGCATCCCCATGGACTGTGGCTCGCCAGGCTCCTCTGTCCATGGGATTCTCCAGGCAAGAATACTGGAGTGGGTTGTCATTTCCTTTTCCAGGGGATCTTCCTGACCCAGGGGTCAAAACTACGTCTCCTACACTGGCAGGCAGACTCTTTACCACTGAGCCATCTGGGAAGCACCAAAAGTAACCAAAGACAATACATAAATGGACAAGCAAGGCTGTGCTCCAAAAAACTTTATTTATGGACAATGAAATCTGAACTTCATCATTTTCATATATCATGAAATAATGTTCTTTGGATTAAAAATAATTTTTAAATGTGAAAACCATTCTACAAAAACAGGCATCTGTTTGCCAAACCCTGAAAACCTGTGGGGGTGGGGAGGGAGGGGCCCTGAGTCCGCCCATCTCCCCTGGGCTCCAGGTCCTTCTCTCAAAAGCCCAATCCCTAGTAGGATTTTGCACAGGATTTTAGGTTCCCCAGACAAGGGTTCTCCTGCTCATTCACCCCTTTCCCTTCCCCAGGCCACACTGGAGGTGCTCCATAAATACTCGCTGACTTGAACTACTGACCAGGCATTCTCATGTCTCAGGGCCTAGTTTTGAAGTCAATCACCACCAGATTTATTCTAAAACAGTGCCCACACATGCCATTTCTCTGCTCAAATGATAAAGTCCCAATTCCCTAGCCTTGTATTCAAACTCCTTCAAGGTCCTCCTCGGGCCAATAGCCGAGAACTGTTAAGGCCCATAAGGGACAGTACCCTCCTTCCTAACTGCAACACTCGAGTCCCGCTTGCCTGCCTTTGCTCTCCCTTTTCTCTCTACTGGAAATGTCCAGTTCCTTTCTTCTCTGCTTTTCCCAATCTCTTCCATTCAAGCTTCACTACCTCCAAGGCCCTCCACTATCATTCCATATCTGTGTGACAGTGCCCGTCTCTTAACTCGAATAACATTTAACTATACCACTCACTTGATACTTAGCTTACGCAGTTAATTATCCTCTCATGAACATGTCCTGATTTCTCAAGACTGAAAACCTCTTTGGTACTTCGAGATGGAGATTTCAGAGTGACCACTGAGCAGGGAAGAGAGCCATAACTGTGAACGCTCTAACAAAGGGGTCAGCGAGTCTCAGTCATATAGCTTATGACAGCGGTGAATGACAAGAGCGGAAGTTCCTTAAGATCCTACAGCAGTTGATAACTTCCTAAGTAACAAATGAAATTAACTACCCATTCCTGTCTCTCTGCCAACTGCTGCTCTCATCTAGGTTTTCTTACTTGGCCAATTCAAGCTTCCATTAAGTGTTCCTTCCTCAGGAACCTGTTCCCTGACCCATTCCTATCCCCTCTCCGAATGAGAAGAGGTATCCTTATTACAGGGGCTTCCCAGTTGGCTCAGCAGTAAAGAATCTGCCTGCCAAGCAGGAGACGCAAGTTCGATCCTTGGGTCAGGAAGATCGCTCAGAGAAGGAAATGGCAACCCACTCCAGTATTCTTGCCTGGGAAATCCCATGAACAGAGGAGACTGGTGGGCTACAGTCCATGGTGTCACAAAAGAGCTGGACTCGACTCAGCGACTAAACAACAACAATTCTTATTAGAGGTTTTCATGGCATCCTGGGCTTCCCTGGTGGCTCAGAAGGTAAAGAATCTGCCTGCAGTGCGGGAGACCTGGGTTCGATCCCTGGGTTAGGAAGATCCCCTGGAGGAGGGCGTGGCTGCCCACTCCAGTATTCTTGCCTGGAGAATCTCCACGGACAGAGGAGCCTGGTGGGCTACAAAGAGTCCATGGGGAAGCAAAGAGTCAGACACGACTGAGTGACTAAGCACAGCACGTGGCATCCTGTATCTCTTTAAAGCACAGAATACCAACAAAATCAAATAACTACATAATTAAATAATTCAACAAGTGAAGTGGGAGCAAGGGCTATAAGTGACAAAGGGACAGAGTTTCAAGGAGGAGGGTCAACCAAGTCAAATACGGCAGAGGTGACTGAGGAAGCATTTCTTAGACTCAGCTCACAAGGTCAGAACTAGTTCAGCAAGACTAGTGTCACTGGAAGGGTAGGGGCAGAAGCCGGGACTTACCAGGCTGAGAAGCTGGGGAAAAGGAAGCAGATGGAGATGATGAATATAACTGCTGCAGCTGCTGCCAAGTCGCTTCAGTCGTGTCCGACTCTGTGCGACCCCATAGACGGCAGCCCACCAGGCTCCCCCGTCCCTGGGGTTCTCCAGGCAAGAACACTGGAGTGGGTTGCCATTTCCTTCTCCAGTGCATGAAAGTGAAAAGTGAAAGTGAAGCTGCTCAGTCGTGTCCGACTCTTAGCGACCCGCTGGACTGCAGCCTACCAGGCTCCTCCGTCCATGGGATTTTCCAGGCAAGAGTACTGGAGTGGGGTGCCATTGCCTTCTCCAATGAATATAACTACTCTTACACAAAACAGCAGAGGGGAGAGACAGGGGAGAGGACATAGCCTGAGGAAGGTGTGTGGATTTAACGGTGGGACACATGACTGTCAAAGCAAGTGCTCCCCAATACTACACTGAATAAATGTGTAATCTCACCCTATCTGGGAGAAGGCAGTAAATGGAAGTGCCAATACTGTCTTTCAGAATCGTTTTTAAACAGCATCAAATTTCACAAAAAGGGAAAACAAACCACCTCAAACTGGATCAGAGCAGGAAGTTGCAAAAAACCTTGTTACTCAGCAGAGGTATTGCAGCATTTGGTACATTTAAATACAATTAAAATTTATCACACATGTACGCATTCAAAAAAAAGTTCTGTTCCACGGATTATATTGTCCCAGGAGATAGGAATACAGAAAAAATGGCTCCTGCTCTCTAGAAGCTCAAAGTCGAGAGGAGACCCAAACAGATAAGAACAATAGGGTATGAGAAAATGTACAGATGTTAGAAAATAGGGAAATACAGAGAAAAAGACTGAGAAAAACTCAGGAGGCAGGAGGAGAAGGGAACGACAGAGGATGAGATGGTTGGATGGCATCACCAACTTGATGGACATGAATTTGAACAAGCTCCGGGAGTTGGTGATGGACAGAAGCCTGGTGTGCTGCAGTCCATGGGGTCGTAAAGAGTCAGTCAGACACGACTGAGCGACTGAATTGAACTGAACTGACTGAAGAAAAACTCAAGCTTGGGGATGACTAAGAACAACTTCTCAAAGGAGGTGATGCCCAACCTGAATTTAAAGAACTTGCTGCTGCTGCTGCTAAGTCACTTCAGTCGTGTCCAACTCTGTGCGACCCCAGAGACGGCAGCCCACCAGGCTCCTCCGTCCATGGGATTTTCCAGGCAAGAGTACTGGAATGGGGTGCCATTGCCTTCTCCATAAAGAACTTGAGGGACACATAATTAATTGGCCTGTTGAAATTAACCAGAGTAGGGGACTCCCCTGGTGGTGCAGTGGATAGGAATGTGCCTGCCAATGCAGGGGACACAGGTTTGATTGCTGCTGGTCTGGGAAGATTCCACATTCAGCAGAGCAACTAAGCCGGAGCACCTACAGCCTGTGTTTCACAACAAGAGAAGCCACTGCAGTGAGAAGCCTGTGCACTGCAACTAAAGGGTAGCCCCCACTCTCCGCAGCTAGAGAAAAGCCCGTGTACAGCAAAGAAGATCCAGTGCAGCCAAAAATAAAAAAATAATTTAAAAAAAAAATTTTTTTTTAAAGAAATTAACTAGAGTACCTGTAATATGAACATGTCACCAAAGATTCCATTGGAAAACATGCTTCTCCAAAAGAGCTTAAGCATTGCATCACTTAAACAGCTGTTGATTAGGGAGTTAGGGAGCTCAGATACAGCACAGGTTGGGATCAACGAGGATGGGGTCTAATGTTTCATTAAGGGCAGGAGGCATAAAAGTTTTCAGATGTTGATTTATAAAGTGTTTTGAGTAGTTCTAGAATAGAGAAATATTTAACAAAGATGATTGCCCTGGTAAGTCAACAGAAGCAGAGAAGGAAAGGTGAAATGAGATAAGCAAAAATGAGAAAATTAAACGCTGGAATTCTAGGAGACGAAAGCTTCAAAAAAAATTTAGAAGTGGGACTTCCCCAGTGTCCAGTAGTTAACAGGCCGCTGCAGGGGGCACAGGTTCAATCCCTGGTCAGGGAACTAAGCTCCCCACGTGGCGCACGGGGAGAAAAAAAAAAATCAAGAAGAGAAAAAAAGCCGAGTTTCTGCTGGAGGAAGAAGAAATGAGTCCAGCAGAATTAGATCCCACACACACTAACAGCGCCATTCTCAGTAAGGAAAGGGAGCCTCTGATTCTGAACACCAAGCATCTGAACACATTTATAAACCAATGCTCAGTCTGGCTCTTATGGCCGTGGGAGCTGCCCCTTCCTTCCCATCCCGCTCCCCAGCGCCAACTCCGTCCCCACTGTCAGTGATCTCCTCTCTCCGACTCCACCATATGCAGCCAAAGAGCTCAAAGAAGAAATGCAGGAGCTCTGCACTGCCCCCCTAGAGCTGAATTCACACACTGTCCCCGAGCCTCAACCCTTAGGGAAGCAGTGCCACCCGGCTGCCCTTCACGTCTCAGCCCTTCTCACAGCTACTGGGTTTCAGTGTGCGATTCTTGCCTCAGATTATTACGAAAATACAAAACTACCAGAATCCCAAACACAGTGCCTGGTACCTAGCAGGCACTCAACAGATGCCAGCCACCACCTAACCCTCTTGCCACTACCAGCAAAACAGGAGTCCTCATTCTTTAGCTGTAAGAGCCCTCATCTTATGAAGTCAGTCAGTCATGGGGATGTAGTGTACAGCATGGTAACTACAGTTAATAGATACGTATTGTCTATCTGAAAGTTGCTGACAGGGTAGATCTTAAAAGTTCTCATCAAGAGAAAAAAATTGGTAACTAGACTTATTGTGATGATCATTTTGTAATATATGCAAATACAGAATCATTATGTTATATGTCAATTTTATCTCAATTGTAAAAAATTAAAAATAATATTTAAAAAGAGTCCCAGCTTTGCCTGGTACCCCAACTGCCCACCATGGAAGGAACTTTTAGGGGCCTGCTGCTCAGGAATGCCAAGAAGTCCAAGGGAGCAAAGAGTGGGCGTGGAAGGTTACCTGTGGCAAGGGCTGCACCCAGAGCCCCTGCAGAGGGACTACGAACACGTTCTCCTTGTAAAACATGGTTCTAAATGGTGGGTCACATTCCACAACCGTACTAATACCACAGTTCAGCAAGTCAAGGGTGACTGGGCTCCAGGGTACCCAAACACACAATCTATAACCCTGTTTCAGGAGAAAACGCTTCCCAAAGAGTTCCAAACAAAGACAGTTTAAACTTTTCTTTAACAGGAGGATATGTCCTTCCATACCTCCTTCAAGAACCATGTGGGGGACTTCCCTGGTGGTACAGTGTATAAGATTCCACTTGCCAATGCAGGGGACACGGGTTCAACCCCTGGTCCGGGACAATCCCACGTGCCACCGAGCAACCGAGCCCATGTGCCACAACCACTAAGTCCACACGGTAGAGCCTGGGAACCACGACTACTCAAGCCTGCACGCCCTACAGCCCACGCTCCACTGCAAGAGAAGGTGCCGCAAGGACAAGCCCAGGCCCCGCAACAAAGAGGAGCTCCTCTCAACTCCGAAGCTAGTGAAAGCCTGAGCGCAGCAACAAAGACCCAGTGCTGCCAGCAGTAAGTTAAAACAAGAAAAGAAAAGAACCACGTCGGCCTACGAAGAAGAGAAAGAAAATGGACATTCACCAAACAACTACCAGACACGATCCTGAGCGTTTTATGCACCCCTTGTTGTGTATTTATAAATGAATAAAGCTTATTTCACCTTGACGAAAAGCGACAGGATATTTTTATTTCAATTTTACAAAAGAGGAAACAGAGCAGCTCGCCCAAGGCCACTCAGTATATACCAGACCAAGATGGAACCTAGCTCTAACTTATCCCTGTGCACATCACAGAGGAAACAATTTTAAGAATAAGCTAGATTTAAATAAGAGAAAAACATGAACATTCAGATTCTTTCTCCAATGTCCTACATCGAAATTTTAGCAATACTCAACAGGTACAGCCTATGTACGATGTAAATCTGGAACTGTTATTCCTGCAGCATTATGCTGGAAAACCAGTAGGAACGTAAAGTCGCCCTGGTCTCTCTTCCAAGCCAGTGGGCCTCAATGATGGAAATGCTGATGGCTGAAGAGAAGTACGTGACACGCATGCGGGCATGCAGGAGACAGTGCTCAACTGGCTTCATCTGCTGGCAAGGGAAAATGCTTTCAACCCTGGTTTCCTACCAAACCCCGCGCCTCCGGCCTCAGCGGTCTTCCTTCCGGACTCCCCAGAGTCGCTCAGGGCAGGGATTATTTCTTTGTCCTTCCTGATATTTGACAAATGCTGATGATACTCAATAAGTAAAAGCTTGTGGAAAGAATGAACAGATCCTCAATACTAGCATTTCAAGCAGCAACTGTCTCTGTCCTAGTTCTGCAGGGCAATTCTGTGGGAGTTCACAAGGGAACCTGTAAAGGAATAGAATCACCGCGAGCAAAGACTACAAGTGGGCGGTCCCCCCTGCAGAGTCAGCAACAACCTGGTTTGTCTGAGAGGATCCTCACACTGCCTAAGGGATTGATAATGAGCGATGAGACTGGAACTGGGTCCCCAGGGTAAAGGGCACATTGCAAAAAGGCTTTGAAACACTGGAGTCAAATTTTCCCCCTTATTCTATATCTTAAAATTTGTCACACGCACACACAAAAAGATCCCTTGGAATGTCACTGACCAATGTAGCAAGCAACCCAATTCATTAAGCATCCCTGTAGCTGTGCTTCTTGGTAAAAAAATATGTTCTCTCCCAATCAATGCTCTGGAACACGCTGGTGCATAGTGAAGAGCATATTTGGTATGTGACTCCCGGGTTTCTTCACCCTTCTTGGCCAACCACGCAGCAGAGAAGTGCAAGGTCAGTTGAGGGGTGCGGGGAGACACATTCACTGCTGTGGTTCAGAGGAGGAGGAACAAGTAACTCGACAGTCCTGAGACGGTCTCGGCAAGGGCAAAGACGTAAAAAAGTTTGGGAAACCAGCGACTGCATGGACTGATGAAAGGAAACATAGCTGCTTAGAAACCTGGAGTAAAAAGGTATTAAGGGAGGAATTCTTAAGAATGCTGGCCCTGAGAATGACAGATTCTCATTCTGACAGGTCAGAGTGACAAGGTTTTGATTTGCGAGTTTCTAAATCATTGACTCGATGAACTTAAGTCTTAGCAAACTCCGGGAGATAGTGAAGGACAGGGAAGCCTGGTGCACTGCCATCCATGGGGTCACAAAGAGTTGGACACAACTTGGCAGCTAAACAACAATAACAAGTCAACAGGCAGACAGCAGTAAAGTAGCAAGTACAAGAATAAGACAGGTGCAATTTGAATGGGAATGACCAGTGGCCCTGCAGAAAGAGGCAGGATCTGTAGCAAGGTTCTGGCTGGTTTATTTTTGCACAAAACAAGCACAAGGGAGAAAAAAATGAAGTAACAGGTAAGCCAACCACACACTATAGCAAACAATGGAACAATCTAAGGTAAACAGGAAAATCAAGCCAAAATCTGACTCAGAAAATAAGCTGCTTAGCAAGCCAAGAAGACTAGCTATCAAATGATTTGATTTCTTAAGAGTAACACCTGGGCATAGAGATGGAGAAAAAGACCATGGTTTTTTTGTCAGTTTTTTTTAAAGGTGGAGGTAGGGGGAATGTGAAGAAATCATGAAGAGTGTTATCAGACAGTCATAAACATTGGCCTCCTCATACCAATTAAATGGATTTAAATGCCAAGAAATAAAATAACATCCCTGTTACAACAAAAGCTACAGTTACGATGGTGCTCCAGAAAGGCGAGTCTACTGAATGTCTGGTCATTACGCACAATTTTCAAAGGCTGAAAGCCACTGCTGCTTCTCCCTCAATCCCCAACCAACCTCACACCTAATGATTTCAATCAGTTTCTAGAACCTTCCATGTAGGTCTCATGGATAGAATGGGAAAACATGGTGGGAGGAAAGCACAGTGAGCTAAATCCATGGTGGGCTGAGCAAGGTACTTGTCTTATTCAACATGATTATCAAGGATCAAAAGACATGAATGGTAAACCAGGCTTGCAAGTAGGATGGAGTGGAAAAGTGACAGCTCATATCACTGGTTGCGTAATCCTCCCTTCCCTACCATCTCCTCCTTTTCTGCCTAGATCAGCATTTCCCAAAATGTGCTCCACAAAACACTGCCCATGGGAATAAGACCTGAAAAAATGGTTTCCCAAGTTCAAAATATTTGGAGAATTCTGCATTTCCTTCCTTCTTGGTTATTATCAAAAGCTCTTGAGAAATCCCATATTAATAAAGAAATCTCTGTCTTAACTTAAATGTTTCCCAAACATCTGCTCTTGAAAAACTCTCACATAGTAATCATTAACTGAGGATGGCCCAAAGTTTAGGCCCTAAGCCATGTTCAGATTTCCTCTGCTAAAAAAATGATCCATTCCCCTTACTTACTACTGCCTCATCAGTTTTCTTCCTCCAACTACCCTATTAAAAAAGAGAGAGAAAAAAAAAAAACAAAAACTTGATGCTTCCTGCCTCCTGTTTCCTCACCACCCACTCATTTCTCCATCATTTGAAATCTGGCCTCAGCCTCCAGTGAACGTCTTCCCACGAAGTGATCAATTGCACAAGCAGCAAAACTAATGGCTCATCTTCAGCCCCTCAACCCCTCTTCAGGGTCACAAAAAGAATATTCACATTTCTTAAATCTCTCTTCCCTCAGCTTCCACAACATCGTGCTCCACCCATCTCCAGGACTATGTGATCTCTGGTTCCTCTTTCTCTTTCTAACCCTTAAATTCTCAGAACAATTCTTACTTCTTCTCCCTTGGGTTATTTGCCCACAGTTTGAACTACTGCACCTTCATGGATTCACAACTCTCATCCCAAACCCCTTCCTTGACTTCAGATCCACATTTCCAAACAGCTTCTCAACTTGTTCACTTTACTTTTCTCCAAGGACTATACATTCAATATACTCCAACCAGCTCACCAGTTTCCCCACCAAATATTCTCCTCTTCCTGTCCTCTTGATTCCTGTTAATGGAATCACCATTCTTGGAGGGCAAGGGGAACAGGAGTCAGCCGCTTTCTCCTCAGCCTGCACAGAGCACTCTGAAGAGGCCTCAAAGTACCCACCACAGTGGATGTGAACTACTTAACTCACTACTGAGATCAGAAGCTCCATGAGTCATCTGCGTGGCCACTGTGCTAAGAGACAGAAGACACTCAACATGCTTAGAAAAACAGATAAATCCTTTGAATCCGACTCAATTCACCACTCGTTCTCCAAACTTCACTAATAAACCACATTCTCTTATACTTCAACAAAAGCTCTGGATTCTTTCCATGTTAACCTTCATCAGACTCAAAGGAAATCCCAAACCTAAACTGAAACCATCTCCTAACCAGGCAATCAAGCTGCCACAGCTACCAGAGCAACATTTCTAAAATGCTACTCTAACCACATCACTCCTTGGCTCAGACACCTTCAGTGTACTTCCAGAACACAGTCCAGACCCTCTGCATGCTATCACTGCCTTCCACGTCTGGACGTCTGCTATCTTTTCATCCTTCTCTTCAACAGCTCCCTTTGTTCTAGTCTAGGGGAAGTCCAGGAAACCCAACGCCTGTTTTCTCCTGTAAGTAAAATTTTATTGGAATACAGCTAATTGACATTTGAGGCCAGACAATTAATTATTTGTTGTAGGGGGCTCTCCTGTGTACTAGAATGTTTAACAGGATCTTTGGATTCTACTCAATAGATTCCAGTATCATTTCCCCAAGGTGACAACCAAAAATGTCCTCAGACGTTGCTAAATGTCTCCTGGGGGACAAAACTATCCCCAGCTAAGACACACCAGTCTAGAGATTTTCAAGTGTCAGCTAACAGTAAGATGTCATTGCTAATAAAATACAGACCATATAGTAATTGTAGTACAGTGTCCAGATGAAGAGATAAGAGTCGCACGGTATTCGGTGCCAGCTGACTAACACTTGCGAGACTGTGTTGAATTACAAATTTTAAGGACTCTGGAAAATTGGAACTCATACAATCAAAAGTGACCAGGATGATGAGAAACTAGGGGAAGATGTCATAAGAGGGACACTAAAGTCAGTGGAGAAGATGTAGAGAAACCCGTAATCTTTAACTACCTTGATGGGTTGCCCTCTGTGGGAGGAAGGTTTAGCTCGCTGCTCAGAAAGGAAGATCAGCTGCAGGAAGGCAGATTCTTGGCTTCATATAAGCCAAAGCTTTCTAACAATCAGAGCTGGCCAACAAACTTTGTATTAGGCTGAACTGTGGAACACTGTGCTCTCATCATTCTGGAGGTATTCAGGCAGAGACCAGAGGAACTGTTGCAGAGAGATTCCTGCATGAGGTGGGAGGTACGACACGATGGTCTCACTAGGTCTCCCTTCCAGCTCTGAGATGCTAAGCCTAGCAAAGGAAAGCCATATGCCACGAATAATCAAATTCTCCAGTTTCAAGACCTGAATTACAGTAAAAGAGAAAAATACTTTGCGAAACAATTTACCCAATGGCTGTTTAGCAACATCTGACAGTTAGTCCCCAGCATTGCAACTACCAGGGATCTACGAGTTGACCTGCAATTAGTTCCTGGAAAATGTACATCACTACCTTTAAACCACATCTTTTACTCTGCTAATTATCACCACTTTGTATCATGCTTTACAGTTTTCAAAGCATTGTAATAATGAGTTACCTTACACGCACTAGCTAAATACGAGCATGAAAACTTTTAGATATACTGCCTCTTGCTCGAGTTCCTTACAAAACAAAGCTAGCCTTTATTATCCACTACATGTTCACTAATAAAGCATACTCCAGCAAACACTCATTTCTCCAAAACAAAGTATTTTTACACAACACAGTTATTTCTGCATCAGACACATGGATTTACCTCTGTGAAATGTCTATTTTATTGATAATCTGAGGAGGAATTTGGAAAAGTAGCAATTTAGCTTTCCCAGATTTCAAAGTAGTCATACACACTGAAAGTTTCAGAAAAGTCACAACAAAACATGAAGTATATCCTGTTAAGGAAAGCCACTGTAGGTCCTAATTCCAGGGGCTCTGATACTCCCCAGCTGAAACTGCCATCTAGTGCGATTTAACGACCCTCCCCAAAGCCAAACTAGGCCCTCACCCACTGCTTTACTTACTTCTTTACGTTTTGTTTCTGGACATTCCGACTGCAGAGTGAGGGTTGCACCTTCAATATTTCTTGGCATGGGCGTGGAACCAGGGTTTATTGTTAAATGGATCTGATCTGGTGAGATAATGTGTTGCACGTAACCCTGGGACATTGCTTCATGATCTATTAGATGAAAGCCCTCTTCACCCCCTACTAGAAAAGGCAAGTGTTCTCCGCACTGTCCATCGTCATCTTCATCCTCCAAAGTGCCAGGGTCCTGCTCGATAAGAACAGTCGTCCTATCGTAAACAGTTCCAGATGAGGAAGGCACCAGTCCGTTCTTATCCACAAACCTGAGCATCTTGTCATCGGGGGTCAGCTCATCTTCCTCTACCTCAAAGTAGCTGATGCTGTCGTCTGGACTGTGGTCCCCCATGGTTCAGTTGTGCTCAGCCCAATTGTGAGAAATGGAAAGGTAGTGACCTGTCTACAAGAGAACAAAACCAGAGTCAGAGTCATACCACAGGACCCAGGGACCTCACCTCTGCAGCAGTCATAAGACTCTTTTTTCCTCTCCATATAAGAGCAGGCCAGAGTAATGAAAAACATCTTTTTTGGGAATTTTTTCTTTAAGTTGAAAACTATCAAGTCATTTTGAAGGAAAAACAATGCCTTTTTTAAAAAAATGGAAGTAATGGGAATTCCCAGTGGTTAGGATTGCAGAGCCCAGGTTCAATCTGTGGTCTGGGAACTAAGATCCTACAAGCCGCTTAGTGCAGCCAAAGAAATTTTTTAAATACATAAAATACATAAATAAAATAAAAATTTTAGGTGGAAGTAATAAGTAGCAGCTCATTAGACCTTCCAAATGTGCCTTACTGCCAAACACTGTGAAAGTTAGTCAAAATACTTAAGGGGAAACAGGGATAAACTGTTTCAGGGCTGAGTTGTTATAAATCTTAAAGAAAGGAAACTCGAAATGAAACAGTGAGGCAGTAAGTCTATGGTGAAGAAGCAGGGCTTTGAAGGTAGGGTCACCTAGCCACAAATCCTGGCTTTCCTACTTCTGCCTGGGTAACTTTCTGTGCCTTACTTTTCATTTACGTAGGGTGGGACTGGTAATTTCTGTTCTCACAAAACTGTTATGCGGAGTAAAAGACATAATGTATGTTAAAACGCAATGTCTGACCACAGCAGGGGAATCACCAGTGAATCTGTCCTCTCCATCCCAGACAGATGTTTCAGTTTCTGGGTAGTGGAGCTAACCCCCTAATCAGGGATATCTAATGAAGATCACTTTATCTATTAATCTCCTAAAACAATCTGGTGTTCACTAGAAGCTAAGTTTTATAGGGTGCTCTCTGAAATGAGGGAATGATGAGTCTTATTTTAGTCCCTAGGCATGAGGAGTTCAGGAGATGTCAGTTAAATGAATTAAAGACTTGCAGATATACCCTCTTGGAAGGATATACTCTCTTGGGGAAAATACCAAACTTGAAGTTTTCCTGTCCTGGAATAGTGATTCTTCTTTTACCTGCAAACACACCGGTTCCACAAAGGCGGGTTTGGCAGACAGAATAGAGAATTTACAAATAATCAGTACATCACTTTTAGCTTTCAATCTGGCTTTGCACTTGATCTTTCTCTTCTGCTTCGGATCAGAAAGTGAACCTTTACTCGGTAGGGCGGCTAGACACAGTGGTAGTTACTAGAGACAGGCCAGGGGATCTGATTCGGGAGGAACCGGCCCGACCCCTTGCTCTGGCTTACGCAACCCGGTAGATGCACATTTCGCTGCATCTGAGAGGAGAGATAAGAGCACCGGGGGCCCCACTGGGCTGCCCCAGCACCACAGGCGGCAACGCAGAGACCAACTGTCCGGAACAAACAAGACCAGGAGCTTTGAGGATGGCAAACGAGAAGTACAAACGGAGCACCCTTAAGAGGAGACTGGGAAAAGGAACCTGTCTGAGATAGCCCCCGTCAAGGGCTACACGAAGAAAACCGAAGTCAGGCTGGGGGGCTCCAAGCCGGGAGAAGAGGGGCAGGGTCCGGATCTCCATGGAAACAGGGGAGGGGGGCTGGATACTCATCCCCATGGAAACGGAGGAGGGGTGGGGTCCCTATGGTAACCAGTCTGGGGTCCCTACTGGAAAATGCTTCAGGAGGAAGCCTAAGTCCCGTGCCTCCCGGAAAGTCCTCAGCCCAGGCCGCGTCTAGTTTCGCCTTTTACCTCCGCGGCTCCCGGCAACGGCGGCGGCGGCAGCAGCTTCTCCCCTCCCCAGCGGCACCATGATTGCCCCCACCTTCCCCGAACGTCACTTCCGCTTCCGCTTTCCGGAGGAAAGAGAAGATACGCGCTCCGCCTCCCATTGAAGCTTCTGGTTGGTTTAGTCAGTGTGGGGGCTGAGCTCGAGCCTCCAATTGGCGAGCGCGGGGCGGGGCGGGGCGGCGCGGGGCGGGCACCGCGGATACCTCGCTGGGCCGCGAATTCCGCCCGCGCGGTGAAGAGCCTGCCTCGTATTCTGCTTGCCGGAGTCCGGAGCTCCGCTCTAGAGGCACCAGATGCGAAGAAGAGGGGTCAGACCCGCTTATCACTAACCCGAAGTCGCCTCAGCGGGGCTTGCGCTGCCGTCTCCTTGGCAGCCGCAAGCCCGACGGGAAGGACCACAGTTAGCCGCTGAATTCCGGCCGGGACCGCAAGGGGGAAACCTGGAAAGCTGTGGCATTCCCGCGTCTCTCCTGTAGCTCCAGCTTCCCCTCCTCACCCAACAGAGTTAGTAGGCCGGGAGGGCCCCAGAAAGGAAGCCTGGACCCAAATGGCAGAAATGGGGAGTATTCCAGGCCTGGCCAGAGGGCGCCGCCACCTCTTCCCCCTCGCACAGGCTCTTTTAAGACGCCCAGCTTCCTCCTCACTCGCCTGCCCGGGCCGTGTCTCCCAAGTTTCTCTCCTCCAGAGGACTGCTGGCTTCCTCCGGACACGCACCCGGGCCAGGCAGTGCCACCTACTGGCCATTCCCTTTCTTTGCCGTTCACATTGTCGTACAGCCTGCCCCTGTCTAAATCACTACACTGCCGAGGAGTGGTGGTGTTCCAAGAAGCGATTTTGAACGCGCCTTCATTCTGCTCCAGACTTGTAAATGCTTGTTAGATCTAGCTGTCAGAACTTCTCATCAGCCACAACCGTCTTCCCTATAAGCTACTTCTCTTAGAATATTCAGAGTGGGACAACCCTCAGGAATTAGATTAGGGATCAAGGAGTTGGGGCCATGCCTGTACTAGCTCTTCCTTGAAAAATGTAAATAGTGGTTGTTATCACCAGACTGCAAGGCAAATATCTCTCTGGCCCCTGACCAGCTGCCCCCAGTGCTTAAGCCACAAATGTCCAGCTGCTGGGACCTGCCATCTCTAAAAAGATAAAAACAAGCAACCACTGTTAAAAATACATTCATCGTTAAAATATATTACACACAGAGGGAATGCATTATATACAGTTGGGAGGATTTGTTGGCCTGGTAAACTCCACTTGTTTTACCAGAACACCAGTTTCTTCAGCATTTTCATTTTCAAGCCACTGTATTGCCCTTGGAGGCTGAGTGGCCAGTTCCAGAGTTGTTGAGCCATATTTATGAGTGGGAAGCAGGGCAGGGTTTGCATATGTGTACACACATGTCCTTGGACAGAGCGCTGAAAGCACCTGGAGAGGCTGTGTGGCCTGTTTATCCAACAGCTTCCATTTACATTCTTTGTATTTGCATCCTAATTCATCCTTCAGGACTCCAAAGTTTGTTCAAATATCTGATCGTGGGGAGTTCGGCCCAAGCTACAGGGAAGGCACTGTATGCCTTGGAAGCAGGTTGAGCACAAGGAGTATGGCTGTTTAAACATTAAAAAAAAAATCTGTTAAAAAACTAAAGTTGAGCGCTGCATGTCAGTTTTATTGTGGTGGATTTCCCCTCAATGTCTTCACAACTCGTAGCAGCACTGAGTGTGATGGTCATGGTGGAGAGGGCAGTCTAGGCTCAGGAAACAGGCAGCTGCCACTCAGGCTTCCCTGTGGGCTTATATCCTCTTAGGGCAGCTCTGGAGCTGAAACAGGTGGGGCTGGTAACTGGCTGTCTCAGGCAGAATAGGAGAGGAGAGAGAGAGGCTCGGGGTGAGTGAGGAACTGGTGAACAAATTCTTGAGCCTTCTTCTTCTCTGCCATTTCAAGCTTTTGGTGACCAGCTGGGTTTCGAAGCAGCAGGCTACCAAATATGCTGGCTGCATGAAAAACACAGAAAACACAGAATTCAGCAGAAGTACTACTTATTCTCGTGTTCTAAAGAGTGGGGAGGGGTGCCCCCGTGGCAATAGTTTCTGCTTTAAAATAACTATCTGAGGGTAAACTTTGCCCAGCGCTTGAGGTTTTAGTTCCACTGCAGTGGACTTGGGACCTTCCTCAACCACACTTCTTGTAATGAGTCAGTTTGCAGAGTGCTTTCCACACATCCTTGGCTTACCTAGAATATTATCATCCAAATGATTTTTTGCTGAATTTTTCAGCAATTCTTGCAAAAACGCCATCAAATAGGTGAAGACATTTCTGTGGCAGGCAGGAAGGGTAGTAATGACCTGAGAGAGGGAGAATTGATATTTGTCTTTTTGTTCATTCAATCATTTCTCCAGTGCCTGTTACATTCCAGGAATGGAGTACACACGATCCAGGTACATGAGTAAGACTGTGTAGAAAACCCTGATCGCTCGTCACAGGTGCCAAAAGAGAAGCATAGATCAAGTGCTACGTGAATTTAGAGGGCAAATTTCTAACTGCATGTTCTCAAAAGTCTTAAGGGAACCAAAAACATCTCAGTTGGGTCTTGAATATAAGTGAAGATTGGACTTGCAGAGGTAAGGACTAGAGCAGTTAGGGCAAAAGAAAGTGTAGAAAAAGGCAAGATAAGGAAAACAGTGAGATAAGAAGAGAGAACCCATTGTGAGAAGTCAATTTTGGTAAGAGCACTACTGTTTGAACAGGCCCTAAGCCTGGAAGGGTTAATCAGGCTAGAATTCAAAAAGTACTCTGGCTGTCTGCATTTCAGAATTGGTGGCAAAGCTTGCACCAAATATATTTCAAAAGATTCTGATTCAGAGGAGGTGGGGAAAGGCTCGGGAACCTGTATTGTTAGCATATTTTCTAGATTATTCTGCTCTGACAGGTTACTTATGTGTACGACTAGGTGAGATCATAAAAAGTCCCAAATACTGGTTTACGAAAATCCTTATTTGGCAACGGAGAGTCTTTCTGACTAACGGGGACCTGATGAGAACTTTTGAACCCCAAATCTAATGGCAGTATGTAAAACCAATTAGCAGAAGCAGAGCATGAATGCAGGGTCCGGAACCAAGGAAAGTGGAACTGGAATGGAAGAAAGAAAAGTGACGGAGTAAGGGGGTCGTACGTGTGGAAGGTGAGAAGAGGAGGAGGAGGAAATGACTCCGTTTTCTGGGCTGAGTCAGTGGAATTATGGTGATGCCATTAAGAGGAAAAGGGACATGAGAGGAAGAATGGGTTTGGGAAGGAAAGACTTAAGTTGAGTTTCTAAGACATTGCATTTGGGGGATGGATGGTAGCCACTTTGTTCCTGTAGGCCGCATGAGACCCAGGGTTACAACATGAACATGGCAATGCTCCACGCTTGCCCTCACCTGTTTACTTGCTGTGAGGTTGCCGGAACACTCCAAGCAGTTGCGGTAGGCACTGTAACAGATGACAGGCTCTGGCAGGCTCTCCAGGAACAGCAGCAGGGCTTCGGCCACAGAATGATTGCTAGCAGCTTTGGGCCCATCGTTAAGGAACAGATGACGCTGCTGCCATGGTCACCATTAGGAAAAGGCCCAGGAGCCAGCACGTGCCAGAGTGCTGCGTGCCCAGCCAGGCTCTCTGCTCAGTGCTCAGATGCCGGACTGACATCGTGAAGGGGCCAGGCCGTTAGCTTAGTTAAGCTCTCCTAAATACCTGATATATTGGTTGCTTACGGTTGTAAAGTCTTCTCTATGCAAACTTTAAATAAGAAAAACATGACAGCTGAGGTCACAATGTCTGATTTTGAGCCTTAAAATATCACCCATTCCTTTTGCTCACTTCTCTTACTCATATGCACACACACATATACACACAGGTACACAAACATCTGAAAGGATACAGAGGTTATCAATCGTCCCAGTATCTAAACAGTCCCTGATATGATCAAATTCCGACCTCAGGCCTGGCTGCTGAAACAGATCTTCCTGAAAAAGGGAAGAGAGTCACAAAATAATTCTATTCTCAGAAAGGCAGCAATGATTTCCTGACCTAGAAACATAATCACCAACAGGGTACAGAAAGGGAGAGTGTGTTGAGGCTTTTGAATCACCCCAGTAGACAATGTGATGTAGGCTGATGTGGCTAATTCATCTCTCAGGCCTTCTCAGTCATGCTCCCACAACAGGTCTTGAGCACAATAATATATCTATTATGAGAGAATTCCCCGGAGCCCAGTGATCAGGATGCTGTGATCCCATTGCCGGGGGTGCAAGTTCGATCCCTGGTGATCTGACCGAAGGGAAAACTTTAAAGTAGCTATGGTTCCTGCAGTGTTAAGAGGGATTAACCAGAAAGGAAAAAAAAAAAGAAGAAGATATATCATTTATGAGATGGAGAAAGTTAAAAAGGTACCTCAGTCCTTTGAGAAAATGAGATTATGGCAATAAAGGTATTTCCATGAGTCCTAGGATCTCTTATATTCATTTGTTTTACAAAATGACTCAATGCCCAATAACTGTGAAGAGTAACAATATTATATGTAGTGCTCAAAAGTTATACCTGAAAGGAACTCTATAGAGAAGGTAGACTAGCATAGTCCTTAAGAAGGTGACTCCTATAGATTCCCTGGGTTCAAATCCCGATCCTGCCCATCTGTCAGCTCTGGGACCCTGGCCAAATTATTTCACACTTCTGAGTATCTGATTCTTCTTTTGAGAACTACTGTGAGAACTAAGTGAAGTTGTTTTGCAAAACACTTGGAACAGAGTTTGGGACACTGTAACGCTCAGTACCTCTGAGGGGAAAAGCAGAGAGAGATATGCTACGAGTGTACACGGCACTAAAGCGCCAGAGCCGCACTAGATCCGAGTTTCCATGGGTCTCCCGGGCCCCAGACAAACCGATCAGTGATGGCAGGAAGCTTGCCCAACCCACTCTAGAAATCAGGCTTCCTGACTCACGGCCTGACGGTTCCACGGTCCCGCTGCCCGTCTGGCCTGTCAGCAAGTGAGCCCCCCTGATTCCTAGAAGCTGGCAAGAGTTCCCGCAAAGGAGAGCAGGTTGACATTCTGAGAAGGTTCCAGATGCCTTTCTACTTGGGGGACCCCAGAGGCCCAGGGAGGGAGCGTGCTCTGCCGGGAAGGCCCTCCCAGGCTGCTTCCCCTCGGAAGAATTGGGTGCTGTATGTAATAGCGGGGCCCCATGGGGGTGTGGCGCGTGAACCTGTCAACCTTCACTCCACGGTGGAAGAGCAGTGTTCCACAGGTTCTGCAGGGGAAAAGTGTTTTCTGCCCAAAGTTCTCAGGGCTGATGCTCTTTCTCAAGGCAGCATGGCCTCTGTCAGGTGTGACTACCTCGGCGCCACCTACCTGCTGGATAGCATTTCGGTACAGGTAATCAACCAATATCCAGAGCTCCTTGGGGATGTCCATGGGTTTCTCCAATTGGCTCCCATTATCTTCAGTCTGGAGTCTCATCAGAGTCTGAAAAGAAAGGTCCACCAATGGAGCTTCCACCAGGCTGGCTTCAGGAGAACGCAGGATATAGGGACAGCAAACCCATGGGAGAAGGGAAGCGTTTTGATGTCCCTAAGCAAACGCTCATCAGGCAAAAATGAAATCAGGCGGCATGATCAAGGTATGAAAAGTGACTCTTCAGAATTGGGAGTGGCTTATGTCAAGTAGTTTCAATGAATCAGGTGAAATACGTAGCATCTTAGAAACAAACATCTTGCCTGTAGCACTTTCACTGTCAGAACCAGAGAGATGGTGTGGTCTGGTGAAAAAAGAGCACAGACTTGGGAATCCCAAAACCCAAAAGCAAGGTTGAGGTCCAGGGTTAACTCCCCACACAGACCCGTAACAAAAATCACTCCCCTTATTAGGCCTCTGTTTTCATCTATAAAATGGAGAGAATAGAGTTCAGGAGTCCCTAAATTAAAAACTGAAATGGAGAAAAAAGAAAAGCATACCTATTGCCAAAAATCTGTTCCAAACTAGCTCCCTTGTATTAGAATTATCTCCATAAGAACTTTTTATTTATTTTTTAATTTTATTGGACTACAGTTGATTAAGATGAGCACCAAATAATGGATGCTTTTGAACTGTGGTGTTGGAGAAGACTCTTGAGAGTCCCTTGGACTGCAAGGAGATCCAACCAGTCTGTCCTAAAGGAAATCAACCCTGAATATTCACTGGAAGGACTAATGCTAAAGCTGAAGTTCCAATACTTTGGCCACCTGATGCAAAGAACTGACTCATTAGAAAAGACCCTGATGCTGGGAAAGACTGAAGGCAGGAGGAGGGGACAACAGAGGACAAGATGGTTGAGTCACATCACCAACTTGATGGACATGAGTTTGAGCAAGCTCCGGGAGTTGGTGATGGACAGGGAAGCCTGGCGTGCTGCAATCCATGGGATCGCAAATAGTCAGACACGACTGAGTGAACTGAACTGACAGTTGATTTACAATTTTGTGTTTGTCTCAGGTATACATAAAAATGATTCAGTTATACATATACATATATTTATTCTTTTTCAGGTTCTTTTCTCATACAGGTTACCAGAGAATATTGAGCAGACTTCCCTGTGCTATATAGGAGGTCCTTGTTGGTTATCTATCTTATATATAGAAGTATGTATATGTTAATCCCAAGCTCTTGATTTCTCTCTCCCCACATTTCCCCTTTGGTAACCATAAGTTTCTGTTCAATATCTGTAAGTCTGCATATGACTCTTTTTAGATCTCAGAAAATTATTTTAGGATAATAAACCAAGTGATGATTAAAACAGGGAATTCCCTGGTGGCCCAGTGGCTGGCACTCTGAGCTCTCAATGTCGAGGGCCCAGGTTCAGTCCCTGGTTGGGGAACTAGGGTCCCACAGGCTACGCAGCACAGCCAACAAAATAAACAAAACAAAACAAAAAGTGATGAATAAAACAGGAAAAGAAATAACTATCATGGAGCAGGGACATGCATTGTCTTGGTATCTGTGGCTGAATTTCTTTAATATATTATTGTGAAGAATCGAAAAACACAGCAAAACATTTCAGTTTTCCCATCAAGAGGTGGAGTCTTGCCCCGTCCCTGGAATCTGGGCTGACCTCACAACTTGTTCTGATCAATAAAATGTGGCAGAAGTGGCACCATGTGAGTTTCAGAGCCTGGGCCACAAGGGGCCTTACAGTTTCTGCTCTCAAACTCTTGCCACTACTTAGGGAAGCTCAGGCCAACCTACTGAATGACAAGAGCCCATAGCGAGGGAGAGGCCCAGTGAGCAGCCAACACCAAGAAAGTAAGGGAGGGGCTTCCCCAGTGGCTCAGTGGTAAAGAATCCACCTGCTGATGCAGGAGACACAGCTTTCATCCCTGGTCCAAGAGGATCCCACATGCCGTGGAGCAACGGAGCCCATGCACCACAACTAATGAGCCTGGGACCTAGAGCCTGGGAACCACAACTACTGAGCCTGCAAACGGTAATCACTGAGCCTATGTGCCGCAACTACTGAAGCCCGCACGCCCTAGAGCCCAAGCACCGCAACTAGAGAGTAGGCCCCACTCACAACTAGAGAAAAGCCCATGCAGCAACCAAGACCGAGAACAGCCAAAAATAAAATAAACAAATGAAATTATTTTAAAAAGAAAGAAAGAGAGGGAGGCCTCCTTGAACCCTCTGGCCAGTACACCTGCCACTGACCACAAAAATGAGCCTGTGCGAGACCAGCAAAAGAGCCACGCTGGAAACTCACATGAGAAGCAATAACTTGCTGTTGTTTCAAACCACAAAAAAAATGTCAGGATGTCTGATAAACAACAGTACATATCTGACAGCATAGGCAAACTCTATGGAGGCTAGAGAATCCGCAGGTCCCTGGGAAGGTAGGCATGACAACCTCTCCCTTGACTGGCTTGGCTGCTGCATCCTTCTAGATGTTTCCTTGTGGCAAGTAACTCACCAGCTCTCTAATGGTTTCTAGCGGCAAGTCCAAAATTGGCTCCTTCATGTAGCACAATGTGTGAATGGGTGATCCGAAGCAGCTTGGCATGTAGTTCCCAGACACAGACAAGAAATAATCCTTTCCCCTGTCCAAGTGCAAAACCAGAATGTCCTCGATTTTGTCTTCACCCGAGTTGAGCTTTGTAGCTGTGGTCTTATTTACAAATAGCTCTAATTCAATCTCAACAGCAGAATCTGAAAAAAAAAAAAATGTAAAAAGAAATGCTGGTTGGCGGGAGGCCAGAAGGAAAGGAGGAGAGAAGGGCTGGCAGACGGTCGGGCATACAGAGTTAGGGGAAGGAAATAAGAGGTATCAGCCAACCAGCAAGAATTTACACGCTCAGCACTCAAGAGACTCCTCTGAGGAGGGCTTGGTGGCCCACTCCAGAATCTTGCCTGGAGAAACTCATGGACAGAGGAGCCCGGCAGGCTACAGTCCACAGCATCACAAAGACTTGGACATGACTGAAGAGACTGACCGTGCACACATGCACATACTCGAGAGACATGTGAGCAAGGAGTTTATGGTCCAAAGGGGAACTGAAAACAGTAAACAAAAACATGAATAGGTAACTGCTATTAAATTCATGTTCTAGGTCGCACTGCTCAAGCTAGAAACAATTAATAAGAAGGTGTGGATCCAGTAGAAAATACAACATGTTATTAGACTGTGAACCGTCCACTTGCTTTTGTTCAGATACTAAATCGTGTCCGACTCTTGGCGACCCCACAGACTGTAGCACGCCAGGCTCCTCTGTCCTCCACCGTCTCCCAGAGTTTGCTCAAATTCATGTCCATTGAGTCGGTGATCCTATCTAACTATCTCATCCTCTGCCATCCCTTTCTTCTTTTGCGTTCACTCTTTCCCACCATCAGAGTCTTTTCCAAGGAGGCAGCTCTTCACATCAGGTGGCCAAAGTACTGGAGCTTCAGCTTCACCACCAGTCCTTCCAATGAATATTCAAGAGTTGATTTTCTTTAGGATGGAGTGTTTTGACCTCCTCACCGTCCAGAGGACTCTCAAGAGTCTTCTCCAGCATCACAATTTGAAAGCATCAATTCTTCAGCACTCAGCCTTCTTTACGGTCCAGCTCTCACATCTGTATATGACATGTGCACTGACCACAAAACAGGCTAACCCTTTTGCTTCACAGCACAACACAGTGCCGAGGAGAAGCTGGGAGAGAGATACAGGTGGTTGGGCTGGACATAATTTCTGGATGACCACCCTATTATGTTTACCACAAGAGCAGACAATTGGGAGTTGATTATAGTGAGACAGAAGGTGAGAGGGTTCTTGTTACAGCCACCCCTGCTTCACAGAACTCTTGTGTTTTCTCTGTGTGAAGTTATAGAACATCCACATGACTGAGAATACTTTTGACATTGAACTCACACCCTTTACTATTTTACATTTTATTTATGGATGGATCTCCATCTTGAGAGTCCCTTGGACTGCAAGGAGATCCAACCAGTCCATCCTAAAGGAAATCAGTCCTGAATATTCATTGGAAAGACTGATGCTGAAGCTGAAAGTCCAATACTTTGGCCACCTGATGCGAAGAACTGTCTCATTTGAAAAGACCCTGATGCTGGGAAGGATTGAAGGCGGGAGGAGAAGGGGACAACAGAGGATGAGATGGTTGGATGGCATCACAGACTCAATGGACATGAGTTTGGGTAAACTCCGGGACTTGGTAACGGACTGGGAGGCCTGGCATGCTGCGGTCCATGGGGTGACAAGGAGTCGGACATGACTGAGCAACTGAACTGAACTGAACATCCACAGGGCTTTGAAAAAGTTTCAAGCAAACAGCAAAACATTCAGAAACAAAAAGTTTATTCTAGGAGAATGAGCAAAAGACAGGGTAGGATGTTCCCCAAACCAGCCAGCAGGAAGCCAGGGACAGGGGCCTTACCTGGCAGGAGGAACCCTCGGCTGGGGCTGGCTCGCAGCCACTGCTTACAGTAGGACGCTTCGTTGGGCTTGCTGATGAACTCAAACTGGCATGGCACTTGCCCATTCCGGATGGTGAAGGACTCCACCTGCAGATGCATGTACTTCACGTTCTGAAAACAGAACTGGGGACAAGCCCGGGGCCAGTCAGACCAGTGCCCTCTCCTTGGCAACCTGCCCAACCACCCCAACTGGGCAATCCTTGCCCTTCCTGGGAAGAAAACGAAGGACCAGCTCTTTCAAATCATGCTTTTGCTTTTAAGTATTTACCTGGGAGACCACAACTGCTACTACTAAAGACCAGTTGTTAGTGTTTAACTCAGAAATCCTAAACTCAAAAAACACAAAAAATTCCCTAACAGAATCCTAGTTTAAATCTCCTATACCCAAAGACCACATCCAAAATATCCTTCATACATTCCACTCCCAAATGTGAAAATGAAGCTCCTCCTTCCCTGCAGCTGGACATCTAGGGCATCAGAAATACCCTCACCATAAATCCTCATTTAATTGACTTTTTTGGTACTGTCAATTCTGAATGATCTACGCTGTGGTACTTCTCTGAAAATCTTTAGCCCTAAATTGACTTCTCCCAATGCCTGTTACTTTTCCATATTGCCTTCCCTCTCATCAACTCATAGGTATCCCACATTTTGGACTCAATCTCAAAGCAAAGCATCAGCAGGAAGACAAACCCAGGCCAAGAATGCACACAACTATACTAAGAGCAAATGAAACACATTTTGGATCCTCTGTGACTTATTTAACTCATGGAGGGCTCATGTATGGGTAAAATATAGGAACCACAAAAGGTTACAGGCTTTTGGTTTAAAAGATCAAGAGGTGAACCAAATCTAAACCAACAACCCCTCTCCTGTCGGCTGGCATCATCAGCTTCACTTTGTTTAGAAGCAGCCAATCAAGGAAGACTAGAGTCCAGGAGCCTGACTGGTGCCCCTTCGAATTTTGAGACCTAGCAGATGAGGTTTATGTTCTACGAAGAGAAGAGCCAGATGCGTTATCACATCCTTCCTACCTCTCGCTTGGAGAGGGACACGGAAGGGATATTGGCATTTTCCATCTTATCCAGGGAGCGAACAATCTCCTCCAGAGTTTTCCGATACAGATCTTCATTGATGACCCTCACCTGGAAGGGAAACAGCAGAGACTTAGTGCCTTGGCTTCCACCCACTTCCTCTTTTTCAGGGTCCCCAGTCTCCAGAATCTAATGCCTGATAATCTGAGGTGGAACTGATGTAATAATAATAGAAATAAAGTACACAGTAAATGAAATGTGTTTGAATCATCCCCAAACCATCCCCTGCTCTTCCCTATCCATGGAAAAACTGTCTTCCATGAAACTGGTCCTTGGTGCCAAAAAGCCTGGTGACTGCTGCTTTTAGAGGACATTCGCAGCCTTGGGAAATAGCAGTTGATAGCAACGCAGAAAGTAAATGCTAAACAGATTTAATTAATGAACACAGAAGCCAATTAACAATTAACAATACATGTAGAAGGGTCCCCCAGAGGCAAAGCCTCTGGTAAAATCAACTGCTTCCCGATTAGCAGAAAAAAGATACAGGGGTAAAAGCTGGGTGGGCGGTTCTGCAGGGTCTGAGGCCCAGGGCAGAGAGACACCCCTGCCTGTCTCTGCCATGCTTGCTGCTGCCGCCAGGCCCGAAGGCAGGAGCTTCTCGAGGGCTTTGAGTCAAGGCAGCATCTCACAGGCTTTTTAAACCTGTGGTCCATCAGCCAAGAAGCTTTTGTCAGGCTTTCCCTTCTATATTTTGAATTACAATTCTGGTCATCTTCCAATAATAAAACCTCAGTTATAACATTCATTAGGCTTTTTCCAAACCACCCACACCCTTGTGGATTCTGAGGCACCTCTGCCTGCACCCTTGAGAACTGATAATACACAAAGAAACACAGAAGTCACTGAAGAGGAGATACAAGTGGAGAATACATACATAAAAAGATTTTTTTTTTTAAAAAAAAGATGTTTACTGTAAGTCAACGATACTTCGACAAAAAAAAAAGAAACAGGAAAAAAAAAATGTTCAGCTTCACTAGTAATCAGGGAAGTATAATCTTAAAAGAATGGAGTATCTTTCTCATTTGGCTCACTGGATTGGTAGAAATTTAAAAGATTGCTAAAACCCAGTATTAGCCAGGCTGTGGGAAAAGAAGCTCATCCATGGTTGGCAGAAGAGTAAAATGGTAAGGATGTTGGGAGGACAATTTTGTAGGTTCAAATAAATATAGAATACATTTTTCTCTGAATCACTCATTTCACCTCTAGGAACTTCATTCTACAGAAATGTTCACATTGACACACAAAGATATATGTGAAGGCTGGTCACTATAGCAATGTATATAATAGCACCATTTTGGAAACAACTTAAATGATCAATACAAACATGGTTCATCCATACTATGAATTATGTTGCAGCCCTTAAAAATAATGAGGATGGAGCTCTATCTGTACTGACATGAAAAGATCTTCTAAAAAATAGCCAGTGGGGGAAAAAGATGTTCTCAGAACCATGGGTGTGATATATTTCTTTTACAAAAAGGGAGAAACTTCCTCTATGTTATATATAGAATACTGACACACTTGCATAGAAAAAGGTCTGGAAAGAAACAGTCCAAAGAGCAAAGGGGAACTTCCATGTATGTAGAGGCATAAAGTAGAACTCTATAAAACAGTTATGAATTAACTTTAAATTAAAACCAGTTTTAAAAGGAGCCTCCTCTCACTCAAGGTGGGAGAAGGAGACCAGAAAGACAAAAGTGGTCTCAGCTGTGGGGACCAATTCCCTAGAGGACGATGGCAACTTGGTCCCAGCTGCCCACCTACCCCGATGTCAAACACTGAGCTGACGGGCTTGTGGTCGCTGGTCTTCAGGGCCATGTGGCTCTGGTAGCTCAGCTGAGTGATGTTCTTCCCTTTCCAGAGGACCCGGTCACACCAGGCAGGAGCACGACACTTCTCGCTGAAACGCAAAGTCCACACTGAAAGCCCTCCGAGGCACAGCAGCACCTGATGCCTGGGGTAGCGTGTATCCTGCGGGTGTCACCCCCAAACAGCTGCGAGCACTCAAAACCAAAACGCTATTCAGGATGATTTCTGCTCTCCACCTTCCCATGGGGATCAGGCCAGAGTCACAGCCATCCGAGGGTAAGCACTCTGCGGGCCTCAAAAGATGCTGGTTAAAACAGGTCGAGAATTCCTACTGCTTGGCTTCAAATCCTGCTTCAACGCTTGCCTGCTTGGGAGGATCTTGAATTTGGAGGTGGGGGCTTTTGTTCCCCAGTCTATAAAATGAGGATAATAAATCATACCTACTTCAATGGGTTGTTGAGAAGATTACATGAGATAATACAAGTAGTGAAAAGCATCCCATAGGCCCTAATGAACTACCATGTAATGACCAAGTACGAGCTCAGTCTGTTGGAATCATCACCCTAAGCATAGCTGGAAGGGAAATGAGCCTTAAGAATTATTGTGGGGACTTTCCTGGGGGGTCCAGGGGTTAAGACTCCACGCTCTCAGTGCAGGGCACCCAGGTTTGATCCCTGGTCAGGGAACCAGATTGCACATGCCTCGCAGGGCAACTAAGCTCTGAGCCACAACTAGAGAGTTCGTCTGTCACAACGAAGATTCTGCGTGCTGCAACTAAGACCCAGACCAGCCAAATAAATATTTTTTTTTAAGTGTAGGAAAGCAGTCTGCTTAATGAACAGATACTGAGAGAAAATGTTTGACCTGAGGAAGAAGTGACAGGAAACCTATCTTCTTCTGTAGGTCCACGAGGGAAAGGACTTCCACAACTTTCTGAGTTTCTATTTCTCTGACCTACCTGGTATCCCAGTCATCGGAGCCAGTATCATACTTATAGGTAGGCTGGAACGTGAGCTCGCCCTCGCTGAAGCCCTCGAAGACAGCCTTTGCAGCCACCTGAGCTCTCAGCTACACAAAGGATGGAAGAAAAAAAAAATCTCAGCATAAAAAGGTCAAACCTTGAATTAGCAGAAGAAAGGAAATCAATCTGGAATCCAAACCCTAACCCCAAAGGAAAGGCCCATGAGAAAACTATTCTGCGGGAATTCTCTGGTGGTCAGGACTCCATGCTTCCACTGCAAGCATGGGTTTGATACCTGGTTGGGGAACTCAGACCCCACAGGCTGCACAGAGTGTCAAAAAAAAAAACAAAAAAAGAACAGAAAGAAAGTTACTCTGTAAGACCTTGAGTTAATTAACTCCCAGGAAGAGGAGCATGCTGACTATTCTTCTGCCTGCTGTACAACTATTAAGGCTCTTTTATAAAACTGTATCCACGTCTGAGGGGCCTGAGCTCCATAGTACTGAGATGCCCCTAGGAGGATTAGGTACCAATGGATATAGTTTCTCTTCCAGGTATCAAACACATCATCTGTCTAGCACAGGTGTTACAATATACAGAGAGATAAAACTGCATTAAAAAAAGGTCTGTAAAGATACAATCCAAAGAGCAAAAGAGAACCTCCAAGTATGTAGAAATATATAGTAGAGGTATAACCAAACCATTATGAATTAAGTTTAAACTAAAACAATTCCTTAAAGAGGTTTGTCAAATCAGTTATATGAACTGGGGGGAGCTCTATGCTTTGGTTTCCCCATCTGTAAATTCTGGATTTATAATAGAATCTGCCTCACAGGATTGTTGCAAAGATAAGCTGTCAACTTAGAACAGTGCCTGACACATTACAATAACTGGCCTCCTTGCTACTGCACTGGTTCTAAGAGCTCCTTCTCAGCAAGAGAGAAAAACTATGGGTGTTCCTATCCCCTCCCTGGAGCACCAAGCTTGGTGTGGCCTGGTGAAGAACTGTAAGCTCTAACTTTGGTGAAAGGGTCAGCAATCCAGGGGACAACAGTTGACAAACCCCAAAATAGGAATTCCTAAAAAAAAAAAAAAAAAAAAAAACTATTAAGGAAAAAGCAACAGGAAATTAAAATAGTGTAAGATGATTCTTTCCTTTTTGCTTTTTTCTGGATGTACTGCATGGCATGCGGAACTTCCCAGACCAGGGATTGAACCCACGCCCCTACAACAGAAGCACAGAGTCTTAACTCCTGACCACCAGGGAAATCCAAGATGACTCTTAGATGGGTAAATATGAGGACTTCCTTGATCGTCTGGTGGCTGAGAATCTACCTTCCAATACAGGGGACTTGGTTTTGACCCCTGGTTGGGGGAACTAAGATCCTACATACCTTGGAGCATCTAAGCTCTAATGTGGCAACTACTGAGCCTGCATGCCCTGGAGCCCATAAGCCACAACAAAGACTTGAACATAGCCAAAATAAGAATACTAAAAAATAAATTTTAAAAAATGGGTAAATATAAATCTTGAAACCATTTGGAAAGCAGGGAAACATACAAACTGGGTACTATTACTTAAGAAGAGACCAGAAAAGAAGGGAAGAAGAGATGGTATTGAACTCCCAGGGAAATGAGAATGCTGCAGTCTAGAAAAGAGAGACAAGAGATAATGCTGAGATGGGGAATAAAGAGACTAATTTATCAAGGAAAGGAGTGGGAGAAAAAAATGGGTCACTAAAGAGATTATTCTATAAAGAAAGACATAACAGACTTGGGATTTTTTTCCCCTTAATTGATCTCACTGGGAGAAAAATAAAGGTAACGGAAAGATTTAGGCTAACGACAATACAAAGATGATTCAAAGGGAGATAACAGGCTAGAAAGAAAAAGGACTGTAACATCCCCAACAACTCTGACCGCTTGAACAGTTGCAGAATCTCTTGAGAGGAGGACCCTGAAGAAGGTCAGAAACAGGTTTCTCTCGTCTTGGGAAACAGCTAATGCTCTGAGAAAGGAATGATAACCCAAACAACAGTGGAGGCAGGCAGGAGACGGAATGGATTCTTTTCGGAAGTGAAGACAGCCCTTCAGAAAAAGAGTGGTCCTGCACACGGCACAGGTCTGTCGAGGGGCAGGGGGAGTGGGTGGCCCATTCAAAACATCAGTAAATCATCTTAAATATACCAAGGATTAATATCTTCCTGATGAGAAGCTTGGTTCCCTTTTGGCCCCAACTTGAATGACTGAATGAATGGGCACATATGAGACAGACAGAAAGAGAATAGCTCTTGCCTCCAGGGGAGACAAACCTCAAGGGAAGGAACAATGGGGCAGACAGCTGTAGGAGAGGGAACACGGATGGAGGAAAGGAAGGAATGACGGGCATCAGCTCCTCAGGGAACCCTCCCAAGATGAGGAAGAAGAGGCTGCAGCTGGGCAGCCAGGCTTTCTGTGCCCTCCCGTGGGGCGGAGGGTGGCTTGAAGAGGGCCCAGGCGGCTGCTGGTACCTGGTCATACGCATACAGGGTTTGAAAGGCCTTCTCTTCGATGAGTTTTTTCACTTTTTCCACATCCGGCTCTTCTATCCTGTAGTTGAGGTCCCCCAGCCACAAGATCACACTGCGAGGACAGAACACAAAGGGCACAGGGCTTAGGAGGGACTTCGCCCAGCCTACCCGGTGTGCTGACAGAAGGCCCCGGAGGCTCAGTCTCTTGGGAGCTGCGTGGGGGAGGAACTTGGCTGCTCGGGGTCTCTTTTCCTCTTGCCATCCCATTTAACACCGTGTCTAGCATGCCGCTTACTCAGTTATCTTGGTCCAAGTTCACTGTCAACAGCCTTGTGTTCTCCTTGACTATTTTATTCCTGTACAGCTGGAAATGGAGGAGGGCATGGCAACCCACTCCAGTATTCTTGCCTGGAGAATCCCATGGACAGAGGAGCCTGGCAGGCTACAGTCCATGGGGTCGCAAAGAGTTGGACATTACTGGAGAGCACAGCTGGAGAGATAGTCTAATAAGATCTAAAAGCAAGACAATAATTTACCTCTCCTGGGAAGAGGGGAAAAGATCAAGTATTGGGAGTCCTGTCAATCACTCAGGGACCCCAAGCCAGATGATGCCACGATGCTGCCTCTGCTTCCATGCACACTCCAGCCCCCAAAGCACGCTCTTAGCCTTTGTTTCTGAAGCAGAGTTCCTCTGAAACAAAGCCTAACCTGTCCAGTGGCGTCTCGGTTTAACCACCACTGCGTTACTGGCTGGCTCTTCCTGCAGAATGTGACAGGTGTTTTCTTACACCTGCTGCTTTGGGAACATGATCACTGGATGCTCCCAGGTAACACTGCACATTCTGTGAAGACCAACACTGCTCTATGTGAAGCCAAGAGCCAGGTTATGAGAGAAGCCGCATGGCAGCATACGCACACCAAAATGAATGCGTCCACGAGCTAAATGCATACAAGCTGACATGCAGCCTCACACAATGGGATGCTGCCGGGTCAGCAGAATGGAAGACCCAGTCCCTGCTAGGTCCCCTGGAGACAGAAAGCCATTCTGGCAGCTTCCAGCACACCAATCAAGATGGTCCTACGGACTCAGCAGGCGGACGAGAGGCTGGGCTCTGCGTACTCCCTTGGCAGACACCACAGCCCCAGTGGCTTCTTCCTTGTTATAAGAAGAAGGGGGGTCAGTTTCAAGTGTTACTGTAAAGCCTGAAATTCCAATATGCCTTGAGTTCAAACAGAGAGCAAGTACTGGAGATAAATGAAATAAAGAGAACAAACATCAGCACAAGATACCCCAAGCAGCTGCAACCAACATTTGATTCCAAAATGTTGAATCAAGAGGCGAAACAGACGACGTGAAGACTGGGAAATGCAGCCCCATCCTCAACTGCACGTGCTTCTGGAGACAACAGGCAGGCACAACCCTCAACCACACTTCTAAAACCTGTGCTCGAGATGCCCGCTCTGGCGTGGCTTTTCTCATGACGCTGCATCAAGGCGGACTGTGTTAAAAAACATCTTACACATTTTCCAGGAACAAATGGTGTCTGAGAATATTCGAGAGGTTGGCCAGATGGTAAGTGGGGAAACTAAAAATTTCCAAGAGGTGTAATCCCTGCATAACCGAGAGTTGGCTGAGAGTTCCCACTCAGGTGGTGGGAAGCCTACCCAGGTCCCCTCCCTAATGAAACAGAGAGCCCTCGGCTTGAACCGTGGGGCCCAGCACACTGCTTGGGGTGGAAAGCCAGACTCACTCGTGCTTGCTGATGGTGAGAGGGGGCAGGCTTGGGTCAACCTGACAGAACTGCATTCGAGAACAAATGTCTTTGTAGTCCTGGTTCCGCCTCTCGTACTCCTCCGTGTGGGCTGCCAGGTGGGAATTGACCACGCAGATGCTGGTGTTGTGAAACTGGAACCGGATGGCCACGCCCCCTTTGTTACCCTGTGAAAGGGAGCCCAGAAAAGGCACAGTTCCCAGCTTCACTGTGATAGTCATTCAAACCCACGGGCTTTCAAAATGTTCTCTTTTAGTTGGTCTGTGTCACAATCCTGGGAGATGAGTAAAGCAGGGTTACATATTTATAGGTGGGAAAACAAATGCAAGAAGACAGAAGGACCAGGTGGCCAGCGGCGAAGGCGAGTCCACTCTGCAATAGATCGCAGGCAAGCCACACACTCTCCCTTCCCCCGGGAAGCTAAGCTCTCGCAGTAGAACCTAAAAGGAGGACTTTAACAGCTTCGAGAAGAAAAACGGCAAACCTATTATTAGCATTCTTTCTTTATTTTCCTTGGTGATTCAAAACAGCTTCTGCGACATGGGTCATGCATTAAATGGAAGGACCCACTTGGAGGCTGTAGAGTGGAGCGGCCGTGAGGATGCGGGCTAACTGGGCAAATCAGCCAGCAAGTCATTAAAGTACGATTTTGGAATTGCCTCCTCCATCAATCTCTGCTAGATCATGGGGGGACTGTTCATCTCATGATGCCAGTACCCTCAAGCTGGGACACAGGCAGTTGTGGTATCATGAGAAGCAGGCTCAAGACCTTAGGGACCAAGGCCCTCCCCGTACCAACGAGGAACTCACCATTCTCCCCATGATTCCTGTCCCCACTGTCTCAGCTTCCACTTCTGAGATGTATGCGGCATGCTCCTGTTTGACATACAGCAGCAGCATAATCCCAACCAGTCGGATGAGCTTCACCTGGAAGAGAGGCATGCATTCAAGTCATGGCATTAATGGGGAATTGAAAGGAAAAGTGGACAGGAAGCTGGCTGTGAGGCTTCCTATGTCTCCTGCTCCACACCAGGAAACAGGGTAATTACCCGAGTGACTCACTGAGCACACTCTGTGATAACCTCGCCAATCTACAGGTGCTGAGACCTGAGACACATCTCCTGGAACTGAACATCACAGCATCAACAGGACTTCCTTCCTCCCTTCCTTTCTAACTGGCTGTGTCTTCACTGCTGTGAAGGGGCTTTCTCTAGTTGCTGCGAGGTGGGGGCTACTTGTTGCGGTGTGCGGGCTTCTCATTGAGGTGGTTCTACGGAGCACAGGCTCAAGACATGCAGGCTTCCGTAGTTGTGGTGTGTGGGTCGGCAGTTGCGGCTCCTGGGCTTACTTGCCCCGAGGCACGTGGGATCTTCCCAGACCAGGGATTGAACTTGTGTCCTCTGCATTGGCAGGCAGAGTCTCAAGCTCTGGACCACCAGGAAAGGGACCACTGCCCATTAAGGCTGGCTTTTGATGAAAGTCGCAGCAGAAGTAAAAAGTTGTCTTAGCATTTCCCTGCATGGCAACACAAAGTCAGAAGGTCCTGGACTCCTCGCATACCTTTGCATATTTGGCGTCTGGATGAAGACCCTCTGATACAGCTTTAAACCACTCTTCCTCCTTTGGGGTATCATGGAAGAAAAAGGCTTCCTTACTCAGATCAAGCTCCTGGAACCTATTAGGAGAAGCAACCAGTCAGGGAGTAGAGAAGGGTAATGTGCGAGATGGCACATTCTCAGATTGGTTAAGCTGTGTAAGGCCTAGCTTTCTAGCTAAACTGCAGGACCCTCAAAGAGGAAGAAAAACAAACACTTAGAGACAAAGGACTAAAGGCCCAGGAACGTACCAGGTGCTTTCTCAAGCGGTGGCCCTTTTCGTCTTCATAATGAGCCTGAAGTACTTGGAAGAGTCTCCGTTTTACATCTGAGATCACTAGCTTACATAAGCACCAGGTGGCAAATAGACTGAAACCTGCTGCTGTTGCTAAGTCGTTTCAGTCGTGTCTGACTCTGTGCGACCCCATAGATGGCAGCCCACCAGGCTCCCCCGTCCCTGGGATTTTCCAGGCAAGAACACTGGAGTGGGTTGCCATTTCCTTCTCCAATGCATGAAAGTGAAAAGTGAAAGTGAAATCGCTCAGTCGTGTCTGACTCTTTGCAACCCCATGGACTGCAGCCTACCAGGCTCCTCCGTCACTGGCATTTTCCAGGCAAGAGTACTGGAGTGGGCTGTCATTGCCTTCTCCAAGACTGAAATCTAGCTCTCTATAAATTCCAAATTCTAGTCCCTTTACACATTACCACCCAGGCTTCTTTGCTGCTCCCTCCCCAACAATAATATTTGGTATAGTGGTAAGAAGACAGTAGGTGTGAGGGAAAAAAAAAAAAGACTGATGAATGGGGCCCTCCCTGTTAAAATATTTAATTATTTGGCTGTGCCAGGTCTTAGTTGGGCTTCCCTTGTGGCTCAGCTGGTAAACAATCTGCCTGCAATGCGGGAGACCAGGGTTCGATCTCTGGGTTGGGAAGATCCCCTGGAGAAGGGAAAGGCTACCCACTCCAGTATTCTGGCCTGGAGAATTCCATGGACTATATAGTCCATGAGGTCACAAAGAGTTGGACACGACTGAGTGACTTTCACTTTCACTTTCAGGTCTTAATTGTGGCACAAAGGATCTTCAAGGTGGTCTGTAGGATCCAGTCCCTTGACCAGGGATGGAACTTGGCCCCCTGCATCAGAAGCACAGAGTCTTAGCCACTGGACCACCAAGGAAGTCCCTGGATGGGGCCTTTTCTTTTCCTTTTAAGCTAACCTTCTTTCCCTCACAAAAGATATTTTTGCTTTGTGACCAACAAAGTGTTGAATGTCTAAGTAATGAATTCACTTCAAGGTGCATGCTTTTAACAGAGGGTTGCACTCAAAATTAAATATTAGCATTCCAGTGCCAAGTACATCACTTTAATATTGCCAGAAATTTGTTTACTATGAGGAAGAACACAGAACAGAGGAGCAGCTGTTATTCAGCATATGCTCGTTTTTCAATCCCTTCACCTGCTGCGAATTCTCAGTTACAGATTCATGCCCCCATCCCTTCAACCACAGCTACACATTCTGGAAAATGCAGAGACAACTAGAAAAGAGGCACTCACCCCACACAGTACACATCTGGGGCCTGGGTATCGTGGCTGAGCCAGGGCTGGAGGCACTCCTTGGGGGACTGTCCATTCACATTGTACGTTCCTACAAAAAATCTGTTGCCAAAGACAATCAATCGGTCGCTTGGGAGGACTATGGACATGACAGGGAGAGCGCTGGATGCCGACTCTGGCTGGTTTCAGTCTCTCTGGGCTGGAATTTGAAGACGTAAGAAACATCACAGCTATCCTAGACCAGTGACTGTGGCCCCAAGGGGTGACTTGCAGTCTGCCATGACATTTGTTGCTTTTGTGATAACTTCAAACAGTAGAGACCCACTTTGAACATTCCTACTTAGCTTTAATAGCCATTAGAATGCCACAGTCCACAAAATGACTATGTACTGTGTGTGCTACTGAAATGAAAAAAGAAAAGTACCCTGGCAACTACTTTTGGAACGAAAGCAATACCAGTGTTCGGATAATTCACTAGGGTTTTTTCTGTTGTTTGATTTTTTTTTTTTAATTTTTTGGAAACTTTATATTTTGTATTGGAGTATAGCCGATTAACAATGTTGTGGTAGTTTCAGGTAAGCACCAAGGGGACTCAGTCATACATATACATGCATCCATTCTCCCCCAAACTCCCTTCCCATCCAGGCTGCCACATAACATTGAGCAGAGTTCCATGTGCTATATAGCAGGTCCTTGTTGGTTATCCATTTTAAACATAGCAGTGTGTACATGTCCATCCCAAACTCCCTAAGACAATTCACTATCTATATCCCTAGAAGCAACATTACTTTGTCTCATAGTCCCAGTGCAGTGATTTAAAAGACCTAGCAAACCTGCACCCTTTATTCATGTAACTTTCAGTCATCTTGTCTAAAAAGATTACCAATCACTAACTTCATGTGATTAATTTCAATTCAAACAACTTTCTTCAAAGGCCCCAAATGACCAAGAGATACACAGAGGCATAACCAAAAATCAAGATCTCTCTCCTTCTTCCACACAGGGGTATTTCTTCAAATATTTCTGCAACTGTTTGTTCCAAGTTGTGTCACTCCCACCACACCACACCTCCCACGCTGCCTGGCCAGAAAAGGCACAGAATAAATGCCTGATAAGGAAGAGTGAAAGGAATCACTCATTCAGAAAACGATGGGAGGGATTTTGCATGGTACAGAGAAAGCACTTCTGTTTCAGAGAGCTGAGCGATCACTTTGTCATGGAAACAGTCTAAGATCCAGCGAGCTACCTGAAGTTCTGGATGTAGGTATAATCCTCTTCCTTCTGTATCAGATGTGATTTCACGATTGTATCTCGCAGTCCAAACTTCTGCATCGATAAAATGTGAGCCTTGTCTGATACTGTGATAGTGGAGGAGCGAACCATGTTGGTTATTTCAGATTTGGACTTGTTCTGTCTAGAAAAACAACAACAAAAAAATGTTTTTATAGAAAGTTTTTATCAGGGCTTCCCTGGTGGTTCAGTGGCAAAGAATCTGCCTGCCAATGCAGGAGACCCCAATCTGATGCCTGATCCGGGAAGATCCTACATGCTGTGGAGCAACTAGGCCCATGTGCCTAAAAAAAAGGGGGGGGAAAGGGAGAGGAAAAAAAGTTTTTATCATATTTTTTTGGCCACACCACACAACATGCAGGATCTTAGTTCCCCGACCAGGGAATTGAACCCAAGCCCCCTGCAGTGAAAGTGCAGAGTATTAACCACTGGACCACCAGGAAAGCCCCCTTATATGTTGTTGATTGTATAGTACATTGATCCAGAGATATTAAGTTTATAGAATCACACCAGAAGGAAACCTGGAAAATAATCTAATCTAACCCTTCATTTTTCAAATGAGAAAAATGAGACCCAGCATCATGAATGATTCATGAGGCTAGATGGTGGCAGACTGTGAATTAGAACTCAGTTTAGACAGTGCTATTTCTGGACTCTGGTTCTCATGTAACAAGACTATAGAACTGTCTAGATCTTTTGACTTGATAATTCTACTGGATCTCTATTCTACAGGAATAATCTGTAATAAAAAAGAAAAGCAGTAAAAATTTATATTTTATTATTATTTGTGTAGTTTTCATAGCCATACTAAAAATTATTCAAATGCCAACATTCAAAGTTAAGGAAAAATAAAGTTAAGGAAAATTTGACATATTTTTATAACAGAATCCTAATAAATACTCAAAAATCTTTTGTTGAAATTACTTAATGAACTAAGATATATTATATAAAACACTTGAGGCAATTTCTGACATTGAATAAATGCCATTTAAGTGCTTAATATTTGATGGTCATGTATTAATACATACTAATGGAGGCTATGTAAAAATGCATCTATATATGTCAGGAAGGCTCAAAAGTGAGTTGAGAATGATAGGTTTAGCTACATTTAAAGTGCAGGGATTGTTCATTGCTATTTAGGTGCATAATTTAAAGTGAAAGTGTTAGTATCTTGGCTGTGTCCGACTCCTTTTGACCCCATGTACTGTAGTGCACCAGGTTCCTCTGTCCATGGAATTCTCCAGGCAAAAGTACTGGAGTGGGTTGCCATTCCTTTCTCCAGAGGATCTTCCCAACCCAGGGATAGAACCCAGGTCTCCAGTACTGCAGGCAGATTCTTTACCATCTGAGCCAGGAGGGAAGCCAGACCCATGGAAGCTTTTATCTTGACCAGATGATTCCAGCTATGATCAGTAGGGGGAACTGGAGTATATACTAAATACAATGGCATTAGAAAAAAGAAAGGAGTAAATAAAAACGAGGGGAAAAGAAGTATCTTCAGGTGAAGAAACTTCTAAAAGAACGAGGGGGAGAAATCGAATGTTTCTAACCTACATTTCCAAGGTAGGGCTAGACTTCAGTTTCGAATCCTAGATCTGCCACCTGCTAGTTATGGATCTTGGGTGAGTTATGTAACGTCTCTTTTTCACCTGCTTCCCTACTTGTGAAACAGAGAAAATAATGGTACCTACCTCTTAGGTTAAGGGAAGATAATCTCTTAACCTAAGTGTAAGTGTATGATGCATAGCACATTACATAGTAAATGCTCAATAGAAGTCTAACATGTCCGAGGCCAGTGACTGTGGAACAACGTACATTATGCACAGTAGTGGCCTCAGCTCTTCAGTGAGGAAAACCGCAGCCCCAAGACGCACAAGTGAAGGGAGAGATGCGCTACCTTGAGAGTGAGTTTTCTGGTTTATTCTGACCCCAGGAGCTTTGATCCACAGGCAGGCCCTTCCCATTTGGTCTCAACTCGTCAGAGGAAGAACCACCTGTGGGGAGAGGGAAGGAATGAAAATATACATATGCTTTAATATAGGGGTCCCCAACCTCTGGGGTCTAATGCCTGGTGATCTGAGGTGGAGCTGATGTAATAATAACAGAAATAAAGTGCACAATAAATGTAATGCACTTGAATCATCAGGTGGTGGGGAGAAACCATCTCCCCACCCCCTGGCCCTTGGAAAAATTGTCTTCCATGAAATCGGTCCCTGGTGCCAAAAGGTTAGGGACTGCTGCTCTACCACACAGACCACAGCTTCTCAAACTTCGGTCTGGGAATGACTGGTGGTTTATATATTGCTTGAAGGCATAGGAAAGGCCTAAACTAGTGTCTGTATGAAGCTCCCACAGAGCAGGTCCAGGACAGGGTAGGGGGGTGATGGCAGCAGGAGATATTTCATCCAGATGTCTTTACTGCTGAAAACACAACTCTCCCAACTAGTCTGACCTGCTTTTCTTGGAGATGGAATGCATTACTGAAGGAACAAAGCTAAGAAATCTGCAGACCTAAGTTGTACCATCAGCTCTGCTATTTTGTAATCTTTTGACTTTGGGCGACCATCTAACCTCCCCTGATCTCAGTAACCTGACCTGTCCTGCCTTCCTCAAAGGTTTATTGTGGGAACCAAATAGCTGGCATGTGAGTAAGCACTTTGAAAGCCACATAATATATTATAAAATATAATGTAGTGACGTTATTACCATTTACTGTAAGACTTCAGCTTCAAGGAAGAAGGCAAGGGTGAGAGAAGTAAAACAGGTAAGGCCCTAAGTACCCTAGAACATGAGTAGCGCTTGTCATTGTCAACAAACTGCCCTGAAAACCGAGAAGCCCAAGGACTTGCAACAAAGCAATGTTTGGGGAAAGCTGTCAAACCAAGAGAAACCAGAAAAGGAAAATTAATCTGCCAATTTATTGCTTCTTTGCTCCTTAAAAGCCAGATTGCTTGTCAACAGGGAAGTGCGTGAAGAGGTCACAGAGAGATGCTGCTTCGATACGCAAGGTCCATGGAGCAGTGTGGGCGTGAAGCATCACTAAGGAATTCTGCTCTGAAGACTATTACTAAACATGGATTTGTCAACCATGTGTTCACAGCAATGAGAGGAAAAAAAAAAAAACTTTGGAGTTGAGAAAGAAAACACAGTCATTTGCAACATGAAAAAATTACATTTCAATGCCTCTAATCAATCACCAAAGGCTTTCAATTCTGCTTCCTAAATTGCATCTCAAGTCAATATATTCTCCAATGTCTACTAGTCTAGGTTACCAACAATTCCTTGGAAGTAGTTGAGAGAGACCTCAACTAATCTCTCTGCCTCCTCTTTCACCCCACCCTCTCTAATCCAATCTCCATGCTGTGGCCAGAGGATTTTTGAAAGTCTGATAACATGGCATAACACCTTTTAAAAGCTCCCCTATGGATAAATCCAAAACCCTTAACACAGCTGCCAAGTGTCTTCTCAGCCTGGCTCCTGCCCACCTCTCCAGCCATATCACTCACACAGCCCCCATCTCCTTGAACGCCATAGTCCAAGTATACTAAAGTTACTGCAGTTATACAACGATCCCATTGGAAGCAGACTTCCTTCTTCCTCACTCTGCTTTACACGGCTAACTCCTACCCACCCTGTGGCCAGGAAGCAGCAAACATTTTCTGTAAATGGCCAGAGGGTTAACGTCCTAGCTTTGCAGGCCTCATAGTCTCTGCCACTATTCAACCCTGCCATTAGATTGTTAAAGCAACTATCAGCATGGCTGCTACTGCTACTGCTAAGTTGCTTCAGTCGTGTCCAACTCTGTGCGACCCCACAGGCGGCAGCCCAACAGGCTCCACCATCCCTGGGATTCTCCAGGCAAGAACGCTGGAGTGGGTTGCCATTTCCTTCTCCAGTGCATGAAAGGGAAAAGTGGAAGTGAACTCGCTCAGTCATGTCGGGCTCTTAGCGACCCCATGGACTGTAGCCTACCAGGCTCCCCCGTCCATGGGATTTTCCAGGCAAGAGTACTGGAGTGGGGTGCCATTGCCTTCTCCGATAAGCATGGCAGTATTCCAATAAAACTTTATGGTCACTGATGTTTAGATACAGCATAATTTTCACATGTCACAAAATATTATTCTCTTTTAGTTCTTTTCAAACGTTTAAAAATGCAGAAACTATTCTTAGCGCATGGGCTGTACGAAAGCAGGCAGCAGGCAGCTTTGGCCCAGGGGACTGAAGTTAGCCAACCCCTGGCGTAGGGCACATCTTAGAGGCCATTTCTTCTGAGAAGCCTTCTCTGACTCCTCCCAGACTGGTTCAGATGCTCCCTGGTTCCCATAGCTCCCTGTACGTCTCCTATCACAGCCTTGATGGCTGTGTGTTGTCTCCCCATTAGCCTGTAAGCTTATGGAGGACAAGACTGTGCCTTAGTACTAATCCCATTTGATATCAAATCTTATACATACGTATTCATTTTTTTTATTGGATGCTATTTCCACTAAAATGTAAGCTGTATGAGATAAGGATTTTGTCATCTTCATGCTGCTTTCCAGGGATGTGGAGCAGTAAAGGTACCCAGCAGATACTCAATGTATTAAAGGTAAGCATTAGGGAACTTAGGTTGAAATCTAGCTCTACCATCATCTTCCTGTGTTACTTCCTCTCTTTGGGTCTTCATCTATAAAGTTAAAAAAAAGAACAACTCATACGGCTTCACGACATGCAAAGGCAAACTTAGGAATAGCACTTAGGTTCTTTCTGCATGTCGGTGCTTTCTGAGGACTCTGTCAGGCTATCTCTTGGGGAACAAGTGGTTTGTCCCTGTGGACTCTGCTTCCACCCAGAGCGGGCAGTGTACAGACTGGGAAACCACCTTGCTGACCTGTATCTTGTTGATCCCTCCACCCCGTATCTCTCTCAGGACTCAGTCCAGCAACAACTGGAACGTCGTCATTCATGACTTCATGTATGGAAACTTTAAGGCACCGCTGGGGGAATTTCCAGCCACAGGGCAGCCTTCTCGGAATCTCTTCTCTCCTGAATCTGGCACGGAAGTCAGCTGTCAGCAGCTCTTTACCAAGTTCACCATCGCGCAGCCCATGGTTCCCTCTCTGGCCACAGCTTCCTGCCCTTCCTCTTCTCCTGCTTCCCTACTCCCACTCTGCTCTTTTTCCAACCTCAGACCTCCCATCCCTTGTCATTCAAACTAACAGGTGACATCTGGATTGTTTTCCTTTCTTCCCATGTCCCCAAAGTCCTACAAATCCTCTCTCCTAAATATTTTTATACCTGACCGTCTCCCCATCCCTACTGCCATGCCTTAGTTTAGGCCCCTAATATTACTGGAAAGCACACCCAGGGATTTCCCTGCCACCATTCTCATCCCCTCCAGTGGATTCTACCAGCTGCTAGGAGAAAACATAGATCTGAGCAGGTCTTTATTAAGCAGGGCTGAATAACTTCTAACACCTTTGTAACAAAACCCAAACTTCTAAGTATTACATACAAGGACCTTTATAATTAGCCCCAGACTACCTCTCCAGACCCATCTTCCACACACCCCCCCGACTCAAACCACCCCTTTCGGGACTTCCCTGGTGGTCTAGTGGTTAAAATCCATCCACCAATGCAGGGGACACAGGTTCGATCTCCGGTCTGGGAAGATTCTACATGCTGCGGGGCAACAAGGCCCGTGTGCCACAACTACTGAAGCCTGTGTGCCTAAAGCCTGCGCTCTGCAACAAGAGAAGCCAGTACAGTGAGGAGCCGGGGCACTACACGGAAGAGTAATCCCTGCGCGCCTCAACTAGAAAAAGCCTGTGCTCAGCAACAAAGGCTCAGCACAGCCAGAAATACACAAATAATTTTTAAAAAAAGATTTGTGAATAAACAGAGATTTTAAAACAAATACTCCTTTCTCACCCCTAATCCAGTCACACCAAAACCATTTATCTTTTTAAGGGTAACCCAGTGGTTAGGACTCTGCGCTTTCACTGCTGAGGGTGGTGAGTGACGTTTATTTTTTTAAATGTCGCCTCTTCAACCCGCCCCTGATCCTCAGTATAGCTTAACCACCCCTCAAACCCACCTTCATGTGGCAAACTTCAAACTCAGTTCAGGAGTTATCTCCTTTGAAAAGCCTTCTGGGGCCCTCTCCCCCTTCTTACATACCTAGTGCTCACCTTTAAGGCATTTATTTATCACAAAGGAATTGCAACCGCGTTTAACTCTTTTCATTCATCTTTTTTCTTTAGCTAGACCTCAGCTTCTGGGAGCGGGGACTGATATTTTTCCTCTGTGACCCTGAGCCTACCATGCATGCATGTTATGCATGCTAAGTCACTTCAGTAGTGTCTTTGCAACCCCATGGAATGCAGCCTGCCAGGCTCCTCTGTCCATGAGATTTCCCAGGCAAGAATACTGTAGTGGGATGCCATTTCCTTCTCCAGGGGATCTTCCAGACCTGGGGATTGAACCCTCTTCTGCTGCATCACCTGCATTGCAGGTAGATTCTTTACCCACTGAGTCACCTGGGACGCCCCTATCCCGGCCTGCCACAACATATGAAATGGACCAGGCAGTCAGTAAACACATACTGAACAAACAGCCTCCGGGCAGGGATTAAGATCAAAGTCATTTCTGAGTGCTTTCTTTTTTTTTTCTGGGTGCTTTCTGATGATCATCTTTCATACCTACAACTGAAACCATTTCTGAGTAAGAACCTCCTAGTAGGTAAATGAAGAGTGATAACTGCAGCTTGACCTAGATATGCAGAAGTACCATTTTTCATGTGAATCCTGTGCATTGCACTGCTCATATTACAGAACCCACACCCCTCTCACACCCCTGTCTAAACAGATAACACTGCTCTTGGAGGCACCGACACCTCTTTTGGCCCAAGCAGCAGTAGCAGTCCAGTTCAGTTCAGTTGCTCAGTCGTGTTTGACTCTTTGCGACCCCATGGACTGAAGCACGCCAGGCTTCCCTGTCCATCACCAACACCCAGAGCTTACTCAAACTCGTGTCCATTGAGTCAGTGATGCCATCCAACCATCTCATCTGTCATCCCCTTCTCCTCCCACCTTCAAACTTTCCAGCATTAGGGTCTTTTCTAGTGAGTCAGTTCTTCACAGCAGGTGGCCAAAGAATTGGAATTTCAGCTTCAGCATCAATCCTTCCAATGAATATTCAGGACTGATTTCCTTTAGGATAGACTGGTTGGATCTCCTTGCAGTCCAATGGACTCTCAAGAGTCTTCTCCAACACCACAGTTCAAAAGCATCAATTCTTCAGCACTCAGCTTTCTTTATAGTCCAACTCTCACATCCATACATGACTACTGGAAAAACCATAGCTTTGACTAGACAGACCTTTGTTGGCAAAGTAATGTCTCTGCTTTTTAATATGCTGTCTAGGCTGATCATAGCTTTTCTTCCAAGGAGCAAGCGTCTTTCAATTTCAAGGCTGCAGTCACCATCTGCAGTGATTTTGGAGCCCCCCCAAAAATAAAGTCTCTCACCACTTCCACTGTTTCCCCATCTATTTGCCATGAAGTGATGGACTGGATGCCATGATCTTAGTTTTCTGAATATTGAGCTTTAAGCCAACTTTTTCACTCTCCTCTTTCACTTTCATCAAGAGGCTCTTTAGTTTCATCACTCACCTAGAGCCAGACATCCTGGACTGCGAAGTCAAGTGGACCTTAGGAAGCATCACTATGAACAAAGCTAGTGGAGGTGATGGAATTTCAGTTGAGCTATTTCAAATCCTAAAGGATGATGCTGTGAAAGTGCTGCACTCACTATGCCAGGAAATTTGGAAAACTCAGCAGTGGTCACAGGACTGCAAAAGGTCAGTTTTCATTCCAATTCCAGAGATAGGCGATGCCAAAGAATGTTAAACTACTGCACAATTGCACTCATCTCACAGGCTAGCAAAGTAATGCTCAAAATTCTCCAAGCCAGGCTTCAACAGTACGTGAACCGTGAACATCCAGATTTTCAAGCTGGATTTAGATAAGGCAGAGGAACCAGACATCAAATTGCCAACATCCACTGGATCATCAAAAAAGCAAGAGAATTCCAGAAAAACATCTACTTCTGCTTTATTGACTACGCCAAAGCCTTTGACTGTGTGGGTCACAACAAACTGTGGAAAATTCTTAAAGTAGCAGTATAAGCTAATACAGATCCATAATCCCTTATCTGAAACCCTTGGGGCCAAGCGTATCTTGGAATTCAAAATTTGGGGCATTTTAGAAAGGTAACACATAATCTGTGTTGTATGTTATACAGCACCCAGCAGAGTCAAGGGAACATCCAGAAATCAATCACTTCAATATCTTCTTAGTGCAACTTGTAAGTAGTAATGCTTAGTGGGATAAATAAAGCCTATAAATAGTTTCCTGGCAGTTCACACAAGTCTTAACTGCCAAACTGAGCTTGAGCCAAACTTAGGAAAAAAAAAATTTTTTTCCCATCTTCAGAGCTTTTAGGACTTCAGAAATGCTGATAAAGGATTAAGGGTGGTAGTTAAGAGCATGGCCTTAATGCGTCAGAAAAGACTGGAATATGTCTACGTACATATATACCACATGTTTATAAATATACATATATATGTATATATTTAGACACACATATACACATGGGAAAGTCTGAAAAGCATACACTAAAGGTTAGTAGTAGTTATTTCTCAGTGGTAATTCTTTTTTTTTCTTTTTGCTTATAGGTACTTTCAAAGTTAGGTAAAATAAAATGTATTTTTTTTTGGTGTATATACATACATGGGCTTTCCTTGTGGCTCAGCTGGTAAAGAATCCATCTGCAATGTGAGAGACCTGGGTTCAATCCGTGGGTTGGGAAGATCCACTGGAGAAGGGAAAAGCTACCCACTCCAGTATTCTGGCCTGAAGAATTTCATGGACTGTACACCATAGGGTCGCAAAGAGTCGGACACGACTGAGGGACTTACTTTCACTTCACTTCATATATTCAGTTCAGTTCAGTTGCTCGGTCATGTCCAACTCTTTGTGACCCCATGAACTGCAGCACGCCAGGCCTCCCTGTCCATCACCAACTCCCGGAGTCCACCCATATATATACAGTGTACTATAAATATATAAGTACTATATATATACATCCTGGAGTATGAAATGGCTACCCACTTCAGTATTCTTGCTTGGAAAGTCCCATGGACAGAGGAACCTGGCAGGATACAGTCCATAGCGTTGCACAGAATCAGATACGACTGAGTACATACACACAAATATGTTCAGTTCAGCCATGTCCAACTCTCTGCGACCCCATGGACTGTATGTAGCCTGCCAGGCTCCTCTGTCCATGGGATTTTGCAGGCATGAATACTGGAGTGGGTTGCCATTTCCTTCTCCAGGGGATCGTCCCAACCTAGGGATCAAACCAGCATCTCTTATATCTCCTGCATTAGCCAACAGGTTCTTCACCACTAGCGCCACCTGGGAAGTATATACGTACATCAGTTCAGTTCAGTTCAGTCGCTCAGTTGTGTCCGACTTTTTGCTACCCCATGGACTGCTTTCCTGTCTGTCACCAACTCCTGGAGCTTGCTCAAACTCATGTCTGAGTCGGTGATGCCATCCAACCATCTCATCCTCTGTCATCCTCTTCTCCTCCTGCCTTCAATCTTTTCCCAGCATCAGGGTTTTTTCCAATGAGTCAGTTCTTTGCATCAGGTAGCCAGTGATTGATTTCTGTATTGGAGCTTCAGCTTCAGCATCAGTCCTTCCAATGAATATTCAGGACTGATTTTCCTTAGGATAGACTGGTTGGATCTCCTTGCAGTTCAACAGACTCTCAAGAGTCTTCTCCAACACCACAGTTCAAAAGCATCAATTCTTCGGTGCTCAGCTTTCTTCATGGTCCAACTCTCACATTCATACATGACTGCTGGAAAAACCACAGCTTTGACTAGACAGAGCTTTGTCAGCAAAGTAATGTCTCTGCTTTTTAATATGCTGTCTGGGCTTTTCTTCCAAGGAGCAAGCATCTTTTAATTTTATGGCTGCAGTCACAATCTGCAGTGATTTTGGAGCCCAATAACATAACGTCTCTCACTGTTTCCATTGTTTCCCCATCTAGGATGGGACTGGATGCCATGATCTTAGTTTTTTGAATGTTGAGTTTTAAGCCAGCTTTTTCATTCTCCTCTTTTACTTTCATCAAGAGGCTCTTCAGTTCCTCTTCACTTTCTGCCATAAGGGTGGTGTCATCTGTATATCTGAGGTTATTGATATTTCTCTCGGCAATTTTGATTCCAGCTTGTGCTTCATCCAGCCTGGCATTTCACATGATGTACTCTGCATATAAGTTAAATAAGCAGGATAACAATATACAACCCTGATGTACTCCTTTCCTGATTTGGAACCAGTCCGTTGTTCCTTGTCCAGTTCAAACTGTTGCTTCTTGACCTGCATGCAGATTTCTCAGGAGGCAGGTAAGGTGGTCTGGTATTCCCATCTCTTTAAGAATTTTCCAGTTTGTTGTGATCCACACAGTCAAAGGCTTTGGCTTTTGTACATAGCATGTACATGTACGTACATAGCATGTACATGTACGTACATAGCACTATATATATATGTGTACACACACACACACACACACACGTATATATATAGAGAGAGAGAGGCTTTGGAGTCAGACTTGGTTCCATTTCTGGCCCTGCTACTTACTAGCTCTATGACCTTGAAGAAGTTATCTCACTTCTCTAAGCTTCTGCTTCCTGAACTGAACAAAGATAACAGTATCTGCCTCCTATGACTGCTGTCTTCTTTTCCTATGGTTAATCGAGGCTACCCCTCACTGCGTGACCAGAAGGGGCTCTAGAAGTCAAACCAGTAAATTCAAATCAAAATTCAAGTACTCTATTTCTTTTGAGAACTGCCCAAAACGCAGCTACGTTATTTCTTATTTCAATTGCTCCTCTTGCCCTGGCTTCCCCCTGCACGTCCCCCAGTTTTTCACAGATTTTCCCAAGATCCAGGCCACTGCAATCCAACAGATGATGGAAATGCTCTATAACTGCCCGAAAGAGTAGCTATTCGCTACACCTGAACAGTTAAAATGTGGCAGGAGTGAAAGAGAAACTGAATTGTTAATTTTAGATACCTAGAGTAAATTTAAATAGCCACATGTGACTAGGGACTACCACACTGGCCACTGCAGTTCTAGATCTTGTTTTTTTCTTCTCCAAGAATCATTGGCCATCATGGTCAGTTCTAAACACAGCTACCCAGCTGTGTCTGGGATCAGGCCCTCTGCTGCTCACGTCTACAGGACGCTCTGTGCATGGGTGGGTCCCAGGTAAGGCTGTGCTTTGACTTCTGGCCTTCCCCTGGGCTCTCCCTTCCATCACAGCCCAGTCATCTCTCCGTCAGCCTGGTTTGCCAACCTGCCCTTCGCTCACCCCTCTTCTTGGGTCGCCGGGTCCAGTTAGCCATCCGTCTCTTCATTCTCACCACTGCCTTCCGCCAAGCCGTCCTCTCCTCGCCTGTTACATCAAGAGCCTCCCAACAAGAGATCTTCGTGCTTCTCCTGACCCGATCTGCCAATTTTGTCTCTGGACTTGGCCAGGTTAAACTCTGATTTCATCTCTCCCTGCTCTAAAACTTCCAGTACACCACTGCCTGCAGGTGAAGGTCCAAAACTGGTTGGACTGGCACAGGAGGCCCTTTGCAAATTGGTCCTGCACTCTCTCACCATCTGCCACCTGAAGACAGCCGATTCTAATCAGACAGGTTCCCCGTGCACGTCGCCCTCACTCTGACTTCTGGACCCCTCTCCTCAAAGCCCAGTCTCAACTCCTCCATCACCAAGCCCTCCACGACCACACTAGCCCTCGGCAGTCATTTCTCTCAATTCTGAAGGCCTTCCAGTCTGTACGACTTGTCTAGCATTTTAAGGGTCATTTGAGTGTTTTCAGAAAAGCCATGGGGCTTTGGAATAAATGACCTGGCCATTTTACTGGCTCCATCCATAACCTCACAGGAAACCTCAAGCAAATTACTTCATTTGTTTTCTCATTTGTAAAATGATGATAACACCACTACACTTAGAGAGAGGCCGAAAGAATAAACAAATGAAATTCTAAACAGGTCAAGAACCTTGCACCATGCCAGGTACACAGCACATACACAGGAATGGTTAGTTCTCTCCCCTCTGCCTTGCCACTCCTCATCCCCCTCAGCCTTGATAATGATGACGGTCATTTACCAAGTCCCCTCTAATATTAATAGCTAGGCTTGCGCTACATGCTTCATGTGTTATTTCTGATTATTGGCCTTATTTTACAAATAAGGATACTGAGGTCCAGAACAGGGAGCAGACACGCCCAGCGACACAGAGCTAGCCCAGAAAAACAGCAGAGTTGGCATTAACAGTCAGAACTCCGCAGCCTCCCTTTTGCCAACATGAGCACAACATCTTCAATGAAACTACGAACTCTTAGAAGTAAGTACTATATAGAGAGAAGGATTAAGTCGGTTTGGATAACAAAGCAAAAGTACCACCCTGGTCTGCACAGGTTGTGTGGGTGTGTGGCTGTCACTACTGGGTGACGGTCATGTCCTGCCGCTTTCTGAGCATCTACTAGATAAGGCTAGGAGGCGGTGTCCCTATCTCCTCAGTCACTGGCCCTGGCATTCCATTTCCAGCACACTAGAAGAACCTGCAAAACCATGTGAGCAAATTACTCGGCAATTCCAATAGGCAGGATTAATGCTTCTTGATGCTGTGTACACACCACCAGGGGGACGCCCCATGGCCTCTCTGAGTCTAAGACAAGCAACACATACTAGCAAGAGATTCATTTACTTTACAAGGAATCAGACCGATCCCGATCCAGTTACCCAGATCTGAAGTCAGACTGTGTTAACAATGACAATGATAGTAATATTATCATGAATAATATTAATCGCAAATACTTGAGGCTTACTGCATGTCAGGTATGGTTTTAACCTCCATATGTATACTTAATCTTCACAACTCCTCCATGAGGTAGATGGCATTATTATCTCCACTGTACAGACTGAGAAAAATACAGAGAGGGTAAGTAACCTGCCCGAGAACACACAGCTAATTAACAGTACAGACAGGATTCAAACCCAGGGCATATGGGTCAAGAGTCTGTGCTGGTAATCAAAAACTATACTAGCAGAAAAAGGTGACATGCAGAAAGCATTTCTGGCAGAGGAAATAATTCCAGCGCAGAGACATGGCATCATGATATGCTCAGAAATAAGTCATAACAAGTAGTATAAATAAATAGACATGTAAAGTTTTGTTTGAGGAGCATCAGGGGGATACAAAAGAAGAGTGTTAGGGTTAAGGCTCAAGCATTAGATTCAAACAGATGACCTGAATCCTATTCTCACAGTCACTTATCCTCTCTGAGCCTTAGTCTCTCCATGTGAAAACTGGACAACCTCTTACAGAACTTTTCGGTGCCCAGGGTGAGGCCCACATACCCAAAGTAAGCGCTTACTAGATGTTAACTGCCAGTGATAATAATAGTCATAAGAATAATCGATTTTTATTTATAACTATAATTTTATTGTTTTCATTTATTAGGAATAGATTTTTATTATATGTATCAAGGCCAAACTGTAAGACTCTGAATCCCAAATGGAGTTTGGATTTGACGCTTATGACCAAAGGGAGCTAAATATATAGCACACACAGGGCAGAGAACTCTTGAGAGAAGCCCACAGCCCAGGGCACCCAGCATTATAAGAATGGAAAGAATCAATGATTCCTATTCCAACCTGGCAACCATTCCAAACAGTTGTTACTTTTTTGAAAATCAAATAACCATGCTTCTTAGTCCTTTCCTTCCTTTCTTTCCATCTTCCATCTTAAAAAAAAAAAAAATTCCCACTATCTCATGTCTTTAGGAAAAAACACCATAGTTTTTAACAATTCACGTGAGCAGAGGCATCTCTAAAAACACATCCCAGGCCCTGCAAACCTGTAAGCCCTGGTCTCAAAATCCAATGTGCCCCCTGTGCAAATCCAACTTGGGCTGTTGTTGTTGTTTAATCACTCAGTAGTGTCCGACTCTTTGAAACCCCATCGACTGTAGCCCACCAGGCTCCTCTGTCCATGAGATTTCCCAGGCAAGAATACTGGAGTGAGTTGCCATTTCCTTCTCCAGGGGATCTTCCCAATCCAGGCATAGAACCTGCAGCTCCTACATTGGCAGGTGGATTCTTCACCACTGTGCCACCAGGGAAGCCCCCAATTTAGGTTAGCAAGGACTAAATATCACCAGCAGCCACAGGTTATAACGGTCACAGGCTACTGGAGAGATGACTTGACTTTTTCCTCCAGGCTCTCGCTTTGCTGGCCTTCTGTGAACTGTCTGTGGTCTGGTGATAAAACTGAAAGAGAAGTGGGCAAAAGCAAACCAGGAAGGGGTTGAGGGGTGGAAAGAAGTGCAGAACCTGCTTAAAGAGGAAGGAGGCAGGCATCCTTCAGGCAACAAAGCACTTGAGCTAGGAACTGTTCAGGTCTCAAAGGTTCAAAGACATTTTTTGAGCACCTACTGATATACAAGGCACTGGGCTGGCATTTGGGGAGGAGACAGGATGCAAAATGCTAAGAGCAGCACGTTGGAGCTTGTACAAATGCAGATGAATGAACAGCCAACAAAGATTTGAAAAAGCACAGAAATAATAAGCAATCAGGTCTGAAGTAAGAGGAAATGAAGGTGAGGTGGGGATGATAAGGCTCCACAGAGGGGCTGAGGCCAGGCCTGCAGAACTCAGATGCCCCACTGAAGAATCTGAACTTTCTTCCGCAGGCTACAGGGAGTGGTGCAGCATTCAAGTTCACAAACAAAATAGCAGGGCGTGATAAAAGTTACCTTCTAAGGCAAGCCCCAAGGGAGGAGAAGACCTAGGGGAAGACTTGTAAAGACAGCACTGCACTAGTTCAAGTAAGAGGACACCAACGTGAACTACTGGGACTTAATCTCTTTAATTTTCAAAAGATTTTTAAATTGCAGGGGAAAAAATGGACCAAATTTGGTTATTAGACATGGGGAGGGAAGAGTCAAGGATGACTGAGGTTTGTAGTGATTGTATTGACAGAAAAGAAACTGGAGGAAGGAAAGGAGTAAAGACGAGAATGAATGGTGTAACTTGGAACAAACCAGCCTAGGAAAGGCCCTGAGGAGGGCAGCCAGTTTCTAAGCTCTTGGAGGTGGGCACCTGCAAATCCTAAATGGGTTTCCCAGAGGAAGCCCCCCCTAAATTAGAATTTCTACAGTCCTATGAGACCTTCTAGGAGGCAAACTTTCACTCCTATCTTACAGACAGAAGAGAGGAAAGTCAAGAGGAATGTCCAGTGTGATACTAACATACAGTAGAGAAAATAAAAATTAAAGTAGGCCACGTAGACATACACTTTGCTCAAATCCTTAGCCTTCATCCTTCGAGCTTTAGTTCACATATGCTCCACTGGTAAAATCTACAAGTGTGTTACAGTAGTTTTTAAGCAGCAAACAAAACAAGCAAGCTAGTGAGCGTCTATGTCTGCAGACTGTCTTTCCTCTAGTAAATATTGATGCCTCCCTCTTCCTGAACTGAGGACTCTCCCTGAGGACTCTCCTGTGCAAAGCACCCCTTCTAAGGGAATGTTTGTGGGTCATCTCACTTGCTGCATGCTCCCACTGTAAAATTCCACAACCTGTTTTCTGAAGGAGAGAAAAGTCTTCAGGGGGTTCTCCTGTTCAAGAAGCAAGGGGAAGGGAGAAGGGAACAACACAAGAAGGAAGAAAAAGGAACAGAGTTCTCTTTTGTTTAAAGAAACAAAGTGAGCCCAATTAATTCGCTTAGGAGCCAGCAGAGCTTCCCACAAAGGTGGAGATGATGGGCAAGAGTTCAACGTGTAAGATAAACATCTAGGAAAATTCATTTTCTCTGTGCTAAAAGGGTATGTCAGTCACACAGATTTTATTTATTAAGAGGAGGAGGAGCAAGGAGACTGACTGACCCCAGGGGCTGTTTTTCCAACATTCTCACTGGCTTCTACCCTAGTAATCTAGGTTACCCTTTATGCTACCCTGAGTTATAAATAGCATTCATTTCCTTTCTCAGGCCACACAGACTTCAATGCTTTATTTCCTGGGTCCAAGGGAAAAAATACCCATAGCGCATCTCATTCTGAATTTGAGTTACTACAAAGCCATCTCGTTTTGAATCAACCATGGAATCAGAAAACCACTTCAAAATACCAAAATGAGTCTGTTGTTACCATTTCATTGAATTAGCCCAGAATAACCCCAGTGGGACTTCTGAGTGGCTGCTTCCTCTCTAGCCCATAGCTCAGAGTCCTCCAGAACACAGCTCCAGGTCTTTGAGGGTGTGTGGGATGAGGCAGGTGAATATTTTACACAATGACAGGGTAAGCACTGAGTCAGATGCAGATTCCCCAAGGGGTTTTCTGGATAAGAGCACCTTCAGTTGGCTAGACAGAAACAGGAAGGCATTTCTCTTTATTTCTTTTTAAGAAAAGAAAAAGCTACACCACAGAGCAGTTAGCTAAGTGAAGAAGCATAAAGACCCCGTACTCACAACAGCTACTTGTGTGGGACCCATGCGAGGCCTTGACATCTGAAGAGGGCAAGAGAATCAGGTGAACAGGCTGTCGCTCAACCAGAAGGCTTATATCTCACTTCCACATCACAACTTAGCTCAAAGATCCTGGTTTAAACCTGAGAACACTGACCCCAGCCGAAAACTAGCTGCATTTCACCTTTCTGCAACCTCTACCAAGTTTGGCCTGACACTCCTGAAGGCAGGAAAGACAAATCAAGAGGAAAAAATGGACATTTTGGAGAGATGCATCCAAGTGAGATGTTTCCTTTCTCTACCAAGACAAAGGCAGGGAGTGAAAACCAGATTCACTTTGCTCCCCAAATAGTTAGACCTTGACTAGCCCCACAAGGTCCCCTTCCTGCTGAGCCAACCCCACACTCACTCACCTCTGTGAATCATCAGATCCCTCTCTGTCACTGTCAGCTCCTTGGAGAAGCCCTGTTTCTTCTGATGCATATCACACACAGCATTTTAAAGCAATGCTCGGGTTCGTTCCCTGAGCCATTAGGAAGTGGGTATTTTTATTACACGCATATAGGAAGCAGCAAATTCCCTATCTGTTTCCCGCTGGGTCTGGACTGTCTGGGACATTCAGAAGAGGTCCCAAGGGTTCCCCCTACTTGTTGTAGATGACATGACTCTCCTCTGAGACCTCTGAGACCTCTGAGACCAAAGAACTCTGCAAACACAGCTACCCAAACAGAACTAGAGGTCCGCTGCCATTTCTTACCAGTTGTAATATGAGCAACTTAGCATTTGACAGTGTAATCCCATTTATTGTAGGGATTATGATAGGGACAAATCATTTCAAATTAAAAATGAAACCAGCACCTTGACAGTAACTCTTTACCAGCATGCAGCTAGTTTAGGATTTTTGAAAGATCACAAGAGTCTGAGATCCCTTTGCATTCACAACCCAGCGGCAGATAACTGCTTCAGAGCCATCCTGTCTCCTCACAGAAGACCTCCCTCCACTCAGGAGATGAAGTCCTTCAACAGGATCTGGCGTGCTGGCCGAAAAGACAGAACCCACCTCCTTCTGCTGCCATCGGGCCTGTCTTCCAACTGTCTGGATGCTGGCAGTCTCTTCCCAAGGGCCAGGGAAGGATATGTTCTTAACCTGAAATTGTCACCTGTCTCAGTACCAGAGCCCAGAATGTCATGGAAATTGATGCAAAAGCTGTCTCAAGATCAGCTCTTCACGAACTGAGATAAGCCCATGAGACACAAACTATCAGCACCATCAGGTGCTGTGACCGCGTCTTGCGGCTGCAAAGAAGGTAAAGCACAAGCACGAAGGAAGTCCTTTGCTCGCTTCGCTTCCTCTCATTTTACAAACTTGTGCAATGTGTTATTCCCCCCCACCCCTCACAGTTTCCAAACCTGGTAAGAGCAAGTGGAGTGCCGGCCCACGCTTACACAGGTACTTGACAGTTCTCTATCAAGTGGCTGAGAAATGGGACACAAGTGGGTACTCACAGTCATGCCAAAGCTTGGACCTAACAGGAGCTGCACGGGCACACCCAGGAATAAAAAACGCCAGGGAGCCCTGGACAGAAAATCCAGGAGCTGGACAAAAACTACCTCCTCCCAAAGCACCAGACTGACCCAAATTTCAGCCGGGGGACTCTCACTCTCCAAAAGACAACCTCCTGCTCAACAATCGGCCTTTTGTGCTGCACAGCCTTATCCAGCAAGGGCTGGGTGGATTAAAAAAAAACCTAGTCTCTTTTACCTGCAACCTCACCGTGGCCTCCAAGGCCCAGGGTGGACAGGGCTCTCCTGGACTCCCGGTCTGCGCTGAGTCCAATCTCTCAGAGGGGCTGAGGACCGACAGGAGAGCCAGGCAGCCCCAGTACACACACCAGTCCTCACCCAAAGGAACGCTCTGTGATGGGGAGTGCACCCCCACACAAGTGAGACTCGAACGTCAGGATGGAGAAACTGAAGCTCAGAGAGGGGCAGCCACCTGCCCCGGGTCACACAGCGAAGCAGGAACAGAGCTTTACTACAACCACAGTCCCGGCCTCGGGATTCCTGAATACCCCCACTGGCCCGCGCCTGCCCTCATCACGGCGGGCTGAGAACAACTAACATCCCCACAGCCCTTCAGCCCCAATGTCCCCGCCTCCGTAGGGCCAGGACCTTGGTCTTCGACCCAGGCGTCCGCCGGACAATCCCGCAGACCCCGCCCGCCCGAGGGCCAGGCCCACCACCGCCCCTGACCCAAAGCCCCAGCCCAGCTTCCCACCTCCCACCACACCTGCAGAGTTGCGCTCCCGAGAGCCGGCGGCGGCGGACATTTCCCTGCCAGCTTCCTCAAGCTCTTCATCTCGCTGCCCGAGCCGCTCCGCCCCCAGCCCCGCCCCCCAGAGGGGCCCGCCCCTGCGTGCGACCCCCGCCAATCGAAGGCCGGCCTGCCCCGTAGCCCCGCCCCCAAACAGAACGGGCCCCGTCCCTGAGGCCAGGTCTCCTCCAATCCCTTTCGCGCCTTCCGAGACCGATACCTGCCTCCGCCAATTCTGGCACGCCCCGGCCAGGTGCCTGGGGCCGAATTCCAGGCTTGCGGCGTGGGCGGCGCGGGCTCTGGCTCAGTGCCCCTGTATCGAGACAGCCACAGGAACTCAGGATCTGGGGTCGCTGGGTCGAAGCCTGTGGAAGGAAAAAGGAGGGAATACTGAGCCACGGGCTCGAAGAGCCGGTTCCACCGCGGCACGGTTGTCCGTCCGTGAGCAAATCGATCAGCTTCTCGGGGAGGCTCCAAGTCTGTTACCCTCTCGCACAGGGTGCACCTGAGACTCAAATACAATAATAAATATGAAAACGAAGTGCTGTACCAAGGTAGACCAGCGCCACTCCTCCGACCTGGTGGTGACTATGTGCCTAGGTCAGTGCTTCACAAATATATTACCTCCGTAATTCTCACAACTAACTTAAGGAAGAAGGAAACTGTCCTTCCGTAGCAATGATTATCCCATATGCCAACTCAGCCCAGGTGCAGTCTAAGGTGGAAGAGTGAGTGGCAGAGTGGGAATTCAAATAGATGTCAGTACTAGAGAGCCGGTTGGAGGCTTTAACTACCCATGATCTCCATCAACAACTCCCAGGCCTCTCCAAAAAACACACTCTAAGTAAAAGCAGTGTGCTTGCTATGAATGACACATTTAAGAGAAGCTCCATGGTTCCCTCTTAACCAGATTGCCATTCCTCTTTCCTAGAAACCCTTGAGTCCTCTCTGCCTCTCACTCAAACCCAGGTATGCCTGACTCCCAAACACTTGCTGTTTCCTATGCTATCCTGCCTGTCCCCCTTGTAGAACTGCATGACCCTGACCAAACTGAACTGGATTTGTAAGAACATCACAAATGAAAAGACTTGGGTTGCAGGACTGATTATGGCACTGCCAGGCATGGCTTTTAAAATATTTTCAGCATTTACATGCTATTAACCCATACTGTACCTCATCTGATCCTCACAAAACTCTTAGAGTAGTAAGTAAGGCAAGTTCATATTTCCATTGTACACATAATAAAGCCAAGGCTTGGAAATTCCCTGGTGGTCCAGTGGTTAGGACTCTGCACTTTCACTGCATGGCTTCAATCCCTGGTAGGGGAACTAAGATTACACAAGCCGTTCAGTGCAGCCAAAAACAAAATACACACAAACACACACACTCACACACAACAATAAAGCCAAAGCTCCAAGAAATTAAATATATTGTTCACATTCACAGCTAGGAAGTGGAAGAGCTGGGATCTGAACCAAAATCTCTGGACTCCACGGACTTTGGAGGTATAACTTGGGGTTCCAAACCTGGTCGTATTACTGCAATTGATGAATGACTTCTGGTAAGGTACTGTGTGTCAATTTACTCTATCATGTATAAAACAGATACCTATACTTTGCTCAAAAGACTCAGCAGAAGAACATGGTTGTTGTATGTTGTCTGACTATCTATAAAAATGTATGGCACACAGTAGGTACTCAATTCATGTTGGCTAATTTTTTTCTCTAACTGCAATCTCTTGACCAAGACACTTCTACTCCCTGACCTTTTGTGCTGCACATTATTCACCAAGGACTGAGTGGGAAAAACCTAGTTACTTTCACCTATAACCTCTTCTTGGACTCTGGTCCCTTTATCTATAAAATGCAAGGGTTGGGCAGGTGGATTTCCAAGAGCCTGTCGGCTCTGAGAGTCCCCTCTCACCCAATTCCTTTCTGAGGAAATCCGTCATGACAGCTACTCAGAGAACTTGAGTTAGTATAGTTTCCTTGCTGGTTACCTCACACGTAGACCCCAGGAGTAGGGAAGAGGAGTAAGCCTAAGAGAGGAAAATCATCGACTCTCCTCTCTCTTTCATTCTCACAGACAGACATCAAGTTCTGTTACTCCATTCAACAAATATTTATTGAGTGCCTACCAGGTGGTGCTAATGGTAAAGAATCTGTCTGCCAATGCAGGAGACATAAGAGACTCTGATTCAATCCCTGAGTTGGGAAGATCCCCTGGAGTAGGAAATGGTAACCCTCTGTAGTATTCTTGCCTGGAAAGTTCCATGGACAGAGGAGCCTGGTGGGCTACAATCATGGAGGCCACACACAGTTGGACACGACAGAGCATATGTACACATCTAGGCACTGTTGTAACCACAGTGGGTTAAGTTGTAAACATAACCCGAACTCACTGTTCCCATGGCACCTTCGTTCTCATCAGTTTGATCTCTCCAGTCCATCCTCTCCTCCCCATCCCCATGATGACCCCTGGTCCAAGTCTCATTTTTTATGCCTGAATCACTGCAATACATCCCCACTGATCTCCCTGTTGGATGTTCCCTCCTTCTGCACCAGTTGCTGGAGGAACTTCCCTAACATGCAAATCCTGCCTTGTCACTCCTCATTTTAAAACTCCATCAGCTGTCCACAGGCTCTAGAAAAGTCCAAGCTCTTCATTGGTCATTTAAGACCCTTCATGTACTATCTCTGTGGACCTCTCCTGGCTCAGCTCACTCCACAGCCTCCTCCCACCCCAACTTCAGTCCCACCCAGTGACTTGCTCTTAACTGCAAATGTCTCTTTTCCTGCTTGTTGCCTGCTTGGGAAAAACCTCACTTGTCCTTCAAGTCTCCATTTAAACATCACCTCCTACATGAAATCTTCCCTGAGCAGTTTAGATGGGATGGGTTGGCATGAGTTTAGGATGCATTAGAGTGAAACTCAAGAGGTCAGGCTCTGGAGACTCTCTAATCCAGTCTAATGCTGCCTCTATTGTTTATACCAGCTATGTATTCGGGCAAGGCACTTACCCTCCCTGAACCTCAGTTTCCTCATCTGTAAGATGGAGATATAATACCTGCCTTGAAGGGTTGTGGTAAAGAAAATGAGATAATGTGCTGAAAGTTCTTCAAACAGTGTCTAATACACAATAAGTCCATGATGAGTGTTAGCTGAGGAAATAGTTTCTGAGTTCCTTCTATGTGCTGGGCATTTTCGTATGTATTGTTTCATTTAATTCTCACAATTCCCTGAGGAACATATTCTCTTTTTTTTTTTTCCTCCCAGATATGTATTTATTTTCGGCTGTGTTGAGTCTTTGTCCCTGCACTCAGGCCTTCCCTAGGTGCGGAGAGCAGGGACTTCTCTCTAGTTGCAGTGTGCAGGCTTCTCCTTGCGGTGGTTTCTCTTGTTGCAGAGCACAGGCTCTAGGGCGCTCGGCCTTCACTCATTGGAGCAGGCAGTTTCAGTAGATGTGGTGCACAGGCTTAGTTGCCCTAAGGCTTGTGGGATTGACTCAGTGTCCCTTGCATTGCAAGGCAGATCCTTAACCATTGAACCACCAGGGAAGGCCCAGGATATTCCCTTTTTTTTGCCTTGCTGTGCAGCCTGTAGGATCAAACTCAGGCCCTCTGCAGTGGCCCTCAGAGTTCTAACTACTGAATCACCAGGGAATTCCCAGGAAGATATTCTTTGCATGTAGAAATCTATAATCAAGCAAACTCAACAAGAGGTCAGATTTGTGGCTACCAGAGGGAGGGGTAACATGGGGGGGAGGAGGGATTACATGAAGGTAGTCAAAAGGTCTAAAGCTCCAGTTATAGGATAATTAAGTACTAGGAATATGATGGGGCTTCCCTGGTGTCTCAGCAGTAAAGAATCTACCTGCCAATGCAGGAGACATAGGTTGGATCCCTGGGTCGGGAAGATCCCCTGGAGAAGAAAATGGCAACCCACTCAAGTATTCTTGCCTGGGAAATCCCATAGACAGAAGGACTTTGGCGGGCTACAGTCCATGGGGTTGCAAAGAGTCAGACATGACTTAGTGATTGACCACACACAGAAATATGACGTGCAACATGATACATCTAAGTAACACTGCTGTATGTTATATATGAAAGTTGTTAAGAGAGTAAATCATGAGTTCTCATCATGAGGAAAAAATTTTTTTTCTATGTCTTTTATTTTATATCTATATGAGATGATGGATGTTCACTAAACTTATTATGGAAATCATTTCATGAGGTATGCAAGTCAAATCACTATGCTGTGCACCTTAAACTTACACAGTGCTGTATGTTAACTAGAGTTCAATAAAACTGGAAGAAAAGGAGGGACCTCCTGGTGATCCAGTGGCTAGGACTCAATGCTCCCAATGCAGGGGGCCCATGTTCAATCCCTGTTAAAGGAACTAGATCCCACATGCTGCAATGAAGATGAAAGATCCAGAGTGCCACAACTAAGGCCAGTGCAGCCAAATAAATATTTTTTCAAAAAACTGGAAGAAAAAAAAACATCTACAAAACCAAGATTCAGAGCGGTGAGGTGGTTTGCCCAAAGTCATATGGTTAAGGACAAGCAAAGACAGGTTTCAAATGCAAGAGATCATATAGACTTCAAAGTCCATACTCTTGGCTGTTATGACTACCATAATTTTTTTTTAAAAAAAACCTTATCAAATACTTTCTTTTTCTTTTTCTTCAAGATATTGTTCATTTGTATTCTTTTGTGCACTATCCATCTCTTTTGCTCAGTTTTCTATCAGAGCATTTATCTTCTGAAGAATTCATTTTTGATGCAGATGTACTGAAGGCTTTTTGTGTTTATGCAGACAAAGGTATCAATCAAGAACTATAAACTATTATTGCTTCTCATACAACTACCAATGATAATCATAAAACAAGTTATCCTTATTAATTGAAGGTTTGGAGATGAATTTCTCTCTGCTTAGAAAATCAATCCTTTAACTCAGCATTCAAGGCTCTATAATTTTGTTTTCTTTTCACACACTCCCCTGTTTGCATCCAGTCAGTCCACTTCCTGCAAGAAGTTGGAGTGGCCAGACATTCCGGCTCCATGATGAGACCAGGGAGCCGCCCCCCGCCCCCCCCCCCCCCCCCCCCCCCCCGCCGCCAGTTCTGCAGAACAAAGATGCTGGCTAGAAAAGAAAGAAGTAACAGTGCTGGGTAAACAGCCAAGCCCCAGCACCTGGTGGCTCAAATTTGCATATTCTCTGACTGATCTGCTCTGAACGAACTCTCTTTTACCTGCCTGGTTAATCTCCTAGCCTAAACAAATTCTGCCCTAGAGGCCACTAACCTCTCTCTGCTAGTTCAAAGATAGACGATTTTCTCAATTGCAGTGGGGCACAGGGTTCAAGGGCAGATCTGCCTTGGTTCTAGTTGTCACATTGGCAGAGAGAGGGAAGATGGGCCTCTAGAAGCTGCTGATCTTGCTAATTTACAGAAGATTCTGTATCAGAATCACACCTCACCCTGTTCAGCCCTGCTCAGAGCAAAGAGGGCAAAGGGGCCCTGCTGGAGTTAAAACTCAGATCCAGAAATGGAAAAACAGAAATGCAAACACCATGGCCAGCTGGTGACCTGGGGGCACTGTGGCCTCATGCCAGTAGCTTTAAGAGGGCACAGAAACTGTGGAGTGTTAGTTCAAAGTGTGCAAAGTCAACTGGTGGTGGGGAGGTCAATGCCCAGCCACCCCCTCCCTCCCCCCTGCCATGGGGAGCCTGGGGTCTCACTTACCTGGACAGGCCCTGGCAACTTCCTGGAGGAACGTTCTGGTGTGTGAGCCAAAGGGGAGCTGGAATAGGAGGCTGAGCTCTGCTGTGTCCAGCTGGATGGTGACATCTGAGCCTATGTAGGGGAAGCAGGACATGAGCTCTTGGCCTCTGAGATGCTAAGGTGCATCTTTGGGGTGGAGCCTCCAGAATGGAGCATCAGCAGCGCAAGCTCCCAAAGCCCCTTTTACCCTTAAGCAATTGACTTATAGGTCAACTTAATGACTGTTGCTGGGACAATAGGGAGCCCTTTGTACCCCCAGCTCCAAATTAACATCACCCTCAGTCTACAAGAGGGGGTTGACCTAGGCTCTGAAAAACCAGTAAGCCTTGCCACAGCCTTCTGGATGGAGACAGAAGAGACCAAGTTCTCAAACTATAGTCTACCCGCTCCCCTACCCCACCACCACCACCACCCAAGTGGAATGAAAAGCACACAGAGGTGGACAGAGGGGCTGTCTGTCAGTCAGTCTCCCTGACTGTGCCAGGGACATGGCACATGGAAATGGGAATACTGTACTGAAGAGATCAGACTGTGGATGGTGTCTGGCTTACAGTGTAACCTGAGCACCCAAAACACGTTCTGAGCTAGTGAATAAGTAGGAGCAATCTAGCAGACTGATCAACAGTGTGGGCTCCAGGGTCTGCAGTCTAAGTTTGAATCCTGTTCCTACCACTTACTGAATTACTTAATTTCTCTGGGTCTCCATTACCTCGTCCATAAAATAGGAATGAAAGCAATGATGACCTCATAGAATTGTGAGGAAAGCACCACCTGATGTATGTAAAGCTCTTAGTATAGTACCTGGCCAAGATCATCATTGATCAAATATTCATTTCTATTATCAATATTTTTATTATGACTACTACTTCACTACTGTGACTATAGTCTAGCAAAAAAAAAAAAAGTGAAGAGGAACTAAAGAGCCTCTTGATGAAAGTGAAAGAGGGGTGTGAAAAAGCTGACTTAAAACTCAACATTCAAAAAACTAAGATCATGGGATCCAGTCATCACTTCATGGCAAGTAGATGGCGAACAATGGAAATAGTGACAGACTTTATTTTCTTGGGCTCCAAAATCACTGCAGAAGGTAACTACAGCCAGGAAATTAAAAGATGCTTGCTCCTTGGAAGAAAACCTATGACCAACCTAGATAGCATATTAAAAAGCAGAGACACTACTTTGCCAACAAAGGTCCATCTAGTCAAAGCTGTGGTTTTTCCAATAGTCATGTATGGATGTGAGAGTTGGACCATAAAGAAAGCTGAACGCTGAAGAATTGATGCTTTTGAACTGTGGTGTTGGAGAAGACTCTTGAGAGTCCCTTGGGCTGCAAGGAGATCCAACCAGACCATCCTAAAGGAAATCAGTCCTGAATATTCATTGGAAGGACTGATGCTGAAGCTGAAGCTTCAATACATTGGCCACCTGATGTGAAGGACTAACTCATTGGAAAAGATCCTGATGCTGGGGAAGAGTGAAGGCAGGAGGAAAAGGGAACAACAGAGGATGAGATTGTTGGATGGCATCACCGACTTGACGGACGTGAGTTTGAGTAAACTCCAGGAGTTGGTGATGGACAGGGAAGCCTGGTGTGCTGCAGTCCAGGGGGTAGCAAAGAGTCAGACATGACTGAGCAACTGAACTGAACTAAACAGTCTAGCAAAGAAGATAGATATTAAACAGATCACTATAGGTAATTAGGGGTTTCCCAGGTGGCGCTAGTGGTAAAGAACCTGCCTGCCAACGCAGGAGACTTAAGTGACACGGATTTGTTCCCTGGGTCAAGAAGATCCCCTGGAAGAGGGCATGGCAACCCACTCCAGTATTCTTGCCTGGAGAATCCTATGGACGGAGGAGCCTGGTGGGCTACATAGTAAAGAGTCCGACATGACTGAAGTGACTTGGCACAGCACATCAGTAATTAAATCACTGTGAATGACAGAGAGGTGGCAAGGTTGAGAAAAAGGAACGAGTGTGAGGTACAAACACTTTCAGGATACAGGCAATCTCAGGAGTTCAACAAAGGCTTTCTGGGGAAACTGAGTGTGAAGTGAAGCCCTGAAGGAGTGAGGGCTTCGAGGAGGAGGGAGCTGCATATACAGGGCCTCCGGAGTGAAAACTTGTCACGTGTGAGGTGCTTGGAAAGCAGAGGGTTCCAAGTTCAGCAAGCAGGGAAGAGAGTGACTGGATTGATGAGCATGGCTAATCCTACAGGGCCTTGTGTGCCGCAGTGAGGTGATCAGAGGGTGCTCTTACTTCAACCCACTCCTCTCTCTGCAGATCCTGTGCCCACGGACCCAACTCAGACTGAAAGGACCACTCACCAAGAATGTAGAGCTCACCATCCGGGGACACTGCAGGGAGAGAAAGGAAAAGGCCCTTAGCCATTGAGCATCAGCCTTGCTCCCGCCGCCCCACCCACAACAAGGGCAGAAATGTCCTGGGAGCCCCGAGGAGAGGGATCATCCCATCCCACCCACTGTGGCACCTTCTTCCAGCGTGAAATCCCTAGAGACTGGCACGATCTGGTCCAAGGAGACATCGTCCCCGGTAATGGCCATCCTCCGGTGCGTATACAGGAAGAGACTGAGGGCAGGAAGCATAGTGAGGATGGTGGGGCACGTGGCCATCCCTCAGGTCCATCGTGAAAGCCTCAGGGTGCTCAGCTCACAGTCCTTCCTTGGGCCCTGGGGGCTGTACTCATGCCTCTCTGCACGTGGTGCCCATCAGAGACCAATGGGTCATCAAGGCCGAACTTGCCTCACTTTGGGGAACCCCGCTTTGTTAGTAAAACCCTTGCGTAATCTCCCCCTTGTGCGTTCTAGCACTGTGTGATAAGAACAGGGCAATCCTCACCTCCTCCTCTCCCTCTCTGCTGCTGCCACTGCTAAGTCGCTTCAGTCGTGTCCGACTCTGTGCGACCCCATAGACGGCAGCCCACTAGGCTCCGCCGTCCCTGGGATTCTCCAGGCAAGAACACTGGAGTGGGTTGCCATTTCCTTCTCCAGTGCATGAAAGTGAAAAGTGAAAGTGAAGTTGCTGAGTCGTGTCCGACTCTTCGCGACCCCATGGACTGCAGCCTACCAGGCGCCTCCATCCGTGGGATTTTCCAGGCAAGAGTACTGGAGTGGGGTGCCATCGCCTTCTCCCCTCTCCCTCCCTGAACCTCAGCTTTTCCATCTGTAAAGGAAGGGTGATGGGTTCAAAAATGTCTAAGGCTCCTCCTTCCCAGATCTGAGACCCTGAGGGTCACTTTTCAGCTGTGAGAACTTTGATCATTATTCTTGCTCTGTTTCTGGGTAATAGGTGGGTGTTACTAGCAACATTTATGGAGCCCTTTTTACTTGCTTCACAGCATTTTAACTACTTTATATGCAGAAACTCATTTTAATCTTTAATTTGGACACATTGAGGTTTGCTCCAGATGTAACAAAGCCTAGATTTGAATCCAAGACAGTCAGGCCACAGGGTTCAAGATCTGAAACAGTATGTTAACCTGTCTCCTCAAGAAGCTTTCTCATCATATTTTGAGGATTATATGAGCTAATAATACATAGAGCTGGGCATATAGTGTTCAGAAACTATTAACTATCATTATTATAATTATTCTAGAAGCCTCAGACTCTGTCCTAGAGGGTGTGAAATACAGCTGGAGAGACAATGGAAAATAATAAACTGCAGGGCCAGACAGGCAAGGCCCCATCCCATCACTTACGCGTGTTCCTGGCCACCGCGCTCCGGACGGTAGCGCACGAGCCCCAGGAGGCGGCTCTGCCTGCTGTCGCCCTCACACAGCACACCTTGCACCGCCTGCTGCTCAGGGTCAAGGCAAAGGGGGAGGAAGCCTGCATCCAGGCCTCGCCCAACCCAGCCCGCCCCACCAGCTGTGCCCTGGCTTGCCCTGCCCTCACCCATGCAGGTTTACTGTGTGACCCTGGGCAGGTCACTTCACCTCTCTGACCCTTCCTCATCTGTGAAATGGGGATAACAACCCCCAACTTCACAGGGGGTGGGAGGATAACTGAGTATTTAAAGCACAAGGCAGAGAGAGTCCAGAACTGAGTACTTAGTAAGTACTGGTTTCCTTCCCCCTCCCACGACCCCCCACCCCATGGCACAGAGAGAGGGAGGCAACCGGAGAGACACGTAGGCACCTGCCATTCCACTTCCCAAGCCCAGGCAGGGAGGCCCTGGGGCTGGGAGCTGCAGGCTGCAGGGAAGGATATGATGACACAATACTCCCCATCAGCCAGAGTCTCCTGGATGGCCACCGACCATGCCGGCCCCTGCTGAGTGGACACACCCTGGGGAAGGGCAGAAGGGAGGCCCTTTAGGTCAACACGTCACCAGGATGTGATGGAGTTGCCTCTGAGGACCGCCGGCAGGGAGGAGGGGCTCTGCTGGGAGAAGGTGGAGGAGGCCCCATTCTCTCCCTCCCCCTCCCCCTTTGCCATCCTTTGCCTCTGGTGGGAGGTACAATTTGCTATGCTGCCCTTTGTCCTGAAGGGCATCCAGTCGCTCCTTAGTGGGGTCCAGTCTACTTGCTGGACATGCGGTGCCCTGTCCCATTACTGGAGAGGAGGATACAGTCTTTATTGCTCCAGGATGGGGGCTCTGCCTCCCTTTTGGGGGAGCAGTGTTAGTTCTGCTAGCAGCTGTCTGGGAGGTGTCAGAGGTGTATCTGCCTGTATCTCGGGAAGGGAGTGTCTCATTCTGGACCAGGACTCCAGTCCTGTCCCTCTTTCCTTGGAGATGGGCAAGCGTCCCGTTACTCCTTGGCCCTCCCCCAGCCCAGCAGGCCACATTGCATCAGCCAAAGGCCGGGGGTGTCCGGTTCTGACAGCCTCAGGACAGGGCACCCAGCCCTCAGCTTGCCCCGTCCCTCCTGCCCAGCCCTGCCCTGGCTTCCCTGCTCCACACTCACTCCTGGCCTCCTGCTATTGCCGCCTACCTCCTGAGCTGTCACCGCTGCCCGAAGTGCGGAACCTCGGCTGGGACCTGGTCAATGACTACATTTCCCAGCAGCCCCTACGCCACACGATGGTCAGCCAGCCTGCAAGTCCCAGCATGCTGTGCCAATGTGGGGGTGGGGTGGGGCTTCTCTCTGCCCTACCCCCACCCTGCCCCGTTAACTCCTTAAGTCCTGTGGGACCCTTGGCTCCCTATTCTGGAAAGCCTTTCCTAAGGACTGCCCTCGACATCCTTAGCCCTCGAGAGGTCCGAGTTCCTCGTCCAGGACCCGGAAGGAAGATGGTCACTTTAAGGGAAAACGTTTTCTCAGTTTCATCCTCACCTCCTCGCACTCCGGACAGGCCAACACTGGCCTCTACTGGAACGCTTCCTCCCCAGGTACCTATCCTGTCCTAGCTTCAGGGAGAGAACGCTGTGAAGAACCACATACCCCCATTTTCCAGGTGGAGAAACTGAGACTCAGAGAGGTTAAGCATTCTGACCGAAGTCTCGCTACTGAAACGTGTGACTCCAACTTCCATGCCACGGACACTGCCACACACGGCCGCTTTTCCTCCCTTAGCCTCAGCGGGGGTGTGTGACGGGGCCAGTCCGTCCTGCCTGCCTCATGGGGCTGTGTGGGGAAAAGGGAGGCGAACACGCGTTGTCAGGGGTGTGACCGTGTTCATATGCAGTGCCTGTGCTGAGGCCCTGTCCTGTCTCCTTCTCGGGAGGAGAGATGTCAAGGGAGGGGGGCCCCCTCAGCTCTCACGACACCCTGAGGCTGCACTTCGTTGTTTTCCAGCCCTTTCCCCTGATTCACTGGCCACTGGGCAAGGCTTTCCTCCCTTGGGGCATGCCCTTCTCCACCTAAGATAAGGAGGCTGCTCCAGATGGACAGAAGGGCCAGCTCAGATTACGGTGTCCGAGACCCGTCTCTTCCAGCCTATTGGCCATTTCACTAAGGTGTAAGCTCCCTGAGGACAGGCTGTATCTTTTCTTTATCACCCCAGTGTAGTTTCTGGCACACAAATTGACCCTGAAAACATGTTTATTGAGTTAGTGAGTTATCTTAATGAGTACTTTTTCTCTTAAGCTTTGACCCAAACAGAAGGGTCAGTGCTGGGGAAGGAGTGACCATGTGACTTCTAGTCCATTCCCCGTCCTTTTCCCCTAAGCTCAGAGTTGCTGCCCTAGTGACCAGTTTTAATAAGTAAATCTCTTCCAGAAAAAGTAACTTCTTCCCAATTTTCTTTTCCTGGAAATATCCATAACGCAAATGGAGCTCAAGTTTATTTGAATTTGGTTTCAAAGTTGTGTTGAGGATGAGGGGAAATGGGATTGATTCAGACCCTTAGAGATAAAGAGGGCTGAGGTCACTTCAGGAAATCAGGGGAATCCCAATTCCAGCCCTCCTCTTTGTGGCAGTCTGGGGAGGATCAGGGAAACGTGGACAGGGATGAGCACTTTTTTTCTGCTTCTGCTTTTTTTCTGTGGCCGCACAGAGAGTTCCTCAGTCACGGTCACACTTGCATCCGCCGCACTGGAAGGGCAGAGTCTTAACCACTGGATTATCAGGGAAGCCCCAGGACCAGGCACTTTTTACAGATAAAGAAACTGCTCCTGTAGGACTTTCAGGTCCTCGCACTTGATGAGGATCAGACAGGAGACTGTTCTGTTTTACCGGACAAAACTCCAGCCTGCACCCTTGGAGGGCATCATGTTCAGGCCTAGGCCCTGGGAACCTCTAGCACAGAGCTGCTGGCTTGATAAATCCCTTTCACTAAAGATACAGTCACAGGAATCAGAGCTGGTGGTGAGCCTAGCAAATTCCAGTGCCTAAAGTGTCTTCCTGCCTGCTGCTCCCTGACTCAGCCTGGCCTAGCTAGCTTGGGGAGCAGGACCAGAAGCAGGGCAGAGTGGAGGAACAGCAGCCCCAGCGACGGTCCCGTGCAGGGGGCTCCTTGTGGTCCCTGGTGCTGGCCTGTTGAAATGGAGGTTCCCATCCAGCTGGAGGCAACTGCCAGGGGCCGAGGCTTGGCAGCACTCTTGGTAGCAGGGCTGAGCCGCAGCCCTGTGGCACCTGGGGGTCCCTGCCATGCAGGCCTGGCTGCACCCTGCAGTGTGGCCTGAGCTGGATTATTTCAGCTACAAGAAGAGATGGGACTATTCATCCTCCCTTGCCTTTGTCCCCCATTCACGGATGCAAAACATGTTAATTGGGGGGACTTCCCTGGTGGTCCAGTAGCTAAGACTCCATGCTCCCAATGCAGGGGGCCAGGATTCAATCCCTGGTCAGGGAACTAGATGCCACATGCCACAACTAAGGCCAGATGCAGCCAAGTAAATAAATATTGGAAAAAAAGAAAAGTGAAGTGGGGCTGTGGGCTGAGTTCAACTTCACTGGGCCACTGGTTCCCAGCCAGCCAGTCCCCAGAGAACATACAAGGCAATCAGAAACAAGGCGGCATGTCATGGGGACTTGGAGGATTCCAGCTGCTGCCCTGGATCTCAGCATTATGTGGAGCTAAGAGGGGTCCAGCAGCCTGGTCCCCAGCAGGTCTAGCTCCAGCCAGATTCAGCTGCTGACCCCCCTCTGTCCAGGCAGGAGGAGGCCTGCAGTTCTAAGGGAGGACAGCGCTCAACCTTGGAGCACTCTGGGGCCCCACCGCAGAAAAGTGCAGGCCCTCAGGGCACTCTATCCTTTGAAGCGGTCACTGCCTTGGCAGCAGAAGGTGGGACAGGGTTGCCTCTGGAAGAGAAAGTGAAAGAAGAGTGAGGGATGGGGAGCCTTGTGAATTCTGGACTCAGGTGGGAACTGGCTGCCTGTCTCACTGGCCTCAGCCACTATGCCCATTCCTGCCTCCACCACCCAGAGCAGGCAGGTGTGGGCAGACACTCACATTTTTGGCGGTGCTGGGAGGGGTGATGGTCACCAGGGGTGGAGTGGGAAGCGGCTTGTCCTCTGGGATGGTCAGGTGGCCTAGGCCTGGGAGCGGAGCAGGACTGCCTGGAGAAGTGCGGTGACATGTCTGCTGGGGGACAGGTCCTCTGTGAAGTCCCCGCCCCTGCCCCAAGGGGAGAGTATCCTGTGTGTGGATGTCATGTCATAACCTGAAACTCCCCCACCTCTGCCACCTGGAGAGGGACAGGAACTGCTTTACAGTGGGAGGGGCGGGGGGAGTTAGGGTTAGGGGAAATCCTGAAGGGGTGGGGCAGAGGGGAGGAGGGTAGACCTCAAAGCTAAGGGTCAGCCTGACAAGGTTGAGAGGTTGGGGTGCTGATAGAGGTTGGGAAGGTTGGTGAAAACAGCTCAGCTTTGGAGGCCTATCAAAGGGTGGGGCTCAGAGCTGGGCATTAGTGAGTCGGCAAGGCTCAGGGCTAGCAGGCAGGTAGGGCGGGGCTCTGAACTTTTGGAGCCAATGGGGGAGGGGCTCGAAGTTGAAGGAGCGCAGAGGAGGGGTTCAGAGCTGCAGGCTGGGGGGCGCTGTCTCACCTGAGACTGACTGGCTGAGCGCCCGGCAGAGAGGCCACCGCTGCAGCCTTGCGGAGAGCAGGGTCGGGGCTGGAGTTTGTTGGCCTGCAGGTAAGGGCTGGAACTGGTTTCATCTCTCCCCTCACAACAGGCTGCACTGAGCTGTGTGGTGCAAAGTGTTGAGTAGGATCAGTTGGGTGAAGAGAGAGCCTGCAAGTTCAGGAGCAGCTAGTTCAGGAGGGGCCAACCAGTCCTGGGCTGTATCTCAGCTTCTCCGGGCAATCCAAACAGTGACTCCCCTCTCTCCAGCTTCGGGATCTTCCTCCCAGCACCTTACTGGAGGCATCTGGATGTCAGCACCCCTCCAGCCCTGCAGCAGCTTCTCCTGGCAGCATCATGCCAGAGCCCTACAGCAGCCCAGCCCCACACTTCACAGTAGTTCTCCCCTGGGCTGCACTCTTGCTGTTTGGTTGGAGAGCAGTGCCTCCTGGTAGCATGCCTCTCAGAAGCAGTGGAAGCTGTGGCATGTCTGCGGGAGGGTTTGAACGCGTGTGGCCCCGTTCCCATAGGAGAGGGCATCCAGGAGGTTCTCTCCTCCTTCATCAGCTGCTTTGTTGCTTACTTGGACAGAAGGGGGCGGAGGGGGGTGAGGAGCTGACTTCTCACCAGGTGGTGGTTCTGGGCTACTGGTAAGACCTGCAGGAAGACTGATAGGAAGAGGAGAGAAGACTACTGCAGGAAGTAACCAGCTCTAGAGTCAAGGTTAAGGAAAGGTCACTCCATGGTTAAGTCAAAAAGGTCATGACATAGGGGAAAAAAGAAGGGACAGTGTCAAGGCACAGCAGTACTGACAGGTTAGGGTCGGTCACAGGGACCAGGAAAGGCTGGTATCCCTGGGCTCTGGACAGTTACCTCTGAGCAAAGCAGCCTGATGGCTACTACTGTTCACAGACATCTCTGATTATGTACTCCAGGAGCTGGAGAGAGTGAAGGACCAGTCCTGGGCAGCCCAGGGGAGGGCTGCAAACAGAGGTTCCCATATTGGACCATGCAGATGAGTAAACTAAGGCTGGGAGCAGCAGGGGGAATCTTATATGGAATACGGTGTCCTGGGGGCTGGGCTTTCACTTTCTGCAAGTCATACTGTTGGTGATATTGAGGCTGGTACGAGGGGGCCTGCAGCCCGGCAACAGCCCCTCTGAGAGTGAATGTTGTTGTTGGCATGGCAACAGCAACATCCCAAGCCCAAGGGGACGCAGAGCTGGAGCAGGTGCAGTGACAGGAAATTGACACCCATGCCTCTGATCTGGCCTCATTTGCCTCTGATCTGGCCTCATTTGCCTCTGACATCAGAAGGTGCTGGGGTGGGGAGTAGAGGGTGATAGGCTTCCTCAGAACCCAGGGCAGGAAAACACTGGGTCACAGAGAGACTCAGAAGTCAGGGCTCCTTTGTCCAGATTCTTCAGGGTTCTAATCAGAGCTGAGCCAAGGACAGGAGGTAGCTCTCAGACGCTGGGTAGCTTGATCCCAGCTCTGCCTCTCCCAGTATGAAGGGATCAGATCTGTAAGGGTGTGCTAAGCCCAGGTTCAAGTTTTTCCATGTGAGGCAGAAGACTGCTGGAGATGGGAGAGGGGGGCATTATTCCCATCTTTCTGCCCAACCCTGGGAGGCTGAGTACTATCCAGCCCCCAAAGTTCCTGGAGTTAACAGGGCATACTTCCCTGTCCTCGTGGGTTGGTCCTCCATCAGCACTTGGACCTCTTAGGTGATGGTTGCCATGGTGATGTGATATGGAAGGGAGACTGGATCCTGTCTGGGCTGGGCCCCTTCTGGCAGTGGTCTTCAATGCATGAGTGTGGCAGTGCTCAGAATCCCAGATACAGAGGTGAGGTAGGATAGGAGCCCTTGGCAACAGGGGCCACTTCTTATCACCAGAAGCTTCAGCCTCTCTATGGCTCCCTCTCCTCCAAGGCTACACTCTAGGAGTGTGGTCATCCAGTCAACACCTCTCAAGGGAGCTTCAGTTTCCAAAGGCAGATAGGTCAAGAGGGGAGCCAAAGTTCTCCCCAGCCCCTGTGTCTTTGTGAAAAGAAGGGCTCAGGCCTCCCACACAGCCCCTTCCTTTCCCCCTCCTTGGTTGGGAACAGCTGAGGCTGGAGGGACAGCTCAGGAGTGTGAAGGAAGCAGACCCTTGACCAAGTTGGAAAGCTGGGCCAGGCCTAGATGGTTACAACTAGTCTGTGTCAGTTCTGGCTCCTTGCCCATCTGCTTTAGTCTGTGCACTCCTCAATGACTAGAGTCCCAATATTCCCCGAGCCCCAGCTCATTCCAGCTGTAGATTAACTTGTGTGCCTGAACGTGTGGAGGGCAACCAGCATGTGTCCCTGAGTCAGGAGGCTGCAAATGCAGCCCTTGGAAGCTGGTGGCTGCCCTTCATCCCCTCCCATCATCTGTCAGCTCTGAGAGTTCCCACTGACACTGTGAAAGAAGGACACAAGCGAAAGAAGGAAGCTGATGTTCAGACTGGAAGCAGAAGGAGAAAATAAAGCCAATTGGCAGATGGAAGGGCCCCACTGGGACGTGTCTTATTTGTCTAGATAAGAAAGCCTGCAGGTACCTTATTTGTGTAGATGAGAAAGCAGGCAGGTGGAGCAGGCTCTCAGAAGGGAGAGGAGGCCAGGGCCCATTTGCAGTGAAAGTCTGTCTGGCTGATAGAGGGAAGGGGAATGGATGGGGAAAGGTCACAGGCCCTTTCCTACCAAGAGAATTTTGAGGTGAGGCTGCTGCCAGGCAAGACTGGAAGAATGAAGGGAAAAGGAGTTATCTCAAGGATTAAAAAAATTGTAAAAAAAAAAAATGCAGAGGGAAGATGAAAAGCTCACCTTTGTCTGCCTCTCACTTTCCAACTCATGGGTTACCTTTAGGGTGCTCCCTTCATGGAGCCTTCCAGCACAAGCTGACCCAGTGAGGAGACCAGAAAGGAAGTGGAGGAAATAGATGATAAGTAAGGCTGGACACAGACTTATTTATTGGCTTTCCTTTCAGAAGTCCTCTTGCTTCTGAGAGGTTCATTCCTAAGTCAGCCTCAGGGGTCAGCAGCACCAGTCCAGAGGTCAATCCCAGATTCCTAGCCAAGGTTGGAAGGGGCAGGTAGAGACCTGCAGCCTCTCTGATGGAGGAGCTTTCCTCCTTGAAGAGTGAGCTGAGTCATCTGTTCCTGGCAGGCAGTGCTCTGGCAGAGGCTCAGACTCCAGGTTTAAGGGAGAGATTCTCAAAAGACTCAGGAACCAAGGATGCACTTCCGGGAATTAACTATACAAGATGTTTATTCAGGGACTTCCATGGCAGTTCGGTGGTTAAGACTCCAAGCTTCCACTGCAGGGAGCGTGAATTCAATCCCTGGTCAAGAAACTAAGAGGCCACGTAACACTCAGCATGGCAAAAAAAAAAAAAGTACATGCACACATATTTTTCTAATGTTGACTTAAAAAAAACGCACAATGTGTGAGTTACAAGTTAGATTTTATTTGGGGCAAAATGAGGACTGTACCCTGGGAGACAGCACCTCAGATAGCTCTGAGAAACTGCTCCCAAGAGATTAGGGGTAAGGACAGTGATATATGTGATTTTGGTGAAGAGGGAATACATGCAATGAAGCACATATTTTTTCAGGTTTCTGTTGGTCTCATGAGGCTTCTGCTAGTCATGAGAAACAATCATCATCATGAAGGATTTTAGTGTTTTTCTAGATATGGGGAGATTCAAGAATTGGGCTCATAAACTCAGCCCCTGAAAATATCTTAAGATCTATCCTGCCAGTTTCCACCCCTCCTCTACCAAAGCACAAATTGCCTCATTTCTGCAGGTGGTCAGGAAGGTCAGCAGCTACAGCAGCAGATGACTTAGTCCTTGTAGAGGTAGATAGGTGGATGACAAGTGCCCATGGCAAGTGCCAATTTGTAGTTGACACTAACGAGAAAGCTTCCCTGGTGGCTCAGATGGTAAAGAATCTACCTGCAATGCGGAGACCTGGGTTTGATCCCTGGGTAGGAAGATCCCTGTAGGAGGGCATGGCAACCCACTCGAGTATTCTTGCCTGGAGAATCCCCATGGACAGAGGAGCCTGGCGGGCTACAGTCCTTGGGGTCACAAAGAGTCAGACACGACTGAGCAGTAAGCACAGCACAGCACAGCTCTAAGGAGAAAGTCCACAGGTATCTTTATATTTCCGAAGAAACTACGATCCTAAAAAGATTAAGAATGACTGATCTAAACCCAGAAAGAGCTCCTCTCCATTCTCCCCTGCCTGGTCAGGGGGTTCAGCTGAAACCCTGTTCTTCCTATAGCAAACCCTCAAAGACCAAAGAGGCAGACACAACTGAGCGACTGAGCAACAAAAAAGACCAGACTTCCCAGAGTCACCTCTGGGGAGAATCACTTCTGATGCAAGTTTGCCAGTCCCACCCCAGTAGCTATGTGCCCCTCAGGGCTGGATGGAGCTGGCCACACAGCAATTCCTGCTGGCCCAGGTGTGACTGGACCTTCTTACCTCTGGGTCTGCTCCCACCCTCCCTGCTGCTGCTGCTGCTAAGTCGCGTCAGTCGTGTCCGACTCTGTGCAACCCCATAGACGGCAGCCCACCAGGCTCCACCGTCCCTGGGATTCTCCAGGCAAGAACACTGGAGTGGGTTGCCATTTCCTTCTCCAATGCGTGAAAGTGAAGTAGCTTAGTCGTGTCTGACTCTTAGCGACCCCATGGACTGGAGCCTACCAGGCTCCTCCGTCCATAGGATTTTCCAGGCAAGAGTAATGGAGTGGGTCGCTAGTGCCTTCTCTGCCCACCCTCCCACCTCCATTCAATTCTCAAGATTTACAAACCTAGCTGTGCCTGGCACATGCAAGGTACTAACAGATATTTGGATAAATGGAAGAGATAAAAGAAGCCTCTGCAGTGACAGGGAAGCCCTAGGTTTTCTAATGCAGCTCATCAGATGCTCTCCTCAAAGTTCACAGGATGACTGTAGTCATCTGGGCAAGACTGAGGGCAGGACTCCTTGGAGTCTGGTCCCACTGCCCCTTCACACTATAAAGCAAAAAACAAATGGGCTCTTGGGTTTGACCGTGGAGTCCCAGGTACCTACTCCTGAAGAGGGCGCTCGAGGACTGGGACAGCAGGGAAGCAGCAGGAGTGTTCTGGGAGGCCCTCACTGGAATGCTGGAGGGACATCTGCCCCTGTGTTTCCCATTTTCCAGGCTTTAAATCTCTTCCCAAAATGGTAATGTTTTCTTGCACTTTGGGCCTGTTTTCAGTAATCAATGCTTTTAGTTGGTTTGATTAGGTTTAATTATCCACTTTCTCTGCTTTAGAAGCTCAGGCCCTGGAGAGGTTGTCCAAAACGGGTTTTAAGCAGCTGGAGGAGCCAAAGTACACATGAATGTGTGAAGGGTTGTCCAAGGGATAGGTTGAACCAGGAAGGAAGGTAATACAGAGGGAAGGACCACAGGGGCAAGCGTGTGGAAACCCTACTCACGGAGATGACTAGGGCAACAGATGAGTGTGAGGGCGAGGACAGCTCTGGAGCTGGGATCTTCCCAAGTGGATATATGACAAGGGAACTGAAGGTCTGGGTACTGGGGGGCAAAGGGAGCCTCTGTGGGATCCTGTTGGACCAGGCCCTGCCATTCAGCTGACTGTGCCTATGGGCAGATCAGGGACCCCTGACTCCCCAAGTTCTCTCCACTTGGGATATCAGATTTAGATCCTACGGCAGCTGCTCAAGTCCACACAAATTGTGGCTCTCTGGGCTTGGAGCCACTTCACAGTCAAGCAGGGATCCTGCAGAAGACAAAGGCCAATGGGATCACCAAACTCTCGTTCTGAAGCAGCAAGCATGTGGTCACTGCTGCTCGTTTCACTGTGTGCCAGGCTGCTGAGGTGTGGAGAGGGGCAGGGCTGCAGGCCGATTCCAAGCCTAAGTCCTCCCTTTATGTGAATTAAAAGGCAATCTTGGTGGCACGACTCTGTCCTCAGCAGAGGTCCTGGCTCATCATCCCCATCTTTCCCTAAGAGTATATGCACAAACGGCTAACTAACTCAACTAAGGGCAGGGCTTTCCTGGGGTGATGCTCATTTGCAGAGGCGGCAGCAAACAGGGGTGGGGAACAAGGTCAGGTCAGAATCACCTAGCGTAATATACATAACATAGGTGCTCGTTAATTTAGTTGCTTCTCAAGTCTTTGAGAAAGAAGTAAGGAGGTGTTACAAACTAGAGGACTGAATTAGTTCATGATTCTTGGCTTCACAAGAAGACACATTCAGAACGAGGGCTGGTTTTATTTTCCAACAGAATCTTCTTTAATATAAAACAAAGATAAAACACATCTCAATCCTGCAATCTCCCAGCATGCCTTGTTTCTACAAGACACATGCTAGTCCATAAGACTAAGTAGCAAAGAGTCTTTAGGAGCATTTGATTGGGAGAAATAGAAAAAGCAGATCTTAGGGAAGCCTGGGCAAGGCCCACAGCTGAGACACATCCCGAAACACTAGAGCAGTCCTTGTCTTTTCAGATCCTCGTACGTCTTCTTATTCACAACATTCCCACTGGAGTCTTCATACTCTTCCTAAAAGGAAAGGACACCAACGCCATTAAGTACAACTCCTGGGAGAAATACTTAGACCAGCCTCTGGGTACCTGAGCTCACCCTGGCCTGATTCCATGCCATTCATCTACAACAGCCTTTCTCAACTGGGGTTCCGCTCTACTGCCCACAGCATCCACTAGACATCTAGAATGGTACCAATTATGACCGATCCTTGAGGATATCTGAGAAAATTGTGTATTCAAATCACTTTATGTGTTTAAGATGAGGAACTCTGGCTGAGAAAGGCTCACTTAAGACATGGTTTTCAAATGGGTCCCAAGAACCCTAGGTACCTAAGAGGCCACTACAGGGGATAAAGGCCAAGAGGACTGAGATTCTCCACATCCAGAGGAGTTCTGCTTTTTTCTATTTATTGGAGTTCTATGTTACAGTTTGAAAAGGGCTTTGCTGCTAAAAAAGGAACATTGAACGCCACTGACCTACGAGGAAGCAGCTACCATATCTCACATACACACCACTCCTCATCTCTGAAATCTGCTGTTAGGGATGACCATCCCAAGACCAATAAGACGCCTCCCCACCCCATGAGCAATCTCATCAGATGCTCTCCTCAAAGGAGATCTAACATATGACACAGATTTTCAACCTCTTAGCTTATGAATCCCGAGGGCAGGACAAGACACAGGGTACTCCTGCTTGTCACTTCAAAATTTCAATGGGAGAATATAACCTGTCTTAAGACATAGATTTGAAGTCTGACACACAGATCTGAAGTCTATAATATCACAAATAAATTAGGCTTACAAGTCAAGAGCCGATTATAGATATTGTCAAACTACACTTCCTGCTACAGTGAGCCAGGGGCTGTCTCTCACTCCCTTCTGCATCGTGAGGGACTCTGTGGCTTGACGTTACACCCGACGCTACATAAGCACTCACCTCAGTGTCAGGCTGCCATCGTTCCGACGCCTTCTGCAGTTTCAGCTTGGCCCACACTGCAGGATGAGAAATGATCAGCAATCAGATTCTGCTGAGTATCCACTGGGCACTGGGTGTTACAACATATCCCTCATTAGGATCCCCCTGAGTGCCTGTCCTCAAGACATCTGCCTGCCTCAAATGGGACTTTTGGTTCTGGACTCCCTGAGGACAAACCCCTTTCATTGCAAAATTTACCATAATGTTTGCTTTGTTGCAAAATATAAGTTGGATCATATATAACCAAACACCTCTTAGAATTGAGAACTGATACTCTCAAAGGAAAAGTTAGTATGGTACAAAATATAGGCATTACTGGAAAAAGTGACTTTACTGTTTTAAAGTTCATAATAGAAGAGAAAGAGAAGGAGAAAGAGAAAGAGAAGGAGAAAGAGAAAGCTGTGCTTAGTCACCCAGTCATGTCTGACTCTGAAACCCCATGGACTGTAGCCCTCCAGGTTCTTCTATCCATGGGGATTTTCCAGGCAAGAATAATGGAGTGGGTTGCCATGCCCTCTTCCAGGGAAATCTTTCCTACACAGGGATCAAACCCAGGTCTCTCGCATTGCAGGTGGATTCTTTACCATCTGAGCTACCAGGGAAACTCAAGAATACTTGAGTGGGTAGCCTATCCCTTCTCCAGGGGAATTTTCCCAACCCAGGAATCGAACCAGAGTTTCCTGCATTGCAGGCGTATTCTTTATCAGCTGAAGTATCAGGGAAGGCCCAAGAGAACACTAGACATTGTCAAATATGTCTGCTTGAGGTCTGATGCGTGTATTTCAAAAAATTCAGAGGAAAAAAAAACAGTGAAATATCATGGCCAAAGAGACTGAAAGATAAGATGGCTCAATAAACACTGAAGACATCAGAAGAATAATTCTGACAGTTCAATTCTAATGAACACGAAAAGGGAAAGACATTTACAGACGCTACCATAGCTCTAGAGGAAAGGATCAGACATGTGCAAAGACAGGACAGATACAAAATTAGGGAAAGAACAAATGAAACTTGTAAGAATGGTGTCTGAAAGGTGTACCCTTAGAACAAAGGGCTATGTGCAACAGAAGGGATAGGTCGCTGCTATGAAGGTAAGATGACAGTGAAAAGGAACAATTACTTGATTCTTATAAGCTTTCACATTTCTCATCAAGTAGAACAATCTCTAAACATGACAAGATTAGAAGAAATATCCTATAGAGAAAGCTGAAGTCTAAGATGGGTGAAGAAATATTAATAGTAAATGAGACAATATATAAGTGCTTAACTCTGTGCCTGGTGTACAGGCACTCAACTAATCATCTTTTCCTTCCTTGCTAATTGCCTTAAATTAGCTGAAATCTTTTTTTTTTTTTAGCTGAAATCTTTTTTAAAAAACATTCATTTGGCATTGGGTCTTAGTTGTGCCACATGGGATCTCAGACCTTCACTACAGCGTGAGGGATCTTCAGTTGCAGCATGTGGGATCTAGTTCCCTGACCAGGGATCAAACCTGGGCCCCCTGCATTAGGAGCATGGATTCTTAGACATTGGATCACCAGGGAAGTCCCTGAATTTCCTATTTCTGATGGAATAGCCAATACGATAAAAGCTATGGACACAGGATACCATGGTTTTAGAAAAGCAATTGCTCTTATAGGCAATGTCTCTGGAGTCCATGAAAATGTATCTCTCATGATATTGTCATAAACAAGATGATATCTGAACCTGATGCTATAAGTTTATTAGGTTTAGTAGATTTATACCTAGTGAACTTTGGTCAATTGTGACCAACCACCTAAATGACAGATCTCTTGTGAGAAGTTTCATAGGGCTCTTTCTTAGCTGTGTTTTGTTCAACTTATGATTCATAAGTCTGGAACAACGGAATGATTAAAATAATGAATTCATATGTCAAACTCTTCATTTAAGTTAGAGAAAAAAACACAAAAAACTACTGTAACTTAAATAACAGTACTGAATCCCTCCTGCTAAAAATGCCAAAGAAAAACTTCAACAGAATGATCTAAAACAAAGACAAGGAAACCTGGTATGACAGCTGTGCCAGTGGTTTGCTCCCTGCCCACTCCCACTCGGGCACACGTCTTCCCAAGGTGCTCTGGAAGAAGCAATCCTGATCTAACAAGGAGCTGCTTTTGCTGCCAGTTACTGAAGCAACAGCTGCCTACACAACAGATGGAACCTGACCCAGCTGCACCTTCTTACTATCCTTCCCTGATATTAGAAATTGGGACACTGTGAGACTGAACTGCATGAAGGCAGGCTCTGAACACTGAAAAAGGTCATACAGGGCAAGGGCTAGAGTTGCCTTCACTGTGAGCTAAGGCTTACAGAGAAGACACAAGAAAGCAGGGAAGGCATACACACAGATGGAAGCACAGCTGGAAAAGCACATTCTCCCTCACAGGATGGAACGGCATGGAGTTAGGTTTTAAGGGGCTCTCTTCCTCATAGCCAAAAACCCTTAAGATGTCTAGTTTAGATGCTTAAAAAAACCCAAATCCAAAAACCACACATGAACTCCAGGTTTAATAAAAAATAATTATTCTACCAATGGGAAATGAAGAAAAATTGCACACACTCTACAGAATAATAGAATTAACTTCAATTTAATAATTGATTATACCTATAGCTGATTCATGTTCATGTGTGGCAGAAAACAATAATATTGTAAAGCAATTATCCTTCAATTAAAAATAAATTTAATTTAAAAAATAATTAATTGATGCCTATTAGTAGTGAAATATCTGAGATAAAAGTCTGTCACGATCCTGTGGGAGTCAAGATGTATGTAACTACCTATCTGTTACTGAAAGTCTGAAAGGAAGCCAGAGAGTTAACCTAAGATACTTAAAAAGGAGGAATAATCCCTGTGGAAAAAAGGAGCCGGGAGGTGATGAAAAGAGAAAGTGATACTGAGATGGAAGTGAAACTATAAATGCTACACAAATGACCTACAAGTATCAAGGGAGGTCATTATGGGTGGAAATGATACACTGTATCAAAGATGTGGCAATAATAACGAGAGAAACGGATAAACCTAGACATCTGAATAAGGAGATAAATACTGAAAACAATATGGATAACATTGAATCATGAACTTGCCAATAATATTCTGAAAAAAAAAAAACAATTTCTTTTCTAAAAATTTGTATCACTAAAGAGAAAACTGATAGTTTCTTTATGAAATGCCCTTAATCAACTCAAAAACATCTACGGGGGGTAATTTAGAAGCCAGTATAGAATTATGGGAAGAGAAAAGACTGTGGTAGAGCAGACATGTGATTGATCCCTGGCTTTCTTTTCTTATGCTACATGACCTTGAAAGACTGACCTCATCTTTCCTCTTCTGAAAGTGTGGGTGATCTTCTACCTCACTGATTGCTCTGAAGATTAAATGAGTGTAAAAATCTCCCATTTGCCTGGCACATACCAAGCATCTGGTATACGGTAGCTAGCAATAGGAAGATTAAACTCCAAATCAAAGATAAAGGTGACTTTGGATCTCACGCCTCGGACTCTTAGAGGAGCTAACAAGTGAAGCTGCTGCTGATGGCAGCTCATGCTTTCTCACTGAATACATTCTACATTGTGGTCAGGCATGCTGTAGCACTTCACCTATATTATTTCATCTAATATATATATTTTTCATTTGAGACAACTCTCTGAAGTAGATACCCTATTAACACCTACATTTGATAGATAAAGGAAACCAAGGCACTGCTGCTGCTGCTGCTGCTAAGTCGCTTCAGTCGTGTCCGACTCTGTGCGACCCCAGAGACGGCAGCCACCGGGCTCCGACGTCCCTGGGATTCTCCAGGCAAGAACACTGGAGTGGGTTGCCATTTCCTTCTCCAGTGCATGAAAGGGAAAAGTGAAAGTGAAGTCGCTCAGTCGTGTCCGACTCTTAGTGACCCCATACCAAGGCACTAAAAGATGTTAACTTTCCCTGTGTCCCCAGCCAGGAAATAAGTGGAGCTACGATTTGCACCCTAACAGGTGTCTCCTCCAGAGTCTTCAGTATTAGGAATGTGGTTTTGAACCAACTTTACCCTTGAAGCAGAACAGATGAAAACATAAAGAACTTGAGGGAATCCATTAACAAAGTCCTTGGGTAAAAAGAACATGACAAGACATAATGGGGGTGAAAGCTACTATGTATAAATGAGTAGGCTACAAGGATGTAACACAGGGAATTGAGCCAATATTTTAAAGTAACTATAAATGGAGTATAATCTTCAAAAATTTTGAGTTACTACATTGTATGCATGAAAATTATATAATATTTTAAGTCAACCTCAATTTTTAAAAAGTGAAAAAAAAGGAGATAATGGGAATCTGAAAGCAGAAAAACCACTTTTTGTAAACAAGGTGATAAGAATATTGATATAAGATTAAACACTTAGTCTACTGAATCATTATGAGTAAGATGTATAGAATTTACTCTGTTTCAGATCAATATAATCACTTCTTATAAATAATTCAACTGAATGATAACATATTAATAACAGATAACAGAAATTAGTAGCAGAAATAAACTGTTAGATGAAACATTAAAGTAGAAATGTTAGAAAAATACCTGTATGAAAGGAATAGATTCAAATTTACTATATAATCTTTGTGAGAAATCTAACAAGAAAACAAGATACTCTCTTTAGCAAAGGAGTTAAATAGAAATAGATCAATTAACACACTGAGTGTAACAAGCTCACCCCTATACAAGGATGAATATTGACAACTAGGGTAAAAAAGCCCACATTTGCTGCCAATATTTTGATAACTGGGGAAATGGTCTATTACAGTAGAACAAACAAGCTATCAGATAACAGGAATTTCAAAAAGAAAATGGGAGTGATGAATAAGGTTACAATATATTAAGTTTATGTGGCTCAAATAACACAAAACTGGCAGAAATGCAAGACACAAAGTTTAATTACAACTGGAATCAACATGTCCATACCAGAATTCAAAACAAATAAGACATTAAGTATGAAACCTACTGAATAGGAGAAAATATTTATAAATGATATGACTGATAAATGGTTAATATTCAAAATATGTAAACAACTCAAACAGCTCAACAGAAAAAAAAAAAAAAATCAACCTGGTTAAAAAAATGGGCAAACAATCTGAATAGATATTTTTCCAAAGAAGACATACAGATTGGTTAACAGGCACATGAAAAGATGCTCAACATCACCAACTGTCAGAGAAATGCAAATAAAAACCACGAAGAGGTATCACCTAACACCTGTCAGAATAGCTGTCATCAAAAACACCACAGATAACAAATACTGATGAAAATGTGGAAAAATGGTACCCTTACACTGTTAGTGGGAGTGTAAGCTGGTGCAGCCACTATGGAGAACAGTACGGAGGTTCCTCAAAAAACTAAAACCAGAACTACCATATGATCCAGCAATTCCACTCCTGGGTATGTAACAGAAAAAAACAAAAACACTAATTTGAAAAGATACATGTACTCCCAACATTCATAGCAGCATTCTTTACAATAGCCAAGATAGCAACCTTAATGTCCATCAACAAATGAATGAATAAAGGAGATGTAGTGTGTGTGCATGTGTGTTAGTTGCTCAGTCGTGTGCAACTCTTTGCGACCCTACGGACTGTAGCTGCCAGGCTCCTCTGTCCATGGGATTCTCCAGGCAAGAATACTGGAGTGGGTTGCCATTAACTTCTCCAAGTGATCTTCCCAACCCAGACATCGAAGCCAGGTCTCCTGCATTGCAGGCAGATTCTTTACCAACTGTGCTACCAGGGAAGCCCAAAAGAAGACATGGTGTATATAGATAGATAGATAGATATACATGCACACGCACACACACAACACACACAGACACACACACACACACACACACACACACACAATGGAATACTACTCAGCCATAAAAAAGAATGAAATTGTGCTATATGCAACACCACAATGGACCCAGAGGGCATTATGCTTAGTGAAATAAGTGAGGCAGAAAAAGACAAATACTATATATTATCCCTTATATGTGGAACCTAAAAAATAAAACCAACAAATTAATATAACAAAACAGAAACAGATTCACAGATATAGAGAACTTGTGGTTACCAGTTGGGAAAGGCAAGGGCAGGGGAGATGCGAGGGGCAAGATAAGGACAGGGGATCAAGAAGTACAAACTACATGTATAAAATAAATAAGCTACAAGGATATGTTGTACAGTACAAGGAATATCGCCAATATTTTATAAGTCTTTTTTTTCCCCTGCGTGGCTTGCAGGATCTTAGTTCCCAGACCAGGGGCCAAATCTGGGCCCTCTTGCAGTGAAAGCAGGGAGCCCCAACCACTGGACCGCTAGGGAATCTCCTAATATTTTATAACTTTACATGGAGCACAATCTATAAAACTCTGAATCACTGTTAAACATCTGAAACTAATACAATATCAACGTATCTCCAAAAAAAGTAAGTTTTTGACTAAAGACTTAAAAAAGGAACAAAGTAACAAGATCAAAGAAAGTATTAATATGAAAAAGGAAATAGTAAAATGCAGAATAAAAATATTGAGTTTTCTACTTTGTCATACTAAATCAAGGAATCATATGGGCTATTAACTAAAGAGTCTTCTCACAGTAGTCCCTTTCTATGAGGAAGTAATCTCCATCTAAAGTTTCAAATGACAGAAAAGAATGTAGCATGTAATCATATTGACTTTATGACATAAATAATAGTTTTGATTCCTAAATCTGACAAGTGTCTGAAAGCAAAGCAAAAAGCACATCTTTTATTTCATTTATGAATGTAAAAACAAAACTTCTAAACAGAATTCTAACAGGATAAATAACTGCATTAAAAAAAAATCTACCACTCAGTATGAAATAATTCAGAAATGCTATTTTATCCGAGGCCTGATCAAAAGTAGTAAAAATGCTGTCACCTTTCTTTTGTGGAATGTGATAATAAAATCATAAGCCAACCTTAAAATTAGTGAGGCTGCATCACATGGTCTTTAAAAACAGCATTCAGGCAAGGAAGACTTATTGCCTGCTTCTATTTAACATTGAAGATTTGGGGGTAATGCTTAGGAAAAATAAATACATGAAACAAAATTAATTAAAACATGTTTTTGCAGTTGAACCTGATTGTAAGTCTAAAATAATGTAAGGTATTACATTACATTACAATTTCAAGGTATCAAGTAATAAATCAATTTGGGCAATTTGCAGGACATATGTAAGAAAATACTCACCCCCCTGCCCCAATCATGATCTACTTATTAGTAGTATGAGGCTAGAAAACAAATCTAAAAATGTGACAGCATTCAAAATGCAGCATTATGATTCTATGAAATTTCATTACTATTTTAATTTCCTCCGAACAGAGTGAAGGGCAAAAATGAAAAGAGGCTAACTGGATAATCTGATAATGGGATATATTTTAATTCTGATCAGAGGAACTGTATGATCCTGACTTGTAAATGCATAGAGACAAAATGGCAAAAAAGAGTCCCCAAAGCTTACCACGCACAAGAAACTCAATGGAAGAGTCCCTGGAACTCATGGGTTAAGTCAGGGATTGGGGAACTCTTTAGAAGGTCACTTCTCCTTGGCTTTACCATGGAGGATTTGAACCCCAGAGGTGGAAGCCAAATCAGTTAGCTGACCAGGCAGCAGAGTAGTGAGATATGCTAAGCGGCAGTGCCTGAAACTTAGCAAAGTGGAGCGGTAAAATTCCTTTCCTAACAGTCTAACCCACTGACAGTGAAAACATGAGCAAAAAAAAAAAAAAAGAAATAAAACTGTGAGGATGGAAAAATCTATCATGGCCAGGTAGCCAGGAAGCCTGATGTTCCTGGGAGCTTCAACAACACATTCCTGGACACACGTTGAACTTGGCTTTTTCTCTGAGAGGTATTTTGCTGACATGTTGCTGTGTATCTGCCCTGTCACCTCAGAAATAAGCTTACCGAGATCATTTCTATTTCCTCCTTTGTATCTGCAGTTCTTAACACAGTAAAATCAATTCAGAAAATACACATACACTCATTCACTCAAAATCTTGCATATCGGGGAGTTCACAGACCCCAGTTAAAAGCAGTTTTATACTCAGCACAGAGTTCTTCTCAAGGGGGAAAGAATCAGTACTCCTGGCTAATCCATCCCCTGAAAAAGCAATAACTATAGGACCGTAGTAGTCTGTATGTACCCACAACCTGCTGCCCTTAGGCATGGACACATAACAATGCTGGGACAGTGAACTGTAGCTCTGGCCTCGGGAACAATAACTACTTACAGGAAACAGCGTCTTCAATCTGCGTCACATTAGCAAAGTGGGCAGTATTTGGGATGCCCAAACACCTCATGCCGTGCGCATGACGCCATTCCTGGGGGGAGAGAAGCAAGAGGACAACATGAAATAGGACTGACTGGACATACAGCACTAACTCCATCCTACTCAAAAACCTTCCCTAATCCTTTGCAACAGGCTCCACCTAAAGACAGTATTCCTTTTGAGGTTCCTGTCCGTAGACAGCTGGCTATGACTGACAAGAGGCAGTTACTTCAAAGCAGCACTGCATTGTTTGCCTCACTGGGCAGGTTTATTAAACCTAGATCCAGACAAAATCTGTGTGACGACCACAACTGTAACTCATCACTTACCTCCTATGCAACCCCCACCACCAGCATGCATAAGCATTACTGATGGCAAGTCAGCGTCATCTTCAGAAGTAAAGAAGACTGTTTATTAGGTACAAGCAAGGATATGAAAGAGACCAGGGAGGGATGCTGATGCAATGACAGTATGGCTCAGGGATGGCAGATGGCATGGGCCCTGGATGCCAATTCCAATTCACTGGAGGTGGTACTGAGAAAGATTTAGAGACTACTGGAGTTTGGCATAAAAGACCCCAGAATCAGTAATACGCACATCTGAGGAAGAGAAAGGGGAATTCACATACATTCTCCACTCTTGGCTACATCTAGCATGTCTTCTAGTCTGTAAAATTTCCCTCCAAGTACTAAGAACTGAAGGCAGAAACAAAACAAGGGTGAATTCACTTACTGGAGTACCACCCAGATAATGCCTTCTCTCAAGAATAGTTTGATAAATGTCATCCTCTTCTTTTTCAAGAGGCAAAGGCCCATTTAAGACCCAAAGAAGGAGGCGGTCAGCCCTTTCTTTGGTACCGAGTACTAGCAACAGGAGAGAGAAATGACCAAAGAGTCAGAAAGGCAGAGAGAAAGAGCAAGGACGAGAACACGGAAACAGGGTTCAAACCGCAGTGGCGCAGCCTCCAGAAACCGTCTCGGGTGCTACCCAAGGCTGGCACTGCTGCCAGGGGCCAAATGCCACAGGCTGGACTTTATGTCCACTCCCTCTCTGATTCTCTTTAGCTCTGGACACTAGGGATCCTCTCAGGCTGCTCCTATCCTCTTCTCTAAGACTCCTGTTTCATGCCTCCACATCCAGGAGAAGCGCCGAATTTCTTACAGCAAAGTGCCGCTGGAAGGCCTTAGGACCTCGGTAGGTGTAGTTTCCACAAATCTCACAGTTATAGTTGATATTTAGGCCATGAAGCTTATACAACCAGTAAGGAATGGGCTAAAACAAATCAGACAAAACAAACAGTATTAGACCAGTGTCTGTATCTGCTGCCAAAATGAGAGAAGGGGGAAAGATGGCAGTGGGGACTTACTTTGCCGTCCCAGCCCAGGGGCAGGTTTTTGGGGTTGTAAATGATCTCGTTCTCTTCATCTTCACTTTCACTCTCACTGATCTGCTCTTCCTCCTCTTCTTCTCGCTCTTCTCCAGTTCTCGCCTGCTTGCGCTGTACATTCTCATGAGTGAGATGTCGCTGCTCCTAAGTCAGGTGCATGAATGAAAAGGGAGTGCAGAACAAGAAGGGAAATTTCCTATTTTCCTATAACCCTTGTTGATCCCTCACTTTTAAGGATCAAGTTTTCTTTCTTGCAGAACAAAAGGAAAGTCTTTTCAAACAGAATTCCTCTTCAGCAGACCTTTCCTGATCTTAAAGGAAAAAGTCAAAAAAAAAAGAAAAAAGTCAAACCTAGCACTTGCCTAGGTTACTCATCTGAGGCCATAGACAATCACAGAACAATAGAAGTCTTTTCTCTTCTGTCCCTAAACCGTTCCCTGAACCAGTCTTCCTTTCTCTTTCCCACTGTTATCACCCTCACCAAGATGCTGCTGCTGCTGCTAAGTCGCTTTAGTCGTGTCCGACTCTGTGCGACCCCATAGACGGTAGCCCACCAGGCTCCTCCGTCCATGGGATTTTCTAGGCAAGAGTACCGGAGTAAGGTGCCATTGCCTTCTCCTCACCAAGATGACAACCTTCTAACTTGTCCCGAGTCTGTCCTCACTCCAGTCCAACTTCCATGTTGTCCCCATATTTATCTGCTGGAGAAAACCAATCTAATGGCACACTTTGCTTAAAAAAACTTTAACTTGCTGTTACTTAAAGGACAAGGTCCAACCTTCCAACATACAGTAACTTCCCAAATTTTTCTCTGACCACACCATCCCTCACCAGACATACCCAAGGACAATGGTTTGTTTTCTCATTATTTCCCTTCATAGTAATTTTACCTTCATGCTTGCTGTTTCCTCTACCTGGAACATCTTAATCTCCCTCTCTCTACTTAGAACACCCAGTCTCATTGTATTACAGGAAACATCACAGTGTACTGCAGTTATCTGTAGCCCTCAGTCACAAATTGGGCTTTTCAAGGGCAAGAGGCTATGTCACATTCACGACTGTATTCAAAGATTTAGCATAATATCTGGAAACCAATGGGTTTCCAGTAAATGGTGAAGTAATGGTAAGAACAATACCAATTCATAACAAGATCAACTTTTGGAAATCATTTTGGCTGGAACTGGCTGGAATTTCAAAGAGAATAGTGCCACCTCCTGGCAGGGAAAGCAAAATACTCTCAGAGGTAGGAGAAGTCATGGGCACACCTTCCGTCAGGGGCACACATTAGCCTCACATTCGTCCTCAGAGGACTGGCAATTCACACCAGCACAGTCCTAGTTCACTGTGGAGACTGTTAAGTACCCCACATATCCAACGTCTGGCTAACCTCCTTTTATCCGAAGGAGCTGTAACAGCGGGAGCCAACAGATGATTCTAGTTTTATGAGTTATTATACGCGTGGTCATCAAACAAGGGCAAGAGGCAGAGACATGCGGACCAGCTGTCTGAACCCAAGCCACCTGCTCACTCAGAGCACCATGTGAGCGTCTGTAAAGGAAAAGGCTCTGAGAGTAGCCGAAAACCTCACAAAGCAGACACTCAGAAAGGCTGGTCTTCTGCAGGCCTCCCAGAGACAATGACCATCTTCCACCTTCTCTTCCCTGAAAGAGAATCATTTTCTCCTGCTCCTCCCCCCACTTTCTCTAAGGTAAGCATCTTGGTTAGGTAGGCCTTTTTCCACCTGTAACCCCCCTCAGCTTCTTCTTGAAAGAATACTCAAGAAGCAGCTCACAGCCAGTTCTGTACCACTAACCTCCGAACCTAATCAGCTCCTAATAACCTTGTGAACACGTAAGTTACGCCTCTTCAGAGTCAGGCATTCCTGAAGAGCCGCTGTTGTGGGCACACCTTGTGCCAGGGGCAAAGACTAGCCTCTCATTCGTCTTCAGAGGACTGGCAACTCAGACTGCTGCCCACACCAGCACAGTCCTAGTTCACTGTGGAGAGTGAAGTACCCCGTGTATCCAATGTCTGGCCAACGTCCTTTTATCCAAAGCAGTTGTAACAGAGGGAGCCAACGGATGCCTCTAGTCATATCTCACACTGCCTTTTGAGTGTCTGTGTCCTGGGTCACCCCTGGCTATACTCTGGAGCTCGGGGAAAGAACCTGGATTCTATACTGAGAGGGAAGTCTACTCTCCCACCTAGCCTCAGAGGATTGAGCAAACTTAGGAGCGTCACCTAACAACAGACCCCTAACAACAGAACAGGACCTCAGTGAAGGGCTAAATACCCTGGGAGAACACAATTTTCTGCTGAAGTAGTTTGATATATACCTTTTCTCTTGCAATCCTAAAAAATATCCTACAAGTTCATATTTCTCTTACTTCCACAACTTGGAGCATTTATAGCCCTCAGCAGAGTCACTTACCCCAAGAATCTCTACATATTCGTAGATCTGGGCTTCAAGGAAAGCAATGTCTTTGTTCCTCTCAGTGTCTCTGGAAATAAGAAACAAACTGTATCACTCAAGGGTTCTTTCACCCAATGCCATGTTCTCTATATCTGGGAACCTTTATTCCATAGGTGCATTTAAAATTATAAGCACAAGAGAAATACCATGTTGTGAAAGCAAATGTTCTGTTCAGCTCAGGACTTGCTGATATTTGTTTTTTTTTTTTTTTTAATTTTAAAAATATTTTTGGCCATGCCATGTGGCTTGCAGGATCTTAGTTTCCCAAGCAAGGATCAAACCCAAGCCCCCTATATATAGTGGAAGCGAGGAGTCTAAACCACTGGACCGCCAGGTAATTCCCCTGAGATTATTTCTTAGAATGCATGGAAGCTTCCTCTTTGACCTCATTCTACAGACTGAAAGGCATATCCGGGTATTTAAACTTCTATCAATTTCCTATACAAAGGACATGTGGTACAGAAGGACAAGCTCTGGAACAGGCAGACTTAGGCCCAAATCCTGACTTTGCTACTTAGTAACTGTGAGATAACAGGTATAACTTTCCTAAGTCCTTATCTGCTAAAGATGAGGATAACAAATACTTTTCAAGGTTGTTTTGAGAATTAGCAAAACCACATGTAAAAAAAATACCCTGTACAAGCATGTGGCTCAGGAATAGATTCAACTGTTATTAGCGAAATGCACTTAGACGAACATTTTTCAACCAACTTACCCTCTGTAACCTACCGAGGTAACAAAAGGTACCTGGGGCACAGTTTCAACTTTAGAGACGTCACCTACTCTCAGACATCTGAGTACAGACTGTCCTTGGTTTACAGTAACAATGAGAGAACTGTCTGCCATTAGCAGAGAAAAAGAGCAGACTGGAGCTCGACGGATCAATAGTGGGTATAAAATGGGCTTTAAAATTTCTGATGTGGTATGAATTCTGCACGGGAATAAAAAGTTTAAAATGTAAGCAGAGGTGCCCCCCTCCCCTCCACTCACCGCTTGGTGCCCTTTGTCTTGGGATTTTTGGCAAACAGGGAGGTGTCGAGTGACTCAAGGGACTTTCCTTTGGTGCTGAATAGCCTCTGGGCTCGCTCTTCTAGGGTCCTAAGGAGACACAAGGGGCAAAGGATTTCAGAATTACTTTACCATCTAGGCTTGCTTCTCTTTGCAGCGTGGAGTAACAGAAAGAATGGAACTGGAGCCACTTAGAAGATCGTGAAACACAAAGTAAACGAGATAGTTCTGATAGAAAAATCAGTCTCTTACCCACCACACTTCAGGCCTAAGGCTAGGAGTGCAGATTTCAGTCTGTCCAGACCCAGGGAGGCCAACTCCTATATGAAAGAAACAAGTTACAATTTTATATAAATAGACTTGGAGAAACAAGAAATGCTCAAACTTAGGTTTGCAGGCTGGTGTGTGGGTGTTCCTAAAACAGTGGCAAGACCGCACATTCCACAGCCAGTCTCCCAGCAGGATGCTCCAACTCTCCAGAGGACCGACTCTGTGGTTAATTTCATACGTAACCATACTGGCTGTGTTCCACTATAGCTTAAGATGGTTAATTTTTAGTTAACAGTTTTCAAAGAAATTGGATAAGCTTTTTTTTTTTTCTTTTCATCTTTCTACATTCTTCATAGATGCTTGCCTCAAGAATTGGTGTCTTACCATAATAAGTCTGTAGCATTAGGAAATCAAGTGACCCCTGAGGTGTGAACAGGCAAGACCAGCACAGGCAAAAGAAAACATACCTCCCAGGAGGAGAATGCAGAGAGGTCAAGATGGGCTCCGGCATGGGTCAGGGCACTGCTTGTCTCTTTCTGGAAAAACAGTACGATGTTTTTTAAGACTCAGGATTAGAACAAAGGCAAGGAAGTCATCTAAATTACAGGCATACCTCGGAGATATTGCAGGTTCAGTTCCAGACCACTGCAGTAAAACAATTATTGCAATGAAGCGAGTCCCATGATTTTTCCTGGTTTCCCAGTGCATACAAGTTATTTTTACACTATACTGTAGTCTATTATAAAGTGCACAATCCCATTATGTCTAAACAGACAATGCACATGTCTTAGTTAAAAAAAACTTCATTGTGAAAAAATGCTAACCACCATCTGAGTCTTGGTAGTAATAAAAATCAAAGACCACTATAACAAAACGAAAAGTGGCAGTTAACAAACTTGCCTGATGCAGGGGGTTGCTGCATTTGTAAAAAAAAAATGCACCGTCTGAGAAGTGTAACAAAGCAAAGTGCAGTAAGACCAGGTGTGCGTGTGCCAGGTGTGGGGTGGCCCCTTATACACATGTATGAGTGAGAATCAAATGCCTATAAGAGCAGAGCAAAAAGATAAAAAACAAAACAAAACAACTAAAACGAGATGGTCCAACTCTCCCAGAGATTTCAGAAAAAATTCATGTTTGTCCCCAGGAATGAAAATATATAGTAAAGGTTTCTAGCACATAATTATATCAGCTTTTGGTCAGTAGGAACCACAGAGCAGTAATGATACGGTTGGTGAAAATGCTGGGCCCAGCCAATGGCAAGTGGGCCCTGATAAATCTCTTTCCAATGTACACAGAGAAAACCCAGCATACTTGGCAGAGAACACCTTCTGGCTACAACTGATCCCAAGGGACCAGCATCTGCAGGCCTAAAGCAGAGGCTCAAGATTAAAGTAAAATAGTTTACTTCCCTGGAATGTCCTCCACCCAAACCCCCACTGAAGCTCACCGGCCATCCAGGAAAAGTACCATTCTCCCACTTCTTCTCAAACTCGTTCTGAATTTTCCCAAAAAGTTCATTCTGATCTTGGAGAGGCTTCACTCTATCTGTGTAATCCTGAAGGTATTCAAGCAGCATCTCCAGATATCTACAGAGGAATAAGTAATAGAGACAGCAAGGTTTCTATTTCTGTATACCGTTATGCCCTACAAAATATAACTCCAGTGATACTAGCTTTTTAAAGTAATAAAAATGAGCTTACAATTGGCTTTCTTCTAATACGTCATCTTGATTCTGACCTTTCCTATCTTCTTTCATCCTCAAGATACAATTCCAAATACTATAGTCTTAACTCATACATAAGAAAGATTTCAGGTAAAAAGAAAATGAGAGGAAGGCAGAGTACAGATTACTAACTAGGGGCATGATAACAAACAAAACGTAACATCTATACATCAGACCCAGGCACCTCTGAGAAAGTTTAATTTTTTCCCCGCTCTGTTCAACTCCAAAGACAGAGGCACCTGGGTGGGAGACTTCCTTCTACACTGAGACAAAATTAAGAACAGTATAGGCCTAAGATCACAGATGTGCCCATAGACACATTTTCTTCCAGAGCCAAAGTATTATGATTTTATTTTTTAATTAATCATTTATTTTTTTTTGGTTGCACTGGGTCTTCACTGCTGTGAGGGCTTTCTCTAGCTACAGCAAGCGGGGGCTACTGTTCGTTGCAGTGCACAGGCTTCTCATTGTGGTGGCTTCTCTTGTTGCAAAGCATAAGCTCTAAGCACATACGCTTCAGCAGTTACAGCACACCGACTCAATAGTTGCGGTGTGCGGGCTCCAGGGTGCCCAGACTCACTAGTTGCGGCACTTGGGCTCTAGAGGGTGGGCTCGATACTTGTGGTACAGGGGCTGCTCCATGGCATGTGGAATCTTCCAGGACCAAGGATCAAACCCGTGTCCCCACATTGGCAAGCGGATTCTTATCCACTCTAACACCAAGGAAGTCCCAAAGTATTATGATTTTAAAACCATAACTTTAAAATTCATATTCTCCCATAAACCTGGAAGTCATTCATGTATGCCTTTCATGAAACAAAATTCAAAACTGCCCTCAAATCTTCTCGTTAAAATAATCTATTCACATTCAGTAGAGGCCTGCCAATAATGTCTACCTCTTATACTCTGCATTCTTCCTTTCTTTAGGAATGTCAAACAACTGGTCAAAGATGGACAAGTAAGTGATATAATCCAGCTTCTGAAAAGAGAAAAGAAATGACAAGAGATTCAGTTAGGTGTTTGCACCAAGTTACAAGATAATCTCCAATAAATGAGATCAAAATTGAGCATAACAACATAATCTCCAATAAATGATAGCAAAATTGAGCCTAACAAAGTTAACAAAGCCCAACTCACTTTAGCCTTTTTTTTCTCCTATCATTTAATTCCTACATTAACTGGGTGTTAATTCCACTGGACTGAGTAGAATATCAGACACATAATTAACCTGGAAAAATAAAGATCAAGTCAAAAATAAACCATAGGCTAAAAGAAACATCCGTTCAACATTACTACATACCAGGCACTTGTGTAAAGACTGACATCCACTACATCTTAAAATAAGGTCCCGGAAGGTGCTGCTTTTCCCCTCATTCAATCACTTCTTTTCTTTGGACCAAATGCATGGATACACATGAGAACAAGACAGATGCAGCAGGACTGCATGAAGCTTATACAGCTGAGACAACTTTTGGGACATATCCTCACAACTCCAAGAGGAATTTCATCACGTACTTCCTTTTGACCTTCCTGAGGCTGTCACACTAAATCTCATCTCTTATGGTAAGTTATTTTTAGGTATCTTTTTAAAGATATTAAATAGCCCTTCCTAGAAGAGATTAGATTTTTGTATCTTTATGTACCTACTACTATCTGTACCTAACACAGATGCCTGATGTATATTTGGGAGTTTTAAAAATTTATTTTTACAAAAGCAAAATAGGCTTGTAATAATAAAACAAAATTTACTAGTAAGTAAAACAGATTTATTCATTCACTACAGAAACCTGATTTTCACTTTGAAAATGGTTTCCTTCCAAGAAAGCACATCACCACTTTAATATTTACGTTAACAGTTCCAGAACACAAGGAAGACACTCTGTTTCATGTCTAGTAGCCCCGGCCCAGTGTCCCGACTCACCCTGAGAATCAGAGCCACCTTCCCCTATCCCGGGTCTTACCTCAGAGGCCTTCAGGTTAATGTATTTGAGGTAACAGTCATGAAGATCCAGGTAACGACCATATCCCTCTTCATCTGTGAACTCCACCAAATCTGAAGCAATCAGAGGTATCAATGATTCAGACACTGAAGACTACTTTCTTGGACTTGGCTTGTCAAGTGGACTGCACTGTTCCATAATGCAGCCATTTACCCAACACCCTCTCTCTGCTCAGAGTGAAACAGGACGCAGCCAATGCATTTAAGTTGGACGAGCACAAAACGAATATTGTGCCCAACGCCAGTTTAGGATGACAATCCAGTCCAGGCTTTTCTCTTGCCTAGCAAAGAGAGTATCAGTAGGAGAACCCAGCTATAAATTTCTGTGGGGCCATGTTCCAGGACTCTGAGGGCAAATCTGAGCCTGTACCTCTACCTGTACCTGTACTTCTGTTGGTGCTGGAGAGAAGCATTAAACCCTACTTACTTTGTGCTTCTTCACTTGGATTCTCTCGCGCCTTTAGGAGCTCCTCAAATTCCACTGACATTGGAACACAGATCTGGTAGAAAAAAGAGAAAAGCTCAGGTGGATTTTTAAACATAGAAGTTGCAATATTACGTTCTGTAATATTGCTACATGGAAAGTTGGATTTCTAATTCTTTACTTGGCTTGGATCTTTCATTAGGAGCTTACTTCTGTTTTCCAATTACCTTGCTTTTTTCTTTGCTTTCTGCCATTGTTTAACTAAAATTTGCTAAAATAACATTCACAAAAGTTCAAATAACATAAAAAGACAGGATAAAAAAAAAAATCAAGGCCCCCCTTTAGTAATTCTCCTGCGAGAGAGTTCTCTGGTGCTCCAGTGTTTAAGATTCCGTACTTACAATGCAGGGGCACGAGTTCGACCCCTGATACGGGAACTAAGATCCTGCACGTCTTGAAGACCATTCCTAGCCCCTGGCACCAACCTGCCTCCACCAAAAAAAAAACTGTACTGCAAATAGGCAACCACTGTCTACAGACCATTTTTAAAATTTTTAAATGTCAGCCATTCCCAAACTTTGCTGCACATTTGAATCACCCGAGAGCGCTAAGAAAGTCCTGACATACTTGATACCAATTAAATGAGAAGTGGGGGGAGGTATCAGCACTTTTTAAAGACCCTCAGATTCAAATGCACAGCAAAATTTGGAAACCATTGCTCTGTGCGTTTATATATATGTATCTGTGCAACCATAATACTGGCAAGTGCCAAGATTATTACTTTGCTTTCCACATAATTGGATTTATTTTTTTTCCCCTTAGTATATCCTGAGCATCCTTCCAATCATTTAACCATTTATTCTGCATCACTTTTCCACCAGAGCCGGAATAAGTTTAACACACCAAAATGGTACTCACGTGTTTTCCCTCTGTTAGCAAAAGACTGAATACCCTACCTTCCAAAGGGAGTGAGGAGACATTTATGTACCTTCACTAAGTAGCCTCTCCTGCCTAATATTTTCAGTCTCTTATTTTTCCACCCATTCCTTTATATGTGGACACCTTCCTATCTTCCCTATGATCCTCCTGCTTCTCCTCTCCTTTTTCCTGCCAGTCTTTCAAATGCACGTTAGATAACACTACACACTACTGTTTCCCCATTATTCACGAGCACTCCCTGTGAGCAGATTTCCCAGATTTCCCCTCCCACCACTTCCACCAAGCAGCAATCCTGGCAGTTACCAATAAGTAACAGCTGATACCAGTGACTTCCTTTCTGAAGCTCATTTGCTGAGCTTCCATAAGACATTACCTGGAGCTGCCAACTGACCTGTGCTGGAAGACTTCCCAGGCCCCCTTTCAATGAAGTACCTTACTATGAGTGTGCCCCAAGGCACCCAGAAGCTGACAGTCTCCCTTCACACATTCTCTCCCTCCCAGAACTCTATGATTCACGGCTTCAACTGTCAAGTCCATATGATAATTCTCAAGCCCCAGTCACTAACTTCAACCGCTCATAGGACACTTCTACCTAGGTATATCATCACCTGAAAATCTACATACATAAAAATCCACTTCCAGTGCAAATGGGTTCTTTCTTCCTTATTTCTATCAAGGGAGTCATAAAAGCTCAATGCAATTACTGACCCATCTCTCCACTTCAACAGTCATGCCTCACTCCTCCTTTTCCCTAGAATTCCTTTGGTCAGTTGTGCAAGATGTTTAATGAGTTCTCAACAACTGAGATGTAATCCCTGTTCCTTATATTTTACAATATAGTGGGGCAGACATTCACTGTCATAGAACATGACAGGATCATAGAAAGGAAGGATTAACTGGGATTAACTAGGAGTGAGATAGACTAGGGAGAAGGCAATGGCACCCCACTCCAGTACTCTTGCCTGGAAAATCCCATGGACGGAGGAGCCTGGCAGGCTACAGTCCATGGGGTCGCTAAGAGTCAGACATGACTGAGCGACTTCACTTTCACTTTTCCCTTTCATGCACTGGAGAAGGAAATGGCAACCCACTCCAGTATTCTTGCCTGGAGAATCCCAGGGACAGGGGAACCTGCTGGGCTGCCATCTCTGGGGTCGCACAGAGTCGGACACGACTGAAGCGACTTAGTAGCAGCAGCAGTAGCAGCAGCAGAGATAGACTAGGAAGCCATTTTCATGAAAGAGTTGGTCTCTGGGCTGAATCATGACGGGGTAATCATCAGTGGACGTGAGCAAAGCCTCTTTGCGTTAGTCAGTTCCTCTAGGCAGCAGATTTCAAGACAGGAATACAAGTGGTTAATTGGCTGATTGGCTGGTGGGGCAGTGGCCAGGGCGAGGCGGGGGAGGAATTACCCATAAAAGATAAAAAGCAAAGAGGGACTTCTCTAGTGGTCCAGTGGTTAAGACTCCATGCTTCCAATGCAGGGGACATGGTTTTGATCCTTGTTCGGGGAACTAAGATCCCAAGAACTATGAGGTGCGGCCACAAAAAAAAAAGAAGAGAGAGACAGAGCAGGATGGAGAGGATGGAGCAGGGAGAGCCTAGACCATGATGCAGATACGACAAAATCTTGACCAATCCAGTGAGGAGCAAAGATTACTCACTAAAAGTCTCACACTGGGCAGAAATAACCAGGCGGTGATACCCACCCCCCCCCACTGTGCTCAGTCACTGGTTAAGGGCTGCCCAAAAAGACAATATGTGTGCTCAGTCGCTTCAGTTGTGTCTGACTCTTTGTGACCCCAGGGACTGTAGCCCGCCAAGCTCCTCTGTCCATGGGATTTCCCAGGCAAGAATACTGGAGTGGGTTGACATTTCCTTCTCTAGGGAATCTTCCTGACCCAAGGATTGAACCTGTGGCTCCTGCAGTGCAGGCAGAGTCTTTACCACTGGGCCACCAGGGAATTAGCAGGCAGCTTCCCTGGTGGCTCAGAGCTTAAAGCGTCTGCCTCCAATGCAGGAGACCTGGGTTTGATCCCTGGGTTGGGAAGATCCCCTGGAGAAGGAAATGGCAACCCACTCCAGTATTCTTGCCTGGAGAATCCCATGGACGGAGGAGCCTGGTGGGCTACAGTCCATGGGGTCGCAAAGAGTCGGACACGACTGAGCGACTTCACTCACTCACTCACTCACTCTTTACCATGAGAGCCACTGGGGAAGCCCAAGAAGAGAATGGCTTTAGCTTAAAGCTGAGGGAGATTCTGAAAGAACTTGGAGTTGCAAGATGTCACCTAACTACACTGCTTATAGCTAACTGCTAAGTTCCTTCTTGAAAAGACATCTGAGTGGCAATCTCCATTTTCCTAACACATGTCCTTTGTATACTCTTTGGACAGGTCTGGAGAAAAAACTTTGCAAGGTCATACCTCATTTGGGTGCTTCCGGTGGAATTCCTTTATTTGTTTGAGTCTATTATAGAATTCAGCAAACTCATTGGGTCCTGAAATGGCATTGAGCTCCTCTTTTCGTAACCTGCAAATTCAGAAAAAAATCCAGAAAACATGGAGCACAAAGTCAGTCCTTTAACCATGGCCCCTCAAAAGCAGTAATTCTTGGACTGAATATGACTGTCACTTACCCATCCTTGTCGTCATACAAATCCCTCAGATTCCCACTGACTTCCATATACCTCTGAAAGGTAAACACAAATCCATCAGAATGAAGCAATCCGTCCGCACAACTGAGACCCCAGCAACCAACAAGGACTCTCTAGTCAAATCTCAGGAAAACTTCAAGAGATGTAGTGTTAAAAGGTCTTATGCTTTTGGTACCCTTACCAGACAACACTGGCTCCTAGCTAATTTTTAAAACAGGTCACTCTGAAGATTACCTAAGAAATGTGTTTTGAGGGGTGGCAGAGAGTTCCTATATTTAACTTTCCCTAGAAGAGTAATGGGCTTCCCTGGTGCGTCAGCGGTAAAGAATCTGCCTGCCAATGCGCAAGATGTGGGTTGGATCCCTGGGTTAGGAGAAGGAAATGGTAATCCACTCAAGCATTCTTGACTGGGAAATCCCATGGACAGAGGAGCATGATGGGCTACAGTCCATTGGGTTGCAAGAGTCGGACACGACTTAACAACTAAACAACAACAGAAGTATTCTAAAAGAAAGCCGTGTAAGAGAGTCACCCTTTGGAAAACAGCAATCCCATCAAAGACCCTCAAAGATAAAAGGGTAGTCCAAGATGACTTTCACTATTTCAAAAGGCTTGACTAAGGAGTGCTCAGGCTAAGTAAAACATCACACAGCTTCCTTTGGATTCAAATTCAGGATGGCAAAAGTACATAGCCCATTCTCCAAAACTTTTGGGGTCAGATTAGCTTCAGAATTTGGAATTTTTAAGTTCAGGAAGGTACTAAATGAATTATCCCTAGTGGGATCTGGAAAACACATTAATTAGTTGTGCAGTGAAAGTTATGTTATTTGTTAAGTGGGATAAAGACCATAAAAAACCTCTCATCTGATCAGATCAAGTCAGACTTTTGCCACCAAATGATTTCCAAAACAAATTAAAAAATCTTTTGTTTTCAGAGTACGTTGGATTTGGGGATCTAGATAAGGGATTAAGGGCTTGTAATACTCATTTATCTACCTTACATCAGAAACTCTGATTAGGGTCTTTTATTCTTTCCTATGGGGGAGAAGGAGAGTACCTTCTAAGCCCGAGGCATTGACACCTTATAACTACTCTTTGCACATCCATGGGACACAGGATGCTATAAAGAGGATCTTCTCTAGTAATTAAAAATGAGTAAGAGTTCTCCATTCGGAGAAGCGAGTAAGGGTGGTTAAGCAGCCTCAGGTTTGGCAGCGCGGGGACATTTGGCAGGCATACAAATCCCTCGACTGGCCAATCGGCTACCTTTGTCCCCGCACCCCCTCCCTCCTCTTCCAGTCCATCGAGCCCAAAGAGAAGCGGACAGCGGGACACTCACATCTTGCATGGCCCGTGTGCGGTGGTCAGAATTGATCTGGTCCCGGAGCTGAAAAAAGGCAAACGGTGACACAGACGCCGTTAGTCGGAATTCTGGAGTTGGGAAGGCCGCCCGAGGGCGGAGCTTACCCGCTCGGGTCTTAGCGGCCCAAGCAGAGAGGCCTCTGGGCGCTGGGCCCCGGGGAAAGGTTACCTAGGCCTGAGCTCGGGGAGGGAACCCCCGAAGGGCTTGGGGAGGGGCGGGTCTGAGGGCTGAAAAAAGCTCTGAGGTTAAACCCGGGCAGGGGGCCCGGCCTTAGGGTAGGCCTTTCCCAGGCCCACGCACCGTGGACTTCTTAGTGAGCATCTCTTTGGCCATGACATCCATAAGCCGTTCCTTTTCCTCATGATAGCGCCGCTGCTGCTCCAGAATCGTTTCCATCTTCCCTCCTCCTCCTCCTCCTCCCCAGCCGCCGCCTTCGCTGCCGCCGCAACTCCAGCCAGACCACCGACACGACCGGAAACAACCCCTGCCGCCTTCCGCGCCCGTGTCCGCCAGCTACGAGTCCGGCGGCACCAAAGTCCCGCGGTTGCCGGAAGTTCCTCGGGAACTCGAGGAAAAGTGAGCACCGCTAGAGACCCAGGCCGTGCTATGGAGACGGCTGCAGCGCCCCCTGCTGACCGGGGGTGTGTGGCGCGATACCGAACGATTTGCAGGTGCCTCTAGGGGGCACACAGAAATCCACCAGCCTGGCGTTAAGGAATCTGACCTGGCTTGCGGGGACTTTCCTAGCTGTGCGGCTGGGCGGGTAGGGACCTGGACTGAATAGCTGAGGAGCACGGAGCTGGAGAACCGGAACTTGAGTCTCCAGCTCAGTGTGACCTGTGACAACGTTTTTCCCTCAGTAAAATGAGGATTGAGGGTTTTTTCCCTTCCTTTCTTTATTCTTTCCTTCCTCTCCCTCTTTTTTGATATGTGGAAACAACCTAATTGTCTATCAGCAGTGCTGCGTGTGTGCTAAGTCGCTTCAGTCATGTTCGACTCCTTGCGACCCTATGGACCATAACCCGCCAGGCTCCTCTGTCCAAGGGGTTCTCCAGGCAAGAATACTGGAGTGGGTCTCCATCCCCTCCTCCAGGGGATCTTCCCCATCCAGGGATCAAACCCACATCTCTATGTCTCTTGCATTGGCAGACAGGTTCTTTACCACTAGTGCCACCTGGGAAACCCAAGGGACTGGTTAAATAAAATACAGTGCATTCAAGCAGTAAAATACTATATAACTGGGAAAAAAGAGAATGAAACAAGTCTATATGCCCATATCTATGTGGAGAAATGAAAACCTATGTCCATACGTGCAGACATTCATAGCAGCAGTATTCATTATCAACAAAGCTGGAACCCCCAAAGTCATATACAAACCAAATACGGTGTATCCATACAATGGAACATTATTCAGCAATAAAAGAATGTTACAATATGGATGAACCATGAAAGCATCATGTTATGTGAAAGAAGTCAGACACGCAAAAACAAAAAACCAAAAAACCACATTAGTGTATGTCCAGACAGCAAATCTATAGAGACAGAAAGTAGGTGAGTGGTTGCCTGCTGCTGGAGGTGAGATGGGAAGGAAATGCAAAAGAAATCTTTTGGAGGTGATAGAAAATTCTAAAATTGAATTGTGGTGATAGTTGCACAAATCTATTAAATTTGCTGAACTCAACTGAATTGTACACTCAAATTGAATGAATATTATGATATGTAACATACCTCAATAAAGCTGTTTAAAAAATCTGTATGAACTCAGGTGGAAAGATGGTCATACAGAGTGATAACAACTAGAGGGGCAAAACAGTGTATATAAAAATAGACATGCAAAGAGATTATTTCCGGAAAGATATCCAAGTAACAGTAAACCATTGCTGTTTATGAGGAGACAGACTGGAAGCTCTGGAATGTGAAGGAAATTTTTCTTTGTATATGTCCAAGTTAGCATGAAAAATTTTCCTTAACATATATATGTATTACTTTTTCAGTTTAAAAACACATTTAAAACTAAGTATGAAAATACATATATGCACATGCTTGCTTAACAAAAAAGAACGAGGTCATAACATATCAAGGAGTTATTCATAATTTACCTATTTTTGGTATTCTTCAATTTTTCTACAATAAGCATGCATTGCTTTCTGTTTTCGAAAATTTGAAAAATAACATAGAGATAATGGCTTTTGTCCTGCTTGCTCATGAGGTGTTGTGAAGGTTATATTAGTGTCTAAAAATTTAAGCAAGACCTCCAACTTAGGGATAGGACCCCAAGATACAACAAATCCCCAGACATTTTTCCTGCACCTCTGTAAGAGAGGTAAGAAAGTCCTCTTCTGGATTGCAGAGACTCAGTGTGTATATCTTTTGAGGGGCCGGGGGTGGGGGGTAAAGGTTTGGGATTTACCATATTTCATCACATATGAGACATTATCAAGTGTTAACCCCAACATTATTTTATGCTCGATTAAGAAAGAAAGAAAAAAAATTGTTTTTCAATTAAGCTATGTCACATGGTTGATTATATGGTTGCATCTGGGTTTCTGAGGTCATAAATCTGAAAAATGTTTATCTTGAAATCAATGACCCATTATTGTACTTGCACATCCCTTTCCTCTTAGGTGGGTGGGTCACCTAAGCACCATTCACCTGATGCCTTCCTTCCCTTACACCACCTCCTTCCTCATTCCTTCAGACCGGTCACCAAGTCCTGTCTTTTCCACTCCAGCTGCCACCTGTCTCATTATCTCTCACCTGGACCACCGCACCAGCCTCCTCCCCAGCCTGCTCATCTTACCCCTCCAATCCATTATTCACTATGCAGCGAAGTGATCATCTCACACCCCTGCTTAAAGATTTCCACTGCCTGGTTTACCCACAGGGTGAAGTCTGTTTCACTTGGCTTTCGGCGTTTCATGACCTGGCTGCTGCCTACTGTTTTAGTCTTTTGGCACTTCCTCCAAATGAAATTACCTGCTGCTTCCTCAAAATACACCATATGTTTTTTCAGGCCTCCAGGTCTTTGCATTAGCTATTTTCTATGCTTGGACTACTCTTCCTCGATAAGTTCTTTATTGAACATGTAGTTAAGTGCCCGAGGCTGAGTGTGGAGGGGTGAGCAAGGCAGGCATGAATCCAACCCTCAGAGGCTGGTGGAAGAAAAGACGAAAATGTCAACAAACAATCATTAATGATAAGCACACATGGTGGGCATTCATCAAGATTTGTTGAAAATGTCAAAGTTTAGGATCCAGATTGGACTGGGAAGGCAGCATGGAAAGGAGTAGAACCCTGGATGTACCTATTTCGGAACTTGACAAGTGGAGTCTCCACCTCTGTGAAATGGAAAAACGCCCGCCCCATAGAATTTCGGGGAAGATTTCATTTGAGATACATATAATCACGCGGTTCTGCCGGCCCCGGGGGCCCCTCCCCCACTGGGCGCCGAAGGTCCGCCCGCCAGACCCGCCGGGGCCCCCCACCGGGGGGGAAGCCGCGGGCGGGGCTTCAGTGGCTCAGCCCGCGCCGGCCGCCAGGGCGCACGAGTCGGGCTCCACCAGTCTAGACCGCGGAGCCCACACCGCAGGCCGCCGAGAGCGCAGGGGCAGGGGCGTCGGACGCCGGGAGAGGGGAGCAGGGCTCCGCCCCATCGCCTCATTTTGGGGGACAGCCCCCCCAACCCCCCACCCCCGGGCTCATTCCCGCCCCCGCCCTTGAATCACGGTGGGGCGGGGCCATGACCCATTCATGCCGGGAATCGGATCCAGATGTTCCCGCGGCGCGTGCAGCTGCATCCTTGCCTTTTTTGGCAAAAAACGTGCGGCCGCGAGCGGATCCCGGGCCGCCTCCGCTAATCCTAGGGAAGAGGGGGAAGGGGGCTGAGGGTCTGGGCCCACACTGGGGATTCGCACTGGATGCTCCGCGGGGTCCGGGGGGTAGGGCTGTTGAGGGAGGGGAGCGGTTTGTACCTGGCGGGGAACCCAACGCCAGCCGCCCCCGCCCCGGCTCCGGTCCGCAACCTCCCTAAATCCCTCCCTTCCTCACCGGAGGAAAAACCCCTTTGCCAGCAGGCGGGGGAGGTGGAAGGGAGGCCGGCTAAGCCAGAGAGGGACGGTAGCGGCGGCGGGGATCCCCTTTCCCGGGAGAGATTTCCCACCCCGCCTGGAAGCTTCCTCCTGTCCTGCAGGGAGGAGGTGGGAAGGGCCTCCCAGTCCCTTGGTGTGCGAAGGAACCTTCCTGGCCCCTCCCCCCACCTCCGCCCTCTCCCCCCACCCCCAGCCAAACAGAGGCCTTCACTTTCTCATACTGCTTTATTGCAGAATCTGAAAGAGAGGGGCAAGCCAAACCCACCCCTCTGCCCATCTCTGGGCAAAATGGAGCTGAAATGAAAAGAGAAAACACTCACAACACGGGATGGGCAAAAACCTGTACCCTAGGACCCCCTAACCAGTGCTGCCCAGACAGCCCCATCCTTGGAGATCCCAGTGGCACAGGGGTGGGGAGCGTCAAGCCTGAGTACGTTCGACTTTTGAGGACCTCTCAGGCACCCATAGGACACCTAAAGTGTTTGGAGACAAGTCTACATTGAAGGGGGATTGGGTCCCAGAGCCCTGATTTGGGGAAAGGGCTTGGTCTGGGAAGCAAGCCCGACCTGAAGGGAGAGGACAGAGTTCTCGATCGAGTTCAGGTTTGGGGAGGGGATTTGAATGATGATGAAGGCTCCGGGAGAGCCCAAGTGTGGGGGCCCTGGATCAGGAAGTACCAGATTGAGGACGCTGGAGTGGGGAGGCTGAATGCTGGAGCCCAAGGGGAACCCCAAATTGGGGAGAGGCTAGGTCCCAGAGGCAGTCTGGAGGAGGAGCCTTAGTCCTGGAGCCCTGGCTCAGGGCCCTGCCTGGCTGCAGCCCTGGCACAGCACTTGGTCTCCGTCCGGCACGAAGCCCTGACCCACCAGGGAAGTGGAGCAGCGGGCGCAGGAGAAGCAGCTGTGGTGCCAGTGACGGTCTTCAAAGGACACATACTTGCCTCCGCCGAGTCCTGGAGGGAGGCTGAGGATTAGCGCTGCCGTCTGGAGGGGGGTCCTGTCCACTGGCCTCACTGAGACCAGGTCCCCTGCCCCCCGCCCGCACCCGATCCACTCTGTCCTTGGACCCTCTGACCCACCTGTGATGGGGCGCTTGCAGCTGCTGCACTTCGGTGCAAAGAGTTCTCCGAAACAGGTCACACAGTAGGGATCGTCCTCTCGAGAGGTGAACTGCTGCCCTGCCAAGGGCGTCTGGCACCCAGTGCAGACCAGGCATTCTCGATGCCAGGGCTGGTCACGGTATGTCACGCCACCCTGCGTCAGCGTCTGTGGGGGCAGCCTCTGTCAGCAGGGGGGGGCACGTGGGGATTCCCACCCCGCAACAACAGAGCCTTGCTCACCCCCTCCCGAGTGCAGTGGAGCTCCACGCCCCGCCCCCACCTTGCTGCAGCGGGCGCAGCGAGGAGCAAACTTGTTCTCATAGCAGGGCACGCAGTAGTGAGCACCCTTGTCGGGCACAAAGGAACGGGAGCCCAGGGGCTGCTCACAGCCGCTGCACAGGAAGCAGTGCTCATGCCACGTCTGGCCTCCGTACTCCAGCTTCCGGGACCCTGTGGGGAACAGGGGTCCCACTCAGAGGCTGTGTCCCAAGCTCCTGAGTGCCACCCTCTGCTACCCTCCAGGAGGGTCCCTGCTGCTCCTGCAGCCTTGAAAGTGGTGTCCATGCATTTTCACCAGGGTCCCCACCTCATATGTTGCACATGCTAACTTTCCCCCAACACCAGACATGCTGGCTGAGCACGAGACCTGAGGGTTTGGCCTAAGTGAAGTCCCCACATGTCCCCGAGTATGACAACCTCAGCAGCTACCAGGCCTCCAGGTGATAGGCACCATGACTCAGTATATGCTAAGCAAGCCCTTATACACCAGATGTGATAGTGTGAGCACACACACAAAGACCCCATCTACGAGGCAAGCGAGTCTAATGTCTTGGACATGATAGATTCAGTACATAGGAAGCCCTGACATATCCTCATCATGCCAATCTCCATGTGTTCTAAATCCACACATTCTATCAGCCACGCAGGTCGCCATACGTGTTAAGCCCTCTATAGAGTATCTGTCTTTTCTGTCTTTGTACACAACAAGCTCCAATGCAACAAACACTGACAGTCTCAGTACACTACGTGTGCCAAACGTGTTAAGCCCCCAGATGTGTATCACGTGTCAGTCCCCCTTAAGCTCCAAAGAGCAAACAGGCACAGCAGATCCTGCACACAATATCCAGGAATGTGTGGCATGGGCAGGTCTTTATCAAGCCTCCCTGTATGTATCAGACAGGCACGCCAGTTTCACGCACATGCACGGATCCTACACAGATGCCAGGCATGCCAGTCCCACGCACAGCGAGCCCCTGGGAGCCCCCGGGAACATACCGGGCATGACGGTCTCCCCGCAGGCAGAGCATTGCGAGGAGAAGGCACTGCAGTAGCAGTCGTTACAGAGCAGCTCGCTGTCCTGGCAGGTGAAGGGCTCGTCGGCTAGGGAGCGCTGGCAGCGGCAGCAGCGGAAGCAGCCCTCGTGGAAGTGGCGGTCTTCATAGAACAGTTCCTGGGGGGAGCGCGGCAAGGGTGCTGGCACACTTGCCCCTTCCTGCCAGCCTCCACCTACTCCCTGCCCTGTGTGGTCCAGTCCTTACCCGTGAGTCGTGCCCGATCAGCTGCTGGCACTCGGCACACGTGTTGGCGAAGGTGTTATCGTAGCAGGGTACGCAGTAGGGGCCATCGTCTGTCTGGATGTATTTGCGCCCGTACAGGGACTCGCTGCATTTGGCACAGTCAAAGGCTTCGCTCATGGTGGCTGTGAGTGAACCCTGTTAGGGGCACAAGGTGGGGCAGGGGTCACCCCGAGGGGCTGTGGCTTAGCTACACAAAAAAAGAACAAGAGACCAGGCATAGGAAATGCCAGGTCAGAGCAGATGGTGACGGGGAATGGGTGCTTCTGGGAACACAAGTCCTGCATGTTTATTTCTGTATTTAACGTTGGGGGTGAGGGGGGATCAGGAAAAAATCAGGAAGCAGAAGTTCTTTTCTTATCTGGGCCCTGGCAGAACTGGGGGGAGGGGGCTTTTCCTGGGTCAGTGACTCATTTCCTGCCCCTACATTTAGCCTGAGTTTAGCCTCCACTGTCTTTACTGTCTCCAAGAGGGTGTAAGAGCAGGGGCAAGGAGTCACCCCACCCTCTTCCATATGAACGGTACTTTCACCCTCTCCTGACTCCCAGGAAGGGACATACCCAGAGCCCTGGAGTGGGGAAGCTTTGGGATGACAATGAGGCTGTTGCACCACCCCCCTCTCCCTGCCTCAACACCATTCAGGAAACAGCAGAGTGTACGAAGGATGCTGGGCCAGTGAATGGTAGAGGTGGAGGCTGATGGGAGAAATGACATTGGGCCTCCCTTTCCAGGAGAAGCCAGCAACAAGGACTTTCAGAGGCTCAGCCCAGGTTTAACCAGGAAGGAAATCCTGCAAGCTGGACACAGCCAAGCTTCCCCAGCTGGACCCTCTGCCCTCACCCCACTCCACTTCCCTCTGCATCTTTGGCCACATCAGCCTGGGCAGCCTTGGCCTGCAACATCTGCAGCAGCTGCGATAGCACAGATGGCCAGCTGTCAGGTTTTGCCAGCAACAGGGGAGAAAAAAGGGAAACGAGATGCTTGGGGACAGAGAGGGGAACAGGCGATGCTGCAGTGTGCCCTCTGCCCTCTCCCCTGCCTGGCATCACTCCTGGCAGTGCCTGGCAGAGCCCCAGAATCTTTCCATCCCCTGGATCATTATTTCCTTCCCCCTGCCTCTGGGAGAAGACAGCCTCTCTCCAGCTTTTCTAAGGGTTTGGGGCTGGGGGAGTGAAGGGCGAGAGAGTGGGAGCCACTGAAGACATTTCCTCTCCAGTCAGGCCCCCTCTAGGGTGGGGAGTCAGGCCAGGGGGAGCACGGAGAGCTGCTGCTGCAGACACCCAGCCCCCCACCAAACCTCAGACACTTTCCATTTTCTCAGGAACAAAGCATGTTTGTGGGATGAGGTCATCCACACAGCTGCCTCTGCAGCAGGAGCTTGGGGAGTAGGGAGGGTTAGGAAGTGGGGTTCCTGGTTCCTTCTGCTGCCCCAGGTTCCCATCTCGAGCCCCAAATTCAGAGCTCCCCACCCCAGCCTCCTCCATCAAGAAGCCCGCTCTCTGAGGACTGGGATCCTGGGTGGAGAGGAACCACCAGGACCCTGGGAAGGGGATCTTCTCACAGCTGCAGATGAGTCTGAGGAGCACAAATGGACCCACCAACCCACTCCCCCCATTAGACCCCAGGCACTGGTAGTCCCCAGAGCCTGGCCTGGCTCAAGTTGAAGGAAAAGCCCTCCTTTTCTCAGTCACCCCCAGCAGGAAATTCTAGCCAACAAGCGTTGCTCTGGTTTGGAGTTCAGACTCCAGGCACCAGCAGATGCCCCAAGACTGGCGGGCCTGGCTGTTCTGAAGGGGTGGCTCGAGCTCACAGCTACCCTTCTGTCATGGGAGGACACTCAGTTCATACTCCAGGCCAGGGGCCACCAGGGGCTGGGGTCTTCAGAGTGGAGACTTCTGGGCTGGGGGCTATGCTGGAGGGTCGAGTTCACTCCCCACCATTCAGGCCTGGGTTTCTCCTGGCCCAACATCTGAGGGTTGCCCGGGCTGTCAGCCTGGGCAGCAGGGGCCCGCACAGGTGGAGAGTGGCCACACATCGCTCCAGGAGAGCCCTGGGCCTTTCCTTCCTTCCTGATTTGGCCCCCGGCAACCACCTTCTCAGGCCCAGACTAGTCCTAGGTCCACCCCCCGGGAGGCAGGCACCACTCTGACACAGGGGCACCCCAAATAGGGTGTGGGCGTGGCTTCGGCTTCTCTCCCAGAATTCCCTGGTCCCCTGGTCTGTCCAGCTGGGCTCCGATGAGGACAGCGTGAAGGGCACTCTCAAGGCCCACCTGTCTCTGCCCTTTTTCTGCCCCTCCTCCTCCCCTGGCAGGGCTGGGGAGCTAAAGGGAGCCCGTCTTGTATTCCTCCATGGCTGGTAGAGGGTGGCGGGGGAGACTGCTCAGCCTGCCAGATGGCGCCCAGCCACTGCCCCCACCATCACACAAACACCCCTACACCTGACTCAGACACACACATCTGACACACCTCCCAGGGAACCTGCCGCTCAGAATGGCTGGTTAAATGGCTGCAGCCTGTGGCATGTAAAGGCCTGAACTGTGAAATATAAACTTAGGTGATTTCGAGCAAGTCCCTTAAGCTCCCTCAGCTTGTTTTCCCATCTAATACTACCTCCTACGTCCTAGGGTTGTTGCCAGACTTAGATGTGATGGAAAAAAAAAAAATGTGATGGTATCTGGAAAGCACCTGGGAAATACTAAGTACTCAGTAAACGGTAGTTCTCAGTGTTTTTATTGATATCATTAGCTCCTTACTCAAACTGGGGTTAGACTACAGGTTCTCAGCCAGGCCTGGGTCAGGGGGCTGGGCTGGGACTTGACCTTGACATTCTCAGGGTGGGTCCAGGGAGAAAACTAAAAGGGAATTCCCTAGTTCTGCTGGGGAAGCCGAAGAGGCCCAGGCCATGGGGCTCACTGAGACCAGTGGGGCAAGTGTGACTCCAGTGAGCATAACTCTGAAAGCTCCAACATAGGTGTGCAGGTATACACACCTACATGCCGTTCTGCCTCTCACAAAGCCCACCCATCACCTATGCGTACACACTAAGTCACTTCAGTCGTGTCCGACTCTTTGCATCCTTATGTACTCTAGCCCGCCAGGCTCCTCTGTCCATGGGATTCTCCAGGAAAGAATACTGGAGTGGGTTGCCATTCCCTTCTCCAGGGGATCTTCCCAACCCCAGGATTGAACCCCTATCTCTTGCAGCTCCCACACTATAGGCGGATTCTTTATGGCTGAGCCACTAGGGAAGCCCCTACCATCTATCAGATCGCACATAAGGCAGGCAGGATAGGGTATCATCCTCACTTTACAGCTGAGTACAGAGACCAGGGACAAGGCAGAAGCATGCCCAAAGTTACTCAGTTATCAGAGAGCCCAGGTCCCCTGCCTCCCAGCAGGGAGCCTTTTCCCATTTCCCTAGAAACAGTGGGGGAGGGGGTGGTCAGCATTTAAGAGCAGGGGGACAGGAGATACTGGGTGATGTCACTTGTACAAGAGCCTGGCTCTTCTCCCCAGCTGCCGGCCCTGCGACTGGAAGACATTCAGAAGTCTTTCCAAGTACCCATGCCAACCGCTCAACCCCTTTGCCCCCCTCTACCCCCCACTGTCCAGGAGGACCCTGGCCAGGTCCCACAGCTGTGACTCACAATCAGAACTGATCCCTCCTCCCCCGGTTTTCAGGAGTTGACAGGGGACTTGAGGAGAGAAATCAAACTCCCCCCACCTCATCCTCGCTACCAGGCATCAACCCCAAACTCTTCACTCTCTTCTCCCCCCTCCCTCCACCATGGGGCCTGGGAGTCAGAGCAGTTTGGGAGAAGGGGGTGGGTGGGAAGCAGGATCCAGCAGCTGCTCTGGGGACAGAAGAGGAACAGTTCATTCACCCTAGGTCCCCCAGGGCTGAAGCAGAGCGTCCAAGACTGGAGTTTAAAAATAAGTTGGGGCTGTCTCCACCAGTGTGTGAGGCTCCTTCTTGATGTCTTACTGTCTCAAGTCCTCTGCCTCACAGGGGGCTCAGCTGCCCCCCTAGTTCTGTTTCCCCACATCCTCGCCTCCCAATCTTTTGGAGTCTGAGTCCCTCGGGTTCTGTCTTGGAAACTGTCACCGTCCCTCTGTGACATCTGTCTCTCGGCGTCTAACTCTGCTCCACTCCGGACGTCTGTGTCTGTACTTCAGCAACTGTCTGTATGTTTCGTGTCTGTATCTCTGACTGGCTATCTCCCAACGTCAGCCTCTGTGGATTTCTACCTCCGTTCACCCAAGTCTTCGCATCTCAGTGTCTCCAAAGGGTGGAATGTCTCGGCCCTTCTCTATCTCTTAGCATCTCTGTATGTCAGAGTGTCTCTGCCTCCAGTTTCTGGATGTCTCTCTAGGCCTCTCTGAGGCTGGATGACCACAAGACTAATGAAGTTTAAGCTCCGGGGCCCTTCATTTGCGCGGAACCCTCCAAGGCCCTAGACCGGGCCGACAACACGTCTGGGGTCACTGCATATTTTTTTCCTAAAATTCTCCGCTCCACAAAACCTGGGTCCGTCCCAAAGCTTCGGGTCTGCCTCCTGGTGACCTACGCCCTGGTCTCTGTCCCTGTTTCGGGTATCTCTGCACCCTCCGGTTTAAGCTCGCCGCCGCTCCTGTCCAGTCTCGGTCTCTTGCTCCCACCAGGCTTTCTGGAAGCCGGTTTTTCGCACCCTCTCAGCCTCTCTCGATTCTCGCTTTTCCATTTCAAACTTGGCCCCCTCCCCCGGCTAACTCGCGTAGCAGCCCCCGCCCCAGCCAGGCGGCCCGGGGCGGTGCGGTGCGGCGGGCGCCCCCGGGGCTCGGCGTCCGCACGCCACCGGCTCCAGCGAGTTCCCGGCGCCGGCGGCCGGACCCAGGCGGGGCCCTGAGGCAGAGGGCGGGGGCTGCAGCTACCCTTAACCCCCGGCTGACCGTCTCTCCCCTCCCGCCCGAGGGCGGGGGCAGGGAGCGGAGATGGGGAGCCAGGCTCGGCGGGGAGCTCACCTCGAAGCGGGAGGCGGGAGCGGGGCGCGGCGCTCACGCGCGGGGGCGGGAAGGTGGGCAGCCGGGGCCGCGTCCCTCGGCGGCTCCTACCAGCGGGCCGGGCCGAGCCGGGGCCGAGCGAGCAGCCGGCGAGCCTGCCGGCGGCACACGGACTGTGTGGGCGAGTGGGAGCGCGGCCCCAATCCCTCCCCGAGGAAGTGAGCGCGGGGGCCCGCCCCGCCCGGACCCCGCCCCCGGCCGCCCCTGCCCGCGGGGTGCGGACCCCGCCCCCGGTCCTCGTCCCGGAGGCTGGGGGCCAGACCCCGCCCCCACCTCTCTTTTAGACTGGAGCCGGCCCCAGCCCCTTCGGCCTAACCTGGCTCTCCCAACCTTCCAGGGCCGCCAGGACCCCGCCCCAGTCCCCTCCCTTCAGCTTTTGCTGGCCTCCCTTCCCCCCCATCTCCCTTCCCCCCGCCGCCCCCAGCGGCTAGCTGTATTCAATCTCAGGCAAGGGATACCCGGAGGCAGCAGACCAAGGTCCATTTGGGGACCGAGAGAGAGTCCTCCTACGTGTTCCCGCCCCCTGCCAGTTTACCCTCAGGGATCACACTCAGCCTGAATTTGTAAAAGAGGATTTAGGCCAGCCTGGAGAAGGGGGTGGTTTTTACCCTGCTGTCACGTCCCTGTCACTGGGAACCAAGGTGTTCTCTGGAAACAAGGAATGAAGTAAGGACCCCCTCTCTAGGGCCTTGACCTTCAAAGTGGCTTATTTCACAACTCTAAAGTGGCGAAAACAGAAGTAACTGCCGCCTCGCCTCCAGCTCATCGTGGAGCAGAGAAGACCTCCCTTGGTCTCCACAGTGCCCAGGAATAGTTTTGACCTTTGAGGCCCAGGGGAGACCCATATCCTAGGCCCCATGACTTCTGAGCTTCTCAAGAAGGGTTGTGAGGAGTGTGCATGGATGGGGCGCTTACAAGGGGCGGTGGAGGGAAGTCGTTCTCCCGACCTCTGCAGTTTCCAACCTTCCGACTTCCTCCCTGTGCCCTGCCTGGGAGGGAGCGCTGGCGCCTGCCAGGGACACAAGGCCCCTCCAGGTCCTTGAGGCCACCCCCCCTGGGATCTTCAGGCTTGTCACTAGGAATAAATAGCCTCGATTTGAAGGGGAGGGGAGGGAGGAGGAGGCTCTGCGCGCTGTTTGCAAAACAGGAGACAACCAACCAAGCCTGGAAATAACCTCAGGGTCTCGAAATTCGAAATTCGGGTGCCCACAGAGGCGCTCCCATCCCCCAGCCTGGGTCTGGCCAAACTCTCAGAGACTCATTCCCTCCCAAACTGGGGCTCCTGAGTTCCCTGCTCTCCCACTTCTGAATCACATATCTGCCTTCCTGGTCCCAAGTCACCCTTGAGGCCAGGTTTCCTTTCAAGATTAACTAATTGCTTATTAATTATTGTTGTTTGTGACACCTACTCTGTGCACAGGGACTGTTATTCTGGTTCACCACAGCATTCCCAGTATCTACTCCAATGTCTGGCACTCAACAAATATCTGATGAATGAATGAATCACAGACACTGCTTCCATTTGGACCCCAAGCTGCAGATTGGTCCACAGTAACGTACTACCTGGAGTCCTGGGAGGGAGCAGCCAGTCCAGACTTTGGAATTTGTCTTACGGGTATAGGAGACTCCCAGCCCTGGGGAGTAGAGGGAAGACTGCCTGGTTGGAGGAGATGGTAAGAAAGGATTTGCACTGGGTTGAGAGGAAGGTAAAGGTGAGCAGCCTTCAGAAATGGAGGGGTTATGAGTGAGTAAGGAAGGTGCTGGATCAAAGGTAGCATTGTGGGTCTTTTTTTTTTAATTGAAGTTGGACCATAAAGAAGGCTGAGTGCTGGAGAACTGATGCTTTTGAACTGTGGTATTGGAGAAGACTCTTGAGATTCACTTGGACTGCAAGGAGATCAAACCAGTCAATCCTAAAGGAAATCAGTCCTGAATATTCATCGGAAGGACTGATGCTGAAGCTCTAATACTTTGGCCACCTGATGCGAAGAATTGACTCATTAGAAAAGACCCTGATGCTGGGAAAGATTGAAGGCAGGAGGAGAAGGGGACGACAGAGGATGAGATGGTTGGATGGCATCATTGACTCGATGGACACGAGTTTGAGCAAACTTGGGGGATGTTGAAGGACAGGGAGGCCTGGCATGCTGCAGTCCATGGGGTCGCAAAGAGTCGGACTTGACTGAGCTACTGAACAACAACAATACTGATTTACAATGTTGCATTAATTTCTGCTCTACAGCAAAGTGATTTGGGGGTCTCTGGTTTTACTCAGTTTGAATCTCTGATGAGCAGCCTGAATAAGAGTCAGTATTTCCTGAGTTCTTACTTTGCACCAGTCCCCGTCTAAGCATTTTACATACATTAATGCACTCAACTATCCAACAGCTTTGTGAAATATGTAATTTTATCCCTAATTTAAGGATGAGAACATGGAGGCACAGAGAGAATAAGTAACCTGCCAAGGGTAGCACAGCTAATAACAGCAAAGCCTGGATTCAAATCCAGACAATCAAATGTCAAAGCTCCTTATGTCAAAAAAAAAAAAACAACAAACCCAGCCAAACAAAGGGAGCTAGCTTAATCATTAGGCTCCATAGCCTCTGTAGTCATTTAACTTCTTGAACCCTCCAACTCTCATCTGTTCAGAGTGGTGGACTCCCAGTCTCATCGCATAATTGTGAGGAATGAGTGAGAACACACAGTAGGTATTCAACATGGGGGACACTCCCTCAACCCCCTGCCCCCCCCCCAGCCACCGCCCAACTCCCCCAACACTCTCTTTCCTCATCAAGTGGTAAGATTCTGCTTCTTGGAATCTGGAAGCCCTGGAAAGAGGAGATTTTTGACTTGGCTCAGCCTAAGGGAGGGAGACTGGTGTAGGGCAGGGCTGTATCCTTTCTCCTCTCCATTGCCAGCAGGCTCACATTTCCCCGCTTGCTCTAATTTCCCGTGACACAGGTGGACATGCCCCAGGGAGGTCTAGGGATCAGCCTCATGGACTCCCTGTTCCTGTTCCCCATCAGTCTTCCCCACCCCCCACCCCTCCTCGTGGGAACAGGTGTGTCTGAGAGCTGGGGCTGGAAGCAGAGCCTGAACGCTGGCCAGGCTGACTGGCCTTGGGTGAGTGGTGTCTGGTTGTCCCTCCCCCCTACCCTAGAGGTCCCCACCTTCCTTATCTCGGGGTGGAAGGCGGCTTATGCAGGGTCTCCCAACTGTTCTCTCACCTTGAAAGTTTACAAAAGGAGGCCCTGGGTGCCTGGTAACTGGCAGGCCTCTCATGGTTTCCTCTGGCTGCTGAATCACTCTCTGATGCTTGTAACCACAAGCCCTCTTCCCCCCAGTGAGAAAACTCCCTTCCTTGTCTGCTGTATTGCTCATTCTTGCCGGCTGGACTGCCTGCAGCCGCTGCAGGCCTCTTTATCTGAGCAGACACCCTCTTTCAGATTTCCCAGAAACACCTTCCTCATGACCCCAAGCCTTGCAATGGGGCTGTGGGTGCAGAGGGTGAAATGACTGACTTCTACAGAGCACAGGGAGAACCAATGCTTAAATGCCAAATATACGCAGGGTACTATGCTAAGTGCCAGTTGTTATTTCCTTTGGTTCTCACAAAAGCCATGCCTGCGTGCATGCCAAGTCGCTTTGATTGTGTCTGACTCTTTGCGACCCTATGGACTGTAGCCCACCAGGCTCACCTGTCCATGGGATTCTCCAGGCAAGAATACTGGAGTGGATGGTCATGCCCTCCAGGGGATCTTCCCAACCCAGGGATAGAACCCGTGTCTCATGTCTCCTGTGTTGGCAGGCAGGTTCTTTACCACTAGCACCACCTGGGAAGCCCCACCAAAGCCATATGAGGTGGTTATTATTGTTATCACAATTTTACAGAGTAGTACACAGCCCCAGAGAAGGCAATGGCACCCCACTCCAGTACTCTTGCCTGGGAAATCCCATGGACACAGGGGCCTGGTGGGCTGCAGTCCAGGGGATCACTGCGAGTTGGACACGACCGAGCGACTTTCACTTTCACTTTTCACTTTCATGCATTGGGAAAGGAAATGGCAACCCATTCCAGTGTTCTTGCCTGGAGAATCTCAGGGACGGGGGAGCCTAGTGGGTCTATGGGGTCACACAGAGTTGGACACGATTGAAGCGACTTAGCAGCAGCAGCAGCAGTACACAGGGCTCAGAGAGTTTGACAAGGTGGCCCCAGATCACAAGCTGATAGGTTGTGGATGTGAAATTCAAATCGAGTGTGCAGAGCTGCCTTCTCCTGAACGTCTCTGCCACTAAATGCCTTCTTCAGGGAAAGTGGCAGGAGCTACTGGGGCTGCCACCTGGTCACTCTGCCTGATGGCTGGGCTTCTTAATTGAGGTGAGGCTTGATAGAGCCAGATCATGAAGGTCCTTGTGTTTCGATGGTCACTGATTAATAATAAGTGAGAATGAATTTTGTTAATGCAGGTGGCCTTAGTTGGGCAAGGCTCAGACTCAGAGGCAGGAAAGAACTTTTCACACAGCAGATCTCAGCTACTTTCAGCTTTTACATGCCACTGGCTTACTGGGTTCACACTTCTGGGGACTGAGTAGAGGTTTTCTCCAGAGCGCCACAGCTGGAGGGGTGAGCCCTGTCATGAAAATGGGTGCAATTATAGTACTCACTGAAGGTTAGCTTTACCTGGTGGAAAAGAAGCCAAATGCCTCTGGAATGTCCTGCTGTGCTCAACTTTTCTCTATTCTTACAGGTAGGTTTAGTTATAATAACAATAATAGCTCCAATTGACTGTGAATTTGCCAATGAGTGAACATAACATTAAGGACTTTAAGCATATTATTTCATTTAAACCTCATACCAATCCTGTAGGTATAGTATTATTACTTCCATTTTACGGATGGAAGACTAAGGTTCAATGAAGCTAGCTGTGTTTTGACGGGTAACAGGATCAGAACACACCTCCGTGGTTTATGGTCCCAATCATTGCATTGTACTGCCTCTGAGATTCTTTCAGCCACACCTTGAGGGTGTGAAGGACCTAGAACTTTGTAACTAGTGCCATAATATGACTCCTCTGTTCAACTATGAGCCCTTTGACAGCCCTATGAGGCAAGCAGTGCGTGCTATTATTATCCTTGGCTAATGCATGAGAAAAATGATGCCATTAAAGTCAAGTGACTGCTTGTGTGTGTGTGTGTAGTTGGGGCAAATTCTGGACCAAAAGATATAAAAAGAAAAATCCAACTGTCCCTTCCTGGGTTGCAGCAGCAAAAATCGGGTGTTGAGAGCTAAGAAGGCAGGGTAACCCCCTGCACTCAACACCATAAAGGGGTGGGCAGAACACACCTAAGCCACTCCTCTGGCCTGAACCCTGGACACACCCTTGCCCTCACCCCAAATAAGGCACCAGCCTCCCCTCTCAGCTCTTCCCCAGAAAGGGAACCTGTTACTTTTTTTTGCTCCCACTTTCCAAATAGGAAAAGGAGTACGTCAAGGTTGTATATTGTCACCCTGCTTATTTAACTTATATGCAGAGTACATCATGAGAAATGCTGGGCTGGAAGAAGCACAAGCTGGAATCAAGATTGCTGGGAGAAATATCAATAACTTCAGATATGCAGATGACACTACTGTTATGGCAGAATGTGAAGGGGAACTTCACATTCCTCTTGATGAAAAAAAGCCTCTTGATGAAAATGAGAGAGGAGAGTGAAAAATTTGGCTTAAAGCTCAACATTCAGAAAACTAAGATCATGGCACCTGGTCCCATCACTTCATGGGAAATAGATGGGGAAACAGTGGAAACACTGTCAAGACTTTATTTTTGGGGGCTCCAAAATCACTGCAGATGGTGATTGCAGCCATGAAATTAAAAGACGTTACTCCTTGGAAGGAAAGTTACGACCAACCTAGACAGCATATTAAAAAGCAGAGACATCACTTTGCCAACAAAGGTCCGTCTAGTCAAGGCTATAGTTTTTCCAGTAGTCATGTATGGATGTGAGAGTTGGACTGTGAAGAAGGCTGAGCACAGAAGAATTGATGCTTTTGAACTGTGGTGTTGGAGAAGACTCTTGAGAGTCCCTTGGACTGCAAGGAGATCCAACCAGTCCATCCTAAAGGAGATCAGTCCTGGGTGTTCATTGGAAGGACTGATGTTGAAGCTGAAACTCCAATACTTTGGCCACCTCATGCGAAGAGTTGACTCATTGGAAAAGACCCTGATGTTGGGAAGGATTGGGGGCAGGAGGAGAAGGGGACGACAGAGGATGAGATGGTTGGATGACATCATTGACTCGATGGACATGAGTTTGGGTAAACTCCGGGAGTTGGTGATGGACAGGGAGGCCTGGCGTGCTGCGATTCATGGGGTCGAAAAGAGTTGGACATGACTGTGTAACTGAACTGAACTGAACTTGAGCGACAAGGGCTGCGGTAAAGTCCTGCCTGAATTTCTTGTCTAGCCTCTTGTTGTTCAGTCGTTCTGACTCTTTGTGACCCTGTGGACTGCAGCACACCAGGGTTCCCTGTCCTTCAACATCTCCAGGAGCTTGCTCAAACTTATGTCAAGTCGGTGATGCCATCCAACCATCTCGTCTTCTGTCATTCCCTTCTGCCTTCAATCTTTCCCAGTATCAGGGTCTTTTCTAATGACTCAGCTCTTCACATTAGGTGGCCAAAGTACTGGAACTTCAGCTTCAGCATCAGTTCAGCTCAGTCGCTTGGTCCTGTCTGACTCTTTGCAACCCCATGGACTGCAGCACTCCAGGCTTCACTGTCCATCACCAACTCCCCGGCATCAATCCTTCCAATGAATATTAAGGATTGATTTCCTTTAGAATTGACTGATCTGATCTCCTTGCAGTCCAAGGGACTCTCAAGAGTCTTCTCCAACACTACAGTTTAAAAGCATCTATTCTTCAGCGCTCAGCCTTCTCTATGATCCAACTCTCACATCCATACTGCTAAGTCACCTCAGTCGTGTCTGACTCTGTGCGACCCCATAGATGGCAGCCCACCAGGCTCTCCCGTCCCTGGGATTCTCCAGGCAAGAACACTGGAGTGGGTTGCCATTTCCTTCTCCAATGCGTGAAAGTGAAAAGCGACAGTGAAGTCGCTCAGTCGTGTCCGACTCTTAGCGACCCCATGGACTGCAGCCTACCAGGCTCCTCCATCCATGGGATTTTCCAGGCAAGACTACTGGAGTGGGGTGCCATTGCCTTCATCCATACCTCTAGTCAATTTCTGTTGATTGGGGAAGGCCAGGAACCCTTGTCAGTATCAGAGTAACCTGTCCAAAGTTATGTAGCCAACAAGTGGCAGAGCAACAGGTGGTTTTAAGGACTCCTGTCTCTCTTTAGAGCGGTCTTCCCGATACGCCGGGAAATTCCCAAGGCTCTTGGCTTTAAACGTACCGCTTAAATACAGCAAGTGGGGCAGAGCTGTAGGAGACCGCGCATGCGCACTCTCCAGGCCCAATTCAGCCCGAGGGCTGTGCCAGCCACGTGTTCCCAGGTGTCAACGCGGAGCCGAGCGCGAAGGCGAGGTTTCGGTACACGTGAACAAGCTCTGGCGAATAAGAACAGGAGGTTGTAGGGTCACGAGACTAGACCTAGAGAACTACACTTCCCAGAAGCAGCCTGTGGTGGACGCCGTTATTAGATGACGTATTTCCGGGAAGAGAGGCGCTGGATAGGCTGCGGGGAGGAGTTGGGCGGTTCTAAGCCGCTGGTCGCTTGGCTTATTTCCGTTAGGATCAGTGGTCCGGCGACTGAAGCGGTGAGGAACCGGCGTTGTGTAAAGAGCTTTTCCAGGAGTGAGCAGATATGGCGGCGGCATTTCGGAAGGCGGCTAAGTCCCGGCAGCGGGAACACCGAGAGCGAAGCCAGGTAGGGTCCCACAGTCCCCACTGAGCGCTGGCCGGTGGCCCCATGTGCTATTCTCGCCCCAGCCCTCCCCACGCCACCCCACCCCACCCCACGCCACCCCACCCCACCCCACCCCACGCCACCCCACCCCACCCCACGCCACCCCACCCCACCCCACGCCACCCCCTGCGCATCTTGGCCTTTTCCGTGCGGGGATGGTACAAGTAAATACATGTAAATATATGCTAGCGACGCCGGCGTGGCTGGGGCGGAGCCTAGCCGTTGGGGAGGAGGGTATGGTTGTTCCCTCTAGGAAAAGAACGGCTGTTCTTATTCCTGGGAGATAAAGCTATCTTACAAGGTTTCGGTGAGGTGGTTAAATAAGATACTATGTGTAAAGTGTTTGATTTTCTTACGGAAAGTTGAGGTCAAAGTTTACGCAGCCATTAAGTGTCCCGACTGGAACTGGAATCCGCGTTTAAAGATGCTCAGCTCTGTCCACTGCGTCTGTGGGCTGAGCCCGAAGAGATCGGTGTTACCAATGCAGTATCATCATCATGCCTGGGTTTTGAGGTTCCCTGAAGATCTGCTGCATATACTTTTTGTTATGTCTACCCCGTAACGTTCGTGTTTTCCAAGCCCATTGTATCAGTTCAGTCGCTCAGTCGTGTCCAGCTCTTTGTGACCCCAAGGACTGCAGCAGGCCAGGCCTCCCTGTCCATTCCTGGAGTTCACTCAAACACATGTCCATTGAGTCGGTGATGCCATCCAACCATCTCATCCTCTTTCGTCTTCTCCTTCGGCCTTCAATCTTTCCCAGCATCAGGGTCTTTTCAAATGAGTCAGTTTTTCGCATCAGGTGGCCAAAGTATTGGAGTTTCAGCTTCAGCATCAGTCCTTCTAATGAATACTCAGGACTGGTTTCCTTTAGGATGGACTGGTTGGATCTCCTTGCAGTCCAAGTGACTCTCAAGAGTCTTCTCCAACACCACAGTTGAAAAGCATCAATTCTTCGGTGCTCAGCTTTCTTGATAGCCCATTATGTAGGTGGGGCAAATGAGGTTCAAAGAACAGAATTGGCTTGCCCCGTCACAAACACCAAATTCAGGCCAGGTAAACAGTTGTTGTATTTTTGTGGGGGTTGTCTCTGTGTGGGTAACTTGAATGGGAATTCGTTTATGCAGAATCCATTTATTCCACTACTCTCAGGAATCACACAATATCTGATCCAGAAAGGCCCTTAGGAATGTCTGGTCCAATTTCATTTTACAGATGGGAAAGAGAGAAGGATGTATCTAAATTTGTGTCACTGATGGGATGGGATGGAACTGAGGCCTCCCAACCACAGTTTAGTCTTCCAGCTTAATAGCATTTATCAGATATTTATTGTGCACTTGCTGTGTGCTCAGTGGTATGTTGGGACTAGTGTAATTTGCCACCTTGTTTGGACCTCTATATAGATCTATCTAAAAGTAATAACAGCCATAAGTGCTTACTGTGTGCCAGAGCCAAAGTGCAGAATGCTTTACTCTGTTATCTCATTTAGCTCTCAATAGTGTGTGAAAGTAGGCATTACTATTATGTTACATTTGCAGATGGAGAAGCTAAGGCTCAGATAGGTTAAATAATTTGCCCAAAGACACACATCTATAGCTGGCAGTTGACAAAGTCAGGGGTCAGGTCTCTGAATCCAAAAGCCACCAAAGGTTAAATAAAGAAGCAGGTTTGTAAGAGCTGTGTAAAAAATATGAGAGGGGAAGAAAAAAAAAGGAAAAAAATATCTTAAAAAAAGGAAAAAGAAAAATTCCTAATAAGAAACATGAGTGGGAAGAGGAGAGATGATGAGAGAAAGCGTCACTGTGAGATTTGTTGGACTTGGAAGGCAATGAAAATAGCTGTCTCTTTTTGAGCACTGACCATATGCTAGGTCCAGGCTAGTGTCCTGTATAAGGATTATCTCATGTAATCCTACAACATCCCTGTGAGGAGGAGGTTATCCTCATTTTACAAATGAGGAATCTGATGTTAAAGAGCCTGACTAGTGTGACCAAAGGCACAATTGTGAGTAGTTGATTTGGATTCACAGAGAAGACAGAGGCCATGTATGAGTGGGAGTGGAGGGTCTTTGTGGGAGAGGTGAGAAGGCCTTGCTGGAAAGGGTGGTAAACACATTGAGGACAGCAGTCCATATTTGGGTAAAGTTTGGACTCTTTCCTGTAGGTCCTCACTGTGGCAGTGGCGGAGCACTGGAAGATAGTTGGTATGGAGGGGGTAATTATGTGAGCTATTTCAGATTCGGTGCCAGGCTTCCTCCTGTAACGCAGGTGTACATTCAAGTGGACATGACAGATTTCAAGATTTCTGCCTCACTTTGTTGCTCTTTTGACGCTTGGGTTTTCTTTCTACTCTCTGTCAGCCTCCCTTTGCTGTAATTAAAATAATGATCAGGAGAGGGCTTGGGTATTATTTTAAATACTGAGTTTTTTGTTGCATCACTTCAGGGATAGAGGATGAGAAAGGAGACTTAAAAATCCCATCCAAGTTGTTATAGAAGTTTAAACAGTGAGTTTATGTACTTCCTCAAAGATCAAGATCATTCAGAGTGGAAGAGGATGCAGTGTAGGAGAGTGGGGAAGAGCAGACTGTGGCCCTGGATAGAATGGGTCTAGTTCTAGCTTTGCCACTTACCAGTTCTGTCTGTGTTCTTGGGCAAGCTGTTCATTATACTGCCTTCCCTTTTTGGAAAAATGGGATAACAGTTGTGCCTGCTTTATCTACTCTCTGTGATTGTTTGGGGATAAATGAGATTGTGTTTAATGAGCCTAGCAGATTGCTTTGTAGTAGTGATTCTTTTTTTTTTTCTTCCCACATTGATAAAAATTTTATTTACTCATGTTATATACTTACCCTTATAGGAGAATGGGCTTTTTTTTTTTTTTTTTTAAACCTTCTGGGACTGTCAAAGCTCCTAGATGTTACAAACTAAAGTAAAAGTACATGCAAATTCTTTATAATGATTTTTTCTTTCCCTTAATTTTATGTTTTCAAAATTGCCTAAGATGTAATAGTAATTTTTAGCAAACGTGGCCTGTTATAATGATGTAGGCAAAAATTTCTAGCACTGACCTTGCCATAGGTTAAGTGCTGAACAAGTGATAGCTTATAGAAAGATAATACCAAGATTTAATCCTCGTACCTCCCATGCTATCCAGGTTCTCTATTAGGAAGTATTTTCTGTCATTCTTGGTTTTCTCTCATGCTTTGTACCAAAATTAGAATTATAACAGTACACATATGCTGGGCACCTGCTATGTGCAGGCAGCTACCACTTTAAAGTCTCATTTAATTCTCAGGGTAATCATGAGCAGTAGGTCCTGTTATTCTCACTTTATAGTTGTTGTTGTTCAGTTGCTTAATCATGTCCGACTCTTAGCGACCCCACGGACCGCAGCACGCCAGGCTTCCCTGTCCTCTACTATCTCCCGGAGTTTGTGCAAGTTCATGTCCATTGAGTTGGTGATGCTATCTAACCATCTCATTCTCTGCCACCCTCTTTTCCTTTGTCTTCAATCTTTTGAAGCACTTTATAGTTAGGAAACGACAACTCAGAGAAGTTAAGTGACTTGCGCAGGGTCACAGATTGTTAAGAGGTAGAGCTTGGATTTGAACCCAGTTCTTCAGACTCTAAATTTAGCTCTCTTAACCACAGTTGCCTCCCTGTTACTATGTTTTCCCTTCATAGTATTTTATAAACCCTTGGATTAAGTCCGTAGTAATTTTAGTACAACTGGCAACTGCTTGCTTAGTGCCGAGTCATTGTTGTCTTTCTCTGTCCTTAATAGGCCAGGAAGCCTACTATGGCAGTACTTGTGGCCTCTCATCCTTGGGCAGAGCCCAGTTTGGGGAGGGAGGGAGCAGGGTAGCACTTGGCCAGGACATGGATTTACTGAGCGCTCCAGAGACTCTTGTTCCTATCAGGTGTCATGTTGATTCGGATATGTGTTTGCTGAGGAAACTAAGCACTTTTTTTTTTTCCTTTTGTTTTCTAGCCTGGCTTTCGAAAACATCTGGGCCTGCTGGAGAAAAAGAAAGATTACAAGCTTCGTGCAGAGTGAGTGCAGTCCTTCTGGTAGAGGTGCTGCCAAAAATGCTTACAACCTCCCTGTATTGCAGCTGAATTGCCTGAGTGTCCAACAAGGGATAATTTCCTGCCATTGATAAAGTGGCCAAAAGCTCTGGCAGCCTGTTAGAAGCTTTTCTGGGACCCTAAACTTCTCTTTTTGTTTAGGCGGAGCACTATTTATTTAACTGTCGTTGCATTGTGAATTTTTTTTATTATGTTGTTCCAGCTCATTTTCTCATGGTGGCTTTGATTTGCCTCTGCCTTGGTGTTTGAGCCAAAAGCTGAATCTCTTTTTCTCTCTCTTTTCTTGACGTTCAAGATAAAATCTTAACATTCCAGTTGTTGAGTCTCTTACATCACCATGTGTGGTGTGGAATGAAGAGTTGTGAAAGATGGATTCATGGGACTGAGCGTGGGTGATAATGAACTCTGAAAACATCTTATAAAACAATTATCCCCATTCTTCTTCTTCTTTAGCACTTTATTTGCAAAGTATTCTATAATTATTTGTTAACCATGCATGTCAGCTGAGGTCCTTTTTTATGCTCCCAGAGCAGATGGTGATGGATTCAGTGGATTGCTCTGGGTCCCAGAGTTTTTCAGGCAAATAATAATAATAATACCTGAGACAGTGTTCTACGAGAGTTATCATTTTTATACTCAGTTATTCCACCTAGCAACCTTGAGAGGATACTACTATCACGCCCATTTCCCAAATTAAATTGGGATGCAGAGTGGTTAACTAACTTATCCAAGATTACTCAGCCAGAAGTGGTGGAGTCAGGGTTTGAACACAGACTGTCTGGCTCCAGAGTCCATGATTTTAGTGCTGTGCTGTACTACAACGTGTAGTTTCTGAATCTTATTTGGTTACTTGGTGCTCAGACTTGCCTCATAATCCTGTCTGAGTAGTTCTAATTTGTGCTTGGTTGGGTCTCTCCCTGTAATGATGTAAATGGCACTAAAACTTACATGAAAAAAGGACTGTTATTAGTTTCAGGTAGAACTGGGATAGGAGTGAAACCACAGAGAGATGAACAAGGTCTGCAACAGTGGAGTCTGGGTCAAATCTAGTCACCACTTCGGCTTTTTTGAGTTTCATTTTTTATATATCACTAGATGCTTGTAAAGTTTGCTTATTATGGTTTTTTTCTTCTTTTCTGCTGTGAACCTGTTTAACCTGCTTTTTAGTGACTACCGGAAAAAGCAAGAATACCTCAGAGCTCTCCGGAAGAAGGCTCTGGAAAAAAATCCAGATGAATTCTACTATAAAATGACCCGGGTTAAACTCCAGGTGAGTGCCTAATGGATCAGTTGGTATTTTGAGCTCCAACTCAGAAAGGAAAATAGGGATGAGGGAGGAGATGGAGAGAGAGGATCCTGGGCTTTTATTTAGCCCTTCTCCAGTTGGTCAGGTGCTCCTGGTCAGTATCCAAGGTGAAGCTGCCCTTTCACGAGTAGCATGTGTTTCTGCCCCTGAGTCTCAGTTGTTTGATGCCTGGAACCGTTCCCGTTCTTTTTCCTTTTTTTTTTTTTTATGTTGGAAAAGTAAAACCCAAACTTTATTGTTGCTTTTTGCCTTTGGAAGGATTTTACACACAGGCTTCGATATTCAGAATACCCTGGATTCAGTAGAAAAACCATTTAAATGAAATTTTGTACAGTAGAAACTTCTCAGCAATCAGAATTTAGACTGTAAAAAAATACATGCTGAACATGCTTTTCTGAAAACACTGAACAAAGTACTGAGTGCAGAATGAAAATAGCATTTCAATTCCATCAAAAGTGGTCGTCATAGAAGGTGTAAAAGTCACTGTTCACTTTTTAAAAAATATTATCCACAGGCAATATCCTAACTCTAGGACTGGCTTTAGAAGGTTTTCAACGTCTTGCTTTAATAGCAGTGAGGTGAATATGATCGAGATCAGGGATGTGATCTGTATCCTCCACAACTACAGTAGGGAGGTGACTGTCTTCTGTAGGTCTGATCCCTGTCTTGAGCAGTTCCCCATCCTCCTCCTTCACTTCCTTTGTAAGATCCACTATGACAGTCCTGAACATCATAGCCTCAATCATATCCTCTGTTGTAGTAATCTTGACGGCATGAACTGCCGTATGTAGGTCTCCCCGTGTAGATTCCTGGTATAGGATTATGTGGTCTTGTTGCTATAGAGTAATCAACTCTGATCCTACGTTCATCAAGCTCCATTCCATTGGCACACTCTTTTGCTTCCTTGGCATCATCTACATTTTCAAAGTATACAAACTTGAACGTCGAGACTGCTGGTCATGATGCAATAGACATGTCAGCCATTGGGCCATATTTAGAGAACACTTCTTTTAGACCTCTATCTGTAGTGTGCAGGTTCAATCCAAATACTGCTGGAGCTGTTCTGAATTGGTGACAGGAGGTGCTGAGTTGAACATGTGTCTTGGAGGCCTGGTGCATTGAGTGGCTGTTATATGTAGCCTTTGGACCAGCCATGAACTGTGCCAACAACTTGTTAATGATTTTACTCTAATAGGAACTGTATCTTCTCAATTTGGATTTTTAGGATGGAGTTCATGTTATTAAGGAGACGAAGGAAGAGGTAACTCCAGAACAGCTGAAGCTAATGAGAACTCAGGATATCAAATATATAGAAATGAAAAGGGTTGCAGAAGCAAAGGTAACAACTAAAAATGTTTATTCTGATATGTTTTTGTTGGTTAAGAAGAGAAATAGAAATCCATTGATCTCAAGTTATAAGCTGATCCCTTCTGGCATTTCTAATCTTTAAGTACACTTACTTATGATAATGTTTTAAAGGTATAGTTAGCATGGCAGAGTAGAAAGAGGTCAAGTTTGAGAAGGAGACAGATTTAGGTTTAAATGCGGGCTCTTCCTTTTATTAACCCCATGATTATGGACAAATGAATTTCCTGGGGCTGTTTCCTTATTTCTATCTCATAGAATTGTTGTAAGGATTAAATGAGTTTTATGCAATGCCTGGCTATGCCCGTAACTGACATATAGTTGGTGCTTGATACATTTTAGTGGTCCTTTCTTTTGAAAGAAAATTCTTTGCTGGCTGGTGATAATGATGGTCTAAACTTTTGCAAATTCATTTCTGATATCCTAGAAGAACCCAACATAAAATGAGACCATATTCTGTGTTCCAGAAAATTGAAAGACTAAAAGCAGAGCTCCATCTGCTGGATTTCCAGGGGAAGCAACAGAATAAACATGTGTTTTTTTTTGACACCAAAAAGGAAGGTATGAAATGTTTGAAGGTTTCTGGGACAGTCTAGCATGTTGGTCTGTGTTGTTTGGTGTTAGAGACAGCACCTTAAGGATTGTCTTGACTTTTAGTTGAACAGTTTGATATTGCCGCTCACCTGCGAACAGCCCCAGAACTAGTTGACAGAGTCTTTAACAGACCCACAATAGAGACCTTGCAGAAGGAGAAAGTGAAAGGAGTTAACAATCAGACTCGACTTAAGGTAAGTTTCTCCATTTTTCTTCAGGTCTGAGTTTATGGGAATCTAGGTTCCTTTCCCCCCACCCACTGCGTGCTTCCCCCCCACCCCCCCCAGCATTCCATAAGATTATTTGTGGAAAAAGTACTAAGTTCTCGTGAAGAAGTAGAAGGAGAATTTGGTGATGGGAATGGAAGTGGAGGAAGGTTTCTTAGTTTCTAAGATTGGAGGATGTGTGGCATAGTGGTCAGGAGCATAGGTTCTGGTCTTTAGGTCTGCATTTGTTTTCTTCTTTTTTTTCTTTTTTGGCCATGCTGTGAAGTTTGTGAGATCTTGGTTCCCTGACCAGGCATTGAATCTGGGCCCCAGTAAAGCACGGAGTCCTAACCATTGCACCACCGGGGAATTCCCTAGGTCTGTGTTTGACTCCACCTCTGACCCTGGGCTTGTGCTTTCAATGCTGTAACAGATGGTAACAGTTTTAAAATACAAAGAAGGGTGGGGGGAAGGACACTGAAGAGGAAGGGATTTGGTATGCTTTGATATTAAACCTTTAACAGTGCCTGTGTGTACCCAAAGGTCTTTCATGTTCTACATTTGTAGCCCAGATTTTGTATTGATTTTTCCTTATGGTGCTTTCCATTGCTGTAACAGGGTTCATGCAGAAGACATGCTTTTTCTCCAAGTCTTCTGGAGTTGAACTCTCACTTCTGACTGATTCATTTAAAAAACTGCTGTCAATGTGTTTCAAGCAGACAGCTGTTCTGTTTTGATTTGAATCATTTACACCGCATCAGCTTTGCTTCCAATGTTTAATTTCACAGCAGCTTCTCTAGCTCAGAGGCAGCTAAACTTGCTTTAGTAATATAAATACCCCTAATTAGTTTGACTATATTGGGTAATCCCATAAATTTGACAGTCTGTGCAGTGAAGTGAAAACAAAAGCTGTCTGAAACCACTGCTGTGAGACTGTGCTAGAATTGGTGAATCGTTTAAGTCTGAGGCCAGTAATATTCCCCTCTTTGTAGATAACACTTCCAGACGAAGAGCTGGCTGACCTAGTGTTCCAGTGCTAACCTTGTTTGTCAGGGAGTTGTGTTTTCAATTAGCTGTGTTACTGACACGTCTCAAGTATTGCAGTAGTCCCTAAAGAGATTGGTCCTGTGTAGGATAGTTCAGCAACATACCTTTGAGGAAGTTGGGAAAGTTTGAATCTTGCCCTTTTGTCTAATGGTGGTGGTTGTTTTAAATCTCTTATTTAAAGCAAAATTATTTTGATTAAGAGACTGCTTAGTGGTGGCTTACAAGGGAATTTTTAGTCTATAACTCAGAGGGTTTGGGAAATCCATGAATGGACTCTAGGAAGTCTGTGAACACCTTCTTCCCACCTTAAAATTTTATGTGACTAGGTATGTATGTTTGTATGAATTTATACAAACATATAGGTACATTTATGTCAAGAAAGAATCTCCAAAAAAAGGAAGAATCCAAAGCTTTCATCAGTTTCTCAGAGGTCTGTAATTCCCTCGTATTGAAGGACCATTTCTTTTTTTTGTTTGTTTTTGGTTGCTCTGGGTCTTATTGCTGAATGGGGGTTTTCTCTAGTTGCGGCGAGCAGGGCTACTCTCTAGTTGTGGTGCAAGGGCTTCTCATTGTGGTGGTTTTTCTTGTTCACACAAGCAAGGCTCTAGGGCTTGCTGGCTCAGTAGTTGTGACACATGGGCTTAGTTGCTCTGTGGCACATGAAATCTTCCTGGACTAGGGTTCGAACCTGGCCCCTGCACTGGCAGGTGAATTCCTATCCATTGTGTCACCAAGGAAGAGTGAAGGACCACTGGACTTTGAGGGATCATCAGCAGTGAGAATTTTCAGGTCTGCTTTTACTGACAGAGTCTTTCTGCTCTCTGAGTTTTGCGGTCACTGCCCAGGGACCGTTCTCTGCTTCTCTATATACTGTGTCACGTTAGGTGACTGGGATGCTCACACAAAGGGTGAAGCAGCTCCAAGTAGTAGTGGAAAGATTCCTGGGATCTGTGAGTCTTGAGGCGCAGTCCTGCCTCTGCTCCAGGTGAACTGTGTGTCCCTGGGTAAGTCTCCAAGGTCCACTGGCCTCTGGAATTTGGTGCTCTTAAAATGGACAACTTCAGAGTGTCTTGTTAACATTGATTCTGGAGTAAGGAGGGAATTGATGAAACTATTTATGCATTTGGGCCTAAGTGGACTAAAAAACAGTTTCTTACTCATTTTTATCCTGTTAATTGTTTCTCTGAAAATGTGTGCTTCCTCTGCAGCGGATAGCGAAAGAGAGGCAGAAGCAGTATGACTGCCTGACACAGCGGATTGAGCGTGAGAAGAAATTGTTCGTTATTGCACAGAAAATTCAGACTCGCAAAGATCTTCTGGTGAGGAGAGAGAGCCTTAGGCATTCATTTTATTTTTTCCTTGTAAAGGTCTTAACTGAAACTGGATTTCAGCTGTGTGTAAATCAACCCCAGTGAAAATGTCTGCTCCTCAGGGGCAGTGGTTTGAGCCAGTGTCTGTTACTCTGACAGTGTTGAAATGTTCCTTGATTAAGAAGGTAATAAGGGGCTTATTAGTCAGTGCTTTCGAACAGTCAAGGGTAGGATCGGGTGGCATATGAACTTTATAGCTTATGAACAGCTATCTGTAACATTTAAACAGGTTAACAAAACAGTGCGTGTCATTCACTGGTATTTAAAAATAGACAACATCGTGTAGTTAAATAGCAGAGCTAAGGAATATAAGATGCCCCTTTCATATTATTATCATTCCTCTAAATGTCAAATTCTTTGGCTTTGCAGATCATTTTGGTCTGCTTTTCTCAACTGGGGTTCCGTAAGAGAAGAAGCCCTACTAAAAAAGAAAAAAGATGATTTGAGTACCTTTCTTCTCAGTTTTCACAAGAACTTCTGCGCAGCCAACATCATTACGGATGCCTGGGGATGGACTTGAGTCATCCAGCCAGGGCTGCCTTAGGGCGAAGGGCTTTGTCTCTTTTGAATGTTGAGATGAGCTGAATTAGGGGCTTTAGTTATTAAACTTTCTATTTTACACAGTCCTCTTCTGTGATTTACTGGTAACGTTTTTATTCTTTTGTAGGATAAAACTCGGAAGGTGAAAGTGAAGAAAGAAACAGTGAACTCCCCAGCTATTTACAAATTTGAGAGTCGTCGGAAACGGTGAAGTGTTATAGATAAGCCTTGTCATTCCACATGGAACAGAGTTTACATTTTCTTTTCCCAGTAACTTCCAGTTCTATTGGTCGAAGTGACTTGGTTCTCCTGTTTGTAACCATAATTTTTTTGTAGATTTGACATTTGATACAAACAACATTAAAGCCCCTTCCCCCATCTGAATTGCGGGTTGTTGAACTCAGTCTTTTTTTTGGCTGAGCTGTGCAGCCTCTGGGATTGTAGCTCCCCTACCAGGGATCAAACCCAGGCCCAGGGCAGTGAAAATGCCAAGTTCCAGTCACTGGACCACCATGGAACCCCCTGACACCAGTCTTATTTTTATATACTTGCATTGTTTTCATCTTATAAGGAGTATAATCTTTTATATAGCAAATTTGGCAAACAAATGAGTTCATCCGTAATCCCAATACTTACTGAAGAACAGCAGATAACTTTTGCATATACTTACAGGCTAGGACATTAGGGGAGTTGGGGTGAACAACTACCAAGAGCATCCTGGTTAATTTCCTCCATTTTGTGAAAGTTGGCACTGTTGTTGGTTTTCATGTTTTGGAGTTGTAATTAAGCACTTTTATGGCCTACTTTTTTCATTTACTATTAAATCATTAGCTCTTTTCCATTTGGTTACATCATTAAATTTTTAAAAGTAATATATGCTCATAGTAAAAATAAAGTATTTTTAATATTTATATAATGTTTTATCCAGTGGATAGACTGATTTTACCCTCACTCATTCTTCATTTGTTGGATATTCAGGTGGCTGCATAAGTTAGCCAGGAAAGATTTTTTTCTTTCTTTTTTTTTTTTTACACTTTACAGCTGCTAGTAGAAACCCTTGGAATCAGGAACTCACAGGGGCATTTCTTGATTGATGAAACAGAACAGACCAGGCTCTGTGTTCCTGCCCTCCTGGCCAATTCTTGACTGCAAGGCTGTAAATGGCTTGGTACAAGCCTTCACCCTGGAAATAGAGACCCCAGCCCCAGGGTGTGTGCAGCAGACACACAGACTTCCCAGTCTCACCCTTCCCTTCCCTGCCCATATAGGGATGGTAGGCTGAGACCAGTCAGGACAGGGCCGAGCATGCTTAGAGCAAATGTGGGAGGAGCAGGATTCTGGGAGGCTTGCTTACACCTTACTCCCTGGAGGGGGAACTGCTCTGGGTGGATTTTAAAGATTAGGAAAAAAAAGTGTTAAAACTTAATTTCCATGACTGTTAGGTTCTGTACAAAGCTTAAACTGAAAGCCTATTTCGTCAAAGTGTACTTGGGTGGGATATATAGATCTGGGGGCCCTGAAAACAGGAAGAAGGGCCAAGGGATTAGAAGCCAGCAGCTTTTGCCTTCAGGAAGGAAGCGCTTCCCAGTCTGGAAAGGTGCTGAGCTAAGTGAATGTTGATAGTCTTATGACAAAGGCATCTGGAGAGCTGAGACTTGAGCCAGGAAAGGACTCATCACATGGGTGTTGGACAGAGGAGCAGGCCGATCCAGCAGCAGTCTGCCCCTGGGACAGCACAGCTTGATCCTGCTGCTCTGACTCCCTTGTCCCTGCTTGGGGGAAAGGTGGGAGGAGGGTGGGGAGTACACCTAAATGCTTTTGGTGGAGCACGCTCCCACACAAAGCTGCCCACACTGTAGATTCTCAGGTTAATAGATGCACATGGTACCTACTGCTCAGGCTGAAACACGGGTGTGTGCATATCTGCATGTCCTTTGGTTCACAAACAACACTAGGGTTTCACGGATGCAGGTGGCTGTGCTGTGCTTAGTCATTCAGTCGCGTCTGACTCTGGGGCTCCATGGACTGCGTGTAGCCCGCCAGGCTCCTCTGTCCATGGGGATTCTCCAGACAAGAATACTGGAGTGGGTTGCCATACCCTACTCCAGGGGATCTTCCCAGCCCAGGGATTGAGCCCAGGTCTCCCACATTGCAAGCGGATTCTTCTGAGCCACCAAGGAAGCCCAAGAATACTGGAGTGGGTAGCCTATCCCTTCTCCAGGGAATCTTCCTGACCCAGGAATCGAACTAGGGTCTCTTGCATTGCAGGCGGAGTCTTTACCAGCTGAGCTACCAGGGAAGCCCCTGGACAGGTTACTCACCCACAAGTCCTCACATGATATGTAGCTGCACAAGTCAAATGGAGCAGGAAGGTCCATCCTCTTGAGTAATTCCAGGGTAGAAGTCATCAGAGCACTAGCTGTAAGGGGATAAAGCTAGGGATCCTGAAGGCCGCTGTTTGTCCGACTCTGCGACCCCATGGACTGTAGCCCACTAGGCTCCTCTGTCCATGGGATTCTCCAGGCAAGAATTACTGGAGTGGGTTGCCATTTCCTTCTCCAGGGGATCTTCCCAACCCGGGGATCAAACCTGCGTCTCACGTCTCCTGCATTGGCAGGTGGGTTTTTTTACCGCTAGCTAGTGCCACCTGGGAAGCCTAGGGGTCCAGAGCTGCTCTTAAACTGAAGGCTGTCTTCAAGGCCCAAGGATTCTAAGGGGAAAGATTGGCTGCCCCTCTGATGAACCTAAGAGGCTCCAGCTTCATGGGTCCTGAAAACAGGCCAAGGGCTTTGACATTTTCGTGCCTGTTGGAATCTCAGACTCCTGGCTCCTTGCTTGGAAAAGAGAGACTATTGTTTCTTTAGGATCCATCCCATCCAGGTCCAGAGGGTGCTTGGGCTCTTGGTGGCATCTGCTCTAGCTGTGCCAAGGAGAATGTGGCAGCCCCCAGAAGTGGAGAGCATTTCTCTTGGCAGAACACACGTGAATCAGATCTCTTGTACAAACCCAAGTTTCCAAAGCAGCCGCTACACAGGCAACATGGAAGCCCCAGGCCTCTCCAGCAGAGAGAACCAGCCAGCCCAGCTCCGTTTTAGTCCACTGCCACCTCTTAGGGCCCTTCTGATTGAAGCAGGAGAATATCAAGCCCTGGCTGTTCTGGTTTTATTTGAATGAAGTCTTATACTGGACTGATTCCTGCCAACAGAGTGGGGAAGGGCCCAGTAGGTGGAGCTGCTGCCCCTTCGCTGAGGTTAGCACTCAGGGTGCTGGCGTTGAAAGCACCCAATACTCCGTAGGTGCTTGGTAGGCATTTGGTTATTGGATTTAATGCCACGTAAGTGAGCTCCTGTGAAAACAGATGTTCTCCACCCCAGTCCCCTTCCTACCCGTCCCCCCGCCCAGCTTGAGATCGGTGTGGCCCCCAAGGGACTGGGCAGGAAAGGCCCTTCCCCTCACATTTCTGGTGAGGATCATGGAGGAAGCCTGTGTTGGAGTCCCAGGTCGTCCAATGATGGGTGGTTCCAGTGAGACATGGTGGGGTCTGTCTATGTGCAGTTCTGTTTGCGGCCTGCTCCTCTCCCTGAGCTGCTGGCTGTGGGGCAGCGAACAATTAGAGCTGCACGACTTCCAGCAGGGGAGGCTTCGAGCAGATGCAGACTCGCTCCGCCGACCTGTGGAGGCCAGCGAGGCCGGGCCTGCTGGGACTTGAGACAGAGAGGTGAGTGGGTGTCTGGTGCTGGCCTCCCTTTCGCAGAGCCTCATGCACGGGGTGTCGGAGAAGGGCGGGGGAAGCCTGGGTGGGAGTCCTGGCTCAGAGCCCCAGGTGAGCGGAGTCGAAGGCGTACCTGAAAGACCGTCTTGGGGCTGAGCCGGCAGGTTTCTTGTGCAGCTGTCTCCTGGGGTCAGAGGGTGCGCTCTTGCCAGCCAGGTCACGGGGCCTCCCTGCTGGCAGGGCTCCCACGGCCCGGCTCCCTGGGTCTGTCTCAGCAGAACTGTGGGGAAGAGGCAGAGAGCAGCTACGGAACTCCAAGAGACAGAGTTTCCTTCCCCAAGCCCAGTGCGTAGACTTAGGAGGTTCGACAGGCTGCCCAGTTCATGCTTCTTCTTGTTCTCCTTCCCTGACTTCTCTGGTCAGACAGAAAAAATCTCACCTGCCTCTTCAGACTCCCTATAAGGAATCTCCCTGTTCCTTATTTCCAGATGCATCATCAGTACTTTTGGGAAAGTGCAGTCTAACCTGTATCTCTCCTAACTGAAGGGAGTACTTCATTCTCCCTGTCCGGTTTTGTCTGCATCCCTCGATGGCCCTGGTAATGGCCATGGCCCTTTCCTCTCTGGTGCGAGGCGAGCTGACTGTGCCGGGTGGTGGTGCTGAGGGCAGTGGGAGAGGCTGGCTCAAAACAGAGCCAGGGACCTACTGTTTCTCGCCAAGAGGAGTTTATCGGGGGACTGCTCTTTGGGGTGGAGGGTGGAAAGGAAGCCCTTTCCTTTCCTCCTGTCATCTGTCACCTGACGGCCAAGCCCAGATCATAAGTGTTAATGAATTGTGGTGCCCCGGAGGCAGCTGGGCAGCACCCCCCTGCCCTGAATCAGCCTGACTCATTTACAGCTCTCTCCCATTTCCCCCAAAGGCTTCTCTCTGAGGTGACAAATGTCGGGGGGGGGGGTTGGTTTCAGGTTTCATGTTTTCACATTACTGGATGGAAAAAAAAAAAAACCTTTCCAAACCAAAAAACCAGCTTCTACAGCAGAAATGTGTCCCGAGAGCACTGAAAATTTCCCCATCTTATCAGCTGCTCAGCGACACTGAGGCCAGTGACAGAGGGGTTAAGAGGAGGGGGCTGGAGCCAGGCTGAGTGGAGCATTGGGGACAGTCCCTTTAGAGGTGGCAGCACCTGCCTTCCTGCATAAAGACAGGGGAGGACCTTTGCGGGGCTCTCTAGTTCTGGAGTCTGTGGCTAGCTGTGGATTGCCAGGGGACTGGGATGGTCAGGGGCTGGGGAAAGGGTGGCTCTCTTGCATTTCTAGCTAATTTGATCCCAGGGGGTTGGAGGGCAAGTGTCCCTCCCTCAGAGAGAGCTCTTGAGGTGGAGTGGTACGTGGGGAGATTTAGGGTCCATCTGGCACGTGGAGACTATGGGGCACCACCCTGTCCTGCTACTGGCTGGTAGCGTTATAAACCACGCCCACCCCTCCCTGCCTGGGGCAGATGGCCTCCACGGCAGATGGAGAACAGGCCAGCAGTGACTGGATGAGCTTTGTAGTCTCAGTCTGGCCTCCCTGGCTCATAAGACAATCCAGAGGGGCAGTGGCAGGGGTGTGTGCGTGTGTCAGTGTGTGTGTGTGTGTGTGTGCAGGGGCTGGGGCCCTGGCCTTTCTGGGCCATTCTGGAGGAGAGGGAAAGAGGGATTCTCAGATGGAGCCAGTGGATCTCGGGGCACACCTAAGTTTGCCGTGTAGGGGTGGCAGGTTCTCAGTGTTGCCCTGACCCAGCCTTCTTGCCTGGGCTCCTGAAGCTGCCCAGGTTAGTTCTCGAGTGTTAGTTCTCAAGTAAAGGCAATGGTCCTCCGCAGCAGGAGTTTCTGCTGCAGCTGGAGCCTGGTGGGCTGGGGCAGACCCCCTGCCAGGTTCCCAGAGCCCAGGGCCTGGGCAGCAGCAGCTCCTCCCAGAGGACGCGCCCGTTTATTATGCGCTCGGGCTCCCTCGCTGCGCAGGCAGGCAGCGGCCTTCATTAGCGCAGGAGCTGGGGTCTGTTTTGGCTGCCTCATCAGCATCAGTGAACTGCGTCCCTGCGAGATTTGATACAATTTAATTAACCTAATTAAAAGCTCTGATTGCAGAGATGATTGGGGTAGCGCCAGCAGCGACTGCATATTTATAATGAGCTGCAAGGTGTGGGACCGCAGCCAAACGCCACGCATCCTAATGAGCGGGAGCCGGGAGCCAGGGAGCGGGAGAGTGAACATTTATTTTTGGCAACAATGCCCAGTTCCTCCCTGCCAGGGAGTCAGAGACCTAGGGAGCAGAGACGGACCTGCCTGCTGAGCTCTTCAGCGCAAGGTGGGAGCAGAGGCGTGCACCCCACGTGTCCCAGTGCCTTCGGATGCCCACAGGAGTGCACAGTGCCCGTGCTTTCTGCTGCAGAGTGGGGGGCTGGGACCCCAGCAATGCACTTTTCCTGCTCCTCTCCATCTCTGGATCATGAGCCATGGTGTGAGGAAATGGCCCAGCAGAACGACCTCGATGTCAAGTCTTCTGGATGCCTGGGCTGTTCTCTTCCAACTTGTCAAGGAAGATCAGAGGCTGCAAAGCTGGGTGGGGAATCAGAAAAAGGGGTCTGAAAGTTCAAGAGACCCAGGTGAGGATCCTGGGCTTGGAACAGACAGGAGAAACAGGAGAGATGACCCTCCAGCTCATCCCGGATTCCCGTCTCCTGACTTTCTTCTGAGACCCCTGCCCCGGAGAGGGCCGCCTCCCCTGGACTCTCCTCTCTCACTGCCTCTGCTGGGGAGTCTTGGTTTGTCTGACTCAGCATTTCCGCTGTAAATCACATCTGATAATAACGAGAGTGAGAGCTGTGGCCGAGATGCTGTGGGTGAAGGGGGCACCGGTGAGAAGGGGTGCGCTGCCTAGGTGCAGAGGGGTGTTGAGCGGGGAGGCAACTCTGGGCTGGTGGGAGTGGGCACTGGGTTTGGGAAGTCACCATCAGAGGCCTGGGGGTTGGGGGAAGGAGGTGTGAGCCCTCCTCAGCCCCCAGTCCTGGGGAGCTTGGGTATGTCATAAGCTCAGCCAGACTGCCCAGCCCCCGAGTGCTCTGAGAGACGCCAGGACAAGATGAGATCTGTCCCCAGCCCACCTTGCAGAGCTGCAGCTGTTTAGCTCTCTTATCAATCTTCTCTGTGGGTTTAATCATCTCCTTGTCATCCTGCTGGGGCAGCCCTCCCCTTGCTGGAGCCTGGCTTTCCTCTGATCCCCCTCCCCCAGGTATAACCATCCTTTTCCACCTGACTTCCCTTGCAGGAGACAGAGGATGGGCCAGGGTGGCTTTGTCCCAGGTTTAGTCTTGGCGGCAGGGGCAGCGATCCCCGTTTTTGCAGGGAGTTAGGAGGGAAGAGGAGTGGGTAGAGGAGGCCCTGATGGAGAATCTATCCTAGCTGGGTACTTGAGATCTTTGACTGCACTCCTGGCGGGGTAGGGTGGGGCTCAGGGGTGGGCCACGAGGGCCTTTAGCCCAGATCATGAAGATCCTGCGAAGTGTCCCTCCCTTCCTTCTTCCTCTCTTCTGCCAGCTTCTTAGGAGATGCATCCACCCACGCTGTCCAGCCAGCCAGCTCTGGCCTCTTTTCCTGGGCGGGTGCCGTGGGGCCAGGACCTGTGGAGCCTTGTGGGACTTAGGGGCCCGTGGGCCGGAACCACGAGCCCACAGCCTGCGTGCATCTTGGGAAAGAGGGCACCCAGGAGTCAATGGAGCCTGTGTTGTGGCCCAGGCGGGGAGCCAGGGCGCAAGGGGCTCTGGGGCCCATCCCCGCGCTGACGTGCAAGATGACCTTCAGGGCAACTCTTGGGCCCTCTCCGCTTCACTCTTTCTCCTCTCCAGAATATGTGGGGTATGGGACGGGATGGGGGTGGCAGGGGTGGTGTATGTACCCCTCAGAGGGCACAAGAGAAAGAAAGAGGCCCTTTCCTCCTCTGCCCGCTCACCACTCCCACCCCAGTCACTCTCAGTGCTAGTGGAGAGCTCGTTCCTCCCTGTGTCTCAGAAGTGGACGGGAGGTCCTGAAGAGGGTAGCATTAGTCTGAGCATCAGGCAGCTTGTCCTCAAGGTGGGGGCTGAGAGGGTCCCTCTGGGAGGGGGCCACAGATTCTGAAAGGGCCCTGAATGGTCTTGGGCTGGAGGGGGCTTGCTCCCTCCAGCACGAGGCTGGGCTCTGGAGGACAATGGTGTGTTGATGAGGCTTTGGCCCTGGGCTCACATGACCTGACCGGGGTGGGTGGACCGCACGTGGCTGAGCCGCCTGGGCTGACCTTTGGTCGCTGGCTGGGGAAGAGAGGAAGCCACGAAGCTCCTCTCCCACTCAGTACACCCCAGGCACCCTGCTGCCCCCACCCGGAGCTGCCTCCTGGGCACATGTGATCTCTTCATCTATCTTCTTTTGGCCTTTCCTCTTCCCTCTGCTGTGTGTGTGCATAAATTGTGTGTGAACATGTATGTCCGTGTGAGTGTGAGCGAGGAGGCTCCCAGAGGATGAAGGGCAGTGAGGGAAGAAACGCCCTTCACAGGGATAAAGTTTTTTCCATCATGGGGACACCACCAGGGTAGGGCCAAAGTGTATGTGTGTGTGTGTGTATGTTTACCCACATGTGTTCGTGGGCACAGGGAGTGCATGTACGTGCACATAGAGGGCAAGGTCTATGCCCTCCTCTAGTGAGAGTCAGGGAAGTCTAGGTCAGCACTTTTCAGCTGGGGCTGGAGCCACACTCTCCGACCCTCTGGCACTGGGCCAGAGTGTTACTTTCAAAAGGAAAAAGGAAGAGTTTCGGGGGATTGTGTAATTATTGTAATCAATTGAATTAACCAAAAATTACCATTCAGTTAGGAGGCAAGGCGTGTGCGTGCGCACACACACACCCACACAATGAGTTACACACAGACATGTTTACACAGATGGAAAGTCAAGATATATGGAGACAGAGATAGGGATATACGTGCACTTATGATTCTTTTTTTTTTTTTGAGAAGCTAGGGAAAGGTCCTAAAGCATTTTCTTTTCTTTAAAAAAATTTTAAGGGACTTCCCTGGTGGTCCAGGGGTTGAGACCCCACCTTTCAGTGCGGGCGGGGGTGGGGGGGTGTTGCTGGTTCAATACCTGATCAGGGAATTGGGATCCCACATGCTGTGAGGCAATTAAGCCCAAACGCCACAGCTGGAGAGACGTCTGTGTGCCACAACTAAGACTCGATGCAGCCAAATAAATAAATGTTAAAAAATTTTTTAAAAAATATTTTATATGGGAATATAGTAGATTTACAATGCTGTGTAAGTTTCATGTGGACAGCAAAGTGATTTCGTTATACATATTCTTTTATCTATTCTTTTTCATATTCTTTTTCCTCATAGGTTATTATAGAGTATTGAGTATAGCTCCTTGTGCTATACAGTAGGTCCTTGTTGATTATCTGTTTTATATAGATAGTCTTTTATATGTTAATCCCAACCTCCTAATTTCTCTCTCTCTCACATCTATGATTCTTGAAGGGGTTTATCCATCCTGCCTCTTCTTCCTCACCAAGGTGGATACAGCCAAGCAGGTTATCTGAAGAGAAACTCGAAATCCCCAGGGGGTTGAGAATAGGGGGGCCTCTGAGATGGGGCAAGCCAGTACAAATGACATGCTACAGAAGTTGGAAAGGGAGTCCATGGTCTGACTTTGTCACGCAATTTGTTACAAACATTACATGAAGATGTTTTAACATAGTCTCCTTTGTTGGGAGCCTCATCCAAGTCTGACTCTAGGGCTAGTCTACACCAATACCCCCTTGGTGGCCCTGGGGGGTATAGAGGGAAGTTAAATTCCCAGATCTGGGATATGGGGATAGGGTACCCAGATACTGGCATGGGGAAGCCCGTGGGTGAGAAGGGACCAGCACGGGCACCCTCAACCTCTCGAATGAATAGCTTTGAGTGGTTTGACTGAGGGGTGTTTCTGGATGCTCTTACCTCTCCCCGCTCTGTTTTCTTCTTTGCCTCCTCCATCCCACCCCCATATAGTCCTGTGGACCCCACTGGATGCTGGGGACACAGTATGGGAATGGTCCTCAGCACTGAAGCAGAAAGGAGAAGGGCCTGGAGGGCAGGGATGGAGGCTGGGACTGAGGCAGAGGCTGGAGCTGGGATCTGGACTTGAAGCTGAGCTCAGCGTGGACCCCAGTGGGGGTTGTTGGAGGTTGGGTTGCAGGGTGTCTGTCTCAGTCTTGACATAATTCTGAGGAGCCTTTTTTTGGAGTCCAAGGCAGGTGTTCTCCCCCAGTGAAGAGCACGTTTGGCGTCTGCTCACCCCTCGGAGGGGCGGGACAGGTCCCCTCCCCCTGCTCCCCTCAGCTGAGCAGAGTCATACATCACCAAGGGGCTGGGCTCCCTAGATGTATTGCCCTAATACGTCGCTATAGCAACCCCACTCTAATCCTGCATTATTCTAATGTGGTCCCCCTCCCCACTGTGATGTATAGCTTGGGTGTTGGAGCCGTGAGGCACCTTCTCTGAGTCTGCTCCAAGTAGCCCAGGGATGAGTGGGTCCGAGGCTGGCTTGGCTTCCCTGGGTCCAGCCTTGCTTCTCCTCACCCTGAGCTCGTGATCCTTTGTGAGCTGGGGTGCGGAGGTGGGCTCTGGCCTGGCGGCCCACCCATCCGCCTGCCCAGAGAGGGGAAGCGGCAGGCTGTGTGTCCTGGCCCTGGCACACGAGTGCTTGACGCACCGACCCACGCCAGCCTGCCCGGCCTGGGGACCTGAGGCCTTGGGGTTGGGGGCCAGGGCAGGACAATGGCCACATTCCGGCTGCCAGCCACAGGCCCCCATTGTTCCTGTGGACACTGCCTGCTTGAGGGCCTCGGTGCTGGCCCTCACCCCGCTTGGGGCGTAGGATGCTCCCTGGACCACTCCCCCGGGGACCATAGAGGGGTGATTCATGGGGTGACCAGGGCATAGCAAGCCCCAGCTGTGCCCGGATTCTGGGGGGTGGGAGGGGGAGGTGACTGAGGGTTGTTTGTGTCAGGAGAGGGCGGGGTTGAATAGCCAGAGGACTCAGGGCTGTGGACACCAACCACGTCATTTCATACTCCTCCTCATGTGTGGGCTGCTCAGACAGGCTCCATTGTCAGAAGGGCAGGCCCACCCAGGCCGGAAGGGAAGTGAGGATGGAGAGGGGTCACCTCAGAGTGGGGAGGACCCAGGACACTCCCCTCCCATCCCAAGTGCACTGAGATTCAGAGAACCGCAGGGACTTAGTCAAGATCACACAGCTTGGTGGGGACAGGCCTGGGTCTAGAACATTCCCCAGACCTTTCTGGTGCTGAGATGCTGCTGCTGTTTCTGGTTGAAAAACAGACCCAGTGGTGATCTTCAGCCTTGGCAGAAGTTATATTCGCAAGCTCCTTCCTCTCCCTCACTTGCTTTGAAATTCCTCTAGTTCAGGTCAGTACCTGGCATCCCTGGAATGAGAATTTGGAGCTAAGGGGAGTCCTAGGGCCATGCAAAGGCCATACTGACTCCATCTTCTGTAGGGCCCTGAAGAAATGAGTGGGGCAAGGAGATTGCAGTGCTCTGACACACAAGATCCATCGATGTAACAGTAGACTTCATTGTTTCCTCCCAGTCAGTGGTCTCACTTGGGCTCTCACATGCCTACTCTATATGACTGAGAGGTAGGGAAGGGAAGAGGCTAGCCTAGGAGCATTTTAAGAACAGGGGGACTGGTCTTATTTACGACCATGTTCCTACTTCTCAACATGGGACCTGTTAAACTGGATGATTGGATGAGAGGATGGATGGGGAGTGGTTAGGTAAATGGATAGGTGGGTGGCTGAAGAGGTAGGTGATCAAAGGTTGCATGGATGAGTAGATGGGTAGGTAGACAGATTAATGGATGGTTGCCTGGGTGCATGGATGGCTGGCGAGTGGCTGAATGGATGGATGCAGGATGGATGGGTGGGTAAGCGAGGGAATGATTCATTTTATATATTGAAGTCCAGAGATGACAAATGACCCAGCTTGGGTCATCCTAAAGATAAACAGTGGAGTGAAGTCTGGAGCCAGGTACCTGGCCCCTGCCTTTGAGGCTGGGATGCCCTGGGGCATGGTTTGGTGGTCAATCTCTGGGCAGGGCTGCAGTAGAAGCAGGAGTTGGGACCTAAAGGAATCTGTAGTCGGATTAGTGTCTTGATCGGTGGCTTCCCAGGGTCTAGTGGCCTTGACCGTGAGTTGAATCTTCTGTGTTGGGATCAGGTATGTGGAAGGGTTCTGAGCAGAGAAGGAAGAGGCTTGAAGTTTCAGGAAGGTGGAACTAGTGGGGTCTGAGGGCGTTGGAGCTGAGTTGTTTTACCTCTTAGGGACCAGGCCCTGAGTTAGAAGCCCCGGAGGCAACCCTCAACTCTTTCTTCATGACCTTGTCTAGTAGTACCACTGTCTATGGGGTCTCCCCTGACCCTCTGGGTGCTCTCTCTCCAGAACCCAGCACAGTGCCTTAGTACTTAGAAGGGGCTCAGCGCACATCACCAGGGCCATGGGGTTGCCACAAAGAATCAGAAGTGGGGAACAGGCTGGGAGGCTGCTCCTGCCACTGATTTTCTGGGTCATTTTGGACGAGCGCCTCAACCTCCTTGGGCCTGTGTTTCCTCTTCTATGGTTGGGGAGTGGAGAGGTTGAACTTTTCTTCCCAGGATGGTTTTGAGAATGAAAAAAAACAACTCTGGGGAGGGGGGAGAAGAAGCATTAGGCATTATTTTTCTGCACAGCTTCAGCCCCAGCGATAACACGATAATATATATTGTACATATAAAATTGATTTTATAGCTAACATTTAATGTGCATTTACACTATGCCGGGCTCTCATTCTAAGTGTTTCTGTGTATCATCTCTCCTCTGTCCTCACAACAATCCTACCGGGCAGATTCTGTCATCTTCTTCTTTTGACATATGAGGAAACTGAGGTAGGGAGAGCATAGGTAGTTGCCGAAGGTCCCATGGGTTGTAGGTGGTGAGGCCAGGATGGAAGTCTGGACAGATGCCACGGCCCACATTCATAGCCACCATATGTATGTCATTTCTCAGTGCACAGTGCTCTGAATGGACACGCAGGAAGGCTTCCTGACTTTCTTGCTGATTCTAGGCGGCTCATCCAACTTCCCTGAGCCTTATGGGATTTGCCTGGTTGCACAGTGGTGAAGAAGGTAACAGATCCTAGCCAATTAACTCCAAAACCCATGGTCCCTACTTCTTTCCCTGGTTCAGTCCTGAGTTCTGTAACTCCCTCTGCTTTAAGCACATCCCCCAAGCACTGGACACTGATGTTCACCTCAGCAGGGAGTCTAAAAATAACATATACCTGTCATTGTTATTGTTCATATATCTGAGCATCAGATTAAATGGGTATTCTTCTAGGCTTTATAATGAACTAGTCTTGCTGCCTTGGGTAGGTCACTCAAACTCTCTGGGCAACACTTTTCTCATCTGCAAAATAGGAATAGAAAGTGAAAGTGAAGTCGCTCAGTCGTGTCCGACTCTTTGCGACCCCATGGACTGTAGCCTACCAGGCTCCTCCGTCCATGGGATTCTCCAGGCAAGAATACTGGAGTGGGTTGCCATTTCCTTCTCCAGGGGATCTTCCCGACCCAGGGATCGAACCCGGGTCTCCCACACGGGAGGCAGATGCTTTAACCTCTGAGCCACCAGGGAAGTCATAAATAGGAATAGTTACTGTGAGATAATGAAAACAAAGCACAAAGTCAGTTCCGGGGTAAGTATTATGTCAGAGTGCCTTAGACAGAGTGGGGTCGCGGTAAAAGTTTATTTACGTTTTGGTTGTCCTCCTTGCTCACTTGTTTTTGTACGATGCTCTGCCCAGGTCCCACATTAAAACAGCTTTCACTCATCCATCACCTACTTATGCTAAGCACTCTGTGTACATCACGCCCCTTAATCCTCGAAGTAATTCTGTGAAGTAGGGACTATCAGTACCACCACATCAGGAAACTGAGGTACAGAAAGGGTAAGGAGCTGGCCTAAAGTCACACAGCTAAGGAGCTAGGGTTTGTACCCAGATCTGTCTGCTCCCACAGCCCCTGTGCTTCACCATTCCACTCTCGGCCTCTCCTGAGACAGGGAGAGCATCCCCAGGGACTTTGATGACCCTGGGGAAAGGCAGGTGACCTACAGTGGCAGGAGGGGGCCTTGCCAGAAGGCCAGGTCTGTCCATGAGCTGCTGGGGTCAACTCTAGCAGCTTCTGCGTGGTGGGGGCACTCCCTCCTCCCTGGGCTGGCCAGCCCCTGGGAGAGGCCAAGGATGGTGACAACTTCCCACCCTAAGCAGGGAGGGCGGTTGCAGTGCAGGGTCCAGGTCTGCTCCTGCTCAGAGCTGAATAATCTGGAGCCTTTGAAGAAGGATTTCTGAAAAGCCATCAGGAGTGAATCATTGACTTAGGGAGGCGATGAATCAAAGGGAAGTTCATAAAACGGCAAATGAATCGGGTGTGTGAACGACGAGGCACTGCTATTCCCCAGAACCCTCCGGGGACAAGAGAGCCGAGAGAAAAGAAATAAAAATAACACGGGGCCTTACGCCTGCTCCAAACCCGAGTCAGCCCCTCCTTTCACATGGAAAGACAGAGGGGGACAGAGGGATGAGACCCACTGGTGGGTGAAGTGGGGCCAGAGGGAGGCTCTCTGGGCACGTTCAGCTCCCTGGTCCAGGCTGTGGGTGCAATTAGCAAACGCCTTTCCCCCTTCTTTCCAGGAGCCCTCACAAGAAAGAACACTGATTTTGACGAACACCCAAAATAATGTGAGATCAGGCACCATGCATTATGCATGAGGTCTGATTTAACATGAACATTATTTCTTGTGTACGAGACCATATGCCTCCTTGCTGTCTCTGCAGCCTAATAATACCAAGACCCACCCTGGTCAGGCTCAGCCAGAGACATGTCCACTGGGGGTGTGTGCGTAGGGGGGCAGCGCTGAAGCAAAGTCCTCCTGGTACTTGGCTCTTCTGAGCAGAGCCCATTCAGATGTCCTGGAGGTGGGTGGGAGGTAGGTCGTGCCCCTGGAGAAGCACCAAGGAGCTGGGGGTGGGTGTGTGAAAGTGCCAGTGTGTATGTGTGTGTGTGAAAGAGAGAGAGACAAAGAGAAAGATCAAGAGCCCATGACTATGAGATGCTGGGTTCATGGCGTGGCGATGGGGGACATGTGTTTAGCACAAGAGGGACGACGGCAGGAACGGATAGATCTAATTGCTGTGTGTGTTTGTATATATACACGCATATGTATGTGTGGGGGTGTGTGTTTAAAAAATAAGATCACACATACATACAAACACACAGCCTAACTTTAATTATCTGAAGGGAGCAGGCGAGATCTGGGAGGAGTTGGGAACAATGATGGGCAGGGATGTGTCTGGAAAGCAGCTTGTGGGGTGAGTGTTTGAAAATCCTGAGAGGAGGGGACCCTGCCAAGGGATGGGAAGGAGGCTGCATGTGTTAAATCAAGTAAGCACAGGTGCAGATACCCAGCGACTCTGGAGAGCTCTGTGTTAAAGGCCTTGACGCTGGCATCAGACAGCCAGGCGGTGGTACGGGTGTGCCTGCGAGTGTCAGCATGTGCTTGAGCGAGCGAGCGGGCAGAGTGTGCATTGGGGTTTTAGCTGGTTGAGAGGAGGAGTGGTGGTGATGTGTGTGAGTGGGGCAGAAGCAGAGGAGGTAGCCGTGATGGAGAATTTCTGAGGATGGCTGGGGGCATGGGCTGGGTGGTAGATGAAGGAAGGGTCATGGGCAAGCCCGTGTGTGTAAAGCCAGATCGCTTCCTTTGAAGGCTAAGGTTGCCTCTGCTCTACCTGGTACCCCTCAGCGTGTAGCCAACTTGATGCTGATTTTGAGGTATGCTCAGCCGTGAGGTGGCCCTGGTGACTGCTGCCACGTCCCAGCTCAGGGACCAATAGAGGGCAGTCCTCCCACACGGAGGTCTCCCAAATGGCAAGGGGAGCCTTGAAGGAGGACAAATACTAACTCCAGGGCCTTCCCATATGCTGGGCAGGGACACGACCGATGGCTCCTCTGGTCACTTTGGTCACTAAGCTAGAAAACCCGGATGAATCCCCTTTGCTAAGCTTAGGGGAAGCCTCCAGGCCAGGCAACTAACTTCCTCTTTCTCCTCTCCCTGCTCAGGTGGGTCTCCTTTCTGGAGCTCAAGCCCTGCTGGCGAAAGCCTGGGCCTGGACATGTCACGGGGGGCTTGACCCTTCCCCATGTTGGCCCAGAGCCTCTTCGGAGGAGAATTGATTCTAAAGAGCCCTAAGCGGGCAGTTGCAGTTGGGGGTCAGCTAGTCCTGTGGACCCCTAGTGGAGTCCTGGGGTCAAAAGATGATGGCACAGGTTCTAAGCTATGAGACATAGAAGCCAGTGCAAACTCCTGGGGCAAGTGGTAGAGGGGAATACAGGTGTCCTTGGAATTCATGGGTGGGCACCTTCCAAATCTGCCTTGAGGACCCCAGGCAACCACAATGGCCACTTTTCTTCTTTGCATTTTAGCCAACTCCCACCCTGCAAATATTCTCCTAGCTCAAAGCAGTGGCAGTGTAGCATGGACTTTCTTTCCCTCCTCCTATCTCTGGGAGCAGCTATGGATTTATAGGCACAGGAGCACATGTACACCTTCATACACCAACACGCATAGGTTCCTGTGGGGAGAGGGAGGCTCTCTTTAACTACCAGAATTGGTGGCTGTCTGATCTCTGAAAAGAATTTTGTTCCAGTGAGAAGAAGAGGGAGATGGGATGAGAAAATCCCAAATCCGCTGCAGAAAGCTTGGGCTTCATGGGAGGTCAATGTTAGGGACATCTGGCTCTCTTGAACAAAAGGAAGTTTGGAGCTCTCAGGAATGGGCAGGTAGACCCCCATATATATGGGCTGGAAAACCGAGGTCAAGTTCACAGCTGACTGCCACTTTCTAAACTCTATTCTACCTGGGGAGTAAGACTCCAGGGAAAAATATTGCTCTGTAGGTCCTATGGTTTCCTTCTTATACTGTCAGATGTGTTGTGGTTCCTACCATCAACCCAGGCTGGAGACTGGGGGAAGGAGCCCCCTGGGGCCTTCTGCGACCAAGGGGTGGGTCAGCGGGTAGCTGTCCCAGGCTGGTGTCTCATTAAGCAAAATCGCTGCCAAATGGAAGATTTTCTTCCATTCCCTTTCCCACTTTTTTTCCTCTTTTTGTTCTACTCCTCAGCTGCTGTTGGATCTTGGGGGACCGCATTGTTTGGTTGTTTTGGAGTTGACTTGCTTAAATAATAAATCCACCCTCTTGGACCGGATTAAGCAGACAATTAGGAAATCAATCAATCAATTGGTGTCAGCTGCAGGCAGAGGCCAGGGAAGGGCCCCCGTCTTCCCGGCCACCCTTTCCAACCTCCAAACCTGCTGCGGCTCAGGCGGCAGGGAGCTCTGAGCTACGTTGGCTTCCATTTCAGGGCCTTGAGGCTGGGACGAATCCAGGAAGGAAGGAATAAGGAAGGAGCGTGGGGGAGCGTGCGATTCCTTCAAAGTTGGAGATGAGAGGCCTAGGTGGGGTGGCCAGAGGCTCCTGGTCGTGCTGTCACACAACGGGCAGGTAAAGTTTCTAACCCCCCTTGTAAAAAGCCTGAGGAGGCTCCCTGGCCTGCAGATTTGGGAAATGGAATGGCTGGGACACGGGTGCCAAGTGCAGGGCTAGCTGCTTACTAGGCTGGACCGAAGGAATAAGGGGAAAAATAAACAAGCCGTGAGAGGCTGAGCCTGCGAAACCATGGTGGCCTCTGGACTTGGAGGGACAACTCTCTCCCGAGACTGAGTGGGGCAGAGCTCTGGGTGTCTCCAGGAACCCGCAGCATCGAACAAGTCATCTTGAGGCCCAAGCCTGCCAGGGACAGCCAACTTGGGGGCTTCGGAACCCCTCTCTGGGTGTCCAAGATTCTGTCGGCTGGAGCCAAGGCCTCTCACAGACCTGCGCTTCCACAGTTTCCCTGGCAGAAGGGAGCCATACACATACCCTCGCTAGGGACACAGCTTTCTCCCCCGGCAAGCAATTGTGCCTTCAAGCTTTGTCTCCACGAAGAGTAAGATAACCTCACGTGGTTTCTCCTAAGAAGGGAAAAGAGCCGCATCTACCGAGGAAACAGGAAGAGCTGTTTTTATTAGTATTTTTAAGAGGAGTTGTTTTAAAGGAGAAAGGATCTTCGCTGGGACACAGACAGTCAGGGGATTTGGCTCTGGAACCCTGAGCTGTCTTCACCATCCTGACTCTGGGGAAGGGGGGACACTGTACTGAAGGCTAGACAGGGGGATGTCTGAGCATGGCTGCTTCTCTCCCCAGGTCATGAGTGCATGGCCCTGGAGTCCTCCATAGGCAGAGGCAACCACTCCCTGAGGAGTGGGGGGTTCCCTTGGGGACCCAGCCCTGGAGAAGAGATGCTGGGACCTTCTGGTGGCACAGCTGTTCTTGCCTCCGCTCCTCCCTGAGAGAAGTTGGGGCAGGTCATTTGCCTGTAGAGAAGGAGTACTGGCTTTGCTCAAACAAACTCATGGGAGTCCCTCCCCAGACCATTCAACTCCTGCAGGACCCCGTCTGAGCTACTAGGGCTCTCAGTGGATCCGGGCAGGTTTGGGTTCCATTTGTTTGCAGGTGGGATGCCAGCCGGGGTGATCTGGTGGGGCCTGACTCGCTTCCATCTGCCCCGAGACCTGGAATTATGAAGTTGGCCTGGGCTCCACCAAGGAAGTGCAAAGTGAAGCCAAAGTCAGGGGTGGGTGTCTGTGTCAGGGTAATGTAAATACAGAGATGTCTGGCTGGTGGGCCAGGTAGATAGAGGAGGCTTCTTCCTTGGCTCAGAAGAGCAGTTGAGTTGTGCCTGAGGAATGCTTGATCCGAATTCGGTGCAGTGTCTGCAGTGTCTTAAAAGCCCTGGTCAGATTCCAGGATAGTCTGCTTATGGGAGGGGATATGAGGCGGCTTCATCTTCCCTAACCTCACTCATCTGAGGCAGGGGCCCAACTGGTGGCCAAGTAACAAGCTGCCCCAATACTGGCCTGGAAGAAGGTCTGTGTGGTCACCATCCTCCAAGATAGTGATGCCAGAACTTTGGGGCAGGCAAGCCAGTGTATCCCATCACATCACCCACAAACCAACCCGGCCCTAGTAGTAAGGAGGACAGGACACAGCCCTGGGGTACATGTTTATGTGAGTAATAAAATATTTACTATAACATAAATATAAAGGGAACTTCCCAGTCTACATTATTATTACTTTTTTTTTTTGCAATAAGGATACAAAGAGAATGCACCAAAACATTGTTCCAAAAAATAATAAAAATAAAATAACAAAATTTAAATTCAAACGGTAACAGAACAAGAAATGGAGAAGGGGGAAGCTCCAAACACATCCAGAAAATAAATAGAGATGGATCAGAAATCTGGAAATCATATTAAAATATCTTTTTCGGATTAGTGAGTGTACAAAATCCTTTAGGACAGGGAGGGAGGGCAACCCGGAAAACCAAAAATAAAAACCAAGCACAAAATGTTTCTTTCTCCCCGCCAGTGTGTACATATCTCACATATTTACATGGTTCCCACCTCACCCCAAACTTGGGGAATTTCTCTCCAGGCCTCCCCCAGCATCCCGCATCCAAGGGGGCTGGAAAGGGAGCAGATTCAGGCAGAAGGTTCTCAGGGAACGGCTTATTTCTACAGCTGGTTAAAAAATATCTCCAACTTTTCCAAGTTTCGTTTGTTTGTGGCCAGGAGGGCAGGGCCCCGCGGGGAGCTGGGGCCCTGCTACTTGCTGGTCGGTCAACGGCGGGGCAGAAGCCCCTTCCCATCCGCGTGTGCGTGGGAGCGCAGACTCCTCCAGCGTGGCCGGGAACCGAGCAGAAGCTCGGGTAAAACGAAACGAAAAATGAACACTCGAATTTTTTTTCTGTTAGTTTTTTTTTTTTGTTTTTTGATTTCCTTTTTTTTTTTTTTTTGAGGGGTAAGATAGGGGAAGGTAAGGGGAAAAATAAATTAGGCTAGATTAAAGCTTTGGCTATTTCCTGCTTTTATACACAGACGCGGCTCTCGCGGCCTCCCCTCCGGGGCCCCGATAAATACAGTATACAGCGATTTAAATTAAGGGCGCGGGCGGAGTTAGAAGGACCCCAGGAGCCGAGAGGCTCCATGAATAAATAAAAACCGTAAAAAAACCAAGCCCGGAGGAAGGGTAAGGGGGATGGGGCGCATCCTTATGGGAGAGAAGAGGCGTGGAGCGAATAAGGTGACAGTTCCCCACCCGCGACCCGCAGGCTCGAGGATCCGCGCGGGGAAGAGGGATGGGGAACTCGCCTCTCTTCGTCCTCTCTCCCGGGGAATCCCTAACCCCGTACCGCGTTACCTGTCGCTGTGGGGAGGCCGCTGCCGGGATCCGGCCCCGAACAGCCCGGGGGGGCAGGGGCGGGGGTCGTCGAGGGGTTGGGGGCAGGGAGCAGGCGGCGGGCAGGATGCCCGGGGTGAGTTGGCGCGTTCCGGATCTTCGCTCCTCTCTCTCGGGGCTCGGGCGACGCAGCCTGTCGGCCGTCTTCGCCGCTCGCAGGAGAGGGTGGTCCGGGTGTTTGGTTTTATTCGAAAGTTTGTGGGCTTTTTGTAAAATCCAAAGCAACCGAACAAAAAAGAGTTCAGGCCGCGCGGCGCCTCGCCGCGCACCGGCGGGGGGCCCGGCCCGCGGGGTCACTGCACGGAGCCCGGCAGTGTGTGGTGGTGGTGGTGGTGCAGAGCGGCCGGCGGGGGCGGCGGGGGCGCCGAGGGCGGCGACGCGCTGCCCCCGCCCGGCCCCAGCTCGCCGGGGGCGTAAACGTCGTCCATGGGCGGGTGGCCGGCGCCGGCAGCCGGGGTCATGCGCTTCTCTTTCTGCCGCCGGTTGCAGAACCAGACCCGCACCACCTCCTTCTCCAGCTGCAGGCTGTCGGCCAAGCCTGTGATCTCGTGCGCCGAGGGCTTGGGGCACTTGAGAAAGTGGCTCTCGAGCGCTCCTTTGACCCCCACCTCGATGGACGTGCGCTTCTTGCGCTTGCGGCCCTGCGCCGCGATCTTGTCCAGGTTGGTGGGGCTGCCGCTGGACGAGTCGGTCTCCTCCAGCCACTTGTTGAGCAGCGGCTTGAGCTTGCACATGTTCTTGAAGCTCAGCTGCAGGGCCTCGAAGCGGCAGATGGTGGTCTGCGAGAACACGTTACCGTACAGCGTGCCCAGCGCCAGCCCCACGTCGGCCTGCGTGAAGCCCAGCTTGATGCGCCGCTGCTTGAACTGCTTGGCGAACTGCTCCAGGTCGTCCGAGCTGGGCGCGTCCTCGTCCGAGTGCTCGCCCACCGACGAGCCACCGCCGCCAGCCCCCGGGTGTAGGTGCGCCGCCGCCGCGTGCAGGCCGCCAGCGTGTGCATGTCCGTGTGCGTGTCCGTGGGCGCCCAGGTGCGGCGGAGGCGACGGCTCCAGCTGCGCCTCGTGGCCGTCCTCGTGCAGCGCATGGTGCAGGCCCGGCCCCGCACCGCCGCCGCCCGCCGCCAGCATCCCGGCCAGGCCGCCGCCGCCGCCCCCAGGGTAGGCCGCCTGCGCGTACAGCCCCAGCGGTTGGGGCTGGTGGCCCCCGCCGGCCCCTGGCGACGGAGACATGGCGGGGCCCAAGTGATGTGCCGTGCCGCCCTGCGCCCATGCCGCGCCCGCGTGGGCCGCCCCCTGGTGCACCAGGCGCGCGTGGAAACCGCCGCCTCCGCCACCGTCGTCGGCTCGGCCGGTGCCGCCGCCTCCCGCCTTGCCGTGTTCCAGGTGCGGGCCGCCGGCCCAGTCGCCGCCGCCGCCTCCTCCTGTGGGTAACCACTGGGGGTGCGCTAGGCCCACTGGGTGGCCCGCGCCCGCGCCCAGCCACTCGTGGTGCATCAGCTTCTGCACTTCGCGGTACGCGGCCCCCGCGTGCAACCGCTCGGCGGCCGCGGCCGCTGCCGCTGCTGCCGCGGCATCCGGGTGCATAAGCGGTCCTGTGCCCCCGGCTCCGCCGCCGGGGCCCCGCGGCAAATACTGCGCGGTGGTGGCCATGCCGCCCCGCGCCCCGCGCCGCGCCGCGCCGCGCCGCCGCTCCTCTCCGTCTGCGGGCCCCGCCGCCGCGCTCCGCCGGCTTAAAGCCGGGACCCGCTCGGCGCTCCGGAGCCCCACCCCACCCGCCGCCCATTGGCTGCCCGCGGAGCCGCCTCCCGCCCCCCCGCGGCCCCGGCCCCCGCCCCCCGCGCCCGCCTGCCTCCCGGCCGGGCCGCCCAGAGCTCGCCATTGGGCCTCACTCCCGGGGTCCCGCGCGCCGGCCATGCTGATTGGCCGCTGGGGCTTCATTCACAGCCCCCCTACCGTCCGCGTACACACTCACGCCCCGGGGGCGCGGCCGCCACGTGGGGAGTGGCGCGGGGGTGGTACTGGGACCGCACCCCCTCTCGTCCTGGCTGCGTGGGCCCCGCTTTCCCCCGTCTCTGGAGACTCCGAACCCGGCGGGTCCCACGCTCCACGCGAGCAGAATTCCCGCAGGTCTCCCGCCCGGGTGGTGGCGGGAATGGCGGGCTCCGGGAGGCGCTCGGGCTCCGAGAAGCCGCTTAGCCCCGCGCCCCTCCTTCCGCAGTGCCGCCGCCGGCGGGCCGGGATTCCCGCGAGTCTCGGCGGCTGCGAGCTGCAGGCGGCGCGGGTCCCCGGCTCGGTTGCGGCGCGGCTGCTCACCTTGCCCGCCTCGCCTCCCACGGCTTCCAGCGGGCGCGGAGCTCTCCTCTGCGCGCCTCCCTGGCCGGTCTCGGTTTCCCTTCTTCGCTCTCTAGACCATCGAGCGCAACTCTGTCGACCCCCGCGGCCCTGAGAGAGCATACGGCGCGGGCAGAGTCGGACCGGCCCGACTTCACGCCTCCCATGCGCTCTCCTCCAGGGCACCGTGGCCCAGGTGAGTACCGCACGGGTGGCTCCGCGCCGGAACGGTCGGCGGCAGCGATGCTGTGGGAGAGACCGGAGTTCCTGTAACCAGGCCGATTCCGAGTGAGAGGACCTCGAGGTGGAGACTGGCTCCGGGGAGACGCGGCTGTCAGGGCTGGTGGACAGACAGGGCCCACGGATATCTGATCCACGCCGCTGCCGCCTTCTCGCTCCTTCTCCTTCCTGCCTGCATGGCTCATTGGCCTGGGTCATGGCGGGGTCACGCCCGGGGGAAACTTGCTGTAGGTAAAGAGCCGCGTGGACTTGGGGAAGGGCACTGGCGCCTCAGAAATCCGGCGTGCAGGCCGGGAGCTGTCCAGCTTTGCAGAGAACCCTGGGCTGGAGTTTAACCCACTTGCCCGGGGCTGCTGAAAAGGGCACTAGGATTGAAGAGGCCTTGTTGGCAAGGCTGGGGTACCTCCTCATCCCCCAGGTCTTTGAGGGCTCCCTGAAGGATCTTGAGTGGACTTAGGCCTCAGCATCAGCTCTTCCGTGACATGTTGGCTGGGGGTTGTGTGGAGTGAGCTGAGCCTCCACTCTTCCCATGCTGAGGCTTGTCTCACAAGGAGTCTTCCAGCTGCCAGTTCACCTCTATTCTGTCACTGACCTTGCCTCCAGTGGATTCATAGATTACAGGGCCCCAGACTGCAGGACCAAGCTGGGGGCCCAGCTAGGGCCCTACTGGCAGGTCAGGACAGTGGAAGAAAGCCTCAGTGTGTGAAGGATGATGGGGGCTCAGGTGGCAGCTGCAGTGGGGGTGACTAGGGCAGAGTCAACAGTGACAAGGGCACAGATGTGCTCATCCAGGCCTGGAATGCCCCAGGACTAGCCTCTGGCTAGCCCACAAGGGAGAGTGGCCTTTGGCCACTGTCCTGAGCAAACTGCTTAGGTCCCATCTCCATTGCAAGAGCTGTGATGGAGCTGGGTGTCCAAACCTAGCTAAAAATGCTGGGCTTTCCTGGACTCTGGCCAAGGAAGTTGTCACCTTGCAGCATCCCAGGACTTCCTGACCTCTCTCCCAGGCCCAGGAGTTAAGACCACGCCTGGGAATTCTGTAGTGAAGTCCGTTCTCACTCCAGCGCTAACCAGGATGGTGTGGCATTGAAGCTTAGGCTTCCAACCTGGACCTGCCACTATCTTCCTGGGCAAGAATAACTTCCTGGTTTGTTCTTTTACGTGTAAATTGGGAATAACAGTACCATAGGCAGCCCACCTGTCTCAATAAGGTAAGTCATAGGGTGGTACCAGACAGTGGGAGGGAATAGGACTCAGAAAGGACTTTTACTCTTGTTGTTTCTATTGTTAGCACCCAATGAATGAACTGGTTACTCCCCCTCTAACAAAATTGCAGTTCTGTCATCTGCAGAGTGGGGATGTGGAGGTTTGGACCAGATGACCTCTTTGGTAACCTCCCTTCCAGCTCTGATGGCCTGAGTCTATGAACCTGTCTCAGTTTCTGTTGGAAGAAGGGAAATGTCTGGACAGTGGACAAGATGCTTTGGAATGGTCACCATGAGCAATGGATGTTTTAACAAATAAATGCTTTTCATTCATGATATTACCTGCTACTCGCAGCCCCAAGAGAGAACACTAGAATTGTTCTCCCATTGCACAGATGAAGGAACTGAGGCCTGTCCAAGGGCTCAGAAAAAGCTTCACCCTGGGGAGAATGATGGGGAAATCCCACTCCCCATGGCTCCCCATCGTTCTCCCCAGGCTGTGGAATGGGGAAGTTTCCTGTGAAGGCAGCGACTTTGGCCTTCACAGCAGAGAAAGCTTACTGCCCTACCTCCGGCCAGCTGGTGCTCCTGAAGGCAAATTCCCAAGTCTGTGCTGAATTGAGGGGTGGCTGCAGCAAAACCAGGCTACTAAGCAAGTTACCAGCTTGTCGGCTAGCAGATCTAGTCCCAATCCCATTAATCCCTTTAACAGCCCTGCTCTTTGCTTTCCCTGTTGGAGCGTCAGTTTCTTCATATAAAAACAAGGACAGAAATGCCTACTTCTCAGGTTTGTTTTGGAGCTACAAGGATGAAACAAAGCATGTAATTTAGATGCCCTCTTAGTATGAGATGTTGCCCTGGGTTGAACAGCAGTGTGAACTAGGAAAGGATAACATTTCTTTCTCTGCTTTCAAAGTTTTAGATCCTCTACAATGATATGGGTTTGGTCTTGAGTCACAATTTTCTTGTATTTGAGAGTTAAGTTTTTCCTAGGAAGTCTCAGTATTCCGTTTGCTCTTTTTTTTTTTAAAGATATTTTTTGATGTGGACCACTTTTAAAGTCTTTATTGAATTTGTTACAATGTTGTTTCTGTTTGGGTTTTTTTTTTTGGCCTTGAGGCATGTGTGATCTTAGCTCCCTAACCAGGGATCAAACCTGTACCCCCCATATTGGAAGGTGAAGTCTTAACCGCTCGATTGCCAGGGAAGTCCTATCCCCTTTGCTCTTGCTTGTCGAGATTCTGTGTAGGACACTGGGGGCAATGACATGGCTAGTGGCAGAGATACCCGCTACAGAGCATCCCCTCTCTCTAGGAGCCCTGCCCTCGTAGACCACAGAGAAAACCTGGAAGACGGAAGTCAGATACCCACCTGACCCATGCAGACACAGAGTGGTTTAGGCATGTGAACAGATGTGCATTCACACACGCACACACAAATACACATAACACGCAGATACACACATGAAATTTAGCCTGGGGACAGACATACAGATTCATAATAGGAACACATGGACTCACATCATTAGGTCAGATATTCAAAGTCACACAAACCAACACACGATGATAAACACAGACATGTGTCTCAACATTTGCAGAGTCCACACCGAAACTGAAATCGGCTCAAGCAAGCATTCCTTCAGCCTACTATACCCAGACCTATAGGAGACCTACAAGCCCCTGGGGTGACAAGCATGGAGGCTGTCAGCTGACATGCCAGTTCACACAAATGGGCGCACCCTCTTGTGTTCACAAACGTAAGCATGCACTCTCCCACCCCATGCACAGATACAGAGAGGCCCACCCCGTGCATCACATAGACACCTACACCCTGTAGGAACTAACCCATCTACACAAGAGATCAGAAAGCCCAGGAGGGGGCCGAGCCCAGCCCAGGGCTTAGTTCATGCAATTCAGCAGCCCCATTCATTTGAAGGAAGCAGGAAAGCCCTTTCTTTACATATATATATATATATTTTTTCCCACTCTCCTTGTCTGTGGAGGGCAGCTCCCAGCCAGGCTGCCGCCAGCCTCAGAGGCTCCCTGGCCTCCCTCCCCAGCGGGGGCCCCTACCCAGCCTGCCCCCAGGCCAGGAGGTGCTCGGGCTTTCCCAGAGTGGCGAGGCCTCCTCCAGGCCCTGGAGTGTGACCGAGCGCCTGCTCATTTGACACAGGTCAGCGAGCCTCCAGCAGATGGGGCCCTCGCAGTGGGGGGTCTCTGAGCCGGAGGGGCTGCAGGGGGGAGGCTCTGTGCGGATGAGCTGCAGCTACACAAGCCCCCATATCCTCTCTCCAAAAGTCTTAAGTCAGAGACACAAACCCCACAACCTACATTCACACTCCTGCCTGAGAGATTCAGAAGTGGTCTGTAGAATATGACCATACTCGCCATTAGCAGCAGGGCAGCCACACACACACTATAATATTCTAGATGCACATCCCAGACAGGCGAGCATGCACAATGGTGCACTGAATGAGATTTGGGAGGGAGGAAGAGGGGGCAGCTGGGTCCAGCTGCTTTTCCACTTTGGTCTCTGGGCTCCTGCCATTATGTCTTGTCACAGTGGGTCAGTGGGTCCTCAGAGTCCAGGGGAGCCCTGAGAGCAGATGCAGCCACAGACCTAAGGCCTTTTCTTCTTCTTCTCCTTTTTTAAATATTTATTTTTATTTATTTATTTGGCTACATTGGGTTTTAGCTGGGGCGTGCAAACTCTTAGTTGTGGTATGTGGGATCTAGTTCCCCATCCAGGGATCAAAGCTGAGCCCCTTGTATTGGGAGTGTGGAGTCCTAGCCACTGGAGCACCAGGGGAGTCCCCAAGGCCTTTTCGATGTTGGAAGAAAAGGGACTCTGGACACTCTACCTGGATTCCTTGCAAGTCAGGAGTGCTGAGTGGAGCTAAAGAGAGGAGAGATCAGACCGGTAGGGAGGGCTGTTGGGAGGAGCTCATGTCCTAGGATGCCCTCCTGTGTGCGTGGGCTTGAAGTCTTTGTCCAAGGCAGGCTGAGTGGGAAGGGGGGCAAAATGGGGGCAGCCCGCTTCTGTTCCCGTCTCAGCCCACCAGTCTTTCCCTTATGCTCCAGATCCTGGGTTTTCAGTGTCAAGGAGCCCTAGGTTCCATCTTGACTCAGACCTGCCTGATGACACCAGTCTCAGCTCTCCCGATCTCTGTGAACCTCAGTGTCCTCATCTGTAAGCTGGGCAGGACAGTCACCGATGGGTTCTTGTGGAGGCGGGATGAGATCACTGCCTGGATGGAAACTTGGAAAGGGAGAGCGTGGCTTGGTTTTCCTGCCTGGCTGCCAGGGGTGAGTAAGAGGCTGTGAGAGCAGGAGCAGAACCTGCCTGTTCCCTCAACCAGTTCTTGCTGAGCGGTGTCAGGAACGACCACGCCCACACCCTGCTTGTTCTGGGCTGTAGCAGAGTTTTTGACTGGAAGCGTCCAGCAGGGCCCCGGCTGCCTCAGATTCCAGCCTGCCTGCATGCTCAGTCGCTTCAGTCGTGTCCAACTCTTGGTGACCCTATGGACTGTAGCCCGCCAGGCTCCTCTATCCATGGGATGTCCCAGGCAAGAATGATGGGAGTGGGTTGCCATACCCTCTTCCGGGGGAATCTTCCTGATCCAGGGATTGAACCTGAGTCTCTTATGCCACCTGCATTGGCAAGGGGGTTCTTTACCACTTGTGCCACCTTGGAAGCCCAGCCTGGGTAGGTACATCTACTTCCTCCCTGCAGGTTGCTGCCAGCTAGACAGATCATAGCGCTCCCCACCATCAAGAGATCTTTCCCATGTGGGATGGGATCACTCTATTCTGAGCTCTCAAACCCTCTCCTCTCTCCCTCTAAACTCAGCCCCTCCAGGTGACTTCCTCTTTTGTCCTTCCTGTGCTCATGAGAGCCTCATATAGGGGTGCAGAGGGTAGGAGAGGCACGGCTGCCTTTGGCAGAGGAGAAAGAAGCAGTCTCACTTATTTAAGTTTCCCCATCTCTCAGTCTTGGGGACAGGAAAGAAGGATGAAAGGTGAGATATCTTTTAGGAATGAACCTTTCCTTGTATTTTTTCCCTTGCCTCCGCCTTCTAGGTCGACGGGTGGGGGTGAGGATCCTCCCAGTGCATCAGTAGGATATTCAAATTAGGGGTGGTCAATTGCTCTTGAAATTTACTTTCATTTTTAGCAGAATGGCAGCCTCTGAGCTGGTGTTAATGCCCACAATCCGGTTATGCAGAACACGCTCTCTGCAAATCGGTAAATCATTAGCAGGGATTAATCACTCTGAAAGGCTGGGGCTGGTTTTGAGTTTCTCTCTCTCTCACTTTTTTTTTTTTAACACACTTTTTGTCTGGATGGCTGCAAAATTCATCACCACAGGGTGGGGTGGGAGCAACGAGTGATAATTTAAGTTCTTGTCATCATTGTTAGACAAGGGATGTGCCTTCCTGGGCCTGGTGTTGCCTCTGGCCTACTGAGGGTGTGGGTGGGCAGCTCAAGTAGTCTGGAAGGGAGGGAGCTGGAAGGGAGTTCCTTGTGTCTGTGTGCTTTACGGTGTTTACAACAGTGAGTTGGGGGCTTGGTGTGCTTGTATAGGTGGGTAACTGTAGGTTAGCATGCCTGCACGAATTCCTGTTTGTATTTTACAGATGCGCATAAGTATTTCTGTACTTGTGTTAGGGTGTTCGTGCTTGGTTCGTATTAATATGTGTGCATTAGTGTTTGTAGTTGTTTCAGACAGTGCTTGCCTTTGAGAGTGGTTTTAAAGACCGCATCTCACCTTCCTTAGTCTCCAGGAAGCTCTTGAGGGGGAGGAGGTAGAGCTGGAAGGAGGTCCTGACTTCACCTGTAGGAGGGGTCGTGGCTCATGCCTTATTTACATATGCATGAGCTGTTACCTCTAGGAACTGCCCTCCAGAATAGACTGAGTCTGGTAGGGCAGCCCCTTATGGCAGATGGGGAGATGGGGAGGTCAAGGTCTCACTGTAACCCCTCTCGTTCCTCTACCCCAAGTCTAGTGGCTTGGAATGGGAAAACCCATAGTTCTGAACCTCAACTGCAAAGCTGCAGTTAACATAGCTCTATCTCCTGATGGGAGCGGCATGGCGGTGATGGGAAAGCTCTTTTTCCTTCCTGGTCTGCGATGCCCCTATGAGGGCTCTTGGGGAAAGAAGGTCATTCTTCTAGCCAGGACCAAGCTGATGAATGGGACTCACTCTCACTTAATGTCCACACTGGGCCAGCTTCCTAATTTCTGTCTTTCTCCCTACTTAGTGCAGTCCAACTTTGGAGCAGTTGTTACTTTCAAATGACTCAGTAATGGCATTTCTAGGTCAAGGTACATGAGTATGGAGATGAGGTCACAGGACGTCTCCCCTCCAGTCCCAGAGTGTGGGGTTTGAGGTAAGACTAAGTGGGCTTAGTCTTTACATCAGCTCTGATCCCCACCTAGTCCCCTTTATTTGTGCAGAGTCATCTCAGTAGCCTGGGTACCATTGTCTACCATGCCACAGATGGCGCAGATGCTCTGTGCTCTTGTCCACGTGCCTCCTTCATTGCCCCACCGTGTGTGCCTTCTTTCCCTCTGTGCAGCAGGCCAGCTTGGAGTCAGGGGGAAAGACAGAATAATATAGCTCTTTGGCTGTGCAAGTTGAGAGGGCCTGGAGAGAGCTGGCTGGGCTCCATGCTGGCCTTCCTCAGCTTTCTCAAGAGTAGCAGGTGGAGGGTGGAAGTGGCAAAGGAGAATTTAGGAATTATATTTTCCCAGGGACCTCTTAGCATCTTTATATATCTCTGGTGGCAGACATCTGTCTGAGCTTAGGGTAACATCTGCCTGGACTGGAGACAACATCTGTTTGAGGCTGAACACCTGGCTGAGCCCAGAACATTATCTGGCCCCAGGAAAGCTTTCGTCTGGGCCCAGGACATGTGTCTGAACCTGGCACAGCATCTGTCTGGGCCTGGTGCAACATCCTCCTGGCCTGGGGGCAATGTCTGTTTGAGTCCTGGACATCTGTCTGACTTGGGGATGTCTGCTGAGCCCAGAACAATACCTGTCTGAGCCTGGGGGTGGACTTGTCATTGCAGATAAAATCACCCTGGAGTCTCAACTTTGGTTTGTGGCTGAGAACAGAGTATATGCCAGACTCACGCCCTTGCTCTCATTTTGACCAGGAAAGGGCTCTTCTGTAGAGTACCTCAGTTTACCTCCATCTGTAGGCCCATTGGCCTGCTAGCTCTGGGCACCTCAAGGGACAGCCAAAGCCTGCACCCCAGGGAGCTCCAGGAAACCAAAGTTAAAAGAATAAGGGGGAGTGGATAGATGATAAAATCTAGCTACTGGGCTAGGACCATTCTTCCTTCCTCCGGTCCCTTTGTGGAATCAAATCAGAGAGCCCCCCCCCACCCAAGACACACTCAGACAAGTCACTTGCCTCCTGAGAAGCTGTTCCTTGCTCCCCATTGTGTATAGTATCCAACCCAAAGCCCCCTCTGGTCCTGCCCCTGCCTCTCCTCTGAACCAGCAGCATGGAGCTTCTTTGCCACAAACACGTCAGGTCCTAATGGTTCCTTACCTTTGTGCACACAGCTCCCTCTCCTTGGAATGCCTTTCTCTCTGCCCCCTCACCTATCTTCCCATCACACCCTTCAGGTCCTAGTTCAAGGGGCACCTGCTCTGGGCATTCTTTTCACTCCCTCTCTAGACTGAGCCACAACTTCTGCCCTGCTTCCACGCTGTATTGTGAAGACCACCTCTGTGTTAGCATTTGTGGGCTGGCGTGCCATTGCCATTGCCATTGCCCTTTGTAGATATGTCTCTCCTGGCAGGACTCTGAGCTCTGAGGAGCAGCTGGCTCTGGTTCATGTCTGTCTCCCCAGCACCCAGCCCAATTCCTGGTGTCTGGTGGTGCCACTAAGAAAGGCCCGTTGGATGATGACATGGTTATGCTTCTGTCATCTCACTCCGTTCTCTATCTGTGACCTGGATGAAGATGTATAGGATCCAAAGATTCAAAACATATGCTCCTGACAGGAGCAGGGAAGAGCGGTGATGGCCAGGGAGCAGCAACGTATCCAGACCTAGTGACCTGTCTGAGGGTTCTGGGGATGGGACCCCATCTAAGTCCAGGTAGACCTGGCCTAGCTTGTTGGAGAAGCTTCAGGGTTCCTGGGCTTACTGATCCTGCCAGAGAGGGAAAGTCACATAAAGTGTTGTAACTACAAACACCATGTCCAGAGCAGACTGCTCTCCCTGACCATTTTTGGAGGAAAGTGTCTGGGGACAGAGGCTGAGTAGGGAGGCATGCAGAACCGTGAGGAGGTGGCTAAGAAGTGGGTGCTCCCTGTCTCTGCCTTGGTGGCTTTTATTCTGCCAAATAGAAGTAGCTTTCTTTTTCCTGCTGCTGGTGAAAGCCATGTAAACTCATTTGTCAAAATTCTTGGCCTCAGAAATATATGAAAAAGAAAGTGGAGGGTCTCTGTTCATCCCTCTACCTCCCCTCTGCTAACTACTCCTCAAGGGTATATCTTTCCAGAACTTGTTTGCATGGACACACAGTATTTAATAAAATTGCTGAGATCTATTGAGTGCTACCCTGTGCAGTGCTGCTGCCTGGGTTTCCACCTTGCATCCTCACCAAAGCATTCTGAATTAGGTGCAACTCCAATTCTCATTTTACAAACGAAGAAACTGAGAGATATTAACATTAATAATAGCCCGTGTACATTGGGTGCTTGCTAGGTAGGTGCCAGGTGCCATTCTAAGTACTGTTAGAATGCATGTTATCTTGTTGAATGCCTATAGTATGTAGAATGCCTGGCATGTAGTAGGCAATCAATAAATGGGGGTTGATGCTTCCAACTTGAAAGTTGGGGAATCTCAGATGATATATCTAGAGTTGTTCAGTGAACCCCTAGATGGGAGGGCTATTGTCCCAAACCTCTTGAGTTGCAGGCAGCCTCCCCTGTGTCTTGAGATGCTGACTCAGCAGTGAAAGATGTAAATTCCTACCTTGGTTTGCATTTGATTTACACATATTTATTTATGAGTGTCTTTGATTAATGTCAAAGTGCCTCGGTGATTTTTCTGCCAGGCTTCGGGGCCCTGCAGAGGGCATGGGTTAGTGTGGACCGGCTGCAGGTTCTGAATGTGCCTGCATGGGGGGGCTGTGGAGAGGTGGATGGCAGCCTGGGGTCTGAGTAGGTAGACTGGAGCTTGGGATTCTGGAATGGGTGGTTTGGGCAGCTGGTGTGAGTGAGGGCTGTTTGTCAGCATAAGGTAGGATCCAACTAAGGGGCTGGGGCAGAGTCAGAGTGCCAGGCACTGGGGTGGGTGACTGGTGGGCCTCTAGGTGGCCATGGTCCTCGATAAGCCAGGTGATCAGTCAGGCTTTCTGGGTAGGATCTCATACCCTAGGAGCCCTAGGAAATGGATGTGGGGTTCAGATTAGGACACCTGGCTTAACCTGGTGAGGGCTTCTAAAACAAGGCATAAATCATTAAGAAGAATGAAATAATGCCATTTGCAGCAACCTGGATGGGCCTAGATATTGTCATACTGAGTGAAGTAAGTCAGACAGAGAAGGAGAAATATACTATGACATCCTTAATATGGGAATCTAAAAAGAAATGTTACAAATAAACTTACTTACAAGACAGAAAGAGACTCACAGATTTAGAGAATGAACGTATGGTGGCCTGGGGAAAGGATGGAGGGACGGAACAGTTAGGGAGTTTGGGATGGACATGTACACACTGCTGTATTTAAAATGAATAACCAACAAGGACTGTATAGCACAGGGAATTCTGTTCTATGTTATGTGGCAGCCTGGATGGGAGGGGAGTTTGGGGGACAATGGATACATGTATATTTATGGCTGAGTCCCTTCGCTGTTCACCTGAAACTGTCACAACATTGTTTGTTAATCGGCTATACCCCAGTATAAAATAAAAAGTTAAAAAGAAAAAATAAAACAAGGCAGAAGCTGAGAGGCAGGAAGGAGCCTCCCTCCAGAGGTGTTCCGCCTGGTGCTGTCCAGGGCCGGGATCCCCTGCTTGGATGCTTTGGGACAGGGCGCGCTCTCTGCAATCAAGGCCTTGGGAAAATCTGCTCATTAGCAGAAATAGTCTGTGTGTGCCGGTGGTGCCCAGCCCTGTGCCTGGCACCACAGGGAAGGCCAGTCCCAGCCTGCAAACCTTGGCAGGGAAGCCGATGAGATAAGGCGGGAAGGGCAGGGCCCTGGCCTTGATTGAAGGCTGCATGCACTTTTATCCATTATCTCCTTTGATCGTCAGCAGGATCAAAGGCAGTGACTGTCTTATCTCCACATTGCTGAGGAGGAAGCAGAGACTCAGAGAGCTGCAGTGACTTGCCCAAGGTCACACTACGAGTGAAGGAGCTCAGATTTGAACCCAGTTCTGTTTCATTCTATAGTCTGGGCACTTAGTTTAGTCTGCTTCAGCCATGTATACAATAAGGATCACACCCACCTTGCTTAATTGTTGTGAAGGTTAGAGGAGCCCAAGTATGTAGGGAGCATAGCACAGTGGCTGGCAAACAGTGAGTGCTCAATAGAAGTTTTTCTTTCCTTAAGTGATAGAGCTAGGATTTTAGATTATGGTCCAGTGGACTCAACTATTTGCATGGTACTGTGGTTCTTGCCAAGGCTGATTAGGAACAGAGCCAAACCTCCGCTGTGGGTTGTGTGATCTCCTGTTGTGCATGGACACTGCTGGCCATCTGCATCTGGGAGGGGCCACCTGCCAGGCTAGGGCCCCTGTCAGCTCTAGTCCTAATCCTGGGTAGGGTGGGGGCTCTGAAGTTGTCTGGTTAGAATTGCCTGGATTTGTGTGTGTGTGTGTGTGTGTGTGTGTGTGTGTGTGTGTGTGTGTGTGTGTGTGTGTGTGTGTGTACATACTTGGTGAGGGTCCTTGACTGGGAAGGGAGAGAGCTTTGAGAGTTCTACTAGCAGGCAGAGGTCAGGGCCCTTTCTCATTTCCAGTGGCAGAGATGAATCAAGTGAGGGAAGGAACGCTCAGTTGAGGATATGAGGAAAGTCACTTCTGACAGAGGAAATAGCAAGTGCAAAGGCTCTGGGGTTAGAATGGGCTTGATGTGTATCTTCCCCAGTAGTTATGCAGACAATATTGACTTATATCTTCTGGTGTTTGGGGTGGAGGAGCTAAGTGGGAGCAGGATTCCTTCATTCATTCATATATTAATTCAACAACTATTTAGTGCTCATTTTGTGCCAGGCACTATCCTAAGTGCTGATGGCTATCATTTATTGAGCCTTTAATATATGTCTAAGCACTTTAGTATATTATTTCATGTATTTTTTACACAGCACAAGGAATCCTGGGGAGATAGTTGGGCTTCCTTTGATTCCTTCAGGTTCTTCCCACCTCCCAACCACCTCAGGCACCAGTGTCTGCCACTTAGACAGGGCAGGATCTGCACAATGGGTGAGGCAGGGTGGTCCTAAGAACGTCATAGCTCTGGAGTCTTACATGTCCTGGCTAGGTCCTGCCCAGGATCAGGCCCTGAGCCTCCTGGAAGCCACCCAGTACAGGGTGGGGTGCCCACATTAATCCTATCCAACCAGGCCTACCTCAGAACTTCCTCTCCCTGGGGCTCCCAGTCACATCTTCCCTGTATCCCCTCCATCACTTAGCTCCTGGCCCCCTGGCAGCTCCCTACATAGCTAAGCCCTGTCTTCTGGGCTCTGCCCAGGGAGCCAAGTTATGGCTTGGAATATCAGCTCTTGGCAGGGAGAAAAGAAGGCTCTGTACTTGTCTTCTGATGGGACTGTCCTGAGGCACTCCCTGTGCTTCACTAACTCTGATGGGGGTATCAGGGACGGTGCTCACCTGGCCTGGCTCCTTCTGTCCCTTTCCCAGATGGTGAGCACACAGGCCTCAGCCAGGGTGGGCTTCTCAGTTCCTGATCATCCATGTGTGCCCGTGACCTGGGCTCTTCAACATCTCCTGCAGGAAAAGGAACAGAGAAGAGGAAATGGAAAAGTTGCTCAAAATTCAGAAGCCAAGGAAGGAGTCTGGTGGATAAAGAAACCTGGGAAAGAAGGCTGTTTGGATAGCACAAAGGAAAAGAAAGATCTTGTTCTGATGGGCTATGCTAACTTGGAAGTCATGACTCCATCTGTCTTCCCATCCACCCATCCATCTATCCATCTATCTTTCCACTTGTCTATTCATTCACCCATCCATCCACCCCCTAGATCACCCATCCATCCCCCAGTCCATCAATACCTCCATCCCCCAACCTACCCATCCATCCATCCATCCATCCATCCATCCATCCCCGCAGACCATCCATCCATCCCCCAACCCACCCATCCATCCATCCATCCTCCATTGATCCCTCAGTCCATCCATCCATCCATCCATCCATCCATCCATCTATCCATCCCTCAACCTACCCATGCATCCATGCATCCACTGACTGAATGCCTAACACAGACACCATTCAGTTATGTTTACTGAGTGTGTATGTTGGAGAGCTGGTCAGTGTTTATACTTTTGTGGCCCTTTTGTTTATGTAATGCCTTTCCCCACCTGGTTCTTACAGAAGTTCCTTGAGAACTCAGGGTCCTCACCGCTACAGAGCCAAGAGGAAGGGTTCTGTCTTGTCTGTGGGGTTGTCAGCAGCTGCCTGGCTTGGATACCCTGGAGGACTAGGGTCGTGGGGAATCATGCATGCTGCTCCCACCCCTGCTGGGATGGGCCTGTGACCCTCACTGTGACCCAGCTTGGAGGATGCCTTGCTGCTCCAGAGGCAGGGACTCACCGTCTGGCAGCCTGCCTGCACTGCTGCAGGGGCTGTTGGCCTCTTGCCAGCACTGAGCTTTTGGAGCGGTCAAGTTGTGTGGCTACGGAGCCTCTCTACACTTCTGTTGCTGCTGTAATAAACAAGCAGGCTGGGACTTAAGGCAGGAACTGGGTCAGGGATGGCTGCCATGCTGGCAAGAGGTGGAGCCTCATGGGGGCTCAGAGGAGTGGGTGGGCGAACATTGAACTGAGCTGCTGCTGTGGGCTGGAGAGTTCAGGCCACTCTCCCTGCCCTCCTCCCTGCCCAGACCAGACCTGTGGGGCAGCTCTGAGCTGCCCTGGTAGGAGTTGAAACTGAAGGAGGAGGGGCTTAGACAAAGACCCACATTCAAGACAAAGAGACATGGAGAGGCTGAGGGTTACAGAGATGAGGCTTCAGAGAGAGAGAGGGAGGGAGAGACTGAGACTCAGAAAGACGAAACTGGGTGAGAGAAGCAAGACTCAAAGACCCTGAAGAGAAGGGTTGGGGGAGGGAGTCCAGGGCAAGAGGAGAAAGCGGTGGGCCCAGAGGGAATAGGTCTTCCAGAGGCAGGAAGTCTGGAGCTTAATAACAGCCCCCTCCTATGTGGATAGCACCCCACAGTGAACAAAACTTTTCCACTTGCTTAAGCTCATTCAAGATTCACAATAGCCTGGCTGAGATGGGCTTGGAGTCCTCCAAGGATGGGGGCAGGGATGTGCCCCATTGTCGGGAGCGGGAGCGGCAGGGGAAGAGGGAGCTGCAAAACTGGAACTGGAACCCGAGGACTGGCTGTGAGATGCGTCCTACAGAGTGGGCAGTGAGGGGTTTGGAGACAGAGCCCCTGGCTGGGCCTGGGTCTTTCCAGCAGCTGAGTCTTCCTCAGCTGTGCTGAGGCCCTGGTTGGTGCTGGACCCTCCTGGCGCTGGGCATTACTGCTCCGCTTCCCACGAGAAAGAAGTGTTCCTGGTCAGGAGGCCTCCCTCTTGGTCCCCTTTCTCCTATCTCCCCTGGCTGCCTGGCTGTAGTGTAGGAGTGTGGGCTGTTGATGGCTTCCAGCTGAATCCATGTCCAGGAATTGCCTTTGGTGGAAGAGGGGCACCTTGCCCAAAATAGCCGCCTCCCTGGGGGCAGCCTGCCTCCAAAGACTGGTCAGTTGGCGAGGGGTGTGCAAAGGCCAGGTCCCCTTGCTGCAACTTGGGACACTTCTGAAGGGCCGTCCCAGCCCCTGATCACCGTGTCAGGCTGTCTGTGACTGCACTGCAGTTTCTCCCTTTGTCCAGGGCTGCTTCCTTCTCTTGCAGTTGTCCTAAGAGTCTTCTCCAGTAAACATCCTTTGTACAAATCTCATAGTCTCAGAGTATTTCCAGGGAGTCTGACCTGGGACACTAACTCCATCCATTGGGCACTACCTGGGCTGAGCTCAGCTCCCCTCCCAGGCATCCTTGTTTTCTTCCTAATCCCCATCTCCACCCAGCTCTCAGTCCCCCCTGAGCCTGGCAATGTTTTCTACCTTGTCTTCTTGCTTTTGCTTCTGCCACTCTATAGCAGGGCTGCCCGGTACTGTAATCACAGGCAGCTAATTGGGCGCTTTAAGTGTAACTCGTCTGAACTGAGATGAGCTGCAAGTATAAAATACACACTGGATTTTGAAGACTTGGTATGAAAAAAAAGAATGCAAACTGTCTAATAATCTTTCAGTATAGATGTCATGTTGAGAGGATAATAATTAGATGAAACAATGTATTGTTAAAATTAATTTCACCTTCTTCTTTACCTTTTAAAAATGTTTATTTTTATTTGTTTATTTGGCTCTGCTGGGTCTCAGTTGCAGCATGTGGGATCTTTAGTTGGGTCATGTGGCATCTAGTTCCCTGACCAGGGATGGAACCCAGGCCCCTGAATTGGGAGCCCAGAGTCTTAACTGTTGGACCACCAGGGAAGCCCCTGTTTCTTTACTTTTTGATATGGCCATTAGAAACTTGTAAATCATATATGTGACTTCCATTCTGCTGCATGATCTGTTATTCCATGGCAGCCTGAAGGAGCCTTTAAAATCTGGGTTGGACCATGTCCCTCCTCAATTCACAGCCCTTTAAATGCTCTCATCTCACAGAGGCTGAACTCAAGCCTCTGCCTGACCTACCCTCTTTTTCCTTGCAGATCTTCCCTCCTGCCATCCTCTCCCTTATTCCCTTGTTCCAGTCACACTGGCTACACCAGCCACCCTTTTATTCCTTAAACTCATTAAACTCATTTCGACTTCAGGGCCTTTGCACTTGCTGGTCCCTCTGCCAGGAGTGATTTCCCAACTCTTCACATGCTCAAATTCCTCCTCCCAGGGTGGTCTTTTCTGTCTACCCTGGCTAAAACAGCTGCCTCCCTCTCTGATGTGGGGGCAGAGCATTTTTCCTTGTGCAACGTTACATTATCTATTTGATTGTTTACATTTTGATTGTTTCCCCAGTTTGAATGTAAACTTCACAAAGCTCGGTTTGTCTTAGTCTGACAGACTTGGTTTGTCTTACTTACCAAAATATTCCTGTGTCTAGAACCGGGCCTGTGATAGACTAGATGGTTGATGAGTATTGGTCAAGTGATTGAAATGTGCAAATGACAAAACTGATCCAGGAAGATGAACTTGTGCCCAAAGCCACACAGTCAGGCAGAAACAGAGCAGGGAATAGCTCAGGGCTGAGACCCAGGCTCTGCCCACTACGGGTACTATCTGCAGCCTCTTTCCTTCCTCTTGGTCCCATCACATGGGAAGACAGGTACTGCCTTGGGGAGAGGGGATCTGGCTGAAGAGAGGCAGCAGGCTCGGTTTTTCTGGCACTTCTGATTTTCTGAGTCCTGGAGACTTCTGTGCACAGGCACTCAGCTGCCAGTTTGTCCTTCCTTCCTCTGTGCACTCAGATTCCCCAGTTCAAGAAAGGCCCTTGGATAATGGCAGAGGGGAACAGGGAAACTATAGGGGAATAGGGGTATGGTCTTCCCAGGAGGCAGAAATACTGTCTGTGTGATGCTGAGTGTGGGGCATAGGGAGGAGGTCACGGCTGTGAGCAAGGGGCTCAGGTATGAGAAGATAGCAGCAGGGAGAGAGAAGAGCCCTGGAAACAGAGAAGGTGGAGTTGGGACAGTCAGAGGGACCAGATCTAGGGCGCGCATGGGCAGGCGGTAAGTTGGACTTGGGCCTGCTTGAGTTTGAGGTGCCTGTGAGGCTTCAGCATAGAGATGCCCTGGAGGCAGTTGGATCCCTGGCTCTGGAGGGCAATTTGCTCCAGGGAAGGACGTTGGGGGTTATTGGCAAAGAGAGTGGTAAATCTGTGGGAGTGGGAGAAGGCCCAGGGGAGTGTGTGGCATGAGAGGAGGTGAGTATCAAGAACAGAACTGGGGACCCTTCCTTTAGAAGGCCGGTTGGGGAAAATGAGCTGGAGAGGAACCTCAGAGGGACCAAAGGAGGCAGAAGGGGAATCAGACAGACGACTGCCACTGAAACCTCAAGGGGGCTCCTTAAGTATTTATGGGATGAACGAATGAATGTGTGCATGAGTGAGGCGGAAAGGACTGGATTTTCCCTGGGCCCCGGGGCCACTGATTCTCTGCTGCAGACCCATAGTCAAGGCTCCTTCTCCCTTCCAGGGACATTCTGGCTCTTACCTCTCTCCTGCCCTCTGGTCACCTCTTCCCCAGGGAGCCAAGATGGCGTTACTGTCTCTACATCAAACTAGGGAAACTGAGGCAGAGAGGACCAGAACCACAGAGGCACTCTGTGTCTCAGTGCCCGTGTATTCTGGGGGCAGGACATTTCCAGACAGGTGGCCCCCAGAGAAGTGCACTGTTTTGGGATCTTCTGAAATTCTGCCTTGGCCTGTGATTTCTTGCCTTGTAATTATAAAAATCCCACTGACACTTGGAAGGCTCTTAGAGATCACCTGGTTCAACACTCTTATTTTATAGATGGAATGACTGAAGCCCAGGAAAGGAGGAAGCCTGCCCAAGTTCAGGGTCATTGAAATAATGATATCCAACTATCATTTTTTTTTTTGGCTGAGCATGGGCTTTCTCTAGTTGCAGTGAGCATGGGCTACTCTTCATTGTGGGGCATGGGCTTCTCATTGCGATGGCTTCTCTTGTGCACAGGCTCTAGTGTGCATGGGCTTAGTGGTTGTGGCACACAAGCTCAGTAGTTGTGGCGCATGGGCTTAGTTGCCCTGCAGCATGTGGAATCTTCCTGGACCAGGAATCAAACCTATGTTCCCTGCATTGGCAGGGGATTACTAACCACTGGATCCCCACTAGGGAAGTCCCCCCAACTACCATTTGTTGAACACCTACTAAATAAGCCAGGGGTTTCCCATCAATTTTTTTTTTGTTGTTCCCTCTCTTTCCTTCGTAGTCTCTGATTTTGCAGATGAAGTATCGGAAGTTCAGAGGGGTAAAGTGATTTGTCTGAAGTCACACAGTAGGTGGGCATAGGCCGGGATTTAGACCTGGATTTGTTGGATCACCGGAGCTTGGGTTGTTCCTTTGCCCTCTGTGGTCTCCCAAATCCCAGGACCTGGGACTCCTGCATTCAGACTAGATTTTCTCTACTGGTTGCAGCTTTTGCCAGACCCAGGCAGCAGCTCAGGAAAATGACAATCAGCAGAATAGAGGGAGCACCAGCCTTGAGTGTCCACCATGCACAAAGCAAAGGGGAGAAGGAAAAGAGGGCCCTCCCCCTCCTGCCGCCACTCAGCCAGGCAGGCCCCCAGCAGCCTGGCTTTCTCCCTCCCTGGGGCTGGAGCTGCCTCTCCGCCTCTGCCTGCCTGATCGGGGCAGAGCGGCTTCATGTATTATTAATAGCACTGCCAGCCTTCCTGTTTTCACGCTGATAACCTGCTGGGGAGGGCAGGTGGGAGGGAGGGAGCAAGGTGGCAAACCCTGGAGCTTCCAGAGCCCCTCCTCCCCCAGTGGAACTGCTCTGCGGGGGCTGGCTCAGCCCCAAGTCTCTGAAGTTGGTTTCTAGAACTTCCCCATCTGAGTCCACAGGAGGGGACCCGGGCATCTGAAGGGAATTTACGTGGGAGGTTGGAACGTGTGCCTCTGGGCAGGGCCCTGTTCCTCATTTCCCCTGGGATATACCAAGGGCTCAAATCACCTTGGCCTCCCTAGAGGCACATGTGTCCATAGCCAAGTGGCCCTGGGACTCAGGGCTGAAGATTCGGGGGTGTGTTGAGTGTGTGAGTTCGTGAGTGTGAGAGGGTGTGTGTGTGTGTGAGAGAGAGAGAGAGAGAGAGTGACGTTGGCTCCCAAGATTCCTAGGAACACAGAACCACAGGCCACATCTAGGGCCCAATTGGGACACATCTAGGGCCCAATTTGAGGGCCAAGGGTGGGGAAGAGATAGAGCCAGCCCTGTCAGGGGTCAGGGTGGGGTACGTCCTCTGAACCAGCCTGCAGGCTGGAGGTCACGTCTATGGGCCTGCAGGTGTTTCTCTTTCAACGTCTCATTGAGTGACATCATCTTGGTAGTTTAAAATGAGGTGGGAGTATTTATTCCACAGAAATCAGCAGATACTGCAGATCAGGGTCCCCCATCCCTAGAGCCAGTTGTTAGGCATTTATTAAGCTCTCCTCCGAGGTGGGTATGGAAGGCTCTGCTCTGAACTTGAATGCTCCTGTACTCTGCCTTTAACCGCTGCCCAGCCTGCTCCTCAGAATTCTTTACTCTTCCCCTTTGCCTGTTAATTTTCAATAATAATAAATAAAAGCAGTAATAATAATGGCTAACCTTTGAAGTGAGTAAAGCATTAGTCGCTCAGTCCAACTCTTTGTGACCCCATGGACTACTTCCTGGGCTCCTCTGTGCATGGGATTCTCCAGGCAAGATTACTGGAGTGGGTTGCCATGCTCTCCTCCAGGGGATCTTCCCGACCCAGGGATGGAACCCACATCTCCTGCACTGCAGGCAGACTCTTTACCGTCTGAGCCGCCAGTTATTGTGTGCTTATAACTGTGTTCGGTCAGTGTAAAGAGCTTTGCAAATTCATTTCATCTTCACAGCTGTCCAGTGAGTAGGCATTGTATATGTTTTTTCTTTCTTTTATCTTCGCTTAAGTATTTATTTTTATTTATTTATTTGTTTGGCTGTGCCGGGTCTTAGTTTCATCATGAGGGATATTGTTCCCTGACTAGGGATGGAACCTGGGCCCCCTGAATTGGGAGTGCAGTCTTAGTCACTGGACCATCAGGGAAGCCCCTATATATTTTCTTTTTTTAATTTTTATTGAATTATCGTTGATGTATACTATTATGTGGGTTATAGGTGTACAATATAGTGATTCACGACTTTTGAAAGTTATGCTCCATTTATAGTTATCATAAAATACTGGCTATATTCCCTGTGTTGTACAATATATCCTCGTAGCTTATTTTATACATAACAGTTTGTTCCTTTTAATCCCTTACCCTTGTCGTGCCCCTTCCTCCTTCCCTCTCCCCACTGGTAACCACAAGTTTGTTCTCTATATATAAGTCTGATTCTTTTTTGTTATATTCACTTGCTTGTTATATATTTTAGATTCCCCATATAAGTGATACCATCCAGGATTTGTTTCTCTCTGTCTGATTTATTTTACTTAGCATAGTACCCTCCAAGTCCATCCATGTTGCTGCAAATGGCAAAATTTCATTCTTTTTTATGGCTGAGTAGGGAGGGTGGGTATTCTGTATTTATATTCTGTAAATATATACACATAGTTTTTGGCCGCTTGCGGGATCTTAGTTTCCCAGCCAGGGATGGAGCTGGGTTCCTCAGCAATGAAAACATGGAGTCCTAACCACCGGACTGCTGGAGAATTCCCTATAAATCCCTCCATCCTGGGAGAGGGAAGGCTGTGCGGGAGAAGCAGGGCAGGGTTCCACTTTCTACAGTGCAAAGCAGTCTAGCAGCCCTTGTCTGGGTCCTTGGCTTCTTGTAGACCCCAGTGCAGCACAGAGTTGCCTCAGTTTCCCTTCCAGACTCCTATCAGACTCCTCTCCTATTCTGATTGTACATCCTGCCTAAGGGGCACTGCTGGTCTGTAATGGCACCCTCCTTCTCTTTGGGGTTCTGCTGTCCTTTCTGCCTCAGGAAATACTTATTCCAAGGTCAGATTCATTAGATGCTAACCACTGGACCAGCCATTCCTGATGCTCCTGCTTTCCAGCCACTGCCCTTTGTGTTCCTGAAGTCCAGCCTCCAGGCAAAGCCTGCTCGAGAGCAATACAGCTGTGTCCCCAAAGAGAGTGAGAGTTGCAGGGTCTGGAGAGCTTGGTGGTACAGGAATGAGGTAGCAAAGGAAGGCACGGCACGGTGAGGGTGCGGTGTGTGTGAGTTCAGTGGGCCTGAGGGCTGCTGCAGGGGTCTCCTACCCATCTAGAGTCCAGGACCACTGAATGGGGGTGGGCCAGGGCAGGTGATGTCTGGGTTGGGAGTGTGTGGACTGGATTTATTTGTCCAATGCCACACCCCACCCCAGAGCCCTAAGTGCTCAGCATCATAAATAAAACCCACCTAATAAATCTCCCCTGTAAATTTTCTGCGTAGAATTTCATTACTCGTCTCGTTTCCAGTCATTAGGTTTTCGTCCAATTTGGAGTTGTCCTGATGGCTGTGTAAATCATGCCTGCACTCTGGGGAGTGTGAACTCCAGGGAGAAATCATGCCTGGGCCTGCAGGGGTGACAGCTCGAGCCTGAAGACCTGGACCCTGAGTTCTCGCCTGTGGAGTGTCAGCTGCTGGTGGTGGCAAGCTCCTGTTCTTCCCCTCGCCCTGGAAAAGGGAAAGGTGGTCACATGAACTGAGCACTTTGTGTATGCCAGGGTCTTTATATACATCACCTATTTTTTTTTTTAGTATTTATTTATTTGACTACGTTGGCTCTTAGTGGCATGTAGGATCTTTCATTGCATTGCATGGACTCTTTAGTTGAGGCACATGGGCTTAGTAGTTGTGGTGTGTGGGCTCAGTTGCTCTGAGGTAGGTGGGAATCTCAGTTCCCTGACCAGAGATTGAACCCGCATCCCTTGCGTTGCAAGGTGGATTCTTAACCACTGGACCATCAGAGAAGTCCCTATACACATGATGTTAAATCCTCATATAAGCCCTGCAAAGTAGGAATTACTCCATCTTAAAGAATGGGATGGAGGCTTGGAGAGGGTAAGTTATTTGTACAAGGTACAGAGCTCAGCTGGTTTGTACCTTGATAGTCTGCTTAGGGCCCAGGTTTACCTGACTCCAAAGCCATTGCACCTGCTGCCTCCCAGCTTCGTGGATGGAGGGGCTTATGAAGAATTTAGCACAGTGCCACCACTTCCAGGAAGCATTCCTCCATTACTAGCAGGAGCCTGTCCTTCTGTCATCTGTCTCCCCCGTATGAACTTTGAACCACTTTGGGAGCTTTCATCACCTCCAGTGGCCTTCCAGGACCCTTCATCTGCTGTGCTGTCATATGGCTCTCTGGGCCCTTCATTCACAGTCTTTTGCACTCCTTTGCTTTCGTTTCGTGACTGCTGGGTTGTTGTCTTTCCTCTCCTTTTAAAAATTATTTTATTTATTTATGGGCTTCCCAGGTGGCACTAGGGGTAAAGAACCCACCTGCCAATGCAGGAGACGTAAGAGACACAGGTTTGAGATCCCTGGTTTGGGAAGACTCTCTGGAGGAGGAAATGGGAACCCACTCCAGTATACTTGCCTGGAAAATTCCATGGACAGAGGAGCCTGGCGGGCTAAAATCCATGGGTCGCAAGGAGTCAGACACAACTGAGCACCATGTATTTATTTATGATTGTGCTGGTTCTTCGCTGCTTCGTGCAGGCTTTCTCTAGTTGTGGCGAGCGAGGGCTACTTTTCTTTGTGGTGCATGGGCTTATCATTGCAGTGGCTTCTCTCATGGAGCATAGGCCCTAGGGTGTGTGGACTTCAGTAGTTGCAGCTTGAGGGCTGTAGAGCTCAGGCTCAGTAGTTGTGACACGGTTTTAGTTGCTCCACAGCATGTGAGATCTTCTCGGGCCAAGGATTGAACTGGTGTCCCTTGCATTGCAAGGCAGATTCTTCACCACTGGACCACCAGGGAAGCCCTCTCGTCCCTTTAAAAACACAAGGTTGATGGAGGTAGCAGCTGCATCTACTTGGCTTACAGTGCATTTCCAACGTTCGGTATAGTGTACAGCACGTCATAGATGAGCAGTGTATTTTTAACTGAATGGTTGAGTGAAATGATAAATGAATGAGCAAAGTAGTCAGCCCAGAGGGACAAAGGAGGAGATGTCACTATGTCAACACCTCTACAGGGTAGGTCAGTGAGACTCCCAAGGCCCTGTGGGGATCTGTGCATGCAGGGAGGATTCCAGAACCTCAAGCCCAAACCCAAACTCAGGGCAGGCTCAGCTTCAGCCCAATTTCAGTCTTCAACCCCAGACCCCACTCAGACCTCAACCTTGACCTTAGCCTCTAACCCATCTCCAATGCTGATTCCAGCTCCAACCTCAACTCCTTCCTCAGCCCTAACCGTAACCTCAACTCCAGCCCGTCATAGCCCCAACTACATTCTTAACCTGAACCCTACATCCATCTTGAAATCAGCTTCAGTCTTAGCTCCAACTTGAGCATAGATCCAACCTTGAGCCTAGCCTCTGTACCAGATGGTCACCCCAACTTTACCACCAGCCCCAGCCTCAGCCCCCATCCTAAATCTAACCCCAGCCCTAATTTCAATCACAGCCTCATTCCCAGTTTCAGCCAGGTTCCCGCTCCAACCTCAATGTCAATATCACTTGGGATATTGATGTTCTTCAGAAAGCAGTGGCTCTTCCTTGTCTGTGGGGCAGGGAGAAGCCCTAGACATCAGATGTTGGCTCTTCTGCAAGCCTGCTACCCTTTCCCCCACCTGCCTTGCAACTTGGAGGCAAGATCTCAGTAATAATTTCTCACCTCGGTGTCATGGTTGTAGTTTACAGACCACATCGCATCCCTTAGCCCACCAGATCCTCTAACAGCTTGGGAAGAAGAGTGAATTTCTTTATGTTATAAAGGAGGAAATAGAGGTTATCAAATGTTTTAGCTGCTTTGTGGCAAAGGGGTGCTATAACCCACCAGAGTTATAAGCTGCCCTTAGTTCTTCCTGGCCTGTGAGGAAGATGAGAGGGTCTTTTGGCTTTCTCTCTCTGTAACAGGGACCCCTCCCCCATCCCAGCATCCTGGATGGGGGGGTCTCTACTAAGAGAAGTGACAGAAGCAGTCTCAGTGTTTCCCACCCTGGGTTCAGGAGAACTTGTAGGAGAGAGACACAGAGATACTGAGGATGCCAAGGAGCATCCTCTTTGGTTGAGTAGGTTGAGGAGTGTTCAATTAGGGTCCTGGCAGGACACACTGTGTGTGTGTGTGTGTGTGTGTGTGTGCTTAGTTGCTTAGTTGTGTTGGACTCTTTGTGACCCCATGGACTGTAGCCCACCAGGCTCCTCTGTCCATGGAATTCTCCAGGCCAGAACACTGGAATAGGTTGCCATTTCCTTCTCCAGGGGATCTTCCTGACCCAGGGATCAAACCCACATCTCTTGCATCTCCTGCATTGGCAGGCAGATTCTTTACCACACCTCAAATGCTTTACACATAGAGACTGCAGTGGAATGGACAGGCTACTTGCAAAGCATGGCTGGAGTTTAGAAAGCGACAGGAGATGCTGAGGCCTCGGAGGCTGGCGGTAGTGTGAAGCCCTTACCTCCTCTTGGGCTGACGAGGCAAAGGAAGAAGATGGTGGTGGTTCAGTGCAGCCAGGGCTGTTGCCATGAAGGACCAGATGCCTCGTGCATGCTGTAGTCGTGGAGAAACACAGCCTCTGTGAAAGATTTGGCCCAGGAGAGGGGGCGTGGGGAAGGAATCCCTGACTGCCCTCCCCTCCCACTGTGCCATCTCTTCTCATGCCTCCTGCAGGCTGAACGGAACCAGGGGCACCCCAGCCGTGCGGTCCTCAGGGGTCAGCCTCCCGGGGCACAGAGCAGGACTGAGAAGGGCAGCAACTGAATCCGAGGCAGGGAATCAGATGGAGAATAAACAGCCCGAGGAGCCAGAGAGGCAGAGGAGCAAGCCGTCCAGCAGAGACAGAGAGACAGACAAAGAGAAACCAAGTGAGGTGCAGAGTATATGAGCGAGACAGTGAGAAAGGGCTCAGCCTGTTGGTCTGGGCAGGTCTGCTGAACCCAGATCTGGCTCATCTGAGTCTCCTCAAATAGACCGAGCAGTGAATGCAGGAAGCTGGCACGGTGCAGAGAAGTCAGCCAGTGTGTGTGTAGTGAATCCCATGCTTTCTGTTCCCCGCCCCTGGGAAGAGCAGCACAGCCTGGGTGTCCTTCCCTCTGATCCCCGGGAATGGTCTCCACCGTGGGCATAGGGAAATATGGAGAGAAACCTCTCACCCAGTAGGCCTGAGGTCCAGAGGGATGCAAGTCACACCAGAGAGTGACACTGGTCTCTGGGGTTGAAACCAGCCTTCACACGCATGATGTGATGGTGCCTTCCCGCTGCCTCCAGAGGGCACGCTGGCTGGCCTCATTGTTCCATTTTACAGGCAAGGAAACTGAGGCTCCCAGGGAAGGGAGTTTCACACAAGGCTGTGTGTGAGTCAGTGGGAGAGCTTTGATTAGATTCAGACTGAGCCTGAACTCTGACCTCACAGTGAGCCCCAGCCCAGGCCCAGACTGGCCCTGAACATGGCCTCAGATTGAGCCTCATTCTGTCTGGACAGACTTCTGGGATGCCCTTGAGGCTTGGAATTTTTCCAAAAGAAACTTTTACTAAAGGAAGACCGCTGCTCTTTATGAAACAGTTTTTCTTTACCTGGAAACGTGTGAAGCGCTTGCATGAGCTGTCTCATTTAATCCTCTCAACTATTTATAAGTTCGGTACTATCATTATGCTCATTTTATAAATGAAGAAACTGGGGCTCTGAGAGGTTAAACAGCTCTTCCAGTATCTCATGGCTGGAACGTGGTGGAGGTGGGATTCAGACCCACGTGTCTGCGACTGTAGGTTTTCACTGTCAAGCTACACTGCCTAACAGAGACCAGAAACTGTAGTTTGTCTGTCTTCTTTCAAAAACAAATGCCTTACAGATCTCTAATGAGGAAGGGACGCAAGTCAGCTTGCTGGGCACAGCATCTGTTTTCAGCCCAAGGGTGGCCTGTGATAGAGGCTTGAGAGAGTTGCCTTCTTCCACCCCCAGGGAAGGGGGGTGGGGGAGGGGGTCATGGTCATGGAAGCAACATCCTCAGTCTTGCACAGGACAAAATGCTGTAGTCACTGCACACCTGGGCAGTCCACAAGGTGTGGGTATGTTTATTGGTCAGGGCTCTCAAGAGGAACAGAACAACAGTGTGTGTGTATATATATGTATATGTGTATGTGTGTGTATATGTATATGTATATGTATATATGTAGATAGAGAGAGAGAGAGGTTTATTATGAGGGATTGGCTCACATGATTATGGATGTTGAGAAGTTTCACCGTCTGCCATCTGTAAGCTGGAAGCCCAAGAAAACCAGTGGTACACTTCCAGTTCAAACCTGGAGGCCTGAGAACCGGGGGAACCACTGGTGTAAGTCCCAGTCTAAGTCTGAAGGTGTGAGAAGCAGAAGAACTAAAGTCTGAAGGCAGGATATGGACATCTCAGCTCAAACAGGGAGAGAATTCACCCTTCCTCTGCCCTTTCTGTTCTGTTCAGGCCCTTGGTGGGCTGAGTGATGCCCACCTACATTGGTGAGGGTGATCCTCTTTACTCCATCTACTGATTCAAGCGTGGATCTCTTCTGGAAATGCTCTTGGAGACATACTCAGAAATAATGTTTTTTCCAGCTATCTGGGCACCCCTTAGTCCAGTCATGTTGACACAGAAAATTAACCATCACAGCATGCTACACACTTGTGAGAGAGAGATGTCAGCTTGCCAAGAGAAGGTGCTGGGTGTGTGCAGGGAGCCTCTTCCTACCTTCGGTGCAGTGCTGTGCGCAGTGCTAGGCATGTGAATGATCCATTAAGGCCCCAACTCAGAACTGTGAGGAGCAGAGATGGGCAAAGGGCACTTTCCAAGAGTTCTGGTCTAGGGCTGAACCCCTCCGAGAGAGCCTAGGCCTCCTGCAGCCGTCTGTTCCTCCAGGCAGCCCTTTCACGGGGTCTCCCTGTACACCAGTCACGCTTCTTTTGTGTCTCACACTCTAGGGAGTTCCTAGAAAAGAGAAGGGACCCAGAATCTTGACCTCGCCTTCTGTGGGACAGCATGAGATGTGGAGATTGTGAGCTTGGAGATCCAGCATCTTTGTGATCTGGGGAAAGTCCTTTGCCCTCTCTGGCCTGTTTCTTCCTATGCAAAGGAAAGCAGTGGGCTTCATTGGTCCCCAGGATTCCTTCACACTGATTTCCCCACTGCGCCACCCCTCCCCCGCCCCCCAACTCTGAGCCCTGCAGCATCTTCTCATCTTGATCCTCCCCTGCCATTTTTAGCCTCTGGGCAAAGACTCTGGCCATGGTGCTGAAGGAGGCATAGCTTCTACAGCAGCTTGGAGACGAGCAAGGTAGCCATTTAAGGATTTGCGAGGGCAGAGGAAACTACCTGAATTGAGCACCTACTATGTACCAGTCTCTTTGCCGTTCCTGTTGCGTGCTTTGTCACCTTGACTGATGGAAGTATCCCCTTGGAGGAAGAGATCTTCAGAGGGAAACAGAATTTCAGGAGCTGTGGGTCCCATACTTTCCAGGAAGCAGAAAGCTATTCTCTTGACTTTGGATTTCAAGTAGCCATGGTTCCCAGAGATGGTCCTGGGACAATTAAGGGCAGCTGAGAAAACAGTGACATGCAGAAATGGTTGATAAAGCTGTGAAGGAACGTCTGTTGGCATTGGTTCTGAGCCTGCGGCCAGAGATGAATGATTGAAACGCCAGGCTTGTTAAAGCGAGAGCACGTTTGATTTCTCTGCCCTGCACTGCATGCGATTTCGCTGGAGGGAAGTTAGCAATCAGCTAATTGACATTGAATTAACCATGAAACTCAGCCCGTGCCTTCTCTCTGAAACGCTCTCCAGCAAGACTTTATCAAGGCTTTGAATTATTGATTATTACTTATAGCTCTGATGGGGTGATTTCCTTTTATTTGTTTTCACGTTGGGTGTCCTTCATAAGTGTCCCTGAGAGTGGGAGGCACCCAGGCAGCAGAGCTTCTTACTGGAGGAGCCCAGGGAGGAGGGTTCTGGACAGCCCAGCCTGCCCCAGAGAAATAAACGTGTATTTGTTAAACTGTGAAGCTTTTGCTTTTTTGTTGTTGTTGCTGTTAGTGTCTCGAAGCCTAGCCTAACCTGACTAATAGGGCTTCAGAGGGCTGGCGTCCCTTCTAATGCCTTATGATGCCAGGCTTAGAGTGTGAATGTGCTGTGCTCCCTATTCCTGCTGTCTGAACTCTGTTTGTAAGGACTGCTATTGTATGTTTATTTCAACTTCTTCAGATACCTGAAATATCGAAGCACCCAATTCAAATGGCTTTCTGGACTCTGCTTGCATATTCCTGCAACAGGGAATTCACTCTCTCCTGTGGCAGTCTTTTCAAAAGTGCTCTGCTCTGACTGTGCCTCTTGGAATTGTCTGTGTAACTTCCCTCGGTCTGAGCTCTGCACCAAGGAGACCCACAGAATAGTTTTTGTCCCATGACAGTCCTTCAAGAATCTGAAATTCGAGATTGGAGGCCTATCCTCTTCTAGACCAAGCATCTTTTCAACTCTTCCTCAGAGTAGACTTCAAATCCCCTTTTCAACTTGGTCTCCTCTCTTTTTGGGAGTCCCCTGTGTCTGGGAGGCTCTGAAAAGACAACGCCTAAAGTTGCAGAATAGTAGTCTAGTTAAAGTTTGAAAGTGGCATTGCTGAATAGAACCATCAGCTTCTTCTGGTTGGATATTAGACCTTTAATGGTACAGCCCAACTGGATGAATAATTTCATTCTATGGCCGAGACATTTGCTTCTTACTGAATTCATGTGCTGCCTGCATTTCTAACTTCCTGTGTCCATGCAGGGCCATGTGACCGATCTGGCCAGGGGTCTGTGAGCTGAAGTTATATGTGACACTCTGGAATGAAACATTTAAGAGCCAGTGAATGACATTTCTTTTTCCTGGCCATGGTGACTTGGAAGCCATGTGTTCCAGATGGTATTGCTATAGGACACAGGAAGCCTGGATCCCTGAGTCACTAGTGGAGAGGGAGTGGACATGAAGAGTTCCTGGGCCCACAGTGGACTTTGCATGAGCCGAAATAAACTCGCATGTGTTAAGTCACTGACATTTCTGCTGTCGTGGTTGCTGTTACTGTAGCACAGCCTAGCAAACCCTACTAACGGGCTGTCATGCTGCGTATTCACAGTGGGCTCCAAGCCCATTCCATCACCGATGTAATGCCTCATGTCAAGCCCATCCCTCCTCAGTCAGACCTGGTGGTGATTCTTATTATTAACTTTGAGCTCCTTAAGGTTACTGAGCATGTTTTATTCTTTATATCACCCCCAGGGCCCAGTCTACTACTCAGAGGGCATTCATCTTTGCAGAGGAAGGGAATAAGAAAAGGAACTTCTGGGTCCATCAAGATGGAGACAGAAAATATCCCCTTTGGAATGAGGAAATGTAGATTCAAATCTCTAGCTCCCTTAGTGACCAGCTGTGTCTCCTTGGTTGGGTGCATATCCTCTGTGGACTTTAGTCAGATCAAGATAGGAGTCCCGGTCTCTCAGAATCTGAGGATGTAATAGTGTATTTTATAAAAAGTCTGGCATGTTGTGTTGTAAATAAATGCCAGATGTCATCATTTTCATCATTATTATCATCATCAGTGGGGTCAAGGGATATTGTTGCCCTATCCATCCAGGTGGAGAGCTGAGAGGAGGATCATCCCGGAAGGGACTCAGCTCAAGGTGGTCATGGGGAGGATTTTGCTGATGTGGGATCAAGGAGACCCTCCTGGGTTCAGGGCCAGACATCCCTGATCTAGCCATATTGTAGCATCCCTCCAAGGATACTCACCCCACTCATCCCGGGCATCCCTCCCCTTCCTCACTGGTGTTCGCTCAACAGATATGTTTGGCCTGAGGTGCAGCTTGTCACATCTATCTGTATGGTTCCTTCCATAACTGCTTGGTTCCAGCGGACACCTGGGCAAGAAGATGGGAGAGTGAGGAGCCATGTCACTCTGCTGACAGGTGTTCGGTGTGCAGGGGAGGGAGGGTGACCTCTGCACAGATGCCACACTAGAGATGGACAGCACATGCGGGCAGATGTCCTCTAAAGATGATCCCAGACAAATGTCACTGTGCAGATGCACGCCACTTTGTGTTTTTAAAAAAATTTGAAGGATTTTTATTGTAATTGATTAACAATGTTGTGTTAATTTCTCTCTGTACAGCAAAGAGATTCAGTTATACACATATATACATTTTTAAATATTCTTTTTCATTATGGTTTATCCCAGGATATTGAATATAGGTCCCTGTGCTACACAGTAGGACCTTGTTGTTTATTCATTCTATATGTAATAGTTTGCATCTGCTAACCTCAATCTCTCAGTCCATTCCTCCCCCATCCTCTTCCTCCTTGGCAACCACAAGTCTATTCTCTATGTCTGTGAGTCTGTTTGTGCTTCATAGATAGGTTCACATGTGGCATATTTTAGATTTCACATATGAGTGATATGGTGGTTTTCTTTCTCTTTTTGACTTGCTTAGGATGGTAATCTCTAGGTCCATTCACGTTGCTGCAAATGACATTACTTAGTTCTTTTTTATGGCTGAGTAGTATTCCATTGCATATATGTACCATATCTTTATCCATTCATCTGTTATTGGACATTTAGGTTGTTTCCATATCTTGGCTATTGTGAATAGTGGTTGCACACCACTTTGAATGCCTAATGTCCCTGAGGAAGAAGAAAACAGAGGAAGCTTACATTTTTTGAGCACCTGCTTTGTGCAAGCTATAATTTTAATCTCATTTAATCCTCATGATTCTATGAGATAAGGATTGTTATTCCCATTTGACATACAGGGAAACTAGGCCTACAAAGTGTTTGAACTGGGGCCTTGAGTCTGGGTTTACCTGACTTCAAAGCCCAACTTCCTCTAAATCATTGCCTGCCTCCCAAGCTTTGTCTTCTGCCTACTGCCCTCCATCTTGACAAATGTATAATTTATTTTCCTTCCTAAAATATTTCCTAAGTCACCAGGCACTGTCATTTGTTCCAAGCCTCAGTTTCCTCGCCTGAAAATGCAAGTAATAATAGCACCTACCTCTTAAGGTTGCCATGAGATTGAGTTCATATCCATAAAACATTTCATGCAGAGTTAACATTATTGAAGTATAGTCATTAATGTAATATAGCTAACATGTATGGGGTGCTGTTTACCATGTTCCAGGCATGGTGCTAAGTGCTTTATGTGGTTCATTTTATTAAACCCTCAAAACAACCCTTGGGGCAGGCATTAGTACCCTCATTTTCAGCTGAGGATTTTGAAGTTAAGGAAAGTTAAGTGAATTATTCCATTTCACACCCTAAGGAAGAGATAGTGCGGGAGTCCGAGTCCTGATCATCTGAGGCTGTGTTATATGAGGTCAGAATCAAGGAATAATAATAGTATAGGAATAATATGTATTAAGTGGTTATTAGGTATCAGGCACAGTGCTAATATATGCACTACAGAATTTCAATTTTCAAAACTATCCTCTATGAGGCAAGTCCTGTAATGAGCTGATTTTTTTTTTACACATGAGAGTACGCAAGATTAGATAACTTTCTGAAAATCTCATGGCTAGATGTGGGGATGTGAACCCAGGCAGTTGATAGCCCTTGCACTTAACCATGTAATCACCTTAGCAGCAGTGATAATGTAGGTGTAACATAGCCTAAGAGTGTGATGCAATGTGGACTGAAAACTGGTTTACAGAATACATCTTGTAAACAAAAGGATCCAGAAAGTTTGAAGAGGAAGGGATAAATAAAGACATCTCCAGCAAAGGCCAACACAAAGGAAAGATATTGACTGGTTGACCTTTCGGTGGCTCCAGGTGGGTTGAGCAGGTCACAACCAGTTTGATTCAGCTTCATCCAGTCCTGGCCAGCTCCACACATTCTGTGCTGGCCCCACCAGACCTGGTTTGATTCAAGCCAGCTTGAATCAGGTCGAGTTGCAGCCAGTTGGGACCAGTCTGAACTGGATTAACCTAGTTTAAGTCTGTCTCTTTAGGCTGACTTCCCTTTCAGCATTAGGGTTCTGACTCCCTGTGGACGCTCTTCTTGTGGACTCCCTGGTTGGATGGCTTTGGTCGGGACACCAGTGAGAAAGAAAGTGTAAGTACATTATTAACCTTGGAGAGGCTGCCCTTGGACCCTGGGGGGGTCTATAGCTGGAAGACACAGCTGGCGAGCCCGGCCTTGGTCAGTTCCGCCAGGGCATCCCTCCTCAGTTCCCTCCCCATTCTGTCCCTGTGGGATCCTCTTGCCATGTGCTCCCCCGCCCCCGTCCTTTTCTGTCCTACGAGTAGACTTTCCTTCAACTTTATTTATTTATTTTGGTTATGCTGGGTCTTCATTGCTTCGGATGGACTTTTCTCTAGTTGCGGTGAGCAGGGGCTACTCTCTATTGGTGCACAGGCTTCTCATTGAGGTGGCTTCTCTTGTTGCAGAGCACAGGCTCTAGGCACATGGGCTTCAGTAGTTGCAGCTCGAGGGCTCAGTAGTTGCAGCTCAAGGGCTCTAGAGTGCAGTCTCAGTAGTTGTGAAGCACAGACTTAGTTGTTCCCATGGCGTCGGGAATCTTCCCCAGCCAGAGATTGAGCCTGTGTCCCCTGCATTGGCAGGCAGATTCTTATCCACTGCGCCTCCAGGGAAATCCTCAATTTTTTAAAAAAATGTGCGAACCTATGAGATTTGAATGTGCCAACCTAGAGCTGTGCCTGGGCAGCAGGGCCGGTCTGGGATGACTGGGTGCTTGTGTGGTGGGGCCCTCCCCATCATGGGAGACTTGGTGGGCGTTGCTCACCTCATCCCCAGACCCTGAAACAGATGTGACTTGCACTCTGACACTGGAAATTCAATTAAACATTGATGTGTGTGGGGGCTGGGGGAGGAAGTTGGGCAGCGAGGGCAGGTGCCGGCTAATGGGATGCCACATTGCATTACCATCCTGTAGAAACCATGCCCCCTTCAGAGAATAACGCAGGCTGAAGGGGATGAGCACCAAGCAGGCCTGGGGAAGAGGGCCTCCGTGTGGGCTGGACCCCTACCCTGGGCTTGCTGCTCCATTCCTAGCTGCACCGGGTGGTGACGGAGCTGTGGGACTGATCAGACCCAGGAAGCATCAGAAATCCAGCACCAGCCGTGTCCTGGAGCTGACGGTCCCCCGGGACGGGCCATCTTCTCCTTCCCTATCAGAGCCACGTCTAAGGCTGTGAGTATGTTGGTTAGAGAGCAGGACTGCCACCTGGTAGGGAATTTATATTCTTAGAACTAGAAGAAACTTGTTGCAGTCACTTACCCACCGTCATGTGGAGGTTGGGTAGCAGTCCTGCATGCTTCTTCCGGAGACCTGTGATCCATTCTGTACACAGCAGGGGAGCAGGGTAATGAGAAGGAGGGACTCCTGCCTCCAGGCCGGGTCACGTTTACCATAATTTGCACCTCTCTGCCTGTGTGGAAGGCCAACTCTGCTCTGGAGCACTAGTTCCCCATTCTTCCAGGCCTAGCTCTCCCCTAACTCTTCTCTGACCCTGCCGCCTCCACCTGCCGAGAAGCAGGGGTTCTGGGGGACCCCAGAGGGTACTTCCAGTTCCTTCTGTGGGCCCCAGTTCTCCAGGTCCTCTGAGGAGGGACTGGGGCCACAAGAGAGGGGGGTGATGCGTCTATGAATGTTAATCAAGGGTGGGGGACTCAGTGGACTGTGTCAGGGGTCTACTTTGTCCTAAGATTTACTGTGCCCAAGGGGCCGAGTGTAGTGCCTGGCTGCTGACCATGTCTCGGGATGGACACTGCCCTGGTCAGCCAGCGATGCCCGGGAACCTGCTCTGTCCAGGGACTGGTGGTGACCAGGGAGTAACTGAGCCCAAATGACTGTTCTCAGAGACCCTTTGAGGACCTCTTGTGTCTGGGGCTCATTCATGCCCAGGACTCTGCCTACCATGGTTGCCCGAGGGCTGACTGGACCCGGGGCTACCCTGCCCAGGGGCTGATTATGCCAGACACTGGGTACACGGAGCCTGACTGCGCCAGAGACTAGCGTGGCCCAGTGGCCAGTTCTACTCAGGACAGCTCCACCTGGCAAAGCAGCTGAGCCCAGTTCTCCTCTGCCCAGGGCTGGAGGAGGCCCAAGAATGGGCTGTGCCTGGACCACTAAGACCAAGGTAGGAGCCCAGCTCTGCCCAGAGACCGTATTGGGGGCAGAGACTCTTCTACCTGGAAATGGAGTCTTGTGCCCAGCACATAGGCCGCCCAGCTACATGGCACCATGCCTGGGGTGAGGGTTTCTCGCAGCAGCTTTTCTTTTGGGACAGGGCGAGGAGGAAGCCCTCACCCTCCATGCAGGCAGCCTCAGGGGCCCTGTTTTAGAGCCTGATGAACAGAGAAAGAAAAAGAGCTACTGAGTACCTCCTGTGTGTCAGCACGTGCAAAGTTTTGGCATTTTAGCATTTTGTCCCTAGGACAACCCCAGGAAGCAGTAGCTATCATCCCTGTCTACAGATGGAAAAACTGAGGTGCATGGAGGTGAATATTCTTTCTGGTCTTTCTTCTCTTCTGCCCTTAAGGCTGTGAGCTTCCCTTGCTCCTTGTTGGAGGAAGAGGTTGGGGCTTCTCTCCATCTTACAGAAGAGGAGACTGAGGATGGATCAGAACCCAGACATCCAGTCTGCAGCTGGCAAGTTGAACCTGCTCGTGCCAGTGGCCCGAATCCTCGGGCAGGAGCAGGGCACTTGGCAGGCCTAGTAGTAAGGGCTTCCTGCGGGTTGCATTCCTGGTTGCTGTCCTGGAGGCGGGCAGGCCCGGGTGCGGAGGCCGTCTGCCTCCTTACAAGCCCCCTTTCATGATGCTCAACAAGGCTCCCTCAGAGCCCAGACTCGGCTGTGCAAACATGCACATCTGGGCCGCTGGCGGCAGCGGGGCAGCGGAACTCTCCCACAGCTGGCCAGCTGCTCCTGACCTTCTGGACAAAAGGAGCTTTGGCCCTGTGGGGGCTCCCTGGCGAACTTGGGGCTCTGGAGGGGACTGTCCCCACCCGGCCCTCCACGGGGAGCAGTCGTCTCTGGCTGCTGCCTGTCATCTTCATCAGGCCCTGGACGCTGATGCTGACAGCATTTCCTGCCGAGGGCATGCCCTCCTCCTCTTTCCTGGGCCAACACCCAGCCAGAACAGGGGAAAGCAGAACAAAGACCGCAGGCAGAGAGGGACGCGAGTGGGCAAAGAAGCGTCTGAGCGGTCATCCCAGTCCAAACCCCCTCTTCCTAGAATTTATAATGTCATGAAGGAAAAAGCCACAAATCAAGTAATCACACACACAAAAATTGTAAAGAACAGCACACTCTTATTACCTAGTGCTTTTCAGAGGCCAGGCATTATTTTTGGTGCTTTGCATATTTTAACTCGTTTCATCCTTATAATGACCCTAGAAGGGGGGATACTATTATTATTCCCACTTTACAGATTAGGTGGTTGAAGCACAGAGAGGTTAGGTGATTTGTCCAAGGCCACTCAGCTAGTAAGTGGCAGAACCAGGATTTGAACTCAGGGAGTGTGAGTTAACATTGATGCACCTTTACAAACACCATTAGGGCGGTGCAGGGGGATTTGGCGGTGCAGGGGGATTCGGAGGGGCAGTGGGGAGAGGAGAAGTCATTGGGAAGGGAAATAGGATTTGAACTTAGGGAGGATCACTTTGGCTGCTGGGTGGAGGGCAGATCTGAGCATCCATACTAAAGGCTGTCACAAGAGTATAGGTGAGAGATGATGGTGATGCAGCCTGGATTAGGGCAGGGAAGGGGGCCTGGGGAGAAGAGCAGGGGACCTGGGTTTGGGAGAGATGCAGCATCTAGAATGGTGAGAGCTGGCAGCTGGGTGGGGATGGGGGTGGGTGGAGGACTCTACCCTGTGTTTAGGGAGTGGGCCAGCTGGGTCCCAGGTTCCCTCTTCACCTGCCTGGCAGGGCCACTTTGGTTCTTCTGCCTCCCAGGAGGGTGGGGCCTATTGTTGCTATGCTTCAGCTGCCAGAAGCACCCCTGAGGGTCTGGAGGGGAGAGCAGGTTCGTGGTCCAGCAGAGAAAGCCTCAGTTTGGCAGCAAACATGGATTTAAATCCTGCCTCCTCCTCTGACAACCTGAGAGATGTTGGATGTATGACCTATATCTCAGCACCTTAATTTCTTCTGAAATTGGGGAAATGATGCTTCTCTTGCAAGGCCTGTGCAAGACTGGATGTGAAAGTGAGGGGCAAGGTAAAGGGCTGAGTTGCCACTCCTTGCTGCTGTTTAAGTAGCATCCTTTGAGGCTCCTTCTGCCGGATGGCTGGAGGACTCTGGAGGCCTGGATACTTGTCTCTAAGATGCTGCATGATGCTGGACATGTCTTCTGCCTTGGGCTTCAGTGTCCTGCGCTGGACCATGAGCCACCCTATGGGAGGTAGAGGAGCCAGGGCTGTCCTGAGTTTCGCACCCAGGATGGAGCTGGGCAGACAGGACATCTCCTGTTCATCCCAGTTTGTGTTCTTGTTTAACAAACATTTTGGGGGGTGCTTATTTATTTGTTTGTGACTTATGAGATGTTAGTTCCCCAACCAAAGATTGAACCTGGGCCTGTGTCAGTGAAAACCCATGTCTTAACCACTGGACCACCAGGGAATTCCCTCGTTTAACACTTTTAGCTGAACCTCTCCTAAGTACCAGACCCTGTCCAAAGAGGGGAGATATTGTGATGAAACTAGGTCTGCAAAATCCTGGCTTTCCAAAACTCCTTTATAGTGGGGGGCGTGAATAGTATCAAGTCAAAAAAATCAAAAAAGAAGGTTGCAATAATGAGATGTGCTACACAGAGGGGATAGGGGATAGGGAGAGGGGTTCCTTTAGATGGGATGGCCAGGGGCAGTCAGGGGAGAGGCCCTGAAGAGGCGCTGGGGGAGCAGAGGCCTGGTGGATGAGGAGCAACCTGCTTGGAGATGTGAGGCTGAGCTGGCTATGTGACTAGCAGAGGCCTGGGGAGGTAAGAGAGAACCAGCTCACATCGGGCTTTACAGGCTCTTAAGGAGTGTGGACTTTCCTCCAAGAGCCATGGGAAGCCTTTGAAAGGATTAAAGCCAGGGCATGACATAATCTGATGCACTGGTTTAAAAGGTTACTCGGGTTCCCTTGCAGAGAATGGATTGCGTGGAGGAAAGAATCCTGCCGGCCGGTCCATCTCGGCTCTGAATCCTATCCCAGCGCTGCCCCCTCCTCAAGAGGTCCTCTCCCACTCTCCCTACCCCTCCTCTACCCCATGGCTCCAGATGTGCTGTGGTCCCGGGGGGTGGAGGGTGAGGGGGAAGGGGAGCACCAGGGCTCCCAAGGCTGAGTCCTGGCTGGCTGACTCCTGGGGCAGCCTGGGCTGGAGGCTGCAGGCGGGGACCCATGTGTAGGGACAGTGGGCGTGGGCATGGCTACCCTGCCTGCTTCCACCCACCGCGTGGGGCAGGTCCCCTACCCCCACCCCGCATGGGGCTTTTGAATTAAAAAGTCTTAACTTTTTCTTTTAAATGGCAGCTCTGTGTACTGTACATGGTAATTAATACATTAGCATTTATGCAAAATACCATCACAGCCGGGCTGGTATGTCAGCTGCCTTCCTGAGCTGCAAAAATGTGAGCGCCCCAAGGTACCTCAGACAGGCCCCCGCCCCTAGCAGACAGGTCCCTTTGACCTGGCGGTTCACTAAGCGTGTCTGCCCGTGTGTGTTTCTGTGGATGCCGGCTCATGTGTGTGTGCACTGCTTCTTGTGAGGGTCTGTGGGTTTGCATGTATCCTCGTGTGTGTGTGAATGCACACGTGCTTCTGTGTTGACATGAAGGCACCTGAGTGGTACATGAGGGCACCCCTGTGTGTGTGTGCCTGTGATGACATGGGAGTGAGTGACTAAGCATGAGATTTTATATGCGTGCATCTCTGAAAATGTGTGTGTATATCTTTATGTGCCCAGGGACATGTCTGCTGGGGAGGTAAGAGAGAACCTGGTCTGTGTGTTTGTGACTGGGTATGTGTGCATGAAGGTATGTGTCTGCACATGTCTGTATGTGCACCTGGATATACTCAGTGTGTGTCTGTGCGTCTGTGTGGGTTATGTGCACAAATGCATATGTGCATGGATGTGTATGTTTGTGTTCATCTGTATATATTAGTTGGCACACATGTATGAGTATTCATGTGTATCAGGCACGCCTATGGAGTCTGCTGTTTGTGTCTGTTCATCTGTGTGTCAGTAGGGCAGCGTGTATCTCTGTTTGGATATACCCATGTGCATTTCTGTACATGTTGAAGTATGTGTGTGTGTGTATGTGTGTATGAGATGCTTGCTAGAGTGGTTCCTAATTGAAGTTGTGATGCACTGGAAAGAACAGCCCACTGGGAACAGTGACACCTGAGTTCAAGCCCTGGCTGCACCGCTTGCCAGTTCTGTGACCTTGGGAGAGTCGCCTCCCCTCTCTGTGCCTCATTTTCCTCACCTATAAACCGGGACTGATGATCTGACCCTGTGTAGAATGACAATAATGAACATTCATTGGGTGCTGGATGCCCTCTGTCAAGGAGCTCATGGTGCAGCGGGGAGACGAACCCATACCTAGGCAGTGACACCGAGGCCATGAGGGTGATGGCACAGAGTGCTGGAAAGAAACTCATTTAGCCCTGAGCAGATGGGGTGGGATGGGTGTCAGGGAAGGCTTCTGGGAGGAGGCAATTGTTGAGCAGGGTCTTGGAGGATGAGAAGGGGTGACTCAGATGAAGAAGCAGGGAAGAGCAAGCTAGGCTGAAGGAGCACAGGCGTGGAGTTGTCTGGCCTCTTTGGAGTGGCATGAGACAGGGAGCAAGTTGCAGGAGATGGGGGCTGTGTAGCTGGTGGAGATCACCTAGTGCATGGGGAAGCCAGTGAAGAAGACCTTTGAGAAGGAGAGTCTGGGTCTAGCTTCTGCGGGGAGGCGGTGACCGCAGGTGAGGGCTAACCCGGAGAGAGTGACCCTGAGCGAGGCAACGGAGAGGAAGGGGAGAGGAGGGGACTACAAGGTGTTGCTGAGTCAAAATCAATACCACGCAGAAATTGATTAGATAAGACAGAAGACTATCGTGGGCAGAGGTAAAAAGCAGGTGCAAAAGCCCAGCAGCGAGAGAGAAAGTGGTGTCTAGGAAAAATTACAAAAGGCTTAGGGAGGTGGGAGAATGCAGGAGAGAGAGAGCACAGGCCCCTGTAGGGGTCTGGAGGTGGGTAAGTAGGTGGAATGTTTAGGGGAGACAGTTGGGAGGAGGCACCGACAGGAGGGGATTGCCAGATCAGCTTGGTGTTTTAGGAAACTTTTCTTTCCCCTTCTTGCCCTTGTCCAAAGCTTGCCCAGGGGGTCCTTGGTTCTCTGATCTACAGATCAGATGGGGCTGATGATCTGGGCCATTGCCAAACAGTTGTGAAGTTGATTAAAGCTGGGCCCTGGTGATACATCCCTGCCCTCCAGGAATGTCCGACAGCACATCATAGACGCTGATTAAGTATTTGGTCTGTAGGGGTAATCTGGGAAGACTTCCCAGATGAGGTGACCACCAAGCTGGATCCTAAAGCAGGAGTGGAAATTAGCCAGGTGAGAGGGGAGGGAGATGCATGGTCTGGGTGGGGGTGGGGGTGGGGACGTGTGACAGTGCAGAGGGCTGGGATGATTGTAAGTCATTCGGTGAAGACTGGTGTGGTTAGAGTGGGATAGAGGCCATATCATGAAAGACCTGCATTATCAGGCTAAGGAGCAGAGATTCCGCCTAAAGCCCCCTCGGGCATTGTGAAGTTTTGAAATTTTATAAATGTGGTTCTGGGTACTGGGTATTGGATCCTGACTGAGGGAAGGCAGAGTTAAGGACACAGAGGCAAACGAAGGGGTCTTTTGTGGCTTAGTTTGGGGTAATGATCATGCTGCTAGACCTCTTGGATTTCTCTTGAGGAATGGGGCACCAAGCTGTTTTGTTTGTTTTTGATTTTTGGGGGGCTGCCCCCCGTGGCTTATGGGATCTCAGATCCCCTGATCAAGGATTGAATCCAGGGCCACAATGGTGAAAGCACCAAGTACTAACCACTGGACCACCAGGAAGTTCCTGCCAAGACTTCTTCATTGAAGGCAGGCACAGGACAACAGCAGGAGACCCCACCCTACACCTTCCCACTGTTCAGCCCTGTGACCTTGGCTTGGCCAAGTCAGTTAGCTTCTCCGGGTTTTACGTGGCTCTTGGGAAAGGAGACCGCAGGAGGGGAAGCAGTAGAGAGGGAGGGCTGTGGGGAAGGGCTTTGTTTCCCTCACCTCTTGCGGGGAGGGTCCCATCAGGGCACAGGAGGGCCGGGAGAGGGGGACAGCTCTCTCCTTCCCCCTGCTCCCCCTGGACTGGAGCAGGGTGAGGACGAGGACGAGGCGAGCTCATGTATTTTCATGCCGTGGCCTCGACACTCAGCCCCACAGTCCCAGCTCACAGGGGCTGGGAGGCTGCTCTGGGGTGGGCCGACCCCACCCGCAAGCAGACACTCCGCTATTGTTCAAAATGGAATTGGTCCCAGGAAGCTTGGAGCCTGCGAAAACCGCTATGAATTTTGCAAAACAGCTCTGAGGCGGTAAAGCATGTCAGAAGAATCAAATGCGGAAATCCCTATTTAGAAACTCCACTCTGGACAGGCATGACGTGCCCTGAGAAGATGGGGTGCAGGGGCTCCGGGGCTCCAAATCTTCCCTGTAGCCTTGGAGGGTGCCTAGCCCACAGCAGAGGGTAGACAGCCCCGCCGCCCCCGCCCCTGCCCCAGCTTCTGCTGGGTTTGCCTGGCTTGGGGTTGAGCCCTTCATAATAAGGCACTCCCCTCTCCCATTCTTTCTTAATGTACCTATACTTTTTTTTTCTTTTGAAGGCAGCTTTATCATTTTGTAAAAAAAAGGATACATATGCTCATTGCAAAAAATTCAGACAATATGGAAAAGTTCAAAGAAAAATGTAAAAATCACCTCAGATTTCACCATCCAGAGATAACCACATAACATTTTGGTGAGCGTCCTTCCAGACTTCTCTCTGTGCATAAATGTACACAAATAGACTCCACGTATGCAATTCTACCCTGAGTGAGATCAGACGACACATGCTGTTCTGTCACCTGTTTTTCTTTTTCCCCCACTCAGCAATATGTCATGGACATCCTTCATGTCAATACATATAGATCCACCTCAAATTTTGAATGTCTATATTATACGTTTGAATGTACCTCAGTTACCCAGTCCCCAGCTGATGGAGATAGATGTTTTTCCAATTGTTTTGCTCTTGTAAACATCCCTGCAATGATTGTCCACGTGCCTATCTTTGTGCATTCATTCATTCGTTCATTCATGCCACAGATGTTAATCAAGGGTATTCTACATACCAGGCCAGTGCCGGGCTGGGAATAGGAGTGGGGAATAAAACGACATGGTTGGGCCTTGTTTTTGCAGAGTTTACGATGTAGTGAGAAGACAGGACAACCAGCCCCTGCCAGCAGGGAAGACAGGGATTTTTTGCGATGAGCTTATGTCTTAAGCATTTACAGAAATAACTATCCAATTAGCACATGATATGCAGTACAAAAGTACACATAGTACGTAGGAAAAGAGAGAGTCAGACAGGAGAAGGTAACTTAGACTCAGGAGTCAGGGAGGACTTCTCTGAGGAGGTGACTTTCAGGTTGCAAGATGAGTGGACAGGAGACAGAAGAAGGGAAAATGATGGGTGGGTGTGGAGGGGAACAGCGAGATGACTTCACTTAAAGGGAGCAGTATTTTCAATGACTAACATACAGAAAATTCCCAAAAATGGGACTGCCGGGTCAAAGGGTAAGTGGAGCTTGCATTTCATCACATATTGTAAGTTGCTTTCCGCAAAGGTGTTGCTTTTTACAGTCTCATAAAGAGTATGTGGAAGGGGTTGTTGGGAGAGTCAGTGAAAGTCAGTGCAAGCAGGCAGTGAGGGCTAAGTGGTTGCACACAGGAAGCGAGCTGGTCGCTGCTGTTGCCATTATTATTATAATTATCTTTGCCAATCTAATCGGTGAAAAATGATATCTCATCTTTGTTTTTAACCAACGTGTCTTTTTTTTTTCCGATTCTGCAGGAAATTGAGCCCTTGGGGGGAAATGAACTATTTTTCTTTCTTAAGCCACCTTTGTCAGAACCTTCCTGTGCCCAGGGAGAGGCAGGAAATGTTCAGGGTCCTTGGCCTGCGGTCCCATCCTCCCAGTAGAGCCCCCGGGACTTAGAAATGATTCCAAATCCCTCATGGCTCTGGGTCTCCTGAGGCAGACAGAGGGCAGTTTGACACCTGGGCAGAATGGGAGTGATGCCCTTGGGGAGGGTCAGGCAGAGAGGTAGGGGCACTGCAGCCAGAGTCCACATGCCATTAGGAGTGCGTGGAGATCCCAGGTGTTCCTGGAGGATATTAATGCAGCTAGATGAATATTAACAGGGTGGCTATTAATATTAATGACAATAATAAACAAGTGTAAGGATTATTTTTAAAGAGGGCTGCTGCTCCAGCTGTTGCCTCCATTCATTAAGAAGCTTCTGAGGTCCTCAGCCTTCCTCTCCCCAGGCCTCACACAGGACTCAATGGCATCCTCGTGACCTTTTCCCTGGGCTAGGACTGAGCCAGAAGGGCCTTTCCAACACTTTGGACTGAACGAGAATCAATGCAGGAAACCCCGAGTTTCCGTCCAAGGCGCTCTGGGCCAGTGAGCGGACGAGGGCCAAGGAAGGGATGAATTGGCTTGTGTGTGGGCAGCCAGCTGCCAAGACGCTACATCTGACCCTCTCAGGCATAAGGCCTCGGTGTCTTCATCCCCAGAGGAACATGGGCAGGGGGCTTGCAAGAGGCCCATCTCTTGCAGAGGTGGCTGGAGGAATTACCCTGCTAAAGTGGTCATGAATTATAGAAGAAGAAGGGGGAGGAAGGCCCAGAATATCATATGTGTAAATAAACCGGAGTGGCTGCCAGACATAAAAGCCAGCCACCAAGCTCTTGGACCCACAGCGGCCCTTCTCCCACGACCCGCTCATGCCAAGTACCACAGTGAGTCGCTTACCACCTTCTTCTTCAAAGGATTTGTTAATAAGTCAATGACGGAACATCTAAAGGGGAAAAATATTTCTCTTTATAGTTGGAGATAATTGTCCCAGGAAAAAAAAAACAACAAACCTTTAATTACAACTCACATGGAGAAAGCTTGATTTGTGGGCAGAGCCCAAATGCTGAGGAGCTGGATGTAAAATATTTGTAATATTTAGGGAACCTAGAGTTTTACATAAAAGTAAACAGCATTGCCTGAAGGCACAATTTCCAGCAACACAATAAAATGTGCAGTGAATTTATGGCGGCCATCCATTAGCTCTTACCAAGGCAACGTCGCCCCTATCTGTCGTCCATCATTATAATAGAGGGTTAATGCACCGAATTTACATAAAAAAGTCATATTGTCTGCATGAATTATTTACACTCGAAGCTGTTTTTACAGCTTGGTTTCAAGCTGGATTCTGGGAGAGATTCTGCCAGTAAATTACTCTGTGGAGACCTGGTTCTATAACTACGCGCAGAGCCGGCAATGAAAAGAAAGGAAAATGGGCTGGCCCTGGCGGGTCGTTCGCGCTGACGCCTCCCCGGTGGGGGCTGGAGGCAGCGGTGGGGGCTTGGGAGGCTGTGGGACTTTGCTGCTGTAGATGAACCTCTGTGTCTGGCCCCGTGGCTTCGTGGTTGCTGCCTATGCATGTGGTCAAGAGCAGTTTGGGCCCAGTTGGAAATGCGGTGATCCTCCAGAGGTGTCCAAGGGCTCTTGGTGGCTGATGTCAGGTCTCTTTTAGAGATCAGGGTCCTGGAGAGGGAGAGGAGCTGCTGTGTTGGTTGGAGCAGGGGCCTAGCTCAGCAGTGTGAGGGAAACCCAGTGTCCCCCTTGTACAGATGGGAAGACTGAGCCCCCAAGAGGCACCTACTTGAGAAGCAGGAAGCCTATTCATCCCAGGTGGGCCTAGGGAATGTGGGATGTGCACACACTTCCGATGTGGGGGGACAGTGGGACTGGGATGGGGCGTCCTTGGAGGACATACACAGAGTCCCCAAGATGCCATCTCAGCCCTTATGTTTTCTAGGAAGTTAAGTGAATCAAAGGCAGTTTTTGTGGTTGGGCCGGGGAGGAGCCATTGTGTGGCACTGGGTCCTTAAACTGTCTTCACTTTAGGGTTTGGGGGGCTGGGGGGAGCTGCTCATGCTTCCAGGTGATGTGGAGGTTGGGGAGCTGGTCACACAGTGGAAACATACCTAGATTTTAATTTCAAAGCCAGCTGTGTGGTCTTGGGCAAGGCTTTTAGCTTCTGGGGGCTCAGTTTCCTCATCTGTAAAATGGGGTTTTTAATTCCAACTCTCCCATCCTGTACCATATGCCCCCTCCCACGCAAATGGCAAGAGGCTCAAATGGAATAATGTGCCGCCCTGGGAGAGGTGTGATGTGTCACCAGCAAGGCCACCGCAGACAGAGGTCAGCAGAGGGAAACCTTGAGGTTAAGGGGACTGGTAGAGGGACTTGGAGAGTGAAAGACAGACAGATGGAGAGAGACATTCAGACAGTCAGACACAGATAAAAAACAAATCCCAGAGACAGAGAGACAGGTAGAGACAAAGAACAAACACACAGAAACAAAGAGAAAGGGATGGAGCAGAGGGAAGAGTCAAAGGTCCCAGGGAGAAAGAATCAGGCAAACTCAGGCTAAGACTCAGACATCCTAGAACCCTGAGGGTGTTATTCTGGCTGGTGAAGAGGTTGGCAAGGGCGGGATCTGCACTGGGGCCACTTCTTGCCTGGACCCCCTTTCTCCCTCCAGGCCAAGTGGCTGGGCTTCTCTGGCCTACAGACTCCTGCCTCCCCTCTCTCTGCTTTTCTTTAGCACCAGGAAGCCTGGGCCGGATGTGGCCCCTTCCTCCCCCATCCCCCAGCACCTGGGACAGGCATGTGCTTGTTGCCGCTGCTCTCCGGGTCTCCCGCCCTCCCAGAGCAGCCACAGCGGGTCCCAGGGGCCTGGAGACAACAAATGACTCCCTGCTGACGGGTTGCTGGCTGCCTCCTGCCTGCCAGCCCTTTCCGCTGCACACGGCAGATAATCATGTAAGGCAAGGGAACCCCTCCTGCCCGTGGTCGTGTGATTTAAACCTGAACTTTGCTTTGCTTTCATCCCTTGGAGAAGCAAGATTTAGATTATAAATTTCTCTGTCTTCTTGGAAGCGTGCACACACATGTGCACACACACACACACACACACACACACATACAGGCACACCGCAGACTCCCTATGTGTGAATTCTTACACACAAATGTGTCCTCCTCAGTTGCAAGCCACATGTCTACACATTCATGTAGGATGCATCTGTAAGCACACACCTGCCATCCAGGGAACTTGCGGCTGCTGGTCAGGGCAGGAAGAAGATGCTGAAACAGCTGGGAAGGGTAGGGTGGGTGAGGGAGGGCAAAGTGAACAAACAACACCGGAATTGTCAGCAGCTCTCCAGACCTCACCCCACCGGGTTGCCTATAAGAAGGGAATGGGGGTTTGCGTTTTTGTGTGAATATGTGTGTGCAAGTCTGTGTGCTTATGTGTGGGTGTTCCCGAGTGTGGGTACCTTTGTGGGTGCCACTGGCCTCAGGCAAGCTGGTGCCCCTCTCCCAGCATCACTTCCCTCTGGCCGCTGAGTGTTCTGCCAGTTCTGACTTTTGTCTCCCTGGGTGACCTCGAGGGTGGGTGATCCTGAGGCTTGAGTAAACTGGGCGTGTGTGTGTGTGTGTGTAGACAGTGTGTTTGGGGAAAGATCTGTGTGTTTTGTTTAATAGAATTAGTGAGGATGAGGACCTGATAGCTTAAAACTGCGCCCTTCCTGTTTCCTACTCCTTCTCTGCTTTAAAATTCTCCATCGCGGCCATCACTATTTTTTAAAAAAATATTTATATATTTATTTGGCTCTGCTGGGTCTTAGTTGTGGCATGTGGGGTCTAGTTCCCCGATCAGGGGTCAAAGCCAGGCCCCCTGCATTGGGAATGCAGAATCCTAGCCACTGGACCACCAGGGAAGTCTCAGCATCCATCACTGTTGAACACATTATATTTATTTAGTTTCTAGTTTCTCTCTCCCCTGCCAGAATATAAACTCTAAGAGGGTAGAAATTTTAGCTCTTTTGTTCACATTAGTATCCCCACTATTAGAACCATTTCTGTCTCATTGTGTGTTCAATAAATATTTGTTGAATGAATGAACCCATGAATAACTTCATCATCTCTTCCAAGAGTTCTCTTAAGTGTCACTTTCTTTCCTCCCTGAAAATGCTGTTAATCATAGAGCACCATCTGTGGACCAGTAAGAGCTGACATCACCAAGGTGCAGATAAGGGATGGAAAGGGAGAAGAAAGGGGGAAGTTCCTTTTTAAGAGAAAGTTGCTTATCTTTCCAGGAGCAGTTTTGACAGAGTTCTGAGAATGAATAATAGATTTCAGGGTATCAAAAAGGGAGGTGGAGAAGACCAGATAAAGACAGTTGTTTTGGAAAAGAGTTGGAGGGGGGCGGAAAAAACATATTAGCTGAAAGAGGCATTGGGGTCCCTAAATCATTCTCACTGACATGATGACATTCATCAACCTTCCTGTCAAGTGACCCAGGTCCATGGTATGTGGTAACTTAAGTAGGTTTTCAGGTATTTGTAACAGGGAGTATCGCACTGAACGAGGGAATTAATGGAAAACTGTCTAGATCTGAGCTTTCCAACACAGGAGCCACTGGCCAAGCATGTGTGGCTATTGAGCATGTAGGTGTCACTTTCTTTTTTTTAATTTTATTGAAGTATAGTTGATTTACAATATTGTGTTAGTTTCCACTGTACAGCGAAGTGATTCATATATATGTGTGCGTGTATATATATACTTTCCCATTCTGGTTTATCTGATACTGAATTTAGTTCCCCACGCGATGCAGTAGCACCTTGTGTGTTCATCCTATATGTAACAGTTTACATCTGCTAATTGCAAACTTCCAGTCCATCCCACCTCACCTGCCCTTGACAACCACAAGTCTGTTTTCTGTTTGTGAGTCTGCTTCTGTTTTGTAGATAAGTTCACTTGTGACATATTTATTTGTATGTTTATATTTTTGATGTGGACCATTTTAAAAATCTTTACTGAATTTGTTACAATATCGCTTCTGTTGTTTTATGTTTTGATTTTTTGGCTGCAAGGCACGTAGGATCTCAGCTTCCCTGACCAGGGATCCAGCCTGCACCCCGTGCCTTAGAAGATGAAGTCTTAACCACTGGCCTGCCATCAGTCTCCTCATAGGCAAAATAGAGATACTTTCAATTTCATACCAGGATTGAAAGGATTAGGCTGCTATTATCACTGTTATTATTTTATGTGTATAAACAAAACCACACAGATCCAGGAAGGGAGGAATGTCCTAACAGAATTCACACGAAAAAGAGCCAGGGTTTTGGCTGATCTCAAATTAGTGTGAGGGCCAAGCGTGGGTGGTAAAATCTGTGACATTCAGAAATCAGGGCAGTGACCCTTGGAGCCAACGTGGGTTCACCAGACAAGGCACGTCTTTCAGATTCTTGCCAGCTTAATGACTGGTGGATGAAGGAAGTAAGCTAGCATGTGGTGGAGTGGAATCTGTTTACTGAGCACCTACTTGTACTAGATGTCTCACATGGTCTTTTTTTTTTAAATCTTATTTATTTATTTTTGGCTGCCCCGAGTCTTCACTACTGTGCACAGGCTTTCTCAAGTTGTGGCAAGCAGGGGCTACTCTTTACTTGTGGTGCTCAGGCTTCTCATTGTTGTGGTGTGCAGGCTTCAGTAGTTGTGGTGTTACCTGTGGCATGTGGAATCTTGCCAGACCAGGGATCAAACTCACGTCCCCTGCATTGGCAGGCGGATTCTTAACCACTGGACCACCAGGGAAGTCCCATCACATATGTAGTCTTGGTCTTCAGAAGCTTGTGCGCTAGATGTGACTGTTCTTTATTTTGCAGATGAGAAACTGAATCTCCAGGAAGTTAAGTGACTTGCCCAAGACCCACGGAGCTGGGATTCAAGCTTGGATCTGCCTGACCTTTTCTGCTATATCACACTGCTCTCCCAGACCCTGGACAGGATCTCTTATGACTCTTGAAGACACGATGGATGGTGTGAGGGCACAGAAGGGACTCCCATCTGAAGGACAACCATGGGATGTTCTTATAAGTGGGAACAGGTCAGTCTGTAAAGGTCTTTAGAGGCTGCTGTGGGGCTCTGCCTGCTCCCGAGTTCTGACCAGTATATGCCAAGGACCAGAAGAAGATGCAGAGCGTGCAGGCCTTTAGCAGTAGGAAGTAGGGGGGGATAGAGAAAAAGGATGGAGAAAAGCTTAGATAGCAGGATCAGGATCTAGGGAGATCTCAACAGACCGGCGTGACAAGGTGAACTAAGCAGGATGACATGTCATGGGGATAAATGCTGGGGCCCATCTTGCTGCAGGAAAAAATTGTAGAGAGGAGCAGTAGCTTACGAGAAAGGGATTTAGGAGTTCAAGGGCCAGTAGGTTCCGTATGAGTCTGTGGGCTGCATTAATAGAGGTATGGAGTTTGAGTCAGGGGAGGTGACCCCAGCCTGATCCAGCCTGCTCTTTGCCTTGGGGCAGTCTCTCTTGTACATATCTGAAGGTCATGTGCTAGTATCTGCTTTTTCAGCTCTTCTCCTTTTTTGAGGGGGTGGGGATAGAACCCTTCTGGAGTTTGATCCTTGGTATCCAGAGCAGCCCTCTAGAATGGCACCTTTGAAAGTGGAAAAGAAGCTGCAAATTTCCTGAACATTTTTTGAGCAGAAAGTCCTGGACCTGATCTTTGTGCCAAACCTCCCTCGTTTGGTGAGAGGAAAGTTCTAGTCCCTGAATATTGTGGAACAGGGAGGGGTCCAGGTTTCCTTGGCCACCGGCCAGGTATGTACACTGCTTTTCCAGCTGCCTTCCTCTACTCTTGGAACCCTGAGCCCAGTGGTCAGCGGTTTGTCGGAGCCTGGCGGGGCTGGTTCCTCCCGCGCTGGAGGCGGGCAGGAACGGAGAACCTTGCGGTTGCTCATGTCAGGGCTGGATCCCTGCTTGAGCTGGAGTGTCACCTGCCAAGCTGAATTCGGCACAGGAAGCGCCTGGCGGGGAGATGTACTGTTTGGAGGTTCTGTTCCACTCTGAAATGCACTTCTTCTGGCAGCTGCAGTGAAGTGAAGCTGTTGCATCTCCCTCTCTCGTGCCAGAATCACAGCCACTTTTTCCTGAGAAAGAAACAGGGCTGCAGACAGTTTGACTCATTAAATACTTCTTTTCCTTTTAAATATGGTTTTGTAATTTTTTTTTTTTTTGCATGAATGGAAAATCCAAACTAATGATATTGAAATAAACAAGGCATTTGTGATGGGAGGGTTAAAGCAGATTGTTGGGGGTGGGGAAAGGGGTTGGAGATGCCTCACGTTTCTGCACACAGGCTGCTCATAGCCTGTTGAGGAGAGGAGTGAGAGAGTGTTCATGTTCTGCCCACCTCCCAGCCCAGAGGAGCCTTTTTCTCCTGGTGTCTTGGGGATTCACTGAGAAAGGCCGTGGGGAAGGGAACTCTCATTTATCAAGAACCTACTAAGTGCTGGGCCTGTAATATGGGTAATGTCATTCAATCCTCATAGCAGCCTTAGGGGATAAGGAGACCCATTCTGTAGATAAGGGAAGTTGAGGCTCAGAGGGATTAAAGTGAACCAGCCAGGGATACACAGGACTGGGATTTGAACCTCCATCTGTCTGACCTCAAATGCCATGCTCTTTTTGCTCCTTGTTACTCTGAGCAGTTGTATATTGAGATGAGGGATATAAAAGGAGGAAGAGGAGGAGAAGAAGAAAGGTGAGGAGACAGCTCTGAGGAGTGGGCATCCTACCTGGCGAGACAGAGCAAGACATTGACTGATGTGAGTGAGCCAAGCCCTGGTTGCTGGGTTCTGGCAAATATGGGTGGTTTAGGGAAGGGTATGGAGTGTGAATGGGTTTGGCTTGGAAACCAGGATGGGCTTCCTGGAGGTGGAGGCCCTGGAAGTTGAATAGAGGTGAGGGAATGACCTTGCTGTGTAAGCAAAGGTAGAAAGAAAGGTCTGAGTCTGGCTTGGGTATGGGGATGTAAGTCTGGGTGGGGTAGTGATGATTGTGTTAAGAATCTAAATGTTGGAGACTTCCCTAGTGGTGGTCCAGTGGCAAAGACTTCATGCTCCCAATGCAGGAGGCCTGGGTTTGATCCCTGGTCAGGGTATTAGATCCCATCTGCTGCTGCTAAAATGATCCTACAAGCTGCAAATAAGACTTAGCACAGTCAAATAAATAAATAAAATATTAAAAAAAAGAATGTCTGTGTTGGAGTTGGGGTGGAGGGGTGATCAGATTGAAGAGTGTATTGCAAAGAAAGAGCCCTGGGCTAGGAGGCAGGTGCCTACTTTTTGTCCTGGCTCTGCTACTGGCTTGCTGTGTGATCTTAGGCAAATCCCTTTCTCTTTTTGGGCCTTAGATTTTCTGTCTGAAAAATGGTGAAATTGGACTGGAGGATCCCCAAAGACCTTTAAAGGGTCCCATAAAGAGAGAAGCTGACTGTAGAATCCAGAAGGCCTTCAATATCAAGACTTGGCATTAGAATTATGAAATGTTACTGTTTAAAAGAGCCCCCTGCTGCTGCTACTTAGTTGCTCAGTCATGTCCAACTAACTGTTTGCGACCCTGTGGACTGTAGCCCACCAGGCTCCTCTGTCCATGCAGATTCTCCAAGCAAGAATACTGGAATGGATTGCCATACCAGGAAATCTTCCCAACCCAAGGATCAAACCCAGGTCTCCCACGCTGCAGGCGGATTCTTTCAGCATCTGAGCCACCAGGGAAGCAAAAGGGCTCCCAGGAATCATCAACTAAACCATGCTACTTTATGTCTTAAAGGATGAGAAGGAGTTCTTGAGGTGAGGGAAGGTAGATGGGGGAGGAAAACGAGGGTGTTCCAGGCAGTGGGGTGGGGGGTAGAGCATGAGCGAAGGCATGGATGGAAGCTAGAGACAGGTATGCAGGGGACACCAAGCTCTTTGGTGCTGTTGGAGAATAAAGGCCAACATGAGGTGGAGGCAGCAGTCTGAGACCGAAGAGGAGAGGGGGATGCAAGACCTTGGAGAATCAAGGGGCTTTGGGCCCATCCTCTGGGTAATGGGGAGCCACTGAAGGGATGGGAGGGATATGCTCAGAAGGGCAATTTTGAAAGATCACTTTGGTAGCTGTGTCAATGATGGATTTGGCCAGGGCTGGGAGTGGGTCCAGGCCAGGGGATAAGGGCTGAAAGACCAGTTAGGAGACTGGTGTGTCAGCTCAGTGATATGGTGTTGGTCTGAGCCAGGAGAGCAGAGTGGGTGTGATGGGTAAGTGTCTGTTTCAGACGAACTGGGGAGTGGAGTGGAGAGGACTTGCTGACTGACTGGATGCAGGGAGTGAGGAAGAGGGAGAGTCAGAGACCCTAGGTTTCCAGCTTGGTGATATTCATCGAGACAGGAAGCACTGGAGGAGGGATAGCCTTTTGGGAAAGGTGATGGGTTCAGTTTGGGATTTGGTGTGTTTGAGGCATCAATGAAACATACATGGAATGAATTTTTCATTCATTCCTTCATTCATTGCTGGGCATTTCCTATGTGCCAGGCACAGCTGGATGCAGCCTTCCTGGTGCTGTCAGTCTAGCGGGGCATTCAGAAAGTCCCTCCTTATGCTCAACCACGATCTGCTGAACTTTTACCCGCTGGTCTTCTTCTGTTCTTTAGGACCTCTCGGGAGTCTACCCTCCTTCAGAGATTAGAGATCAGTGACCTTGGCTCCCTGCATTGCCTCTGGTTCAGGGAACATGGAGCTGCCAAGAGAATGTGGACTTTAGAAAATTGGGAAGAAATGGATTTCAGCCTGAGTACCTTTTTATATAGTCTCATCTGTTAAGTGGGTTTCATAAAATCTCTCTTCCAGGCGGTGGTGTGCTAGAATGTGTTCCTATTGGCTTTTTTAAATAATTTTTTTTTATTGGAGTATAGTTGCTTTACAATGTTGTGTTAGTTTCTACTGATACAGGAAAGTGAATCATACAGGAAAGTATGTACGTATACATATATACTCGCTTTTGGATTTCCTTCCCATTTAGGTCACCATGGTCTTCCCTGGTAGCTCAAACAGTAAAGAATCTGTCTGCAATGCAGGAGACCTGGGTTTGGCCCCTGGGTCGGGAAGACACCCTGGAGAAGAAAATGGCAACCCACCCGAGTATTCTTGCCTGGAGCATTCCATGGACAGAGGAGCCAAGCAGGCCCCAGTTCATGGGGTCACAAAGAGTCAGACACAACTAAGTGACTAACACTTTGACTTTGGGTCACCGTAGAGCATTAGTAGAGTTTCCTGTGCTATACAGTAGGTTCTCATTAATTATCTATTGTATCAGTTCAGTTCAGTTCAGTTCATTTCAGTCGCTCAGTTGTGTCTGACTCTTTGCGACCCCATGAATCGCAGCACGCCAGGCCTCCCTGTCCATCACCAGCTCCTGGAGCTTACCCAAACTCATGTCCATCGAGTCGGTGATGCCATCCAGCCATCTCATCCTCTGTCGTCCCCTTCTCCTCCTGCCCCTAATCCTTCCCAGCATTAGGGTCTTTTCCAATGAATCAACTCTTCGCATGAGGTGGCCAAAGTATTGGAGTTTCAGCTTCAACATCAGTCCTTCCAGTGAACACCCAGGACTGATCTCCTTTAGGATGGACTGGTTGGATCTCCTTGCAGTCCAAGGGACTCTCAAGAGTCTTCTCCAACACCACAGTTCAAAAGCATCAATTCTTTGGTGCTCAGCTTTCTTCACAGTCCAACTCTCACATCCATACATGACTACTGGAAAAACCATAGCCTTGACTAGACGGACTTTTGTTGGCAAAGTAATGTCTCTGCTTTTTAATATGCTATCTAGCTTGGTCATAACTTTCCTTCCAAGGAGTAAGTGTCTTTTAATTTCATGGCTGCAATCACAATCTGCAGTGATTTTGGAGCCCCCCAAAATAAAGTCTGACACTGTTTCCACTGTTTCCCCATCTATTTCCCATGAAGTGATGGGACCAGATGCCATGATATTAGTTTTCTGAATGTTGAGCTTTAAGCCAACTTTTTCACTCTCCTCTTTCACTTTCATCAAGAGGCTCTTTAGTTCTTCTTCACTTTCTGCCATAAGGGTGGTGTCATCTGCATATCTGAGGTTATTGAGATTTCTCCTGGCAATCTTGATTCCAGCTTATGCTTCTCCCAGCCCAGCGTTTCTCATGATGTACTCTGCATATAAGTTAAATAAGCAGGGTGACAATATACAGCCTTGACGTACTCCTTTTCCTATTTGGAACCAGTCTGTTGTTCCATGTCCAGTTCTAACTGTTGCTTCCTGACCTGCATACAGGTTTCTCAAGAGCCAGGTCAGGCGGTCTGGTATTCCCATCTCTTTCAGAATTTTCCACAGTTTATTGTGATCCACACAGTCAAAGGCTTTGGCATAGTCAATACAGCAGAAATAGATGTTTTTCTGGAACTCTCTTGCTTTTTCGATGATCTAGCGGATGTTGGCAATTTGATCTCTGGTTCCTCTGCCTTTTCTAAAACCAGCTTGAACATCTGGAAGTTCATGGTTCACGTATTGCTGAAGCTTGGCTTGGAGAATTTTGAGCATTACTTTACTAGCGTGTGAGATGAGTGCAATTGTGCGGTAGTTTGAGCATTCTTTGGCATTGCCTTTCTTTGGGATTGGAATGAAAACTGACCTTTTCTGGTCCTGTGGCCACTGATGAGTTTTTCAAATTTGCTGGCATATCGAGTGCAGCACTTTCACAGCATCATCTTTCAGGATTTGAAATAGCTCAGCTGGAATTCCATCACCTCCACTAGCTTTGTTCATAGTGATGCTTCCTAAGGCCCACTTGACTTCACATTCCAGAATGTCTGGCTCTAGGTAAGTGATCACACCATTGTGATTATCTGGGTCGTGAAGATATTTTTTGTACAGTTCTTCTGTGTATTCTTTCCACCTCTTCTTAATATCTTCTGCTTCTGTTAGGTCCATACCATTTCTGTACTTTATTGAGCCCATTTTTGCATGAAATGTTCCCTTGGTATCTCTAATTTTCTTGAAGAGATCTCTAGTCTTTCCCATTCTGTTGTTTTCCTCTATTTCTTTGCATTGATCGCTGAGGAAGGCTTTCTTATCTCTCCTTGCTATTCTTTGGAACTCTGCATTCAGATGGTTATATCTTTCCTTTTCTCCTTTGCTTTCGCTTCTCTTTTTTTCACAGCTATTTGTAAGGCCTCCTCAGACAGCCATTTTGCTTTTTTGCATTTCTTTTCCATGGGGATGGTCTTGATCCCTGTCTCCTGTACAATGTCATGAACCTCCATCCATAGTTCATCAGGCACTCTGTCTATCAGATCTAGTCCCTTAAATCTATTTCTCACTTCCACTGTATAGTCATAAGGGATTTGATTTAGGTCATACCAGAATGGTCTAGTGGTTTTCTCCACTTTCTTCAATTTAAGTCTGAATTTGGCAATAAAGAGTTCATGATCTGAGCCACAGTCCTCTCCCGGTCTTGTTTTGGCTGACTGTATATAACTTCTCCATCTTTGGCTGCAAAGAATATAATCAATCTGATTACGGTGCTGACCATCTTGTGATGGCCATGTGTAGAGTCTTCTCTTGTGTTGTTGGAAGAGGGTGTTTGCTGTGACCAGTGCGTTCTCTTGGCAGAACTCTATTAGCCTTTGCCCTGCTTCATTCTGTACTCCAAGGCCAAATTTGCCTGTTACTCCAGGTGTTTCTTTACTTCCTACTTTTGCATTCCAGTCCCCTATAATGAAAAGGAAATCTTTTTTGGGTGTTAGTTCTAGAAGGTCTTGTAGGTCTTCATAGAACCGTTCAACCTCACCTTCTTCAGTGTTACTGGTCGGGGCGTAGACTTGGATTACCGTGATATTGAATACATAGTATCAATAGTGTATATATGTCAATCCCTCCTATTGGCTTATAGAACCAATTGAAGACATCTCTTCCCAATTCTGTGTTCAGCTCCATTGGGAGCTGAAAGTTGACCATGGTGGGAATATTTATACCACAGAAATTGGCAGATACTATTCAATGCAAGTCAGTATCAGTATCAGTTCAGTCGTTCAGTTGTGTCCGACTCTGTAACCCCACGGAGTGCAGCACGCCAGGCTTCCTGGAGCTTGCTCAGACTCCCGGAGCTTGCTCAAACTCATGTCCATCAAATCGGTGATGCCATCCTACCATCTCATCCTCTGTCGTCCCCTTCTCCTCCTGCCTTCAATCTTTCTCGGCATCATGGTCTTTTCCAGTGAGTCAGTTCTTTGCATCAGGTAGCCAAAGTATTGGAGCTTCAGCTTCAGCATTAGTCCTTCCAATGGACACCCAGGACTGATCTCCTTTAGGATGGACTGGTTGGATCTGCTTGCAGTCCAAGGGACTCTCAAGAGTCTTCTCCAACACCACAGTTCAAAAGCATCAATTCTTCGGTGCTCAGCTTTCTTTATGGTGTCACTACAAGTCAGGGCTCTTTTATTCTTCCAGATTGCTAGTTGGTAAATATTTAACCAGCATACCACTGCTCACAGAGTTACATTAGGATGATGGATGTTGAGCCCTTGATACACAGCCCCCATGTGTGCATACATGCTCAGCACACAGTAGGTGTTATAAGTGTGACTATCTTCTCCTTTGACATTTCCCTTGCTTGGGAAAGACTATTGTTTCCTTTGCTCAGAATAACAACTTCCCTTCAGCCAGGGCCTTCTCCCCATTCCAGACAAGATGGTTCTGATGGAAGCTGCCATCTTCTCTTGCTCCCTGGGAGTTCACAGAGGGGTGGAGTCCAAAGGATGAGGATTTTAGAGTCTTATGAATCTAGGTTTGGATCTTGGCTCTGCCTCCTGCTAGCTATATAATAACCTTGAGCAAGTTATTTAATTGCCCTGAGCCTCAATTAAGTCACCTGTAAACTGAGGATGGACATGCCTCCCTCATTAAGTTGTTGTGAAGATGAAATGAGGTAATGAGTGTGTGGGTGTGCAAGGACCTGGCACCAAGGCAGCAGTTTCAGTGGGAGCTTGACCGATGCTGGTCTCCTTCCCTGAAGAGTCCAGTGTGGATGTGGGGCCCCCCTCCGACCATGGGAGGCGAGGGAAGGTAGGAATTGGGGTCACATCCTTGGGAAAGGTGTTTTCTGGTGGAACATGTAGGCCGGGAGAGGCTGTGGGCTGTAGGACCTTCCAAATGTATTCCGAGTGCAGTGGAGGGGAACCCCCCCGGGGCTGCAGTTCACGCTTCCAGGGCCCTCACCTGCAGATCTGCAGATAAACTCCTATCATCAGCTCGGCTCATGGGTTTCTGGGGCAGCTGTGGCAGCCTGGGCTGCACTGATTTACCACCCTGGCCCCAAGCAGATTAAATCACCCAGAGTCATTTGAATTTTACCCGGTCTTGTCACACAAATCTTAGAAACTGCTGTCTGGCAAGAAACTTTCTCTGTACTTCTTGGAGGAAGTCTAACAGCTCTAGAAATTGAGGTGACTGGGAAAAAAGAGGTGGTGCCAGGGGATTTCTGCATCTTCAGGTCAGATTTGAATTGGGGAGTGGAGGAGGGAATGTGGAGAGTGTGTGTGTGCATATGTGTGTTTATATGTGCAAGAGAGTGAGAGTGAGAGCAAGAGAGAACTTGCTCTAGAAACCTCTGGAAGCAAGTCACTTAACCTGAGTCTCAGAGGATTGTTGTGAAGGTCAAAAGGATTAGTTTGTATAAAATGTTTTGTAGGCTTTAAAGAGTTCTATCATTACTCTGGAAAAATGGACAAATGACTATATAAATTACATATGGCTTGGTTACCAGGTATTGAGCAGAGAGTAAGAGCCCTGGAAGCTAAAAGGAAGGAGAACATGATCAGAGTTCTGGGGCTTGACTTGGGTCTTAAAGGAAGCCTAAGTCCCAGAAAAGTGAAATGGAAGGAGTTGTAGTGCTATTAAGATTGTCAACATCCCATCCATCTTCACAGTGTATGTGACTCTGGAGATGTGTCTTGGTTGGTTTAGCCAGTCAAGATAATCCACTCTCTTCCCAACCTTGGCACATTGGTTGATTGTAAAGCAATTAATACATATATCCCTCTGGTCAAAGGGATTGGTTTAGAGTGGCCCAATCAGACAGAAGCTCAGAACTTTTGTTAGATGGCTGGGAAAATACACCTAATCTGTGTCTGGATTCAATGAGGAAGAATGAAATCCTAGTTCCTGGTAGGCATCTGGTGACTAGGAACATGATGTGCGATTCCCATAGAGGTGGGAAGAGCCTGGAAAATCACAGAAAAATGGCATTCCAACCTTGGTCAAACTGTGCCTGAAGCCTGTGCAGTTAAGTTGCTAAATAAATTTGTCTTTAAAACCAGTTTGGATTTCATTTTTGTATTTTTTGCAAATAAAAGACAGAGAGGCTGATTGGGGGATCTGAGCTGGGAGTGAGAACCTGCTTGGTATTAGGCAGCTGTTAATGAGGAGAACATTTCAGCTGGAGAAAAGGGTGGGTAGTGGGTGTGTGATGGGCGGGGGCAGCCGGAGTCTATGGAAATAAGGCTGGAAAGAAGTTTGGGGTTGCTTAAAAGAAGGACTTAAATGCAAACTTAAGAATTTGGACTTGAGTCTGTTGGTGTGTGTGTGTGTGCTAAGTTGCTTCAGTCATGTCCAACTCCTTGTGACCCAATGGATCATAGCCTGCCAGGCTCCTCTGTCTATAGGATTCTCCAGGTGAGAAGACTGAAGTGGGTTGCCATGCCCTCCTCCAGGGGATCTTCTCGACTCAGGGATCAAACCCATATCTCTTACGTCTACCTGTATTGGCACGTGGGTTCTTTACCACTAGCACCACCTGGGAAGCCTGATTCTATCGGCAGTGGGGAATAATTGGAAATTTGCAAGCAGTGGGGGTCGGGGGGTGGAGGGAAGTGGTAGAACGATGTGAACACAGTGGTATTTTGAGAAGGTCAACATAAGATTGGGATATAGGTTGGATTGGAAGGAGAATTTGGGGACTGAGACTTGAAAAAATAGTATCATTTGTTGATATTGCATGTAGTGTATGTATTAGCTCACTTAATCCTTATAAAACCCATCTTAATTTCAAAGATCTTGAGTAGTAACAAGACTAGGTCATATGCTCATAAATGATAGTCAGAACTTGAACATGGGTCATCTGATTTCAAACCCTGTATCCCTATTCTTCATGTTTGTGATGTCACAGGTTACAAGTTAATATGGGCCAGACCAGGGTAGAGTCACAGGGCTGAAAATGATGGAACAAGAGATGCTAGGCTGGTGAAACCTTAGATATATTCTTGTTAGAGACAGGAACTAAATCAGGGTAGCTCTTGTTATCAGTATTTTAAAAAACATTTTTCCTAAAGTGCTAGACATTGGAACTAGATCAGAAGATAAAAGTTTAAATATTGAAGGAGGAGAGAAAAATAGTCATAGTTTGCAGATAAGATGATTACTTGTCTGGAAAATCTAAGACAATTTCCTGAAAGCAATTAGAAAAAGTAAAGAATTTAGTAAAAGGACCTGTAAGAAAACAATATATACAGAAATTAATAATAATAGCTTTTCTGTTTATGAAATGAAAGGCCTCATCCACAGTGTTGAGAAGAAAACAGCAACACAAAATAGCTGGAAGTGAGCTTTACAAGAAACATACAGAGTTTACATGAAGAAAATCAGAAAACTCTTCTAAGGGTTATAAAAGGGGCTTTAATAAATATGACATACACCTACTTCTTGTCTAAAAAGATTTAATACTTTAGGGATGTCAGTTCTCCTTAAGTGACTATACAAACTTAAGATAATCCAAACAAGACTCCAACAGAATTCTTTTCTTTTTCAGTTTGACAAAAATAGTTGTAAAACTAATCTGGAAGAATAAAAAATGAGAATTGTCAGGAAAATTCTGAAAAAGAATGATGAACACTTAGCCTGTCAGGTATTAAAATATTTTTATAAATGACAATAATGAAAATTCTTATGTGAGAACAGACAGATCATTGGGACAGAATAGAGATCCAACAAGATCCAGAAATGATCCAAGTTTTTAAGGGAATTTGTTATCTGCGAAAATGGCATTTCAATGGAGTTGGGAAAATATGGGCTATTTTATAAATGGAGTTGGACTAATGGGCTAGTAATTTGAAACAAAATCTAGTTTTCTACCTATGCAAATAAGATCTAGCTATGAAGACCTTGAAGATAAAAATATGAATGAATATTTTGGTCATTAAGGTGGAGAAAGTCGTCTAAGCATCACATGATATCCAGAAAACAGAAAAGATTGATAAATTTGGATATATGAAAATTTAAATTTAATTGCCTGAGAGATGATTAAAAGGAAAGTGGCGGAAAAAAAGGAAAGGGGAAACATATATTAGACAAAAGTTTAATCTGATCTCAAACGTACAAAGAACTCTTACAACTCACTAAGAGATAACTATCTCATTAGAAAAATGGGCAAAGGACAGGAACAGGCAATTCACAAAGAAAATAATTGTAAATGATTGAAAAACATAAAAGATACTCATTTACTCCCACTAGTAATGGAAACAATGCCAAGAAAAATGAGTGTCATTTTCCTTTTGATTTGGCCAAACGTTAAAACCCAGGGCTGGCAAGGGTGTGGGCAGACAGATGCTTGACTACTATTGTTGGGAAGTCACTGTCATAAGTTTTCTGAAGGGCAGAGTGGCAAAATTAGAAATAGCCTACCCTTCTTGCAGTAATCTCATTTGCAGGATTTTATTCTAAGGAAAGAATTGCAAAAAGGAGTGAAAAGATAGGCATACAAGGTTGTTTTGTGAGAGTAAAATCTTGGTAACATTCTAAACCATCAATAGAGACCCAGCTCAAGAAAGTATGATACATACATGCTATGGAATACTATGAAGTAATTAAAATAATTTTGCAAAGCTCTATTTATTGACATAGAAAGATGTCTATGACATATTGTTGGGAGAGAAAAGCAGGTGTCAGCGAGAACAGTATGTATAATACAATTCCTCGTCTATAAAATTATATACATAGATCTCTGTGCGTATATATGCATAGAGATATGTCTGAAAGCCTGTTCACCAAAATGCTAGGGGTAGTTATATCTGGGAGGTAGGATTTTGAGTGGTTTTTTAACTTTCTTTTTCATACTTTAAAGTATTGGTTTGATTTTTTTTTTCAATAATGAGGCTATAACATGCTTTCAATCAGAATAAATAATCAAGCTATTTTCATTTTGAAAATTATATAAGTATTAAACAGGAAGAATCAGTACGTGGTGATTTCATGACTGTGGGTAGGGAGTCAAGACAGAAACCAAAAATTTGGGTAGGACTAAGTGGGGTGGAAAGCCCAAGGCAGAAGCGGATTCTAGAGGAAGGAGGAGGAGCTGGGTTTGCAGAAATGTGGCTTGTGGCAGTGACTGGCAGGCAGCAGGCCTGCCTCTTAGGACAGTCATCACAGAGGCACAGATGGGGATTGGGTCTCTTCCCCAAGGGCAAAGTCATGGGCGAGGTCTCTCAGGGAAGGGATGCATCAGCAGGAGAGGGCCAAACACTGGGCCCTGGAACCTGGCCACGGTGATGAGATGGGAGAAGAAAGAGGATGAGTCAGGAAGGCGAGGGACTACCAGGGGCATAGAGTGCCTCGGGATTCCGTGGGGATGGGGGTGACTTTCCAGAGAAAGGTCAACCATATCTAATGCCGCAAAAGCACTGACATCAAAGAGAGGACACAGGGCTTGACGGATAGGAGTTTGTTGGTGACCTTGGAGAGAGCTGTTTGATGGCGGTTGAGGCTGCACGTGGTGTGTGTGGAGTGGGAGAGAGTTTGTGATGGGAGAAAGGAGGGCAATAGCTTGGGGGAGCAGATTTGAGGGAAGGGACCGGGCCTTGATCAGGGATGGCAATCACCAGCACGTGTGCTACCCTGCTGGTTCCCCAGCACCACCATTAGTGGCGGGCCCACTAATCAGTCTGTCGAGCCCAGGTTAGGCCTCAGCATCTTTGTCCCTAGTGGCCAGGGAACCACTAGAAATCAACTGAACTTGGCCAGTGGGATGAACCTATTTTCCATGCCTGGGCTTGAACACATACTTGAAAGATGATGAGAAGGCAGGCATGGAGAGGGGGGTGACTAAAGGTGCTGGGAGAGAGGAGGCCTGGGGCAGCCAGGGCCTCCAGTGCAGATGTGGACTGCGGCCTCAGCCTGGGAATATTTCTGGATCTGAAGCCTAGGAAGGTGAGTGTGCTCTGTCTGTGAGGCCGAGGTGAGGAGATGCCAGAACAAATCCATGCATTGGATGATGCTGTGAAAAAGCCCGACAGTGTGTGGATTACTGATTGGTGTGCAGATGTCTGGGAGCCCACCATGGCCCACCCTGCCTGTCCAGGGAAGGCATAGTAGGGACCCCACGGTCTGGAACACCTGGCATGGAAAGAGGTCTGCCTGTGGGTCCCCATGGTGGGGCCTGAGAGCAGAATGAGGAGCTGAGGTTCCACTGTGGCTTGTTGGGAGGACTTTCACGGAAGACACGAAAGCAGTGTGATTCAGCGGCTGTGCCTCCACTGGCGTTTTGATGGCATCGGTGGGAGCACATGGACCTGGGTTCAGGAGATAAAGGCTCTTGTGGACTCTGAGTGGCCAGAGCTTGTCTGGAGCAGTGGAGGAATGCAGATGCATGCGCAGAGCTCACCTACAGGAAACGAGCAGGACGGGGAAGCGGGGAGGCCCAGGCATTGTGCCCAATCTAGGAGAAATGCAATGCTTGAAGGAACTCAGGCCATGCTCTTAACCTGAGGAAGCATTGTTTCCTAAAACGTGCTTGGAACCCTAATTTCTTGAGGTTGTTCCATGGAAAAGAGTTCAGTGAGCAAATATGTTCAGGAAATGCAGCGCCCACAGTGCAGTGCATGGGAGCACAGTCAAGCCTCAGAGAAATCCTGCAGCGAAGAATCTTCGATGTCAAGTTGTCCCCAGTTTATTCAATCACAGAAACATCTTCAACTTAACACCAGTCTACCTCCTGCAGGACTAGTGGCTGTCCTGTTTGGCCCCTGGGATAGTGTTTGGGCCAATGTGAGGACATTGCAAAGAGGCTGGTTTTGGCTCAGTTCTTAAGGGAGAAGTTTGCAACTATTGCAGATGTTTTAGCTGTGAAAGACGCAGTAAGGGCCTCCAGTCTCCGGAGGCCTGGAGCAGGATACGGACCTGTCATGGATGCCACAGAAGGGAGCTGGGCTCCAGTGGGTGCCCAGAAATTGTTGATTTCTGGGGTTCCGTGAGCCCTGGGAGAGGGCTCTTTGGCTATCCAGAGGTGGTATTGCTCCCTTGCAGCCTGTTGCCTGGCTTGTATTGCCGTGTACTCAGCTCAAGAATACTTGGGATGCTTGAAATGAACAGTCTGTGAAGGTAAGACACGAACACATAAATATCCTCATTAAGTCCCAAATACACATCCCAAACTTTACATAACAGGAGCAGCAGCTGGAGACGCCCACAGTCCTAATTGCTTTTCTGTACGAAGAGAACGTCCTCTCTCCAGCTTTGCTTATTCCATTCATTTAGGTAATTACTAGAGGTAGCCAGCTGCGGCTGACTGGCGCGCAGGCAGGTAGGTTTGTAACACCCCTGAGTGCGCGCCCCCACAAATGGGATGCTGTGGGAAGCTGGAACCTCTCTGTTGTCTTTGCAGGAAGTGGGGCCTGAGGTTGGGAGGTCGTCTGCTCAGGACCTGTCCTGATCCTCATGGGCCCGGATTGAGTTGCTGGGACAGGATGCATCACCTCCCAGGGACCTGACACACAAGATTCAGAGCAGCAGGAAGGACGGAGGGCCAGGTACAGGCGTGGGGATGGGAATGGCTGGCAGAAAATGACTCCATTCAACAAACTGCGCCAGTGCCTTCTCTGAATCTCGTGCAGGGATGGGACAGTGAGGTGGATGGATCAGCCTCCGCCTCTGCCCTCTCGGGGAGGACATAGCCATGGACAGGAAAGGGCTGGTGCCAAGGCGAGCTTTCAGGACCGGGGGCACTGAGGATGGAGAGGTAGACTCTGTTTTGGAGAAGAAGATCAGAGTAGACTTCTCGGAATAAGAGACAGCAGTTTTGAGCCTTAGAAGTGAGTGTGACCCAGGGAAGGAAGGAAGAGTCACCTGCAGATGGGTTGTTCCCATCTGCAAAATGGGGCCAAGCTAACTGAGGACCTCTTGGTCCCACAGTGATATCTAGTTGGTCCCCTTGCCTTCTGGTCTCTAGTAACTATATCCAGGACTCATGAGGACCCTCTTGAGATTTCTTTAAGGGAGTCCCAAGCCTGGAGCTCTCCTGGAGGTCGCCATTGGGACCCAGGCCCTGGGTGGTCATACAGAGTTGACTCCCAGGATCAGTAGGGTTCAATCCTCTCCTTGGAGGGGCCCTGGGGAGGACTATGGCCTAGGTGCTCTGCCCACCAGGCTTCCTGTGGGTGGCAAGTGAAACTTTTCTCCCTGGTTCTCTCTCAGCAGCCAGCTCCATTCCCCCAGCCCCAAGTGGCGGCTCCTTGGGCCGGAAACAATGTGCTTTCTCCACGCCTGGGAGTGGAAGTCAGCAGTTTGGCACCGTCTGGCTGGCAGCCTCCACCGGCTTCCTTTGGCACTTTATTGGCAAAGGCGGTGACATTTCTTTCAGTTGGGTGGGTGGAGCTGTTATGCAAACTCCCGCTCTCCTCATTCGCCAGATGAATATTCATGACTCAGGCAATCTGTACCAGCCAGACTTCCCTGAGGGCGGCAGCTTTTCTTCTCTTCCCCTCTCTCTTTTTCTTTCTCCTTCTCTCCTTCCCAGCTCCTCAGAAAGCTGGAGTGCAGCTATATTTAATTTACAAATACGGAGCTCTTTAGCTTGCCTTTTGAGGTGCAGGCTTTGGGGAGGAGGTGCTGGCAATGGGAACAGTGGTTGAGGCATGGGGTCCCTGACCTTGGGCCTTAGGGTCCAGCACCCAGGCCCCAGCTCCTGGGAAGCTCCCGAGTCTGGGGCTCCCTTTGGGCTTGGCATCTTGGTGCCCACATGCCTGAGGACGCAGCAGCTTGTGTCACCCCATTCCACGCTGGCCCCCAAGATTGACACAGACACTCCGAGGCACTGATACTTTTCTGCTCAATGCATGGGCCAGGCCCCACCAGTATATCCTGCTCCCCAGTCCTCTGCCTCCTGTGTTCCCCTGCTTGTCAAGGCACACCCAGACTCTGCTCCAAGCCCCAGACCAAAGCTGGGAAGGCAGTGGGGGGCATATGCCCATCACTGCTCTCCTAGAGAAGGAATAGGTGCCTACTCAGGGTCCAGTTCCCCTGGGACACCCCTGCTCCCCTTCTGGGAAGGACAGCTACCTGGCTTCCTTTGTCTCTTCCCAAAGAGGCACCAGAAACTCTGACGGAGGGGTCAGAGTTTCTAGAATTTGCTGGGGAATTTGGTCTCAGTGAGGATGTGCTCGTGTATGGCTTGTGTGTGTGTGCGTGTGAGTGTAAATATTTACGCACAGCTTAAGTGCGTCTGTGTGCCTACATCTATGATCGAGTGTCTGAGTGTGTGTCTGTATGTGTAAGGGCGTGAATGTGTGTGTGGCGGGAAGTCTGGGAATGTCTACATGTGTGAATGTGCCTCTCCAGTTAGAGCTGCATGTGTATCTCTGTGGGTCTGGGAGGGCTGTGGGTAAAGTACTCCTGGAGGGGGTGGGGGGGGCTGAGGCTTGCGTTTGTGAGTGTATACATGTGTATGTGTAAGTGAATTATAGGTGTGCACGAGCGTGTATGTGGGCCTCTGAGAGCCTCAGGGAGAGAAGGAGGGTGTGTGTGTTAGGGGGCCATTTCCCCCGACCTGCCCTCTCCTCCCCTCTGCACCCTTTCCTCCCAAACTTTTCCTCTCCAGGGAGGTGGAGGGGGACGTCCCCCCCTCCCCCTTTGCAAGTGTTACAGATTCTATCCAAGGACGAGAACAGAAGGCTTCCCAGCACAGAGCGTCCTGAAATTACTTTATATTCCCCCCTCCTTGTCTCATCTAATCAAAATAGCAGCATTAGGCTCACCCATTCTCCCTGCCCACCACTCAGCCCTGGGGGAGGAAGCGAGGTGGGCCGTCCTGTCTGACCCCCTCCAAGAGCACCTTGGAGCCCCGAGCCAAGGAGCTGTCTTCCAGATCTCGTTCCGCGGCCCAGGCTTCAGTGGCAAGAGCCAGCTGCCTCCCTGCCTGCCAGCAACTGCCAAGCTCTTCCAGACCCACATCCAGGCCCGGCCTCATTTACAAATATGCAAATTTGCATCTTTTCTGGTATGCAAATGGAGACATGACAAATAGCTAATTAGGGTCAAAAGAAGCACTCTGAACCAATTAGTTGTAGGGTCAATTACTTTCTGCTGGGGGTGGGGGGGAATGGAGACTGGGCCCTCCTGCTGCCTTCCCAGCCCTGGCTCCCCCAGGCCCCCACACTCTGGCTTGTCCTGTCTGGCTGGGGCTGTGGACATTCAGAGAGAACCAATCCCACCTCTGACTCGGATCTCTGTGCCCCTGGACTCACTTGCCCAAGCCTCAGTCCCTTTCTCTGTGAGATGGAGCAAAGATAGTGGCAGTCTTCTCTCTAATCCTCCACCCAAGAGGGGTGAGACTTGGGGGATATTGGATGTAAACAGGCTTTGAAAACAGTACTAAAATTTCTCTGAGAGCCACATCATCGTGCTCCTCCAAAGCACTTTCTAACCCTTGATTTCATTTTATCTTTACATCCACCCTCTGAATTAGAAGAATCAGATATAGGGACGGTGGCCGTAGGTTTCGTCGTGGGTGCCAACTCTGGCCGAATCCAAATGGCTGCCTGGAATGGTGTGTAAAGGAGGATTCCAAGTCCAAGTCTGGAGTCACCAAAAGGAAGATTATGATCAGTTAGGGATGTCTGCTGTGGGCAAGTCATAGGACGCTGGCAGCTTATGGGCTGCATATTTATTGACCACGAAAGAAGTGGAATTTGGAGCAGGAACCGGGATGCCGGTGCTGTCTGCTCCCTTGAGTAACTGACCTACCCTTTTGAGCTCAGCTTTAAAACGGGGAGGGGGGCACCTATATAGTCTTAGGGTTGTTTTAAAGATGAAGCAAAGGAAGGTTAAGCAATATTCCATCATCTGGAGGTAAAGTGTCCATTTAATGGATGTGTCAGAGGGACAGGCATATTGTCCCATTTCAGAGGTGAGCTGCCTGAGGCCCGCAGAGGGTGTGTGACTTGGAGAAGAGGAAGCTGGCAGCCTTGCAGGACAGACCTGCATGGCTGGGGCTGTTCCTCTCTACTAGTGCAGGATTCTGGCTCCCTCCTGCCACCCCCACGCTGATGCCCCTAGCAGGCTGTAACAGGCCCTGCTGGCCTGGCTCCACTTTGGGGTGTGAAACTTGGCTGAGTCGGCACCTGGGAGAATGGGGCAATTGCCATCCTGGAGCCTGGGGCCTGGGCCGGGGCCAGTGGGGCAGATGAAAGGATGATGGGAGAGCCTGGGCGTCAGGAGCTAGCTGAAGCTGCGCAGCTGGCAGGAGGCGGACAGCAGAGGACCTGGCTTGAGAATACCCCCGAGCTGAGACCCTAGTCCTGTCTGTGTGCATGCATGCGTGTGTCTGCCTGGCTGCTGGCAATGCCTGAGCATGTGGGCTGGTGTCTGAGTGTGCTTTTGTGCACGTACATGTGTCTGAGGATGCGTCTGGGAGCATGTGTCCTTATAAATATGTGTGTGTTTGCATCATCTATCAGTACAAGAGTTAATCAAGTACATGTGTGTAGTTGTACACATCTGTGTGTCAACATGTGTCTGTGTGTCAGTGTGCACAAATGATGTGTGCCCACATATGTGTATAAGTGAACTTCTTGCACAAACACATCTGTTGGTATTCCTGTATGTGTGTCTGTACATTTCTGCCTGTATCTCTGAATGTCCATATGTATGTAACGTTTAATAGCAGTATCACAGGTGTGTCTATACTGGTGCATGTCTGACCACCTCTGTCAGTATCTGTTGATGTGAGTTCACACCTTTCTGTTGGCATCCACCCATGCATCCCCGTGCAGCATGTGTGTTCTTCCCAATGCCCTGTGCCTCTCTGTATGTTGCACACATCTGTAGACGTGCCCATGTATGGGCATCTACAGCTGTGCCAGTATTGTTGGTGCATTTCTGGGTGTGCACATCTACCTGTGAGGGTGCATTGGTATCTATTTCAGGATGCAAGCACAGTGTATCCAGGTAAGCTGGGTGGAATCTTCCATGTGGCTTCAGCAGCTCCAGGTCATCATTTCAGTCTTTGTCTTGTAGCTGGAGCCTCCTGGACATTCATGTGCCTGTGCTGTGTTTGAAGGAAAGCTTTTCTCTCTGTTTCCCAGGTTGCTGCCCTGACTCTTGGAGTACTCCTAGAGCCAGACCCACCTGCCCTTTGGCACTTGTTTATTTCTTCCTTCTCCTTTTCCTTATCTCATCTTCTTTTCCTTTTTCTATTCCTCCTTCCCATTCCCCTTCCTTTCTCCTCTTTTCTCTCTCCTTGTCGCAACTCACTTAAGAAGACTTGGCCTTGGGCTCTGCACGTGACAGATGAATCTTGGAAGCTCCATTTCAGCCTCCAGAGAAGGCTCCCCATTCCCATCCCCCTGATGGGACTCAGCCCCAGAGCCACACACACTCCTGGCGCTCTGTGGCTCTTTAAAGTCGCTGTGGACTTCCCTGTTGGTCCAGTGGTTAAGGTTGCGCCTGCCAACGCAGGGCACATGGGTTCAATCCCGGGACTAGGAAGGTTCTACATACCTTGGAGCAACTAAGCCCATGCGCCACGACTACTGAAGCCCTTGAGCCCTGGAGCCCGTGCTCTGCAACAAGAGAAGCCACTGCAATGAGAAACCCACACACCACAACTAGAGAGTGGCTCCCACTCCCTGCAACTGGAGAAAGCCTGTGGGCAGCAAAGAAGACCCAGCAAAGCTAAAATAAAGACGACATTAAAACCTTAAAAAATAAAGTCTGTGCATCCCCACTGCATTTTAATAATCACTCCAAGAGTAGCTCTGAGTCAGAACTCATGCCCTTTTCCCCTTCTCTCTGGAGGCGAAACGTCCCAGCCTTCTGGCAGTGCTGGTAAAGGGTGGCCCCACTACCTGCTGGAAGACCTGCTGGCTCGTACTTCAGAGCGCCTGTGCCCCAGCTTCACTGTATGATGATGGTCCCTTTTGCCACCGCTGGACCTTTTCTGGGATTGAACTTAGGGCCGCTCTCCCTCCTGACTGTGCTCAGATTCCAGCCTGCCCTGGCTGGACCTCCATGTTCAGTTACCTGGGTCATTCCTAGGCAGCCTCACCCTGATATGGTTCCTCTTGTGTGCTGACCATCTTTCTGTTCTGTCCTGCAGGGACCAGGTCAGACTCAACCCCTTCTGCAGCACTGTTCCCTGCCTCACGGCACTGCTTGGAACATAAATGCAGATACATGATTCCAGTAAAAAACAAGATGTCCCAGCTCGTGTCTTTTTTTTTTTTTTGCTCAGATTTGATATATGTTTATTTAATGTGATTTCAAGCAAAAAGAAGAGACAATAAAGTGGACAATTCTGTTCTCAGAGTCCCTTTGGAAGCCAGGCATTCATAAAATATCATTTCTACACTTAGGAAAAGACCAGCTCACATCTTGTAATTACCAAATGCCTTCCCCCTTCCAATAATTTTTTCCCTACACTGATGATTTTGGATGGAGTTTACAGTAAAAAGACTGATTAAAAATTGGAATCTCTATAAATGAAAATAAAAATGCTTAACACCAGTAAGTATTGTTTGAACTTTAATGTAAAGAGAAAGCGTGTTAAGGTGACATTTTATGGACAATTCCAAATTTGTATGAAGTTCTTAGTTTCGTTCCTCTCTGTTGGGAGTCCTGGCTGGGTGTTTCTCCTTTTGGAATCCTGACTAAGCAGGCACTGAAGTGGGGTGTGAAGAACTTGGGCTCGGGTTGCATGAGCCTGGGTCAAAATCTCTTATTCACTGGCTTTGTGACCTTTCTGAACCTCAGTTTTCTCATCTGTACAGTGGGGATGAAGGAGCTGCTACCTAGGGTAGATGTGAGGGTGAGAGAAGATACTGTGGAGGACCAGGGGCAACACCTGGCGCATCATTCTGCCTTGAGAACACACCCAGAATTTACCTCTGCTGCTGTGGCAGCAGGCTGGGCACCACCCCCCACTTCAACCCCCCAGTGGTCTATTCTCTACACTGCTGCCACAGTGATCCTGTTAACATTTAAGTCACATCACATCACTTCTCTGCTCAAAACCTTCAGTGGCTTCCTTCTCACCTGGAGCAAAAACCAAGATCATCACAGCAGCCACAAGGTCCCAAAGGCTCAACTTCTCCATTTGTCACTGTCTCTGCTCTTCTCCCCCATTTCACTTCCTTCCAACCACACCCCTCTCCTGGCTGTCCCCCAGACATGTCAGCCACATTCCTGCCTCAGGACCTTTGCATGTTCTGTGCCGGTTGCTGGAATGCTCTTCCCCCAGATATCCTCATGGCTCCCTCTGTTGTCCCCTTCAGGTCGTCACTCAGATGTCACCTTTTCCATGAGGACTAGCCTGCTCTTCTTTCCAATTTATTTTTGTCTATGGCATTTATCACCCTCTAGTATATCATGCCATACTTTTTACTTATTTCCTATGGTTGCTTGTCTCTCTCCAGTGTGGTTCTTACAAGAGAATTCTTGTAAGAGGGTCTTACAAGAGAATGTAAGCTCCTTGAGAGCAGGGATTTTTGTCTTTGTTTTCACCATCTGGAATGGTGTTCAATAGTTGAATGGATGAACTACTTGTCATTTTGGAGAGTCCCAAAGCATAGGAAAGTTATGACCAACCTAGACAGCATATTAAAAAGCAGAGACACTACTTTGTCAACAAAGGTCCATCTAGTCAAGGCTATGGTTTTTGCAGTAGTCATGTATGGATGTGAGAGTCGGACTATAAAGAAAGCTGAGAGCCGAAGAATTGATGCTTTTGAACTGTGGTGTTGGAGAAGGCTCTTGAGAGTCCCTTGGACTGCAAGGAGAGCCAACCAGTCCATCCTAAAGGAGATCAGCCCTGGGTGTTCATTGGAAGGACTGATGTTGAAGCTGAAACTCCAATACTTTGGCCACCTGATGCGAAGAACTGACTCATTGGAAAAGACCGTGATGCTGGGAAAGATTGAAGGCAGGAGGAGAAGGGGACGACAGAGGATGAAGTGGTTGGATGGCATCACCGACTCAATGGAGATGAGTTTGAGTAAACTCCGGGAGTTGGTGATGGACAGGGAGGCCTGGCATACTGCGGTCCATGGGGTTGCGAAGAGTCGGACACGACTGAACTGAACTGAAAGCATAGGAGTGGCTGTCCACCAACTCAGGCAAAGATTACCATGCTGCTGTAGCCCTGGACAGAGGTCACTTCAGCATCATCTCATTAGTGAGGTGGTGGGGATGCTCAGGTGGAAACTTGCCCTATGGTCCTCCTACTAAGGGCAGCCAGTCCAGGAGGAAGCACCTGTGTGCTGATTTCTGATCCAACCTGTGAGCCACTCGAGTGTCTTCATGGACCAGCCAGAGGCTGGGGCTTCCTGCTTCCTGTCATTCTCCATCTTTTCATCTCTGTGAGCCATGGCTGCAGTGTGTCCAAGGCCAGGGTGGTCTTCCATGGGAGTCAGGGCATTCAGACTAAGGGAGGGAGTCCAGCTGGGAACCAGGAGGTTGAGGGAGGGTCAGCTATGGGAAGGGCACAGGACAGGCATTAGGCTCAGGGATCAGCATGGAAAAGCCAAGCACGCAGGAATTCCTTGGTGTGCTGGGGAAGGGTGGGCAGCGGGATGTGGCTGGAGTGTGTCTACCTTACCTGGTGAGAACTTCCAGAAGCCTGAATTGGGTCCCAACCATCTTTGCCTGCCCCTCTAGAACAGTGCTCAGGCCTCAGGAGCGCTGTCAGTGTCCTCTGGTGGCCTTGTTGCCTCAGGAAAAAGAAAAAATAGGATGGTGAAGGTCAGAGCTGGGAGCCAGTCTTGGTCTTGCCCACCTTTACTTTAAAGTAGTTCCTTCACTTGTACGCTGATGGTAAGAATGTGGAAAACATTATGGAGGCTCCTCAAAAAAATAAAAATGGAACTACCGTATGACCCTGCAATCTCACTCCTGGGTATATATGCCCCCCAAAATAAAAACACTAATTTGAAAAGATACATACACTCCAGTGTTCATAGCAACATTATTTATAGTTGCCAAGATATGGAAGCAATGTAAGTGTCCATCAACAGATGAATGGATAAAGAAGCTGTGGTATATATATAGAACGAAGTATTACTCAGCCATAAAAAGAACAAAAATTTTGCCATTTGCAACAACATAGATGGACTTGGAAGGCATTATGCCAAGTGAAGTAAGTCAGACAGAGGAAAACAAACACTGTATGATATCACTTATATGAGGAATCTAAAAAATACAACAAGCTACTGATTATAATAAAAAAGAACTAGACTCACAGTTATAGAGGACAGACTACTGGTTACCAGTGGGGTGGGGGGCAATATAGGGATGGGGGAATAAGAGGTATAAACTGCTGAGTGTAAGATAGACTCAAGGATGTACTGAACAACATGGGGAATATGGAAAATATGTTGTAATAACTATAAATGGAAAGTGATCTTTAAAAATTGAATAAGAATATATAAAAAAAGTAATTCCTTTAAAGGTGGAGGGAATGGCTACCTACTCCAACTACTCTTGCCTGGAGAATTCCATGGACAGAGGAGACTGGTGGGCTACAGTCCATGGGGTCACAAAGAGGTGGACACAACTGAGTGGTTAACACTTTCACTTTTATGCCCAGACTGGAATGGCCTCCCCAAACCTGCCACCGTGGTGGTTTAGTCACTAAGTCGTGTCCGACTCTTGTGACCCCACGGACTGTAGCCTGCTAGGCTCCTCTGTCCATGGGATTCTTCAGGCAAGAATACTGGAGTGGGTTGCCATTTCCTTCTCCAGGGGATCTTCCTGACCCAAAGATTGAACCCAGGTCTCCTGCATTGCAGGCAGATTCTTTACTGATTGAGCTGCAAGGGAAGCCCAAACCTGCCACATTCATGGCTAAATGAAATCTACTATAGACACACCTCAAGTAGTGCTTTTAAATGCATAAAATAAGACACATAGGATTACCAAGGAAACTCATTCTGTTGAACTATTGTTCTTACCATGGCCAGTCACACTCTTGGCAGACAGCTATTTGGCTCTCTGAGCACAGAGCACCACACTGGCTTCTCCCCCAGGACACCGGGAGGGTGGTGTCTGTGTTTGCAGGACTGTCCTGGGATGGTGGAAGCAGCTCAAGCCTGTCCCGCCCGGGAGTTGGAGCCTGGAACCCTTGGAGGAAGGCACAAGGAGGGCCAGGCTGCCTCAGGGCTGGAGTGGGCTCCCCATTTCTGGAGGTGGTGAGCTGGAGGCCCATCTGCTGGGGGTTCTGGGGTCAGGGTGGAGTGGGTGATTGTGGCCTGTGGGGGAGAGGATTGTGATTGATTTAAAATCACTCTCTTGGGACTTCCCTGGCAGTCCGGTGGTTAAGAGTCCAAGCTTCCAGTGCAGGGGATGCAGGTTTGATCCCTGGCTGGGGAACTAAGATCCACATGTCTTGTGGTGCAACACATCTCCTCACCGCCCACCGCCCCTGCCCCCCCAAAATAAAACTAGTCTAGAAGGTACTGGTGGCAGTCAGAGCTTTCTCCTTCACCGAGCCCCGAGCCAGCCAAGCCACCCTGGGAGTGAGAGAAGGGTCACTTTCTGCCAGCTTCTGCTCACCGGGCCCCTTCTAGGGATATGCAGCAGCATCACCTCAGTGTTGTTTCAGAACCAGTCACTGACCTTGGTCTTTCGAAGACGCTGAGCTTAGGCTGGGAAAACCTGCTGTTCTGAGTCTGCGCCTCAGAACCACTTCTGGCCACAAGGATTGCAAATCATACACCTCACCTCCCCTAGCTGTCTAGGGTTTCAGTTCTGAACCTAGGAAGGGGTCCCTCCTTTTAGTTGCACGGTCACCCTCCCCTGCAGCTTCAAAGCCCTCAACAGTCTTTGAAATTGTTTGGGCCAGGATTCCCTGCTCCCCTTGCCACCCCCCTCCAACCCGTGCCATGGGTGCGGCAATTGAGACCCCTGGGAGGCAGAGCTGTTTCCAGAAGCTCAGAGGCTGCCCAAGGTGGGAGAGATGGTGGTGGGGAGTCCGTCTTGGGTCCCTTTGACAAACATATCATGCTTCCCATCTACCTCACCTCCATGGGTGGGGAGCCGGGGACTAGTCTATTAGCTCTCTCCCGCTGTCCCCTGAGGATGCATTTGTCTGTTTTGCATTTTTTCCAGGCTGTAGTTAGACTACTCCTGGTCCTGGGGGGAGCGCCGCAAAGAGAAAATGTCAGGGCGACACGCCGCCAAGATAACATTAGCGAAATATCAAGTCCTTTATGATGTCAGGAGGGATTCCTTGCCGCTGCCGAAGCTGCCTAATGACATCATAAAATAGGCCTGCGGCAGCCGCAGCCCCCTGAGCCATCAATCAGGCCTGTCTGCACGCAGGTTGTGGGATAGGGGTTGGTATTTTCAACTTGGAGGGGCCTCATCATAGCCAATCTGTGGCTCTGGTTGGGGACACCCAGAGCCCCGAGAAAGGGTCAGCCCTCTGGTTCGGGGCCTCTTCTTGGCTGGTCTGGGCACAGGGGCAGGCGTGGCTCCTGAGGCCCCTTGGAGATCTGGAGACTGAGTTGGCTGCCACCCGGACCGAATGGCTCCCCAGGAGGCCTGCATCCAGCCCAGAGCACTTCAGTGGTGCTGAGCAAGGGGAGGGGCCTAAACCCAGCCTTCCTCTTTGCTGATATCGTCAGGGACAGACTGAAAAGCCCGACGTCTGGGTCATCAGGACCAAGAGTCGCATCATGGGATTCAGATCCAGGAGGCCTTTGACTCCACTGAGGCTAGCGTGTGCTCTCACAGATCAGATCTTGGGGTTTGCTCATGTGTCCATCTGTCTATTCATCTGAGGTGTTTGCAGCCCATGGACAAATGGGGCGCTGGCCTCCGGTTCGCTGGGTGTGCATGCTTGTGCCTGCAGCCTCCTGCCGGCCCGCCCTGCACCTCTCTGTATGTCCCAGGCTTGTGCTTATGTGTGCAAATGTCTGCAGATGGTGCAAAGAGATGTGGAAAGGGATGGAGGGCCAAAGGTGAAAAGAGAGATGCCTGAGGGTGAGCGGGGACGTGGGGTGTATGTGATCAAGCACTTCTCTCCACCCTCAGCTGAGAACTTTGGATGTGTGTTAGAATCACCAGGGAGATTTAAAACCTTACCCATGCCCTGGTCTTCACTTCAGATCAATTACATCACAGTCTGGAGCCAGGGCCCAGATACTGGTATTTTTAAAGGCTCCCCAGGCGATTCTAAGGGCAGCCAGGGTTGAGAAACAGGGTGTCCAGAGGTTTGCAACTCCAAGTGTTGACTAGCACCATGGGCCTTACCTGGGAGCTTCTAAGAGAGGAGGAGTATCAGGCCCCTCCCAGACCCTCAAATTACCATCTGCATCCTCTCTCCCCTAGTCTGTATTTTAATAAGATCCCCAGGTGATCTGTACATCATTAAAATCTGAGGAATAGAGCAGGGCTCTCAGTGACTTCAGATCTGAGAGTTTCTGAGTCAGTAGATAGGGGATGGGGCCTGAGAATGTGCTTATCTAACGAGTTCCCAGGTGATGGTGATGCTGCAGATGGGGGGACCATGCTCTGGGGACCCCTGGCTTAGTGGCAGTGTGTGAGGGAAGCAGACAGAAGGAGAGGAAGTGGAAGGTGAGTGTGTGTGTTGTGGGTAAGGGGGTGGAGGGAAGTGGGGAGGAGGATATGTCTCATATCTCAGTCCCCCAGGAAGATCATGTTTCTACAAAAAGCATGGCCTGTCATCCCTTAGGGCCTGGATTTCTCCGACTCGGGGACCAGTCCACGGATGAGGATTGTAAGGAGAATAGGAAACAGAAGCAAGTCTCCTGAGAGCTGCTGGCATGCGACCCCCCCACCGCCCCCCAATCTGTCAAGAAGAAGATTCCAGGGCTGGACAGTTCCTTGGTACCCTAAAACCTCTGGAGAATAATCAGATTTTCTCAGAGCCTGAGTGCATCAAAATAGCCATGTGCTCTCTTGGGGGTCCTGTACATAGTGGGGGCTCAGCAATGAGGGCAGCCGTATGTCTGGTTAGCTGGGACCATTTGGTATAGGATTCTCATCTTTTCATTCTCAAAAGTTGCCCAATAAATCATACGATTGGATAATAGTGACTAGAATCATCACCCTGGGTGGAGGTGGGGGTGGGAGATGACTAAGGGTGTTCCCAAGGGGAAAGCCCTCTGGGAACCCACCTCCAAGCTCCCTCCTCCTGGCCTGGCTTCCTGGGGGAGGAGGGGTGGGAAGGTCCTTTGCAGGATGCCCGCCTGGTGTGGGTCAGGGTTTAGCCTGATGAAAGAGGCAGTGTTGTGGGGAGGAGACCTCCTTCCCAGGGGGCCGACGGTCCTTCCCTCTGGTGGTGGGGAGTGGTAGGCAGGCAGGCCAGGCTGGCAGCAGCCCTGTCTTGCCTCGGGCCTGATTTGCGGTACCAGCACCTCTTCTGCCTGCATCTTCACGGAGTTACCTGAAGGCTGGGGGAGGAGATAGCGATCAGCCCAGCCGGAATACCAGAGGTGTGAGGCATGCATGACCTCACCCTGGGCGTGCCGCCCTGTCAGGCCAACCTCCCAGCCGCTCCCAGGCACCTCCAGGTAGGTTTAGACAACAAGCTTCAGCCAGCAGTGGCAGGGGCGTCCCTACGCTCTGGGCCTGGGTCTCAGCCAGGGTCTCAGGCCACCACTTCTGGGAGCAGCCTATAGGTCTCTAAGGAGACTCCAGCTTCCTGGGGGTTGGGGTGTTTGCAGCGAGGGAGGGCTGGGGCTGGAGGGAGCCATTCAGGATTGAAATTGAGAGCTAGACCGGGGTCAAGGAAGAAGGGAAGTTGGTACTCCCCAGCGACCTAGGAGCTTAGAAACCTGTCCCAGCTTGGGTTGGGGTGAGGACCAGGAAGAGGTCCAACAGTGAGCATCCACTGTGTGCCAGACAGTGTGCTAGCCAGAGCTGATTTGAAAATCAAAGACAAAGGAGCCAGGGACTTCCCTGGCAGTCCAATGGTTAAGAATCTGGGCTTCCACTGCAGAGGGCACGGGTTCCATACCTAGTTGGGGAGCTAAGATCCTACATGCCATGATGCATGGCCAAAAAAAAAAAAAAAACCCAGAGGAAAAACCCAGAAGAGCCCAGAGGAGACTGTGGGAAGTATTCACCAAGCCAAACATACTAAAACCCCTCTCGGTGGTAACTTTAGATGGACCCAGAGATTCACACCGTGGTAAGATACGCTGTCAGTGTTAAGTGGTTGACTGTCAACTCAGTGGTTGACTAGGGGTGGTGGGTGGCCCCGCAGGAGCTGTGGGGGTCCTGGAAATCCGTGGGCAAGGTCTCTAGGGGAAATGCCCTCCCCCAACCCCTGAGTGACTGGAGCAGAAAGTGAGCACAGCGACAAAGTGCACTAGGTCTGCACCCTCTGGTTGGGACCCCTCCCACCGTCCTGGCTCTGTCCTGCTGCCCAGAAGCTCCCTTGTGGACCTGCAGGCTCACTCAGGCTCACTCCTGCTCATCCCATCCCCACCCTTGATGATCTACCCACCTATGCGTCCACCGCCTCCCGGGATCTCCCACACCCACTCTCGTGGGGAGGCAATGGGCCTCACTCCAGAGTGTCTCACAGTCACTCGAGACACCTTTGCATAACCAGCGAATGGACCCACCTGGGAGCCACTGGGTTCTGCTGGCCGTGCTCCGTGTCAGTGGGCACACAGTCCCCAAACCAGCATTCACCCTGGTGCCAAGAGCCACAACCCCAATCTCCAGCGTACTCCCCCCACCCACCTCCCTGCCACTGTGGCCACCTTTCCAGTCCTCGTGTATCAAAGTATCTGTCCAGCCCCTTTCCTCTTTGTGCTTTTGAGGGACATGGCTGCATCTTAGCGTGTGTTGTTGTCTGACTTAATTATTCAGCTCAGCAAATGTTCCCTGGGTTTTCCATGTGCCTGGGCCTCTCCTAGGGAGAAGGCAATGGCAACCCACTCCAGTACTCTTGCCTGGAAAATCTCATGTACGGAGGAGCCTGGTAGGCTGCAGTCCATGGGGTCGCGAAGAGTCGGACGTGACTGAACGACTTCACTTTCACTTTTCACTTTCATGCATTGGAGAAGGAAATGGCAACCCACTCCAGTGTTCTTGTCTGGAGAATCCCAGGGATGGGGGAGCCTGGTAGGCTGCTGTCTATGGGGTCTCACAGAGTCGGACACAGCTGAAGCGACTTAGCAGCAGCAGCAGCAGCAGGGCCTCTCCTGAGCTCCGGGGCCCAGAGGCAAGGAGACTAACAGTGCTTCCACAGCACATCTGGGCTTAGCAGGAGCCCCAGGCTGGCTCCCGCTCTATCCTGCAAGTCTGCCCCCTCCTCACCTGTTCCCCCTGCCCCCTGCCCCACTCCCCACCCTAGCTGGCACCTCCACACACAGTTTTCTCTGCCACATGACAGTCAGCCTCCTCTTCCGCATCATTCTCTTCCACCCCCCGTTTTCCTCCTTCATCCTGGCTTTGGACAGACGACACTACCTGGTCTCGTCCTCTGTTTCTGGGGTAGCGTTAGGACTGCTGTGGGGATGCTCAGATTCTCCCTGCGTCTCCCACTCCCTCCCTTTCCGGCTTTGGCTCTGGGGGATGTAGGACCACGTGAAACCTGGAGGTGGGATGGAGGTTGTCTCCGCTGGGTTCTGAGTGAGGGTCCTGGCTTCCTGATGGCCTGAAGCAGGCTGGAAGAGGACACTGGGAAGATAGAGGGATGGATGGAGCGGGCAGGGAGGGAGAGGAGGCTGGAGGGAGGGAAGCAGACGTTGGTGGGACAGAGGGAAGAGGGTGGGAGAGGGGAGAGGTGCGGGGAAGAGAAGGGAAGAGAAGAGAGGAGGGAGACAAAGGGAGAGACAAGACTTAGAGTCAGAGTCTAAGACAAGTATATGATAGAGACAAACAAACCAACAGAAAGAGATTCTGACCCAATCACCGGGCAACTTCTAAAAAAAATCACGCTCTTTTCTTAAGGCGGGACTTGAGTCCCTCGGTACACGGTTGCACAGCCTTGTAACGAGACTCGCAAGGGGTCTGAGTCCTTCTCCAGCCTTGGCTCCCACCCTGCTGTGCGGGGTTGAAAAGCACCCTGGGTGAGACGTGACCGTGGATAGTGGCAGTGAGGTTCCTTGGCAGGTGCCCCAGCCCAGGGATTCTCCCACCTCTACTGCCTGGGCTCCTGCCTCACTGTGGTCTCGACACCCTCAGCTCTAGCCTTGAGGGAGCTTCGTCAGCTTTGTGGGGAAATTTCGTAAATTCCCAGCAGCCTCCAGCCCCACCTTGCGTAGGCGGTCTTCAGCCTTTCCTCAGATGCCGAATTCCCTGGTCTCCCTTCTTTTGCCCCCTGGTGCCCGCCAGGACCCTCTGAGCCCCCTTCCTCTTGTCTTGTGAGGTTGCCTTGGGAGGGAGTGGGAATGGGGGCTGGGGGTTAAGAGCCTGACCTCTCCTCCTTCCCAACCCAACTGTCAAAGAAGCTCTCGCGGACAGGTTCTGACCCGCCCTGTAGGCCTTCCTGGGCGCCTCCCCTTTGCCTTTGGCCTGCGGGAGCCCTCCCGAACCCCAGCCAGGGCCGAGGAACCCTGCCGAAAGCCACGAGCAGTCTCAGGATCTCAAGGAAGGATTGTGATAGGAATCCCCACAGCACGCACCCACCCCAGGACAGAGGGGCCTTGGCAGTTTCCAGCCTGGTTATCTGATTTGGGGGCTGATGGGGTTTCTAATGGAAAACAATATGGTAATTTCAGAATGTTCCTGATTAGATGAAAATGATATTGCATCAAAGTTACTTCCTTAATTTATTCAGAAAATAACAAGAGAGAATTCTCTCCTAAGATCCTTAATTAAACCAGAGCTTCCACCGTGCAGGCAAAGCAGGCGCTGAGCTCCAGGTATGGGGGACAAAGGCCATACTCCTGACCTACTCTTGCAGGGGCTGACCTGGGGCTGCAGGCTGGGTGGGTCTGCACCTGGATATGATGACTGTTCGGCCTGGGGGGACTTCTGGCAGCAAGAGGGCATGGGATGAAGCTCCTTCCGCTGCAGGGACCAAGGGGGCAGTCATCCTAGCATCATTCCAGTTCCTGCTTGTCTCTTACAACATCATCCTGCAAGTGACTGAAAGCCGCTGAGACTCAGCGAGTAGGGGTGGCAGAGCTGGGTGCCCAGGGTGTCTTTAAGACTCAGAACAGCAGAGTGAAAAAGGAAGATGTTGGTAGGTCCAGTGAAGATCGGCACTGCAATCAACTTGGGAAAGTCGTCACAACACAAAAGGCTTAACTGAGGATAGTTTGGCTTGAGAGGGAGAGGCAGGTGTAAGAGAAACAGCAAAGGATGGTGAACCATCTGGACATCAGTAACAGGGTGAGGAAGCTGTGGCTTCTCTTAGGCTGGAAGATGCAAGAGAAGGGAGGATAGAGACAGGGACAGACCCTTAGAGCTGTGGCCAGTTGGTGCTGGGTTGCAGTGAATCCAGGGAAAACTGGGATGCATTCCCAACCGCTTTCTTCTCCTGCCCTCTGTCTCCTGCTGGTGCTGCTGGGCTGGACCGGAAACCAGTGGGTGGGGCCCCTGGGTGACACTCTTCATATTGGTGAGGCTCCTGTGGAAATGGATCTGGGGGAGAATGAATGGAGAATGGCCAGCACAGACCCAGGAGTGATGCTAAATGACCTTTCATGGTCTGATGCTTCAGAATTTCTCTAGCACATTCTTATTCATTTTCCTGGTCATGCCCCACAACAAGACTAAGTACAGATTCTTATCTCCAGGAAGAAACAGTCTCAGAGAGGTCAAGTGATGTCCTGGAAGTCACACAGTAGGGAGGTTATGGATTTGAGCCCATTTCTGCTTCACTCCAAATCCTCTCTTTCCCCCTGAAATAGAGGCTTTTATGCATTGAAGTGATAGCCTGAGCTGGGTGTTAAGAAAGTTTCCTGGTGTGAAAGGGTGCTATCTGGAAGCTCCCACAAGGTCATGAGAGAAGTCCTGCCTGCCACTCATGAACGAAGATCTGGAGGGCCCTTGGCACTTTGTAAAGCAGACTGCAACAAATTACTGGTAGAAACAAACATTTCTAATTCTGGTAGGACCTCCTGCCTCCAGGGCCAGTGTGGAGGGCTGGTTGGGCTCTGCTGGAGCAGGAACTGAAAAAGGAGACCTCACAGCTGAGTTGGGAGCATTTTAGAAGGAACTTCTGTCCTCCTGGGGACCGTCCCCATTTGTCCACATTCCTACTGGGTACACACACTACGTCAGCTTTACTCCCTTTACTACCAGACACCAGCACCCCAGCCACTGAGTGTGTAGGGGGCTAGGTCCTGGCTGGCGGTGCAGTGGGGGGCTCCTTACTTTGGATTCTGATGTGGTGAAGACGTAGAGACTAGGGCTCTGACACTGTGGCTGCAGAGGGACCACAGGGAGCAAAAGGGTTCTGAGGATGGGGAGGCTGCTATGTGAGCATGTGGGTGTTTGTATGCACGTGTGTATGTGTGTGCACGCGGCTGTGTGTGCCCATGTGCATCTGAATATATGAAGGTGGGCATATATGTGTGTGAAGATATGGGAAAAGAGAAGAAGAAGGATAAGGGGAAGGAGCAGAAGGAAGAGGAGGAGGAAGGGTGTCTCTACCTTTCTACCCCTTTGTCACATCAGAATCCAAAGTCAGGAGTTTTGGAGGAGGAGGAGGAAGGGAAGAAGAAAAAGTAAAAAGAAGGAAGAAGAGAAAGAGAAAGAGGAAGAAGAGGAAGGAGAAGAAGGGGGAAAGGGATGGGGAGGGGGAGAGAAAGGAAGAGGAGAGGAGGGAGGGAGGGAGAATTTGTTGGGGTCATCAGAGATTGAAGGGGTTAAAGTCAAAGGAAGTGGGACTTAGATGTGCCGTGTGAGATAATGATGATAGTAATAATAATAATAACAGCTAACATTTACATAACACTATGTGCCAAGCCTGTTCCAAGCCCTATATACATATCATATTTTACTCTTCACAACCAGTTTAGGTGGTGGGTACTACGACCACCCCATTTTACAGGTGGGGAAACTGAGGCACAGGGAGGTTTAATGCTATGCCCAAATGCTAGAGCCAGGAGTCGAGCCAGGTCCAAATCTTAACCACCGAGAGATACTGCCTGTCGGCTTGCAGGTGTGGCCTGGGACTCTGCTTCATGCGTGCAGTCTGGACTTTGATGCTCTGTCTCTGTGTTACGCTCTTTAGTCCTCAGCTGGAGTGATCTTTGGGGGAGGATATGAAGTTTATCCCACGAAGGTTGAGTATCAGGTGGTTCTAATGGAGCCAAAGCAGGGAGGTGTCAAAGGATCTTGGGTTTGGGAGGGCCCTTCATTCTGAGTGTTGGTACACAGGGCTGGCTTGTGAAGGGTCTTTGCAGGCCAGGAAGTTGTGTCCCTTTTTCTTACAGCATAGGCGGTGGGAGCCCCCGAGAAGGTTTTACGGAGGAGAATGGCAGGGTCACTGTAGAAGGTTCACTCTGGCTGCAGCGTGGATTGGAGAGAGTCTGGAGGCAGGGAGGCCAGTGAGCTGAGTGATACAACTGTCCAAGTAAAAGAGTGATGAGGCCTGGGCTGGAGTAGGTAATGTGAAGACGGGAGAGGATGCAATTGTGGAGCTAGAATCCTCAGTCTTTGGTGGTGGACTGGATGTGGAGGGATGTGAGGGAGCTGTTGAGGCTAGCTTCTAGGTTTCTGGGTGGATGCAGACCATGGAGGAGTCTGCCACACCTGTGGAAACCTCAGGGGAGCAGGGAAGCCTGCAGCCCTGGGTACCTAGACAAGGTGCCCACAAGAAGTGGCCAGGGCATCACCTGGCCCTGGAGAGATTTGGATTGGCCCTGGGTTCTCTCCTGATGGACACCATAGGCTGGGGAAGTAGAAGGTCAGAGGCATGGCCAGTGGACACACCAGCAAATGGGGTGGGGTATTGATTTCTTCTCAAATGTTTTTCATTTTCATAGGTGTCTCCAATTCTAAAAAACACACAGAGGACTGTAAGAGCAACGGAACTGTACAACTGTACATCATTCCTCAATCTCAAACCCCAGTGAGGCCCTGTGATGCAGTGGTCAGGGCTCTCATTATGTGGTCATTTTGGGTTTAAATCCCAGCGCAACCAATCTGTAGCTGTGTGTTCTTGGGCAAATCACTCCATGTCTCTGAGCCTTAGTTAGGGCTCATTATAGCGCGGGCCTCATAAGCCTGTTGTGAAGATGACATGGCATATGTCATTACATGCAGCTCTAGTTACGGTTATTCAGATCTGGGCAGGATGACACAGATCAGGGGCAGGTTGGGCATTTCTTCTTGCCTGAGTCTCATAGGAGCCCTTTCCCCCTTGCCTCCATCTTCCTCACACTTAGGAGACATCGCCATTCTTTTGGGACTGGAAGTTGGGATCATCTGCTAGACTAGAAGGAAGAGGACTTTCTGGCCAGGATGGGGCTCCGAGGAGCCCTTCCTCTGTCAGACCCCTTCCTTTCCCAATTCCCCAGTCCTGGAACCAGGAGGTGTGGCCTGGGACTCTGCCTCACACATAGGGTCTGGACTTCACATAGGGTCTGAGTGATACAACAGTCCAGGTAAAAGGGTGGGCAAACCCAGACAGAAGCTGAAATTCCGATGCCCATCACCCCTGCCGAGACTAGGATCTGGACGGGCCATTTCTCAGCCTTTCCCTGGCTGCAGGCAGTACCCCCTTCTCCCAGCCTCAGGGCAGCCCCTCAGCTCCCAGTGGCTCCTATGCCTACAGGGCCCCACCCCTGAGCTTTCCCAGATGTGGGGGGTGGGGAGTGGGGGGCGGGGGTCCGGGGTCAGAGAGGGGCCCAGTGCAGAGGAAGAACCTTCAATTCGGTTCCCCCCAGAGCCATCAGGAGAAGATGGATGCCTGCTTTCTTCTCCGGCCTGCCCTGTTCTCCCTGGGGTCGGGGGGCCTGAGCCCCTGGCTCGGCTCAGCTCTTACCCCAACCCCAGCTCAGAGAGTTTGCTGGCAGCAGCGTAGATGACTTTGGTGTAGTTTCTGTGGTTTAATAAGCTACAAAAACGACATTATTTTAAGCCAATCTGGATATAGCACAAAAACTCTCACCCCGTCTGTTCTGTGAAACTCAGATACCCTGACGAGAACACAGCTCACAACCAACTAATACAATATTCTACTGGGCTCGCTGTCAGCGGGCCCCACGCGGGCGCCGGCTCCCCGGAGGACTGCCCAGGCGCGCTCGCCGCGGGCCCGGGAGGGAGGCGGGCGGCCTGCGGACCGGTGGGGAGGCGGATGGGGATGGGGCCGGAGTGGGAGCCACGCCGTGGGGGGCTGCCTCTCCTCTCCCCGAGGAGCTGGGGCCATCCGCAGCCCCTCTGGGCTCCCCGCCCCCTTCCACGGGGACTCGGGGAGGAGAGGAGTGTTTCTGGCCTGCTGACAGCAGTTTCACTCCCACAACTTGCATATGTCTGATTCCGAAGCAGGGAAGTGTGTCCAACACACCCAATGCAAAGACAGGTTGTTGAATATTTTTTCTCTCATCACTAAAAAGGATTCCCTGCTGGGTGCAATCAAGATCCATAAACTCGCGGCTCGAGTCGGTGTGAAAGCAGCGCTCCAGCCCAGACTCCCTCGCTGGCGCTAAATGCAGGCTCCGGGCGGAGATGCAGACATCCGCTAGCAGTCTGGCCTTGCGACCGGCAGTTCCCGGCACATTAGGCAGCGCGCTTATTTTCGGCTACGCTTCAGTGGATTAACTTTCAGTGTAAAGTTTCCGAGCTCGGGCCTCGTCCCTGCGGCTCCGCCCCCCTCCCCCTCCTCCTTCGGTGGGTACCATGCTCTACAGAGCCAGAGGCAAGGGAAACTGGCTGACAGGCTTTCTCAGCAGCCGCAGGGTTCAGCCCTGGAAAACGGAGGCAGGGCAGGCAGGGGTCCCTCTGGGACCCCTGGCAACCTGGAGAGCCTATCCTTTGACTGGCGCGCCTCTGGGTCGACCAGATGCCCACGTCCCGCAGACACTGAATTTGCATGCCTGGGAGATCTTGGAAAGTTCCCTTGGGTGGGGGCTGGTCCTAGAAGAGAGGCCCCCCTTCTTATGCAGGTGATGATGGGTCTGGCATCCACCTACCCCGTCCCAGCTGGGCTCCTGTTTCCCTCTTCTCCTCAAGATCCCAGGACCCTTGCTGGAGGTTGGAATCTGCTGTGCATGTAAAGGCAAGAGTGCCTTCTTTTCTTCCTGAGCTGCCCTTCTCCGTCTCTCAAGGAGACTGAAGCAGAAAGGGAAGAGACAGGGGTCTTTAATGAGCCGTAGGAAAGCCCTTGGGGACTTGAGGAGGGTGGAGAGAGGACATGAGGGAGAGGAGGAAAGGGAATATGACCAACCTCTTCCTTAAGGAAGAGCTCAGGTTCTTGCAGAAATGGAGAGACCACTGCCTTCCATCCCCCGTATCCATCCACTGGGAGGTGCTTTCAGATCCAGTGATTTAAAACACTAGTTCTCATGAATTCTTAAGAAGCAATCAAAAATGTAGCCTCCAAAAAGCCCCCTTTCTTCCCTGGCATCCCGTTTGTTGTGGGGCATAGGATGTAGCATTAAAAAACCAGAATGAGCTTCAGAAATAGCATGCAGGGTAAAGGGCAGTCTAGGTAGAGTGCTGAAGCCCTGTAGGGTGTGAAATCTATTTGATATTATTCACTCATTCATTTATCCAAAACACAAAATCGGTGCTGACTTTTGTACAGGTTGCTGGACTGGGCCTGCGGGAGGCGCAGGGGGCTCCTGCTGGGGTGTGAGAAGAGATACACACCCATTCTTCCGTATGTTCATTTATTAGCATGACTGTGGGGCAGGCACTGTGTTTGGGCGCCGAGCACAAGCAGATACAGCTTGAGTACAAAGCAGAATGTGAGAAGGGCTGTGAAGGAGACAAGGGGGCCTTCGGAAGAGGCAGCACTGCTCAGGCCCCCTCACCTCCAGCTCTGAGCAGATCCTCAGGTCCACATCCTTCTAAGCCTTCCACTGGCTTGGCAGGGGGGCCCATAAGGATGGGATCATTTGGCCTTAAAGTTACACCGAGGCAAAAATAAATGATGAGAAAGAGGAAATGTTGAGGCATTTTCGGGGAGCCCTGGATTAAAAAAAAACCTTTATTGTAAATCACTGTCTCTCAAACCCCTCCCCCACTCCCTCCTGCTCTCCCTCTCTCCAAGAGATCAGCACATTGCAAAGACAGGTTGTTGAATATTTTCTCTCTCATCACTAAGAAGGCCTCCCTGCTGGGTGTAATCAAGAACCATAAACTCGCCTTGCGGCTGAGTCGGTGTGAATCCAGCCCTGCTCCACTCGCCACAATTCAGACGATTCAGATGCGATCGGGCTGGCTGACAGCGGCAGTCAGGCTGCTCTCCCAGACCAGACGCAGCCCATCCCGGAGGGGCTGCAGCCAGGGGGGCTGGCCTCTGAGAGTCTCTGGGCTCTGTAATGACCCAGCATGGAATTCAGGGCACCTCTCCTGAAAGGTCAGGAAGGAGAGGAATCGATGCCTGCAGACAGGTAGTCAGGGTGTTGACAAGTGCTGTGGGGGCACTCCTTGACCTTCACCCCAGGTCCCCATGTCTCCTGGGAGAGGAGACAGGAGGTAGGATGGCCTCTCAAGCCTGGCAGTGATTTCCAGTGGGCTGCCCGAGAGGATGGAGTGGCTTCTGTCTGGTTTTCAGAACTGTCCCTTTCATGGTGGAAGACAGCGTGGACCTGGAGTTGCTCCAGGGGGCTCTGAACAAATCCGGGGCTGGGAATAGGGGAGAAAATGGAGAAACACCAGGCAGGCCGGGCTGCTGACTGCTCAGCTGCTCAGTGTGCCCTCCTGCTCTTTGTCTGAGAATCCTTTAGCTGGATTGGGAACAGTTTGCAGATGCAAAGCTGGGGAGGAGCTCTTCCCACCTTCTCTCGACTTTCTATCTTTGTTATGACTCTCTTCAATGTCACTGCCACAGCCTGAATCCCTGGGCCAGTCACCCTCCCTGATCTATGTCCAGTGTGAGCTTTCATGGATCTGATGATAATCTCCCCTTCCTCAAGTGGTTGCAGGCTGCCCCATTGCCTGCAGGAACTGAATCATGGTGAATATTCAAGATCTGCCACCAATATTCCTTTCTGACTCCCTCCTGCCCCTGACCTCCAGGTTCCCAGCGAGCAATCCTTCTGGATACCCTGTAGTTTCCCAAACACATTTGTATTTTTTTTTTTTTAACCTCTAAGCCTTTGCATTCCCCATCCCCCCTGCCAGGCATGCCCCTTCCTCCTCATCTTGAATGAATATCTCCCTGTCAGGAAGATCCCCTGGAGAAGGGAATGGCTACCCTCTCCAGTATTCTTGCCTGGAGAATTCCATGGACAGAGGAGCCTGGCGGGCCACAATCCATAGGGTCACAAAGAGTTGGACACAACTGAGTGACTAACACACTGTCCTTCAAGTCTCAGCAGAAATGTGTCCTCTTCTGAGAAGACTTCCCTGATTCCCCAGGCAAAGGTAATCCACACTCCCTGGGCAATTTACATGATTCAGCTCTTAACCTCTGTACTGTTGTTGTCCATGTCCCTCTCCCCACTGGACATGAACTTCTCCTCGAGGGCTGGGACTGAGTCTGGTTTAGCTCTGTGTGTCCGGGGCCCAGCACCTAGTTTGCTAGGATGAATAAAACCAAGCATCTATTACCAGGTTTCAACATGGCTCCCTGTCTGTACCTGCATACCTGTGTACCTGCACACCTGTGTAGCTGTGCAGGTATCTACACACTTCCTGTCCATACTCCTTCTCTCCATCCTCCTAACCAGATGCGGAGCTCCTTGAGGGTGGGATGGAGTCTTGTTCCTCTGTAAAGGTACACACCCAAAGTGGTCATTGGTAAAGGTTGAAGGAACTGGACTTGCTGAAATAGATGTGGCTCCACCTGGGAGATCCAGGGCTCTCTCTGCAGGGCTGTTGTAGGTGGTGAGGATGTGCCTTCCAGCAACAGTCTGGAGGAGTCACTGTACAGGGCTTGGATGCTCAGCCTTCACTGGGGATGGGTTTCCTTCCAAGCTTGGAGGGGCTGCTGACCCAGAATCTGCGGGCTCAGTCCCCATGTGGGGTTTACAGACCCACACTAGCTAGTGAACAGCCAGCTGCAGGGCTCTTCTCCCAGGGCTGCCAAACATTGTTGCCCTCCAGGACAGAAAAGGTAGTATGCGCCCTGGAGCAGCAGCCTCCTCTGCTCTCTCTTGGGAGGCCAGGTCCAGAACTCAGATAAAGCAACAGTTTCCTCCCAGGCAGATGGCAGGCCCATCCTCCCGCCTTCACAGAGGCCATGGAGATATTGCCCACCAGCTTCAGGGCTCTCATAACTCTTTCAAGACAATCACTTTATTTATATGAGTTTATTTTAAAAAACCCGCAGATGATCCACCGCGGGGACCGCTCCTACTGCCTCGGCTTGATTCTCTCCTATCCTCTGAGTCCATAACTCTTAGTCTTTTGATTCTCCCAGTCCACAAACTATAAAAATCTTATTTCTATAAGGTCTTTTATGGTTACCAAGATAGTCAATAGTGTCATTTTCATTCATATCATTCTGCAGGGAAGTTAGAGGAAACGAACCAGACAGAGGAGAGCTATAAATAAGGCTCAGCTACACAGGCCCCAAGCGGATTCCTCTGTGTTTTTTTAAAACGATGCATGCACAGCACACACAGGCAAACACAATATACACACATGCACGCAACTATGTGCTTTGTGCCCACTTGTGCATGGATAGGAGTACACAAGCTCATCTATGCACACAGCTGTATGCACCATGCTTGTGCACACACACATGCACACGAGTGTACTCATGTGTTTACACAATTTGTCAGACTTAGAAAAAAAGCTGTTTGTGGAATTTTCTCAGCTTTGAAGAGACAGGAGCAGACAGCAGCACTTGCTTTGGTGAGATGGGGGTGTGGGTGGGTCTGATGCATGCAAGCCTGAAGAATACATTCCAAAGCCATGAACCATGGGGTTGGGCACCCAGCCACCCATGAGCTCATGGGAGGGAGCTTTGGATTTCCCACCAACACAGGAGTCTGTGGGGTAGCCACTCAGACAGCATTGGGAATGGTCGGGCAGCCTGCAAGGCTCCATCTGACTGTCTGTGTCATCTGAGGTCCCAAACTCTCATTCCTGGAGGATAGCCAGCCAGCTTCACGATTCGATTTGCACTTAGCAGCCATCCACCTGAACACCTGTCCACAGTCTGCTGCCAATGGCTTTGCCCTTGGACCCCAGAGGGAGAGCCCCAGGCGTGACATGAGAGCAGAGAGCAGGAAGTCTCCAGCAGAGGGAGAGCTGGCACATTTGTGTGCCAGAGTGAAGGTGGGCAACCCAGACTGGCCAAGCGCAGATAGACGGGGCAGACCCAGGTGTGGGTGCGGGCTGCCAACCTTCCCCAGGTAGGCACAGCTGGGCCTCAGTCCCCACACCAGGGAGCAGACTGGGGAAGGAAGGGGCTACGTGGCTGGTGCCAGAGAACCACGCTCTCCTCAGGGAACTCTGGGTGCATTGGCCAGTGGCGCCAAAGAGGGAACAATCACTAGAGTCAGGGGGTGTCGGTTCTGAGGCTAACTCCATCAGATCCTTGCTGTGTGTGGTGTTTTCCAAGTACCTTCCCATCTCTGAACCTCTGTGCCCCGGTGAGCCATAAGGGAGGATGCTCTCTGAGACCTCTTCTCATGTTGCAGATACAGATGAACTAGCTGCATTCCAGAGCCTTGGGGCAGGTGTATCTCCTTCATTTCCTGTCTGCAAAATGGGCACCATAATTGTTGCTATTAGCAACAGTCCAGGGAGGCCATGAGGGGCTGGGCAAAGGTCCAGAAGTGCAATTGAACTTGTTTGGAAACTGGTCCGATTGGGACATGTAAGGGATGCAACCCAGCAGGGGGCCTGAGAGCCTGCAAAGCCTCTCCTCCCACTCCCTCCTTTTCCCTCCCTCATCACTCCCCACCCCAGCACTCCCTAAACAGCTGGGAGTGGAGCCCAGGGCTCTGAGCTCAGGCCTTGGAATTCCTCTATCACTCCTTCTGCCTTCTTCAACGGAACTATTAATTGTAATTGAAGCCTCCTAAGTTAAAAGCCGCACACAGATTTAAGGATTCTCTCATGCCAATTACACATCGTTTCTGGCTGCACTTTAGGGCCAGGCTTTTATCTGTTGTTCTGGGGAATCACTTATCGGTCAGAGCAGCAGGCTCCACACAGATATCTTCCTGATTATGTTTAATGGCAAATGGAGAGTTAACCAGCTTCCCTCCCCTGATCTGTGCCTGCAGTTTCCCCAGCCCAGCCTGAGAGCCGCCCAGGGGAGCAGGAGGGTACGGACCAGGGAAGCTGGGGTCGGGGGGAGACTGCCATGTCCTGGACTGGTCAGTGCAGGTTCCTCTTATTTTAAAGATATTTTTTGATGCGGGCCATTTTTAAAGTCTTTATTGAATTTGTTACAATAATGCTTCTCTTTTACACTATGTTTTCTTTGGCTGAGAGGCATGTGGGATCTTGGTTCTCTGACCAGGGGTCAAACTTGTACTCCCTGCATTGGAAGGCGAAGTCCTCACAGCTGGACTGCCAGGGAAGTCCCAAGTTCAGGATTCTCAAGAGATCCATGTGTGGATCCAAGGTGGTTGAAGGGGCATTCCACTCCCACTCTCCAGGTGACCCAAGTGCCCCTTTCCAAAGGCTGATGGCAGCTATTTGTTTATTCTGGGCGTTTTGCCACTAGGCAACTGCTTTGTGTCAGGTCCTGAGCTGGCATCATTTCTTCACTCATATCCATGTGCCCCCCATCCACATGCATGCTTTCACACTCCAGGGAGTGAGCAAGCACTCTCTGGACCTGCACTGCCATGTATACACACACTCATAGGTGTGTACACACACACATACAGGAACATGTATACACATACTCAGAGAAGCATGCACACACACACAAACACAGAGGAATGTGCGCTTACCTACAGACCTCATAGACGTATGCACACACGTACATTTACAAAAGCACACATACACAAGCACTCATGCAAACCAACCATCAACACCTCCAATATGCAGGGACACATTCTATTTGTGCTGACTGCCCCCTACTCTTAGCTCCAAATACACTCTCAGCTCAGTCCCACAAAGGCACACAGTGTGGCTTTTTATTGTCACGTGGAGACTCCTCTGTCAGTCTATCATTCACAGATCTGTCTGTCTCCATTATAGGAACTTGGAATGGATCTTGGAATGTCAGGTGACGGGATTCTAGAGTCAGGCCCCTGTGCTGTGGAGCCCCCTGTGTCACACACTTCCACTGTGTCCCTGAGCCCTGTCTCATACCCAGTTGGATAACACTGTGTCATAGAGCTCAGCTGGCTACTCAGACCTAAAGGTTGCTACTCTGCAAATCTCAAACTCAGCAGGTCCAAAGTGGAACTCCTGGTCTCCCCCAAACCTGCCTCACCTGCAGTCTTGCCCACCTCAGGACGGAAGTGGAAGTCCTTTCTTCCACTGCTCAGGACGAAACACTCTGTTTCTGACGCCAGGTGTAACGTGTAGGGTTTCCCCTCACATCACCAAGCAGTTCTCTGATACCAGCAGGGTGTCCTACAATTCAATCCACTTCTGACTCTATATACCGGAAGGCAGCCTCGGATCCATAGGTTAAGGGCTCAATCTCATGAGACCGTCCCCACTTCAGATGTTGATCGCTAGGCCAGGTGCTTGCCTGCGCTTCTGACCAATCAATTATAAATCAAAAGATTCCATAACCTCCTTGCATTCGAATGATTTGCTAGGGAGGCTTACAGAACTCAGGAAACCAGTTTAATTATTGGTTGACTGGTTTACTATGAAGAGATATAACTCAGGAACAGCCAGGTGGAAGATACGCTTGGGGCAAAGTATGGGGAAAGGGCTTTCATGCTTTCTCTGAGCACCACTTTCCCAGTACCTCCAAGAGTTCACCAACTTGGACGCTCTCTAGATCCCATCATTTTGGGCTTTACATAGGCATGATTGATTAACTTGTTGGCCATTGGTGATTGAATTCAATCTCCAGCCCCTTTCTGAAAAGGGTGGGAATAAGTGGTGGGTGGGGGATGGGATTGAAAGTTCCAGCCCTTTAATCGGGTGGTTGATTCCCCTGGCAACCAGTCTCATCCTATCTAAGGGCTTTCCAAACTCACTTTATTGACATAACAAAGGACACTTTCATTGCTCTCAGCACTTAGGAAATGCCAAGAGTTTTAGGAGCTCCATGCCAGGAATGGGTACCATTACTATAATATATACCAAATACATGTTTATTATAAATCACAATATCACAAATACCTTGGCGTCATCTTGGACTTCTCTCTTTTTCTTACAACCTATATCCAGTCAGCAAATTCAGCTGGGTAGAAATACATTCCTAATCCTTTCACTTCTCACCACCTTCACGCCCCTACTAAGACCTCTGCTTGTGTCACACAAAAAAAGAAAGCTGAGCGTGGAAGAATTGATGCTTTTGAACTGTGGTTTTGAAGAAGACTCTTGAGAGTCCCTTGGACTACAAGGAGATCCAATCAGTCCATCCTAAAGGAAATCAGTCCTGAATATTCAATGGAAGGACTGATGCTGAAGCTGAAACTCCAATCCTTTGGCCACCTGATGCGAAGAACTGACTCATTGGAAAAGACCCTGATGCTGGGAAAGATTGAAGGTGGGAGGAGGAGATGACAGAGGATGAGATGGTCGGATGACATCACCGTCTCAATGGACATGAGTTTGAGTAAACTCCGGGAGTTGGTGATGGACAGGGAGGCCTGGTTTGCTGCAGTCCATGGGGTCGCAAAGAGTCAGACACAACTGAGCGACTGAACTGACTGTGTCACAAAGAAGAACAAACCTGACCCCATATCGAATCTGTTTCTTTAGCTTTAACCTTTATGCTCCATTTCCTGTGCTTAGTCATGTTGGCTCTGCACCTTTTGTAAAAGAATGTTGCCTATAACTTGAAATATACGTGATATCCAATTCTCAAGGCTTTGACCTTTAAAGGTATAACACTTTTCCATTCATACAGAGATAAAAGTGAAAGTGTTAGTCTCTCAGTTGTGTCTGACTCTTTGCAACCCCATGGACTGCAGCCTGCTAGGCTCCTCTGTTCATGGAGTTCTCCAGGCAAGAATACTGGAGTGGGTAGCCATTCTCTTCACCAGGGGATCTTCCTGACCCAGGGATTGAACCTGGTCTCCTGTACTGTAGGCAGATTCTTTACTGTCTGAGCCACCAGGGGCTTCCCAGGTAGCACTATTGGTAAAGAAGCCACCTGCCAATGCAGGAGATGCAAGAGATGCAGATTCAATCCCTGGGTCAGGAAGCAGCTGTCTTCTCTAAGAGGCACCCCACTCCAGTATTCTTGCCTGGAAAATTTCATGGACAGAGGAGTCTGGTGGGCTACAGTCCGTGGGGCTGCAAAGAGGTGGACGTGACAGTGACTGAGCGCACACAGAGGTAAAAAGCTGTAGAACAGAGAATAACGTTTGTCTTGTTGGAGCTTTATCAGAACTTTGGACCAGACCTAAGTGAAGAGCTGTAAGAATAAAGGATTCCTGCACCAAAAACCAGAGAAGGCAATGGCACCCCACTCCAGTACTCTTGCCTGGAAAATCCCATGGACGGAGGAGCCTAGTAGGCTACAGTCCATGGGGTCGCTAAGAGTCGGACACGACTGAGCGACTTCACTTTCACTTTTCCCTTTCATGCACTGGAGAAAGAAATGGCAACCCACTCCAGTATTCTTGCCTGGAGAATCCCAGGGACAGCAGAGCCTGGTGGGCTGCCGTCTATGGGGTCGCACAGAGTCGGACACGACTGAAGTGACTTAGCAGCAGCAGCAGCAGCAGCACCAAAAACGTTTCTAACTCAGGGAATATGGTTCTTTGGGATGCGAGTCCACCATCTTCTCAGTCTGCTGGCTTTCTGAAAAAGGTCACTATTTCTTCCTCCAACACCTCACCTTGATCTATTGGCCTGTCATAGGGCGGGCAGTATGAACTTGGACTCCGTAACACTTGGCTTACTGCAAAGACCTCTAAATAGGTAGGCCTGCTTCTGCCCTTCCTTGCTACACAGCAGCCAGAGGAGTTTCAAGTCAGAAGTTTCACGTCAATTCTCTACTCCTTTCAGAGAAACAGTTGAGAACCTTGCAGTGGCTGCAAGTCTCTCTGTGACCTCTCCCCTTTCCCACCCCAACCTGCCTTCTCCTGCTTTCCTTTCCTCTCTCTACACCAATCACACTGGCCTTCTGGCTGTGCTCTTGCCTTTGGGTCTTTGCTGTTCCCTCTTCTCCTAGAATGCTTTCCTTCCACATCCCCACTTGGATAATTTCCTTTCCTTCTTCAAGTCTTTGATCACTTAACAAGATCACCTTGACTATTTTTATTTAATGCTACTATCTGCTGCCCCATCAGCCCCTACCCTCCCAAAGGCCCTTATTCCACTATGGTTTTCCTTTTTCCCCACAGAATGTAGACTTTCTGTTGCTGGCTGGGTGCACCAGGAAACAGACTTTCATATAGTTTTGCTTGCAAGGTGTTTCTTGGGGGAGCTCTCAGATCAAGACCTCTAGGGAGCCAGGAAGCAGAACTGGGCAGAGAGAAGAGCTGGATTGTCACTAAGGTCCCAGCTGATCCCATGTGGAGCTGGACTGACTCTCAGAGTTTCTTAGCATTGAGGCAAGGGTACGGGGGACTTTATGACTGCTTATGGTCTAAATGTGGGATGTGGGCTGCTACCAGGGAGGAGAGCAGCTCTTTTCTCTAAGGGCTCGTCTGGAGGAGGAGGACTCAGTAGAATGCCATCGGCTACTGCTACTCCTGGCAGCTGGGGAAGTGAGTGCCTCAGTTCAGAAGTGGGGGATCTGGGAGCCATCCTGAAACATACACCTCACCTTTCAGCATACACAAATGAGTAAATGTAATAGTACTATAGTTATCATCTGTATCTATGTCTTCTGCTAGAAAATGAGGCCCAGAGGGGAAAGGATCTCTGTGGGCATAGCTCCCTGAGGTTTTTTAAGTGCTTTTAACAGTTTTGGCCCACAGCGAGCTCTTCCTAAATACTTGCTGAATGAGTGAATGAGTCATTCTCCGTGTCCTGCTTGTCTCAAGGACATCAAGGTTCTAACCTGGTCACCATTGAGGTTCTGCTGCCAACTAGGTATGCAACCATGGGCAAACTGTCTAACTTCTTGGAGGCTTTGATTCTCCATCTGTGAAATGGGATAACAGAAATGCCCCACCTCACAGGATTTGGAGAGGGATGAAATGAGCTAATATTCGTAAAGCATTTAGCAGACACCTGGAACAAGGCTGGCAATCAATAAATGTCAACTGTTGTTGATGACGCTGATTGTGCCTTGGGCCCTCTTTGTTTTGGGTTGCTGCCAAGATTCAGATCAGACTTGAAGACAAAGCCAAGACTCCAGCTGGGGTGGCTTGACCTTCCAGGTGTACAGGGAGAGGTGCATTCTGTTTCTGCAAGTCTGATATTCAGACTTGGCTAATGAGTGTCAAGATCTGCTCACAAGCCAATGGTTGGAGTCTCTGCCTCTGGAAACCTCAGTGTGTATATATGTCCATATAATGTTTGTATGGAGATAACACAAGCCATACTCAAAGACTTATATTCCTAAAGGATCATTCATCCTAGGTGTTAGGCCCACATAGGAAGCCAGGCATTAGTGGGGTCTGAATAGGTCAAAACAATCATCTCTCCTTCCCCAACTTCTGCTCACTCTTTGCCTCCTGCATGGTCTCTTCCCTCTTCATTCCCTTCAATAAACTTGCTTCCCACTCTCCAGTGCTGGTGCTGTTATTTAGTCGCTAAGTTGTGTTCAACTCTTGTGACCCCAGAGACTGTAAATGCACCCAGGTTCCTCTGTCCATGGGATTTCCCAGGCAAGATATTGGAGTGGGTTGCCATCTCCTTCTCCAGGGGATCTTCCTGGTCCAGGTATCGAACCCACATCTCCTGCACTGGCAGGTGGGTTCTTTATCACTGAGCCACCAGGGAAGCCTTCGAATTCAATGACTGAATGATTATTCTTGCTTTATTTGGGGATGTCTCTAAAGGGTTATATCTTCTCTGGAGATTACCATGGATTTGACTGAGGTCACTGTTACAAATGCATCAGAGTTCATCTTCTCCCTCTGCCCAGTCCTGCTGCTCTTCCTCTTTTGCAGATGAGGTGTTGGGAGCACTGTCCAATAAGCCCCTCTGCATGCACATCTCCATTCCAGGTCTGTTTCTAGGAAACCTGACCTCCTACGACAGTTGGTGCTAGGAGTGGTTCCTAGGAAACAGACTCTCAAGTGGGAGTTTGGAGTTGTATCACTCACTGGCCAGTTGGTAAGGAGAACCCCATGGCTGGTGGCGGGTGGAAATAGTAACAGCGCCTGACATGCTCCAGCCGTGCAGTTGTTCAAACTTTTCCTAGTGGTGAGCTGGGACAGGTGCTGTGAGAAGGGACCACACTGGTGGGAGTAGTATCCCAAACATTTGAGAGGCTCTGAGGAAATGGTAGTGATAAAGACCACAGTTCAGTTCAGTTCAGTCACTCAGTCGTGTCCGACTCTTTGCGACTCCATGGACTGCAGCACGCCAGGCCTCCCTGTCCATTACCAACTCCTGGAGCTTCCCCAAACTCACATCCATTGAGTCAGTGGTGCCATCCAACCATCTCATCTTCTGTTATCCTCTTCTCCTCCCGCCTTCAATCTTTCCCAGCATCAGGGTCTTTTCAAATGATAAAGACCTTGGAATTAGATAATTGTTGCTGGGGGCTTTCAGTGCATTGGAAAAAGACAATGAAAGGCTGAGGGTGATTCATCACCAATTTGAGGTGAAATGCAAAAGCCAGAGGGCCTCCTTGCCATCTGATAAACAGACTTTCTTCTGCAGCTGGAGGGCAGAAAAAACTGAAGTTTGGCCCAGGGTTTAATTATGAGAGTAGAAGATTTCCAGAGAAAATTAAAATCTCAACATAGCAAGTTGGCTATGCCTTGATTGGTCAGGGCTTTGATTGGGAGGGGGTGGGGTTCTCACACCTGGGACAGGGACATCTGGGCCGATGCACTCGAATGCCTCCAAATCCCAGGACACGCTGAGCTCTCCAAGGCAACCAAGTGTCCTTTGCCTTCCCACATGAGGTAGAGCTCTCCATGCTTGAAGATGATGCAGAGGCTTCTACCCTGCAAGAAGTCAGCATCATGCAACACCCCGCCCTTTATCCCCAAGTTCTACTCCCCATCCCCTTCTGGAACCCAACAGAACCCACCTGCTAAGGAAAGGCGTCATTTCAGACTACACTAGCAGGAGCTGGGCATTGAACTTCATTTCTCTCCTGCATCATTGGCAGGCCCTCCGCCTCCAGTCTCTACTCTGCTGGGCCCCTTGCCACGTTTCCAACAGAGGAATCTTTCTAAAATACATCTCATCATGTCTCTGCCATGCTTAGAGCTCCTCAGTAGCTCTTCATTGCCTCTAGAGGAAGTCCACATTTTTGGTCTCAGTATTGCATCATCTCTTACCTCCTCTTTTATGTAGTCTTCTTTTTGTGCCTGCCATGCATGTTCCCATCTCTGAACCTTTGGCTTTGCTGTTTCCTTTGCTTGGAAACTTTCTCTCTTTCCTCACATCACCAGGCACTTCCCTACCCTCACACAAGTGCCGCTGGATCATCTCTTTTGGAAGATACTGCGTTCTCCTCCCAGCTCCCCTCTTCAGTGTTGGCACCTCTGTCCGCAACTACTGAGAACAATTGCTCCGAGGACTTACAATTGCTTCCTTCCATGGGAACTCTCCTCAGCTACTCTTCTCAGCAAGGGGGCTCCCTTGCCTAAGGTTGTGCCCCCTGCCAGGGCCTGCCCCTGGCCAATGCTGGCTGAGGAGGGGGTACAAAGATGCAACCACATTGCTGGTCCATTGCTAGCTTTTGTACATTTTATAAGTTTATCTTTCCAGAGCATTCCTCTGACCCTCCTTAAACCTCATACAATTCTGTTTCAAAGTCTGTTCCCAGAGAACTCACTCTAAAACACCTCTTAATGTATTCGCAGATTCTTTTCCTCTGGGTTCCTTTAGAACCACGCACAAACATCTGATACTGTGTTTTTCACTTACTTATTGGTGTATAACAAACCAACCCCAAACTCTGTGCCTACAAATAATGATTGACTTTTCCCCTCATGACTGGCCTCGACAGGAGAGTTCTACTCCATCTGGTGAAGTTTAGGTCACTTGTGTGGCTGTGCTCAGCTGGGAGCCCCGCTGTGTCTGGACTGTCCAAGACGGCCACTCACTCTCTAGGGCCACTCCCCTTCTGGCCTCTAATCATTTAGTAGTGTAGCTTTGGCTTCCTTACAATATGGCAGCTGGGCTTCAAGCAGGAAGAACTAAAGTGACCATTCCTCTTACAACTTGGACTTAGAATGTTTAGAACATCATATCTGCTGCATTCTATTGGTCAAAACAAGTTATTAGCCAGCCTGACTCAAGGCAAGGGGAAACAGGTTTCACCTAATGACAGGGAAGAGCATTATTTGTGTCTAGGTTTGAAAGGGGGTAGTTGATGACCGTATTTGGAAACTATCAACCACAGCATATTAACAGTCATTATACTGGGAGCTCCTTGAGGGCAGGGACTTAGCTGTATATTCACTACTCCTAGCCTAGGCACTTCCAGGAGCTTTCAAAGATTTTTGGTGACAGAGTGCCTCAGGCTGTATAAGGTCCCCGTAGAGCCTGGGGAAGGGGTAGAGAGGTAAGAGCCAATCCTTAGGCTGTCAGCTGCCTCTATTGGAACATCTCTTTAATTTCCAAGATAACAGACCCAAATGTGTCTGAGCGTCTATTTTTGGGCACAGACTCACCCCCTGGGGCATGCGTGGGGCACATTTTATTCATCCACATGGTTGCACAGGGCCCAGGATCCAAACACAGACTTAATAATTAATGCTCATCTCTCCTTTTTCTTGTCATTGTACATTTAGAGCATTTGGAAGTCATTAGCGTTGTTTGTCAAATATTTCTGGCTACGCACCTGCTGAACACATGGAAGGATTGTACTTCTTGGCCCTCTTGTGGTTGGGTGCAGCCTGGTGATTAATTTTGGCCAATGAGTTGTGAGTGAAAGTGACTCATGTCATGTCTGGGCATTTAATTGCCTCGTGGAGCCCTCTCCAGAGTTCTTTCCTTCTGCTCTGGTGACTGGCAGTGTTGGAACTGATGTCTGCTCCATTCAGTTGGGTGAGGAGCCACGGAGCAGAGCTCCAGTCAACCCATGATGTTCAAGTGGCACAAGCAAGAAATCATGTTTGCTGTGTGCAGCTGCTACTATGAAGGCATTGTTTATCACAGTATCCTGACTGACACAAGGGATCTGCTTGACCCAAGCTAGCTTAGCTCATCTTAAATCTATTATACCTCGTTTCAGGTAGATCTGGTGTGGAATGGGGGCAGGGCTCTTGGGAAAGAACTCACCTTCAGGGAAGGAGGAACAGAGGTTGGAATAGATGCTGGAGTGGGAATCCTATACACAGACCACCTAATATAAGAAAAGAGTTCATCAGTATGTGTTCGAGTTCTAAAGGCTTCATATTAATGCTGAATGGTTCAGAAAAGTGGGAGCATTTTAAAGATTCCTACCCCTTTCCTTTCTCCATACATAGATTCCCCCTCTCCCTCCACCCCCATCCCATCACTTCATTTGCTGCTAAGGCTTCGCATAGTTGTTTTAAAGACAGAGTGATTTGAATGCCCGTACATTTGCATGTGGGCTGTTCTTCATTGTCTTTCTTTATTCTAGTTCAATGGCTAACTTTGGGATGCCTAGAAATTCCTGTTCATGGTTCTGTAAACAAACCCATAGACACTGGACTTTGTGAACGGCTTAAGAGTTTTTCAAAGTGACTTTTGACTCTATGCAATTCTTATCTTATGCACAGACTTCAAAATCTAACCCCTATGTAAAATGAGATTCCATTGTTCAAAACCAAAAGAACCTTGCAAATTTCATGAGATGCTGAGAGCACAAGATGTCAGCAGCAGCTGCTCTTAGCCCATTATCCACCCATCACCCAAGTCCTGTTGATTTTACACCCACAGTGTAAGCCTCCGTCGGCTCATGCCTGGATTACTGGGAAGGGCTCCTCACTTGTATTTTTGCTTCTCTTGCTGCTTCCAGTTCACAATCCACGATCTATAGCACAGCCAAAGTGATCTTTTCCAAACAATTCCTCGTTCACTGACTTCCCATATTTTACCAAAATCTTTTAATGAGGTCTTTACATCCACAGGACCTGGCCCTTGCCTACTTCTCCAGCCTTAGCCTTATTTCGTGACATCCTCTCCCTTGGCCTCTGTGATCCGTCCATGCTAGCCTTTCATTTCCACGGACACTTTCATGTCCCCCTTCCCCCATCGCAGAGCCTTGGCACCTGCTCTACCATCTGCTTGGAATGCTCTTCTTCCACCCTCTCTTTTTTGTCTGGTTAACTCCCACTCATGTTTCAGATGTCAGCTCAAGTGTTGTGTCCTCAGAGAAGCATTTTAAAATTGAAGTATAGTTGATTTAGAATGTTGTGTTAGTTTCTGGTGTACAGCAAAGTGATTCACTTATACATATATGTATTCTTTTTCATTATGGTTTATCACAGGATATTGTATATAGTTCCCTGTACTACACAGTAGGACCTTGTTGTTTATCCATCCTAAACATAATAGTTTGCATCTGCTAATCTCAAACACCCAATCCAGCTCTCCCAACCCAGTCCCCTCTGGCTACTACAAGTCTGTTCTCTATGTCTGTTTGTTTCTATTTCATAGATAAGTTCATTTGTATCATATTTTATTCTCTGCATATAAGTTATAACATATGGTATTTGTTTTTCTCTTTCTGATTTACTGGACTTAATGTGATAATCTCTAGATTCATCTATGTAGCTGCAAATGACATCATTTCATTCTTTTTAATGGCTGAGTAATATTCCATTATATATATGTGTGTATATATATATATATATATACACCACATCTTCTTTTTCTAGCCATCTGTTGATGGACATTTAGATTGCTTCCATGTCTTGGCTATTATACATCATGCTACTATGAATGTAGGGGTGCATATATCTTTTTGGGCTTCCCTTGTGGCTCAGCTGGTGAAGAATCTGCCCGCAATGTGGAAGACCTGGGTTCGATCCCTGGGTCAAGAAGATCCCCTGGAGAAAGGAAATGCTACCCACTCCAGTATTCTGGCCTGGAGAATTCCATGGACTGTATAGTCCATGGGTTCACAGAGAGTTTGACACGACTGAGTGACTTCCACTTTTGTATCTTTTCAAATTACAGTTTGTCTAGATATACGCCCAGGAGTGGGATTGCTGGATCACATGGCAGCTCTATTTTTAGTTTTGTGAGGAACCCCCATACTGTTCTCCATAGTGACTGCACCAATTTACACTCCCACCAAAAGAGAGGGTTCCCTTTTCTCCACATCCTCTCCAGCAATTGTTCTTTGTAGACTCTTTGATGATAGTCATTCTGACCGATGAGAGGTGGTACATTGTTGTGGTTTTGATTTGCATGTTTCAGAGAAACATTTAAGCCGACTCATTCTTTATTTGCTCTCATAGAATGATTTGCTTTATTTCAGAATATCTGTTTATCCTTATATACTAATTTATTTGATTGTGTGATACAAGCTTATTTCTTCCACTAGAACATAAGCTCTAGGAGAGCAGAGGCTATGACTTCCTTGTTACTCTTATATCCTAGCCCAGGCAATAGATCTTTGCTGCATGAATGACTGAATGGTGCTGATAGTGGTGTAGTGATAGCAATACTGATGGTGGCATTGATACCATTGATGGCACATCCATTTCTTGCTTTTTTTGGCTATTGTTTACTCTCATTCTTACCTCTGGCTTATGTGACCTGGTAAATAGAAGTTACCTCAAGATGCTTGGTTGGATAAATCACAAGTTGGAATCAAGATTGCCGGGATAAATATTGGCAACTTCAGATATGCAGATGGTACCACTCTAATGGCAGAAAGCAAAGAGGAACTAAAGAGTCCTCTTGATAAGGATCAAAGAGGAGAGTGAAAAAGCTGGCTTAAAACTCAACATTCAAAAAATGAAGATCATGACATCCAGTTCCATCACTTCATGGCAAGTAGATGGGGAAAAAATGGAAATAGTGAGAGACTTTATTTTCTTGGGCTCCAAAATCAGTGCAGACTGTGAATGCAGCCACAAAATTAAAAGGCACTTGCTCCTTGGAAAAAAAGCTATGACCAACATAGACAGCGTTAAAAAGCAGAGATATCACTTTGTTGATAAAGGTCTACCTAGTCAAAGGTATAGTTTTTCCAGTAGTCATGTATTGATGTGAGAGTTGGACCATAAAGAAGGCTGAGTGCTGAAAAATTGATGCTTTTGAACTGTGGTGTTGGAGAAGACTCTTGAGAATCCCTTGGACAGCAAGGAGATCAAACCAGTCAATCCTAAATCAACCCTGAAATCAACCCTGAAGTCAACCTTGAATATTCATTGGAAAGACTGATGCTAAAGCTGAAGCTCCAATACTTGGCCACCTGATTTGAAGACTGACTCTTTGGAAAAAACCCTGATTCTGGGAGAGATTGAGGGCAGGAGGAGAAAGAGGTGACAGAGGATGAGATGGTTAGACGGCATCATCGACTCAACGGACATGAGTTTGAGTCAACTCCAGGAGACGGTAAAGGACAGGGAAGCCTAACGTGCTGCAGTTCATGGGGTCACAAAGAGTCTGACATGACTTAGCGACCGAACAACAATAAGATGCGAAAATTCCAACCCAGCAATTAGGCAAAACTAAGGACCAGTGAGTGCCCAAGTCAGGTGTAGAGTTCATCTTCCAGACTCCAGATACAGAATACTTCCTTAATAGTCTACACCTTCTTGGCCTTGACTCTGACAAGCAAGAGATGTCTTCCGAAGTCTCCCAGGTGGATAATTTGTAGGATACAGGTAGCACAGTAACATCTTGTACAAATGATCCTCTTCTTTCTCCCCCTCTTTCTTCTTTTTTCATTTTCTCTTCTTCCTTCTCTTCCTTTTCCTTTGATTCAAAAATCTTATTATTTTTTTTTTTTGGAGAAAGATAAACACTGGTGAAAGTTTTTGAATGTTGATGAGCGAATAAAAGAATTTAATATCTGGCAAGGACACTTTGAACTAGATGTAATATAGTGAAGGAACATCTCCATAAACCTTGATATTATAGTGGCCTGCAGTAAACGGGGTGGGGATAGTGGAGTTGCCTTGGAAGCACATTGAGAAAATGGTCAGAGGATTTAGGGATGCAGCGCAAGACTATGAGGTCAGCTGTCTACGTCCTCTGGAAGAATCCAGACAACGGATGGTTGATGGTTTTGTCACTCAGTCGTGTCTGACTCTTGGGACTCCATGGACTGTAGCCCGGCAGGCTCCTCTGTCCATGGGATTTCCCAGGCAAGAATACTGGAGTGGGTTGCCATTTCCTTCTCCAGGGGATCTTCCCAACCCAGGGCTCGAACCTGGGTCTCCTGCATTGCAGGCAGATTTTTTTCTGACTGAGCTCTGAGGGATACCTTATCCAGAGAATACTCCCTTCACTAAAGTAAGAAAGAATGAGCTAGTGAGGAGTATACAGCATCAGTGAGGATCTCAGTGATGGTTATCTTCTAAAGGTGAAAGTTAATGGTGAGACACACTGCCATGCAACTGGGCTCCCTGATGACAATGGGGATGATTGTATTTGGGAATAGCAGAAGCCACACGCCAGCAGGTAACTGACAGAGGAAAGGTGGATTTGTTTATCACAAGTAGCAAAGCTGCTAGGGGCTTTGACCCTAAAGGATCTGTGCTGAGAGCTAATAGGCCATGTTCCCACAGGCTAGACATTAATATATGGGCAGCCAACAAGTGTATCACTTGACTTACGTAACTAAAAGAAAAAAAAAAGATCAAGAGCAGGTGAACAAAAGTCTTACGGAAGACTTTCCAATAGAAAATCATGAATCTTTTCCCATTTTTCAGATCTGAGTCACTTGTTCAGAATTCACTGATGGAAGGAGAGGTCAATGACCCTTAAGAAAACTCCCTGCAACATCACTTTGAGTATATACAATAAACATCTTCCCATTCTTCCTCTAAAGAGACCTACAGCTACTTATCTGACTAACACTGGGGGAAAGGGAAAGCATAAGCTCTTTTGAGGGCCACTTGACTTAAAGTCTGAGTTGAGAACCCAAAGGCCGCAATGGCAACCATATTAGAGTTTTGTTGTTGCTGTTTAGCCACTAAGTCATGTCCGACTCTTTTTTATGACCCCATGGACTGTAGCCCGGCAGGCTCCTCTGTCCATGGGATTTCCCAGACAAGAATACTGAAGTGGATTGCCATTTCCTTCTCCAGGGGAATCTTCTTGACCCAGGGTTCAAACCTGCATCTCCTGCATTTCAGGAAGCTTCTTTACCACATTGAGCCACCTGGGAAACCCATATTAGAGTTTGTTGTTGTTGTTCAGTTGCTCAGTCGTGTCTGACTATTTGTGATCCCATGAACTGCAGCACTCCAGGTTTCCCTGTCCTTTACCATCTCCCAGAGCTTGCTCAGACTCATGTGCATTGAGTCAGTGATGCCATCCAACCATCTCATCCTACGTCATCCCATTCTCTTCCTGCCTTCAGTCTTTCCCAGCATCAGGGTCTTTTCTAATAAGCTGGCTCTTTGCATCAGGTGGCCAAAGTATTGGAGTTTCAGCTTCAGTATCAGTCTTTCCAATTAATATTCAGGATTGATTTCCCTTAGGATTGACTGGTTTGATCTCCTTGCTATCCAAGGGACTCTTAAGAGTCTTCTCTAACACCACAGTTCAAAAGCATCAGATGTTTGGTGCTCAGCCTTCTTTATGGTCCAACTCTCACATCCATACTTGCCTACCGGAAAAACCATAGCTTTGAATAGGTGGACCTTTGTCAGCAAAGTAATGTCTCTGCTTTTTGATACGCTGTCTATGTTAGTCATAGCTTTTTTCCCGAGTAGCAAATGTCTTTTAATTTCATGGCTGCGTTCACACTCTGCAGTGATTTTGGAGCCCAAGAAAATAAAGTCTCTCACTGTTTCCACTTTTTCCCCATCTATTTGCCATGAAGTGATGGAACTGGCTGCCATGATCTTAGTTTTTTGAATATGGAGTTTTAAGCCAGGTTTTTCACTCTCCTCTTTCACTTTCATCAAGAGGCTCTTTTGTTCCTCTTTGCTTTCTGCCATAAGGGTGGTGTCACCTGTATATCGCAGGTCACTGATATTTCTCCTGGCAATCTTGATTTCAGCTTGTGCTTCATCCAGCCTGGCATGTTGCATGATATACTCTGCATATAAGTTAAATAAGCAGGCTGACAATATACAGCCTTGACGTACTCCTTTCCGGATTTTGAACCAGTCCATTGTTCCATGTCTGGTTCTAACTGTTGCTTCTTGACTTGTGTACAGGTTTCTCAGGAGGCGGGTAAGGTGGTCTAGTATTCTCATCTCTTGAAGAATTTTCCACAGTTTGTTGTGATCCACACAGTCAAAGGCTTTAGCCTAGTCAATGAAGCAGAAGTCGATGTTTTTCTGGAATTCTCTTGCTTTTACTATGATCCAATGGATGTTGGCAATTTGACCTCTGATTCTTCTGCCTTTCCTAGTAGAGTTAGGGCATATAAAACTGCTCTTTGTTCATTTCCCTCTTTTCTGAATGTGATTTAATGTAAAATAAGTTTATATTACAGTGTATAGTGGAGGCCTTTAAAAGTGCTTTCCACGATGGGGAGTGGGGAAGGAGAGGATGAGATGAACAGAGAGAGTAGCACAGAAGCATATACACTACCATATGTAAAATAGATAGCCAAACGAAAGTTGCTGTATGACTCAGGGAATTCAAACTGGTGCTCTGTAACAACCTAGAGAGGGTGAGAAAGAGTGGGAGATGGGAGGGAGCTTCACGAGGTAAGTGACAGATGTACACCTATGGCTAAGTCATGCTGACGTGTGGCAGAAATGAAATCAGTATTATAAAACAATTATCCTTCAATTAAAAATAAACTTAAAAAAGTACCTTCCAGCTCCTTGGCCAAGGTGCTAAATTTTAAACAATACCAAATCTTTGGTGGCATTATCGAAATCAGTGCTGCTATCGAAGATGTAAAGATTCAAGGTTGATTTTCCCCGTTAGATTCCCATTCAATTCATTGATATGGCCCCTGAAAAGTCCAGACTAGTCGTGGATGGTGACAGTGGGAGCCCCAGTTGTAGCTGCTGCGCTAGAAATGCTATCTTTCCTAGAACAAATCAATGTAGCCTCCAGCATTTATGACGTGGCATTTGATCTTTTCAATTCACATCAGGAAAAAGGATTAGAAGCAGTTTGTATTCACATGGGAAGGACAGAAAAATATATATTCGTTGTCTTGCCTCAAGGCTATGTTAATTTTCTCACTTTCTGTCACAATATCGTCTAAAAGGACCTTTATTTTCTTGACGTTTCAAAAACGTCATGCTCATCCACTGCACTGGTGGCATCATTCTCATCAAACCCAATTAATAGGAGGGGTAAGTACTCTGGGTGCCTTAGTAAGAGAAAAGCATGTCAGGAGACGGGAGGTAAGCCCTGCGAGGACACACTGGTGAAGCTTTTAGAGGTGTTGCTCCTTGAATCTCCCACCACCGAGAAAGAGGTACAGTGCTCAGTGCGCCTCTTTGGAATTTTGAGGAAATGTCTACCACACTTGGAAATAATGTTGTAACCCATCTGTTGAGGGGCTCAGAAGGTTGCCAGTTTTGAGTGGGTCCTAGATCAGAAGAGGGTTCAAGTCTGAGCTACAGTGTAACCTTTTCTACTGTTTGGGCCACGTAACCTGATAATTACAATGTGGTTGGAGGGATTCATGGTAGAGTCTGGCAAGCCCTATTAGGAGAATTATGGAGGAAGGCCACGTCTTCTATAGCAGAAACTACTCTGTGCTTGAAAACCAGCTCTTGGAATGTTACTGGGCCTTAGGAGAGATGGAGAACCTGACCACGGACCATCAAGAGACCCTATGGGCAGAGCTGCCCATCATAAGCTAGATATTATAAGAACTGAGTCATAAAGGTAGGTAGCTGCATCAGCAATCCATTGTATGGTGGAAATGGTACATCTGAGCCAGCTTTGAACAGTCAAGCGTGCACCAGTTAAGTACACAGGTGCATTATCCTCCCATGTCATCTGTCTTTGCTGAGCCAACACCTTCCCCTTGGCTTATATCTGCCACCTTGTGAAGAGATCCCGTGACAAACTCATGGAGATGGAAAAGTCCTGAGTTGTTTCCCAGATGGATCAGCTGAATATGTTGGTGGTTCTAAAGGACAGGGTTGAGAGAAAATCTTTCACTAGGTAGAGCTTCAAGCTGTCCAGTTGGGTTGTCAACTTTTTATGGACAGTGATGTGGTCTGAGGGGAGCATATACAAGGCTATTAGGTAGTGATGAATTACTTGGATAATTGACTGAGGGTCTGGAAGAAGCAAGGTTGAATGATTAGAGATGAGAAGTCTGGGAATAAGAGCTGTAGATAGCCTTATGGGAATGGGCTCAACGTTTTAAGAATTTCGTGTCTCACATGAATGCTCACCAAAGAGCATCTGTTGTATAAAAGGCATTAAACAACTACGGGACAAAAGACTCCTAAGGCGACTGATACTTCCTTGTAATGTTTTTGGCAGGATGAGCTCATAGCTCTGGTCAATGTGGTGTGGAGGCAGTTGCTACCAGCAGGCAGGTTGAATTGCTGTAAACCCAGGGAGTAGCAGAGAGAGGCTTCTACCTAGATGGCCACTTTCAGGACCCCATGCTCACTCTACTTGGAGCACACCTGTGTATTTACGGCAGGCTTCTCACTGGCGCTTCTCATCTGTGTGCTAGTTCCCAAATATAACACTTTTGCTCTAAGGTCTCTGTAAATGAAAGAAAGTTTAATTTACTATTTGGAAAAAAAAAAAACACCTTCCAAATATTGGATGTTTTTGACATTCAACCTCTGTCCCCAGCCGTCCCACACATGCACAAAGGGGCCGTGTACAGAGTAGCGTGTAGCAGGGATGGATGCTATGCATAGGCCTGATCACGTAGGCTACCTCTCACCAAGGTTGATGTAGCTAATGCAGCTGCTATGTGTATGACCTGTCAGCAGAAGAAACCAGCACCCTCAGAACCCTCAGTATGATGCTAGTCCTCGCAGTGAATGACTTGCCACTTGATGACAATTTCCCCTGCAAGGGGCAGCAAATTGTGCTTACTGAGAATGACAAATACTCTGGAATGAGTTTGTCATCCTTGCCTGTAGTTCCTATCCCAGTATCACTGTCCAAAGGCTTACAGAGTACTTGATTTACTGACATGGGATTCCATATAACCTCATCTCAGACCAGGGGACCCACTGTATAGCAAAAGGTATGACAATGGATACTTGACATTGGGATTCATTAGTCCTATTGTATATCATATCACCTAGAAGATGCTGGCTGATAGAATGTTGTAATAGCCCCTTAAAAACTCAGCAACCTGGCAGCTTGAAAAATAGCACCCTGCAAGGTTAAGATTCTGTTTTCCATGATGCAGTATATATATTACACTAATGGCCATTAAGTGATGTGTTGCAAAAGCTAGAACACATGGACTTGGGAACCAAGGGGTAAGGGTGGGACTGGGCTCTGTCACCACCTCTTTCAGGGACCAACTTGAGGAAACTTCTGCTTCCTGTCTAGAATCTAAAGGCTCTGTGGGACAAGAGGTCTCCTGGTCCAAAAGAGGAAACAGTAAGGATTCCACCGAACCTAAAACAAAGATTTACAGCTAATCATTTTGGGTTCCTCATGCTAGTAGACCAGCATACAAAGAAAGGAGCTAGGTTGCTGCTACCTAATGAGGGCAACAGGAAATAAGTCTAGAACTTTTCTATTTCTTGTGAATTTCCCCCATACTCTACTTTACTTTTGTTCCTTGAGATTATCTCCTGCACCCAAGCCCATGTCTCAGGGTCTGTTTTAGGGGGAGCAAAATAAGACAGTAGGGTTTTATTTTATTTAATTTTTCAATGTGATTTTATTTCAAATTCAACAGAGTGAGTTCTTCAGTTACCTTTGTTGAATAATAATTTTCAATTGCATATCAGTTATATATTAATAGATATTTCCAAAGGGCTTTAAGGTCTTTGAAGATAATTTCTTTAAAAAAAATTTTATTGGAGTAAGACAGTAGGATTTTAAATTTTGTCCTAAGTGCAATGAAATCCCCTGAAGCATTTCATGCAAATGTAGTGCACGATCAGATTTGATTTTAAAGAGGTGACTCTGGTGGTTGATGGAGAACAGACTGGAAGAGCCAGAGTGGACTAGGTCGTCTAGTTTGGAGGCAATTCCACAATTCCAAACAAGAGATGGTGGTGGTCTGGACTCATATGATGGCTGTGGTAGAGATGGAGAGAGGAGTAAATGGATATTTAGGGAACAGAATCAGTAAGGCACGAGTTCCGTTGATCAATTTCAGATCAATTTGTTCAGCGCTTACCCTCAGTGCATGCATATATGTTTGTCTGTGCATTCATTGTTCTCTCTGAGACTGGATAGTGGCTCTAGGACAAGCCCAGCTTGGATATCTTTCTAACAGCTATCTTCTGGGAGGAAAGGGCTATAACTGTGAATCAAAAACCTTATCATTGAATAGTGAAGCCATGTGATGCTCAAGAACTCTGTGACCTTTCTAGTTTAGCCTAACACAAGGACTGCTCTCTTCAGCAAAGCCAAGACTCTGAGCTCCAATTCTGTTCCAGCCACTCAGAAGGTCATTCCTGCAAAACTCTTGAGTCCCAAGACTGTGGTATGTAGCTGATTATCACTGCAGTATGCAGGAGTCAGAACTGATTTATGGAATGTGGTGGCAGCCCTTAAGATTCCCAGAAATACTTGGTAGGGGAGATAAGAAGGAAGTAGAGTGGAAGATAATTCTTTAAAGACTGAATTTCTTGCCATCAGTCAGCTGGGAGGCTCCAAGTGGTAAAAATAGTGGGACTGTATATGGATTCAGGGGCAGTCAATATGTGCTTGGCCAGGTGAGCAATAGAGAATCTGATGATTACCAGGTTTCTGGCTTGATGAGATATTGAATTTAGATTTAGACATGCTAAACAACACCAAAGGAGTAATGTTCAGCAGTCTGTTGAATATATTTTTATGTCTAGTGTCTAAAATAATACCTGACATGTTAGGAATTTGATAAATATTTGTTCAAACACATTAGCTATATTCTTCTCCCCAAACTCCCCCAGCAATACCCAACCTCAGTGATAGGGCAGTTGTTGCTTTCTGCTTGGGATAATTTAGTCTAGGTGAGGGACTAGTTAGCTAAAGTCCCAGACCTCTCACAAAAGGAGCATGGCTTTGGACAGTCTCCACAAAGCATTTGATTCACTGACGTTTTATTTGGATATTCAAGTCTGTGAAGACCTAGGGATGAGAAATAAAGACTCACAGGCATCTGGACCCAGCTTTCCTGAATGAGGTGGGGATTATGGGATGGGGATGGGGTAGAGTAGGCAACTTTCTCCTTCTGGTTCAGGATCTACTGTAATTCTGACTGTAGAAGTTATAAGTACAGGCTTGGGAGTTGGATAACTTAAGTTCAAGTCTTCACTCCATCATTCCAAGGTTTGTGATCTTGAGCAAGTTATTTAACCTCCAAACCTTATTTTCCATACTTGTAACATGGAGATTCTCCAAGCCAGGCTTCAGCAATACGTGAACCGTGAACTTCCAGATGTTCAAGCTGGTTTTAGAAAAGGCAGAGGAATCAGAGATCAAATTGCCAACATCCGCTGGATCATTGAAAAAGCAAGAGAGTTCCAGAAAAACATCTATTTCTGCTTTATTGACTATGCCAAAGCCTTTGACTGTGTGGATTACAATAAACTGTGGAAAATTCTGAAAGAGATGGGAATACCAGACCATCTGACCTGGCTCTTGAGAAACCTGTATGCAGGTCAGGAAGCAACAGTTAGAACTGGACATGGAACAACAGACTGGTTCCAAATAGGAAAAGGAGTATGTCAAGGCTGTATATTGTCACCCTGCTTATTTAACTTATATGCAGAGTACATCATGAGAAACGCTGGGCTGGAAGAAACACAAGCTGGAATCAAGATTGCCAGAAGAAATCTCAATAACCTCAGATATGCAGATGACACCACCCTTATGGCAGAAAGTGAAGAAGAACTAAAGAGCCTCTTGATGAAAGTGAAAGAGGAGAGTGAAAAAGTTGGCTTAAAGCTCAACATTCGGAAAACTAAGATCATGGCATCTGGTTCCATCACTTCATGGGAAATAGATGGGGAAACAGTGGACACAGTGTCAGACTTAATTTTTTGGGGTTCCAAAATCACTGCAGATGGTGATTGCAGCCATGGAATTAAAAGATGCTTACTCCTTGGAAGGAAATTTATGACCAACCTAGATAGCATATTAAAAAGCAGAGACATTACTTTGCCAACAAAGGTCCGTCTAGTCAAGGTTATGGTTTTTCTAGTAGGCAAGTATGGATGTGAGAGTTGGACCATAAAGAAGGCTGAGCACCAAACATCTGATGCTTTTGAACAGTGGTGTTGGAGAAGACTCTTGAGAGTCCCTTGGACTGCAAGGAGAGCCAACCAGTCCATCCTAAGGGAGATCAGTCCTGGGCGTTCATTGGAAGGACAGATGTTGAAGCTGAAACTCCAATACTTTGGCTACCTCATGTGAAGAGATGACTCATTGGAAAAGACCCTAATGCTGGGAAGGATTGGGGGCAGGAGGATAAGGGGACAACAGAGGATGAGATGGTTGGATGGCATCACCAACTCGATGGACATGGGTTTGGGTAAACTCCAGGAGTTGGTGATGGACAGGGAGGCCTGGTGTGCTGCGATTCATGGGGTCGCAAAGAGTCGGACACGACTGAGCGACTGAACTGAACTGAACTGAACTGAACATGGAGATAGGGCTTCTCAGGTGGCGCAGTGGTAAAGGATCTGCCTGCAATGTAGGAGACACAGGTTCGATCCCTGGGTTGAGAAGAGCCCCCTGGAGAAGGAAATGGTAACTCATTCCAGTATGCTTGCCTAGGAAATCCCATGGACAGAGGAGTCTGGCAGGCTACAGTCCATGGAGTCACCAAAGGGTCAGACACGACTTAGCAATTAAACTACAACAAACATGGCGATATTAATGCCATCTTCCTTACAGTGTTGCTGTGAAAATTAAATGTGGTAAAACATATATACCACATACACATACCTGCATGTGGTATACAGAGAGCATTCGATTATTAATAATAATTTAACATTATGACTTCCCTGGTGATTCAGTGGTTAAGACTCTGGACACCCAAAGCAGGGAGCCTGGGTTTGCTCCCTGGGCAGGCAACTAGATCCTACATGCAGAAACTAAGATCCAGTGCAACCAAATAAATTAAAAAAGAAAAGAAAAGAAAACAAATCCCAGAATAAAAAAACATTCAGTGATTTATAAAAAGTAATTTAACACCAATAATACTACTGATCATTTTATCTAACAGTATCATGCATTCCTTATATTCTTTACTGTATAAGTAAGATGTCATCATTATTATTCCCATGTTATACGTGGGAAAGGGAAATTTGGAGAGGCCAAATGACTTTGTCCAGTCAAGAGTATGGTGAAGCTGAGTCACCTCATCAAGTCTTCTGACCTCAGAATCCAGGACTCATTTGATGGAAAGCCTAGGCAGAGTTGAATGAGTCCATCTGGCCCCATCCAGCAGCAATGCCAAAAGGTGAGTCTCAAGTTCTAGGAGACAGGACCTATTGGATAACTCAGCCAGGGATGCATATGTGTGTGTGTGCATGTGTGTGTGCTGGAGGGTGAGGGAAAAATGCCGAGACAGCTCCCCTAAATCTCTAGAAATCCACAATTCATAGAAGGCATATTTCTACTCTGTTCATTCAATACCCTTCTGAGACTCCCACCTTCTTCTGTCTTTTGGAAAGCCCTATTCAATAAAGCTGAATTCAAATAGAAAAAAAATATTATTTTTTCCCCGGTCTTTCTATTCCACTGTTCAACTCAGGGTCTGGGAGAAATCCAAGGTTAGCATGGTCAGATTGTTGTTCCAGTCGTGGTACTCCAGGACCAGACTCCTCCATCCATGGGATTTTCCAGGCAAAAGTACTCTTGCCTCCTCCCATGGACGGAGGAGCCTGGTGGGCTGCAGTCCATGGGGTCGTGAAGAGTCGGACACGACTGAGCGACTTCACTTTCACTTTTCACTTTCATGCATTGGAGAGGGAGATGGCAACCCACTCCAGTGTTCTTGCCTGGAGAATCCCAGGGACGGGGGAGCCTGGTGGGCTGCTGTCTATGGGGTCGCACAGAGTCGGACACGACTGAAGTGACTTAGCAGCAGCAGCAGCAGCAGGACTCTGAACAATTCTTGTTCTCTTTCTGGGCCTCTATTTCCCTGTCAGCATCGGATGGGATGCTCCATGATTCAATGTTGCACCCACACCTCCTATTTCTGGGGTAAGGAGAAAAGGACGGGGCAGTGGCATTAATCTCCTTCCTGGGATGGCTCCTCTGAGCTCTATATTTCTTGCCTGTAGTGACCAGGGAATTTTCCCCTATTGATTGCTTTCTGTAATCGAGCTTAACAAATAGAACTTCCCTCAAATGATTCTTCCAACTAAACTGATAGAAAGCTAACCTTGTTATATTTATTGACAGAACATTGAAATAAATATTATAGGTCTAGAGGGAATGTTTCAGCCCATTGATTTTTTTAAGGAAATAATAAATGGAGCCTATTCCCTTTGGCATATTATGCTGGGAATAATCTGAAAAAATGCTTAGCTTGTTCAACACAGAGCTTAGAAACCCTCCTTTCACTCCCTACGGAGCCAGGGCCCTTTGCATAAATCTGCTCTGGCCCAGACAATCAATTTTCAATTTTAATTATTTTCAAAACTCGTTTATTATTTGCTTGTTCTGTGAGTTGGAAGCTTTACTTTCTTGGTGAGTTTATAGCCGTGAGTGGTCAGACCTCTGGTCTGGGTCTGGAGGCATGAAATTTCTTAGTTCTGAAGGGCTTGCATGGTGGCTCAGTGGTAAGAACTTGCCTGCCAGTGAAGGAGAGACCCATGTTCATTCCCTGGGTCAGGAAGTTCCCTTGGAGAAGGAAATGGCAACCAACTCCAGTGTTCGTGCCTGGGAAATCCCATGGACAGGGAAGCCTGGCAGGCTACAGTCCATGGGGTTGCAGAATAGTCAGACACGATTTAGAGACTAAACAACAACAATCCACTAGAGAGGAAAACTCACCATCCCTTTTCCCAAGGTCCCTTGTTTGAGAATAGAGGTCTGTGAATGGGGCCCACTGCCAATTTTTGTAAATAACGGTTTTATTGAAAAATAGTCACGCTCGTTAGTTTGCATGTTGTCTGGAGCTGTTTTCTATCACAGTGGTAGAGTTAAGTAGTTTCAACAGAGACTAGATTGCCCACAAAATCTAGAATATTTACTTATTTATTTGACTGCATTGGGTCTTCACTGTGGCATGCAGGATCTTTTTTTTAAGTTGCACACATTTGGGCTCTTGCTTCCCTGGTGGCTCAGATGGTAAAGAACCTGCCTGCCAATGCAGGAGACACAGGTTTGATCCCTGGGTTGAGAAGATCCCCTGAAGAAGGAAATGGCAACCTACTCCAGTATTCCTGCCTGGGAAATCCCATGGACAGAGGAGCCTAATGGGCTACAGTCCATGGGATCACAAAAGCGTGACTTAGTGACTAAACAGCAACAACAACGTTGTGGGCTCTTAATTGTGGCATGTGGGATCTAGTGCCTTGATCAGGGCCCTCTGCATTGGGAGCACAGAGTCTTAGACACTGGACTACCAGGGATGTCCCTCTAGATTATTTACTATCTGGTTTTTTACAAGAAAAGGTGTCCCACCCCTGTTCTAGATTCCCCTCTTTCCCGCAGTTCTGGATGGGACGAGCATGCTTCATCCACTCACTTGGGGATCTCTCCTGGACCAGTGGCTACATAGTGATGACATTAGCCAAAGCAATATAATGCTTTCCAGGTCCCCCACACTCTCCTAAGGACATTTTATGTATTGTTCTTCATTTCATCTTCACAACAACCCTGGGACACAGGACAATTATTAACCCTGCTTTAAAATTGAGGAAACAAGACACAGGAAAGTTCAGTAATTCACCCAAGGTCAAATAGGTAGAAAATAGCAGAGCTGGAATTTAAATCTAGGCACACTGGCTTCAGAGAGAGTGTCAGAGGCAGTGGGTTCTCATGGAAGGTCTATGTTAATGTCCTTAAAGTACAGGTGGGGAAATTGAGCCCTGAAGAGAGGACACGTAGTCAGTAATAAAGTTAAAGGTAAAATCCAGATAATGGTTCCAGTGTCTTTTTGCGGTTATTATTGCCCAGTTTCTGTTCATCAAAGTCAGGCAGGGGAATTCAAAGGCCATTAAAGCAAACATCACCCTTCTCCCCTCCAAGACTTTGAGGAGTATATTATCCATGACGTGAGTTTCCATGGTGGTCCAGTGGTTAAGAATCTGCCTTGCAATGCAAGGGACACAAGTTCAATACGTGGTCTGGGAAGATTACATGTGATGCAGAGCAACTAAGCCCACACGTCCCAACGGCTGAGCCTGCACCCTAGAGCTCGAGAGCCACAGCTACCGTAACCTGCTTGCCCTGGAGCCTGTGCTCTGCAACAAGAGAAGCCACCACAGTGAGAAGACTGCACACTGCAGTTGGAGAGGAGCCCCCACTCGCTGCAATGAGAGAAGGCCCGTGGGCAGCAATGAAGACTTAGAACAACCAATAAATAAATAAATAATATGAAAAAGGTTATATTATCCATGACCTCACTCATTACCTCTTTCTCACAGTCATCTGCTCTTTTTACTCTCCCATGCTGGGGGAGGAACTTGGTACTGGGCTCAAGGGCTTCTTTTCTTGGGCAGTTTCTACATTCACTCATATTACAAATATTGCTGGGTACCTAGAACACACTGCATTCAGTGATTTTGCAGGGCCATTAGCAGCTCTTTGGGAAAGAACTCAAACCATGTTATAGACTCACATATAATCATAGGTTTGGGCTACATATAGGTCAGTCATCTCCAATGAAAAATCATTCCTTGAACCTTTGTCCTTCCCTGGCTATTACATCTTCGACTTTCTACTCAAAGCCAGATTGATTGGAGAAATTTCTACTCCATCATTGTCTCATGAACGTCCCTCTCATTCACTCCTCAACTCACTCCAATCTGGTGTCCATCAAGAACACCACTGAAACTGCTCTAAGGAGGCCTCTGAAAGTGAAAGTGAAGGTCGCTCAGTCATGTCCAACTCTTTGTAATCCCATGGACTATATATATATACATATATATATATACTGTTCATAGAATTCTCCAGGACAGAATACTGGAGCAGGTAGTCTTTCCCTTTACCAGGGGATCTTCCCAACCCAGGGATTGAACCCAGGTCTCCCGCATTGCAGGCAGATTCTTTACCAACTGAGCTATGAGGGAAGCCCAAGGAGGCCTCTAATGACCCCTAAATTGCAAGGGCAATACCTTCCAGTCTGTATCTTCAGGATCCCTCTTGCCTTTGAAACTATTGACTGCTCTCTTCTCCTTGAAATATTTCTCTCTAATAATACTCTCCTGGCTCTTTTTTTTCCTATCTCTCCAGACAATCCTCAGGGTCCTTTTCTGCTTCTGCTTTGTCTGTCCTGTTACATTTTGAATGACCCAGGGTTGCATCCTAGGTCCTCTTCTCCTTATTGAACTCAGGGCAGACCACAGCTCTAACTACCTACCACTTACCTACCACCCATGATTTCCCCAAATCTCAACCAGCTGCCAAAATGTCGTTTCAATTCTCCAAAATGTACGTACAACTGGACATCACCTGGACATCACCTGGAAGTCCTGCAGGTACCTTGAAATCAACTTCTTATTGTTGAACTCATTATGGTCTCCTCCAAACATGTTCCTTCCCATAAATTACTGATATTGATGAATTATTTCACCACCCACCAGGCTGTTAGAGCCGGAGGCTTCTGCTGTCTCATCTCTTATTTAAAATTGGCCCTGTTGATTCCGATTCTTAAATACCTCTCACATTTTTTCTCTCCATTTCACTCTCAATGCAACCACCTTAGTTTATGTCCCTATCATCTCTCACCTGGATAATTAACTAGTTAATTAATTCAACAACAATTTATTGCATATTACTATGTGCTGCTCACTGGGGGAAATAGTATCAAACAAGGCAGGCATTTAGTTCTCCTGGACAAAGATTCTCAGTAGGAGGAGACCCTAAATATATAGACAAGAAAGCACACAATTACAAAAGATAATTTCAAATAATATTAGATCTGTGAGGAAAATGAAATTGGATGATGTACATGAAAGTGACCACAGGTGAATTCCTTCAGATGGGGACGGGGGTGGTGGTGGTGGTGGTGGCAGGCAAGAAGGGCTTCCTGAGCGGGTGACTTTTGGGCTGAGACCTGTGAGTGTTCCAAGCAGAGGGAGACTGGGCTAGGGATAAGCCTGGCTGGGTTCAAGGAACACAAAAGGCCTGAATGTGATGAATTTAGGGAAGACCAATAGAAAATCCTTCCCTAGTAGCTCAGACGGTAAAACTGCTGCCTGAAATGCAGGAGACCTGGGTTCGATCCCTGGGTCAGGAAGATCCCCTGGAGAAGGAAATGGCAACCCACTCCAGTATTCTTTCCTGGAGAATTCCACAGACAGAGAAGCCTGGCGGGCTACAGTCTATGGAGTCACAAAAAGTTGGACACGACTGAGCAACTAACACACATACACAATAGAAAATGCATCTCAAGAGGAAGGTGAAGGCCACAGCAAACTGGGTCTTACAGGTCATGGCAGAGAATTTATTCTAAGGGTTATGAGAAGCCTTGGGAAAGGTTTTAAGCTAATGGGATCTGATTTACAGTTTAGATAGCTCACTGTGGCTGCTGTGTTGAGAATAAGTGGCGTGAGGTTTAGTGTGGAGACTAGTGGATGGTTAGGAGACCATTGTGATAGTGTGTCTGGGATGAAGGTGGTAGAAATGGATAGGAAGAGATGTGGTCAGTATTTGTCTTGGAGCAGAGCCATCAGGGCTTGCTGATGGATTGGGTGTGGGGGGCGGTGAGAGAAAGAGGAAGTAAGCCTGTCTCTTTAAGACCCTCCAACAAATATCATGTATTAACACATATATTGGTGTGCGGAATCTAGAAAAATGGTATAGATGAATTTATTTGCAAATCAGAAATAGAGACACAGATGTAGAGAACAAACATATGGGCACCAAGAGGGGAAGTGGGGGTGGGATGGATTGGGATGGCGTATATACACTACTATGCATAGCATGGGCTTCCTTGGTGTCTCAGTGGTAAAGAATCCTCCAGGCAATGCAGAAGATGTGGGCTCCATCCCTGGGTCAGGAAGATCTGGAGAAGGAAATGGCAACCCACTCCAGTATTCTTGCCTGGGAAATCCCATGGATAGAGGAGCCTGGTGGGCTACAGTCCATGGAGTCACAAGAATCGGACACAACTTAGCGACAAAAACAACACCAATGTATAAAATAGATAACTAATATGGACCTACCGTATAGCACAGGGAACTCTACTCAATATTCTGTAACGGCCGATACGGGAAAAGAATCTAAGAAAAGAGTGGTTATGTGTAAATGTGTAACTGATTCACTTTGCTGTACATCTGAAACTAACACAACATTGTAAATCAACTATGCTCCAATAAAACCCCCCAAAAGAAACAATAACAACAACAAAAATACCTCACCTCCTGCCTCCCTGTGTCTCCGTCAGAGAAAAAAAGTGGCCCATGGACAAGAACTCCATCTCCTTCCAATCTCCCTGCTCTGACAAGGCTGGCTCAGAAAGGGGCAGAGGGTCAAACTTGTCTGGTGTGGAGGTAGCCTGGCCTGGGGTTGAGCCTTGATACCGAGCTGAGCCATGAGCAGGGGGTTGAATCCAACCAGGCATAGTCTCCCACCTCCAACTGTGCTTTTTCCAGGGGGCAGTCAGGCCAGAGAGCCACTGGCCCTCCGCTCTGTTGTCCTGACTTAGCCAGGCAGGTGGTGGGAGAGGCTCCTCACACACCCTTGAAGACTGAGGAGGCCCGTGGTACCCAATGGGCTGTGGTTTACATCCCAATGTGGCAGAAGGGGAGGCTGGCCTGAAATGGCTCCTTTTTGAACTTTGGAGACCCTGGGTATTAGAATTGCCCTCTTGGGCCTGTGGGAAGGGTGGACTCTGGAGACTAAAGAAGGAAAGAGGAGCTTGGTTTTAGTTTCACAGAAGCAGATGAGTCCTCCATGGAGGAAGTTGGGGATAGAAAGGGGGAGGATAGTTTTCTAGAATCTTCCAAAGATGACTTTTTCTGACTGTGACTGACTATGACACCCTAGAAACTCTGATTTGAACAGGAGGACGTCGACTTTCGGTAAACGCCTCATCCAGCCATTTTTTCCGCCTCTAATGACCAGTCTCTTGAACAGAGACTGAGAGTATTGATGTCTTCAGGGACCAGGCACGTACTAAGCGAAGTGGGCTTTGTGGGGACTCCGAGGAGTCTGTGTTCTATACAAAGGGTGAGAGCAAGGGGCAGGCAGGTGGGGAAGCCATTGCTTGGCGCCAACAGATTGTTGAAGTGTAGGAAGAGGAAATGGGTGTGGCTGGATCCTCTGAGTAGTCAAGAAAAGTCAAATTCTGAAATTTTATGTGTAATCTCCTGAATTTTAAATATTGGTAACTAATCAGTTGAAAAAAAAATTACCAGTGTGGGCCAAACAAGGCTGCAGGAGGCACTTGGCCTATAGGTGGTCAATTTATGATGCCTGATACAGAATCACAGAGGGACCAGAGGCATACTTGGGTCTAATGATAGCCAGATGCTAATGTCTGATGCAAGTGAAAAGCACTAGCAGACACCTACAGTTTAACGTTCATGTGTCCCCAGCTGACCAGGACTTTTTCACTATTTATATCACGAAAGATGAAATGCTCGTGACTTTTGATTCAAACTAAATACTGAACAACACTCAGTGATTCTGTTAACATCTCTGTTAACCATCCACTGATGACTGAACACAAAGTATGTTATTCTTAGTTTCACACGTATACATGTTTGTTGTTTATTCATTAATTCATTCAATTAATTATTCATTAATTCATTCATTCCTATGACTATGGTGTAAGACACAACCTAGGCTTTGTGTCATGTTAAAAATTGCCAGTCATATCAGGCAGGATAAAATAAGTGCTGTAAGAATTATGAGAAAAGGGCTCTGGAAGAACTCAGAAATATTGACCACCTTTAGGGAAGCTGGTGAAGGCTTCAACTGAGGAGGTGACATTTGACCTGAGCCTTGAAGGATGAGTAAGTGGAGTGGGGATGAAGAAGATTTCAGTTAGCATTTTTATATGTGAGAATTAGAACTAATTCAGAAGCTGAAGCTCCAATACTTTGGCCACCTGTTGCGAAGAGCTGACTCATTGGAAAAGATCCTGATACTGGGAAAGATTGAAGGCAGGAGGAGAAGGGGGTGACAGAGGATGAGATGATTGGATGACATTACTGACTCAGTGGATATGAATTTGAGCAAGCTCTGGGAGATAGTGAAGGACAAGGAGGCCTGGTGTGCTGCAGTCCATGGGGTCACAAAGAGTCTGACATGACTGACTCAACAATAACAACTAGTCAATAGGAGGCTGAGGGACCAGGCCTGGGAAAGGCAGGAACTGAGGAGGCTCTGGAAGCCTGGGATTCAGGAAGCAGGAAGCTGAGAAACTGGTCCTCAGCAAGAGCAGATGGGAGGGGATGTGGCTGGCGGTGCCATGGCTGTTTCCGCCGCTGTTGAAATTAACCTCCAATGGCTCTGTGATCCTTGTGACACTCGCTCAAGATTCGGCGTCCTGGGAGTCAGTGACTGGGCTGACTTGAGTTCACGTTTTCCTCCCAGTCCCCCAAACAGATGAGGATGTGGGGAATTAGTTCCTGCCATGACTCTGTTCAACGTTGACTATTTCTAGCCCATCCTCACTGGGAGAGAGCACCCCCAAATTCTCCAGACTGAATAGTTCTGTGATGGGGCAGTACAGGGCCTCCAGAGGACTCCCTGTTCTGCCAGGCAGGGAGATATGAGGCAGAGACTGATGGGGGAGGCCTTCTGGCCTCTGTCCCCTGGGGCCGGTCGTTGCCTGCTTCTGCTCCTGCTCCTCACTGCCAGCAGGAGTTCGGTGACTTCCTGTGTTCTACCAGAATTGTGTTCCCATCTCAGGCTTTGTTCCTCATAGTTAACTGGAAAAATAAGGGCTTATTTCCTCAAGATAAGCACCTTTTAGTCCTACTTACAAAATGAATGAACAAAACTGAAAAGTAATTTAATTAGCATTGAAAACAATCTAAATATATAGCAATAAGGGATTGAGTAAATAAATTTTAATACCTACAATAGAATGTAATCTGTCCAGATTGCAAAACAGCCTGGCTATTTCCAAGCCTATTAAAAATTTACACGCACGCACACACACACACAGAGAAATGACTGGCAGGGTAGGTGCCAAAATGCCAGCAGTGATTATCTCTGGGGAGTAGGATGCTGGGTGGATTTTAGTTTCTTCTTTTTGCTCAACTTGCCTTTTCTGTTGTTTCTGTAATAAACACAAAATACTTTCAAATCAGAAGAAAAGTTTATTTTTTTTTAAGAAAAGTATATTTGGTGAGTACAATTGTCATGATTGTGAATAAGCTACACTTTCACCACCATTCCTGAGAATCAGCTGAGTGTATCCCTAGTGATACGTAACAAGATCTGAGTAAAGTTAAGAATGTGGCTGAGAGAGAGGTTGGAGGCCATTGCTGTTGTCCCCATATTGCCTTTCCCTTACTTCTATCAGGGGCAGCCATCTGCCTGATAGTATCTTTTAGGGCGTGGGGAAATGGGGTGATGGCTCCATCAATCCAAGGCCCAGGTCTCTGCCTTGCTCACTCATTTTGCCCATGAGATTTAGGATACTTTTACCATAATATTTATTCCGTTTTATGGCTTTAAATATAACACTAACTCCTAATAATCAATATTGATTTAACTATAATATCTTATTTATAGACACAGCCCTCCGGTTTGCATATGGACTCAAACTGTCATGCAACAGAAATAAGCCACTCACTCCCCTGGCCCTGGGCCAGCAACGAAGGAAATGTCAGCCTCTGATGAATGACTCTGAGACCAGGGCAGAGGGTGGGGTTTTTCTGATACCCACTTCTCCCCAGTCGTTCCAAAATGGCTGCTAAGGATGCCTGTTCATTTCATGGAAGGTAATTGTCAGTCTTAAGGAGTCGAGCATTCCAACTGACGTCACCAGAGGGCAGTTAATCTGCTTCGGGTGGAAATGCAAATAAAGAACCCTGAGGGAAAGAGAAATAGCCAGAAGTACGAAGAATAAGATAGGGACTTCCCTGTGGTCCAGGGGTTAAGAATCCACCTTACAATGCAGGGGATGCAGGTTCAATTTCTTGTTGGGGAACTAAGTTCCCAGGTGCCATGAAGTAACTAAGCTGGCCCATGTGGCACAACTAGAGAGACTGAGCTGTTGCTGTTCAGTCACTAAGTTGTGTCTGACTCTGTGATCCCATGGATGCATCACAACAAAAGATCCCACATGATGCAGTGAAGATCCTGCACACCACAACCAAGACCCAATGCAGCCAAATAAATAAACATATTTTTAAAAAAGTAAGTACTTGCCTCTCCCCACCCCCTCACCCCACCACCCTATCCCAGGGGACCCTGACAGGACTATGTGGATTTCTGGAGAAGATATTATGGTGGCTATAATTAGTGTTGAAGAGGTGTCCAGACAGCACAGCTGGCAGCTGCCACTTCTGGAGATAGAATGCTGGCTTGGCAACTGTGGCCCAGTGTGACTGAGGTCTGTATGGAAGGATAGAAGCAGCCAGAATTTATAGCCTGCAGAAAAGAAGACTCAGACTGGTGAAGTTTGTCTAAGAGTCTAAGGAGAAGGTCAACTCTCATTTATAAAGCAGCGGTGCCTGCCAGTAACTGGATCACAATGTCCATTACTCAGAACACTCCCTTCTCCTTCTTGAAGTTCCTGGGTATCTCCATTGATATTTGATGTATATGGTGGAGATTTATTATTTATCCTCTTCAGCCTCCAAACATACACATACACACACACACACTAGCATTCATTCACTCTTTCTTCTGAAGCAGCTCTAGGCACCACAAGTGGAGTCTATGACCCAGGCCAGGCCTGTCCAATCAAAGCATCACTTGCCCTTGATTGCAAATTGATTCAGGACTTTTAGAAGAGTTACCAGAAGGGTCTGATTCTCTTTCACTGCACTTGAATCCAAGAAGATGTAATGGCTGGAGCTGCTGCAGCCATCTTGCCATCATGTGGAACGTGCGAGGCACCCATTATTTTCTCCATTCAGTTCAGTCCAGTCGCTCAGTTGTGTCCGACTCTTTGCGACCCCGTGAACCGCAGCACACCAGGCCTCCCTGTCCATCACCAACTCCCAGAGTTCACCCAAACTCATGTCCATTGAGTCACTGATGCCATCCAACTATCTCATCCTCTGTCTTCCCCTACTGCTCCTGCCCTCAATCTTTCCCAGCATCAGGGTCTTCTTCAAATGAGTCAGCTCTTTGCATCAGGTGGCCAAAGTATTGGAGTTTCAGCTTCAACATCAGTCCTTCCAATGAACACCCAGGACTGATCTCCTTTAGGATGGACTGGTTGGATCTTCTTGCAGTGCAAGGGACTCTCAAGAGTCTTCTCCAACACCACAGTTCAAAAGCATCAATTCTTCAGTGCTCAGCTTGCTTTATAGTCCAACTGTCATCCATACATGACTACTGGAAAAACCATAGCCTTGACTAGACGGACCTTTGTTGACAAAGTAATGTCTCTACTTTTTAATATGCTGTCTAAGTTAGTCATAGCTTACCTTCCAAGGAGTAAGCGTCTTTTTTTTTTTTTCAGTACTTCACTCTTCCATAGCTTTTTATTTATTTATTCTTTTCCAAAATATTAAAAATTTAATTGCATTAATATTAAAATTTAGATACATGTCAGTTTTTAATTTTTTTAAAATAAATTTATTTATTTTCGTTGGGGGCTAATTACTTTACAATATTGTAGTAGTTTTTGCCATACATTGACATGAGTCAGCCATGGGTTTACATGTGTTCCCCTTCCTGGACCCCCCTCCCACCTCCCTCTCCATCCCACTCCTCTGGGTCATCCCATTGCCCCAGCCCTGAGCATTTGTCTCATGCATCGAACATGGAATGGTGTTCTGTTTCACATACGATAATATACATGTTTCAATGCTATTCTGCCAGAACGTCCCACCCTCACCTTCTCCCTCAGAGTCCATAAAACTGTTCTATGCTTCTGTGTCTCTTATTCTGTCTCGCATATAGGGTTATCGTTACCATCTTTCAAATTCCATATATATATGCATTAGTATACTGTACTGGTGTTTTTCTTTCTGGCTTACTTCTGTATAATGGACTCCAGTTTCATCCATCTCAATAGAACCGATTCAAATGTATTTTTTTTTTAATGGCTGAGTAATATTCCATTGTGTATATGTACCACAGCTTCCTTATCCATTCGTCTGCTGATGGATGTCTAGGTTGCTTCCATGTCCTGGCTATTGTAAACAGTGCTGCGATGAACATTGGGGTACACGCGTCTCTTTCAATTCTGGTTTCCTCGGTGTGTATGCCCAGCAGTGGGATTGCTGGGTCATATGGCAGTTCTATTCCCAGTTTTTTAAGGAATCTCCACACTGTTCTCCATAGTGGCTGTACTAGTTTGCATTCCCACCAACAGTGTAAGAAGGTTCCAAGGAGTAAGCGTCTTTTAATTTCATGGCTGCAATCACCATCTGCAGTGATTTTGGAACCCCAAAAATAAAGTCTGACACCGTTTCCCCATCTATTTGCCATGAAGTGATGGGACCGGATGCCATGATCTTAGTTTTATGAATGTTGAGCTTTAAGCCAACTTCTTCACTCTCCTCTTTCACTTTCATCAAGAGGCTCTTTAGTTCTTCACTTTCTGCCATAAGGGTGGTGTCATCTGCATATCTGAGGTTATTGAGATTTCTCCCACAATCTTGATTCCAGCTTATGCTTCTTCCAGCCCAGCGTTTCTCATGATGTACTCTGCATATAAGTTAAATAAGCAGGGTGACAATACACAGCCTTGACGTACTCCTTTTCCTATTTGGAACCAGTCTGTTGTTCCATGTTCAGTTCTAACTGTTGCTTCCTGATCTGCATACAGGTTTCTCAAGAGGCAGGTCAGATGGTCTGGTATTCCCATCTCTTTCAGAATTTTCCATAGTTTATTGTGATCCACACAGTCAAAGGCTTTGGCATAATCAATAAAGCAGAAATAGATGTTTTTCTGGAACTCTCTTGCTTTTTCGATGATCCAGTGAATGTTGGCAATTTGATCTCTGATTCCTCTGCCTTTTCTAAAACCAGCGTGAACATCTGGAAGTTCATGGTTCACGTATTGCTGAAGCCTGGCTTGGAGAATTTTGAACATTACTTTACTAGTGTGTGAGATGAGAGCAATTGTGCGGTAATTTGAGCATTCTTTGGCATTGCCTTTCTTTGGGATTGGAATGAAAACTGACCTTTTCCAGTTCTGTGGCCACTGCTGAGTTTTCCAAATTTGCTGGCATATTGAGTGCAGCACTTTCACAGCATCATCTTTGAGGATTTGAAATAGCTCAACTGGAATTCCATCACCTCCACTAGCTTTGTTTGTAGTGATGCTTTCTAAGGTCCACTTGACTTCACATTCCAGGATGTCTGGCTCTAGGTGAGTGATCACACCATCGTGATTATCTGGGTCGTGAAGATCTTTTTCGTACAGTTCTTCTGTGTATTCTTGCCACCTCTTCTTAGTATCTTCTGTTTCTGTTAGGTCCATACCATTTCTGTCCTTTATTGAGCTCATCTTTGCATGAAATATTCCCTTGGTATCTCTAATTTTCTTGAAGAGATCTCTAGTCTTTCCCATTCTATTGTTTTCCTCTATTTCTTTGCATTGATCTCTGAGGAAGGCTTTCTTATCTCTCCTTGCTATTCTTTGGAAATCTGCATTCAGATGCTTATATCTTTCCTTTTCTCCTTTGTTTTTGCTTCTCTTCTTTTCACCATATTTTCTCCATACCACCTACCTTTCCTAGGGAATTCTTCCCTATACCCAATATAGTATTAGACAGTATGTGACCTTCATTTTTGATCATAAATGATTTTGTAGGGGTGAACACTTAACTCAATGTGACTGATCGAGTTTTTTCTCACAGGAATTTGGAACTGAGACTAAGGGATTAAATCAGTAAGACAGTATTACAGGCACCAGCACTGAAAAGTCATGCAGAGTTGAGGCCAAAGGTGAGTTCTCCAGGTTGTTCACTCGCTACTGTGACACACTGCATTCACACACAAGTAGGAGTTACAGGGAAGCACAAAGAAGCAGATATAATGATTATGTTGGTAATATTTTGGTTACCAACTGCTATGTAACAGATCAGCCAAAAACTTAGTGGCATAGAATAGTTTATTATTACCTGTGGGTTGACTGGACTTAGCTAGGTGGTTCTCACTGGGGTCTCCCATTGAGGTCTCCCAATATTGTTCTAATCAGAGTGTGGCTGAGGAGGGTGTCATCGCAAAGCTCAGTTTGGCTAGATGTCCAAGATGGTGTACACACTGGCGAACAATTGATGCTGACGGTAGGCTAGGAGCTCTACTGGGGCTGTTGCCTGGAGTACCTACAGGTGTCTCCCCTATGTGGCTGGAGCTTCTTACCGCATGGTGGGCTGTCCTAATAGCAAGTGCCTGAAGAGAAGGGAAGCAAACTTTGCCAATCTTCTTAAAGCTCAGTCTTCAAACTGGCACAGTATCATTTCAACCCTATTTTATTGGTTCAAGCAGTCACAGGTCAGCCTAGATTCAAGGGTTGGTAGGAATGGATTCTATCTCTAGATGGGGAAATATCAGTGGTAAAGGGAGGGAAAGACTTCATGGTGGCTCTCTTGGAGACAAGCTAGCACAAATAGTAATGATTTTTTTATCTTTAAACTTTTTATTATGAAGTTTTAAAACATTCACGAGAAGAGAGAACAACACAAGGAACTCCTATGTAACCATGATCTTACCTTTGACAGTTATCAGCATTCTACATTTCTTGTTTCTCATCTGTCTCCCCACTTTTTGGTGGGTGGGGAAGCATTGAAATATTTAAAATCAGATAACAGTATTACTGTATCCAAATAATGATTTTTAACAGTAACGATTGCTAACAATTGTGCAAGGCACTGTCCTAAGTGTTTTGCATGCATTATATTCTTAAGTCCTTATAGCAATCCTATTGCTATTCACAGTTTACAGAAGGGGACTTTGAGGTGTGGAGCGGATGAAATAAATTATGATAGGTGTTTTATTGTTAAGAATTACTACATCATTTGTAGAGACGTGGATAAACCTAGAGTCTGTCTTATAAAGTGAAGTAAGTCAGAAAGAGAAAAACAAATATCGAATATTCAGTTCAGTTCAGTTCAGCCACTTAGTCGTGTCCGACTCTTTGTGACCCCATGAACCGCAGCACACCAGGCCTCCTTGTCCATCACCAACTCCTGGAGTTTACCCAAACCCATGTCCATCGAGTCAGTGATGCCATCCAGCCATCTCATCCTCTGTCGTCCCCTTCTTCTCCTGCCCTCAATCTTTCCCAGCATCAGGGTCTTTTCCAATGAGTCAGATCTTCGCATCAGGTGGCCAAAGTATTGGAGTTTCAGCTTCAACATCAGTCCTCCCAATGAACACCCAGGACTGATCTCCTTTAGGATGGACTGGTTGGATCTTCTTGCAGTCCAAGGGACTCTCAAGAGTCTTCTCCAACACCACAGTTCAAAAGCATCAATTCTTCAGTGCTCAGCTTTCTTCACCGTCCAACTCTCACAGCCATACATGACCACTGGAAAAACCATAGCCTTGACTAGATGGACCTTTGTTGACAAAGTAATGTCTCTGCTTTTTAATATGCTGTCTAGGTTGGTCATAACTTTCCTTCTAAGGAGTATTGTATATTATACACACACACACACACACACACACACACACACATATGGAATCTATAAAATGGTACTGATGAACCTATTTGCAGGGGAGGAATGAGGCACAGATGTAGAGAACAGACTTACAGACATGGCTAAGGGTGCAGAGAGAGGGTGAGATGAACTGAGAGAGTGGCATAGCCATGTGTAAAATAGATAGCCAGCGAGAAGCTGCTGTATAACACAGAGAGCTCAGCTCAGTGCTCTGTGATGACCTAGAGGGGTGGGATGGGGGGAAGGGAGGGAGGCTCTAGAGGGAGGGGATATATGTATACATAGCTGATTCCTGTCGTACAGCAGAAACTAACACAACATTGTAAAGCAGTTATCCTCAAAATAGAAAATAAATAAAAGAAGCAGAACACCCAACTAAAGAAAGTTTAAACAACATGCCCATTTATCATTTCACTTAACAGGGACGTAAGGAAAGGAGGCGAAAGAGGGAGGGTATAGTTGGTGACTCAAAAATCTCAAGTTTCTTTCCAGCTCTCCACTCTGCTACCCTCACAATGTAGGTGATGGCTCCTCGTGTCTTGGTAAAATGGCTACACAGCTCATCCACACCTGCTCACAGATGATTGGACCAGGGCTAAACACCCGACCAATCTGGACCAATCACATGACAACAACCGACATGGCTACGTCTAAGGCAGGGCGGAAGGGAGAAGCTTCCCCTTGTGTTTTTTCTTTCATTGAGCTCCCTGGAGGTTTCCTTCTGTGTCATTGCTCGGACTGGGATTAATCAACCACTGGCAAAGGGAAATAGGATTATCAAGACTGGTTTAGACCGATCATAATGTGTCTCTTGGTCTGGACTCGGTGCTGCCTGACTTCTGAACAAACTCTGTGTACTGTTGGTGCAGAAGAAGGTGGTGGAGTCAGTATTGTACAGGCAAACAGTAGCTTCTGCCACATGTGTCTTCAAGAGGCAAAGAGCATGGCCTGTGTCCCTGAGGTTACATTTCCATTCCTGACCCTTGTGGGCTGGATGCACTGTTTCCTGTCTGGCCTGAGATAGCCTGCCATATTTTGGCAACAAGCTCCCACTTACTTAAGCTAACTTGACTGAGTTTCTAGTCTTGGCAACCAAATATATTATGCCTAAGACAATCACTGAGACACTTTGGGGTTTGCTTGTTTTACAACTTTCTAGAACAGAATTTTCTGGAATGTTTCACAATTAACTAGAATGCTTGTGCCTGCTGGGCATTGGACTTGCAGTCAGGACACCTGAGACTGAATCACAGATCTGACATAGAGTTGGTGTTACTTGGCATGCTTGCTACCATTACTTCTTCCTGAAGCCATGTTTGTCATTATGCATTCCTTCCCATTGAACCCAGATATGGTGCCAGAAGTGTTCTCAACAAAATACTCAAAGGCAGCCAACTAGCAAGAGTTGGTATATGAGATGAGATCCATTGCCATTTCTGCTTTCAGTAGCTCTTAAGGTCGGAAGAACTCTTTCCTTCTCTAGGGCTGGTTTTCCCCCTGTATGATGAGGGGGTTGGGTTGGGTGATTTCTAGGGGGTCTTCCATCTCTGAGCTTCTTCTTATCTTACTATCCAGTTCTGTTTTCAGGCTTGACGTAGCCCACGATCTCTGGTCATACCACAGAGAGCCCAGCAAGTCAAATGATAGGAGTCTGGGATTAGATAATAGGTGTAGACCAGTCATGTTCCAGTAAGTAGGGACACTTTATCTCTTTTCAGGATTACAGAGAAGCTCTAATCTCCATGTGGAGACTCTGAAGCTCCCATCTCTATAGTGTCACTAGGAGGGGTGGGGTGGGGCGGTCCAGATAGGCAGCTGAACTCGGTTGCTGCAAGAAGATTTTTGGGGCAGTATAGAGCTCGTGGTCAAGAAAAGGACCTGGGTTCAAGCTGTGGGACCTTAGGATAGTTATCCTTTGAGCCTCAGTTTCCTTATCTGCAAAATGATAGTAGTGTTATCATTACTATAGCAGAGATTAAATAAATCATGCTTGTAAAGCAATCCACAGAACAGGTGGTTCACAGGAAGTATTAAACAAATTGTAGCTATTATTGTTATGCAATTGGGGGGCACTTTTTCATGCTGTTAGGGGGAGTGCAATCCCATCTCACATAAAGAGTCCAAGAAGGTCTCTTTACCAGGATAGGCAGAAGGGAGGACGGACAGTCTCCATGGTTGGGACAGCCCGTGACCTGCTATTCTGGCTAGACACTGAGAGGGTCCCACCGTGTCTTGTATTTTAGGTGACAGTGGCCCAGGGCCTCCCTTGAAGAGTGCTGGGGTTAGTGGGAGAACTGGAAGTATTGTTCCATGAGGCAGGCCTGAGGCAGCTCAGCCTGGAGAAGATCCATGTGGGGGATTCTTTTTTTTTTTAGACCACTGAAGGGCTATTGTGGGTAGAGGGAGCTGATACTCTGCTGTAACTGGAGAGGAGGGAGGGGATCAGAGAAGGTTCTCTGCGCCAGTGCGGGTTCTGATGCTCATAGCTGTCCAGAGCTTGACGGGCAGGGCTCTGCCCTCTGTTTGCTTCTCATGGGGTGCCCTGTCCACCCCATGGACCAGGCAATGGGGCCCAGCCCTGGGAAACAAACGGCTTGCGAAGACCCGAGACTCTCAAGATGGCACTTCCCATACCCAGGAGTTTTCTGGAGGCACTGACAGTTGTTCATGGGGGCTGGGGGGGCAGGTAGAGGGAGAGGGAAATACATTTTTAAAGATAACCTGGAGGCAAATATAATATTTATACTTATTTATCCTCAGAGCTCACTTGCAAGGCCCCAGACATGTCTAATGAGCAAGAATTGCAAAATGGCCACGAATGCTACTTGTTTGCCTTTGCACAGTCTCAGCAGTCAGAGGGACCCAGATTTTTCAACAGTGTGACTGCTGCAGGCAAAACGGCTGTAAGGAACACCAGGGCAGGCAGCGAGTGCCCAACTCCCAGAGGCGCTGAGCCACAAAACTGCCGATCCAGGAAAATGAGGGGCTCCCCTCTACCCCCCGCCCACCTCAGCAGAACACAGAGCATCCACACCTCTGTATGTGAGCTCACGTGACACACAGACTCACATGTATGCATGCAGCTATGTACACACATGCACACACCACATACACGATGAGGCTTGCAGGGTCTTCCTCACAAGTCTGCAGGCCCATCTCTATCCAAACCCTTACACCCTCTCCAAAGCAGGTGCACTGGGACAGGATGCGCCCCTGCTAAGGTTCTGTCCTGGATAAGGACTCTGACCTGCCCGGCTCACTCTGGACAGGAACGATCATCACCAATATCTGAAGGCGCTCACCTAGTCAACAGCAGGATTAGAGAAAGACATGTATCATCTCATATCACTCATATGTGGAATCTAAAAAATGATACAAATTAACTTACTTACCAAACAGAAATAGACTCACAGACATAGAAAACAAATTTATTCATAGGGAAAAGGGGGCTAGGGATAAATTAGGAGTTTGGGATTAGTAGATACACAGTACTATATATAAAATAAATAAATAGCAAGGACTTAACATATAGAACAGGAAACTGTATTCAATGTCTTATAATATCCTATAATGGAAAAGAATCTCTCTGGCGGCTCAGATGGTAAAGAATCTGCCTGTAATGCAGGAGGAGACCTGGGTTCAGTCCCTGGGTCTAGAAAATCCCCTGGAGTAGGAAATGGCAACCCCCGTTGGTATTCTTGCATGGGAAATCCCATGGACAGAGGAACCTGACAGGTTGCAGTCCATGGGGTCACAAAGAGTTGGACACGACTGAGCGACTAACACTATATGTGTAACTGAATCACTTTGCTATACACCTGAAGCTAACACAGTATTTTAAACCAATGATAGGCTACCCACACCAGTATTCTTGGGCTTCCCTGGTGGCTCAGAGACTAAAGAACTTGCCCGCAGTGCGGGAGACCTGTTTACGATCCCTGGGTTGGAAAGATTCCCCTGGAGAAGGGAATGGCTACCCACTCCAGTATTCTGGCCTGGAGAATTCCATGGATGGTATAGTCCATGGGGTCACAAAGAGTTGGACACAACTGAATTTCACTTTCACTCTCACTTTCATACTTCAGTTAAAAACTAAGTCAACAACAAGGTTAACCGAGACCAGCACTATCTGCTCTGGAGTGAGAATGATATACAGGTTACTCCATGGTTAATTCAAGAATGTATGCTTAGTGTGTGTATATGTATATAAACATACGTGCACACATATATTGGAGAAGGCAATGGCACCCCACTCCAGTACTCTTGCCTGGAAACTCTCATGGATGGAGGAACCTGGTAGGCTACAGTCCATGGGGTCGCTAAGAGTCGGACACGGCTGGGCAACTTCACTTTCGCTTTTCCCTTTCATGCACTGGAGAAGGAAATGGCAACCCGCTCCAGTGTTCTTGCCTGGAGAATCTTAGGGACGGCGGAGCCTGGTGGGCTCCCGTCTATGGGGTCGCACAGAGTCGGACATGACTGAAGTGACTTAGCAGCAGCAGCACACATATATGATGCCGACAAATAGAGAAATATGTGGGGCAGCCCTTAGCTAATGAGAGTCTGTGTGCCCTGGTCTCTGACTCTCCAGGCTGGGTCAGGTTTGCTGCTATGAGCTCTCACAGTCACTGGTGGTGCTTTTCGTAGCATTTATTCCCTCTATTTGTGATGCTAGTTTTTCCAGTCTGTGCCGCCCTGACAGATCTCCAGGAGGAAAGGCCCCTGTGTCTCTGCTCCCCGCTCTATTCCAAGTGCCCCACTCACAGAAAGTGCTCAGTAAACAGACGGCTGAATGAAGAGTGAACATTTTCTCCTGTTGTGTCTCCTCTCTGGGTGTGTGGCTTGACAATCAAGTCCTACACCTTGGCACCGGGAGGGTCACTTCTTTTACTGCCAACAGCAGAAAATTCCCAGGCTTGGTCTGAAAAGTTCAAATTTCAAATATAGCACCGATGTCCACTGTATTTCTGGTGACTTTCTTTCTCCATGCTGCCGGTGGCCTGTGTAACAGGGAGATGGCACGTCTCTGCTAACTTCCTTTCTTATGGTTGGACCGTGGCTGGCTTGACGGGGCTGTGGCACACTGGGTGTGGTTTGGAGATTCATAGACGGTTTAGGTTTTCATTCGACAGGGTCATTTCCAGATATTGCCTGGCCTGGAAAACATCTTTATGAAAAGAGCTGTGTGTTCTTAAGGCTGTGGTCTGGAATCTCCATGTACAGAAGCCATTGTGTTGGGTCAAGACTGACCGGTTTTTGCTACAAGTCGAAGAGGGGGGTCAGGAGAAACAGTCTTGTGACTGATCAGACCTAGAAGAGCGGTAAGTACTGACCCACTCATTATACTAACTTCTCTGAAGATGCTCATTCTGGCTTCTAGGTGGCTGAATGCCTGTCCCCTTGTCTCCAAAGAGAAAGAAAGAACAGCAGTTTCCTGGATGCCACTGCCATGATTTTATTTCCACAAACCAGGAGTGTCTTTGATAAAGAGCTGGTTTTGCTGGCTAATTGGAGTTTGAAAGAGGAGTATCTGGCTAGCAGCTCTGAAACCCACATCAGCCCCCTTTTGTTCAGATTTCATTTTACTCCACATTTATTTGAACTTGTAAAATGGACCCTGTCAGTTTATTTGCAATATTAACTGTTTATATCACTTTCTAACATTTTGAAGTATAGTTGATTTACAATATCATGTTAGTTTCAGGTGTACAGCACAGGTGTTATATAATATGTATATATATTATTTTCAGAATTTTTTCCCTTATAGATTTTACACAATATTGAGTATAGTTCCTTGTGCTATACAGTTGCTTATTGGTAACCAATAGGTCCTTGTTGGTAACCAATTTTATATATATTAGTGTGTATATGTTAATCCCAACCTCCTAATTTATCCTTACCCCCACCCTCGTTTTCCCTTTGGTAATGGTAAATTTGTTTTCTATGTCTGTGAATCTCTTTCTGTTTTGGAAATAAGTTCATTTGTATCTTTTTTTTTTTTCCAGAGTGCACATATAAACAATATCATATAATATTTGTCTTTCTCTGTCTGGCCTGTTTCACTTAGTATGATCATCTCTAGATCCACCCATGTTGCTACAAATGGCATTATTTCATTCTTTTTTATGGCTGAATAGTATTTCATTCACATCTTTATCCATCACCTGTCAGTGGGCATTTAGGTTGCTTCCGTGTCTCGGCTATTGTAAATAGTGCTGCAAAGAACATAGGGGCACATTTCTCTCATCAGGACACTTCAAATTCATAACCTGTATATCAGGACACCCTATTTCTTCACATAACAAGATGAATTTCTAGGTATCACCAGTGTCACGGGTGGGTGGGAAAAGTGTTGACTCAGATGCTCATGTAGTATCCCTCACTCTCCCCTTTCAATGTATATAAGATGTATAAAGAAAACAACAACCACGAAAACATTCAGAAGAGTTGGTTCCCAACAGACCTCCCCCAGTCTTGGGTCCCTTCTACTTGGAAGGTTGTTTTGGTTCTGGGCATCTGTAGTGGATTCTGTGGTGCGGTGCCCAGATCCTTCTTCAGGATGGAGGTACTCCTTCCCTTAGTTTCTGGAGTGGTGATGCTCCTCACTGAGCTCCTTGCCGGGAGCTGCCCTTGGCTGCAGACACCTGCCTCACTCAAGGTGATACCTCCTTCCCAGGGGAGCCCACATCCAATGCCCAGCTTACGAGAGTGAAAGGCCTCAGTTCAAGCCTTCTCTGCAGTTCCACTCAAGCCCTAGGGCTTCCCATGGGGTGGGTTGAGGCCTTTGCTGAGGCTGCATCACATTCAAATGCTTCTGCTCAGTTCTGCGGCCCTCACTCCCTGGAAGGTGTCAGACTCCCACACACTCCCTAAGCACACATCCCCACCTCAGAGTCTGTTTCCTGGGAAATCCAACCTATGTTAACCACCTCAACCCTTTTCAGCTTTTTGCTGCTCAGATTATTTTGGTGAACATTTGAGACTATGTACGGATGAAGTTTGCCATGGCTTTGGCTGGGGCTGGGTAGCTGGGATTCAGGGGTTAAGTGTGATCAGATTTCAGGTGCCCTCTGCCTGGACTTTGCTGGGTTTAAAATCCAACCCACAACTGCCACAGAGCTCAGAGCTCCGGATGGCAGGCGGGGTACTGTAAGTCTTGCCAAGTGGATTGATGCCTCCCACGCAGGTCCGCCTTTGGGGTCTCTGCCTGTGCTCAGAGGAGGGATCTATCTGTCACACCCACGGCCATCAGGTTGAAGCTGGAGAAGTCTCAATACTTTCCCTCTTTTCCTCCTTGTGGAGCCCTTGGGAGAGAGGAGTGAGACTCAGGAGTTCAGGTGAAATACTGACTGTGGGAGTCACACCCATCCTGAGCCTGTTTGCGCTCACATCTCTTTTGGAATCACAACTGTGTGCGTGTTGGGAGCTGAGCCCTGCAGACTGCATTTGCAAGCTTCTCTGGTTTGGGCCAGTAAGACAGATTGGAGCCTGGCTGGTGGAGAATTTGGGTACCTGTCCTCTGCCCTTTCTGCCTTGGTGGCTTCTCTGGCAGAGGCTGCCTGCCCTCCATGGATCCAGCTCCTCTGTGTTCTGTAGTCCAGTTCTGCTAGAACCCAGCCCCGGGGCTCCAGTGACCCCACCTCCTCCCCTCCTTTTCTCTGCAATCTAGAGGTGACAGTGGCTTCCTACTACCCTCTGGGCACCTCCCTGCCACCTATTTGGCTTTCAGTTTCTCTATCATTTATGTTACCAATTCTCTGCATTAAATTCCTTCTATTGTACATTCTTTTTGTTGGTGGTGTTGTTTCTATTATTATTTTATTATTTTTAAATGTTTTTTTAATTGTGGTAAAAGTCACATAATAGAAAACATATTACTTTAACCATATTTAACTGTGCATTTCAGTGGCACGAAGTACATTCACATTATTGAACAACTCTCACTATCATCCATCTCCTGAAATTTTCACCTTCCTAAACTGAAATTCTGTCTTCATTAAATACTAATCCCTCACCCACCCCCACCACCCCAGTTCCTGGCATCTACCGATGTACTTTTTGACTGTATGAATTTATCTGTTCTGTCATACAGAGTGAAGTAAATCAGAAAAAGAAAAACAAATATTGTATATTAACTCTGTTGCTGCTGTGTCGTGCTCAGTCGTGTCCAACTCTTTCGCGACCCCATGGACTGTAACCTGCCAGGCTCCTCTGTCCGTGGGCTTTCTCAGGCAAGAATACTGGGAGGAGTTGCCATTTCCTTCTCCAGAGGATCTTCCTGACCCAGGGATGAAACCTGCGTATCCTGCATTGGTATACAGATTCTTTACCACTGAGCCACCTAGCATGCCTATATTAAGGCATGCATGTGGAATCTAGAAAAATAGTACAGATAAACCTATTTGCGAAGCAGAAATAGAGACACAGATGTAGAGACCAAATGTATGGACATTAAGGATGGGAAGGAAGGTGAATGAATTGGGAGACTGGGATTGACATATATACACTACTATGTATAAAATAGATAACTAATAAGAACATACTGTGTAGCACAAGGAGAAAAAAAAGAAAATGCAGTCTGTTTGCAGGACATGTATTAAGTTAACCTTAAAAATGGATTCCAATATACATTCAGTTCAGTCACTCAGTTGTGTCCAGCTCTTTGCGACCCCGTGATCCTCAGCACGCCAGGCCTCCCTGTCCATCACCAACTCCTGGAGTTTACCCAAACCCATGTCCATCGAGTCGGTGATGCCATCCAACCATCTCATCCTCTGTCGTCCCCTTCTCCTCCTGCCCTCAATCCTTCCCAGCATCAGGGTCTTTTCAAATGAGTCAACTCTTCACATGAGGTGGCCAAAGTATTGGAGTTTCAGCTTCAACATCAGTCCTTCCAATGAACACCCAGGGCTGGTCTCCTTTAGGATGGACTGGTTGGCTCTCCTTGCAGTCCAAGGGACTCTCAAGAGTCTTCTCCAACACCACAGTTCAAAGTATCAATTCTTCAGCGCTCAGCTTTCTTCACAGTCCAACTCTCACATTCATACATGACTACTGGAAAAACTATAGCCTTGACTAGACGGACCTTTGTTGGCAAAGTAATGTCTCTGCTTTTTAATATGCTGTCTAGGTTGGTCATAACTTTCCTTCCAAGGAGGAAGCGCCTTTTCATTTCATGGCTGCAATCACCATCTGCAGTGATTTTGGAGCCCCCAAAAATAAAGTCTGACACTGTTTCCACTGTTTCCCCATCTATTTCCCATGAAGTGATGGGACCAGATGCCATGATCTTAAGTTTTCTGAATGTTGAGCTTTAAGCCAACTTTTTCACTCTCCTCTTTCACTTTCATCAAGAGGCTTTTTAGTTCTTCTTCACTTTCTGCCATAAGGGTGGTGTCATATGCATATCTGAGGTTATTGAGATTTCTTCTGGCAATCTTGATTCCAGCTTGTGCTTCCTCCAGCCCAGCGTTTCTCATGATGTACTCTGCATATAAGTTAAATAAGCAGAGTGACAATATACAGCCTTGACATACTCCTTTTCCTATTTGGAACCAGTCTGTTGTTCCATGTCCAGTTCTAACTGTTGCTTCCTGACCTGCATACAGGTTTCTCAAGAGGCAGGTCAGGTGGTCTGGTATTCCCATCTCTTTCAGAATTTTCCATAGTTTATTGTGATCCACACAGTCAAAGGCTTTGGCATAATCAATAAAGCAGAAATAGATTTTTTTTCTGGAACTCTCTTGCTTTTTCAATGATCCAGAGAATGTTGGCAATTTGATCTCTGGTTCTTCTGCCTTTTCTAAAACCAGCTTGAACATCTGGAAGTTCACGGTTCACGTATTGCTGAAGCCTGGCTTGGAGAATTTTGAGCATTACTTACTAGCGTGTGAGATGAGTGCAATTGTGTGATAGTTTGAGCATTCTTTGGCATTGCCTTTCTTTGGGATTGGAATGAAAACTGATCTTTTCCAGTCCTGTGGCCACTGCTGAGTTTTCCAAATTTGCTGGCATACTGAGTGCAGCACTTTCACAGCATCATCTTTGAGGATTTGAAATAGCTCAACTGGAATTCCATCACCTCCACTAGCTTTGTTTGTAGTGATGCTTTCTAAGGCCCACTTGACTTCACATTCCAGGATGTCTGGCTCTAGGTGAGTGGTCACACCATCGTGATTATCTGGGTCATGAAGATCTTTTTTGTACAGTTCTTCTGTGTATTCTTGCCACCTCTTCTTAATATCTTCTGTTTCTGTTAGGTCCATCCAATTTCTGTCCTTTATTGAGCCCATCTTTGCATGAAATGTTCCCTTGGTATCTCTAATTTTCTTGAAGAGATCTCTAGTCTTTCCCATTCTGTTGTTTTCCTCTATTTCTTTGCATTGATCGCTGAGGAAGGCTTTCTTATCTCTCCTTGCTATTCTTTGGAACTCTGCAATAACTGCAGATAAATATGGTTTGATTCCTTTTATTATACATTCTTAAGGTGGTTTTTGTTTTCCTGGTTAGACTGACTGATACAATCATTTTGTTGCTCCCGTTGAGTTGGAGTCTGATTTAGAAGGGGAGGATTTGTTTAGAACAGCTGGTCTCATGAATGAATAATTCCTCAGAACTGCCAGGGAGCACCTCAGACCATTCACCCCTTCTCCCTCAACCCCAGAGCAGGGTCTCATCTCAGAAGGTTTTTTCCCTTCGTGTCTGCTCTTTCCAGGAGCTTGGGGGTGACTTCATGTCTGCATCTTATTGAATTCCGGTTTGGCCCATGTATTGGGAAGTATTTAAATGAGGGAGATGGAACAAGAGCTAGATTTTCCCCACCGGCTAGAACGATGGCTCCTTAGCAGAATCACCTGAAGGTGTTCTAGTACATTATGGCCGAAGCTTTACTAAGGGTTATGCTAGAAAAAGGGTTTTCAGGGAAAATGGTTTTGGGAGGCTTGGGTTACACAGCACTGGGAGGCTTCTTTACTCCAGGACTTTTCAGAGCCTTCAAGGTTTGAGGGTCCTTTGTGAGTCTCCAAGAGAGGAATGTCGTCTGGATTTCCCGAGCTGATTTAACCCCAGAATCCCCCTTGCACGGAAACACATCCAATCAGACCCTCTCTGGAAAACCTTTCTGATGGTGCACAGTTGAGTGTTTGATGGTCCATGTGTGCACAGGCTGGGTTGGAGCTAGGACTGTTTGGGGAGGGGGAATACTGTCCTATGGGGGGACAGGAGTGACCGTCCATTTGGGTGCCAGTCCTGCTTTACCTGGTTCATGAGCTAGACATCATTTCTTATTTCCTTGGTATTTCATTCATACACAGACACAGGAGAAAGGTGGTCCGCATCCTCCAGGTATAATTGGGGCACTTAAGCAGGACTCCCAGTAGGGGTGAGTGGGGCGATGCATGGATGGTGCCTAGCACAGTGATTGGCCCTTGGCAAGGATTCTGTGAATTCCAGGCTGCCGTGAGCTCTCAGGTGTATTGGGTCCTGTCTCTTTGTGTGTCCTCACTCAGGTTAATGAGGGAGCTAGAACATACCCCTAGACTCCGTGGGTCCCACAACTCCTTCTCATGGATTCTGATGTCTGGCCATTGCCTCAGGGGTCCAGGCGGCATGGGAACCTCCAGAAGCCTCTTGGATGATAATTTCTGCACTCCCTCCCTGAGCTTATCCAGACCCCACTCGCCCTTTATCTAGGGAGTCTGAGTTGCTCTCCAGTCCTATCCTCTGGAGGGTCCCCTCCTCATCTATCCCCAGGGTGTTAGCTCTGTTTGCTCGGCCCAACCCATGCAGTTGGAAACCCCTGGAAACATTCCCCCAAATCTCACAAACATCCCCTGGCCCAGGCAGCTGGTCCCCTATCACCCAGCAGAAGTAAGAAGGTGGGGAGAAGTGGCTACAGGAGCATTTGGAAATGGGGACCAACAGCAGCTCTCCTGCCACGGGCCAAAAGCTCAGAATGATGAAAACAAAAGCATGTTTGTCCCAAGGGGCTAGTGACCACCTCCCCAACCAGGGAACAGTGAACTTTGCAGCCTGTTCCTGGCTCCAGCCTCCCCAGGGACAGGGCCCTCTTTGATGCCTGGGGAGCTGACTTTTCCAAGTAGGGGGTGGGGGGATGTAGGGCTGCAGTTGGGCCCCTAACTCCCTTCCTTCCTGACCTCTCCGGCTTGAGCCAGAGCCGGAAGGGCCACTTCCAACAGTGACTCAGCCCTCGTCCTGTGATGGCCTGGCTACACAGGGCCAGGCAGGACCTTTGCAGCTGGCTGAGTTTGCTTCTGAATCTCTGGACCCACTGTCTGGTTTTTTGCCCCTACTTCCAACATTTTGTTTTAGAAGTTTTCAAACTTAGAGACAAGTTAAAAGACTAGTCCAATTATTACCCATGAATCTTCCATCTAGATCCAGCATTTAACGTTTTGCCATATTTCTATCTGTCTCTCTTTTTTGTGTAGTATTTGAAAATAAGTTGCATACATCATGACACATCACCACTGAACACTTCTCAGCCTTCTCCTGAGAATAAAGACATTCTTCTTCATATCCACTGCGCTGTTATCACACGTGAGAAGATCAACAGTAATCCATCACGTTGGTCAATTGCTAGTTCATAATCATATTTTCAGTTATTCTAAAATGCTTTTTTAGCTGTTAAAATTTTTTTGAACTAGAATCCAATCAAGGTATATATTTTGCTTTTGGTCTTTAAAATAATCTACAATAGTCCTCTTATTTTTTTAAAAATTATTATTATTACATTAACTTTTTGAAAAGTGGATGCCAGTTTTCTTGGAGAATATTCTAGATGCTAAACTATTTCTTTTAGCTCAAGGTAATTTTTTATTTTATCTAATTTTTTATTAAAGTATAGTCAATGTTCAATGTTGTGCCGATCTCTGCTATACAGCAAAGTGACTCAGTTATACACATATGGACTGTCTTCTTTTGTATTCTTTTCCATTGTGGTTTATCACTCTAGATGCTACATTTATCTGATTGTCTCCTCCGGGTGTTGTTTAACATGTTCCTCTCTCCACTATGTATCCTGTGAACGGCAAGTTAGTCCTAGGTGCTTAATTAGTTTCAAATTAGAGTCACAAGAATATGTTCCAGGTACACTTCATATTGTAAAACATCAAAAATGCATCCTGGTTTCTTTGAATTTTTCTTGAAGTTTACTTTTAAAGAATGGAATAAGGTTTAGTGGTTGTGTATTACATGGCGAGTACTTTGCAGAGCTATCTTACCTGAAGTCACAAGACAATTTTGAGGAGAGGAGATGGACATCCCTGTTTTATGCCAGAGGTAGCAGGGCAAAGAAAGAAATGAACATTTGCTAAGTAACTATTGAGGGCCAGGCACGGAGCTGGGTATTTTTCGTTTATGTTCTATTGCCCACTTCATGCAGGGGGCAGTTCTGAAAAGTTAAGTCCCTTGTCTAAGGTCACGAAAATCAATTAAATGACAGACCTAAGTTTTCACTTAGATTTTCTTGTCCCCAGAAAGTCCTGGGTTCTTTGTGCTCAACCTCTCTCTCTGAATCCCTCATCTTTAGGATTCTGTTCGTTCGGTGAATGGATTTATCTGCTGGCCAGATTTAGCTGTGCTGGTCAGGGCCAGTGAGCCCAAGTCCCTAGATGGCTTTGAGCAGTAACTCTGAGGGGCTGGTTGCTGGGATGGGCCTTTGAGGAAGATGCATATGGTCCATGGTCATCTCTTTCAGTTTCCCTATGACATCACCAGGGCCAGGGTAGGCGCCAAGTGGGTGAGTGGGCACATCTTCCTCTCCAAGACTCCAAACACAGATGGAAAAAAGTGGGCAGGAAGGCCTGAGGAGGCCTCCTAATCATGGGATTCCGAAGGACCAGGTCACAAACCCAGAGCCTAAGCAGAAGGTGTTGGAAGAAACTGAGGCCCAAAGAGGGGCAGAGGCTTGCCTCAGGTCCCATGTCAGCTGGAGGCACAGCTGGGAGTGCAGCACAGGGGAGAGGCTGGACTCCTTGTCCAGTGCTCTTTGCCATCTCCACTCTGTTGCCTGTACTGTTTGTGTAATTCCTTCCTGGAGTGGAGAAGGAGCAGAGTAAGAGAGTAAGTGGAGGGGTGAGGGGGCAAAATGATGGCAGGGGGGGATACACAGAGACAGTGTGGGGCCCCAAGTAGCCAAGGGTGTTGGGTATGTGTATGCATGTATGCGTGTAGGGAGTGGCCTCAAAAACATATTTCCATGATGTCACTGTGTCTCCCAAGGGGACCCTGGGACAGCTCTCTACCCATCCCTATTGTCTTGATTAGATCTTCATCTTTTTACCTGGGACTCTGACACCTGCCTCCTTAAGGGTCCCCAGCAGCAGTTTCACCACTTTTAACCTATCCCCTGCATCATGGTCAGAGTTATCTTTTTAAAACAACTTCCACTCAGGTCATTCTTGTTTATAAACTCTTGTATCAGTTAGCTGTTGCTGCCTAACAAACTATCCCCAAACATAGTGGCTTAAGACAATCACGGTTTTATTTAGCTTGTTGTTTTTCAGTCACTCAGTCACGTCTGACTCTTTGTGACCCTGTGGACTGCAGCGTGCTAGGCTTCCCTGTCCTTCACTATCTCCCAAGAGTTTGCTCAAACTCACGTCCACTGAGTCGATGATGACATCCAACCATCTCATCCTCTCTCGCTCCCTTCTCCTCCTTCCTTCAATCTTTCCCAGCATCAGAGTCTTTTCCAATGAGTCAACTCTTCACATCAAGTGGCCAAAGTATTGGAGCTTCAGATTTAGCATCAGTCCTTTCAGTGAATATTCAGGGTTGATTTCCTTTAGAATTGACTGGTTGGATCTCCTTGCTATCCAAGGGACTCTCGAGAGTCTTCTCCAGCACCACAATTTGAAAACATCAATTCTTTGATGCTCAGCCTTCTTTATGATCCAAGTCTCACATTCACACACAATTACTGGAAAAACCCTAGCTTTGACTGTATGGATCTTTGTTGACAAAGTGATGTTTCTGCTTTTTAATACGCTCTCTAGCTTAGGTTTCTCTTGTTCAGTTGGGCGGTGGTTCTGGTCTGGGGCAGCCTGGCTGATCTGGGTTCTCTCACGTGTCTGCTACCAGGTTGGCTGGTGGCTGCACAATCCAAAATGGTCTCACTAACACGTCTGTTGTTGGCAGGCTGTCAGTTAGTTTGGGTTGGGCTCAGCTGGCATACCCTGTTTCTTCTCCACATGGCCTCTCAGACTTGTTTCCATGGTGGACTCTGGGTTCTAAGAACAGCAAGAGGGCAAGTCCCAGTATTCGAGCACTTTATAAACTTCTTGCATCTGTTTTACACACCCGCTTGCATCACCCTTTCTAGATTCCCACTCACCAAAGCAAGTCATTTGACCATGACCAGATGCAATGGGGAGATTGGGGTAGAGAAACAGACTTCACCTCTTCATGGAAAGAGCCAAAGTGTCGTCTTTTTTGCAGACTACCACAACCTTGCTCTATTCCCAGTGTCTTCAGGATAAAACCCCAAATCTTTAGCTCGTACCCTATGCCCTTCATGATCTGTTTTCAAATTGCCTTCCCATGACGTACCCCGTGCAAATCTCATGTTGCAGTTATTCCAGAGTCTTACTGTTTTTAAAGCATCTTTCCTCTGCTCAGCATTTGCCCATGCTGTTCCCTCTGTCTGTGATGTCTCCTCCATTACCCACCCCCATGCACCCCTGCCTCATGCCCAATCATTCTTCATGGTCCAACTCCAAAGTTGCCTTTTCTAGCTTTTTCTGCTTCATCTCTGTCTGAATTCCTCCTCTCTTGCAGATCTCAGAACCCTTGCTTGCCTCTCTGTGGCAGCATGTCCTTCCTGTTGTCTGGAGTTTAAGCTGTGCTCATGGCTGGTAGAGTGGGGGCCCTGGGGTCAGGCTGTCCAGGTTGGAATCCCAGCTTCTTCACTTACTGTGTGACTTGTGCATGACACTTTACTTCTCTAAGTTGCAGTTTCCTCATTTATAAGACAGGGGAAATAATAGTGGCCCTGACTTCATAAAGCTGTTTTACGGATCTGAAGCGCACGTGAAATGCTTGGCAGGGTGAGCACTTGAACATTTTGTGAACAGAGACTCTGTTGGTTAAATCTCTTCCCTACACCCAGCACATGACTTGACACAGAGCAGGTTGAAGAGATCCTAGCAATCATATTCATGTATTGATATCTCCCCCAAATAACAAAGGTCCCTGCAGATGCAGCAGACATAGAACTTGCCTTCATTTGGGCTTTTCTGTGGCACTCTTTAGTATGGGACAAGGTTTAGCTGGGCCCACAGCCAGCCCTGAAGTGGATGCTAATAATATCATTATATGCTGAATAATTAACTGTCATTTAAATATTCATATGTTGTTGGGGGCAAGGCCTTTTATCAGCATCTGGGGATGTGTCAGCAGAGGAAGGAGATGGATGTCAGCAAGGCTGACTTTGCCTGTGAAGGGCGACCCAGGGTCCAGAGAGAGATGTTGGAGTGGCCACTAGACAGCCAGCTAATATATAACTGCAATATCCCCATGTGATAAACTGCAATTTCATAAACGCTTGATGCATATGAGCAAGCCTAAAACAATATTGGAAGCATTAATTTCATTTGACTAATGCTTATCTATATTTTATTCTGTTCCATCTTTAAAGAAGTCCCTCTTCCTTTCCTGCTAAGGGAGTGGGGCCAGAGACTGGCAGATGGGCTAAGACGGGGCAGAGGTTCTTACCTCTTCTGAACCTGAAGCTGCAGGTACAGCTGTGGGGCTTGTGTGGTGGTTGTCTCTGAGCCTTGGAGCCCTGCCTGGGTAGGGGGGATGGTTCTGCTTCTGGCTGTTCGGAAGATGAATTCAGGCTCTCTACTGGGGTCAGGGGAAAGGGTGTGGGCATCTAGGTCCTGGCTAGGTGGGCTGAAGCTGCTGTAGATTCCCTGTTTGTTTCTGCTAGGGATGGTCCTAGAGGGTTCCCTGTAGGGAGAGATTTTGGAAGGCAGGAACCATGACAAGGCAATTATCCCACGGTGGGTAAGGGAGAAGAAAAAGGAGAAAGGGGAGAAAGGAAGTTGAAGAAGATCAAAAGGTTGGAGGAAGATTAAGAGGAGAAGGAAGAAGAAGAAAGATAAGAAATAGATGAGGGACCCTGAAGGGCCTAGTGATAGGATGAGCTGGCTACCCTGGAAGGAAGGAGACAGCCTGGAGTGGTGATTAAGAGCAGGAGTTCTGGAATCAGACAGTCCTGGGCTTGAATTCTGGCTGTGCCTCTAATTATATATGTGATTTTGGGGAAGGTACTCACTATTTACAAATCGTAGCCTCCTGTTTGTAAAAATGGGAAAAATACTAGTACTGAACTGGTATATCAGTTGTCTATTTCTGCAAAAATTCTAGCAAATTCCCACAAATGTAGTGTCTTTAAACAACACATGTTTCTCAGTTTCTGTGGGTCAGGGGTTTCAGCATGGCTTAGTTGTAATGTCTTCTGAGGGTCTCATAGGCTACAATCAGTAGGTGATTGAAATGTGTTCTCATCTGGAGGCTTGACTAGGGAAGAGTCTGCTTCCAAGCTCACTCACATTGTTGGCCACAATTCACTTCCTTGCTGTTGCAGGACTGGAGGCCTTGACTCCTTGCTGGTTGTCTGCTGGAGGTGGCTGTCAGCTCTTGGATGTGGCCCCAGCTCCTTGACACATGGTTACCTACTTCATCAAGCCTGCAGGGAGAGGCTCTGTCTCCAGCCTGCAAAAGTAGTCTTATACAGGTCTTCCTCAACTTATGGTGGGGCTATATCCTGATAAACCCATCATAAGTTGAAAATTCCTTAAGGTTAAAATGCATTTAATATACCTAACCTACTGAACATCATAGCTTAGCCTAGTCTACCTTAAACATGCTCAGAACATTTCCATTAACCTACAGTTGGGCATCCGGTCTCATCACTTCATGGCAAATAGGTAGGGAAATAATGGAAACAGTGAAAGACTATTTTTTGTGGCTTCAAAATCATTGCAGATGGTGATTGCAGCCATGAAATCAAAAGATGCTTGCTCCTTGGAAGAAAAGCTATGACCAACCTAGGCAGCATATTAAAAAGCAGAGACATTACTTTACCAACAAAGATCCATCTGGTCAAAGCTATGGTTTTTTCAGTAGTCATGTATGGATGTGAGAGTTGGACTATAAAGAAAGCTAAGTGCTGAAGAACTGATGCTTTTGAACTGTGGTATTGGGGAAGACTCTTGAGAGTCCCTTGGACTGCAAGGAGATCCAACCAGTCAATCCTAAAGGAAATCAGTCCTGAATATTCATTGGAAGGACTGATGCTGAAGCTGAAACTCCAATACTTTGGCCACCTGATGCAAAGACCCAACTCATTGAAAAAGACCTTGATGCCGGGAAAGATTGAAGACAGGAGGAGAAGGGGGCGACAGAGGATGAGATGGATGGATGGCACCACCGACGTGATGGACATGAGTTTGAGTAGGCTCTGGGGGTTGGTAATGGACAGGAAAGCCTGGAGTGCTGCAGTCCATGGGGTCGAAAAGAGTCAGATATGACTGAGCAACTGAACTGACTGGCATTTGGGCAAAGGGCTTTCCTGGTGGTGCTAGTGGTGAAGAACCCTCCTGCCAAAGCAGGAGACATAAGAGATACAGGTTCGATCCCTGGGTCAGGAAGATCTCCCTGGAGGAGAGCATGGCAACCAACTCCAGTATTCTTGCCTGAAGAATCCCATGGAGAGAGGAACCTGACAGGCTACAGTCCATAGGGTCTCAAAGAGTTGGACATGACTGAAGTGAATTAGCATGCATGCGCAGTTGGGCAAAAGCATCTAACATAAAGCCCATTTTACAGCAAAGTATTAAATATCTTGTAATTTACTGAATACTGTACTGAAAATGAAAAAGAGAATGTCAGGGTACAGATGTAAGTGTATTAATTGTTTACCCTTCTGATTGTGTGGCTGACCAGAAGCTGCAGCTCACCATCACTGGGCAGCATCAAGAGAGCGTAATGTAACACGTATTGTCACCCTGGGGAACGATCAGTTCAGTTCAGTTCAGTCACTCGGTCGTGTCCGACTCCTTGCGACCCCATGAACCACAGCACACCAGGCCTCCCTGTCCATCACCAACTCCCTGAGTCCACCCAAACTCATGTCCATCGAGTCAGTGATGCCATCCAGCCATCTCATCCTCGGTCGTCCCCTTCTCCTCCTGCCCCCAATCCTTCCCAGCATGAAGGTCTTTTCCAATGAGTCAGCTCTTCGCATGAAGTGGCCAAAGTATTGGAGTTTCAGCTTCAACATCAGTCTTTCCAGAATTCAAAATTTGAAGTAAAATTTCTACTGAATTTGTATTTCTTTTGTGTCTTTGTAAAGTCAAATAATCATGAGTCCAATCATGGTGAGTTGGGGACTGTCTGTATAATGTGATGTAACCATAGGAATGACATTGCAGCATCTTTGCCACATTCTGTCAGTTAGACGCAAGCCACAGCTGCTCACACGGATGGGAAAGTATTGCATGAGGGCAATCCTTATGAGGGGGGGATCACTTTCGAGTCTGCCCACCATACCTGACAATGACCACCTCTGCCCAGTGCCAGACACTGTTCTAAGTCCTCTTACTCTTTTGATCTTCTGAACAATCCTGTGATGTGCTATGAGTATCATTATAATTACGATGAAGAAATGTCATCACAAGAGGTTAGGTTGCAGCTATATATTTAGTAACAGGTAGAGTTTGCATGTGAATCATGTACTCGGGATTCAGGCCCCAGACTCTTTGCTGCTGTGAGATCCAGTCTTGCAGGCCTGCTTGTGAAGATGTTGAGTACAAGCCCTGGTACAGTTCAGTTCAGTTTAGTCACTCAGTTGTGTCCTACTCTTTGCAACCCTATGAATCTCAGCACGCCAGGCCTCTCTGTCCATCACCAACTCTCGGAGTTTACCCAAACCCATGTCCTTCGAGTCAGTGATGCCATCCAGCCATCCCATCCTCTGTCGTCCCCTCCTCCTCCTGCCCGCAATCCTTCCCAGCATTAGGGTCTTTTCCAATGAGTCAACACTTCACATGAGGTGGCCAAAGTATTGGAGTTTCAGCTTCAACATCAGTCCTTCCAATGAACACCCAGGACTGATCTCCTTTGGGATGGACTGGTTGGATCTCCTTGCAGTCTCTCAAGAGTCTTCTCAAGGGACTCTCAAGAGTCTTCTCCAACACCACAGTTCAAAAGCATCAATTCTGCAGCGCTCAGCTTTCTTCACCATCCAACTCTCACATCCATACATGACCACTGGAAAAACCATAGCCTTGACTAGATGGACCTTTGTTGGCAAAGTAATGCCTCTGTTTTTAAATGTGCTATCTAGGTTGGTCATAACCTTCCTTCCAAAGAGTAAGCGTCTTTTAATTTCATGGCTGCAATCACGACCAACAGTGATTTTGGATTACAAAAAAATAAAGTCTGACACTGTTTCCACTGTTTCCCCATCTATTTCCCATGAAGTGATGGGACCAGATGCCATGATCTTAGTTTTCTGAACGTTGAGCTTTAAGCCAACTTTTTCACTCTCCTCTTTCACTTTCATCAAGAGGTTCTTCAGTTCTTCTTCACTTTCTGCCATAAGTGTGGTGTCATCTGCATATCTGAGGTTATTGATATTTCTCCCGCAATCTTGATTCCAGCTTGTTCTTCTTCCAGCCCAGCGTTTCTCATGATGTACTCTGCATATAAGTTAAATAAGCAGGGTGACAATACACAGCCTTGACGTACTCCTTTTCCTATTTGGAACCAGTCTGTTGTTCCATGTTCAGTTCTAACTGTTGCTTCCTGACCTGCATACAGATTTCTCAAGAAACAGATCAGGTAGTCTGGTATTCCCATCTCTTTCAGAATTTTCCACAGTTTATTGTGATCCACACAGTCAAAGGCTTTGGCATTGTCAATAAAGCAGAAATAGATGTTTTTCTGGAACTCTCTTGCTTTTTCAATGATCCAGCAGATGTTGGCAATTTGATCTCTGGTTCTTCTGCCTTTTCTAAAACCAGCTTGAACATCTGGAAGTTCACAGTTCACGTATTGCTGAAGCTTTGCTTGGAGAATTTTGAGCATTACTTTACTAGCGTGAGAGATGAGTGCAATTGTGCGGTAGTTTGAGCATTCTTTGGCATTGCCTTTCTTTGGGATTGGAACAAAGATTGACCTCTTCCAGTCCTGTGGCCACTGCTGAGTTTTCCAGATTTGCTGGCATATCGAGTGCAGCACTTTCACAGCATCATCTTTCAGGATTTGAAATAGCTCAACTGGAATTCCATCACCTCCACTAGCTTTGTTTGTAGTGATGCTTTCTAAGGCCCACTTGACTTCACAGTCCAGGATGTCTGGCTCTAGGTGAGTGATCACACCATCGTGATTATCTGGGTCGTGAAGATCTTTTTCGTACAGTTCTTCTGTGTATTCTTGCCACCTCTTCTTAATATCTTCTGCTTCTGTTAGGTCCATACCATTTCTGTCCTTTATCTAGCCCATCTTTGCATGAAATGTTCCCTTGGTATCTCTAATTTTCTTGAAGAGATCTCTAGTCTTTCCCATTCTATTGTTTTGCTCTATTTCTTTGCATTGATCGCTGAGGAAGGCTTTCTTATCTCTCCTTGCTATTCTTTGGAACTCTGCATTCAGATGGGAATATCTTTCCTTTTCTCCTTTGCTTTTCGCTCTCTTTCTTTAGTCCTGGTATAAGGCTTAATAAATTTTACCTCAAAATAACTTGTTGCTGCCTCGGCTTCCTTTGGCAGCCTCTGCTTAATGCTTTGTACTCACATGGAAGTCAGATCCGCAAACAGTTCATATTCCCAGGATAACTGAACCCAAGTTCCAGAGCACAGGACACAAAATGGGGAGACAGAGAGATGTCATCTGTGCATGTTTCCTTCACCTGAAACACTCCTAGCCCAAAGCTATTGATCTCTTGAGCTTCAGCTTAAAAGCCACTGATTTCCTCTTGCTGCTGTACCAAGTTATCACAATTTAGTAGCTTAAACAATGTGGATTTATTATTTTACACTCTCCGGGGTCAGAAGCCTGAGATGGGTCTCACTGTTCCATAATCAAGGTATTGGAAAGGCTGTATTTCCTTCTAGAGTATCTAGGGAGAATCTTTTTTTATGTTTACATTTTCCAGTTTGCAGAGGCCACCTGCATTCCTTGGCTTGTGGTCCCTCCATCTTCAAAGTCAGTCTAGTCTTTCTCACATTCCATCACTGTGGCATTGACTCTTCTTCTGTCTCTTGATTCCACTTTTAAGGATCCTTGTCAATATACCAGGCTCTCCCAGATAACACATAATAATCTTCCTACTTTAAAATCAGCTGATTTACAAAATTATTTCCATCTACAACCAAAGTTCCCCATTTCCTATATAACATATTCACAGTTTCAAGGAATAACAACATTGTTATGGACTGAACATTTGTGTCACTACCCGCTCCAATTTGCATGTTGGCTTCCGTTTCCCTGTGCCTCTGTGTGATGATATTCAGAGTAGATTCAGAGGTAGGGCCTTTTAAAAATTTATTTATTTATTTATTTTTGGCTGTGCTGTGGCTTTGTTGCTGTGTGCAAGCAAGCTTTCTCTGGTTGTGCTGAGCAAGGCTACTCTCTAGTTGCAGTGCATGGGCTTCCCATTGTGGCAGCTTCTCTTGTTGCAGAGCATGGGCACCTGGGTGAGTGGGCTCAGTAGTTGTGGTGCAGGGGCTCAGATGCCCTGTATCAGGGATCGAATCCACATCACCTGCTTTGGCAAGTGGATTCTTAACCACTGGGGCACCAGAGAAGTTGAAGTTGGAGCCTTTGAGAGGTAGTTACTATTAGATAAGTTTGTGAGGGTGGAGCCCTCATGAATGGGATTAGTGCCCTTATAGAAAAGACCCTGGGGAGCTCCCTCGGCCCTTCTGCCAAGTGAAAACACAGTAACCTCACAGCGGTCTACAAAGCAGGAAGTGCTTTGTAGTCAGACCATGACTCTGCCAGATCTTGATCTTAGACTTCCTAGCCTCCAGAACTGAGAAATATATTTTTGTTGTATAAGCCACTCAGTTTATGATAATTTGTTATAGCAGTCCTCTTCTGCCCACTACACTTCCATGGGGATCTGGGTTTGGGTGCTGTGTCTGGTGCTCCTGTGACATCCTTTACTTATCCATCACTTCCCATAGCCTTCTTCCAAGTGTCTCAAATGCACCTGCCGTTAGGGGCCAGGAGATGATGTAAAGGAATTCTCTGAGTGTGAGATAATTAGGTGTGATGGCAAAGTAAAACTGGTTTCCAGTTGAAGAAAAGTATTTTTTAAGTCTACCGAATTTGTTCCAAGGCTGCTTCTGTTTTACCTTCTCAGAGCAGAGTTTGAACCCACACCCCCTGCACTGGATGGTGAAGTCTCGACCACTGGACCACCAGGGAAGTCCCCAGTTGAGAAACTTTAAAACACTGTGCTGACCACATAAAACCTTCAGCCTGCAGACGGCCAGTGTTCTCTTTGGGGTCCTGTTTGACAATGAGGACCCGATGATCAGACCTGGGTTGCAGGGAGGCTAACACTGCAGTGCGAGGAGAGGGATGGCCCTGGGCAGGTCCATCAGGAAAGGCCCTCCTTCCTCTGTGCTGAAGCAACCTGTACTGGCTGGTATACGGCACCCACCCTGGGCTCTCTTAGCCAGGTGAATGCACAGGATGCAACTCGCACGCTGTCCATGGTCCTGTCCCCAGGTCTTCATAGAGTGCATGACCCATAGTATAAATGTGGACTAGATACTTGTTAAATCTGTAGTTGAATGAAATCCACTGCCTTCTCGCTTACTCTATACCTCATTCAGGGATACGTGATCTCGTTCCAAAGAGCTCAGCTTCTCTTGACAGGAACTGGCCGTGGCCAGAGGCACCATGCGTGTGTCTGTGCATGCATGCATCAATCACAGGTGTCCGTGACTTGGAACCCAAGGTCTTTTCACCTTTGTGGGAAATCACCATGGCCTGTGACCGAAAGGCCAGGGCCAGGGGCTGGTACACAGAGGGGCCTCCAGCCTGCCCTTGCTGCTGTCCCAGCTGCTCCCTTCTTGCTCTCTCCCCCACCATCCCCTCACGTTCGAGATTCCCTGGAGGTCGGGCCTGGTGTAATTACAGGGTATCTGCTGCCTCCCTATAAATCTAATAGACTTTTTGGCCTTGTCAGATTAAAACTTACCTATCAACCCGCCGCAGTCCTCTACATCTCCCTAAATCTGTACTTGGGAGAGAATTTATGGCCAGGAATTGCATTTTGCAAAATGATTAAAGTTGCCAAACAGCCATAAAAAGTTGCAGGAGGAGATATGGTTTTTTTGAAAGTCTGCTTAATTTATAAGGGGTGGAAGGTTTATTGTCATTTAGAGTCCACAGCGAGGCAGCGATGGAGCGTTCCGCGGCAGCTGTGCACAGCTGCTCTCGCTTTATGCCTTTTACATGTTTTTAAATTGCCCTGTTTGAATCTGGCCTTCTGCAGCAGCAGAAACGCCCCGATGGCCCTGTTTGCAGGAGAGAGGCTGGCCCCCCTGCCCTCTGATGCTTAGCTCCACTCATCCCCACTCCCCACCACCCCATCCTGGCTCACTTTCCAGAAGCATTGCTAGCTGATCTTGCTTCATCCCATCCCACTGTCCTCCACTGCCCCCCTCCCCCCCAAACATTAACAAATACTCACGTGTGTAAAGGCTTTTAAGTTTATAGGCGAATTCACGTGTAGTATCTTAGTACTTATCACTCTAGGTTAAATGATTAAATGAGATAAAGCACATAAAGCTTTAAACACATGGCTGCTACCTAGAGAGCTAATAAATAGAATTAGAGCTTCCATTTACTGACCACTTACCACTTGCCAGGACCTCTGCTCCGAGCTTCACATGCATTAATTCATATAATCTTCCCTGCCACCTCATGAGGTAGCTGTGAGTTGTCTCTATGTTTAGGAAGCTTAAAGAACTGAAGCCAAGGGCATGCAGTGAGTGCTGAATGAATCTTCACTATTATCTTTAATTCTGTTCAGGCAGGACACTTACCCATTTTTGCTCCCAGCTTGGCACAGAGTAGGTGCTCAATAAATACAGCAGAATGTAAGCATACGTGTGCCAGAGTGTCCTTATTGCCAGTCTGATCCTGCTGGCCATGAACACGAAGGTCAGAGTTTGTTCATAGTATGTCTGACCTTAGCACCAAGCCCAGTGCTAGGCACATGTAGGCATTCTTCACATATTTGAAAAATGATGGAATAAATGTAATCCTTACCACAACCCCATCAGGAAGGTAATAGGAGTTCCATCTTGCAGAGGAAGATTGGAAGCTGAGAAGGAGTTTGACACCTACTCAAATCACATTGATAGTGGCAGAGCCAGAGTTTCAGATTCCAAGTCTGGCAGTTTTTTGTTTTGTTTTCTTTTGTTTTTTTTTAACCACAGCCCAGCTGCCCACCTACTAGGCATCTGGGGTAGATTCAGAAATTTTTCTTGTTCCTCATTATCATATCTAGTATTTATTAAAAACCTATGACTCACCAGCTACAGATACCATGCCAAATAATCCTCCCAATATGCTAGTAAAATGTAGCTTGTTTCTCCAGTTTTATAAATGTGGAAACTGAGGCTCAAAGAGATTGATCAGCAGTTGGCTGAGCTGAAACTTCAGCCCTGGTGTGTGTGTTTGTGTTTGTTTGTGCGTGTGTGTGTATGTGTGTGATTTGGAGGTGGTTGATGATGACATAGGATGATAATGGCTCTACTGAGGGAAGATCTTCAAATCCAGTCTGGTAGGGGGCAGGGGAGGCTTGCTAGAGGAAGGGACTTCTCAGATGACATTTGGACAATGAGTGGGGATTTGTCATGTAGGCCATGGGGAGTTGTGTTTCAGGCAGAGGGAACAGCTGGGAGGCAAGAAAGGGCAAGGCTGGTGGGAGGACATGAAGTTTTAGGTGGGCCAGTCCTGAATTCCTTCTGGCCTCAGACACAGTTCAGTCCATTATTTCCCCTCCCTGGGTTGCAGAGATGTTCTTGGTGCAGAAGGGGCTGGTAGGCTGTGTGCCAGATGCTCACCAAGATCACCATCATCTTCACTTAACATTCCCACCTCTCTGTCTCAGGGTCAAGCCCACTTCCCTCCTCTGAGCATCAGGGAAGTGGGGATCTGCCTACTGGCTTGTGATGGGTACTAGGGTCCCACTTGGATTTGGTCCAGTTTCTCTCAAACTTACATCTGTCACTCCATCCACCTTCTACAGTTTCCTTCCTTCCTTCCCACAGCTTGAGTGGGGAGGTGAAGGAGTCTCCTCTTCTGCTTTCCTTGCCTGTCGAATGTCCCCAGATTGGAGCCCAAAGACTTCTCCAGGCTTTTTACTCATTCATTTAACAGATAATTTTGAGTACCTAGTTTGGTTTGGGTATTGTTCTAGGGACTGGGAACATAGCAGTGAACACAGACGAACAGGCCATTATCTTCCTGGAAGGTACCATGATCCAATGGATAAACAGGAGGATTTTAGAGGGTGACATGTGTCTTGATGGGCTCCCCAGGTGGTGCTAGTGGTAAAGAACCCGCCCACCAGTGCAGGAGACATAAAAGACATGGGTTTAATCCCTGGGTTGGGAAGATTCTTTGGAGGAGGGCACAACAACCCACTCCAGTATTCTTGCCTGGAGAATCCCATGAACTGAGCGGCCTGGCAGGCTACAGCCCATAGGGTCACAAAGAGTTGGACTTGACTGAAGTGACTTAGCACACACGTACACACGCATGTGCCTTGATATGCACATGAAAGCAGGTTGATATGACTGCAAGTGAGTGAGGGCATGGGGTGTATATGTGTGTGTGTACTGCTTGGTTAGCATGTAGGGACTTTTGAACCAAGACTTGAATGAGAAGAAGCCAGTTGAAGGAAGATCTGAAGGAAGAACACCACACACCAAGGGAAAAGGAAGCGCCAAGGCCCAGGGTAGGAATACCCGACTCAAGGAACAGAAGTGAGCCTGGGGCTTAGAGGGTGAGGGTGGAGTGGTAGATGACCTGGGGAGAGGTGGGCAAGGGTCAGATCATGCAAAGGCTTGTAGGCCATGGCTAGACTTTAGATTTTTACCCTAAGTGCAATGGGAAGCTCTTAGAGGGTTGAGTCAAGGGACAACATGATCCCATTTCCATCTGCTGAGGTTCACTCTCCCTTCCATGTTGAGAACAGGAAGTAGATGCTCAAGACAGCCTGAAATACTAGCCCACACCAAACTCTTCTCCAGATATACTGTACACTGTTGTGCTTCTAGGTCTTTGCACCTGCCAACCCGTCAGCCAGGAATGCCTTTCCCTTTACTTCTAGAGCATTCTGATTCACTCTTTGGGATTAAGCTCCCATACTCCCTCCCTGGGATTCCGTCTCCCTTCCTTCCAGGCAGGGTGCTTTCAGGTTCTCATTGCCTTCCCCCACTTCCTGCCATGAGCAAACACCCTGAAGTCTGCTTCTGGGTCCCTCCCCTGGCTGGACAAAGAGATCCTCAAGTGCCAGGACTATGGCTTTTAGCTCTGAGAGCCTGGGCCCTGCACCCAGCCAGCCCAGGATGGGTGCCTGAAAGATGCCTTCTGAGTGACAAGAACTCCTCAAGCATCCCCATCATTGACAACAGCGCTAGATGAGCAAACACTCTTTGTTTAAATAGAAAATAAGAAGAGAAGTATGGCAACGTACTATTTACCATAACATTCACATTAAATCTATACTTACGAGAATTTTTGACATCTGGATGTTAAGTCTAAGTATTTACTAAAAGCAGCAATAGTCTGTGATCATCAACATGTGAATAGCTCCTTCTCTCAAGGACTGTTCCTTTATTACCTTGAGACCATGAATGTTTGTTAAAGAGGAATACATTTTAAAAAATACTTCTTGTAAATACTTGTGATTGAAAGAAGACATTTGTTAGAATACCACCAGTAAATACTTGGTTGTAAACCTGTGTTTGTCACGTAACATGGTATAGCCTGCCTGATTTGGTTCTAATTAACCTATGTATGTAGAAGAACTGTGTATTTCCTTAAGTTAGTTCAGTTCGGTCGCTCAGTCGTGTCCGACTCTTTGCAACCCCATGAACAAGCCTTATTAAGCTAAGAATGTATTTAAAGGCTGTTTCCTTTGAACACCCTCCATCAAACTCAGCTGCATCTTCCCGCACCACATGGAGAGTGCAGGCTGGGCCAATCCTGTGGGTTCCATAGCAGGGGGCGTCTAGCTACCCCCCGCTCCCCCAGCCCACCCTGAGCACTGAGCAGCCTGCACACTCACAGTCTCTAGGAAGTGCCCGCAGAGGGTGGTCCCATGGGCATGGTGCTTTGGGTAATGGGCATAAGACCTGGCAGCCTCTGGATAAATGCTAAAACCCGTGTCTGAAATCTGCATATTTGGTAAACCTGAGGCGCAGCTTTTTGAGATGTGGGGAAACAGTTGGATAACTGAAACATGCAGTTGTCACTCAACTAATGGGTGAAGATTCTAAGCCCCTGGACAAGTTATTTAGCTGCTTGAGCCTCAGTTTTCTCGTCTGTGAAATGGGGACCATAATATATGTAGGGCGGCTTGCCAAAGCCCTGTGGCCATACTGGATTGCTGACTGCCCTCATCTTACCTTGACTTTGTTCCTTGTTTCACTCCTCCTGGTAGAAGGCATCCTGGCAGGTGGTTCCATGTGATGGGGTCCCAGATGGTGATCTGTCTTAGAGGATGATGTGAAACTTTACCACTCTTGTAATAGTCACTAGGCACCTACTCTGTGCAAGTACCGTGCTGGGCGCTGAGGATAGATATAGCAGAAAAAGACACACAACCCCACCCTCATGGAGCCTGCTTTCTAGAGGGAAAAGTATGGATGTTTCCGAGCAGCTGGGGTTTGTGAAGTGGTGGAAGTCCACTTTCTAGACCGATAGGCTTTCGATGCCATTCCTGAAAGTCGCTACCCATTTTTAAGTCTGATCCTGCAATACCCACCTTTTGAGTCTATGGGAGGATTAATGCAGATAATGTCTGGTGTAGTACTAGGTGCATCCTGGATGCTCTGTAAGTTGGAGACACCTTTCTTTCTCCAGATACAGATCTAACTGTGGGCCCCTTCCCGTGTCTCCCTCTTTGCACTGATTTTTAGGCAAAACAAGACATGAGAGATGCTTTTTGTGTTCAAGGATGAAGATGAGCCATTAAAAAACAAAAACTTTTTTAGAGAGGTTTTAGGTTCACAGCAAAATTAAGAGGAAGGTACAGAGATTTCCCACACACCTCACTCCCACACAAGCATAGCCTCTCCCATTGACAACATACCCCAGCCCCTAGAGTGGTACCTTTTTATTTAACAACTGATGAACCTACACTGACACATCATAGTCACTGAAGGTCCATAATTTTCGTTGGGTTTCACTCTTGCTGTTTACATTCTATAAAGTGAAAGTGAAGTTGCTCAGTCATGTCCGACTCTCTGCGACCCTACGGACTGTAGCCTGCCAGGATCTTCTGTCCATGGGATTTTCCAGGCAAGAATACTGGAGTGGGTTGCCATTTCCTTCTCCAGGGGATCTTCCTGACCCAGGGATTGAACTCAGGTCTCCTGCATTGTAGGCAGGCTGTTTACCATCTGAGCTACTGGGGTTTGGACAAATGTATGATGGATGACCTATGGTCTTCCCATGTGGCTCTAATAGCAATGAACCCACCTGTCAGTGCAGGAGATATGAGACTCAGGTTTGACTTCTGGGTCAGGAAGATCACCTGGAGGAGGGCATGGCAACCCACTCTAATATTCTTGCTTAGAGAATCCCATGGATGGAGGAGGAGCCTGGTGAGTTACGGTCCATAGGGTTGCAAAAAATTGGACATGACTGCAGCAACTTGGCAGGCATGCATGCCTGATGACCTATATCCATCATTATAGGATCATACAGAGCGTTGTCCTGCCTTAAAACTCCCCTGTAGGTGAGCTACTTCTTTAGCTTCAGGGAGCCGGTGTAGGAGGAGGATGGGAAATACACGGAGCCCTTGGAGTCAGGGGACAGCAAGCCTATACCTCTGTCCTAGATGCCAGTCCTGAAGTGGAGGGAGGCAGGGCCAGTTTGGAGTCTCCTTCAACACTTTAAAGACCAGAGTGAGGGAACAAAACCAGACAGAGCAAGAAACAGCAAAATCGCTGATACCCACTTCACAAAGTCCCACCAAAGAGCCATGGCATCTGGTGTAGTCCAGCCAAACGGTTGTCCTGGAACCCACAAGACCCTAGCTGGAAATCCCCAGCCAGCCAAGTGGAGGATGGCATTGTTGTCCATCGTAAAAATCAATGGTTCCCTTGCTAAGTGGTCAATATTTATTTGGCTTTAGCATTGTTTAATTCAATGCATCAATTAAAGATAGTGTAATGTCTGCTCTGGTCTGCAGCCCCGGCTTCTGTGTGTCGTTAGCTCATCTGTTTGAGATCACTCACGTCCTTACGTCTCTGCTCCTTTGTCCTCTTGCATAACTCAAGGACAGGAGTAATTGACGTGAAACTTTTAAAAATTAATTTCGCTGCATATGCCACTGAGGGGGAGCACGAGTCCTCCCAGCCATTTATAACGTCACGGTGATTGGTCCTGACAAAACAATACCTTAAAAACTCACCAAAGTAAATTATGGCCCCAGCAAATGGCTGCTCCGCGGCAGGGCCGGAGGCTTGGAGGGGAGCCAGGCAAAAACAAAGTAATGTGCTTTTGATATTAATAACAGAGATGATATTGATCTGCAAGCTAGTGTCACTTTTCCACTCTGGCGAGGAGATTGCTCCCGGCATTTAGTCCACTGAAAGCCACTTTCCATGCAGGCCATTTAATTTTGTGAGTCTTTAATTATGTGAAATGGAGTCTAGTTAAAGGGCCAGGTCCCAGTTTTGCCAGGCGGAGACGTGGGCTGTGATTCAGGAAGCTGTCAGAAATGAATATAACTCAATTCTTAGATCTGCAAATGCAGTTGTCTTTCTAAATGTTTATTTCATCCCTGCACTTCTCTGGCCTGGTGCCACCGTGCATCAGGACAGACACAGCCTCTGATTACAGGACCACATTTTTCAAAGGACCTGAAGTTAATGGGCCTGTTTTCTGTATAATAAAAGTCATAACTCACAGGGGCCGCCAACGCCTCTCTCTTGAAAGAGGGCCTTTACGGACTGCGCGGAAGGGCTGTACAGCCCTGCCCAGCTAGCCCCGATTCCTGTACCTGGCCCGATTATGGACGTTTGGTCTCTGGGTGGAGCTGTGATGACCGCAAGTCAGACTACAAGCTGGTGTGTGGGTCAGATTATGTACCAGATCGTGTATAGGTTCGTGAGACATGTTGAGCAGAAATCCACATATCAGATCAGAGAAGGCCATGACGGCTGCTTTAGGATTTAGCAACTATGTCACTGCAGCTCTGTGCCTTGTGTTTATATGTTACCCTTCCTCTGGTTAAGCTGGGTCAGGTCTCTTTCTGTGTTTCTTTTACATACACATAGTCCTCTCTTTGTATGGCCATCTGCTCCTCTAAGCCACCCTTTCATATATGCATATATGTTCAGGCACACTTGCACACACACACACACACACACACACACACACTCACTCTCTCTCTCTCTCTCTCAGAGCTTCAGAATCTCTCCTGTATTCTGCTTTACAATTGAGAGGGATCAGTGGAGAAGAGCGGTCTCATATCCAGAACTCAGCTCTCCAACAGCCCTATCTTTCCAGAACATAGTCAAGGATCAGGAGCTCAGAGAAGCAGAACCACAAAGACAAAACACCACACTTGACTCACAGGAGGATGCATCAGGGCCTTGCTCACAGCTCCTTTCTCTTACTTTACAAGTAGTTTTGATGATCCTTATGCTTATTTGTCCAGCCTACCTGGGATTTAGAAGTAGGAAGAGGAGGGAGAGAGAGGCTTCTAGAAGCAAAAGCACCCAGAGCAATAGAAAATGACAGCTGAAAGCAAGGGAAAAGAGAAAAACCTGAAAAGCAGACAAAAAAGAACTCAACACAATGAGATATTTAAAAGTTAATTCTGTAACATAAATGAGGGGAAGAAGTGGATGCTCATATATATTTAGGAAATGCTGGGTTAAATAACACCAGACAGGTTCCTTGGTTGTAGGAGATTTCAGTGCCCTTAATATGTGAATAAGAGAGGGCAATTTTGGTCAGTGATTCCCCTAACAGATGGATGATTATGATCTCTGAAAGAGGACCAATTTGTTTAGGTGGAATAGGGTGAGAGGAAGATCATGGGCTCATTTTGGTTATATTGGATCTCATGGTTGAGAAATCTAAATGGAAATGTTGAGTAGGGAACTGCCTATAAGGTCAGAGTACAGTCTTAGGTTGGAGATATATAATGGGGAGACATTGGCTCACGGAGGGTAATAAGTGACCCATAGCACTGTCAACCAAATCTATGTCTGAGATAGGAGGATAAAACATCAGTGGAAACTGGAAAGGCATCCTCAGGCAGGTCAAAGGAAAAGAATGTTTGAGGAAGGAAGGAATGGTCAATTTGCTAAGATGTCAAGTAAAAAGGCAATGGCACCCCACTCCAGTACTCTTGCCTGGAAAATCCCATGGACAGAGGAGCCTGGTAGGCTACAGTCCATGGGGTCACTAAGAGTCAGACACGACTGAGTGACTTCACTTTCACTTTTCCCTTTCATGCATTGGAGAAGGAAATGGCAACCCACTCCAGTATTCTTGCCTGGAGAATCCCAGGGACAGCAGAGCCTGGTGGGCTGCCGTCTATGGGGTCGCACAGAGTCGGACACGACTGAAGCGACTTAGCAGCAGCAGCAAGTAAAAAGATGGGAAGTTGCCTTATGGATTTAGAGAGGAGATCCTTAGTATCTTTAGCCAGAGCTGTTTGGGTGGAGTAAGGCGAAGAGAGGATGAGAGGATGAGATGGTTGGATGGCATCACCGACTCAATGGGCATGAGTCTGAGTAAACTCTAGGAGTTGGTGATGGACAAGGAGGCCTGGCATGTTACAGTCCATGGGGTTGCAAAGAGTCGGACACGACTGAGTGACTGAACTGAACTGAAGGCGAAGAGATCAGATTAGTGGTGGAGAAGTGAATGGAGGTGAGGAAATAACCAGCATAGCAAGCACAATAACAAACAAAGTCTAATAGGATGTAAACACTACCAAGGGCAGGCTCTTTCTAAGTGCTCTACATTTAATCCTCAAAGCAACTTTTTGAAGTGTGCAGTTATTTCCATTTTATAGAAGAGGAAACTGAGGCTCAGAGAGGTTAGATAGTTTTCCTGAGGTCACACAGCTGGCAAGGAGTGAAGTAAAGTTGCTCAATCGTGTCTGACTCTTTGCGACCTCTTGGACTGTAACCTGCCAGACTCTTCTGTCCATGGGATTTTCCAGGCAAGCATACTGGAGCCGGTTGCCATTTCCTTCTCCAGGGGATTTCCCTGACCCAGGGGTTGAACCTGGGTTTCCCACACTGCACGCAGACTCTTTACCATCTGAGCCACCAGGGAAGCTCTGGCTTGGAGTGGAACCAGAATTCAAACCCAAGCAGTCTGGCTCCAGTGCCCATATTCCTAATCATTAACTTATACTGAGGGAATACATAAAGACAATTCTTTCAAGCAGTTTGGCTTTGAAGGCAGGGAGAGATATAGACCTGTAACTAGAGGGAGACATGTAGCCAAGAATTAATGCTTTTGAACTATGGTGCTGGAGAAGACTCTTGAGAGTTCCTTGGACAGCAAGGAGATCAAACCAGTCAACCCTAAAGGAAATCAACCCTGAATATTCACTGGAAGGACTGATGCTAAAGCTCTAATACTTAGGTCCCCTGATGCAAAGAGCTGACTCACTGGAAAAGGCCTCAATGCTGGGAAAGATTGAGGGCAGGAGGAGAAGGGGGCACAGAGGATAAGATGGTTGGATGGCATCACTGACTCCATGAACATGAATTTGAGCAAGCTCTGGGAGATAGTGAAGGACAGGGAAGACTGGTGTGCCGCAGTCCATGGGCTCACAAAAAGTTGGACACCACTGAGCAACTGAACAACAATGTAGCCAATGAAGGGTTTATCCAATGGAGATATTTAAACTTTAAATGTCATAAGAAACACTCTCTTCATTCTCTTAAGAGGAAATACCTGGGGACTTCCCTGGTGGTCCAGTGTTTAAGAATCTGTCTTTCAACGCAGGAGATGTAAGTTTGATCCCTGGTCTGGGAACTAAGATCCCACATGAGGGTGTGTGTGTAGTCACTAAGTTGTGTCCAACTCTTTTGCGATCCCATGGACTGTAGCCCACCAGACTCCTCTGTCCATGGGATCTTCCAGAAAGAATACTGGAGTGGATTGCCATTTCCTTCTCCAGGGGATCTTTCTGACCCAGGGAGTGAATTCACAACTCCTGTCCTGCAGCAGATTCTTTACTATGAAGCCAGCAGGGAAGATATTAAGATTCCACATGCCTTGGGGCAAATAAACCCACATGCCACAACTAGAAAAACCAGCACATTGCAACTAGAGAAAGCCTGCAATGAAGACCCAGTGCAGCCAAAGGAAAAAAAAAAGAGGAAGTATATGGATACAGAAGAGGGAGGAGGAATAACAAAGTGGGACTCCTGAGAAAGTGAGAGAGGATGGGCTCCAAAACATAGGAGGAGGTCGGAGGAAAGACCCCTCCTCTAGCACCTGAGAGGGGCAGAGAATGGGTACCATGTAGGTAGGTTTGTAGGTGAAGTTTGTTTTTGATGACTTCCATTCCCTCAGTGAAAGGAGAGATGAGGTCGTCTGATGGGAGTGGGAGAGAGGAAAGTAACTCAGAGCTTTGAGGAGATTGGGAAAAGTCTGAATAGTCATGGAAAGCAGGAGAGGAAGTTGATGGAGAAAGGCATGGAAAGTGGATGATGGTGAATTTGTAGGTTTGAGTGTGGCACAGAGAGAGCAGAGGGTTAGGTTCATCTGAGACTGGGGTTTTGATGAACAGGTACAGAAAAGGTATTGGGGAGGAGAGTTTCAGGATATTGGCAAGGGTGTCAGTAAAATGATGAAATGTATGGAATCCGTGGGCTTCCCCAGTGGCTCAGTGGTAAAGAATCCACCTGCCAATGCAGGAGATGCAGGTACGATCCTTTGGTTAGGAGGATCCCCTGGGGAAGAAATGACAACGCACTCCAGTATTCTTGCCTGGGAAATCCCATGGACAGAGGAGCCTGACAGGTTACAGTCCATGAGGTTGCAAAAGAGTCAGGCACAACCTAGTGACTAAACAGCAACAACGACAACGTGGAATCTGTGCTAAATAAAGGAGGAAGTGAAGAAAGAGAGGGCTGACAGATAGGGAGAGAGTTAACGAGGTTGATGGACTTGAGGTCTTGGTGAAGCTAAAGAAGGACCTTAGTGAAACTGGCAAAGAAGGAGACGAGATTATAATCAGAGAATGGGTGCTTGAATTAGTGATGCTGGAGGGGGAATAATTTGGGGTAACCACTCTATGAAGTAGCTGCCATTATTCCCCACTGTACCATCATTCCCATCTTACAGATGAGAAAACTGAGGCACAGAGAGGTGAAGGTCTTGTTTTGGCTGCGCTGGGTCTCTGTTGCTGTGAAAGCTTTCTCTAGTTGTGGCAAGTGGGGGCTACTCTCTAGTTGCAGACCATGGGCTTCTCATTGTGGTGGCTTCTCTTATGGTGGAGCCTGGTCTCTAGGTGTGTGGGTGTCAGTAGTTGTAGTAGTTGGGCTCAGTAGTTGTGGTGCATGGGCTTAGTTGCTCCCTGCCATGTGGGATCTTCCTGGACCGGGGATCGAACAGATGTCCCCTGTATTGGCAGGGGGGGTTCTTAACCACTGAGCAAAGAACTGAATAATACACTAGCAAATACTTACATGGTATTTACTATGTGCTAGGAATTGTTCTAAGTGTTGTACACAAATTCATTCATTGACTCCTCACAACAATCCTGGAAGGTGGACACCAGTATCACCCCAGTTTTACAGATGTGGAAATTGACCACCATGAAGTTGCGTAACTCAGCTAGGGTGACACTGCTAATGAGTGGCAGAGCTGAAATCTGAACCCCAGCAGTCTGGCTTCAGATCAAGGCTGTTGACCATAACACATGCTCACACTCTGTTCCTGAACCTTGTTGCCAGGGACAGAAAGCCAAATCCAACAGCTTCAGCTAAAAGGGATTTATTGGCTCAGTGACCTGGTGGTTCAGTGTGGGGTCTGGTCAGATTCCAGAAATTCTGAGTGATGTCAATAGGATGGCGATTCATTCATTCTCTTGCCCCCTCCGTTCAGCTTCCACCTGTGAGTCAGCTGTGCCTACTTTCTGGCCAAGCAGACCAAGTCTCAGAATTGGCCACCCCGTCAGACCCATGTGTTGTGGAGAAGGGCCAGTTCAGAGTAGGAAGGGGATGCGGGGACTAGAAGAAGAGGTGCTGAGCAGACAAATAGGACAGGTATCACTGCAAGCTCTTTCCTATGCCAGGGGCCTTATACTCTTTAATTTATTTATCTCTCACTACAACCTGTAAGGTCTTCCCTGATGGCTCATCTGTAAAGAATCTGCTTGCAACGCGGGAGTCGCAGGAGACGCTGGTTCAATCCCTGTGTTGGGAAGATCCCCTGGAGGAGGAAATGGCAACCCAGTCCAGTATTCTTACCTGGAAAATCCCATGGACAGAGGAGCCTGGTAGGCTACAGTCCATGGGGTCACAAAGAGTCGGACATGACTGAGCAACTGAGAATGTACAGCCTGTGAGCTGGGGATTACTGTGCTCATTTATAAATAGGAAATTGAGGCACAGAGTGATTTATCTAAGTTCATGCAACTTGAAAATTTGCCTAATATTGAAACTCCACATTGCCCGGAGCTTCTCAGGCAGATGCCCTGAGAGACAACACTGACCATGGCCCATCTTGGGTTCCCAAAGTCCTCTGGGCACCTCTGTGGCCAGAGGACAGGAGCTAAGGGGCACCTAGTGGGAGAAAGGCCAAGCCTCTCCAGGGTCAGCTTCTAGGCTGGAGGAACTCACTGCTTAGATGATGCTCAGGGTCCTGGGGCTGGCCCTGGCTCCCTGCCCTTGCCTGACCCTGTGTGGCCCCCTGGGCTGTGAGCCGGGGAGTGGGCACCTCCTCTGGGCCCCTGGCAGGGAGCGAGCAGTGCCTGAGGCAGGAGGCAGGCAGGCATGGTGCAGTCCCTGCCCATCTGGGGAGCGCTTGGTGGCTGGCTGGAACTGAGCAGTGGACGGCTTTTGGACTCGGCAGCGCGAGCCCAGCTCGGAGGCTGCGAGGCAGAGCCGTGAACGCCAACAGTCTGGAGGCAGGCTCCGGAGGGAGACAGGCTCGGGCCCATTCGCTGAGCTCGGTTCCCACAACAGCTCAGCAGACAGATGGACCTGGGGATCCTCACTGCCTGGCCAGGAGGGTGTACACACGCATGGGAAGGCAGGCGCCCTAGGGGGAGGGAAAGGCTGGAGGCTCCCGGACTTGGCCAGGGAGGTGAGCCAAGGGGCGGATGCTGAGGCCTGGGCTGGACTGTTAGATACACCAGATGGGTGTGCGGTGCTTTGTGGTTAGACTGACCCCTGGATCTTGGCTCTGTACAGACCTGCCCCTGACCCCAAGCTTTTCCTGAGTTCTGTTCAGACTGAACAGAAACCCAGACTGAGTACCAACTCTGGCTTCTACCCTGCTGGTCTTGGTCTTAGGCTGAGCAGGTTGAACCCTAATCGTAGCCTCCACTGAGCCCCGATTATCCCGGCCAAACCCAGTTACTTGCGTCCTTTGCAGGAAGGACCCAGAGCTGACTGCCCAGAATACTCTCCAAGAAGGATGGGGTCCAGTCGGAACTGACAGCCTCTGAAAGGCACAAGAGAGGAAAGGCAGAAGAACCACTATGGGGAAGGCTGGAGGTGGGAAGAACTGACCAGGGGAGAAAGCAGGAGTTTCTGGAATGGAGACCAGATGACAGTCCTCCCAGGGTTGGTCCAAAACTCAGACCCGAGGTCAGAGCCCAGGAGCATGGGCTTACAAGGTCTGGGGGTGGGGGTGCAGAATCACAGTTGGCCTTGGGAGAGAACCAGAGAGGCAGGCTTTCCTGAAGGGTTGATGCTGGTGCGATTCTGACCAGACAGGTAGAGCTGGGCCTGGAGACGAACTCTCTCTGCAGGACCAGGAATGCAGGGCTCAGAAATGAGCAGTGCCCGAGGCAGTCAGGCAGGCAGAGGCTGAGCAAGGAGGGAAAGGCAGCACGTTTTGGAATGAGCCAGGAACAATGGGTTAGGGGCTGACGGTGATGATCACGGTTGCCTAATGTTGGGGAGCATTCTCTGTTTTCAGTACTTAATACTTAGTACCCAGTACTTAGTCCTTGAAGTGCAGCCTCATCTAGTCCTCACCATGGCTCAGTGAAGTGTTGGGGCAGAAGCCCCTGGTTCCTGGTCCCTCATCTCCTCCCCATCCTTGACTCTACCTGAGAGGTCTCTCTGGTGGAGAGTGTGTCACCCCAGAACTGAGTGCGTGTGTTGGGGTGGGTAGTTGTGAGGGTCCCTGGGAGCAGCCAACTAGGGACTGGAGTTGGTGGAAAAACAGCCCAGCTTTGCCTCCTTTAGGGTGGACAGCTCTGAGCTGGGTTCTGTGCTCTGACCTTTTCTGCAAAGGGCCAGATAGCTTTAGGGCACGTGTTCTCTGTTTCAACTATTCAATTCTGTCATTGAAACAAAAAAGCAGTCACAGATGACACATAAATGAATGGACTTGGCTGTGTGGATGCCAGTAAAACTTTATTTATAAAATCAGGGGACTTCCCTGGTGGTCCCAGTGGTGAAGAATTCGCCTTGCAATGCAAGGGACTCAGGTTTGAGCTCTGGTCAGGTAACTAAGACTCCACATGTCCAGGGGCAACTAAGCCTGCATGCCACAAACTACAGAGCCCTTGTGCCACCAACTAGAGAGAAGTCCGCATGCAACAATGAAAGATACTGCATGCTGCAACGAAAACCAGATGCAGCCAAATCAATAAATAAAAATCAGGAGGCTGGAGGTTTGTAGTTTGTAGGCAAACAGGTTTGTAGGCATCTCTGACCCCTGAGATGTCCGCAGCAGGACTGAGCACTGGTGGCCCACAGTGGTCACCAGATCATTGGACCCACCCTTGGTTGGCCTCCAGCCCTTTTGTGGCTCAGTTCTCTACTGTCTGTTGGAGAATCTGGATCTCATCCCAAAGGAGCAACTGTCTCTTGGATTCTTCTCAGGGCCTCCTTCTGGGGCCTCTCATCTCTTATAGATGAAGAGACTATGGCATCTGGAGGCCAAGTAGTGTGTCCATGGCCCCACAAGGTGAGGCCAAGCTGCCTTTGTAGACTGTTGTGGTCTTTCCTAGAGCTGCCAGACTCTGCTGTTATCTGGGAGAGAATGTGTCTGCCTGCATGGGTCAAATGACCTCCAGACAGGTCCCTGGCATTGGCAGGACAGGGAGCTTGTTTATTCACTACCTGGCAGGTGGGGGCATCCAGCCAGAGGAGGGACAGCCCTGACTGCTCCCAGGCCCAGCAGTCTCCACAGGTAGTTGCAGGTGAACCCAGAGCAGAATGGGGTCAATGTCTCCAAGGGGTGAGCCTTACCCCACCCTGGCTTGCATCCTCCCTGCAGGGTATGAATGATCACTCCCACTCTTCAGATGGGTAAGCTCAGAGAGGGGAAGGAACTTGCTTCTGACCACACAGCTCAGGTGTGACAGAACCGAATCTTGTTCCCAGGGCTCTCTGAGTAGCTGGGGGATGCAGAGGAGTCTGCAGAAGGCTTCATGGCCTCCTGGGCTCTCCAGCTCATTCTCTTAACTGCTTCTATATTTGCTGTCTCATCGGATCATGGCTTCTTGAACAAAAGGGACCTTGCAGGTGTGTGTGCTAATTCCCTTCAGTTGTGTCCGACTCTTTGCAACCCTTGGACTATAGCCCGCCAGGCTCCTCTGCTCATGGGATTCTCCAGGCAAGAATACTGGAGTGGGTTGCCATGCCCTCCTCCAGGGGATCTTCCCAAACCAGAGATTGACCTTGCATTTCTTATGTCTCCTGCATTGAGAGGTGGGTTCTTTACCACAAGTGTCACTTGGGAAGCACAAAGGGCCCTTAGGGACCAGCTGGTCTAACTCCTATTTTACAGATGGGAAAATTAAGACCTAGAGAGGAAAAGGAACTTCTCAGAAGATTGGCCGGTGAGTCAGATCAGAGAGGAGCAGGAGCCTCAGATTCTTAGGAAATGTGGGTTGGCGAGTCCCTCCAAAGCCAGGCAGCATCTCTGCCACCCTGACTCCTAGAGGTCAGACCTCGGATGTCCAATGGGCTCTGAATCAGCCCATCCCTCTCCCCTCCGCCAAAGCTCAGTTCTTGGGGCCCTGGCACCATCTGAAAACTCCTCTGCCAGTCTGCTCTCGGCAGAGCACAGATTATTGCTCTTGTGCTAATTGTTTTTATGATTAAAAGATGATAAATTATTAAACAAAGTCTGAAAAATGTGCCAAGATCTGCTCTGAGGCTGGGCCTGAGAAGTTGCCCCCTTGGCGTCCACGTTAATTAATAAATGAGGCCCTCCATGGAGAGGAGCCACAGCTGGCACATCTGGCAGCCAGGCAGGGGCTGGTGGAGGGCAGATGCTGGGCAGGCGGGGAGGAAGGGAACTCCCTGGGAGCACTCAGCCTGGGCTTTGGTAATGGAGAGCTCTCCCTCTCTGCTCCCAGCCTAGGGCTCAGCGGAGGGCCCCATGGCACCAGCCTGACATCTGGTCCTTGGAAGAGGCCTAGGACTTCAAGCTGAGAAGCCACTGTTAATCCCTCAACCCTGTTTACTTCTCCAAAAGCAGACTTGGGAGAACCCCAAGTGTCCAAGCAAGATAGGAGACCAGCATTCAAATCCCTGTCGGTCATTTCCTCCTTGGGTAATTTTGAGTGGGTTGCTCAATGAGACTCTAAGCCTCGGTTTCCATATCTGTAAAATGGATGGAAATGACCTCTCCTTTGCAGCATGAGGGCATTGAGAGCATTAAATAAAATAATGTCTAGAAAGGGCACCCATTTCTCAGGAGTGAAAAAGAAATGTTAGTTGAGCCAAGCTGAAGGTTGGGTTTATTGCTGCTGTGTAATGATCAGCCATGAAGTCTTGGTCAGTTTAAGCTTTCTGAGCCTCAGTTTCCTTATCTCTAAAATGAGAATGAGAATTCCTAATTCTCAGGATTAAGGGAGAAATTATATATGATGTGTCTCACACAGTAAATGTTCAATTAATGGTAGCTATTTGATTATAATTATTTATTGCACTCCAATGCACTGACATTTCAACAAATAAATTTTCCTCCTACCCTATAGGCTGCTTCTTCACTGCCTCCTTTGCTGGTTCTCCTTCCTCCCCTACCTCTATTCATAGCAGTGTCTGTGTTTTTCTTTACACTCTCTCCCTTGTGACCTCATCCATCTGATGACTCATATTTATAAGTCTAGCTTGGGCCTCTCACTTAGAAATCTAGACTCCAGGGTCCATGTGCCCATTCCAGCCCTCCCCTGAGATGTCTTATAGACACCCCAAACCTAGTATGTCTAATGACACAACCCAAACAGAATTCCTGATCTTCTTCCCACAAACCTGCCCCACCCACCACTGTCTCCATCTCGGTCGATGGCAACTCTATCCTTCCAGGCAGTGATGATGCCTGGGCTTGTCCTTGATTCTGCTATTTCTTTTACACCAAATATTCAAACATTTGATCAGCTCCACCTTCCACCTCTGTTAGAACCCAAACATCTGGCCCTCTCTCACCTCCACCCCAGCCCCACCCCATCCTAGGACCAGGCATCATTCTGTCTTACTTGAATTTTTACAGTCTCTTAATGGGTGTCCAGGTTCTGGTACTTGCCCCTTCTGCTCTATGCTCCCCCTGGTCCCCCCTAAAATAAAGTCAGATCCCATCACTCCTCTGCTTGGAATCCTCCGATAGTGCCCCATCCCATATAGTAGGAGGAAAAGCTTTGACTAAGGTCACCAAGCTCTACACGATCAGAACCTCCCCTTTGCGAAGCCCTTCCTCCATCTGTGGCAGCCACACCCACCTGGTTGTTCCTTGAACTCCTGCACCCTCCCATATCAGGGTCTTTGTCCTGGCTGTACCCTCTTCTCCCAATATCCATGGCTCACTCCCTCACTCCCCTCAGACCTTTGCTTAGGGAGGCTGACCTTGACCATCCTACTTAGAAATACACTCCCAGTATTCCTTATTGCTCTGGCCCTCCTCCATCATGCTTACCATGTTCTTGCACACTCGAGTTTCTTGTCCTTTGTGTTACAGTCTGTCTCTTCCCTCAAGAGCACAGACTATTACCTTTTAGTGCCCAGCTGCCTTCTCATAGCACCCAGCCTGGAACCCCGTGTGGTGGAGGTGATGACTGTAGGAGTGTTTGGTCATAGCCCTGCCTCCGGGGACCTTGGACCCACAAGTCTGTTGGGTGGGCAGAAGGACACACCAGCATTTCAGTTATAAGATGAGCTCTGTCACGAGGCAGGGAAGGCTTTATGGAGGAGGTGAGACTAAACCACATGCTGCAAAGAAGGGAATTCAGGTAGAGGAGGCAGCGTATGTGAAGACTTGGCAGCTCAGGGAAGTGAGCTTGGAGAGTGGCAGGTTGTCAATGGCAACCTGAGAAGAGGGTTTGGAGGAGATGAACCCCAAAGGGGGAGATGCCCAAGGCCAGGGTGCTGGTGGTGGGGGTGGGGAGGGAGGTCTCCTGTACACTCTGCATTAGCAGATGGGGCACATGCCCACTCTCACGACTTCCTAGAGGGGAGAAAGTGGCCTGCTTCCCGGAAACAATATTAGCAAAATAATGGCAGTATTTCAATGCATCTGAGATGCACAATATTTTCCATACTACTAAGGAACACTGCCAATTAACACATACCATGGCATTTATTCTAAGACCTATGTGAAAGCATGTGAATCTTAAATCTCTGTAGATGATCACAGGGTGGCACCGGGCCCCTCCTGTGTACTGGGCACCACACAAACCCCTTCAGATAACGTTATCTCGTTGGATTCTTACAGCAACCTGTGAGTGCCTATGAGATAAGTACATTACCTCCCCATTTTACAGATGTGACACCTGGCACCCAGAGACGTGAAGTAACTCTCCATCCAGCTGGTAGTGGAGGAGCCCAGACTGCAACCCAGGCAGCCTCTCTTAAGCATCGTCTTCCAACAGGAAAAGGAGTGTGAAAAGCGGAAGCCGTGTGTGTGAGAGAACAGGAAATCAGCCATGGAAAATGGGAAGCAATGGTCCTGTTTATTCAGCAGGGAGACCTTCCTTCCACTGCCGCATTCCAGTAGCCTGAACCTCCCTGCCCCCAACCTTCCCGAGTGCGCTCCGCTGGCCACGGGTCTTCTCGACCCCAGGTGGGTCTTCCCACAGTGAGGCGTACCTACCCTTCTCTCTCAGTTCTTGGGAAGCCGTGAACTTTAAGGCCACACACTTCTTGTGACTAAGCAAGCATCTCGGGAACTTTCTGGCTTTTCCAAAGGGACCTGACTCATCATCTCCTCCTGCCGTTGCCCTCACAGCCTTCACTTCCAATGCTTTGGAATGGTTGAAACCAATGGGTTAACTTGCTTTCCCTATTAAATATTTACATAAACACGCTCGGGAAGGTGTGTGTAAGTTATCAATAATGCAAGGCCAGCCTAGGCTCGGTGAGAGCTAAGAGACCCAAATTGTATCATCATAATCCATTATTCACATATAATGCGTCTATTCTCCTCCATTAGCGCAGGCAGGAAATGCCCCTGAGTGCCGGGCAGGGCTTTGGAAAGCGCAATAAATGGCGGGGAGACACATGGCGGGAGGGCGGCAGCTGTAGTTAAACAAGTGTAAATTAGCGCCCAGCCTCGCTCCCCGCCTGCATCCGGAGCAGCGGGCACAAGGCCTGGCAGGGAGGGGGTTACAGGATCGGGGAAACTCACCATGAGGGGGGAGCTTGCCATCCGTCTAGTTGTCCGCCCAAGGAGGACCATCCCTGCAGCCACGTGGGAGAGATACTACGCCTTACTGGAGTTCCGCTTCTGCTCTTGCAAGGTGGGGCTGGAATCTCAGCTGTGCCACTGAGTGGACACAGAGGGTTGTATGCAAGCTGCTTCACGTTGAGCTTGGTACTCCATCTGTAAAATGCAATCAAGAGTTACCAACTCAGTATGGTGGTGTGGAGGAAATGAAATGAGGTAAGAGAAATGCCCTTAGAAAGGAAGACCATCACTCATTACCACTCCCCAACCCGGTCAGGCTGTTCCAGAGCTAGGCATAGAATGTGGGATGCATGCGGGACAAAGGCAAGGCTAGAGGAAGATGCAGTGGCCTCAGATGGTCTCCTGTTCAACTTTGTGTCACTGCAGGAAACTGCCTCTTGGGGCCCCACTTGTGGGATCAGTTTCCTGGGCTCAGAGGGCTCAGAGGGCTCAGACCATCCCATCCCCTCCAGCGTGTCTTCAGCCCCTAGGCCAACCTCATCCTTTTCTCCATCATCGCCCTGTTCCCCTGGGGAGCTGGGTCCCACAGAGCCCTATGCATCCACATAGATGACCCAAGATCAAATCCACCTGTGGATGTCCTGTGAACCAGAAGGCAGCATTTTGAGGCATGAAGGACACCTCGCTGGGAGTGACATCTGAGTTCTAACTTCTTTCACTGCTGATCTTCTGTGGTGTGGGGAGTCCTGCAGCCTCTGGGCCTCAGTCTCCCTCCCTGGAGGAAAAGGGAAGTAATCACATGAGTTGGTGAATACTAGCACTCAGTGATGGAGAAGGCAATGGCACCCACTCCAGTACTCTTGCCTGGAAAATCCCATGGACAGAGGAGCCTGGTAGGCTGCAGTCCCTGAGGTCGCTAAGAGTCGGGCACGACTGAGCGACTTCACTTTCACTTTTCACTTTCATGCATTGGAGAAGGAACTGGCAACCCACTCCAGTGTTCTTGCCTGGAGAATCCCAGGGACGGCGGAGCCTGGTGGGCTGCCATCTATGGGGTCGCACAGTATCGGACACGAGTGAAGCGACTTAGCAGCAGCAGCAGCAGCACTCAGTGAAGGTGATGTTGTTCATTGTTGTTTGGTTGCTAAGTTGTGTCTGACTCTTTGTGCCCCAGTGGTCTGTATCATGTTAGGCTTCCTTGTCCTTCACTATCTCCCAGAGTTTGCTCAGATTCATGTCTATTGAGTTGCTGATTCTATCCAACCAACTCATCCTCTTCTACCCTCTTCTCCTTGTATCTGCTGCCTGTGTTTGAGGACCTTCTCTGGTTCTAGGTCCCTGAGGGACAGAAGTGTCATGAAATTCTAGAATCAACTATTCTGCTTCAGTGAAAGTCGCTCAGTTGTGTCCAACTCTTTGTGATCCCATGGACTGTAGCTTGCCAGGCTCCTCTGTCCGTGGATTTCTCTAGGCAAGAATACTGGAGTGGGTAGCTGTTCCCTTCTCCAGGGGATCGTCCGAACCCAGGGCTCAAACCCAGGTCTCACGCATTGCAGACAGATTCTTTACCCTCTGAGCTACCAGGGAAGCCCAGTTCTGGCTCAGGTCATCACCAGGTTTTATCTCCATGGCCAAAGGTAGGTTTTTTTTCTAGCACAGGGGCTGTGTGCGGCACACAGACAGATACCCTGGGTCCTGGAGTCAGCTGTCCAGAGGAGTCACATTCAGCTTCAAGTTGCTCCACTGCACCCCTCCCCTATATGGTGAGGAACCAGAAACCCAACCCTTAAGGTCCTGACAGTGATTGCTGGTCAGTGGAGGCCACAAAATATTAATACAACACTCATTTGGAAAGGCAAGGTGCTTTTATATATGTTACTCATTAAACAGTTCCTCAATGAAGTCTGTTCACATATATTAAGACCAAAGGGCACCAGCATTAAATTACAATTGAGTGACTCTGGCAGGAACGCTTAGAAGCCTCTTCTCTGCCTCATTTGGGCCAGGGGCCTAATGATTATCTAAGTGGCTAAACGGTTTAACAATTTGATGTCCTGACATCTTCACACACAGACTTCTCTTCTGGTCCCTCCTTCAGCCCATCTCATTAGTTCTCAAACTTGAGCATGTTTCTGTAAAAATCACAGCACTGGGCTATATAAAAAGAAAACTATGTCCACCACTTAGGGGATTTCAAGAGCAATTTGGACTCTGCAGCTTTTACTTTTGCATCTTTTTACATAAGATGTAAATTCACTGGGATAGCTGTGTAGCTTCGGTCAAATTACTAACCCTCTCTGAGCCTGTTTCTGTATCTGTATGTGAAGGTATTCATAGCTACCTTACAGAGTATATGAGATCTGTATATAATATGTATACAAGAGGCAATAGGTGGGTTTGAATCCTACTTTTAGTGCTAGCCATATGACTTTGGGCAAGTTACTTCTGTACCTCAGTATCCTCATCTGTTAAATGGTGGATATTAACAGGGTCTGCCTTTTACTTGGACTGGACTCTGCATCCTGCTATGAAAAAGAGCTGTGCTCTGGGTCAGAGCTGCCCTAATTGTGCGTGCCGTGCCAGGACGTGTGACTGGGGTCTGTGCCCCTGGCAGGGGCAGGATTTCTACTCTTTAGGGGAATTCCAGTGCAGTCTCCACTAGTGGATCGGGAGTCAGCAAGTGGTCAAAGAAAAAACTCAAAGAGGATGCAACCCAGATAGTTAGACAACCCAAGTGGCTCTAGTAGAACCTCATCTACTGAAATCTCTAAATGTTCTTTAGTCCTAGGTGCTTTATCTGTGGCATACACTGAGGCTGGCCAACGAACATCTATTCATTCATTCAACACTGCGTTTCTAGGCACTGGTGAGAACACGTCGGACAACAGTTCCCATCTTCATGGAGAACACAGTTTAATGACTATAATGATTTAAAAAAAATAGCAATAATATTAACAATAATGGCTTTCATTTACAGAGTATGTCATGTGCCATAGCCTGGCCTTTGTGCTGTCCACACAGTACCTTATTTAATCCTCACAACATTCCTATTTTATGGACAAGCCATCTAAGGCTCAGAGAGGTTATATGATGTCTCCAAGGTCACACAGCTAGTAAGTGCCAATGGAGAAACTTGAATCCAGATGCATTTATTTCCTTACCTTTGCTAACGCCCTTTTCCCTCAGAAACAGCTTCTGAAAAAGGAGAGTCCCCTGGGCTATCAGAGACCTTCCTGCGGAAGGAGGGACTGACGAGGGAAGGAGAGAACAGCTGACCTGAAGTCGCTAGCTCAGTGCCACGGTGTGGAGAAATTCTGTCCTGCTGCAGATGGCGGGAGTCCAGGATGTGGGGAGCAGTAATAAGTCCCAGCTCAGCATGCAGGAGGTGGTGACTGCGAGGAAGGGCCAGCCCAGGGCTTGCTTGGGCAATGGCCAAGCTGCTAGTGTGACATCTTTACTGTCTGATTAATAGAGCCCTGGGGACAGCAGGCATCTGAAGCTGCTCGGAGGTTGTGGGCCTGGGGACCAGGAGAAATAAATAGCCTTCAAAGACATCTCCCCCCAACTCCCATCCAGTCCTCTGAGGGCCTTACAGAGAGAGTTGCAGGACTGGGCAGCCCTGGAGCCTGGCAGGAGCAAAGCACATGGTCTGGGGCACTGGCCAGACATAAGTGTCTCCCTCAGCCACTGGCCTGGGGAAACAGCCCTGAGAGACGTAGACAGAGGCAGTGATCTTGATGGGCCCGGCCTGGGGTCTGGGGCTCAGCTCACATTTCCAGCTCCTGAGAGAAGCCAGGAGCAGGGGCAGGAACCCGGGCTCTCAACTGCAGTGAGTTCACTGTGTGTTAGGGGTCCGTCAGAGCAAAAGACCCACTGTGGATGATCTGAGGACCCTCTGCTGGGAATGAAGCCTTGTGTGATCACGGCAGCTGGTGAGCAGTGATTTTAGTCTGGACACACGTGTCTGGAGGTTGGTAGGGCTGGCAGTCAGGAAGGGAAGATGGCAGGAAGAGGAAGTGAGCAAGGACAAAGTAAAACCTAGAAGGATGACTTAGAACCCACCAGGCGGAACACTGGGATCCACATCTGTCTGTCACTGGAACTTGGTTGATCTCCCGCTGCCTCCAACCCTCCGGTGGGTGATATGGGTGATCTGCAGAAGAACTGGCTGGATCCATCATGACATTGCACACAAACCTGGCCCAGCGCTCAGGGAAGCTGAAGGAGGAAATCTAGCAGAGTTTGAGTTGCACAGGTCTGGCTTGGTGGCCCAAGGCAGCAAGGTGAGCCAGCAGGTGCAGTGGCTGTGGCATTGCCTGTGATCACACACAGGTTGAGTTGAAATAATGGCTGCTGTTCTACTTCCACCCTCCAGATCTCGCGCAGATTTCTCTGTGGCTGCCTCCAGCCCAGAGCCATGAAGGGGAAGGGATTCTGGGAAATGCAGCTCCAGCTTTGCTAGGTTGATGCAGTACACAGCCCCCACGCTCACTGTGTGCCTTTGGCCAGGTCACTGTTCCTCTTTGAGCCTCAGTTTTTTCATCTGTAAAGTGAGAGGATGGAGTCCTCAGCTGTTCCTCATTTAATGCAAACAACTCCTTCCAAAACCAAAAAGAAAAAAGCAAGCAAACAAACAAAAAGAGGCATGGGTTTCCTCCTTCCCCTTTGTGTGCAAATGGACATGAGGTTTGGTATGAGTGTGAGCTCAGTGTGTCTGACTCTTTGGGACCCCATGGACTGTAGCCCACCAGGCTCCTCTGTCCATGGGATTTTCCAGGCAAGAATACTGGAGTGGGTTGCTATTTCCTCCTCCAGGGGATCTTCCCAACCCAGGGACGGAAGCCTCATCGTCTGCATTGGCAGGCGGATTCTTTAGCACTGGACCACCTTGAGGGCTCCTTGAAATCATTGTGCAGATCCCCAGGACTCCAAGACCCCAGGTAAGAGCACCTGGGCTGGATCATGTTGTAGATTCCTCCTCCGTCTGACAGCGGAAGTGAGTAGAAGTGAGGTGGTGCTTATAGTCAGAAGAACTGAGCCCAAGATTTGTCCCTGGGATATCGAATGAGGCCCTAAATCTCCTCGAGCCTTGGTTTCCCCACCTGTATAATAAGGATGGTTCTTTTTTTACCTTTCAGGTGACCACTACATGGATGTCGTCAGAGGCTGGGGTAAAACTCAGAGGGTTTGAGAGGCTTCTTGGTTGGTGATTCCAGATCAGTGCTGGCTCTGTGGGGACTGTTGTGCCATGCTGAAGACAGAGGTGTGGTTTCATCCTGTCTCCTCCAGGAAGCCCTCCAGCCTGTGGGGGAGACAAGGGGTTTTGTCTATGGAAGCCACTTACACAAAACGTTCTGGGGCTTTGGCGGGAGAGGAGACACATTTCACCTGCAGTCTTCTTTGAAGAGGGAGTGTGTGACTCTGATCGTGAGGAGTGGACATGGCTGTGATGGCTTAGGTGAAGGGCAAGAGCCTCAGGAGGAGAGCAGGGCTGGGCCAAGGCATGGAGTCAGGAGGGTGCAGTGATCGTTTGGGACTGGGAAGGAGTGGGGTGCAATGGAGCAGGGGGTGTGTCGGTAGGGAGAGGAAGGGTTATGGTGGAAAAGGGGTGAGGATTAGCTTGTAGAGTCTTGACTTCTTGCTAAAGATGCTCACCCAGGATTAGTTGACATAGCAGGGAGTGGGAAGCAACCTAAAGTGAGGCACCAGGGTCCCCATGTCCTTCAGCCTTCTGGGATCATTCTTTCACATCTCCAAAAGATAATTCAAAGACCCTTCCCATCACGAAGCCCCCCGAAGCATTCCAAAGGATTCCTGAGGGGAACTTTTTATCCTTTCAGTCTACACTGCAGTTGGCTTCTGAACCTAGCCCTGGACCCTGCAGGACCCATCCTCACTTGCTGACTGCTTCACTCCAAGGTGGCACCTGTCTGATGCCTCTGCTCCTGGAGAGTCCCATTGGCCCAGGGCTGATGGGTGGAGCAGACGTCTAGCCATGGTTTACAGGACAGTCTGGGGCAATTATTGTTGCCCTGGAGTCAGCCTGCACCTTGGAAGGAGTATCTACAATGTGGAAATCAGCAAACAAATCAGTTTGTGTTGACCCTCTGCCAGCACACCACTGATGACAGCTCAATGCAAACCGCACTGTATAAGGGAAAGGACCCCAAGTTTTTGGCCATGTTGCTGGCATTCTTCTCTTCTCAGAACATTCCCATCTCTCCCAGATCTTCTGGGAGACTCTAAATTCCATGCACAGTTCAACTCTCTTTTGGCTTCACTGTCTGTTGATATTTCCAGACTGTACCCTAGTGGGGGAAGGGTTTCATAGTTTTCATCCTAACAGGCTCACCACACTAGTTTCCTTGTACCCCTTGGAGGCGCTTGCAGACAGGATAGCTTTAAACAGATTTATTGTTCCCCCCTGCTATGCAAGTTGGCTAAGTTGGATTCAAAAGGTGATTCTGCAGATATTAAAAGTGATCACTGGGATGCGTGAAACAATATGGAGAAAGCTTGTAGGTCACATGCTAAGATCCTGCACTCTCCTTTCTGGGAATCAACTCTACAGAAACATTTGCACAGATGTATGAATATATATGTACGGTGACACTGTAGCACCGCTTATCATAAACATTGGAAATACCCTAATTGCCTGGCAATGCAGCGACAAGCAAAATAAGCAATGAGATATACACAGTGGATGAAAGATAGAAGCGGGTCTCTAGATGCACTGACTTGGAAATATCCACAACGTTGTTCCATGAAAGAGTTGTGAACAGAATTTATATACATTTTCCTGTAAAGAAGTTCTAAAGTGTACATATATACATGTATATGTGTGTATTTATAGGTATAGAAAACTATCTGGAAGGATAAGCCTTAAACTTTTTTCCCCTTCTTATTTATTTAATTGACACATAGTTGCTTTACAATGTTGTGTTAATTTCAGGTGTATAGCAGTGATATATATATATATATATTCTTTTTCATATTCTTTTCCATTATAGGCTATTACAAGATATAGAATATAGTTCCCTGTGCTATACAGTAGGTCCTTGTTGTTTATCTATTTTATACATAGTAGTGTATATCTGTTAATCACAAACTCCTAATTGATCCCTTCCCTACTCAGGCCTTAAACTATTAATAATGTCAGTCTTAGAGGATGGGTGTCTATGTGTGGGGGAAATGTTCCCTTTCTATAATTTATTAAAAATAAATTTATCATTTATTTCTATTTGTATAGTGTATTTCTGTATTGTTTTAATGTGTTACCATGGGCATATAGGGCTTATATAATGTTTTAAAAGCCAACAATTTTTGCAAAGAGAAAATGCTTACAACAAACTGTCAAATAAAAGTGGTAGGATGTAAAATTGTTTACATACTGTGGTGATCACTCTACAGAAACCTGCATCTGGGCGGACAGGAATAGAATAAGAAAGAGCTTCCCACAAAAAGTGATTGGTGAATAGGGTGGGTCCAGGGAGGGTTCTTTTTCCTCTTCCAGAATACTGGGCAGGCTGAGATCTGGGACTTCTTAAATTTCTCCCAGCATCTCCCTTCATTATACCCCCAGCCCATGTTCCCGTCACTTACAAGTGGCAGTGGGTATCAACTATTCAATTATTTTCAAATAGCTGAGCTTGGGTCTGGATTGAATAAATCACATTGATGCCAATTTCCAGGGAAGTCCTTTCATATTTTATGATGAGCCCCCCACCTCCCCCCACCCTTCCTTCCTTGTGCTCCTGTTAATGAACCTGCAGACTGAATCCTGCTGGACGTCCCCACTGCTCAGCCCCGGATGGAAATGCTGCTGCTCCAAGCATCGGGCTTCTGAGTTTTTTTCCTTTCCCTCCTCACAGTCCTGGGGAAATTGATATGCAGGCAGGATTATGCTTTGTTTAAAGCTCAGCCCTGGCTTCTGAAAGAATACATTATCCAAATCGGTGTATGTGGTTGAAATTCTACAAAACTCAGTTGTAGCACACGTGGCTTGCCAATGAGATGTCCAGCTGGGTCTCCTGCAGCATAAATGCCCAGGATCAGAGAATATAACCATGGAAAACCATCCACTAGGGAATATTCCCAGTGTCAGTAATTTATCCTGCTGATGGTAGAAGGCTGACCTTCCACATCTCTCTGCCACCACTGAGGACACCCAATATGCCCTCCAACTCCGTGTCCTGGAGTTGGGTGCGACTTCCTCTCTTCTTGCCAGCTCCTTTAGCCTCTGGATTTGTTCAAAGAGCTGAATGAACATGAACATGGAGACCAAAGGTTTTTTGGTTTGTTTGTTTCTCTTTTTATTTTCCAAGCAGGTTCTGGAGGAACCAAGCCTGATTTGGACTTTGGAATTCTGGAACGTCGAGAGGAAGAAGTGGCCTTGGCCTTGCGCGTTGCAGTGTCTCTCCTGGTCTCGCATCTCCTCCACGGCTGGGGCACAGAGCGAACAACTCATTGGCAATAATTTGGGAGCCACCCTAGTCCCACTTGGTCTTTAAATGTTAGAGTTTTAATGATTTAGGAACCAAAAGAATAACTAAGGAGCCCAGCAGTCATTATCTCAAATAATGAGACTTTTTAATGCAAAATCAATGTTTGTTATAATGAAAATAGATTCCTCAGCTCCTGCAGGGCCAAATGTACAAATCTTTTCTGCTGTTAAATAAAATGTGACGGCTCATTTTCAGGAGGATGGTGAGCATTTTTATTCAAGAATAAAAATAAAATGTCAGAACTTATTTACTTTTATTAAGTGCTCATTCTCCATCAGATACGCTAATCAATATCTAATTGGAGGTGAGGAAACGAAAAATAATTTTTATGCCAACTTGGGGAAGGGAAGGAAAGTAGAAAGAAAGAAGGCATAGTAGAAAGAGAAAGCCATAAAATACGTTTTCAGTTGTAATAATAGAAATATTTATCGAGCGTATGTACAGTGCCAGGACCGAGCTAAATGCTTTGCATGTGTTATATGGCTGTACTTTCACAATAATCCTATAATATTGGCACTTTTGTGGCCCCTATTTACAGATGATAAAACTGAGGCTTGCAGAAGATGATTACTCATAGTCTCATGTTTACTGTGTGATTGTAAGCCAGGTCTGTATGACCCCTTAACTCCAGCTCTTAATTATTTTATCTATCTGTCCTCTCTAGTTACCTTTTTAGAAAATGTTTTCAATTTAATTTTTTTAAATGAGCCATTCTTGAAAGATGAGCTTTGTCAATAGCAGAAGTTTTACTCCAATAGCACTGAAACTGTAAGCTTAAAATCATTTTGGAAAGTAAAAGTTTTTCCTTAAGTATATTAATTACTTCTCTGTCTTGAGAAATAGAGTGGATTGAACATATTTTAACTTTTTAAAAAAAGTGACTCAGAACTCAGGAGTGACACAACAGGAGAAGAAGTGATCTGGGATCCTGGCTTTTATGCCAGGGACGATGTGCTCTGGGCAGGCAACTTGCTTTCTCCGTGAGATGCTGGCCTTGGGAGGGTCTCTGATTTTAGTTACAGGGAGATGGGTTACATCAATTTAAGGAAGAACCTTCTAAAGATTAGAATTATCTGAAAAGGTTGGGCTGACTCTGGAGGGAGAGAATGTCCTATTCCTGGGGGGTGTTCAATCAAGACCAATTGTGGAGATGATTTAGATGATAAGAAATTACCCTTACTCTCTTTAGGTGGGTCAGTACACTTTTTCTCTGAAGGACCAAAAAAGTAACTCTTTTAGGTTCCCAATGACTCAGCTCTACCGCTGTAGAGCAGAGCCAAAGACACTGTGTAATGAATAAGTGTGTCTGTGTTCCAAGAAAACTATATTCACAAAAAGAGGTGGAGGGCCATTTCGGGTCGTGATTTGCCAACCCCTGTTCTAAGTGCTTTCAATTAGAAACTTCATGATTCTCTTCTTATCCCTTTAGTCACCGAGCTGGGCTGAGCACTGGTACCAAGGCCTTTGAAAAGAAATAATAATGAGTTAACCCTTCCATAATTCTTGCCTTGTGCCAGGCACCTTTCCAAGCTCTTTATATATTGACTCCTTTCATCCTCACCAAACAGTCTTAGAAAGAGGATACCAATGTTATTATTATTCCCATTTTACACATGAGGCTACTGAGACCCAGGGAGACTAAGGAGCTCACACAGGTTTGTGCAGCTGGTAAGAGATGGAGCCCGGCTGCACAGCCACGCAGAGTGGCTCCAAGGTTTGTGCCCCCAACCCCTGTAACACCTGCCATTTACTTCCTCATGTTGGATAAGTTACTACTCCTCGTAATAGGGCAAATCTCACCTTTACAGTCTACCAGCTGTGTGGTCTCGGGCAAGCCACCTACCCTCTCTGAACTGTGGCTTCCTTGCCAGATAATGGGAATGATGATATTTCTCAGGGGGGGCTTTCGAGGCTGCAAGTTTTGGGCAAGCACCTTATGTAGGGCCTGGAGCATAGCAGCTGCTCAGAGAATGCTAACTGTTGCCTCTCCTTAACTGCTTCTGGAGAATAGAGGGATTGCTGAGAAACAAAGGGAGGGTCTTGCCTGAGCAATCAAAGTGACAGATTCCTACCATCTCTTGCAGGATTTTTTTTTTTTAACCTTTAGCAGTTTGTTGTAAAATTGTACTTTTCCTAAAAGGAAGTACTTTGGCCCTCATTGCTGGGGTCGGGGGGTGCCTCATCTGAATTATGCCTCTGACAAGGGGTCTGAATCTCTATGGAGATGCCATTGTTGTGGGGTCTGAACTGGGAACTCTGACCCCCAGATTGTGGGCAGTGACGCCTCTGGTCACTCCAGCCTGGTGCTAGAAAAATATGGGACCAGCCTTCAGCTATCAGACCATGAGGTAAAGATCTGGCTTGATGTACACTCAGTCCAGGGCTGGTTACTGGCTCCTTTGCAATGTATCCAGTACTTTATGCCAGGCCCTATGCCTAGTATTTTTCATATATGATCTCATTATAACCTTGCCAAACCCTGTGAAGGCATTTCTAGTATCATTCCCATTTTGCAGAGGAAGAAACTAAGGCTTAGAGATATTAACTTACTTGTCCAAGATCACCATTAACTAGTAGGGCCATGATTCAACCCCAAGAAGCCTGAATCTAAGGACTATGTCTTATCTCCCTTTGCTGTATCTGTTAGGTCAGCAAATCCTGTTTGTTTCTACCTGAAAATCACACTGCAAACTCAATTTCTTGCTACCTCTACAGCTACCTCCCGGGTTAAGATTATTGCAGTAGCCTGACAACCAGTCTCTGTTTTTATGCTTGTACCTTCATGCCATATTTTATTCTTAAAATCATCTATGTGATCCTTTTCTTAAAAATCATCTCTATCACAGTTTAATTTGCATATAATAAAAGTCATTCATTTTAAACATACAATCCAACGAGTTTGGACAGATGTAGACAGTCAAGTTTACCATCATTGTGTTGAAGATATGGAACATTTCTATGTGTGTGTGTGCGTTTTAAAAACTTTTTTTAAAAGTTAAATCATGTAACCATTCTAGTCAACATTTTCTAAGTGTTTCCTATTTCCTTTAAGTAAAAGTCAAAATTCTTTTTTTCTATTAAAAATTTTTTGACGTATAGTTAATTTTAAATGTTTGTTAGTTTCAAATGTACAGCAAAGTGATTCAGTTATGTATTTACATGCCTATATTCTTTTTCAGATTTTTTTCCCTTCAGTTCAGTTCAGTTCAGTCACTCAGTTGTGTCCCCTCTCTCTGCAACCACATGGACGGCAGCACGCCAGGCTTCTCTGTCCATCACAAATTCTCATGTCCACTGAGTTGGTAATGCCATCCAACCACCTCATTCTCTGTCATCCCCTTCTCCTCCTGCCTTCAATCTTTCCCAGCATCAGGGTCTTTTCAAATGAGTCAGTTCTTCGTATCAGGTGGCCAAAGTATTGGAGCTTCAGCTTCAGCATCAGTCCTTCCAATAAATATTCAGGACTGATTTCCTTTAGGATTGACTGGTTGGATCTCCTTGCAGTCCAAGGGACTCTCAAGAGTCTTCTCCAACACCACAGTTCAAAAGCATCAATTCTTCGATGCTCAGCCTTCTTTATGGTCCAAATGTCACATCCATACATGACTACTGGAAAAACCATAGCTTTGATTAGACAGACTTTTGTTGACAAAGTAATGTCTTGGCTTGTTAATATGCTGTCTAGGTTGGTCATAGCTTTTCTTCCAAGGAGCAAGTGTCTTTTAATTTCATGGCTGAAGTCACCATGGCTGCAGTGATTTTGGAGCCCAAGAAAATAAATTCTGCCATTGTTTGCATTGTTTCCCCACCTATTTGCCATGAAGTGATGGGACCAGATGCCATGATCTTAGTTTTTTGAATGTTGAGTTTTAAGCCAGGTTTTTCACTCTCCTCTTTCACTTTCATCAAGAGGCTCTTTTGTTCCTCTTTGCTTTCTGCCATAAGGGTTGTGTCATCTGCTTATCTGAGGTTACTGATATTTTTCCTGTCAATCTTGATTCCAGCTTGTGCTTCACTCAGCCCTGCATTTTGCATGATATACTCTGCATAGAAGTTAAATAAGCAGGGTGACAATATACAGCCTTGACATACTCCTTTCCTGATTTGGAACCGGTCTTTTGTTCCATATCTGGTTCTACCTGTTGCTTCCTGACCTGCATACAGATTTCTCAGGAGGCAGGTAAGGTGGTCTGGTATTCCCATCTCTTGAAGAATTTTCCACAGTTTGTGGTGATCCACATAGTCAAAGGCTTTAGCCTAGTCAATGAAGCAGATGCAGATGTTTTTTTTGAACTCTCTTGCTTTTTCAATGATCCAATGGATGTTGGCAACTTGATCTCTGGTTCCTCTGCCTTTTCTAAATCCAGTTTGAATATCTGGAAGTTCTCGGTTCATGTACTATTGAAGCCTGGCTTGCAGAATTTTGAGCATTACTTTGCTAGTGTGTGAGATGAGTGCAATTGTGCTGTAGTTTGAACATTCTTTGGCTTTGCCTTTATTTAGGATTGGAATGAAAACTGACCTTTTCCAGTCCTGTGGCCATTGATGAGTTTTCCAAATTTGCTGGCATATTGAGTGTGGCACTTTCACAGTATCATCTTTCAGGATTTGAAATGGCTTAACTGGAATTCCATCACCTTCACTAGCTTTGTTAGTCATGCTTCCTAAGTCATATCTGACTCTTGTGACTCCATGGACTGGGGGGCCTGCCAGGCTCCTCTGTCCATGGGATTCTTCAAGCAAGAATACTGGAATGTGTTGCCATTTCCTTCTCCAGGGAATATTCCCAACTCAGGGATTGAACCCAGATCTCTTGCAGTGCAGGTAGATTCTTTACTGACTGCACTATGAGGGAAGCCTTTTTTTCCCATAAAGGTTATTAAAAGATACTGAGTATATTTTCCTGTGCTCTACAGTAGGTCCTTGTTGTTTACCTATCTTATATACAGGAGTGTGTTTATGTTAATCAGTTCAGTTCAGTTCAGTTCAGTCGCTCAGTCATGTCCTACTCTTTGCGACCCTATGGACTTCAGCGTGCCAGGCCTCCCTGTCCATCACCAACTCCCGGAGTTTACTCAAACTCATGTCTATTGAGTCAGGGATGCCATCCAACCATCTCATCCTCTGTCGTCCCTTTCTCCTCTGGTTATAACATACAACTTGGTATATGTTAATACCAAGTTCCTAATCTATTCCTCCTCTCTCACCATTGCCTTTGATAATCGTAAGTTGTTTACTATGTCTGTGAGTCTATTTCTGTTTTGTAAATGGGTTCGTTTGTATTTTTTTTTAATATTCCACTTATAAGTGATATCATAAAATATTTGTCTTTCTCTGTCTGAGTTACTTCACTTAATATGATAATCTCTAGGCCCATCCATGTTGCTGCAAATGAAATTATTTCATTCTTTTTTTTATGGCTGTATTCCATTATATATATATATATTGCATTATATATATATTCAATTATATATATAGCACATCTTTGTTATCCGTTCCTCTGTAGATGGACACTTAGGTTCCAAGACACATGGAAATGTCTTGACTATTGTAAAAAGTCAAAATTCTTATAATGTCTTTGCAGTGGCAAATGAAAAGCTACCTGGTTACCAAACAATTTCATTTTCCTCCCGCACAAAGGAAGGCCAGGGTTTTTTTTTTTTGTCCTGGCATCTGGGTGGGGCAATGTGACTAGCTCTGGCCACTGGAGAGTAAACAGAAGTGATGTCTACCTTGTCCAGGCCTGGGACTTAAAATTTCTAGAGAAATCTGCATTGTTTCTTTCCCTCCTTTGCCAGTTAGAGGCAGAAGACCCCAAGCAATGCTCTGAGGCCTGCAGGATCCAGGAACCACTAGAAAGATGAGTCGGGCCCATGTCAGGCTGGGATATGAGCAGAGACATGCCTCTATCCTGTTATGCCTCTGAAATTTTGGAGGGGGAATTAACACAGGAGTGAATGTTGACCCCATCCAATACAAAGGCTCTGTTGGTTTTGACCTCTGCTGCACCTCCCACCTTGTCTCCCTCTTCTCTCCCCTGAATTCTCTCCTCTCTAGCCACACTTGTCCTCAGATATGCTTCTGCCTCAGGGGCTTTGCACTTGCTGTTTGTGGTAGGCTAAGTAATTCCCCTTCCGCCCAAGATATCCATGTCATAATTCCTGGTGAGAATCACTTTATATGGCAGAAGGGATTATGCAGCTGTGATTAAATTGAGGATGTGGACATGGAGAGATTATTCTGGATTATCTTGGTGGGTGCAATATGATTACATGCTTTCTTTTTTCTTTTTTAAAAGTCTGTATTGAATTTGTCACAGTATTGCTTCCATTTTTTTATGTTTTGGTTTTTTGGCCCTAAGCGTGTGGGGTCTTGGCTCCCTGACCAGGGATTGAACCTACATACTCTGCTCTGGAAGGTGAAATCTTAACCACTGGACCACCAGGGAAGTCCTCACACGTTTCTCTATATGAAGGAGGCAGAGGGAGATTCGGCTTCAGAAGAGAAGGCAAAGTGGTGGTGAAAGGAGAAACTGCAATGATGAGACCATGAGCCAAGGAATGCCAAGGAATTCTGACATCACCAGCAGCTGGAAGAAGAAGGGAGTGGATTCGTCGCTGGAGCCCCCAGAAGGAATCAGCTGTTGACACCTTGATTTTAGTTCTGGACGACTCATTTCAGACTTAATGTCTCCAGAACTATAAGAGAATAAATTTCTGTTGTTTTAAGCCACTATTTTTTTTTTTTTTTTTTTACTGTAGCAGTGAGAAATGAATATATTGTTCCTTCTGTCTGAACTGCTCCTCCCCCAGGTGGCTGAATGGTTGCCTCCCTTACTTCCTTTAGTACTTTGCTCAAATATTTGCCACTTTCTCAATAACCTACCCGTTTAGGAGGGCACCTGGGATTTCCTCTCCCTCTTCTCCATTTTCCTGTCTCAGAGCACTTGATAACTGGCTGATTTACCATAGTCTATTGATTTTATTTTGCTTAATTATTTCCTCCCCTCATTAGAATGTGAGTTCCAATAACAACAGAACCTTATGCTGTATTCCCTAGAACAATGCCTGGCACTCAGTAAGCAGCAGTAATCCTTTGTTGAATGAATGAATAAGTGAATGGCCAAGAGGGCCATTGGATGAACAGAGCTTGCCAGGCGCCTAGTGTTTTAGGGCTCTTTGGAGAGGTCTCAGGCTGAGTGGTCCCTTCAGTCACCCTCTACCGAATAGCTCCTCATCCTGTGAGAAGCTGCTGGGGAAGATCTGAGGCACCATTGGGCCCTGCTCCCAAGGGGTGTTCACTTGACCTGGAAGACAAGGCTTGGTTGTAGATTAGGATAAAGCAGAATGGGATCAGGACCATGGAGAGGTACAGCTGGGGTGCTCAGATTAGGGCAGGGTTATTCCTGGAAGAGGGTCATCTGGATGGGCTGAGCAGGTCATGGACTGGGGAGGGGAGAGGGTACTCAGGCTGAGAGACCAGTGCGAGTAAAGGCTCAGAGTGGGTCATTGTGAAGGTGTGTTGGGACATCTTACCAATTTCCTTTCATAGAGTACATAGTGTGTGCTGGGGAAAATTGTGAGGGGGGCTGGAGAAGTGGGAAGGGGCTAGATCAAAAAGGGCCTCAAGCTTCACTTTAAGAAAACAGATTTCATTCTGCATGGGGTGGGGTGGGGAGCATTAAGGATCATTGGAAAAGTATTCCAAAAGGGGGAAAACATACTTGTAATTCCACTCCATCTACAGGACTCATAAACCCATGTTGCTGTTGTTGTTGTTTTGATGGGCATGGGAAAAACAATTAAATCTTTATTTTCACCAACTTGTAGCTGAAATGCAGCATCTCCTTCTATTACGAATGTAGGTAACGAACCACAGTAGAATTATTAGTGCCAGAACTTGGTCATCAAGAGAAATCACAGACATTACAGTTGTAACAAGTATCTTGAAATATCGTTTAAGCTCCTTAGAACTCATAGTTGCTTTAAGAACACCAGTAGATCTTACTATTTAATATGTTAATAAAGAAGCCCTTGTATTTCTATTATTTCTATTTCATAGATTCAATTTGAATATTTTGATGTCTATATTTCAAAACAATGTGTTCTTTTTCTAATCCTATGCATTTTATTTTCCTCATTTAAAAACATCATTCTGAGAAGGATCCATAGAATTTCCTGGATGACACATGGCATTAAAAAAAAAAGGTTAAGAAATCTTGCATGGAGTTTTTGCTGATCCTTCATAAGTTCCCTTTCCCTCTCAGTTCCTATAGGTCCAGTTGGTATTTTTCTTATGCTTCATTCTGCCTATGATCCAGGCATTGATGGACCTGTCCAACCTCCCCTGGAGGCAAGACTGTGTCTGATTCATTTGTGTATTCCTTCTGGTATCATTTGGTGCATAATAGATGTCCAATGAGTGCTTGTAAAGAGTCGGACATGACTTAGCTACAGAACAACAACAGAGGGATTGTAAACTTAGTAAATTAATGGGGGATGGATGAATCAGTGAATAAGGGAATGAACACTGTGCAGTGTGGGAAGAACCCACAAGCCTCTGTGAGTTATTGTATATATTATCAAATCAAATCCCACAGCTCTATCAGAAAAGGGAATTTGAGGTTCAAGATTTTCAAGCATGTCTCCTCGAATGTCCTATATATCAGGGTCCTACTCTTTACCTGTCCCAGACATTAAAGACACCTGTAAGACTGTGCATTCATCTCCTTTGCAGATCTTTCCCTTAATAATCAAATTATTACATCAAATCCTGGGTCTGGTTTTCAGCCCTGTGGCAGCTGGAGATGAGTCTCCTTTAAAGATGTCGTGGCACCTCTGGTTTTCAAAGCATGCCTTAAGTTATCAGTTGGCTTTCCTGCACCCATCTTTTTATTTTTACAAGACTTTCAAGGCCATCAAAAGCAGGTAGCTCTTACCACAATCCTTATTTCCTCCAGACTGATCAAGCCCGCACTCCATATTCCTATGTCTCACCTTCCCACTGTACTTTATCTCATGAACCACAGGTTAAAATTTAATGCTATTTGTGAAGCCCCGTGTACCAGAGGTTATCACCACTCCACTCTCCACCAGCAATGGGGTTTGTACTGTCTACAGAAGGAGGCAATCCAACTGAATCCCATCTTGAAGGTCTGCTCTCTAGGATCATGCTCAGTACCATCTGCCATAGCCCTGGTTTCCAGAAAACAGCATGTGCTCATTTGCTCAGTTTGACTCTCGTGACCCCAAGGACTGTAGCCCGCCAGGCTTCTCTGTCCACGGGATTTCCCAGGCAGAAATACTGGAGTGGGTTGCCATTTCCTTCTCCAGGGGATTTTCCCAACCCAAGGATTGAACCTGTGTCTCCTGCATTGGCTTCTTTATCACTGAACCACCTGGGAAGTCCTCCAGAAAACAGAGCCTCAGACACAAGTTTATATGATCACAGGACTGGAGAGTGCAATTCCGGGGCTGCAAGAGTGAGGGGGGTGGAGAGTGATGCAGGGAGAGGGAAGAGTAGTGCAGACATCAGGAAGTGCAATACTGAGCTTCACCAAGCACAGTTCTGAGGGCAGCTGGTGGCTGGTCTTGGGTGAGTCTTCTTGCGTGCAGGACCACATGGGCCATTAGAATAGACCGGTGACTATCCAGTGATGATGGGGGAGGTTAGAGTGGGAACTTATCCTCAGGCTTCCTCTCATCTCCTGTCTCAGCTTGCCCCATGGGATGATGACTCTCCTGCACTTCTGGGTTGTGTCACGCACCCCTTCGGTGACCCTGAAGGAATCAGAAGCCATGCCTTCTGGTGTGCTGTTTTTCTATGGGTGCAGAAGTGGAGGGGAGATCCAGGGGATTCCTGGCCCCCTACCATTTGTGGAGCCTTGCTATGTATGTCGGGAGCTGCACCCAGCCTTGCCACTCTTGGTGGGCCCCCGGCCCTGGAGGAGGTCTTAAGTGGCAGAACTGCAAGTTCCTGAAGCTGCGCTGGAGCCCGGCCTACCTGGAGAGACAGTGAGACAGTCAGAGACAGCTGGGGCAGACCCAGAAGTCAAGGACACTGGACGCAGCAAGACCAAGAGGACTTGAGATCACACAAGAGGTTCTGCGACACCCTGGGAAACAGCCAGACGAGGCCGGTCTTAGGCTCAGACCCCCAAGCCTTCTTACCGCAGTGGCCCACAGACCCTCCCCAGTGGGACCCCTGCTGTTTCAACCCCCCATGACTTATTTGCTCCAGCAGCACCAAGCTCCCCACCTTTCCTCAAACCCACCACACCCTCCCTCCTTGGGACCTGCCTTTCTCTGCCTGAAATACTCTTCTCTCACATATCTGTCTGCCTGTCTCCTTAATTCCCTTCAGGTCTCCCATCCGATATTAGGAGGCCTTCCCTGGCCACCTTATGTTAATATAAAAGGGCACTTTATCCCCTGCTCCCTTCCCAGCACGCTCTTTCCTTACCCTGCTGTGTTACCCTGACATCTTATACATTTAAACAGTTGTTTCCTATCTGTGTTCCCTGAGCTAGACTGCAAGCTCTATGAGGGCAGAACTTTGTTACCCCTGGCACCTCTCACAGAGCCTGGCACATAGTAGGTGCTCCATGAAGTTTCTGTTGAATGAATGAATGATTAAGTAAATGAATGACCATTACATGATGTCCATTCCCCCAGCGACAACTGAAAAACCAGAAAGAACCCCTGATCTAAGGTGGGCCAATCAGATTTTCTCTCTAGATAATTTGGAACTGGACTTGAGAGCTGGCAAGTTTTGGCGAAGGGCAGAAACACAGCTCTGTGAATTTAGGGGCTGTGGGTGCACCTTCCACATGTTTCAAAGAAGTGAGAGGAGCAGGTCTGCAGACAGAGGAAAGTTAGGGGCCCTGCAGAGGATGGAGAGAGGCTTATGTGGGCTCTAGTCCCCGCCTGGGGTCTAGGAGACATCCCAGGACCTTGTAATAAATTCCCCTTTTCTGCTTCACTAGAGTCATTTGAGTTTTATTTGCAAAGGATTTCTTAAATATCAGCCCTACTACTTTTGAGCATTTCTAGACATATCAGGAGCTGGACTGAACATTATCCTGCTTTGTGGGACCTGGGCAGGTCCCTCTCTTGGGCCACACCAGACTCTGGGTCACACACACAGTGCTGCAGTGAATGCACTCACCACTCATGATACAGGAAAGTCTTCCCTGACAGTTTCCTCTGCAGCTGCTCTGAGGCTGCCCCCAGGCCAGCTCCTGGCACCCAAGGGGCACCCCAGCTGCCCCAGAGCCCCGGGCCTCTCCTCCTCACCCTGGCACATGGCACTCCCCCCACCCCAGCTGTCACCACCGGCTCCCTGCTCCTTGTCACCTCTGTGCTGGAGGCTCCAGGCCTCAGCGAGGCTCTGGCTTGGCCCCCAACACCTCCTCATGGGGACCCAGCCCAGGCCCACCCAGCACCCAGCTCCTTCTCTCCCTGCCCCCAGAGCACCACAGCCCCCTCCCCCCAGGCCTGACCCCAGAACACGGAATCTATTGTCCTCCTCCATCCCAGCCAATCCCCAGCCCGACCTGACAGCTCCGCATTAAGGATGCACATTTCCAAACAGCTCATTTACATAGAACGCTGGGGAATGGCTTCTGTCTCCTCAAAGGAGAGTCCCGGTCACCTCGACAGGGTGGATCCTGAGATTAGGGAGCCTCCTGCCCTTCCTTTCTCTTTCTGGGGGACTCTAAATGGCACCTCTGGCCAGGAGTGTGGGGGTGGGGAGGATGAAATTAGGTTGAACAAAAGAAACCAGGTGTTGGGCAGGCAGAGGCTCTCTAGTTGTCTGCATTTATTTGTTCATTTTTTTAAGAACAATTTTATTCCTTAACTACATACGCCCCTGTAAAATTTTGAGGGCTTATTTTTCCACTCTATCCAGCCCCTAATGTTACCTTCTCCCCCTCCGCCCCATCCCTCAACACCACCTGAAACATTAGCGATTTTGGTGGATGCAGAAAGGCAGGGGGTGCTGTAGGGAAGAGGAGAGGCTTTGGAGTCAAGAACCTCATTTTGAATCCCAGGGCCATGTTTGACAAAAGACTCCCTCGGGGTCTCAGTTACCCTGGTGGTAAAATGGGGATCCTATCAACTCTGTCCGGTGAGTCCGTGCACGTGAGGAGCTCTGTGCTGGGCTGGGAAGAGGATATGGGATCTGTTAGTGTAAGTAGCTGTTATATTATTGAGGTTTGCATGCTCATTTGCTTCAGTCGTCTCCAACTCTTTTCAAGCCTATGGACTATAGCCCGCCAGGCTCCTCTCTCCATGGGATTCTCCAGGCAAGAATACTAGAATGGGTTGCCAAGCCCTCCTCCAGGGGATCTTCCCAAGCCGGGGATCAAACCAGCATCTCTCTGTGTCTTCTGCATTGACCCACCTGGGAAGCCCATTTATTGAGGTTCAGGAAACAGAAAAACTCAACCACTCACCCATCCTAGCCTCTCTCTCATCCTTCCAAGAGAGCTCATCTCTTGTTCTGACCCAGACACAGGCAGATACCTGCCCCTGGCTGCTGGCAGAGGATACAGGCCTATGTTCCCTGCTTTATTAGTTCACATTCTTCTCTAGAAACGGACCTCTCTCCTTTTTGTGTTCTGTTCTGTTAGCTCCTTCTTTCTCAACCATGCGAAGAAAGTGACAGATGTGGGCCATGCTGGGGTGGGGGCAGGCAGGGTTGGGACATGATCACGCAGCAGCGCTAAGTGTGCTGCCCTGAGCCAGGTCTCATGCTCAGCTCTGCACAGGCATTATCTTGTTTAATCACCACTGTGTATACTCTTGGCAGGCATTTCCTGCCGAGCCCCGAAAAGTTCTCAGAAAGTACCATGATCCATTAGTAATGCCTGCCATGGGTGAAGCCACAGGAATGTCAAAACTGAATCTGCTTTCTCAGCTGAATGCAGTTGGAAACTTGTAGGAGGGACTCTGAGCTCAAGCTGAGACTCAGATGAGCTTCCTGGGAAGGTGCCATGAGCAGATAACTGTAGATTGAGTAGAGAATGGACAGATAAAGAAGGACTAGCAAAGCCCTCTGGGCAGGGGAGCAGCATGAATGTGAAATATGAAATGACGAGGTAGGAAGATAGGTGTTACTGGAGCTCAAAACAGGAGGCAGGGAGAGATGGAAGATGGAGCAGACAAGAAAGGCAATGAATTAAAATACGTAAAGTATTTAGAATACATAGTAAGTGCTCAATAAGTAGCTGCCACCATTATTGTTATTTTTGTTATTATTATTACTGGATAGTTCCAATAAATGTATCTTGACTGACTGGCAGAGGGCAAGGCCCATTAAGCACCTAGTGGATACTGCTCAGTAAATCCCTAGTTGACTTATTGGCAACTTGATCACTAATCAATTGACTCTGGGAGAGTCCAGCCACACCAGGCAACAACATGTCAGGATAAAGACATAAGTGGCAGTGTGAACACTTTACCCCAAGTCCAAGTTTGGGTAAGCTTTGCTTTTTACATAGCCCTTCCTCTGAGGGAGTCCTTCTGGCTCCCTCCAAGCCCACTTGCCATCTGCCCTGGGAGCCTCGGAATCTGGCTCAGCCACAGCCACATCTTCCCCTTGTCCACGTCCTGGAGAGGGGGATGTTTGCCAAGAGGAACAAGTGTTGCTGTGTGGGGAGAAGGGGAAAGAGAAGACTTCCACTCATCCCTTTCTGTGGGGGTCATGGGGACCCCCTGAAGATGAGGCATGGGTGATATACTTGGATGGGGTGACCTAAGGAGTTGGGACTTAACTTGTGGGTGTCTAGACAGGCGGTTATGAACCGGGTGAGGACAGGGGCTCCTCTTGTAGGTCTGTGAGCTGAAGGAAGAATGACAGGGGGGAAGGAGAAGGTGAAAATGCCCTTGAGCCCCATTGCTATCATCCATCGCCTCTCCATCTGGACTCAGTGGACTAGGGTATCCTCCTCTGCAGCCAGGCAGCCAGGTACCCCTTCAGCAGAGAGACCCTGTTCTGTTCCCTGTTCCCAGCCCTGCCTCTGGGATGACTGGGACTCTCCCCTGGGGCTAAGGACATCTCTGAGAGGGCTACGACTAGAGTCAGTGGTTTTCCTAAGTCAGAACCCTATCCTGTCCCATCAGTTTCCTGTAGGGGAGAGAGCCCAATAAACTCTGGGTGTTTTGAAGAAAGACACTTTCCCCACTATTGCCATTTCCTGTCTTCTCTGTTCACTCTCCCAGGGGTTACTCTGAAACTCAGACCCTATGCTTCTCCCACTAGAGCTGCTGCAGACCCCGGCTCTCATTTTCCATACTGTGCTTCCTTATTTTACAGGATGGACGGGGTGACTTCTCATACTCAGGCTCTTCTGTGCAGGAGGAATTTCCATCTCCTTCCTTCCTTCCCTTCCCTCCACCCCTCAGAGTGCCGTCCCTGCTCCCACCCTCCCCTTCATCCTGCAGAGCCTAATTGAAGAAACTCCGCCTGGTAGAGAAGATGAAAGCTTTATCTTCCCAGTCCATCCCGAAGCACGTTAGGATGATGGATGAGTTTCCAGACCTGCATGCCCCTCCCAGTAGCATCAACAAAATTGCCTTTCAAGAGCCCAATTCCCATGTTAAGATGGGCCGTGGTGGAGATGTGAGACCCCAGCTCTGGCACTCGACGGTTGAGCATTAAAATCATTTTAATGCTGTGTTCAGGGTTTACGTTCCCTGTGTGTGAGCCAGTCCCATTGCTGGCATTGGAATAAGATGAATGATGTTTGTTAAAAAGCTCTTTGGTGCAGCCTGATTGGCCATTATGAACACTCAGCTTGGAGCTGGGATGCGCAGGCCCAGCTTCTGGGTCTGGATGGGACCCATCAAAGATGTTGTCGCTGTTAGCCCTATTGGGTCATGGCCAAATCTATGCCTTTAGGTCTCTCAAACCCCCCCTAGGCCGATAGTGTAAAGAGGTCAGAGATAAAACACACATATGAGAGTCTGGAACCAGGTAGTTGATTGTGCTTGGCAAACCCTCCCCCGCCGGGCTATCAGTATCATCGATGAAATAAGAGGATGATTAGTTGTTATGGGTTGCATTGTGAAAAGTGAAAGTCGCTCAGCATATCCGACTCTTTTCGACCCCATGGACTATACAGTCCACGGACTTCTCCAGGCCAGAATACTGGAGTGGATAGCCGTCTACTTCTCCAGGGGATCTTCCCAACCCAGGGAGCGAGCCCAGGTCTCTCATATTGCAGGTGGATTCTTTACCACCAGGGAAGCCCAAGAATACTGGAGTGGGTAGCCTATCCCTTCTCCAGCAGATCTTCCTGACCCAGGAATTGAACCGGGGTCTCCTAAAATGCAGGTGGATTCTTTACCAGCAGAGCTACCAGGTTGCAATGTGTCACCCCCCAAATCTGTATGTTGAAGTCCTAGACCCAACAATATTTCAGAATGTGACTTCATTTGTAAATAGGACTTCTGCAGAGGTTAAATCAAGTTAAAATGAGATCATCAGAGTGGGTCCTCATTCATTATGATTGGGGCCTTATAAAAAGGGGGAGTTGGGACACAGACACACATACAGGGAGGACACCATGCAAAGATGAGAGTGTTACATCTTCAGGTCAAGGAGCACCAGATACTTCCAGCAAACCACCAGGAGCTAGGAGAGAGGCCTGGGACAGATCCTTTCTCAACAGCCCTCAGAAAAAACCAACCCTGCGGCACTTTGGTCTTGGACTTGCGGCTTCATAACTGTGACAACAAATTCCTGTTGTTTAAGCCACTTAGTCTGTGGTACTTTGTTATAGGATCTCAGGGAAACTAATACATCAGCTAAAGCCTCTCCCACTCTGCATCTAGGATGCAGCCTCCGGTACCAACTGGACAGGGGCACCTGCCGTAGGAGGAGGAGTGGAGTCTGCTCTTTGCTGTTCTAAGATCTCGGAGCTGAAGCCACTGGCTGTCTTTGTTCCTGAAAAGGCGCAGGGGCCCAGAGGGAGCTGCTGGTCCTTTGGGAATAGATGGCTAGAAGAGGGGCTGCTTTCCAAGCACAGGAGCTCAGGCAGAAGCCTGGTGCTAAATTTGGGGACTTCTGTGTCTCAGGATGAAAGGCCTGGAACTCGCACCTGGAAACCCAAAGCATAGAGCAGGGGTGCCTGCTTCTGAGCAGCTGAGACAAAGTTGATGTGTTGGGTCAACTTCAGCTTCTTGACTCTTCCAGATCAATGTATCCCCCCCCCCCATAGGAGAATTTTAAAAAATTACATCGGTGCTGACCCACTCAAGGTAGACATTAGTGTGCATTAAGAAACATGGAGTTAAAATTCTTGTGTACTTGAATATGTGGCTGGAACTACAGATCCATGAATAGTTACTGAGCACCCACCATAGCCATTTTGTTAACTGCATATATTAATCCTATTGACAATTCTATATGTATTATTACTGCCTCCATTTTACAGGTGAGGAAAACTGAGACTTGGAAAAGTGAAGTGACTTAGCCAAAGTTTCACAGACAGCAAGTGGTACTGCTTGCATTTGAACTTGGAGAGACTGATCCCAGACCTCCCAGGGCCCATGGGCTGGTCCCTCAGGAACGTGGCATCTACCAACAGCGAATCTTCTCATGAGAGGTCAGGAGCTGGGGACCACAGAGCAACCTAGAAAGGATAAAGGACAGTCTTGAAGTCATTGAGGGTTTGAAAAACTTGTGCTGGCTATAATATTTGCTGAGAAGTGCCCCTGGGGATTCTGAGGGCTGTTTGTCATGGGGTCACCCTGTTTACCCAACACAAGTTTTGGTGACTGAGCAGGGACCCTACACTCCTTGGTTTTTGGGAGGTGGCCCAGAGTAGGGGGTGAGGGCTGGGGGCAGATATTTCTCCTGGTCCTTGCCACCCCTCCCCCACATGGCAGGTAGCTCCAGGTGTGTCTGGCAAAGCTGAGGGGGAAGGCCAATCAGTGAGCGAGAGGAGCCGGCTGCACTGGGGCTGGATTGCTGGGGATTGCACTCGCAATCAGGGCATTTCACATAGCAAATTGTGGTCATTTAGGCTTCTATACGGCGAGCTTAATTTCAGGCCCAAGCACGGAGGATATTCAGAGACACAATGAGGTAATTTCACATTTTAAAGCAGAGAATGCAGGGTAAATTAGTAGAAAAATCATGACACTTATAAACCCGTTCTAAAGATGTATTGTTCCCTTTTCTTCTGGGAGAAAAAAAATCAGCTTCTATTAAGATTGAATTAACCACTGGAGGAGAATTCCTCAGACGGCCAATTCATAAGGAGAAATCTATTTTAAACTTGGTCAAAAGGCTTTTGCAGAAAGTGGTGGGAAGACAGCTCCCCAGGAAATGCAGGTGCTCTGACAGCCTTCTCTGCACCTGGGCCTGGGGGGCTGGCCTGCTCCTGCCCACCCCTAGTTGACCCCCTATGGGTCCAACCTTGAGTGGTCTGACTGCCGAGGTCAGATACGCCCCTGACAAGGGGGCCATACCCTTCCATTTGAGGACCTTGCATTTACTGTGTAGTGAAATAGCTAGGTGTTTTAGGATCCCAATGCTTGGATTTGAATCCCAGCTCTGCCTCCAAACAGCTGTGACGCTGAACAAGAATTTGACCTCCCATCCTTAGTCTTGTCATCTGCAAAAGGAGTAATACTAGCACCTATTTCATGGATCATTTGAGAGGAGGGGCGTACAAAGATCCTGGCATGCAGGAAGCCCCCATTAGATTCACTGTCTTAGTTTGGGATGCCCCAGAAGAGGACCTGAGACAAGGACTTGAATAAAGGTGAAGGTAGATGAGGAGGGATGTGAGAGGCCAACAGGAAGGCATCACCTAAGGCACAAAGCAAAACAGCTACCTCTGGGGGCAGCTCTTGGAGCAGCATAGAAAACACAGCAAGAGTTAGCCTACATGAAGGGTGCAGGAGTTAGGGTATGTATACACCACAGCCCCAAAGTCACCCCTCCAAGGTGCTCCTCCAGGTGGTTTTAATTTCTTGGTGTTTATAGCCTCTTCCTTGAAGATGGCAAAGTGAGCTCCAGGAGCCAGAGAAAGCCCCCAAGCAAGGCAAGTCCAGTGGGTCATGGAGAGTCAAGGTAAAAGGACACAGGCCTCTGCTGCCCAACTACTGGCACTGTTATTCCAAGCCCACCCCAGGGCTCTTCCCTGGGCTCTAGCATTTATTTGATTCCAGGAATAACGGTGCCATGCCAGCTGTGTATGTGATACCAGGGTCACGTCAAGGAGATAAGTTCTGCGTTCTTGTCTCAGCTCTTTCCCTAGAAAACTGTAAACTTGAGCTCCTTCTGTCCCTTTCTCTGGGTCATAATGTTCACATGGGTTTTGGGATACTCTTTGAAGTCCTTCCTTGCTCTGAAATAATGGCTTACATGGCAGGGGTAGGGGGTGGGGGTATGGAGAGGTGATGGACACCCATTCCCTCGCCTCCCCCAGCACCCAGCTCTGGCACAGAGCTGGACAATGCTACGTGGGGTGAAAGTGGAGCTCTGGCCAGATGGACAGGCTCCTGATTTCTTGAACCAGAGAGAAGTCTTCCTCTCTCCACTGGTCCCAGGCCCACAGAATGGTCCTGCTGGCCCTGTGAATGCTCAGTGTGGGGGCCGAAGTGCCGGGGAGAGGTGGTTCCAGGCCATAGGCCTAATCTTGGGGATCAGGACACTAGGATCCCTTTTGATTTTTAAAATGACATCCATTTAAGGCAAATCCATCAGAGAATTGATGACTTCATCTCCCTGTGACAAACAAGAGCCTGACTCTGCACCAGGCGCTTCCCCACATCTCTGAGTGCTCTGCCTGCATCACAGTTTTTCAGTTCAGAAAAGACTGCCCGCAGGCTCTACAAACCTTTGTAATCCGTTGAACTTTTCACATAGAACCCCCAAATACCAGGATATTCCTTGGCTCTTTTTTCCTCTTTTACAATAATTTTCCAGCTCATTTTTTTTTTTCTTCAGAGAAATCAATTTTAATGAGGATCAAAAGGTTTTTTCAGAGCCCCAGGTGACAGAGCCCAAGAATTCATTTCTCAAGGAAGGGCAGGGCAACCAGGCTGGTCCCCAGACTTGAGGGTAGGGAGCAGTGGCCTCCAGCTGTCCACCGTGTGGGTCCCTCCCCAGGACCACGTGAGCTATCCATCTCTCAGGCTGGCAGCCTCGAGGGGCCTTGTCCAGTCCCAGACTGAGGCCTCCCCAGCCCCCCTGACAGCCCACGGCAGGGAGATGGCTGCTCTGAGAGTCAGCTTTCTACAAAGATAGAAATAATCAGGTTGACCAAAGGGGAAAAAAGGGAAAATTGAGCATTATGAGGGTGATAATTCAGAAAGTGTCAGCCTCAGAATAATTGAATCGGATGACATTTCGTGCTACGGGAAACAATAGCAGCTAGCCCGCTGCCCGTCTGATTCATGTCTGGTTCATGTTTAACAAAACAAGGGCAAGGGTCACACAGCCACGAGCCCCATAAATAACCCGTTAATGGGATTTCCAAACAAGCTGTCCTCAAAAGTGGCTTTCCGTCTCACTGAGAGAATATTAAAATGCAAATGGATTCGGGCTGTGTCTTCATAAACAACCGTGTTCATTTAACCTCCGACCTCCCCGCTTAACTGCCCATTCCAGCAATTTGTACGGGCTCCTCAGCCGCCCGCTCCTGGCGGTAATTCAGGGAAAGTGCATTAAAGGAAAGGGTTACAATTTGCGATGCTCAGTTAATCACGCTATTGAGATGTTTATGGACAGGATCCCCTGCTCCTCTTCACACTTGTCTCAGGCCTCTTGCCTCCACCCCATCGGCCCAGACTTGGCCGGTGGCTTCCTTTTGTTGTCCAGAATCTCGGGAGGTGGGTGAGGCTCTGGGCCTAGGCAGGCTGCCCTTCCAGCTGAGCGAGCACCCCTCCTCGGGCCTCTAGTCACCAGCCTGTCTCCTGTCTTGGCCGCTGTTCCTCTTTGGAGGCCCTGTCCAGAGGCCCTCAGTTAAATGCTACTCCTAGTGGGTGGTCTCAAAGCTCGTTCTCCTTTCTGCAATAGTTCAGGCTCTCCCCAGGCAGTGTCTGTCACTTGGTTTCTTTGGGGGAGGCCCTATCTGTTCCCTCCAGTGCCAGACCCCAGGCCTGGCACTGGCCCAATAGAAAGCCTGTCTTGAGATGCTCTTTGAGAGGCAGCTTGAATGTACGTCTCCTCCCCAGCCTCTGGGCTTTCTCCTTGAGCCTTGTTGTTGTTGTTCAGTTGCTAAGCTGTATCTGACTCTTTGTGACCCCATGGACTGCAGCACGCCAGGCTTCTCTGTCCCTCACCATCTCCCGGAGTTTGCCCAAACTCTATGTCCATTGAGTTGGTGATGCCATCCAACCATCTCATCCTCTGTTACCCCTTTCTCCTCCCGCCTTCAATCTTTCCCAGCATCAGGATCTTTTCCAATGAGTTGGCCAAAGTGTTGAAGCTTCAGCATCAGTCCTTCCAATGAATATGAAGGGTTGATTTCCTTTAGGGTTGACTGATTTGATCTCCTTGCTGTCCAAGGGACTCTCAAGAGATTTTTCCAGCACCACATTTCGAAAGCCTTGACATTCCAGCCATGTGGAAAGAGAAGACACAGATGCAGGAAACGGATGGAGATGAGAGCCAGAGGCCAGGGCAAGGTCTGACACCCTGGGTGTTTATTTCAGGGGATGAGACAGCCATGCAGCTGGAGGGGCCCTGTTATGGCCTCAGTTGCCTGGACACGGGCCGCACACCCTTCAGCTACAGATAGCTTTTCCACAAAAGTGACTTCTGCAAGGGCGCTTGGCATGTGGTACCTCCAGGTCCAATCATGAGGTTTTGCCCTTAGAGATGAAGAAAAGACAACTCGGGGGCACGAAGGGACTTGCCTGCGGTCACCTAGTGAGTGAGAGGAGGAGGGAGCCTGCAGACCTGGCCTGACTCCAGGTACAGCTTTACTGCACACCTGGAGGAGGGCCTGGCATCTGTGACGTCTCTGAGCAGAGAGTCTGTGAGAGCCAGGACTGGGTCTCCTCTTCTGGGCAGGAGGAGAGCTGAGAAGGTAAGGCCATGCTGGGGAGGGTGGGTGGAGGTGGAGGGAGGGGGTCCTTGTCACTGATCCCAGCTGAATTGATGGCCTCCTCTCTAGAACCGAGCAGCCCGATTCCAGCTGAACTTTTGTGCTGTTCTCTGAGGCCAGCATCTCTCTCCTTCAGCTTTTTTTCTCTCACCCCTTTACCAGGGAAGAAGTGGAAATCTCTGATAATTTCTCCGATTCACTAATGGAGACGGGTCTCTGGGGACCACCCAAACAAGAAATATCCAATTCTGCCTTGCTCCCCTGCTGGATAAACTCAAATATGCTCCTAGTTACAAATCTGTCCGCCAACATGTAAAGACTCGAATGGTGAATGGCGGGTGTGGCTGGTTAAGGAGCTAAGCTGAGTCTGTGGCCACTGGGCTTCCAAGTCACCTCCCACCCACCCACCCCATCCTTCTCCTGCACTCCTCTCTTCGTCCCCTGCCTCCTTCCCTCACTCAGACTCAGCACCTGAGACCTGGCACTGAGGGCAGCAGGAGGGTCCCACTCGGGGAGCCGAGAGTCCTACAGCCCTGACCCCCACATTTCCTGTCTGATTTCGCCCACTTTCTTTGCATGGATGGATTTCTTTCTCTTCCTCTCTCCATTTGTCTGGTTTTCTCTCTGCTCTCTCTGTCTCCCGCAGACTCTCCTGTTCTCTGTACATTTCTGTCTCTCTTTTTTTCTGTCTCTTATGTATCTCTCCCCTGTCTCTCCATCTCCTTTCTCTCTCTCTCTCTCCTTCCCCAACATGTCCCCATCCCATTTACTCTTTCCACACACTTGCCCCACCCTCCTTCAGCTCCATCATCTCTTGCTGGGATCCTTTTGACAGCCCCAAGCCCATTCCTTTGTCTCCAGTCTTGCCCCATTCTCTACTTTCCTCTCACAGCCATTTATATAAAATGCAAATTGGACTGTTTCCTTCTCTGGCTTAAAATCCTTCAAGGCACCCAGTGCCCTCAGGGTTAATCCCAGACTCCTTTTCAAGACATGCTAGGTCCCGATCAGCTTCTTGTCCATCTGCCCAGACTCATCTCTCTTCACACCTCTGGGTTCCACTCGACTGTATGTTGTAGAGAGAGAAAACATACACACACAGAATGAGAACCTGAGGGACAGACACATTTACTAGAGACATAGAGAGGGAGAGACAAAAGGAAATGCTCTGTTGGAAGAGGATGGCCCTTCACCTCTTAGCCCTTCCAGTCATTTGTCTGTTGCAGGGCCTGGTCCATGTGTGCAGAGGACTTTCTAACCACCCAGATCATCTGACACTGGAATCTGTGCTTGACACTTGACACTTGTACACTGACTGTCTTGGAGTGAATTTAAGGAAGGAAGGAGGGTCTTCTGATTGGGCAAAGGCAGAAGAAGGTAGGCACAGGAGGCAGGCAAGTTTATAGGCAACTGGAGGATGCTGGTGGCCCTGTTTTCTGGTCAAGTGGGTGAGGTCACTGCCTGTGGAAGAAAGGGTGAAGGTATGGGCAGATTTCAGAGGGCCACATGACAGCAAGCCAACCAGGCAAACACCAAGGTCATCTGGGCAATAGCGGGGCCTTGGGTGATAACCAGGAACTTGTGGGAAGGCTGCCCATGAGGCTGGATGATTTCCTGTAGCAGTGTTTCGCAGCACGGGTGACTAAGCCTAGAAGATGGACCGTTGGATTGCCCCAGAAATGGGGACTTCTCTAAGAGTAGGATGGAAGGACAAGGGTTAAAGGAATTGAAGTCTTTGGCCAAAGAGTGGTTGGTGTAATAGAATATGGAATCTTTCTGAGATTGGAAAGGAAAGGAAAGCAGGAAGGGCAGATGGAGAAAAATTAGAGGGGAAGAAATATTTGGAGGTTTTGATGAAACTGAAGAACAGGTGTGGTGGCAATAAGAGGGTGTAGGGCTCAGGCAGGAGAATAGGGAACAGAGGTTCCCGCATCAGTGGCCTGTGGTTCTGGGTAGCGGACAGAGCCAGGGCCACGGAGCAGAGGCTGAGGAGCGGTGCGGTGCGGTGCGGTGCAGGGGTCACTGAAGTATAACGAAGCACTCATACACCTGGTAGCTTAAAACATCAATAGTCTGGAGTCAGCTGGAGGTTCCGCTGATCTTGGCTGGGTTTGGCTGGGCTCCCTCACGCGCCTGAGGTCAGCTGCAGGTTGGTGGGAGGTGGTTGGCACCTGCTGGTCTGCGATGGCCTCACTCACAGGTCTGGCGTTTGGTTGGCTGTTGGCCCAGGTGTGGGGGGTCCCCAGATATCGTATCTCTCTTCCTCCAGCTCAGGCCCAGATTGAGAACAAGTGCAACGTCACCTCTTCTGCATCTTAGTGGCCAAAGCGAGTCATCAGGTTTGCCCTGAAATCAAGCAGTAGAGAAATGGCTCATCTTCTTGGTGGGAAGAGCTGGAAAGAAGTGTGACCATTTCCCAACCTCACACAGTTAAGGCCCTGAGAGTGCTAGGGTTGATTAGATCACTAGCTACCACATTCAGTTCCTTTGGGATATACACCGAGATCAAGGTGCTAAGGTCTTCAAAGAGTGACGGGGTGTGACATAGAGCCTGTAGAAATAGCATCAGGAGGGACAAAGGCAGTCCAGGCCCTCAGAGGAGTGGCTGTGCGTGTGTGTGTGTGTATGTGTTTGCAGTGAGCTTCAGGGATTGAGAAGATGACAACCTCTGGGAGGGTCGGGGGCAGGGGCAGCAGTGACAATGCTGGGAAACAGTTTCCGGTACTTTGCAGAATCGTAGCATTAGCAATTCAGCCCCCTTCTTTCCCCTGCCCCAACCCTGCTGCTGGTAACTGACAGAAGGTCACGGCCCATCAAGACGCTGCCCAGGGGAAGGTTGCTACATCAGCTCTTTCTTATTGACCGACTGTCTTCACTTTCTTTCACTCAACAAGTAATTATTGAGTATCAGTCATGTGCCAGGCTCTGTGTGGGGGACGGGAAAGAAGACACAGTCCCTGCCCTTGGGAAACTCAAAGCTTGGGCATTATGCCCAAGGTGTGTCCACACACACGTGCTCACAGCTGTGTGCCCATGTGTGTGCACACATACACATTACTCCTCTGGTACCCTCATGTGCTTTATACATTAAAATATGTAGCTTTGCTAATTAAAAAAGCAAAACTTCAAAATCATCCTAATTATCTTTCTACTTTTTAATATCTGACAACACTGAGGTTTTTCTAGAATAAAAACTAATATGTTAAAAAAAACAAACTAATATGTTAAAAGTTAAAAGATTCTATTCAATGGCTTGTTTGAAATCTCCCATGTTTAGGGTGACTCTTAAATCTATTTCTGTGAAAAAAAGGAATGCTGGGAACCCTCCTTAGAAATAAAAAGTACAAGAATAACAGTAGCAGTAAAAACAATAACTTCCATATTGGCAATGCTCTGCAGTTTGAAGCATCCAGTCTTGCATGTTATATCAGTTGTCTTGCAAACGGCATCTCAGTGTTGGTCTTGGGGCTCCTGGGAGGTTTATGGGAACAAGTGTGGCTTTTGAGGCACATGTACCTGCTCATGTCTCCAGGTACAAACCAGCTTTGGTGGGTTAGGGTGAACCCTACTAAAGGGGAAGAGATGCCTTTTTTGTCTCCCAGTCCTGTTGCCTCTTCTTGGGCAGAGCTTGGGCTCCCAGCAGAAAACTTCAGAGCCAAGGCCCACACTGGGTTCACAATCTCCATGGCCAGAGTCATGGCCGGCCTGCTTGTTTCAAGTCCATTAAGAGGCATTTGTTGTTGTTGTTCAGTCTGATTGACTGAACAGCAGTGTCTGACTCTTTGCCACTCCATGAATTGCAGCTTGCCAGGCTCCCCTGTCCTTCACTATCTCCTGGAATTTGCTCAAACTTATGTCCATTGAGTCAGTGATGCCATTAATTCAAGGCATGTTGCAGCTGGAAGAAACTTGGGAGACCTCTGGGCTTCATTCACCATCTGTAAAATAGGGCTGCCATTCACACTGGCTTTAAGCTTGTTATAAAGTAGAAATACCACTGATCACGATGATGCTGAGGCAGATGCCTTACGGACACTATGGATGTGAGGTGGGTGTCACGACTCTTGGTCTCCACCTCCTCCAAGTGAGGTCTACACTGAAACTAGTTGCCCTGATGATCCAGGCCATGGTATCTTTTCCCTTCACATCTAGAGACTTCCATCAAGACCCTAACTCCATGCTTTTCAGAGCTACCAGGATGCTGTAAGCTTTCAATTCATGTCCCAAAGAGCTAAAGATCATACTTACAGGCACGCCCAGAGCTGGCTCAGATTCAGAGACATGGCTTTCACCCCCTCAGCCAACAGGGCCTGAGCTTCCACTCTGTGTTAGAGTAAGTGCTGTGCTGGGGATAGAGAGGAATCTGCATGGAGCTCACAGTCTGCATGGGCCACAGACAAGACAGCAGATGGTCCCAGTGCAAAGTGGTACCAAAAAGATCAGATGAGGAAAGGAAATCTGGAGGAATTTGGGGGAGGGGGTCATGGATTCCTCTGGGTCGGGAAGATCCCCTGAAGGAGGGCATGGCAACGTCTCCAGTATTCTTGCCCGGAGAATCCCATGGACAGAGGAGCGTGCCAGGCCACAGCCCATAGGGTCACAAAGAACTGGACATGACTGAAGTGACTTAGCATACACACACACATGGCTTGAGGTGAATAGGATTCCCTGGGCTGAAGAAGTGGGAAAGGGCAGGAGCTGCCCATGTGTAGATGGGAGGATGTGAACTGGAGGAGGGCGTGTTCGAAAAGGTGGCCAGAGCAAAAGACATATGAGAGAGGCATGCAGGACACATGGCTGGGAACGCCAGGTGAGGGTCAGCTGACAGCAGGCCAGGATGGGATTTGCTAAGAAGTCTAGGCTTTTATCCTGGGGGCAACTGGGAGCCATTGACTTTCAGGGAGCACCCAGCAAATCACAGGCTAAAGCACAGGCGTATTTGGTATGCCTGTTTTATTGCCCAAGTGGTTGCATCAAAATCTGAAAGGCACTGTTTCGATTCGTGTGGCTGGTGATCATTGCCCATTAGGCCCCTTCTTCTCCCTCATCCCTACACTGTCTCTGGTCTCCCTCATCTCTTCCCAAGCTTCTTCCCATCTCTTATCCCAAAGACTTCTCCATACTTCAGCATCAGGGATGGAATGAAGCTCTGGGTGTCTATCTTATCCATCAGGGATTTGTTTTATAAGGAACATCAAAAACCCTGCTTGACATGACTATGTAAGAACCTCTGATTCTAAGTATCAGGGGGTCGTTGCAGGCACAAACCAGATGCTGTAGAGACAGAATTGAATAAATGTGGTCCTTTTCAGCTGGCTTCCACTTAGTGGGGGATGGACAGAGATGCATAACTTCACCCCATGTTGTGGGAGCTTTGGCAGAAGAGAGGAAAGGGGCTTTGGGAGCTCCAAGAAAGGCAGTGTAAGTCAGCGTAGGGCACGGGGACTGCTGGGAGGTGCCTCTGGTCAGGGTCTCTGGAGACGGACTCTGAGATGGGGGTTTGTGTGGGGCCAGTTTCCAGGGGAGTGGTCTTGGGAACCACATGTGTGAGGAAGGAAAGCAGGTCTGGCATGAGGAGAGGCCTCAGCCAGTCCCACAGGGGCCTCTGGAGCTGGGAAGACCAGAGGTGTCCAGGGTTAGGCCAGGGGACTGGGCCTTTAGAGGCCCCAATGAGCACTCACTGGCCATGGGCTACCCAGGGAAGGGGGGTAACTCGAGGGCATGGCTGGTGCTCCTGCTTCCGGAAGTTGGGGAATGAGTGCCTTGGTCTTGAGAGGGGTTCTGGGTGCTGCACCCCAGCATTTCCCACAGAAGGCCTCCTGGAGGGGTGACGTCTATGGCCGGACTTGAAGAATGAGCAGCGATCCCAATGTGGTGGGTAGGGTAGTGGGAAGAGCATGGGCAAGGCCCAGAGGCCCTACTTTTTGGAAAAGAGCAAGTTAACACAGCTCAAGCCCAGAGCTCCGTTGTCGTTGTTTAGTTGCTAAATTGTGTCTGATTTTTTGTGACCCCATGGACTGTAGCCCACCAGACTCCTCTGTCCATGGGATTCCCCAGGCAAGAATACTGGAGTGGGTTGCCATTTTCTCCTCCAGGGGATCTTCCTGACCCAGAGATCGAACCCACATCTCCTGCGTTGGCAGGCAGATTCTTTACCACTGAGTAACCAGGGAAGCCTCCAGAGCTCAGGGCGGGCAATAAATGAGGATCCTGGGTAAATAAGCAGTGGGTAAAACCCTAAGGGGCTGAGTTAGACAAAAGCAGGATCAGAAGCTTGAACTTTGTGACAATGGCAATGAGAAGTCACAGAGAGGTTACAATGTCATTTGTCCTGTATACTCACTCTGAATGATGAAGGGGGTAAGACGCATGGGAGGCAGAACTGTCAAGTGGCTTTTGAAGTCAGTCCTGAAGATCTATGCTGTTCTGTGCTTAGTGGCACAGTCGTGTCCAACTCTTGTGACCACATAGACTGTAGCCTGCCAGGTTCCTCTGTCCATGGGATTCTCCAGGTAAGACTACAAGAGTGGTTTGCCATTTCCTTCTCCAGGGGATCTTCCTGATCCAGGAATCAAACCTGGGTCTCCTACATTGCAGGCGGATTCTTTACCGACTGAGCTATGAGGGAAGCCCTGAAGATCTAAGTATTGACAGTAAGTGGAAGAGAAGAAGCATTAGGAAATACTGGTTTGGGCAGAAAAGTTCATTCAGTTTTTTTCTGTAGGATGTTATGGAAAACCCAAATGGTATTTTTTTGGCCTATCCAATATTTAGGGGGTAGAACTTATCCAAGTAGTGACTGGTTGGATACAGAAGTTATTCTTCTAACTTTACATATCTAAACTCAATTGTGGTTCACAGCATGGAAACCTTTTGGCCTCCATTTTGCAGTTAAGGAGGCTGAGGCTCAGAGAAGTTAAGTAACTTGCTCAGGTCACACAGCTGACAAGTGGTAGAATCTAGATCTAAAGCTAGACTTTCTTGCATCCTGATTTTTGGTTTGGCAAACTGAATGGATTAGTGAGATGGAGTGCCCAGGAGGAGCGTGGGTTAGGGAGGATGATGGTGACATTTGCTTCAGACATGTGGACCCCGTGTTGCCCGTAAGCCATCGAGCTGCTGCTAAGCTGCTAAGTTGCTTCAGTCGTGTCCGACTCTGTGCTACCCCATAGACAGCAGCCCATCAGGCTTCGCCATCCCTGGGATTCTCCAGGCAAGAATACTGGAGTGGGTTGCCATTTCCTTCTCCAGTGCATGAAAGGGAAAAGTGAAAGTGAAGTCGCTCAGTCGTGTCCGACTCTTAGCGACCCCATGGACTGTAGCCTACCAGGCTCCTCCGTCCATGGGATTTTCCAGGCAAGAGTACTGGAGTGGGGTGCCATTGCCTTCTCCGAGCCATCGAGCAGAGATGTTCAAAGGGTAGTTGGCTTGTCTAGGTCAGATGAGCATGGCCTGGAGTGAGAGACTGGAGGACCAGTAGCCCTCAGGCGACTCGTGAAGCTGTGAGGATGGAAGAAGAAAGAGAACAGTGAAAAGAGAGCACAGGACGGAAGTGAGAGGAACATGGGAGTTAAGAGAAAGGCAGAGGGAAGCAAAAATGCCTGTCTGGGAAACCAGGAGAGATTGGTTAGAGATCTTGGAGGAAACTCAGAAGGTGTGTCATGGAAGCAGATGAAGAGGATGTTTGAAGGTGAGAAGGGTCAGATGCTACAGAGGTCCACTAAGCTAAAGACGGAGCACTGTCTTCCACTCGCCAAGGCAGAGAATGGACCTTTGGTCCTGGAGCACATGGAAGGCAAGCACAGATCTTAACGTTACACTGGCTTCCTCGCTGTCTCTTGGCAGCAGTAGACGTGAAGGGCTTTCTGAACAAAATATCTCTTTGGAGATGGATTGGAAAAAACACCCTGTTTATCACTTCCTCCTGGGATTTTCCTAGCACCTCTCCGCTGAGATAGAAATCTGAGGCTTGTCATCAGAAGTGGGGAGACAGATCATGACAGCCTGTCCTCTGAAACCTGCCCGCTGCCTCCACACCTGCAGAGCCCCCGGAGGCTCTGGGTGTCAGTGGGCGGGGGCGGGGCCCCCACTGCGTCTGCTCCCCTCGGCTCCTGCAGGCAAACACCTGGAGCCCTCTTGGCAGGCCCAGGGCTGTCCTGGGACAAAGCCCCACGTCTGACAGCCATACGGTGTGTGGCTGCACCCTGCCACCTGCAAACACACACACTTGCACACAGATGCACTCCCCTGGCTGCTGCATACCACCGCCACAGGGGTGGGGCAGCAGGAGGTAGAAGAGACTGAGCTGGTTGGTATCCAAGCTCTCACCGGTCATACTAGCTAGGGGTGCTGGTTACTTCACCTTTTTGCATGTTTGCTTCTTTATTTGATAAAATAAGGATCCGTTTTTTTTTTTAGATGCCTGATATGACTATAGCAATAACAGATTAATTAAGTGCCAGAGACTATGCAAAACCCTTTACACACATTTTCTCAATGAATCCTCATCATAACCCCATGAGGTGAGGATTATTCCCGTCTTACCTGGGAAGAAGCTGAGGCTACAGAGAGTAAGTAACTTCTGCTCAAAATCTCACAGCTTGGAAGTGGCAGGGCTGGGATTTGAACCCAGGCAGCTGGGTTTGGAGCTCTTGGCCGCTTTCTTTCCCTGTGATTTTTTTCTTTCCAGCGCGCTCCTCATGTGCCTTCAGAGGTGTTTTTTTACACTACTTGTCTGCCTGTCACTCCCCAGCTTAAAGCTACATGTTGGCTTTCCTTCAGCTGCTTATTAAAAGCCAAATGCCTTCTCTGGGCCTCCAGGGCCCCACTCCTCTTTCCTCTCCCTCACACAGACTTTGTGCCCTAGCACCCATGCAACGTGCAGTTTAACAAACATGCTGTGTGTGTTCATGTCCAGCAGGAAGTGGCCAGTCCTGGAGAGCAGGGTCTACGTTGCCTCTTTCAACTCTGACATCATTTTTATCTCTCCTGCTCCTCCTCCAATCTTCATTTCTAATGAATGTTTTTGCCAAAAAAGATAACCATGGGAATAGCTGCAGCCATGGGAATATCAGGAAAAAGTTAAGAAGAACAGCTAATAAACCCTGACTGAGGGTCATCTATATACACAACTTTGTGTTTGACCCTTTAGAGTAAGAAAGAAGGAAGACACTCTGTTTCTATTCTCAAGGAGATGAGAGTCTATGTGATAAACAGGAAACAAGGAGATGCTGATGAGTGCAGGCTTGATGCTAGCTGAGTGTTGTAACTTGACCACTTAGTGGGGCGAGAAAACAAGGAGAAATCAGGGCAGACTTCCTGGAGGAGGTGGCATTAGCGTTAAACCTTTTAAGGACTGGGAAAGTAGACAGCATTCTGAGACTGGGGAGAGACCTACACTTTAAAATGCTTCCATCCCTCTGGTACACCCCCTCCCACACTCCAAGTCCCCCACCCCCTGCTCTCTGGGCCTCTGCCAACACGTGTTGTTTTACCTCCCACCACACCAGCAGGTGGGATTTCCTATAGTTTTCTCATCAAGCCTTTTCCTTCTGAGATGTTTCCTCAGATGGCAGGTGCTCCCTGTCCTTGCCTGGCTAACTCCTAAGGATCTTTCAGTCTCACCTTAAACCCCACTCCCTCCAGATTCAGGCAGTTTCAGGCAGCCTGCTTGCCATTCTCACTGCATTTTCTGCTTCGCCTGGTTCAACACTTACCAACCTTGCTGATTATGGCTTAGTCCATTGTCTGCCAGCTGCACCAGCTGGTAAACTCAGGGAGGCTAGGTACCTATTTACCCCAGTGCCCCCAACTCCTGCACACAGAAGGTGCTCAATAAATGTGTACAGAATTAATAAGTGTGTGATACATGGTAGCTAGTTTTCTAGTTACCACTGCCTTGAACATTCTTTCTGGTCAGCACCTCTTTCTCTGCCCTGGTCTTCTGGGTTCTGATCCCAACCCCAACCCAGGAGTGAAGCGTTGTGTCCAGGTCCTGGGGATGCTGGTGCTGTCTGGAGAACAGGACTGTGAAAGCCACAATGGGCTTGATCCGGAGCGCTGTCCCTGCTAATTATTACGGACAAGCCTCCTTATTGAACCTCGTCCTCTTATTGACATTCGGATGCATGAGCCGAGGCTGTTGTTTTAAACGCACTCATTAGCCACACAAATCAGTCCTGTTGACAGAGCGCCTTTGAATTAAGCATCTCGCCGTAGTCATTGGACAAGGAGCAATTTATAATGCCATTAGCAACGCTTTCGAAGGTTACAGGCATCAAAAATTGTTCAGCCGTAATTATTCTTAATGGATACAAGGAATAAACTGACGCAGGACAGCTTTTTCATTAGCCTTCAATCAAGGCTGATGGCTTTGAGAAATGTACAGTAAGTGCATTTTGGGGGAGAAATAATGATGTTACAGCACCTTTCCCAGGAAAATGCTCTCGGTACACAGCTTAACTTTTAATGGCCTTAATTTGACATAATTAAAAAAAATTTGAATTTGTTTTTGAAGATCTTGAAATAAATTATTTGGCTCCCATTTTTAACCCTTGGGGGAACTGGTGCTGAATAGCAGTGAGGGAACCAGTGTCTGGAAAGGAGGGGCTCTACCAGGAGCTGGAGCTAATAGGGTAGAGTCTTCCAGAAAACCCACCTAATCTGTTATTGTGGGGGCTACACTCTCATCCCAGGGTTTCTGAGTGACCTTGGAAGAAGGGATGGGATTTCTAAGTCACCAGGTCCAAACGGATTCAAATGGAAGTCTATACCTACAGAGTCCATTTAGATTATCCTGGAAGTTGGGTCCCTATAGGGAGGGAGAGAGGCATCCACCCCATTCTGGGGCAGGGCAGGCTAAGGAAATAACAGGACTGGGAGTAAACCAAGATCTGGAGCTGTGAGACTTTAAGAAAGTGAACCTTGGTTTCTTCATCTGTGAAATGAAGGTGACAATGCCTATATCGTGGGGCCTTTGTGAGAGTTTGAAGACACAACTGATATGAAAGCTGCTGGCCAGTGCCTGGCACACAGTAGGTGCTCAATAAATGTTCATTCTCAAGGTCAGGGCCTAATCCACCTTGCTATGGTAGTTCCTACTGGCCAAGGCTGGGGCACCAAAAGCACAGGAGATGTAATAAGATGGGGACAATTATACTTGCCAAAACTTGTCTCTGGGAGGACACTGGATGTGGCTGAACAGAAGCTGTTTGGAGTGAGGATAAGACATCTCCTTGCACACATCTCCCCTGCATCCTCAGGCCAAAGGAGAAATAGATGAGCTCTGAACTGTTAGGTGATTTCAGGGCTGCTGGTTTGCTAAGTGGGGGTATGCAAGTTTAGGGCAGAGCAGAATTGCTGGGACCATGAAAGAGATGGCAAAAAGTATCAATAGAAGAGGCCCAGCTTTGTCCTTGTTTATCTTCAATTTCTCCTCCAAGTAAATGCTAAACACATCCTTCAAGTCTATCAGATTGAGGGTGGGTCAAATCCTCACTGGCCCAAAGTACTCAAAAGTCTGGTTCAGGCCTAATTGAACCACGGTAAGTACTCACACAAGGGTTCACCGGAGTCATGCTGAAAAACAAGGGTGAGGCGTACTCACTGTCATGATCACTGACACTCAATAGGCTTCTTCAGTGCCTTCCAGGACTTGGGAAAGGCAGATACAGTGAGGCATCCTGGGGTCAGGCCTGCAGACGTGGAATTACACTGCTTTGGCTCTGCACTGCCCACTACGGGACATTGGATAGAGGTCTCTTCATTTAGGTCTCAGATCGCTCATATGAAAATGGCAGAATAGCTGGAAGTTACTCCTGCAGGCACCAGGAAAACTCAGCCTGTGATTTCTCTCCGGTCTGCCTGAGAGCAGAGGCATGCCCAGACAAAGGTGTAAGAGACTTCCATGCAGAAATATTGTCAATGGAAAACGTTCTGTCCATTGGCTTAATGCTTTCTGGGACTTGGGAGAAGTGGCCAATGTTGTGGAGCATCCATGGTCGGCAGAAGCTTGTCTTGTGCTCCACTCATGGACAGATTCAAGATCAATGGTGAAGCAGTAGGAAGCTGGCAGGTCTGGATTCTACTCCCAACTTGGCTCTAAATTCCCTGCTGGATCCTGTTTGGGTCAGTTAAGCTTTCAGGGCCTCAGATTCCTCATCTATACATCTTATGGAATTTTAACTTAACGCTATACCTTTTCCTTCTACCCTCCCTGCTCCATCTCCCTTCCTCTCTTTCTCTTTAGCTGCCAAACCCTGTTTTCAAGGGTACTCCTACACAAGCCTACTACCTGAAATAAACAAAAGTGAAGCTCATCTGGTTGAAGTGTGTTTGGGGTCCTGGGAACCTACCCCTTCTAAGCTTTCTCTATAGCCTTGAAGACTTCTCAGAGCACATGACCCCTCACGAGATGGTCTCAGCTTCCCCTTAAAGCTACATCTCCTGCTGTCTCCCTGATGCTCCCTCTCTCCCTAACACTGGCCAACTAGGCAAGTTCAAGTATGCCACACACTGTCATTCTTCCCTGCCTGTCTTCAAGCTGTCCCCTTTCCTTGGAATATCCTGGTCTTGTTTGGCTGGCAAACTCCAACTCATCCTTCAAGGCCTGCTTCAAAGGTGACCTTCTCAGGAAACATCCCCTGAGGGCCTCATGCTGAATGACTCTCTCACTCAGCTAGGTCCTTACAGGACTTTGTAAGCCAACAGTAAAGATAGCTCAGAGTGTAGTTTAGCTACTGGGTCATGTGTCTTTCTCCCTGGACACAGTGCAAATGCCTGATGGCAGGGACGATTCCTGATTGAGTTTTATGCCCCAGCACTTGGCACTAACAGCATGTGCTGGAGGTGCCCACTCAACTCGGGATGCCGTGGAAGTCCAGCCATTCTGGGATCTGGCACACAGTAGGTGCCTACCAAGCATAGGTCCCAGTGTATGTGGGCAATTCCTCATCCTAAGGCATGGTACCATGGAGGCATTCATGGAGCTTGGCACACTGCAGGCACTCAGCCAGCACGGGGCCTGGCTCTAGGGTGTTCAGTCAATATTTGCTACACAGAATTTCAATGGGGTAGAAGCCAGTTCTGGGAAATCTGCTGGCTTCTCCCCATAGAAACCAGTATTTTCTGTCCCTTTCCCACTGGTCAGAGGAGCAAATGGAATCCCCTCCTACAACCAGGGGCAGACAGCGCTGCAGGTTTGGGGTGATGGGAGAGGTCTCTGGGGGGTAGTGAGCAGATACTGCTTCCTTATCGCCGTCGGCATGTTCTCAAGCTATTGCTCCCTGTCACCCTCCCGGCTCAGCCTCCATTTGGTCTTCTTCTGATAAACACCAATATCTGTGCAAATTCTTGAGGCTGACTGCCTCCCCAGCCCAGGGACTGCTCTGCTGGAACTCCAGATGTGTGATAAGGCAGGGAAATACATTTTCAGTCCACTAAGTCATCACATTTTCTGACAAGGATTCTTAGGCGCATGCAGATCTCTGATGACTAATATTGCCTTCACTCAGCAGAGGGCTCAGAAACCATCCAAACCATCACCAGGCTGTCAGGTGTCCGCTCATCCCCTGGCTTCGCATTTTGAGAGGCCCTCAGAGGAGCTCGGAGTCCTGATATGGGAGAGCAGCAGGCTCCATGCGGATGAAGAAGGTCGGCGTGGTCAGCAGGGTTGTGTTCTCTGTGGGTGACTTGGGTGGATCTGGAACCCCCGCCCCTTGGCCTCAACGTCCCCCTACCTGTCCAATGTGGGAGGGATAGATTCTACAACCTCCATCTTTCCAGCTCCAAGACTGTGATTCTCTTACTTTTCTGCCCTTGGGAGCATGGGTTGGTGAGTCTCATTGCTGTGAAGTGTGATTTTTCCCAGAATCCTGGGAAAAAAGTAATACGTGTAGCTGTATTCTTCTTCATCATCATCGCCACCATCATCATAGCAACTACCACTTTCTATGAGTGATTTCACCTGTTTTTTATCTCTGGAACCAGGCAGACTTGAATTTGAAGACCGGTTGTGTCACCGACTCTATGACCTTGAGAAAGTTACTTAACCCCCCTGAGCCTCTGTTTCCTCCCTGGAAACCGGGCTATAATAAGAATTTAATGAGATGATATAAAATAAGGGTTGGCCAGAAAGTTCGTTCCATAATGGCTTACAGGAAAACCCAAGCAAACTTTTTGGCCAACCCAATACTTACAGGACAGAGCTTAGAACACTGGAAGCACCAACAAATGTTGCTTTTAAAAAAATCAATGTTAATAATGATCCTTAAAATACTCTTTATGAAGTTGTGAGCACTCTCTTGATTTTACCGATGAGGGAGATCTAGCACAGAGAGGAGAAATAACTTGGCATAAGGTCGGATCCTGGATTGTCCCTGGGTCTATCTGACCTGGGTTCATACACATGACCCTCGCTGTGCTCCACTGTAAGAGCCCTCAGCCGACTCCTTCCTCAAAGCTGGCTTGGCCAGCCAGCGCTGACATCTATGAAAATGAAGGAGAGGGTTTCATTCACCAGCTGAGGACTGGTGAGTTGGACAGAATTGTAGGGAAACAGTGTGGTCTGGGGGGCTCTAGACCCCTGAGGAGATGGGCTGGGAGTGAGGTATGGAAGTCATATGGCCACTGCAATTGGGGCTTTTCTTTGGGGAAAAAGAAAGTTGAGAAGAAAATAGATTGCAGTCTGTTACAGACCCAGTGGCTGCAAATCATTCTGAAAATTAGCTTTCTATGGAAAAATCTATATACTAATTAACTCCATGGCCTCTCTAACGAGTTTAAGCACAATAAGGCCTCTGAAAATATCGAGGCATTTTGCAGCTGCCTTAAATTCTACCTGGGGAGACATGCACACAGCTCATGAGGCTGTTTGAGAGGTTCCAGGATGAAAGGGGAATCTTCAATGATTCATTTCCAAGGGCAGAAGCTGGGCAGCTGTGACTTTGGTTTATTGCAGAGGGAAGCTGAGAGCTCCAGGCTTGCTGGGAGAGACGAAGTCCCTGACTCCGTGGCTGTGGTTGGCACTGGACTGTGGCCTGGTATCTCTCCTGAACTCGGTGTCCTCAGTATGAAGGCTGTGAGGCTGTCTCCAGGTCTGGACAGAGAAAGGCTTCCTGGGACTTGGCCATGGAAACCAAAGTGGTAAACTTCGGCTGACTCACTGCTGACCTGATGGGTCAGTGCTGAGGAGGTGGCAGGCACCTTGCTGTGTGTGGTGCAGCAGACGGTGCAGCCAGCAGAGTCCCTTATTTCTCCCAAGAGATCCAGGCTGCTTGGGCTGGGGTGCTGCCTTCAGTCCACTGGCTTTTGCCCATCACTTCTTTCAGACACCAGCTTGTTCAAGGAGCAGCTAATACAGTGCATGTGGCACACCCATGTGCTCACTCAAAGGTGTTGCACACACATGAGTGCCTGGGAACAATGGATATGCAGCCACTCTCTACACCCCATGCTTGTGTATATGTAAAAACACACATGCATGAGCACACACTCACTCACATATCTTCATCCACGTTGACACACAGCACTCGGGCTGCAAATACCCTTCCTGTTGTTCCCTAGGAACACAGGCTACCAGCCCACAGCCCCAGATAGTACTGAGGGGTCAACCTCAGCATGCCATGCTTCTAGGGGAGAGCAGGCGCCCAAGCCCTCTTCACCCCTGTCCCTTCCAGGAAATGCACACTGATGTCATTCACGGCTGCCTTTGTAAAGTGATAGTCCAGGCCTGGTATGAACAGAAATCTCCATGGGGCCATCCATGGTCCAGACATCCCTTCCCACATCCTCTGGCCTGGGCCTCCTGCTTCCCCTGGGCCCCAATGGTGTATGTCTTGCTCAGAACATGTCTTCGGAAAAAACCTTACGGCCAACATGCTCTCCACGATGGACTTGGGCTGTTAACACACAAGTAAGAGGCCTCCTCGTTCCACAGAGGGACAGCAGGAGGAGGGGACCACCCAGGTCACTGATAACAGGGGTGCCCCTGCTCCCATCAGCCTTCTCCTCTACCATGTGCCTGGACACCAAGCTAAGTATTTGGTGCCACCGTCTCTCCAGCTCTGGAGAGATGGGCATGATCGTCCCTGTCTCCCAGTGAAGACACCAAGGCTCAGAGAAGTGAAGCAACCTGACAGCGGTCCCATCGCAGTGAGTAGCAGAGCCCTGAACAGAGCACGTCTGATCCCAGTCTGCTTGTTACATGAAACTGCTGCCTGGGTGTCTGGCTAAAATGTTGACACTCCTTTCCAGCCATGAGTGAGAGCATTTCATAAGTGAAAAATGATGGTTCTCTGAATGGTTCCCTTCTGGACCTGTAGCCTGACGGTGGGGGAGACCTGGATTTGAATTCTAGCTCCATCCCTCACTGGCTGGGTGACCCTGAGCCCCCGGTTCAAGCCTACAATCATTTTCTAGTTCAGTCTAAGTGGGTTGTACTCTGAGTGTTGGACAGAGTTGATCACTTCCTCCTCCTTCTTCTCCTCCTCCTCCTCCATGAAGCCCTTTCTTCCACTTGGCTTCCTGGATGTCAGTTTCCTGGCTTTCTTGCTGCCTCATTGGCCATCCTTCCTGGGTCTTCTTTGCTGGTCCATCCTATTCTCTGCAGCCTCTGATCCCTGGAGCACCACAGCCTTTGCTGCTCCTGTATTTCTATTTGTCCACACTGCCCTGTGATCTCATCACATCTCATGAAGTACTATCTTGGCTCAAGTCTTGCAAATGCATGCCTCCATCCTGAAACTCTGCCTTAACTCCAGACTTCTGTACTTAAGTGTCCCCAGATCGCCTCTTGGGGATCTAAGAGCATCTCAAATGAACACATGCTGCCAGCTACTCAGGCTGAAAAGATTTGGAGACTCCCCAACACCCTGCCCCTTCTCTTATCTGCCACATTTGATCAATTAGGAAGACTCTCTGCCTTTTCCTTCCAAATACATCCAGTTTCTGACCACAACTCACCACATCTATTGCCTGGAACACTCTTCTTCCACCCTGGAAGTAGCATGGAGTGCACCAGGTCCAAGGCTCGATCCTGTCTCACCTGAATTATTGCAACAGCCTTCTTAACTGATGGTGCTTTTTCTACCCTAGCCCTTTACGGTGTAAATCAACCCAGCAACCAGAGAGAGCTTTTTAAATACTGCTCACATCGTAATTCTCCTGTGCTTGAAAGCTTGCAGTGGCTCCCTTGTTTCACTGAGAGTAAAAGTCTAAGTTCTCAATAGCCTTGAAGACCCCCATGATTGGTAATCCCCTTGACCTCCCTGTCCACCTCTCTAGAGCCTGTCCCCCCTGACGCATCACCCCAGGCCTTTGCACCTCATGTCGCACTGCTTAGAGCACTCCTCCCCAGGTATCCAAAGGGCTCACACTCTTACCTCTGTCAGGTCACCTTCTTGCTGAGGTCTCCCTTGGCCATCCTGTTTCAAGTCCCCCACCCCGTCTCATGACAGGTGTTCCAAATCGCCCTTAGCCTGTGAGTGTGCACACACTCTCAGCACTGACCCTTTTCTGATTCTTCCTTTCATGTACTGATATGTCTATTTTTTTATTGCCCCTAACCTTCAGCAAGAATGCCTGCTCTGTAGGAACAGCCCTTGTCCATCATGAATATTAAAATGTATTCATTGAATGATTAGCATCTCTTAACTTCTATGAGCCTGGGCTTTTTCATCTGTAGAAGTGGGTTATTTGGGGGATTAATTAATGCAATTAAGTGCACCACACTGGTGGCACCAAATCCACTTCTTTTCTTGTGCATACTCTGGCTTCTCCTAGAAGTCTCTACCTCATTTCAGAGGCTACCTTTGGCTCCCTGGGGAGAAAGAGGGTGATGCTGGGAGGGAAGACAGTACCTGGGGCCTCCAAGCCCTTCCTTTGGAACCTTGGCCTTGTCCATCAGAGGTCCAGTGAGGAGATGACTCTAGGGGGAACTTGTTTTCTGGGCCCCTCGCCGTAAACATAACATTAGACTGGGGTGTGGGGAAGCACAGGTCCATGCTGGCCCTGTAGATTCCCAGAGGGGAAAAAACTTGTAATGGTGGGAAAGTAATAGAATGAAAGAATAGATTTGCTTCATGAGTAGTGAAACAGATGATTTTAAGAGTAAGGCTTAGGAAAGAGCAATAAAATATAGATGAGAAAAATGTACTCTTATCAAAAAGCTTGCAACTACAGTGCTGATGTTTTCCTAATGAGGGTATGCATAATGAAGGTGCTGTTTTTTTTTAAGCGTGCAATGTAGTAACACGGCAAGTTTCAGTAAACTTTTCCCCCTCTAAATTGCAAGACACACACAAACCCAGGGAAACAGAAGTCGTAGTTCTGTTTGCTCAGTGACAGTATAAATGTCATTCTTTTTCCATCAAGACGGAAAAATGAAAACAAAGAAAAACTAGGCAAAATCATGAGTGGTTGAACAGGTAAACTAGAATCGGAACCCTGAATAGTGACAAGTATACCTGGATCTTCCTTTCCTCTCCAGAAAAAAGAGAATGTAATCAAGATATTACTATATCCTGGCATGTAGATTGCATAGCAGGAGACAGCTATAATTGGCTGCTTACCTTTCCTTGTCTTGACAGCCCATCCCAACCCATCCCATCCCAACTCATCCCAACCTGTCCCATCCCATCCCATCTTAACTCTTCCCTTCCTCTCGTTCCCATTTCTCTCCTTCCTCTCCCTTTTCCTCCCTTTCCCTCCTTCTTTCCCATCCATCCTTCCTTCCTCCCTTTCCTTCTTCAAATATGTTTAAACACTTGGGATGCCCTGGGATACAAAGATGAGCAAGGTAAGAACTTTGATCTCAAAAACTTTAGTCTTGTAGGAAGGGCGTGCTTGGGAACCAACAGCCATCCTGTGATAGATGTTTGTGCAAAGTTCTACAAAAACCCAGAGGATGGAGGAGTGTGAAGGCTTCACAGAGGAGGTGACATTGAGCTGTGGCTGGAGGGATGAGTGGTTGGGAGGGGCTGGCAAAACTTTCTAAGAAGAAAGAAAAGCAAGTACAAAGGTATGGAAGTTAAGCTTGTGCATTTGGTCTTATTTGTATGTGTGTGAGTGTGTGCGTGCGTGTGTGTGTGGTGGGGAATACTGACAGGGACAGCCTTCTCCTTGGCTTCAGAAAACTGCTCTGTCTGGATTCCCCATAGTTGTTCTCCCATTGCTGAAATGGGCCCACTGATGGGGGGAACACTTCTCCTTGGAGGTCTAGGTCTGGGACACTAAAGGCCCTGGCCATGGCCTTAGGACTTTTATGTCTTTGCACCAGATGGAGGGGACTGGACTCTCCCCTCTCCTGGATTTCCCTCCCTTGAGGCTGCTGTGCACCCATGCTAGGTGCTTAGGGCTTTCAGGCCACATGAAGACACTACTCATAATTCTTGTCCCAGAGAGTTTCAGTTAGTGATATCTCCTGAGACCTGGTTTTTTTCAGTAGTCATGTATGGATGTGAGTTGGACCATAAAGAAGGCTGAGTGGCAAAGAATTGATGCTTTTGAACTGTGGTGTTGGAGAAGACTCTTGAGAATCCCCTGGACAGCAAGATCAAGCCAGTCAATCCTAAAGGAAATCAGTTTAGTTCAGTTCAGTTCAGTCACTCAGTTGTGTCCGACTCTTTGCGACCCCATGAATCACAGCATGCCAGACCTCCCTGTCCATCACCAACTTCCAGAGTCTACCCAAACCCATGTCCATCAAGTCGGTGATGCCATCCAGCCATCTCATCCTCTGTCGTCCCCTTCTCCTCCTGCCCCCAATCCTTCCCAGGATTAGGATCTTTTCCAGTGAGTCAACTCTTTGCATGAGGTGGCCAAAGTACTGGAGTTTCAGCTTCAACATCAGTCCTTCCAATGAACACCCAGGACTGATATCCTTTAGGATGGACTGGTTGGATCTCCTTGCAGTCCAAGGGACTCTCAAGAGTCTTCTCCAACACCACAGTTCAAAAGCATCAATTCTGCGGCGCTCAGCTTTCTTCACCGTCCAACTCTCACATTCATACATGACTACTGGAAAAACCATAGCCTTGACTAGACAGACCTTTGTTGGCAGAGTAATGTCTCTGCTTTTTAATATGCTGTCTGGGTTGGTCATAACCTTCCTTCCAAGGAGTAAGCGTCTTTTAATTTCATGGCTGCAGTCACCATCTGCAGTGATTTTGGAGCCCCCAAAAATAAAGTCTGACACTGTTTCCACTGTTTCCCCATCTATTTCCCATGAAGTGATGGGACCAGATGCCATTTCATTGGAAGGACTGATGCTAAAGCTCCAATACTTTGGCCACCTGATGGGAAGAGCCAACTCACTGGAAAAGACCCTGATGCTACTGTAGCAGCTGCATATTTGCTAATTTCTTATGCAACTCCCCAGGTTCTTTTTGAAGAGCAAAGAGACTTGAGGGACCTCAGATTGACCTTCCATGTAGAAGGAAAGCTCTGACAGGCCCAGAACTTTCTAAAAAAGCTGCAGTGTGACAACAAAGAGAACCAGCTTGTGGTATAACCATTGCCTTGATATGTAGACAAAGTTGTTTGCCCAGAGCCACTCAACCAGGAAGCAGTGACTGAGCAGCAATGGCCTTAATGTGCTGGCTGAGAATGTGGGAGTCAGTTATCTACGTTTGGATTCTGACTCTTATACTTCGGCTCCCAGAGCCTCAGTTTCCTCATCTGTAAAATGGACATAATAGTTCTTACCTCTGAGGTTGTTGGGAATCAGAGCTCACTAAATGTGAAAGTAGGACCCTGTGGGGCCTAATTAGGAAAGAGAGGGGATGCAGGGATGAGGGAGGAGCAGTCAAAACACAATAGTGCTCCCTTGGGGGCAAGTTCCTAGAATCCCCTTCAAGGATATACATAATAATCTCTCTGCTCTGTTTTGAAGATACTGAGTCCCCACCTGGTGGAAAAACTTAACTGTATGCTGCCCACAAGCACACAGACCCCAGGTCTCTTGGAACCAGAAGGTTGATGATGCTGAATCCCAATTACCTCACCACCAACCAGTCAGAAGACTGACTACCAGTTGATTGCACCCTCATCTCTGAACCATTACCATCAATTGCCTCACTACTCCCACCAGGTCGGGACACACAGTTTTGAGGGCATTAGCCCCCTGTGGCCCGCTTTGCCTGGCAAAGCAAGAAAGCCATTCATTTATTTCTACTTCACTCGAAACTCTTGTCTTCAAGACTTAATTCAGTGTCAGGGTACAGAGGCTGGGTTTGGCATCAAATGCTGGCCTTTCCTATCATTTGCTGTGTACTTAGGATGGCCCAGAATCTAGTGCTAAGCCTGTTACTGGATCATCTCACCAAATCCTCCCCACAAATCTACAGTCATACAGGTGAGTCTATGGGGGCCTTGAGAGAACCAGACTTACCCCAAACACCGGAGACAGCTCTTGTGTGTTGAGGATAAGAGTAGACTTGGCTTCTCTTCACTCCAAGCCCATCTTCTTAATGGCTCGGTTAGTCAGGAACCCTACCTTCTAATTCCTTTGACTGGCAGCCCCCAAGGAACAACTCCCAGTGTGGACAATGGGCAGAATAATGGGGGTCGGTGGGAAGAAAGCTGTAAGTTGGCACCCTTGGCTGCGTGGAGTGCAGCCACCTAGGCCCTGCAGGTAAGTAAACCTGGTTGGAATCTGGAGACAGGCCCGCTGTGGAGCCCCCGCCGGGCCCCTCCCAGCAGCAGCAACACTGCGCTTTTAAGTCAAATGTTGCCTGGAAGTCATTGCTTCAGCAATTACCTCTGAAACCCATTGTTTCCTCAGCCCCATTAACATGTCAGATCCTGGCAGCCGCTGACGGGGCAAACACCCCTCGGAGGGCTGCAATTCAATTTAAGATCACCTCCCTGCACAGACAGCCTCGGAGCCGGCCCATCTCCAGATTTCACCAAATCCAAGAGAGTCTCAGGGCGCAGTTTGATCATGCTGCTTCCTAAATTAAAAACAAAATTGTAAGTGTTAAACATCTTTAACAAGTCATTAAGCCCCAGCCATAATCCAGAAAAAGTCCCTTAATGAGTAATGACATATGTTGTGAGCGCAGTTATCTTCTAATGTTGGATGCTGAGATGGTGTGATGAAATGGCACAGCGCTCAGAAGGGATGGATCACCACTAATGGCAGGATAATTCGAGGCTGTTGGGCTGAGGACCCCAGAGGGCCAATGAGGCAGCCTGAGCCAGGCAGCCAGGATGTCTCATTTGCGTCTGGATGGGGTGGCCCTCAGTCTCCCACCTGACCTGACCCTAGAGCCCCTTCTCTGCACCAGAGGCTGCTCTGCCCACCTCCCTCTACCCCTCCCCCCCATCACAGACCAGCTCTGCTCTGGGCTTTGCCCCAGGACAGGGCCTGTAGTGGTCCAGAGATCCGGAGGTCAGTACCACCCTTCATGCATTGGGTCCTCCCAAGCTCTCCCTGTGTCCCAGCCTGAGTCTCTGGGCTCTTGAAGGAGGTAGGCGTTTTCTCCCAGTTCCATCATGGACACTGCCGTGTCCCTGTGTCCCCACTGGCCTCCCTGTCTGCTGCTCATTTTTCCTTCTCAGTTTCAGAATACTGCCCTTGATTGCCTCTCCACATGTCAAGGCCCTGACCTGCACCCACTTTGTGCTACTGTGTTCAAGAACCCCTGCTGACCATCCTGCTAGACCCCTGTCTGATGTTCATTTACCCACACTCTACAGTTGCAGACATGTGAAGAAACTAACCAGGTGACCCTTACTCCTAAGTCCCAGTTCTCAGGAGAGAGAACAGGTTGGCTGAGCTTGGGTCATATGATCACCCCCACTCCAGTACTCTTGCCTGGACAATCCCATGGATGGAGGAGCTTGGTAGGCTGCAGTCCATGGGGTCGCTAAGAATCAGACACGACTGAGCGACTTCACTTTCACTTTTCACTTTCATGCATTGGAGAAGGAAATGGCAACCCACTCCAGTGTTCTTGCCTGGAGAATCCCAGGGACGGCGGAGCCTGCTGGGCTGCCATCTATGGGGTCGCACAGAGTCGGACATGACTGAGGTGACTTAGCAGTAGTAGGGTCATCAGGTGTGGTCCAGCCACAGGGTGATGAGAAAAGGATTTCCTTTTACCTGCTTGGACTTCTTTGACACCTCACACATTCCACCCATCCACCATGTTCTCCTCTGTTGGGTCTTCCAAGGTGCTCCCTCTATGCAGGGCTCTGGGATTGCAGCTGGAGGATGTCCCTTGAGCCAAGAGTCCTGGGTCAGAGACTCCAAAAGCAGGTCTGAGCACCTCAGTAAGGGAAGGGAGACACCAGGGAAGGTGAAGGAGCCCCCTGGGGGTGTGACTTCAGGCAGAATCTGCTGAAGGTGGCTTCAGGCTGATCCTGCGGGAGAGCTCTGGAGTGGAAGCCCCATCCCAGAGTCACACCCACCGGAGCCCAGATGCAGGCTCTGAGTGCTAGAAACAAAGTCTCGCCCTCAGCAGTTTCCTATTTACTCAGTCATTCATTCACTCACATATTTTCTAAACATGTGCTGATTTAGTGAGTGTTTACTATCTGCCAAACATTGCACTTGTATGGAGTATAAAAGGGCTTCCAGTAGTCATGTATGGATGTGAGAGTTGGACTATAAAGAAAGCTGAGCGCCGAAGAATTGATGCTTTTGAACTGTGGTGTTGGAGAAGACTATTGAGAGTCCCTTGGACTGCAAGGAGATCCAACCAGTCCATCCTGAAGGAGATCAGTCCTGGGTGTTCACTGGAAGGACTGATGTTGAAGCTGAAACTCCAATACTTTGGCCACCTGATGTGAAGGATTGACTCATTGGAAAAGACCCTGATGCTGGGAAAGATTGAAGGCTGGAGGAGAAGCGGATGACAGAGGATGAGATGGTTGGATGGCATCACCGACTCAGTGGACATGAGTTTGAGTAAACTCCAAGAGTTGGTGATGGACATGGAGTTTTTGTGTGCTGCAGTCCATAGGGTTGCAGAATTGGACATGACTGAATGACTAAACTGAACTGAAACATTGCACTGAGAACTTTGTATACTCTGTCTGTGTTGTGTTGTCACCTCAGTTGTGTCCGACTCTTTGCCACCCTGTGGACTGTGGCCCAACAGACTCCTCTGTCCATGGGATTCTCCAGCCAAGAAGACTGGAGTGGGTTGCTGTGCCCTTCTCCAGGGAATCTTCCCAACCCAGGGATCGAACCTACATCTCTTATGTCTCCAGTATAGGCAGGTGGGTTTTTTATCACTAGCACCACCTGGGAAGCCCTTATATACTCTGCCACATTGGAAATACCAGCTTCCCTTGAGGATCAGCTGGTAAAGAATCTGCCTGCAATGCGGGAGACCTGGGTTTGATCCCGGGTTGGGAAGATACCCTGGAGAAGGGAGAGGCCACCCACTCCAGTTTCTGGCCTGAAGAATTCCAAGGACTCTATAGTCTATGGGGTCACAAAGAGTAGGACACGACTGATCAACTTTCACTTTCACTCTCAATTGGAATAGTCACCCAGTGATAGAGCTACTATTATTAGGTAACTAAGGCCCAGAGAGGTCAGATATTTGCCCAAGGTCATACATCCAGAGTGCAGTGGAGTCAGGATCCGAACTCAGGCTTCAGAGCCAGTGGGCTGTTGACTCTGAGAGAATAGGTATATATGTGTGTGTGTGTGTGTATACATTTATATATATATATATAAAGACCCTTATACAAATATTGGAGACAGTCTAGCTAAACACTAACACACTGGTCCCCAAAAAAACCCAAATAATTTAAAATTTCTTTTAAAACTTATTGAAGTAGAGTTGATTTACAAAGTTGTGTTATTTTCTGCTGTACAGCAAGTGATTCAGTTATACGACATATACATTCTTTTTCGCATTCTTTTCCACTGTGGTTTATCACAGGATATTAAACATAGTTCCCTGTGCTCTACAGTAGGACCTTGTTGTTTATCTCTTTCGTATATAATAGCTGCTATCTGCTAACTCCAAACTCTCACTCCATCCGTCCCCAACCTCTTCTTCTCCCCTGGCAACCTCAAGACTGTTCTCTAACCCAAATCATTTACATTTTAACAGCAAATAAAACAACTGGAATTTTGGCCCCATAGAATCTCTGAGCTGGGACAGAGTTGAGAGGGAGCTAAGAGATCTCCCGGCTTAACACTTAACGCTTAACAGAGGCAAATGAGGTCCGGGGAAGAATCAACTTGTCCAAGGTCACTAAGCAAGAGAGTGGAAGAGCTGCAGGGATGGAAGGGTATGCAGGACGCGGACGCTGCAGGCAGTATGCTCTTCTGTCTCACAGCAGTCTGCTGTGTTCACGAGAGATCAGAAAAACTTCTCACTGTGTCATTTACTTAGAAACAACAGAGAAACATCATAGCAGAGGATCGATTCCTGACCACGCATTCAAAATCAGACACTTACAGGGCTTCCCTGCAGTGTTTTCTCCATTGGTGCCAATGGGAAGTAGCATTGCCTACCAGCGGTGGGTTGCAGGGCATGTGTGACAGGCTCAACCAGGTAAAATCTGCAGGGGACAGCAGCCTGCCTCAGACCCAGAAGCTCTCAGCTCAGGCTGGCATCTGCCAGGTCTGACCTCCTGCTCCATTTCTGGATCTTGTCCCTCCATCAGTCTTCAATTTTAAGTGTCATCCATAGTTTGGAGTCTTTGGCCCCAGTGACTCTTTCGTACCCAAGAACTTCTTGGCTTAGGAATCACTGCTGCCTGTCATTGATGACTGTCCAAGCCTGGCCTGTGCTGGATGCTTATAGGTCATCTTTTGGCTGCAGAGCTAGCCCCGTGAGCCTCCGAGGGGTCTTAGGTATGAGGATGAGTGCCCAGAAATCACCTGGTTGCTATGACAATGAAAGGAAGGACACTGAGGCTGACTCACAGGCGTCAGTGCCTGGTGGGAGAGGGTGGCGTGTTTAGGCTGAGAACTGGACTGAGAGTCAGCAGAAATGGTGACCAGTTCAAGCCCCATAAACCTTGGCTGTGTGGCCTAAGGAGAATGCCTGCCCCCCTCTGAATCTTGAGTGGGATGGATTAGGATACTTTCAAGCACATGCATCTTTGATTCTCTGGACTAGAAAAGGGGCTGCGTTCTATAGTCTCTGCATTCTTTCACACATCCACCTTAAGAAGAGGCATCTTCAGGTCCCAGATGGAAAATGCTACTCAGAGGTCTGCCATGGGAGAGAGGGGAGGGCTGGAGATTTGCAGCTCCCAGTTTCTGAGGGTCCAAAGCACTGGCCAGGAGTGAGCTTTCCTTAGCTGTTCAGCGCTCACAGGATGCTGGGCAAAGGGGGATGGAGCATCCTCCCAGCTTCTGCCCTAAAGCAGCAGCGCTCCTGCCCTGGGGCCCAAGGAGGGACAAGAAAACCCTCTTTGTTCTGGGCAGACAGTACAAAGCCTTGTTGCCATAGCAGCAACAGCTATTCCCTCCAGCTCTGAGCCCTGGCAGCAACTCAACCAGGCCTGGGCTCAGGCCCTCTGAGGCCAGGAACAGAGGTCAGCCTCGTGTCTGGGGGGTCTGTGTCACCCCACTGAGACCCCAGCAATCGTCAGCAGAGGAACAAGAAGTTGGCAGTCATGAGGGTACCTTCCTGTCATCATCCAAAGCTGAGGCAGCCAAGGGCTGGGGCTTGGGGCCAGGGCTCAAGGACCCAGCTGTTGGAAAAGGGGGGCCTGGATGCTGGAACCTTCCCTAACCAGGCTGGCATAGGAGACTGGCCTTGCAGGGGCTTCAGAGCCCTGGAGGAAGTGGTAGAGAGGTCTGTAGGGAAGGGGCAGGGGGAGAGAGACAGCTGTCCTGGACATATCAGGCCCTGAAATATAGATGGAGCCAAGAAATTCAGAAAATCCTACACTTCTAAAAAAGAAAAGAAAAATAAGACGCCCAACCCCTGCTCCCTGCTGGCCTGTCCCTCCTCTCTCTGTTGAGCCCTGTGGGGATTGGGGATGGTAGGGGAGATAAGAAGGACTAAGGGTAGATTCAAGGACTTCCAGGCACTAAAATGGGTTTAACGGGTGGTGAGAGACTCAGTCCCTGGCTTTATCCAGCAGGAAAGAGATGCTCTCTGCTCTGAGGTCACACACAGAGCTCCATCTCTGTTCTACAAATTTGAATGTGTACAAAATGCTTGCCTCTCTAAGCCTCATTTTCCTCATCTGTAAGATGGGAACATGGACACCAGAGTGCTTTCTGAGAGTAAATGAGACACGACATGCAAAGTGCTAAGGGCACAGTTGGCTCAAGTGATGACTATTAGTAACCACCGTTTATTGAGTACTTCAATGCACAGTGGTTACTAATAGTAGTATTAGGTTGAACCGGATAAAAATGCCATTTTTATCAGAATGTGAGAAAGGACTAAGTATCAGCAATTCCATCTGGTTTAACCTAATATCAATCGGTGTGACGACTCCCACATTAGGGTGGGCCTGTGGAGAGTACTGAGCTCTTGACCACTTGCTCCTTGGGTAACCATGACCAAGTCTCTCAACTTATCTGTAGCCCTGTCCCTCCTTTGGGAAACAGGGATATAAAAGTGCTGTGTGGACATAGAAAACAAATGGCTTTGTGGTTACCAAAGGGGAAAGAGGGGATAAATTAGAAGTTTGGGATTATCAGATACACGTTGCTATATGTAAAACTGATAAAACAACAATGCCCTACTGTATAGCATAGGAAACCATATTCAGTATCTTGTCATAAACTATAATGGAAAAGAATCTAAAAAAGATTTTATGTATATATACAAATACACATACAGGTATACATATATACAAATATACATCAGTTCAGTTCAGTTCAGTTCAGTCGCTCAGTCATGTCCGACTCTTTGCGACCCCATGAATTGCAGCATGCCAGGCCTCTCTGTTCATCACCAACTCCCAGAGTCTACCCAAACCCATGTCCATCGAGTCGGTGATGCCATCCAGCCATCTCATCCTCTGTCGTCCCCTTCTCCTCCTGTCCCCAATCCTACCCAGCATTAGGGTCTTTTCCAATGAGTCAACTCTTTGCATGAGGTGGCCAAAGTATTGGAGTTTCAGCCTCAACATCAGTCCTTCCAATGAACACCCAGGATTGATCTCCTTTAGGATGGATTGATTGGATCTCCTTGCAGTCCAAGGGACTCTCAAGAGTCTTCTCCAACACCACAGTTCAAAAGCATCAATTCTGCGGCGCTTAGCTTTCTTCACCGTCCAACTCTCACATCCATACATGACCACTGGAAAAACCATAGCCTTAACTAGACGGACTTTTGTTGGCAAAGTAATGTCTCTGCTTTTAAATATGCTATCTAGGTTGGCCATAACCTTCCTTCCAAGGAGTAAGCGTCTTTTAATTTCATGGCTGCAATCACCATCAGCAGTGATTTTGGAGCCCCCAAAAATAAAGTCTGACACTGTTTCCACTGTTTCCCCATCTATTTGCCATGAAGTGATGGGACCAGATGCCAGGATCTTAGTTTTCTGAACGTTGAGCTTTAAGCCAACTTTTTCACTCTCCTCTTTCACCTTCATCAAGAGGCTCTTTAGTTCTTCTTCACTTTCTGCCATAAGGGTGGTGTCATGCGCATATCTGAGGTTATTGATATTTCTCCTGGCAATCTTGAGTCCAGCTTGTGTCTTCCAGCCCAGCATTTCTCATGATGTACTCTGCATATAAGTTAAATAAGCAGGGTGACAATATACAGTCTTGACGTACTCCTTTTCCTATTTGGAGCCAGTCTGTTGTTCCATGTCCAGTTCTAACTGTTGCTTCCTGATCTGCATACAGGTTTCTCAAGAGACAGGTCAGATGGTCTGGTATTCCCATCTCTTTCAGAATTTTCCACAGTTTATTGTGATCCACACAGTCAAAGGCTTTGGCATAGTCAATAAAGCAGAAATAGATGTTTTTCTGGAACTCTCTTGCTTTTTTGATGATCCAGTGGATATTGGCAATTTGATCTCTGGTTATATATATACATGTAAATGTATATATATCTATATCACTTTGCTGTACACCAGAAACTAACATGACATTGTAAATGAACTATACTTTGTTTTTTAATAATTAAAAAAAAAGAGTATTGCATGGATGACATGAACTAATATAGGGGAAGTATTTAGAGGAGTGGTTGGCCCAGAGCTGGTGCTAAATAAATGCTTGTTAAGTGAGTAATTATGGTTAACTGGGAGGGGATGACTATTATTCCCATTTACATGATAGGAAGTAGGGATTTGCTCAGTTCACACAGCTGGGGCTGGAGCTCAAGCTGTCTGAGTCCAGTGAGTTTTCTTGCCATTGCCCCAGTTGCTTGTCCTTTGTAGCTTCCTGTCCTGTCCAGCCCAGTCTATCTCTCCACTCTGATGAGGGTCTATCTGTCTATCCAGCTGGCTGGTCAGCTAGTTGGCCAGCAGCCGTTCATCAATCAATCAATTCTTCCATGTTTTTATCCATCTACTTTCTTCCTTTCCTTTCCTTTCTTTCATCTTCATGAAACCAACTTCTGTTGGATGTTAGAATTTGGCTGAAATGATCTCAAAACCTAGAAATTATTTTTAAAAGTCAAATCTATTAAAGTATAATTTACATGCAGTAGAAGACATCCTGTTAAGGATGTAGCCTGTATATTAAAGCATATATGTGGAATCTAGAAAAATAGTATAGATGATCTTATTTGCAAAACAGAAACAGAGGCATAGATATAGAAAACAAACGTATGGACAGCAAAGGGTGGAAGGGGGAGGGTGGGATGAATTGGGAGATGGGGATTGACATATATATACTACTGATACTGTGTATAAAATAGATAATGAGAACCTACTGTATAGCCCAGGGAACTCTACTCAGTGCTCTGTGATAACCTAAATGAGAAAGAAATACAAAAAAGAGGGGATATATGTATAGCTGATTCACTTTGCTGTACAGCAGAAACTAAGGACATTGTGAAACAACTATACTCCAATAAAAATTAAATTAAAAGGGATGTGAAAAGAGGATGTGGTTTGATGAGTTGTGACAATTGTATATAATTGTGTAATCATTGCCACAATCAAGATACAGAATATCTCCATTATCTTTTTTTAAAATTTATTTTTAATTGGAGGATAATTGCTTTACAATGTTGTGTTGGTTTCTGCTACATTTCCATCATCTTACCTGCCCAAAATTTCTCAAGTTCCTTTGTAGCCAATCATCCCATCCTCAGTCCCTTGGTAGCTACCCATCTATTTTCTTTCCTTATAGTGTTGCCTAGTCTAGAGTGTAATATAAATGGAATCAAATAGTATGTAGCTTGTTGAATCTGGCTTCTTTAACTCAGGTTAATGCATTGGAGATTCCTCCTTGTGGGTAGAGGTATCAGTTGTATGTTTACTTTTATTACAGAGTAGTATTCCTTTGTATGGATATACTGCAATTTATTATCCATTCAGTCTTTGAAGGACATCTGAATGGTTTTCAATTGTTAGCAATTATGCATAAAGCTGCTATAAACATTTGCATACAGGTTTTTGTGCAAACATAAGTTTTCATTTCTCAAGGGTAAATACTTAGGCATGAGATTGCTGGTTCATATGAAGTTATATTTAATTCTATAAGAAAGTGGCAACCTAAAGCCAAAAGGTGGGACATATTTTTCTCTTTTAGTGGGAAGAACTGCAAAGTCACATGACAAAGGGCATGGCTACAGGGAAGGGGAAAGCATTGAGGTCAATAATACAATCTACTGCTATGGAGATGAAAGCTACCCCCAAAATATGGTAGACCAGAAAGCCAAAAGGATTTTGATGACTTCTTCAAGTAACTGAATCTTGTTAGGAAAGAAAAAATAGATTCCTATTGGGTTCAGCCACCATAGCTGGGTTTCTGTTACATAAAGCTAAAGACAATTTCCAAGTTACATGAGGAATGTAATAATAGGAAGAAAGTGGATGAACCAATGGCTTGAGGTCTCAGTGAACTCAATGAAGGGTACTTGTGAAAAGAAATGAGAATGATAACACATTTTGGCTGAGAGTGAGTATGTATAGTTAGTGATTTTAGAGGTGGTGCAGTTCCTGGTGGTGACAAGTTGTAAAGAGGGGCAGATATAGAGAAGAAAGTGGAGATGAGAAAATTAAGAACTATCAAGGCAGTATGCAGGAGAGATTCCCCATCTGGAGAGTCAGGACATCCAGAATGACTTGGGAAATAAAAAATAGACTGTGATCCAGGGTCTGAAGTCTGTCCTGAATGTGGAAGAGTAGTCTGGAGAGAATTGGAACAGGAGAGAGGGCAGTACAGCCCGATGGCATGGGTCTCAAAGGAGTGAGGGATTTATATGATGATGAGGGAGCGATAAGGATGCCCAGCTTTTTATTCATGGTACAGGCTGCCATTTGAGATTTAGACTCATGTAACAACCCTGGAGAGGGCTTCCCTGGCGGCTCAGTGGTAAAGAATCCGCCTGCAATGTAGGAGACACAGGTTCAATCCCTGGGTTGGGAAGATCCCCTACAGAAGGAAATGGCAACTCACTCCAGTATTCTTGCCTGGGAAATTCCATGGACAGAAGAGCCTGATCGGTTACAGTCCTTGGGGTCACAAAAGAGTCGGAGATGACTTAGCGATTAAAACAGCAACAACAACCCTCCCTCGGGACTTTTCCATTTCATGATAACTTGGCACTTACAACTCAACATAACCAAGGCCAATCTCCCTATATTTCCCTGCAGACCCAACTCCCCTGTTGTTGCTTCTCTCGGTGAATGACCTGCTGCCTCCTCACCCAAACCAGAAACCTGGGGATCATTTTCGAGTCCTCCCTTTCCCTCATCCTATCATGACATCCTACTGATTTTCTATCACAAATACATTGCAATTCATCTTCACTTGTCCTTTGTACCTTATTTTCAGGCCTCCAGCATCTCCCATCCATCCCTCTGCCTCATTCCTCTAACCACGCTCTCTGCCTCCAGTCTCTCCCCATGAAATCCATTATCTAACACCTCAGGGAACCACTCCGATGTTGGCTGAATCTGAAATCACTCTCTGCACGAGAAACCGATCATGAGATACCTGCTTTGTCTCCCCGATTCATGAATATGAAAATGGATTCCTGAAGCTAGCAGAGTGGGAGAGTCAGCACAGGGGATAAGAACCAGGCTGCCCTGGGGTGGGGTGGTTCACCCAGGGAAGCCCAGGCTTGTCCGGTTTTGGGGCAGGCTGAGAGGTGGAGGCCTCCTATGGATACCCACTGGATGGTCCTGGTTGTTGTGGGGACCACAGCCTCCTCTTGCTGTGGGCTGCCTTGGAGGTCCCGTGGATGTCTGAGTGTGGGACCGTGAGCTTCTGTTGAGCGGAGAGGCCCGGGGGAGGGAAGGCCAGATGGCACTATGTGGGGAGTGGTGAGAACAGTGGGGAGGGGTTGGCAGCAGCTGGGAAGGATCAATGTCTTTTCCCTTCCTGTGTTTGCCTGTGTTGCGATCCCTGCTCAGATGAAAGAAATTCAAATAGTTATTGATTCGAGCTGAGAGGAGAGTGTGGGGATCTGGTGTGGCTCCGTTACAGCTGCACCCAGCCCCAGCCAGGCCCACCCTCAGCCCCAATTCTTGGCCCCTCAAGCCCTGCTCTGTCTCAGGCCCTGGCCTATTCCCACCCCCTGCCCTGGCACCTACCCTGTCTTTGGCTTGGAGCAGCCATGTGCTCAGTAAAAAATACTTCCCTACGCACTCTTTCATTTAGAGCAGCCATGAGAAACAGTTTAGGCCAAGGAGATGGAAGCAGAAATTGCTGGGACAGAAATCTAGACTTCTGCCTCAGCCCCTATGATGGAGACAGGTGAAATCAGGGCTTGTTAGCTGTGGGGCCGGAGGGCCTATTCCAGCATGTGCCCGGCCCATGAGCTAAGAACAGCTTTTTTAAAGGGTCATAAAGAAAAACAAAGAAAAGTGTGTAACGGAGACTGTACATAGCCCTCCAACCCTAAAATATTTACTATCTGACAAAAGTTTTACTTGACAGCAAAATTTTCCTGACCTCTGGTTCACACTCTTCTTCTGCTTGTGATTTTTGTGGGTGAATTTTCTCCAAGTCTAAGCATTCTGAGTGAAAAGCCTTATGCCATCTCCCCACAGGGGAGCCCACTGAAGGGGCAGGAAGGGGGTCAGTCCCCCAGTGAGAGTCCATGGCTGCCTTGCAGAAGCTGTTTGGCTCCAGTTGCCCCCACTCTCTGGTGCCCTGGGCAGAGATTCCCAGGGATGCCTCACCAGGGTGCCACCTTCCCCAGAGTTGTTCTGGGGAGAAGTGAGCCCAGGGCCCAGGGGGCCCAGGTGCCGTGTGTCCCTCGCAGGGTACACACAGCTCCCAGCCTGGACTCTCCTGTCTTCTCCACAGGCTTTAGCGCCGTTGGTTATAGAACTCTTGGGGCCCATGGGCTACAGTCCTGATGCTGTCATCTTGCTGGGTGATGCTGGACAAACCCCCAAATTCCTCTGAATCTCAGCTTGCTCAGCTTTAAAATGGAGATAACCATAACTACCTGTTAGGATCACTTTAACTGTTACATATAAAAAATTCTGGTTTTGTATTAGCATTTAGTACAGATGCATGCCAAAAAATATTGCAAGAGATATGAATTTCTGGGCTGCTTTCCACAGACCGCAAAGTACAAACATGCCAGTGTAGCACTGGAACCCCGGACTGGGAGGCAGAAGACTCACGTTTTCATTCCTGCTCTTGGTGTTCAGTCACCTGGGGCAGGGTTCCCACTCAAGGTTGCAGAGGAGACTTGAAAGTGAAAGTGGAAGTCGCTCAGTCGTGTCCAACTCTTTGCAACCCCATGGACTATAGAGTCCATGGAATTCTTCAGGCCAGAAAACTGGAGTGGGTAGCCTTTCCCTTCTCCAGGGGATCTTCCCTACCCAGGGATTGAACCCAGGTCTCCCGCATTGCAGGGGGATTCTTTACCAGCTGAGCCACAAGGGAAGCCCAAGAACACTGGAGTGGGTAGCCCATCCCTTCTCCAGGGGATCTTCCTAACCCAGGAATCGAACTCCTGCACTACAGGCGAACTCTTAACCAAATGAGCTATGAGGGAAGCCCAGAGGGGACTTGAAGCTACTGTATGTAATTGGTCAGGACAAGGAAAAGTTTCATGCAGACTGCTACACCTGAGGCTTGATGTCTAGAATGGCCCGCTTCTCAGGGCCAGGTGGTGCGAGGGAAAAGGCCGGAGCTGGGGCAAGGTGCTGGGCTCGTTGCCGACCCCGCCCCAGGGATGTGCAGGAATCAGCAGGAAGGTGCATCGATCCCACCCCGTTGGCAGCTGGGCCACGTGGGCCGCGGATCGATCGGTGGTCTGCCTCTCCCCACCTCCTCCTCAGCCCTCCCCAACTGGGCAGTGAGAGTCTCTCCTGCCTTCTGCCTCCTACAGCACTGGGGAAGGGAGGGGAGGGGAGGGGAGAGGGAGGCCAAGAAATCTCCCTGATCCCTCTGGACAAAGAGATCGAGCAGCTGCATGTAATTCGGGACTCCGATAATCCCTAATCCCTAATCCGACTCCATTTGCACATAAATGCAGCGCCTGGCTTCTGACCCCAGGGGTCCTGGGAGCCCTTTGGGGGGTGTGCCCCCATTTATTTACTCTGTGAATTTTCATTGGCCGAAAGCCCCTCTCTCCTCCTGGCCTACTGAAAGGAAAAGAATTTCCCAAAGAAGCCCCTTTCTCTGGATGGAACAGAATTCCTGCAAATGGGACTCATATTCAGGGCTCCAGGCGGGACCCCCGAAGGGCTGGGGAGGTGCCCACAGGGCTGGCACACCCAGCTGTGCTGTTGTTGTGGACCCTTGGAATGGGGCGGTGTGTGTAGGGGAGAGGATGCTGGGGAGGCCGGCGGGGGGTGGGGGGCCGTGCGCAGGGAGGGGGTGGGGGGGTGGGGGAATGTAAAGACAGAGCATCTCGGGATACTGAGCTCAAGAACTCACAGCTGCAGAAAGACCGGCCCCTGACGGTCTTACCTGGGACCGAGATATGTGTGTCTCTCTCTCTGACATTTATTGAGAATTTACTATGTGCCCGGTACTGTACTCCATGCTTTACAAACATTATGTCATTTTCTGCCACAACAACTCTTCAAAATCGAGTAGCTGAGATGATCCCCACTTTATCAACAAGGTAGATGACTTTCAGATAGTTGAAGTGAGTTGCTCAATATCTGGGTGTTTGTCAGTGGAAGCACTCCCCTGTCTGGCTCCAAAGGCAGAGCGCTCCCATGCTACAGGCTGCCTGGATGCCTCATGCTGCTGGCCCATCCCTCAGACAAAAGAGGACTCCAGGTGCAGGCTGGGCCCCCTTCCAGGGCATTTGAGTGTAGCTGCTAAGTGCTTAGGTTCTGGAGTCAGATTGCCTGGATTCAGACCCCAGCCCTGCCACTTAGCAAGGGGTATGGGCGGGCAGTATGGTGGAGCTGAAAGGCAGTGTTGCTCCCTTCTCTCCCTAGACTTGAGAAAAAGAGGCCCCCCACCCCACCACTTTCAATCCTAAAAGAAATTTCAGTCCTAAAGGAAATCAGTCCTGAATGTTCATTGGAAGGACTGAGGCTGAAGCTGAAACTCCAATACTTTGGCCACCTGATGCGAAGAACTGACTCATTGGAAAAGACCCCGATGCTGAGACAAATTGATGGCAGGGGGAGAAGGGGATGACAGAGGATGGGATGGTTGGATGGCATCACCGACTCGATGGACATGAGTCTGAGTAAACTCTGGGAGTTGGTGACGGACAGGGTAACCTGGCGTGCTGCAGTCTATGAGGTCACAAAGAGTCAGACACGACAGAATGACTGAACCCTCACCCCACCCCAGAGCCCATGCTTTTAAGGGATATGCTCAGGCCCTCCCAAGTGGTGAGGAATCCATGGGGAGGTGCCTGCTTGGACCTCTCCTTCTTCTTCAGGGGAAGATCATGTGCCAGGTACCTGGGGCCCCAGAGTTTCCTGCCCGCAGAGTCTGGCTTCCAGTACCTGTGTGGACCCATTCCCTGGGTCCATCCTTGTGGGGCTGGCCACACTGTGAGGAGTGGTCCAATGCGCAGTTGCTTGGGTCTGTTGGATGCTGTGTCTGGAGGATGCAGGCAGCCAGGCTGTGGCGTGCATGACACTCTGCTGAGTCCAAGAATCTAAATGCAAATTTGGCCTTACCAGGTCCTTGTGAACGTTCGTTTGTCAAGGCATTTCACTCAACACTGTTATACGATTTAAATATTTGGAGCACACAGGGCTTCCCTGGTGGCTCAGATGGTAAAGAATCCACCTGCCATACAGGAGACCTGGGTTCTATCCCTGGGTTGGGACGATCTCCTGGAGAAGGGAATGACTACCCACTCCAGTATTCTTGCCTGGAGAATTCCATGGACAGAGGAGCCTGGCAGGCTAGGGTCCATGGGGTCACAAAAATCGGACATGACTAAGCGACTTTCACATACATTTTAAATGTTTGGAGCACATACATAGTACGTGAGCCTCCACTTGTGTTCTTACTGGGCCCTGCGAATGTTAGGGTGGCATGGCCGTGGCTCAGTGTCTAGAGCCAGCCTGCCTGCTGGGGTTCAAATGCTGGGTTTGGCCCCACTAGCTATGTGACCTTGACCTTTAGGTTACTAAACCCCTCTGTGCCTCTTGTTTTTTTCAGCTGTAAAATACCTGAGCACTTACCTCAGAGGTTTATTGTAGGAATTAAGTAATTAGCCTCCAATTAAAATAAATAAATTAATAAAAAAAAAAAAGAAAGATTGTACATGTAAAGTGCTTAGAAACACTGCCTGGAACAGAACTCCCATTTAGCTGTTACTTCTAATTCAGAAGGGCTGTGTTTATCAGGATTCCAATGACCTTAGGTGGCAGGGCAAAGGTGCAGCAGGAGAGGTCAGGAGGGTCCTGGTAGTTGTAGTTGAGCTCTGGGTTCTTCTACTCTCTTGCTGTGTAACTGTTTGCAGATTCCTTAGCCTCCTTGTTTCTCTTACCTCGTCTCTAAAATGGGCATGATTTGAACTACTTTAAGTGGGACAGTGGATAAAAACTGAAGAAGAAAGCGCTGACAGTGCCTGACACAGTACCCAGCAATAGAGAGAGCTGACAGCTTTCCAGTTTTTCTTTGAAAACATCTCCATGCATGTGTGCTAAGTCACTTCAGTCGTGTCCAACTCTTTTTGCCAGTCATGTCCTGGCATGGACTGTAGCCAGCCAGGCTTCTCTGTCCATGGGATTCTCCAGGCAAGAATATTGGAGTGGGTTGCCATGCCCTCTTCCAGGGGTTCTTCACAACCCAGGGATTGAACCTGCGTTTCTTATGTCTCCCGCGTTGGCAGGTGGGTTTTTACCACTATCGCCACCTGGGAAGCCCAAAACATCCCCATTGCTTTCGATTGTTGCCCTTTCCTTTTCTCTCTACTCCCACTCAGGCCCTTGACTCACTTCGTCTGTGCAACCCTGGGAGGCGGCTCTTCCAGGCTGGGAAACTGAGGCTCAGGGAGGGAAGTCGTCTCCCGACCGTCGTCTCCCAGACAGTGAGTCTGATGGAAGAGCCAGAGCTGGGCCAGGAGTCGTGAAGACCAGAGCAGAGGGGCGCTGCTGTTCAGTGAACACTCAGCCTCTTGAGGCGCAGATGTTAGCCATCAGGGCTCACAGACACTGCGGGTAGAGAGCTATACAGACCCCCATTTTACAGTACATGAGAGGAACCCTCAGGGCATGGAGGGATCTTTCTAGAATAGACCAAAACTGCTACCAGTTTTCTGCTTTCAGAAAGTGTGGGAAGGAAGCATTTCTAAAACTGGCTTCAGCTCTGAGCAGGCTCATCTTTGCAACCAGATTTCTCACTGTGTCCCAGAGGATGGGGCATAACGACTATGAGATGATTGGTATGATGATTCTTTCTCTGAATTGGATACTGGGTTTCTAGAATCCCCCAAGGGGCTAACCTCTCATTTCAATATGTTAATGTGTGGAATCTAATGGCCTATTTATTGCTTATGTAGATGCTAGTTATTTACATGGGAAACTGATTTATCTATTAGATAATTAGTAAACTTCAATAATTGCAAAAACCTTTTAGCAATCAGTTGACATTTAATTAACATACAATAACTGTCTTATTAAATCTACATTAAATGCCTATTGGAGTTAATTAAAACTCATACCTATGACTCCACATTCTTTGGGAATCCTCATTATAAAGCCCACCAGTAAATGCAGATGGGAAAATTCCCTGGAAAGAGAAAGTGATTTGTAATAGAATTTCAGGAAGGACTCAAACAGTGATTGAGTGCCTACTATGATATTCAAGCTGGTTTTAGAAAAGGCAGAGGAACCAGAGATCAAATTGCCAACATCTGCTGGATCATCGAAAAAGCAAGAGAGTTCCAGAAAAACATCTATTTCGGCTTTATTGACTATGCCAAAGCCTTTGACTGTGTGGATCACAATAAACTGTGGAAAATTCTGAAAGAGATGGGAATACCAGACCACCTGACCTGTCTCTTGAGAAACCTGTATGCAGGTTAGGAAGCAACAGTTAGAACTGGACATGGAACAACAGACTGGTTCCAAATAGGAAAAGGAGTATATCAAGGCTGTATATTGTCACCCTGCTTATTTAACTTATATGCAGATTACATCATGAGAAATGCTGGGCTGGAAGAAACACAAGCTGGAATCAAGATTGCTGGGAGAAATATCAATAACCTCAGATATGCAGATGACACCACCCTTATGGCAGAAAGCAAAGAAGAACTAAAGAGCCTCTTGATGAAAGTGAAAGAGGAGAGCGAAGAAGTTGGCTTAAAACTCAACCTTCAGAAAACTAAGATCCTGGCATCTGGTCCCATCACTTCATGGCAAATAGATGGGGAAACAGTGGAAACAGTGTCAGACTTAATTTTTTGGGGCTCCAAAATCACTGCAGATGGTGATTGCAGCCATGAAATTAAAAGACGCTTCCTGTTTGGAAGGAAACTTATAACCAACCTAGATAGCATATTTAAAAGCAGAGACATTACTTTGCCAACAAAGGTCCGTCTAGTCAAGGATATTGTTTTTCCAGTAGTAATGTATGGATGTGAGAGTTGGACAGTGAAGAAAGCTGAGCGCCGAAGAATTGATGCTTTTGAACTGTGGTGTTGGAGAAGACTCTTGAGAGTCCCTTGGACTGCAAGGAGATCCAACCAGTCCATCCTAAAGGAAATCGGTCCTGAATATTCATTGGAAGGACTGATGTTGAAGCTGAAACTCCAATACTTTGCCCATGTGATGCAAAGAATTGACTCATTGGAAAAGTCCCTGATGCTGGGAAAGATTGAAGGCAGGAGGAGAAGGGGACGACAGAGGATGAGATGGTAGGATGACATCACCAACTTGATGGACATGAGTTTGAGCAAGCTCTGGGGGTTGGTGATGGACAGGGAAGCCCAGCGTGCTGTAGTCCATGGGGTGGCAAAGAGTCGGATATGACTGAGCTACTGAAATGACTGACTGACTGATGATCATCAAACCTTGTTAATAAACCAGCACTTCTCAAAGTATATTCCAGAATTAAATGTTGTTACTAGGGAGTAAAAGGCTTCTGTGGTCAGATAAGTTTAGAAACTGCAGGACTCCTCTCCGTTTTTGTACCACTGTGACACTCCAGCAGGGAGCAGATGCAGTTTTCTAATCTTATTTAACCAAAGAATGCTGCTTCTGTTTTTTCTTTTCTTTTTTTAACCAGAGCATCTAAGCTCAGAGTTTCTCGAAGTGTGGGTCCCCAAACCATCTGCATCAGAACCACCTGAGGAGCTTCTTAAAAATGCAGGCTTTGGGGACTCCCCTGGTGGTCTAGTAGTTAGGAATCACCTGTCAATGCAGAGGACCTGGGTTCAAACCCTGGTCTGAGAAGATTCCACATGCCTCCGGGCAACTAAGCCCCTGGGCCACAACTGATGAGCCTGTGTGCCTAGAATCCATGCTCTGCAACAAGAGAAGCCACTGCATTGAGAAGCCCTTGCACTGCAATGAAGAGTAGTCTCCACTTGCTGCAACTAGGGGCTTCCCAGATGGCTCCGTGGTAAAGAATCCGCCTGCCGTTGTAAGGAGACAGAGGAGATGCAGATTCGATACGTGGGTCAGGAAGATTCCCTGGAGGAGGAAATGGCAACCCACTCCAGGATTCTTGCCTGGAAAATCCCATGGACAGAGGAGCCATGTGGGATAGAGTCCATAGGGTCACGAAGAGTTGGACACAACTGAGCAACTGAGAACGCGTGCACCCATGCCGCAACTAGAGAAAACTTGTGTAGCAACGAAGACCCAGCATAACCAGAAAATAAATACAATAAAATCTAGGAAAATACAGGCTTTGGTCCCATCCGCAACCCTCAGATCTTGCATCAGAGGCTCCCCAATGGGGCCCTAGAGATCTGCCAGTTTCTCCAGCACCAGACGATTCTAAAGGCCATTAAGCTTTTAGAACCAGTCTCCTAGAAGGAAACACACTTTGGGAAACGCTGCGATGGACTGAAAACATCTCTACCTGTCATGCTCTGTATTTAAACACGGATATGGATGCGGTAAGAAACAAAATGTACATTTATTTAATTGTTGCCAAATTCCCACAGTTTTGTTCAGCATTAGTGTTCTTGATGGGGAAGGGGGCTGCTAAAAGTACAACTACTCTCCTGGGTGGGGTCAGTGGGGTGCTTTGAAATTAACAAGGGGTTCTCACCTCCCCAATGTTGGCCTGGGACAGGCAGAGGCCACCTAAAGCAAGGGTTCTCTATCTGGGCTCTGTGCAGCCTGGGGCTTGTGTAGGGGCCTCATGAACAATGGAGGGGGAGGGGAAAGGTAACTGCCCATTCTCTGTCTCAGTCAGGACGGTGTTACTGTGATTTGTCCGAATTGTGGTTGAAACCAGGGTCTGACCGCTTAAAAAAAAAAGTTTGCTGACTGAGGTTGCAATCCCTCCGATTGTCAAAGGAAGGGTCTGTGACCCAGAGAGGGACAGAGACTTCTCTATGGTCACCCAGTAGGCCGGGGGCAGAAACGAAGGAATCTCCCTGGCCGGCACTTGGCCCAAATCACCGTGCAGAGCGTCAGGGCTGTTAAGATGCAGCCCACGGCTGGTGTGACCAAAGTCAGCTGTAAGTCAGAGCCGGACGCAGCCTGGGGAGAGCCCCAGCCATCCTCCTTGGGGTTGACCTCCCTCCCTGGCCTTGCTGTTCCTCTCCTCACTGCCTTTTCCGAGCACCTAAGCATATGTATGAAGCGGAAATCAAACGTCTGCCTCGGACTTGACAGAAGTGCTGAACTAAGAGCCATATAATGTCCTCTGCTGAAGGACATCACCTTGTCAAGATAAAGCTTGGTAAACGCGCCGCGGGAAGCCGGGCTTCCAGGGCAGGATCATGTATATTCATGGGGGCTCCAGCCTGCCCACTGCCCCACCCCCGGCTCCCCGCCAGCCCGCTGACCGGCCTGGGCATCACTGGAGGAGTTTTGGAGGCCAAGGGATGTGGTTCTTTCGCTGCCCACCTCTTACTGGGCACGAGTGCTGGGGGAGGCTCATTTCTCACCTTCACAGCTTTCAAGCCCTAGTTTCTGTTCACTGTGCTCCTGCTAGCTTTCTCTATGCCCTCCAGCTTTGGGGACCCGGCAAACATCCAGAAAACTGTTGGGCATGGCAGTCAAGGTCCTTCATGAGTTATCCTGGGTCTCCCCACCTCCTTGCCCACAGCATCTCCATGGACTGCTTCCAGGAACCACATGGAACTCCTTTCCTTTGTCCTCACCTTCACATCCTCTCTCAGTGAGGTCCCCTGCCTGGAATTTCCTCTGCCCTCTGCTTGGTTAGCCTCCGTGCTTCTCTAGGGCCCAGTTCACAGCATCACTTCTTCCTGAAGCCTTCCCTGCCCATCCAGACCAATTTGTCATTCCCTTCTCTTAGCCACCTGGCATTCTGGCTCTCCCTTCACCTCTTACACTTAAATTCTTGTGTGTCTCTTTCCTAACTTTCCACTGAGAGCTCCTGGAGGTGAGGGAAGCCCCCCAAGAGTCCAGTCTCGGGCCTGGCCTACAGTAAGAACCAATATCGTGAACTGATGCTCTACTTACTATGCCAGTGTGTATTCATTTGTCGTAACAAAGTAGCACAGGCTGGGCGGCTTCAGTAACAGAAATGTCTTGTCTTGCAGTTCTGGAGGCTGGACGTCTGAGGCAAAGGAGTCAGCAGGGTTGGTTTCTCCCGAGGCCTCTCTCCTTGTCTTGTAGGGGGCTGCCTTCTCCCTGTGTCTTCATATGCTCTTCTGGCTGTTCATGATTATGTTCTAATGTCTTCTTTTGTCCCTTAAATAGTATTTATTGGCTGCACTGGGTCTTTGTTGCTGTGCATGAGCTTTCTCTAGTTGCAGCAAGCGGGGGCTACTCTGCAGTTGTGGTATGTGGGTTTCTCGTTGCAGTGGCTTCTCTTGTGGCAGAGCACAGGTTCTACGGCTTGCGGGCTTCAGTAGTCACAGCACGGGGGCTCAGTAGTTGTGACTCAAGGGCTCTAAAGTGCAGGCTCGGTAGTTGTGGTGGATAGGCTTAGTTGCCCCATGGCATATGGGATCTTCCTGGACCAGGGATTGAACCAGTGACCCCTGCATTGCAAGGTGAATTCTTAACCCCTGGACCACCAGAGAAGCCCCTAATCTCCTCTTCTTATAGGACACCAGTCATACTGGATTAGTGCCCAAGCCAAAGATCTAATTCTACCTTACTCACCTCTTTAAAGACCCTGTCTCCAAATACAGCTGCATTCTGAGGTCCTGGGAGTTAAGACATCAACATAAGAATTTCTGGGGACATGACTCAGCCTATAATGCTGCATAACAAAATTACCCCCCAATTTAACAGCTTAAAACAGCAGTTTTATTATGCTCATGGATTCTGAGGGTCAGGGTATTGGACAGGACACTGCAGAGGTGACTTGCGTCTGCTGCATGGTATCTGGGGCCTCAGCGAGGACACCTCAAAGGCTGGGGGCCAGAATCCTTGGAAGACTCCTTCATCACCAGTCTAGCATGGGGGTGGTGATGCTACACAGAATGGGATCAGGACTGGAGTGCCTCTTCCATGTGTCTGGGCTTCCTCCTGGCACAGCAGCCTGTGGGGACTTGGGCTTCATCCCTGGCAGCTCAGGTTTCCGGGAGCAAAGGTTCCAGTGAAAAAGGTGGAGCTACATCACTGGCTTCCCAAGTAGCTCAGTGGTGAAGAACCCACCTGCCAATGCAGGAAACACAGGAGGCGCAGGTTCAGTCCCTGGGTCAGGAAGACCCCTTGGAGGAAGAAATAGCAACTCATTCCAGTATTCTTGCCTGAAGAATTCCATAGATAGAGGAACCTGAGGGGCTACAGTCCATGGGGTCACAAAGAGTTGGACATGACTGAGCCTGCAAGCACATCATGTTTTAGGATCAGGCTTAGGGTCCTACAGCATCATTTCCCTTTTATTCTATGGGTCGATGCAGTCACCAGCCCACCTGGATGCAAGGGGAGGGGAATTAAGCTCCACACACTTGTGATGGGGCAGTGATGAGGCCACACTGGAGAAAACATGTGGGAAGCGGGACATGGTGTCGTTTTTTGGAAAATACAACTGGCCATGATGGAACTGAACAGAATTCAAAGGGACACTTTGCAGTCACCATTATGGATAGGACATAAAGTGAGTTGCAGTCAGAGGAAAACAAGGTTAGTTCTCTTATTTTTCTTGGAATATTGTTTTGTATATACACATGTTTTGGGGATCGGTGCCTTTAATCTTCAGGTTTATCTGTTGTAATGACCACATGTATCAGCCGCTAGCTGTGTAGCTTTGGAGGTCAGTGAATTATTCCTCACAGAGCACACAGCACAGGGTCTGATAAATACCCATGATTTTGCGTTCCCTGTGGGTTCAGCACTTAGAACCATCTGCTTATTTGATCAGTGTGAATTTTTCCAGGGCCTTCGAGGGGCCCACAGTTTGTTTAGGAACAGATCTATCACTTACACAGTAAACAGCACTTGTGGATTTTGTCATTCAGCAAACACTGTCATTGTTCAGTCATTCAACAAACACGGTTACGGTATCCACCCTGGGGAAAGCAGGAACTCTGGGCAGAGAGGGCTGCTCTCCAGCTAACGCTCTGCTCAGGATGCATCGGGCAGAATTCTAATAGCATCCGTGTGTTTCATTTTGCCCATTACGACACCATTATATTTTAGAGCTTGTCTTTCTAACCCTCCCATTTTTCTTCTAGACTGCACTCCTGCTCTATGGCTCTAGTTTCTCTAACCATTAGGAAGGTATTATAGTTACTGGAGATTCATCTATCATTTTATGAGTCTCTTTCAAGAGAGGAAATAACAGGTTGTTTTGACTGCGAAGTGATGGCTCACAAAGGCCCGTGGAACAGGCGTCTTGCTCCCGGGGGATCAACCAAGCGGTGTTTATCTTTGACACAATAAGCAAAAGATCGGAAATGATTACAACAAATGGCAGAGTAAACAATCCATTCACTGCAAAGGGCACCTGCCCAAATGCCGGAAATTGGATCCACACACAGCTGCCAACTCCAGACTGTGGCCCTGATGGCTCCATCACGCTCTGCGGGATGCGGTGGGTGGTGTGCAGTCTCGTCCCATCCCTGCATGAAAGGCCCTGGCAGGCGGGCCCCAAATCTTGATCTCTTTGGGAATCTCCTTGTCCTTAGGCCCAAGTCCAGCCTCCTACCCTAACTCAAAAAGCTCAAATGACCTTGGGACTGTTTGGTCCACTGCTTTGTCCCCATTGCCTGGCATAAACCAGACACTCAGTAAATAGTTGGCAGAGGGAGTGGATAGTCTGGCCCCTGTCTACCCTTCCAGCTCCATCTCCTGCTTCCCTCTCCTTAGAATCATCTCTGACTTGTCTTTAGATCCTAACGTGCAGCATACTTTTGTTTTACCTTTGCACATCCTGCCTCCTCTGCTAGGAACCCTCTCCTCCACCTCTTCCTGGTTGATTCCATACTTACTTTAGGTTTCAGCTCCAATTCTCCTTCTTCCAAGAAGCCTTCCCTGATCCCATTTGCCCCTGGCCCACTCACCCTAATGGCTGTTTATCTAGCACATTCTTTTTTGTAGCCCCTTGTCTATGTTCCCACTGGGTTGTAAGCGCTTGAAGAGCGGCAAAGGTGTCTGTTTACTGCCAAACATCATCGACTTCCGCTCCCCTTCTGTAGGGCAAAGCTTCTTTGAGAAAGCAGCTGCCAGAATAGGGACTATGGAACCCAACCTTCCATTCACGAGGTTACCTTTGTCAGTGAGATGCGAGTGGAAGTGGTATGTGTCCCTTCTGGACCAAAGCGATTAAGTAGGGGGCAATCCTTCACATGCTCTCTCCTCCCTCATTCTGCTATCAGCTGCAAATGATCTACTGAAGGACTCTGAGGAAGCACCCTGAATTTCTGAGCTCTCCAGGAGAGATGACCAAAGGGAATGTCTGCATTGGATTTCACATGAGTGTGACATAAGCCCTTACTAGGTTAAGCCACTGTTATTTTGAGAATGCTTATTTTAGCAGCTAGTACTAGGGGCTTCCCAGGTGGCTCAGGGGTAAAGAATCCGCCTGCCAAGCAGGAGACACGGGTTTGATCCCTGAATCGGGACTATCCCCTGGAGAAGGAAATGACAACACACTCCAGTATTCTTGCCTGGGAAATCTCATGGACAGAGCCCGGCAGGCCGCAGTCCATGGGATTGCAAAGAGTTGGACATGACTTAGTGACTAAACAGCAGCAGCAGCCTTAATCGACCAATTTACTGCTTTGCTTCAACACGTACTTCTTTTTTTAATTTAAATTTTTTATTATTTTTAAATTGAAATGTAGTTGATTTACAATGTTGTGTTACTTTTAGACATAGAGTAAAGTGATTCAGTCACACATAAATATATGTATAAGTTGACTCTTTTTCAGATAATTTTCCCTTATAGATTATTACAAAATATTGAATATAGTTCCTTGTGCTATACAGTAAGTCCTTGTTGGTTACCTATTTTATATATAGTAGTGTGTATATGTTAATCCCAAACTCCTGATTTATCCTTTCTCCTTCCCTTTCTTCTTTGGGAGAAACCATAATTTTGTTTCCTATGTCTGTGGGTCTATTTGTTTTGTATACAAGTTCATTTGTATCGTTTTTAAAAGATTCTACATGTAAGTAATATCATATGGCATTTGTCTTTATCATTCTAATTTACTTCAGTTTGTATGATAATCTCTAGGTACATCCATGTTGCTGCAAATGGTATTATTTCATTCTTTTTTGATGGCTGAGTATTATTCCTTTGTATATACACACTACATCTTCTTTATCCAGTCATATGTTTATGGACATTCAGGTTGCTTCTATGTCTTGGTTTCAACATGTATTTGTTAAAGCTAGAGTTTCCTGGCCACACAGCCTCACACCAGGTCTGTACAACCCCCAATGTACTGGGCCCAGCAGTTCCCAGGAATCTAAAGTTTGGCTATGGAGAGGAGCTTGAGAATCAGTTCACATCATAAAAAGCAACACTTTGTTAGACTAAATGGACCGAGATGTGTACCATTAGACAACATACAGATATTTGCTTATGGACAGAAATGGCATTATTCAATATAAGGTGTCTTAATTAAAGTAGATAAATAATAGCCTTTGACATAGCACATTAGATAGGGTAAGTGTTAGTCTTCCCTTCAACCCATGTCCCATTAAGTTCTATAGATCCCATATGCCTTTTCCATTTGTCCACTCTCTCCACTGCCCCGCCATGCATTAATCCCTTTTATCTCTCAGCAGAACCACCCAAGAGCCTCTGAACTGGTCTTCTCCTTTCTACATTCAGAGGAGAGTTTACTATCACCTGCATTGCAGCCATATGATTCTTCTAAGACCCAGAACTAACCTCTTGGCCACCTGTTGCGTTCAGGGGAAACCTAACATTCAAAGCCTTTCAAGGTATGTCTCCTGCTTCTCTCCCATCTTTCCCTGAGTCTCCATCCACACAATGTTCAGAGACTCTAAGCTCCTCTTCTTTGTGTCCTGGGTACTTCTGCATCCATGGTTTTCCTTCCATCAATGCATGGCCAAGTTTCAAGGTTCCACCCAAATGCCACCTTTTCCAGGGAGCCAACCTGGATTTTCCTCTGAAATCCTACAGCCGCTGAGGACCTCTCTTACCCTGGGTGTCTCTGAGAGCACAGCCTGAAACACAATCTTGAGAGTGTTTAACTGGAAAGTGGTGCCAGTGAGCAGGTGAGAGGGTTCAGGGGAGTGAAATGGGAAAGACAGATTGCTGTACTGGCCACCATTTCAGGCCTTAAGGAATTAGTCTTAGGGTTGACTGCCTGGGGGAATGAAAGGAGGCCCCACAGGTATGAACTACTTCCTCTTCCAGGTGGGACATGTGTGTCCCGAGGGTTCCCTCTGTTCCCTCTCCCTGTGATGTCAGAGGAAGATAGGGCAGGAAGTGAGAGGCATGTGTCACGCCTTCACACCTGGTTCCATCAAGTTACACCTGTGGGAAGCTGGTCAGAGTCTGTGCAGAGCTGGTCACTCTGAGTTTGCTGGCGTGACAGAACTGCCAAGGTGTCTTGAAGTGGCACCTGAGAGGTATCCAGTACACAACCCTTCATTCAGCCTTCCTGGTAGGACAGTTTTTATGTACATATCGTTTTCTCTAATCTAGTGAGTCTTTGAAGACAGGCACTGTATTTTATCCCCAATATCCAGCAAGGGTCCTAATACATATCTGGGCTCAAACACGCTGAGTAAATGGATGAGAAGTTTCAAATGATAGTTTTTCTCTGCAGAGGAAAAACTTATAACACACACAAGGAAAAGCCTCCTTCAATGTGAATTTTTGAAGAGTGTGAAGTGGGGTAGCTGTATCCGAGAAAACCCTGAACAAAACAATAATAGTAGTAATTAACAATAGTAATGTATTGCAAAGAGTCGGACACGACTGAGTGACTTTCATTTTCACACTTTCACTTTCAATAATAATAATAGCTGATATTTACTTGGTCCTTACTATATGCCAAATGTTTAAGCACTGTATGTGTGAGTTTACTTGAAACTTACAACCCCCAAATAAATGATTATTATTCTCATTCTAAAGATGGAGAAATGGAGACAGAGGTTAAATAACTTGCTCAAGTTCTCATGATCATGAGCAATAGGGCTTGGATTTTGGACCTGGCTGGCATTCTGATGCCCACGTCTGGGTGCAGACCCACCATAGGGTAGGGGGGCTGCCTGGGACATCCTTACAACCCAGACCCTGGAAGTTGGGAGGGGAAGGAATTTGTTAGTGTTTATTTCTGCTAAAGCTCCTAATAAAGTATGCAAATATGTGTTACATTTTTATTAGGTCCTGTGTCTGCCTGCAGGTTAGGGACAGACAAAGTGTGGGATTTTATCTTTTCAGTGTTTGCCTCTGTCTCTCTCTTTTCTTACAAACCAATAAGGAATAGAGCAAATTATTTAAATAACAGGCAAAGAATATTTACAGAAGACGAAATAAACAGTCAATAAGGGAATATAAGTTTTACTTAACTTACAAACAAAGAAACATAAGTTAAAATAGTAATATGCCTTTTTCCCCATAATGAAAGCAGATTGCTTGTTTTCCTAGTGAGTGATTGTAGCCTGGATTGGCAAAACCCCAAAGAACAGTTTCTCCCATTCACTGCTGGTGAGTCTTTCCAGGGGTAATTTGGCAATATGAATCAGAAGCCTTAAAAATTTGCAGGTGCTTTGATCCAGCAGTTCCCCCTGGAACAGATCCTAAAGAAACAGTCAAGGATGTACACAGAGATTTAATTAGAAGAGTATTTACCAAAACTTTGTTGATGGTACTGAAAAAGTTAAAGCTATTTAAGTGTCTATCAGGCTGGTTACACATCACAGTGGATTGCTAGCTGATCACTGAAAGTGACAGAGGCAGATATCAGAGATATTGTGGGTTCCGGAACATTCCAGACCAACGCAATAAAGTGAATATCACAGTAAGGTGAGTCACATGATGTTTCATCTCAACGTGCGTATAAAAGTTATATTTATACTATATACTGTATATATACTATTAGTCTGTTTAGTGTGCAATAGCATTATGTCTAAAAAATGATGTACATACCTTAACTTAAAAATACTTTATTGCTAAAAAATGCTAACTATCTCAGCCTTCAGCGAGTTGTGATCTTTTTGCAATAGTAACATCAAATATCACTGATCACAGATGACCATAACAAATATAATAGTAATGAGAAAGTTTGAAATATTGCGAGATTTAGCAAAATATGACACAGAGACACAAAGTGAGCAAATGTTATTGGAAAAATGGCACTGATAGACTTGCTCAATACAGGGTCGACACAAAACCTCAATTTGTTAAAAAAAAAAAAAGTGATGCAATATCTGTGAAGCACAATAAAACAAAGTGCAATAAAATGAGGTGTATGCCTGTAATATTTTATGGCATGGAAAGATGCACATGATAAATATTACATGAGAAAAAAGTAGGTACAAAACAGATAAAGTATTGGAGGCAGGAAGCCATGTACATAAACAACTCAAACATGAGGGCTCGGAAGGACCCCGATTAGCCTAGTACCATAAGAGAAAGAAAGCACCGACTCTAGACCCAGGCTGGCTGGATTCAACCCCCAGCTCTGCTAGAAATGAACTAAGTGAGCTTGGATACGTGCCTCAACTTCCCTGTGCCTTAGTTTCCTCATCTGTAAAATGGGGATTCATCATAGCACCCACCTAAACAAGTCAGCACATGGAAAGTGCTTAAAAGCTTGCCTGGCATCTAGTAGGAGAATGTGAGAGTTTGTTATACAAAAATGTGCAGTGTCCTATCAGGAATATAAGGCCTGCACTTCCCTGGAGGTCCAGTGGTTAAGATTCTGCTTGCCAATGCAGGGGACATGGGTTCAATCCCAGGCGAGGGAAGACTCCACATGCTGTGGGCAACTAAGCCCAAGTGCCATACTACTGAGCACCTACTCTAGAGCCTGTGAGCCACAGTTACTGAAGCCCGTGCGCTCTAGAGCCCATGCTAAGCAAGAAGAGAAGCCACCCAATGAGAAGCCTGTGCACCTCAACTAGAGAGTAGCCTGCGTGCAGCACTGAAGACCGAGTGCAGCCAAAAATAAATAGATAAATTTTAAAAAAGAAATATAAAGCTTGTGGAGAGAGAATCATTGTCTCGCAGGACGTGGCGGCCAGCCTCAGAGAGATGAGGGCACCTGTTTGGGTCTCGAGTGACGTGAATGACTTCCAGGGGTGGAGAAGGAGCCAGTTGAAGGCTTCCTTCCCCGGCTTTTCCTAGGAGGCCAGCTTGGAGGCTTTCCCCGAAGGCAGGCTGGAAAGGTCCTCTCCATGGAGCCACCCTGGGCCGTAGAATGCGCATGGCTATTGGGAAACTGCCTGTCTTACCATGGCGGAGACGGCTTTTGGTCTCTGGAGCAGCTTCACTTTGCTGCCCAGGCCAGGGTTTCTCTTTGTCTGTTTGTGCACGGCATTTCCAGTTTTGCTGAATGGAGCAGGATTGTGAGGCAAGTTCTAGGACAGAAGGTTAGACCTTCTTTTAGGAAATATGCATGTTTTTTAAAGAGGTGAATTTTATTCCATAGTGATTATGTTTTACCCAAGTTTCTGCTGAGCCAAAGTTTTGGAATTACATTTATCTTACAGAATTCTTAGAATTCAGAGCCTAAAGTGACCATTCAAATCATGCAATTATTGGATGGAGAGATGATGCCAAGAGACTGGAAAGTCCTAACCAGGAGGTCATGACAGAACTAGGGCCAGGGTCTAACAGTTGAGTATGTGAGGGCAAAGCTATGACCCCTATGCTGGAGTCAGGGGCAGTGCAAGGAGGCATATTTTAGCTCTACTATAATTTACAGGCAAACCTATCCAGAATCAAAGTGGGCTGCATGGAGGTGGTGAGCTCCCCATTGCTAAGAGTGTGTAAGTTGAGACTGGAGGACTCTTGGGAAATGGTACAGCTAGATTAATTGACTTTTGAATTTTCTTTAGATTCTGAGATTCTGTTGTGCATGTCTTTCATTTTTTAAAAAAAATTTTGTTTAAATCATTTTAACACACTATTTCAAACATGCAGACATGGTGAAAATTATTTGAGACATTCATTATTCACCATTCAGAATTAAGAGGTTAACATTTTGCTCTATTTGTTGTAGCCCTCTATTCACTTATTAAGGAAGAAAAATCACAGATATAGCTAGGGTCTCCACATTTTCTTTCCTCCACAGAGGTAACCATTAGCCTAAAGTCGTTTGTTTGAAAAAAAAAATCACTCCATACCAATTTTCATATATATGATGCATATATATGTATCTATAAACAACATGCAGCATTGCTTTTGTGTTCTTACAATTAACCCCAGTTGTATCGTACTGATAGTGCTCTTTTGCAACTGATGTTTTTCATTTAATATTATGCTTTTGAGACTTAACCGTGTTGATACATGAAATTTTAGTGCATTTATTTCAGCAGCTATATAATAATTCATTGTATCAATGAAGTGCATTTGATTTGTTCATTCTCTATTCATGGACCTTCAGATTGCTTCCTAATTTTTTTTGCTATTAAAATATCTAAAGGTGGAATTCCTGGATCATATTACATGCAACATCTTCAGCTTTACCAGATTTGAACAATTTCCTCTTCAACATAATCTGCCCATTTAAAGCTCACCGAGAGTGAGAGTTCCTTCTTCCTCCATCCACCAAAATATGTGATTTTATCAACCATTTTGATTTTTCCAATCTGCTAAGCACGAAAAGTTATCTCAGTGTTACGCTTATTAATACCTCTCTCCCTCTCGGGTTCCCATATGACACATACTAGGCCCAGCAGACATCTTTGTCTGTTCTTGACTTTAATCTTTTAATACTTCCAATATTTCACCATGATGAATGATATTTGTTATTGGTTTTGGAAGATAACTCTTATCAGCTTAAGGTTTCTTTCCTAGCTTGTTAAGAGGTTTTTAAAAAATCATGAATTAGCATTGTTGAATTTTATCAAAAGCTTTTTCTAAATCTCTTGACATGATCATGTGGTTTTTCTACTTTAATTTGTTAATCTAGTGAATTAAAATGATAGGCTTTGTCTTCTCTTTGCTTCAGTTCTTTTTAAAATGAATAAAATATTTCAGATATAACTGAAGCTCTGTATTTCTTGCATGGATCTCATTTTTTGCCTTCCTCCCCCGAGGCAAATACCACCCTAAATTCAGTGTTTATCATTCTCATGCATATTTTCATACAATTGCTACATATGTATGTATCATAAACAATATGTGGTGTTGTTTTGCATGTTTTCAAAGTTTATATAAAATGTGTCTTCCTATGCATATTCTACAATTGGCTTTTCCATTTTGATACTTGAAACTCTAGTTCATCTAGTTGCTATATGTAACTGTAGTTCATTGAGTTGCTATATGACATTGTGTTTTGTTACTATACTGCAATTTATTTTTTTCTTCTTTTGTTTTGGAACACTAAAGTTGTTTCTAATTTTTAGCTGTTGCAAACAAAGGCACAGATAGACATTCTTATAAAGGACTTGTTCTGCACAATGCAAAGTTGCGTGGTTGGGCCATAGGACATGACCTTCTTCTGTGTTGGCTGTATTCCTTCCCCAAACACACTTCCAGAAGCGTAAGAGGCTCGGTTTTCCATATACTCTCTGATTCTTGGTGTTGGCAGGCTTTTAATGTTTGCTGACCAGTTGGCTGTGAAATGATAGTTCATCATTTTTAAAATTTGAATTTCCCCCACTTTATTACTGATATCGAGAATAGTATATATACCTATAGTATGAATCTATGTATATCTATAGACTTTAAAATATCTATCAAATGTCTATCCATCTCTTTAGCTATCATCTGTCTATCTTTTGGGCTTCTCTGGTAGCTCAGATGGTAAAGAATCTGCCTGCAATGCAGGAAACCTGGGTTCGATCCCTGGGTCAGGAAGATCCCCTGCAGTAGGAAATGGCAACCCACTCCAGTATTCCCACCTGGAGAATTCGAGGGACAGAGGAGCCTGGTGAGCTACAGCCCGTGGGGTTGCAAGGAGTCAGACACGACTGAGGCACTAACACTTTCATTTTTACTTTATCTATGTGTATCTCTCTACCTCTCTCTTTCCCCTACCACACGCTGTTCATATGGTCATCATATCTTTTGTCCTTTTTCTTATTGATTCAAAGACTTAAAAATATGTATGTGTGTTTATTCTGAATGCTAATCGTTTATTGGTCACATGCCTTACAAAGATATTCTCCACATCTGTGGCTTGAGCTTAAGACACAAATATTTACCATAATCACAATGTGAACACTCAGGGAAATTACACTCAATTTAAAAAGGACAAAGTTGCCAGCTCTAGAAATCCCTTTCATCCCTTCCTAATAATGCTTACTATGCTTCTCCTAGATGGAATCACTGTCTGGATTTTTATTTATCACATTCTTCCTTCTTTATATAGTTTAGCTACCTATATAGACATACCAAAACACTGTAAGTTAGTGTTGCTCACTATCAGTCTGGTGGCTCAGACTGTAAAGCATCTGCCTACAATGCAGGAGACCTGAGTTCGATCCCTGGGTTGGGAAGATCCCCTGGAGAAGGAAATGGCAACCCACTCCAGTATTCTTGCCTGGAAAATCCTGTGGACAGAGGAGCCTGGTAGGCTACAGTCCGTGGGGTCGCAAAAAGTCGGACACGACTGAGCGACTTCACTTTCACTTTCACTTTGAAATTTATGTAACTGAAATAATTTTGTATTTTTTCTTTTGTGTCTTATTTCTTTGACTTGACACGTGTCTGTAAGATTAATCCTTGTGATGTGTAGCTATAGTTTCACACTTTCTCTGCTGATGGTGTTCTATCAACTAGACATTCCACAATTTATCCATCTTACTTTTGGTTTTTTCCATCCAATATTTTGAAAATTTTGAACAATATCGCTATGAACATTCTTATACATATTCTTTGGTGACTGTGTATAAGAGTTTCTCCAGAGATACAGACATAGAGAACAGACTTATGGACCTGGAGCGGGGTGGGGGGGGAGGTCGCGGTGGGGTTGAGGGGAGGAAGGAGAGGGTGAAAGGTATGGAAAGAGTAACATGGAAACTTACATCACCTTATGTAAAGTAGCCAATAGGAATTTGCTGTATGACTCAGGGAATTCAAACAGGGGCTCTGTAACAACCTAGAGGGGTGGGATAGGGAGGGAAATGGGAGGGAGGTTAAAGAGAGAGGGGGCATATATGTATACCTATGGCTGATTCATGTTGATGTTTGGCAGAAACCAACAAAATTCTGTAAAGCAATTATCCTTCAATTAAAAAATAAATAAATTAAATAAAAAAAGAGTTCCTCCAGAGACTATACCTAAGAAAGGAACTTCTCAGTCATTAGGTACGCATATCTTCAGCCTTATTAGAGTGCCAAACAGTTTTCCAAAGAGGCTGTTGTAGCCTGTCTTTCACTTTGCTTATGGTAGCTATTGTTGAACAAAGTTTTTAATTAAAAAGCAGTCAATTTTACCAATAATTATCTTTTCTTACAGTGCTTGTTTAAGAAATCCTTCTCTACCCTGAAGACATTTCTCTACTTTTTTCCCCTCGGATATTTTAAACCCTTGCCTTTTCTGTTCAGTTTTTAATCTGCCTGGAAATAATTGTTGTGTGTGATGAAAATGTAGACATCTAAGGATGGCCAGTTGTCTCAGTACTTTTTATCAAAGAATTCATCATTTTCCTATTGACTCGTGATATCACCTCTGTCACATATCAAGTTTCCATTTAAGAGTGGATCTTTTTATTGAGAAGGGCTTACTTTTGTTGATTTTATTTCTTTAATAGTTTGGTTTATTCAGGCTTCCTATTTCTTCTTGAGCTAATTTTGGTCACTTTTATTTTCTAGAAATGTGAAATTTCTTTAGGTTTCAATTAAAAAATATAAAGCTAATCACATTCTATGTCACTGGTATTTAAATTTCTAATTTAATTTTATTGTGTATTTCTAATTTTGGATATTCTTGTATTTTCTCCATTTCCTTGTTCGGTCTTATTGGAAGTCTATTTTATTTGTTATTTTTTAAAAGAACAATATCTTTTGTTCTTGTTGACCTTTAAAAAATGGTTTTCTATCTTTTATTTCATTAATTTCTACTCAATTTTAATATTCCCTTTTTGTACCTTGTTTCTGACCTTCTTATTGTTTCTTAAGTTGAGTAATGCTCATTTATTTTCTTTCTCTTATTTAAGTAGTGCATTTACAGTTACAAATTCTCTTCTAAGTGCTCTTCCAGGTACATTGTTTTAATATGCAAACTTTAGATGCATGTTATAAATATTTCATAATTTCTATTACATCCTCTTTCACAATGAGTTATTTAGGAATGTATTTTAAAGTTTCCAGCATGTTTGTTTTGTTTTGAATTAACTTTTATGTTGCTTTCTAATTTAGCTTTACTGTCACAAGAGAAAATGGTCTATATGATATTGATTCTTCTGTGTTTGTTGAGATTTCCTCTGTGTCCTACTGTTATATGTGGTCATTTTTTTGAATGATTTATATGTGCTAGGAAAGAATACATTTTCTCTGTTTACTTGTTGAAGACTTTGTCTACTTTGATTAGAAAACATGTGTTGATTTAGTTGTTCAAACTTTTTATATGTTAATAATATTTTGTCTCCTGGGTATATAGTTTCTAATAGAAGCTTGTTAAAATCTCTCACTATGCTTCTATATTGCTCATTTTTTTCTTTGTAATTCTGTTTCTGTGTTGTATACTTGGGGTAATTTTGTTAGGTGCATGTAAATTCATTATTGCTTTATTTCCTTGGATTGTTTTGTTTAAACAATATGTAATAAATAATTTATATTAATTTCTTTAAAAAATATAATGTATAATTATACATTATGAATTTATAATATATTTCTATTTAATGTATAAAATACATAATATATTGTTTTCTACATTTTATTTCCTTGGTGGATTGTCTCCTTTAAATGATATATAATCATAATTATATATATATTATTGAAATTATAAAATATATTGTACCTTAAATTTTATTTTGATATTAGTTTTACTACACCATTTTTTTTGTTGTTGTTCTGTTGGTAATTGCATGGTATATCTTTCCTATGCTTTCATTTTGACATTTCTAACTAATTTTCTTTCTGGTGTGCCTCGTGTAGGCAATTTGCTGGATTTAAATGTAATCTTATAATCTGTTTCAGTAGGTAGTCTTTGTTTTTTTCACATTTGTCTTAGTAACATGCCCAAAGTAATTCCAGGGCATTAAAGGAGAGAGAAAAGGGAAAAGGGGCTGGGAGAATGGAAAGCAGATGTAAGGACTTCACAACAAGCCATGAAGTAATACTATTGCTTGACAGGTACAATTTCTTGACCTCTTGGTACATTTCCACACATACTATATAGATCCTCATGCCTTGGGGAAGTCCACTGAAGAGAAAAAAGTAGGAGGAATTTATCTGCTAGCTTCTCCCTATCTCCTGTCTCTAACTAGTCAAAATTTACCTCTTCTGGATTTAACTCATCTGAACTTCCTGTTGAGTAATCTCGTCTGTGCACTGCGGCATGAAATGTCAACGATAGGGGGGAGGCAGGGACGAGGGGTAGTGGCTTCTGGTCACAGGACACACAGAGCTGACTGTCACTTGGCAGTAGCTGCAGTGAAGCAAGAGGCTGAGTGTCAGGTGAGGGAGACAGGTGAGGCCAAGATACTTTGAGGTTGTGCACAAGATGCATCTCATATATAGTATTTATTGTAGCCACTTGCACATTTGTACTTATTTTTTTGCCATGTTATTTAGTGTTTTCTGTTTTCTGTTTCATATTTTCCCTCCTTTTCCTGCTTTTTGTTGAATGGAAAAAGTTTATTTCTCCCTACCTCCGTATCTTTCCCCCCCATTTGGCAGTTTGGAAAATAGACTGTATTTTTAATTTTACAATGGTCACCCATTAGTTTGTACATACTTAATTATGTGCATATGCTTGAGCACACATTTTTCTAATAGATTTAAGTCATTCAATATCTCTATCATCTTTGAAAACATGGTACAGACTTTAACTCTCTGTTAATTGAACACCCTTCTCCTTTAGTTATTGTTTCTAATTTTACCCATTACTAACAAAGTAATTGTCTTTTACAGGTAACAGGGAAATAATTTACTGACACAACTTATTTCCTAGCTCGTTAGCTTCCCTCTAAACTCACTTGTCTTCTTGCTGAAGTATATCCTTTAACAGTTCTTTTTTTATTTATTTGTTTAGCAGATCTTACCTTTTTAGGAGTTTAGGTTTACAGAAAAAATCAGAAAGCTAGGTAAGAGTTTATTTGTATACCTTGTAAGTTTACCCATTATCAACATTTCGCATTTGATGACATATTTGTATGTCACATTTGTCACAATTAATGAACCAGTATTAATACATTGCTAATAACTAAGCACTCTACTTGGTAAATTTGTGGTTTATTCAGATTTCCTTCATTTTTACCTAATGTCCTTTTTCTGGACATTCTATCCATGACACCACATTGCATTAAATCGTTTGGTCATCATGTCTCCTTAGGCTCCTCTTAGCTCTAGAATTTTCTCAGAATTTTCTTTCTTTTTTTTTATGACTGGGATAGTTTTGAGGAGTACTGGATTTTGTAGGATGCCCCACCAAAGGAATTCATCTGATATTTTTCTATGGTGAGACTGGCTCTATGGCTTTAAGATCACAGAGGTATAAAGTACCAGTTTCACTGCATCATATCAAGGGTACATAATATATTATCAGCATGATTTATGACTATTGATGTTGGCCTTGGTCACCTGGCTAAGAGTGTCAGGTTTCTCCATAGTAAAGTTCATTCTCCCTGCCACCATGCCCCTTCTATATCCAACCCTTTGGAAGGAAGTCACTATGTGCAGCCTACACACAGGAAGTGAAGTGAAAGCGAAAATGTTAGTTGCTCAGTCATATCTGACTCTTTGGGACCCCATGGACTGTAGCCTGCCAGGCTCTTCTGTCCATGGAATTCTCCAGGCAAGAATGCTAGAGCTGGTAGCCATTCCCTTCTCCAGGGGATCCTCCCAACCCAGAGACTGAATGCAGTTCTCTTGTATTGTAGGCAGATTCTTTACCATCTGTACCACCAATTTATATAGATACTCTGCCATCAAGGAAGGGGATAATAATACTTCTGTGTAAGGAGTGGAGTGTTACAATCCCCTTCCCTGATGGCAGAGTATCTATATAAATTATATGAAATTTTTCTGTGTGGGAGATTCCTCTCTTCTCAGTTATTTATTAGTTTATTCAATCATTTATTTATCGGAGAAGGCAATGGCAACCCACTCCAGTACTCTTGCCTGGAGAATCTCAGGGATGGCGGAGCCTGGTGGGCTGCCGTCTATGGGGTCGCACAGGGTCGGACACGACTGAAGCGACTTAGCAGCAGCAGCAGCAGCATTTATTTATACAAGTATAAAATCATGAATATTTACTTTATACTTTGGGTTATAAGTCAAAATTACTTTATTTTATTGCTCAAACTGTTCCAACTTTGGTGCCACTAGGAGTTTTTTCAGTTGGTTATGGTGCTTCTTTGAAACACCCCCATCAATATATATATTTTCAATAATTTCTTACTTTATGGCACTACAAGAAGCTCCAGGATCATCTTATATATTTCCTGCCCCAGTCATAGAAACAGTCAGTTGTTTCTTCAAGAATTGCTGCTCCTTTTTATTGGAGAATAGTGTTAGAAACCGAGATCTGGGACTTGAGATATGCCTGACACCTGCTACTGAGTGTCATTTCTTTCAGGCCCTCTGAGCTGATAGAGCAAAAAATAAGTGTTTATTCTAACTGGTGTATGTACACATATCTGTAAATATTTCTGTAAATAACTGAAGTGAAAGTCGCTCCGTCACATCCGACTCTGTCACCCCATACAGTCCATGGAATTCTCCAGGCCAGAATACTAGAATAGGTAACCTATCCCTTCTCTAGGGGATCTTCCTAACCCAGGAATTGAACTGGGGTCTCCTGCATTGCAGGTGGATTCTTTACCAACTGAGCTATCAGGGAAGCCCAACCATTCATGCCTTTATTAATATAAAGCTAACCCTAAATTCATACTGATGTTGCCAACTCAAATCCTTGGATTAGTCTGGCCTCCTCTTCTCATCTGTAAATGTCTACTCAATAGTGAGAAACCTGGTTTCCAACATCCACCATCCTTTTGATTGGATTTGAAAGAAATAAATGAAGATCTACGTAAATGGAGAGGTGTTCTATGTTCATGGATAGCAAGACCCCAAATTGTTAATGTGTCAATTCTTTCCAACTTGATTTATAGATTCAACACAATCCTTAATCAAAATCTAAAGAGCTATTTTGTGGATATTGACAAACTGGGTCTAAAGTTTATATGAAAAGACGTAGACCCAGAAAAACCAACACATGAAGAGCAAAGTTGCCAGATTGACACTACCCAATTTTAAGGTTTACTTTAAATGTATCTAATCAAGACAAGACGGCATTAATGAAAGAAGAGACACATTGATTGATGAAACAGATATGGAATTGTTCAGTTCCAATATATATGGATGGTGATATTGGAATTTTAAACCTGTAGCCTCATAGGAAACAACAATTTTATCAACTAGAGTGCTTAAATGCCTTTAGTCTTTAGTCTTACGGAGTCCACTGATTTCCAAAGTTACTTAGGTTAACAACTTGGTCCCCTACCTCTTTCAGTTATGTTTTTTCATACACTTGCAATACTGTTATAGTCTCTTGTCATAGTCTTCATTCCTTCCTGAGACCCCTAACTTCCTAACTGACTTTAAAAAAATCTGCATGCATTAAGATTCACTCATGCTGTAAAGTTTTATAGGCTTCACAAATGCATATTGTCTTCTATTCACAATTACACTATCATATAATATGGTTTCACTCCTCTAAAATACCCCCTGTGCTTCATTTTTTTCATGACTTTCCTCAATCCCCAAGCTCCCTGGCAATCATTGATCATTTTACCGTTTCTATAATTTTGCCTTTTCCAGAATGTCATATAATTGGAAACACAAATGTGCAGCCATTTCATGCTGTCTTCTTTCATTTAGCCATATTCAAGTTTCCTCCAGGTCATTTTGTGGTGTAATAGCTTATTTCTTTTTTTATTGATACATAATATTCCATTTTATGGATGTACCACAGTTTGTTTATCCATTCAGCTACTGAAGGTAGGTGATATTTTGGTTGCTTCAAGTTTTGGGTGATTATTAAAAGCTGCTGTAAACATTCGCATGCAGGTTTTTGTATGAACATAAATTTTCAAATCAATTCAGAATATACCTAGGAGTGTGATTGGAGAAGGAAATGGCAACCCACTCCAGTACTTTTGCCTGGAAAACTCTATGGACTGAGGAGCCTGGTAGACTACAGTCCATGGGATCGCAAAGAGTCGGACGCGACTGAGTGACTTCGGTTCAGTTCAGTGATTGCTGGATTATTCAGTAAGGCAACGTTTAAATTTGTAACAGATTGCTGAACTATCTTCCCAAGTGACTGTACCATTTGGCATTCTCACCATCACAGGATAAGAGTTTCTGTCACTCCATATCACCATTAGCCTTTGATATTTCTTGTTTAAATTAAGAAAGATTTTGTCATTCCAATAAATGTACAGTGGACTCTCGTTTTAATTTGCAGTTCTCTGATGACAAGTGATCTTAGACATATTTCCATATGCACTGCTTGTCATTCTTCAGTGAGGTATTTGTTCAGATCTTTTGCCCATTTTTAATTAGGCTATTTGTGTTCTTACTGTTAAGTTTTAAGAGTTTTTCGTATACATAGATATATGTTTTGCAAGTATTTTCTCCCAGTATGTGGCTTCTGTTTTGATTTCCTTAACAGTATCTTTTGAATAACAGAATTTAAAAATTTTAATAAAGTTTAATGTATCAGTTTTTTTCCTTCATGGATCATGATTTTGGTGTGGTATCTAAAACCTTATTGTCAACCCAGTGTCATTTAGATTTTCTTTGTCACATAGATCTATGTTTTCTTCTAGAAATTTTATATAATTTCATTTTATATTTATATCTATGATTCATTTTGAGTTAAATTTTTCTGAAAAGTATAATATCTGAATCTAGATTAACTGTTTTAAAAAATCCAGAAATCCAATTGTTTCATCACCATTTATTGAAAATACCATTCTTTCTCCATTGAATTTCCTTTGCTCCCTTTGTCAAAAATAAGTTAATTCTGTTTGTGTGGGTTTAATTCTGGACTCTCTATCTGTTTCATCAATTTGTGTATCTATTCTTTCCTTAATGGTATGCTGTCTTGGTTGGCGTAGATTTATAGTAAGTCTTGAAATTGAGTACTACCTGTCCTCCAACATTTTTCTTCTTCATATGTTGGATATTCTGTGTCTTTTGTCTTTTCATACAAACTTTAGACTCAGTTTGTCAACATCCACAAAATAGTTTTTTGAATTTTGATTAACACTGTGTTGAACCTGTAGATCAAGTTGGAAAAAATTACCTTAACAATTTTGATCTTGCTGTCTGTGAACATGAAATGCCTCTGCATTTATTTAGATCTTCTTTGATTTATTACATCAGAATTTTATAGTTTTTCTTATATAGTTGCTATAAATATTATATTAAGCTTTATATATATAAATATTTCATTTAAAAAAGCTATTATAAATAATAATGTGCTTTAAATTTCAAATCTCAGTTAGTCACTGTTTGTATATAAAGAAGCCATTGATTTTGTATATTAGCCTTATATCCTATAACTTACCATAATCACTTACTAGCTACAGGAGTCTTTTGGTTGATTCTTTGAAATTTTCTCACACAGGCAAATATAACATCTGCAAAAACAGAGTTTTCTTTCTTCCTTCCAAATTTGTATACCTTTCCCTTCCTTTTCTTGTCTTATAGTATTAGCTAGGATGTCTAGTACAAATGGTGAGAGGGAACATAATTCCCTTGTTCCCAATCTTAGGGGAAAGTTCTAAATATTCAGCTATTAAGTATGATGTTTGCCACTGGGTTTGTCTGTGCCTATGTGTAGTTAAATAAATAAAGTTGAGTCAGTGCCTCTCTATTCTTAATTTACTGAGTTTTTAAAATCATCAATGGATGTTGGATTTTGTCAATGTTTTTTTCTGTATCAGTTGATATGATTTTCTTTAGTCTGTTGATGGGGTGCATTATATCAATTGATTTTTGAATGTTGAATCAGTAGCATAGCTAGAATAAATCCCACTTGGCTGTGGTTGTGATATACAATTCTTTTTATGCATTGTTGGATTCAATTTGCTAATATTTTGTTGAGGACTTTTTGCATCCATATTCATGAAAGATATTGGCTTATAGCTTTTGTTTCTTATTTGTATTTATCCAGTTTTGATATTAGGGTAATACTGGCCTCCTAGAATGAATTGAGAAGTGTCAATTTAACTTCTACATTCTGAAAGAGATTGTAGAGGATTGATACTATTTCTTTCATAAATGTTTGAGCCTAGTGCTTTCTTTTTCTTGAAGGATATTAATACTACTTGTTAATTGAGTTTCTTTAATAGAGATAGGCCTATTTATGCTATCTATTTCTCATTTCTTGAGCTTTGGTAGTTCATATTTCAAAGAATTTGTCTATTTTACTTAAGGTATCAAATTTGCAGGTATAGTGTTTCATAATATTCCTTTGTTGTTCCTTTGATGTCCATGAGATCAGTAGGGATGACTTTTCTTTCATTTCTAATATTGGTATTTTGGGGTTTCTCTCTTTTATTTATTTATTTTTTTGGTTAGCCTGGCTAGAGCCTTATCAAAACCTTTTTTGTTTTCATTACTATTTTAGTTTGTATTTATTGTTATTATAGTATTGTATTTAGTATTATATTATTAATAATATCATAAATATTAATATATTTATAAGTCATTCGTATTTCAATTTTCCTGAGAACACTAAGCTTTTAAGTTGAAATTTTTCTAGATTTATTGAGGTATGATTGACAAAAAGTTGATGTTTTGATATATGTATGTATATGTTATGAAATGACTACCAAAATGAAGCTAATTAACATAGTCATCACCTCACATAGTTACCATTTTTTTTTGTAAGAACCCTGTTATCTGCTCTCTTGGCATTTTCAAGCATACAGTACGTTATTAACTATAGTCGCCATGCTGTACATCAGGTTTCCAGAACTTACTCATCTTATAACAGAAAGTTGGTAACCTTTGATCAATAACTCCCCTTCCTCCCATTTCCAACCTCTGGTACTCACTATTCTATTCTCTGTTAGTATGAGTTTGACACTTTTTAAAACAGATTCCAAATATAGGTGAGATCATGCAGTATCTGTCTTTCTGCGTCTGGCTTATTTCACTTAACATAATGTCCTTCAAATTCAGCCAAGTTTTCACAAATGGCAGAAAGCCCTTCTTTTTTAAGACTAAATAATATTTGTGTGTGTGTGTTTGTTTCTTTATCCATTCATCTGTAGATGGTCCCTTGCTGTGCTGTGCTGTGCTGTGCTAAGTCGCTTCAGTCGTGTTCAACTCTTTGTGACCCCATGGGACAAAGCCCACCAGGCTCCTCTGTCCATGGGATTCTCCAGGCAAGAATACTGGAGTGGGTTGCCATGCCCTCCTCCAGGGGATCTTCCTGACCCAGGGACTGAAACTGTGTCTCTTACATCTCCTCATTGGTAGGGGGGCTCTTTACCTCTAGTGCCACCTGGGATGCCCTAGATGGTCCCTTAGGTTGTTCTAAATCTTGGCTATTGCCAATAACGGTGCAATGAACCTGGGAGTGCACATACATCTTTGAGGCAGTGATTTTATTTCCTTTGGATATACACCCCCAGAAGAGGGATTATGGTATCAAATGGTAATTATATTTAAAAATTTTAGAGGAGCCTAAAAACTGTTTCCTATAATGATTGTATCAATTTATATTTCCACCAACAGTGTACAAGGATTTCCTTTTATTTACACTCCTGTCAACAATTGTTATCTTTTGGCATTTTGATAATAGCCATCTTAATAAGTGTAAGATAATATCTAAATTTTGGTTTTGACTTCCATAGTGATTAGTGATGCTGAACATCTTTTCATATATTTGATTATTTATATATCTTCTGTAGAAAAGTGTCTATTCCTATCCTTTGCCCATTTTTTAAAGCCAGGTTACTTATTTATTTATTTTTGCTACTGAGTAAAACATGATGTATCAGGTAATAAGAGGTGAGGTAAATAGACCTTTAATGTTAGGTTTTATATTAATGTGGCTAGGAGTTGGGCTTGTTTAACCTTGGTTGTAGCTATAGGTGTCAAAGGCTTTAATTTCCTCTAGTATCCTTGTTTTATGTCTTACTTGTTATCTTTGAGTTTTCATAAAATCTCCTACTTGAATAGAGTATGAGACTTGCTGATGTTTCAGCTGTGACCCCCTGTTATGCCGCAGCCTTATGGGTGGGTGGTAAGGTGTAGGAGGAGGGATGAGTTCTATAGTCCTATGATTAAGTCTTAGTCTTTACTGAGCCAATGTCCCTGAGCTGTGACCTTCATAAATGTGTATCACATCTCCTCCTCACTCCCTTTAGATGAGACAGGAAGGCTGGAGGGGGCTGGAATTGGGTAACTTGCTTTTCCCCCTTGAGCTAAAGCTCTTTTAAAGTCTTTTCCCTCAGTGAATAGGTCTCTGTTAAGGTGAATGCTCTGGGCATTATTCCAAAATTGTTACCTTCTCTCCCCGCTGCCAGAAACATGGAGCTTTTGTCTTTACTCCTGAGCAAGACAACTTTGTGGGGTTCCTGGAGGTAAAACCCATGAAAGTGCAAGGTTCCTTATGACTGAGGCTCTGAAGACTTTCTCACGGACACTATTTTACACTCCATATCCATAAATTTATCAAAATTACTGTTTAAGTGTTCCTACAAGTTTATGGCTTTAGCAACTTTTCCTCTAGGGAAGTTGATCTTGGCTGTGATGCTCTGCATTCAGCTTTCTCTCTAGCTTTCAACGTAGTTAGTCCTTTGATCTTAATTCTCTAATGAGTCTAAGAAAAGTCACCAATTTTTAGTTTTCCAGCTCTTTTGTTGTTGTAGGGATGGGATTTCCAACTTTACATGTTGGAGATGCTAATCTAACTCTAGTCTCTAACAGTTCTTTTAATGAGTTGGGAAACTTATAACCTTTTATGTTTTAAAAAGTCTTTTCCTCCCTCATTTTGAATGGTAATTTATCTGGGTATCAAACTCAAGTTCGCCAATTATTCTCCTTTAGCACTTACCTAAATTATCTGTCTTTTTTTTCTGGCAGTTTTAAGGATTTCATGTTTCTTCTTGATATTTTACAGGCTTTCTATATGTCTTTAGGTGTAGAATTATCTTCATTTAATATATTTTTGATGTAATTAATTCTATTCCCTTAATTCTGAAAAATTCTCAGTTCTGATATTCTCAAGCTCCATTAGGCTAATATTAGCGTCTCAATCTATCCTTCGTGTTTCTGAAGTGCTCTTTTACACTTTGAATCTATTTGTTCTATGTTCTTGAGAAATTCTTAAATATCATCTTCCACTAATTCTCTCTGTGAGTGTGCCCATTTTAGAGTTTATCCCATTGTGCTGCTTCTGTCCATGAGAAAGATGTTCTATGGAGAAAAAAGTCTTCCCCTAGATCTGTCCTATAAAGACACCCATTCAAATTTACCTGCAAAAATCTTTTGAGATATTTGAAGACAGAAAAGACAGCTTTACTTTTTTTCTTTAGGTTAAATCAAAATTAAAAGTCAAATTCAGGATGGGGAACACATGTAAACCCATGGGTGATTCATGTCAATGTATGGCAAAAACCACTACAATATTGTAAAGTAATTGGCCCCCAACTAAAATAAATAAATTTATTAAAAAAAAATTAAAAGTCATTATATTTAAGTAGATTATAATGAATGCTACCGTTCATGGTGTAGCAACCTCTTGCAATATAGTAACATAAAATTTGGAAAGCAGATAAATATCTAAATTTTAGTCAATAATTCTAGAAGATTTTATTAGGTGTTGGTCATAGAGTAGGATTCTTGTGTAAGCAGAGAGCAGAGAATGAATTTTCCAGTTGATTGCCTTCTTGCTTATTGAGAGTTCCTTTTTTAAAGCAAGCCACAGATGTAGAAACTTTAACTGAGAGGTGACTACTGGCATCCTACAAAGAGATTTCATATAGGTAGCTTGGAAATTCCCCTTGGGTATGTAAATCAATTGCCATGTGACATCTGGATTTCATTCATTTATTAACAATCATTTATTATATGTTCACTTTGTGTTAATCAGTTCAGTTCAGTCACTCAGTTGTGTCTGACTCTTTGTGACCCCATGGACTGCAGCACGCCAAGATTCCCTGTCCATCACCAACTCCCAGAGCTTGCTCAAACTCATGTCCATCGAGTCAGTGATGCTATCCAACCATCTCATCCTCTGTCATCCCCTTCTCTTCCTACCTTCAATCTTTCCCAGCATCAGGGTCTTTTCTAAGGAGTCAGTTCTTCGCATCAGGTGGCCAAAGTATAGCAGTTTCAGCTTCAGCATCAATCCTTCCAATGAATATTCAGAACCGATTTCCTTTAGGATTGACTAGTTTGATCTCCTTGCAGTCCAAGGGATCTCAAGAGTCTTCTCCAACACCACACTTCAAAAACATCAATTCTTCAGCACTCAGCTTTCTTTATAGTCCAACTCTCACATCCATACATGGCTACTGTAAAACCATAGATTTGACTAGATGGACCTTTGTTGGCAACGTAATGTCTCTGCTTTTTAATATGCTGTCTGGGTTGGTCATAGCTTTTCTTCCAAGGAGCAAGCATCTTCTAATTTCATGGCTGCAGTCACCATCTGCAGTGATTTTGGAACCCAAGAAAACAAAGCTTCTCTGTTTCCATTGTTTCCCCATCTATTTGCCATGAAGTGATAGAACTGGATGCCATGATCTTAGTTTTTAAATGTTGAGTTTTAAGCCAGTTTTTTCACTCTCCTCTTCCACTTTCATCAGGAGGCTCTTTAGTTCCTATTCACTTTCTGCCATAAGGGTGGTGTCATCTGCATATCTAAGGTTATTGATATTTCTCCTGGCAATCTTGATTCTAGCTTGTGCTTCATCCAGCCCAGCATTTCACATGATGTACTATGCTTATAAGTTAAATAAGTAAGGTGACAATATACAGACTTGACATACTCCTTTCCCAATTTGGAACCAGTCTGTTGTTCCATGTCCAGTTCTAACTGTTGCTTCTTGACCTATATACAGATTTCTCAGGAGGCAGGTCAGGTTGTCTGGTATTCCCATCTCTTGAAGAATTTTCCACAGTTTGTTGTGATCCACACAGTCAAAGGCTTTGGTATAGTCAATAAAGCAGAAATAGATGTTTTTCTGGAACTCTCTTGCTTTTTGATGATCCAGTGGATGTTGGCAATTTCATCTCTGGTTCCTCTGTCTTTTCTAAATCCAGCTTGAACATCTGAAAGTTCACAGTTCACATACTGTTGAAGCCTGGCTTGGAGAATTTTGAGCATTACTCTGCTAGTGTGTGAGATGAGTGCAATTGTGTGGTAGTTTGAACGTTCTTTGGTATTGCCCTTCTTTGGGATTGGAATGAAAACTGACCTTTTCCAGTCCTGTGGCCACTGCTGAGTTTTCCAAATTTGCTGGCATATTGAGTGCAGCACTTTCACAGTATCATCTTTTAGGACTTGAAATGGCTCAGCTGGAATTCCATCACCTCCTCTAGCTTTGTTCATAGTGATGCTTCCTAAAGCCCACTTGACTTCGCATTCCAGGATGTCTGGCTCTAGGTGAGTGATCCAGACCATCGTGGTTTTCCAGGTCATGAAGATCTTTTTGTGTACAGTTTTTCTGTGTATTCTTGCTGCCTCTTCTTAATATCTTCTGCTTCTTTTATGTCCATACAATTTCTGTCCTTTATTGTGCCCATCTTTACATGAAATGTTCCCTTGGTATCACTAATTTTCTTGAAGAGATCTCTAGTCTTTCCCATCCTTTGTTTTCCTCTATTTCTTTGCATTGATCACTGAGGAAGACTTCTTATCTCTCCATGCTGTTCTTCAGAAGTCTGCATTCAGATGGATATATCTTTCCTTTTCTCCTTTGCCTTTCATTTCTCCTCTTTTCACAGCTATTTGTAAGGTATCCTCAGACAACCATTTTGCCTTTTTGCATTTCTTTTTCTTGGGGCTGATCTTGATCACTGCCTGCTATAGAATGTCACAAACCTCCATCCATAGTTCTTCAGGCACTCTGTCTATCAGATCTAATCCCTTGAATCTATTTGTCACTTCCACTGTATAATCATAGGGGATTTGATTTAAGTCATACCTGAATGGTCCAGTGGTTTTCCCTTCTTTCTTCAATCTAAGACTGAATTTTGCAATAAGGAGTTCATGATCTGAGCCACAGTCGGCTCCCGGTCTTATTTTTGCTGACAGTATAGAGCTTCTCCATCTTTAGCTGCAAAGAATATAATCAATCTGATTTTACTATTGACTATCTGGGGATGTCCATGTGTAGAGTCTTCTCTTGTGTTGTTGGAAGACAGTGTTTGCTACGATCAGTGAGTTCTCTTGGCAAAACTCTGTTAGCCTTTGCCCTGCTTCATTTTGTACTCCGAGGCCAAATTTTCCCGTTACTCCAGGAATCTCTTGACTTCCTGCTTTTGCATTCCAGTTCTCTATGATGAAAAGGACATCTTTTTTTAGTGTTAGTTATAGAAGGTCTTGTAGGTCTTCATACAACCATTCAACTTCAGCTTCTTCAACATTACTGATTGCAGCATAGACTTGGACTACTGTGATATTGAATGGTTTGCCTTGGAAATGAACAGAGATCATTTTGTCATTTTTGAGACTGCACCAAAGTACCACATTTTGGATACTTTGTGCTAATCACTTCATGACAAATAGATGGGGAAACAGTGGAAACAGAGACAGACTATTTTGGGGGGCTCCAAAATCACTGCAGATGGTGACTGCAGCCATGAAATTAAAAGACACTTGTTCCTTGGAAGAAAAGCTGTGATCATCCTAGATAGCATATGAAAAAGCAGAGACATTACTTTGCCAACAAAGGTTTGTCTAGTCAAAGCTATGGTTTTTCCAGTAGTCGTGTATGGATGTGAGAGTTAGACTATAAAGAAAGCTGAGCACTGAAGAATTGATGTTTTTGAAGTGTGGTGTTGGAGAAGACTCTTGAGAGTCCCTTGGACTGCAAGGAGATCCAACCAGTCAATCCTAAAGGAAATCATTCCTGAATATGTATTGAAAGGATTGATGCTGAAGCTGAAACTCCAATACTTTGGCCACCTGATGCGAAGAAATGACTCACTGGAAAAGACCCTGATGCTGGGAAAGATTGAAGGCAGGAAGAGAAGGGGACAACAGAGGATGAGATGGTTGGATGGCATCACTGACTCAATGGACATGAGTTCAAGTAAACTCTGGGAGTTGGTGCTGGACAGGGAGGCCTGACATGCTATAGTCCATGGGGTTGCAAAAAGTCAGACACGACTGAGTGACTGAACTGAACTAAACTGTGCTAATTACTCTTCCACATGTAGGAACTAAACTGGGAATCATGACATGGTTTCTATCTCCAAGGAGCTTACAGTTTAGTAGGGATTTGATGCAAAGAGGCATAAAATATGAAGTGACAAGTCCTGTAAAGGGGAATACAATGGGAAAGGACTTGAACCAAACTATGGGGGTAAAGGATGTCTTCTTTGAGAAAGGGACACCTGGATTGAGATTTGAAGCCCAAGGAGCAATTTGGCATAATGGAGTTATTATTTATTATTATAAATAAAAAATGAATAATATTTTAATATCACTCTGCTGATGAGTATTTCAAGCAGAAGAAATAATGCATGCAAAAGCCTCAGAGTGAAGTCAAGATGCCATCCAAAAAATGGAAAGGAATGGAGAGGATAAAACTCACTCAGGAGAGTGGAGAGAGTTGAGGCTGGAAAGGGAGCCAGGTTTTTCAAGGAGCTTTGAATGGAGTGAAGTTGTTTGGGCAGTGGGAGACCACTGAATAGATTTTGTTTTCTGAAATACCTGTCAGCCTGCTATAGATGGCTGACATGACAAAAACTTGCTAACTATGGTGATACAGGGTGGAGTTGGACTCATGAAGGAACAACAGGAGTTGAGGGTAACTCCCAGACTTCAGGCTTGGGTGACTGGATGGATGATGGGGTCATTCATCAAGATAAGGAGCCTACGAGACTTCCTTGGTGGTTCAGTGGTTAAGACTCTACATTTGCACCACAGGAGGCATGGGTTTCATCCCTGGTTGGGGAACTAAGATTCTGCATTCTGCATGGCATGGCCAAAACAAAAACAAAAACAAAAACATGATAAAGAGCATAGGAGGAGAATCAGATTTTGATTAGCATTACTTCATTTCTGTTCTGGTTATCTATGGGACATCCAAGTGAAGACAGGCATAGAAAGCTGGATTTATGGGTTTGTTGCTCAGGAGAACAATCTGGGCTGGTGGTGTGATATTTTCCAGAACTTCTAGGGAGGATTTCTGAATTACCACAGCACATCTCAGAGTCTGACACTTACTTCAGTGTACTTCAGGAGATATTTTCCCCCCTCCTCCCCCAATTCCCAATTAAAAGGTGCTGTCCTGTTGATCCACTACCTTTGATGGTTTCTCAGCTGTGACAGGGCAAGAGAAAAGTTGTTGAAATGGTGAGAGGGAATGTGATTACCCAGGCAGAGTGTACAGAGTGAGAAGGGTACCCAGGACAACACTCTGAAGACCATATTATGTTTAGATTCCCACATAAAATCTAGTGGCACTCCAATTTATATACAGTTGGGGGCAGGGGTAGCCTCAGGGGTCATTCAGAAGAGGTTAATTGCAGCCTCTTCCTGCAGAGCTACATAAGGTCAGACTCAGCTCTTACTGCCTTTGAGTCTATCCTGTCCAAAGGCAGGAAAAGGAAGTGGCTTCACTTCACCAGCAAGCGAGTCTGAATTTAGTTTTACTCCCACTGATTTTGCTTCAAGCATTTGTAAACTCACTACCATGGTAGATTAGTGACCCCAGTGGCTCTAAATAATGGCTTTCCTGTATCCAAACCCTTTGCCCTATAACTTTGTAGTCCCATCCTACTTGGATGCTGAACTTGGACACATGACTTGCCTTGGTCAATATGATGTTTGCAAATGTAATATAGGCAGGGGCTGGAAAGGTGCTTGTAGGTTTCAATGTCCTCTCTTGAACCTCTGCCTTCCCCATGATGAGCAGACTAGCTTTCTCTTGGACACCTGTCTACGGCTAGTTCTCTCTTGTCTTGATATTTCCTGTCTCTCTTGCTTGACCCTGGCTGCTGACTTGAGAAGATACTTGGGCTACCCTTTTGGAGAGATGTGGGAGATAGATGGAGGAGACCTGTGTTGTTCCAGATGAGGCCGTCCTAGAACATCCAGCCTCCAGACTATGGCCAGTTCACAGTAGATACATGAGTAAGTGCATCCAAGATCAGATAAGCCTAGCCCAGACCGGCAGAAAGTAGACTCAAATCAACAGAAAGCCTAAATGACCTACAGACTTATGAGTAATAGTAAATGGTTATTATTTTAAGCTACTACGTTTTGGGATGGTTTGTTACACAGCAAGAACGAACTGATATAGAAATGGTAGCTAACTTACGCTCAATCATTCAACAAACCTTTATGGGGTAACTGCTTTGCTCCTGAGAGCCTGTGGAAAGCTCTGCAAAGCCTTTCCTACTGACCACTGTACTGGTTGTACTCGCATGATCAAGGTGCAACATCTGTGTCCTTGTCTAGAGCTTCATATCCCTACTAGAACGTGAGCTGTCCTAATACTCCACTGGTTTGGCTGGGGGCTCTTTTCAGCACCCCTACTTGCTGATTTCCATCTTTGAATGGATGAATCACTTGGAATCAGTATACCTCATATAGATTTCTTATCACCTAGCTATCCACTGCTTTGCCAACCTGATCACATTGGATCTGCTCGGTAACCAATGGACACTGGCGTCAAGTATGCACCCATCTATTGCCTTCCTTTGAACATTGTATTGATACCTGGATGAAGAATTCTCTGTAAGTGTTTGTTCCTTGGTCTAGCATGCCGAGGCTGCCATAATGAAGTACCATAGACTGGGTGGCTTCAACAACAAAAATTAATTTTCTCACAATTCTGGAGGCTAGAAGTCTGAGATCAAGGTGTTGGCAGTGTTGGTTTCTTCTGAGTCCTCTCTTCTCAGCTGGTAGATGGCTATCTTCTCCCTGTGTCCTCACATGGTCCTTTTTCAGCTGTGTCTGTGTCCAAACTTTTTCTTCTTACAAGCATGCCAATCATATTGGATTTGGACCTACCACAATGTCTTCATTTTAGCTTAATTACTTCTTTAAAGACCGTATCTGAAATACAGTCATAGTTTGAAGTACCAGGGGTAAGATTTTAACATATGAACTTCAGAGAGACACAATTCTCTCCATAACATCCATCATGCTTGAACTTGGCTTTCCTTGTCTCCCTCTGACTTAGGTATCTGAGGTCTGAACTTTGTGGGCCTTCAAGCCACTGAAGCTGTGACAGTTAAGCTCACATGTATATTGTCCCCTAAGTAGAGTCTCTTGATCATTGAAGTTTTGAAGTGACAATGCTTCAATTTCTTCTTTTCATGTCAGGGACCTATACATATGCTCACCAAAAGGAAGTGACCCTGATCTGGGAAGATAGGAGACACTTATGCTCATGTAAAACTTTTTGGGGATACTGATATCCCACGGAGTAGTTGAATAGCATCAATCTGAAAGCCAGAAGTCCAGAATTTTCTCTTTCCTTAATTTCCCCTCTATGTGCATATACTTGCATACACATATGTGTGGGTGTACGCACATCCATATATACACAAGATGCATACTGAACAAACAAGAGCCATCCACAGGCTGTGGATATATACACGTGTGACTACACAGAGCGCATACACCCATGCACATAAGAACTTGTTACAGCCCCAGGCAGTCCCTCCACTATAGATAGACACATATATACAAGTGTGGACAAACACACATGTTCTCAGTTCATAGTGGCTGCTTCTCACCATAAAGTAGGTCCCTGAGTTTATCACAATATGGTGTCCAATGTATAGTTAAATTTGGAGTCCCTATATAGAGTTCTCCCTCTTGATATATCTAAAATTAAATACTAAGAGAGGGAAAACCCAAGCCGAGAATAGGAAACCATACATACAGATTGCAATCACCACCCAATGTTGCTGGTGAAGAGAAATGGATGTTGAACACTGAATGTTAAAAATTGTGTTGAATTAGATAAGAAAATCCCATGTAGACTTTGTTAATGATTCATAATCAGCTAATAAGCTCATCTTGAGGAGAATAATGATCCGCGGACCTGTTGGCTCGTTTATCACTGTGTTTTACAACATTGGCAAAGAAACTAATTAAATCCCCGCATCATTACAGAGAATCCCTTTTAATAGAGATACAATGATGCACTAGAGGCTACAGATTACACTGCAAATTGTACCAAGAGATTTTGGACAGCGGGTTTTAATTAACATGTGAGCCAGAAGCAGCTAGCTTAAATAATAACCGGCGCCGGAACCATCTGTATGGAGGAGCCAGGCAGTAGGAGGAACCAGGCAGGGACCAAGGCCCGGGAGGTGAGGAGAGCATCAGCCAGGGCTGGGGCTGAGACTGGGACATGTTCTAGAGTCACGGGATCTGGGGAGAGGGGAGAGACTGAAGCAGGATTCAAGTCCAGAAGGGGAAAGGCATGCAAAACCTGATGCATGTCTACCTCAAGAATTGGACCAGGTGCGAAAGGATGCAGGCTTTCCAGCAGTTGGAAACCAGGTTGATGATGGTGGCAGAGCCAGAGGAGCTCTAGACAACCCTACCCCACCCTCATTTTTTATTTGGAAAAACAAAACTGAGAGAGACCATTGTATGAACGAGCATCCTTCATGGACCACTGTCTGGTGTGGATTCCATCTCCTGGCAGTTGGTTCAGCAAGTTGCTAAGATCTGCTGTAAGGTGGGGATGGGCTGGGGGTAGGTGGGCTAGGAGGCACCCAGTGCTCTAGCTTCTGCCTGGGAGAGGGGACTCCCCAGGTGGCCCAGCCATTGAACCTTTGGTAACTGGCATCCAAGGCTGTTCCCACGTGATCTGTGGTCTGGCTTTCAAAGAGAAATCTCAGCAGATAGACAGAAGGGCAGTAGGCAAAGAGGCAGTTGAGTGAAGAATAAAGCAGGGAACTGCCTGGCCATGGTGTGTGCATGCATTCTGGGAAGCGAGTTCTTGGCAAACATAGGGAAAACTTTATCACTTTAAGGCAAAAGCTTGTACCCTGAGAGGCCTAAACCACTCTTCTGCAGAGACTGTCCTGCTGAGCTGGACATGCTGAGGGCTCAGGCCTGGGTGGCGGCTGCCTGGGTCCCCCAGCAGCTCCTTGGCCTTAGCTTCAGTGGCTTGTCATCAATTTCTCTTGGCAGTCCCTAAGTACGTGTACATTTTGTTCCCTCCTTGGGATCCAGGCTTTGCTTCCCAGACTGAGAGGCTCATTGCCGAGGTGGCCTGTGCCACAGGCAGCATCACAGTCTTCAAAGAGGCTTTTCTGACAGTTGTGGGGAAGATCAAGTGCCTGTGCAGGCAAGACGTGGCAAAAAATTCTCCCCAAATTCATGTCCTCTCGGAGAAAAGAAGCTGAAGGCTTCCTCCACAGAGACTTGTATATTATTATTTTTTTAAGATCAGCAGCAAAATGATTCATAAAACCTTGGAAACAGATTTCGTGTAAAGCCTCCAAGAACAATAGCTCATTGTGTACCGAGACTCCCACCCGATATTCTGCCAAAGGCGTAATGTGGGCTCCTTCGAGATGGAGCTGCACCCAGCAGTCACTTTCCAGCCTGCAGTTCTCCTGGGGTTCCATGGCAACACCATGAAGATCAACCCAGCATCCTTCTAGCCTCCCCAGGCACACTCACCTTTGTGTCCAGGCCCTGGGATGATTGCAGGGCCGGGACACCATTCAGACAGTGGAGGTACCACCAGCCCCATGCACACTGGCTTCTAAAGCTAAGCTGACACCCTCCACCTCAAAATCCGTCTCGCCATCTTTCCATTCTTGAGAGTGAGAATACTGAGCTACTGGGCCCTCCTCCTCTCACTTCTCAACCAGCGGTCACAATCCCGCAGCCTTCCCCTCTTCTCCATCTCCTTACTTACAGTTGGGCCTGTCTCCCACAGTACATGTGCCATAGAGCTCAACCTCAGCACTTTATAGATGAGGTGCATGTCAGAAAAGGCAGTGACCATCATGAAAGTCAAAGTGGGGAGCAGGACCAGAGGGGTCCGCTCACTCCCAGGCAGGCATCAAAATGTGTTTCTTGTTCCCCTTTCAGCCACCTCTTTGAAACTTCTCAAGGAAACCAGTGCAGTGGCTTCCTATCCTGTCTCTGTCTCCCATTCAACTCCCTTCAGCACATATTTGGGCTCCTGCCATGATCTTGTCACCTCGATTCTGAAGCTGTCAGAACCTCCAGCATCATTTATTTATGTCTGAACTCAGGTCTGATGACTTCAGACCTGGAAGGGACTTTTAAGGTTAGCTAGTCCAATCTGCTCATTTTGATGGGAAATTGGGGCTCTGGGATCTTGAGGATGGAATGGAGGGACTTGGTGATCTGACTCTTGGGAAGAACAAAAAGTGCTGGGTCCCAGAGATTGGCTTTACTACAGGGTTGTTACAAAAGCTTGGGCTCCAGAGCTTTTTATCCTTGGGTTCCAAAATCACTGCTGATGGTGGCTGCAGCCATGAAATTAAAAGACACTTGTTCCTTGGAAGGAAAGCTATGCCAAACCTAGACATTGTATTAAAAAGCAAAGATATCACTTTGCCGACAAAGACCCATATGTCAAAGTTATGGCTTTTCCATTAGTCATGTAAAGATGTGAGACTTGAACCATAAGGAAAGCTGAGTGCCGAAGAATTGATGCTTTTGAACTGTGGTGTTGGAGAAGACTCTTGAGATCCCTTGGACTGCAAGGAGATCAAACCAGTCAATCCTAAAGGAAATCTGTCCTAAATATTCTTTGGAAGGACTGATGTTGAGCTCCAATTCTTTGGCCACCTGATGCGAAGAACGGACTCATTGGTAAATGAGTCCCAGATGATGGGAAAGATTGAAGGCAAAAGGAAGAGGGGATGGCAGAGGATGAGATGGTTAGATAGCATCACTGAGTCAGGGAACATGAAGCTGAGCAAACTCTGGGAGATAGTGAAGGGCAGGGGAGGCTGGCGTGCTGTAGTAATGGGGTCACAAAGAGTTGAACACGACTTAGCGATTCAACAACAACATTACAAAAGCTGCTCGTGGCTTTGATCAACAGAAGCAGGGAAGGTGGCTGCTACCCCAGCTGACCCCAAACCTGGTGCAGTGGAGAAGGGAGGCCCTGTCAAGTTTCTCTGTTGTGATGCCTGTGGATCAGTGTCCCTCTCCCTTCTCCCTACCAGAGACCGGGCTGACTAGCGATTCTAGGCAGCCAGAGCCCCGCCTTGCAGAGCAGGCAAGAAGCTGGTGGCAGTGGGGACTCTGGAGTTAGCCAGACCAGGGTTTGAATCCCAATCCCACCCCTTAACTCAGCAGCAGTTTAGTCACTATGATCAGTGGAGTGTGGGAGCTGGCTCATGAGAGCTGCTGCTTACATTTTAGGAAATTTGTGAACCAGTTGTTAAACACAGCCATCATTATAAAGATTAGATTATATAAACTTACAATTAAATAGATTATGTTTAAAACAAAGACAATCAACACTAAAAATGACATCATTTTCTAATTCTTTTATTATCATCTCTAGTCTAGAAATAGTACCCCAGAGGCTCTTTCTGTCTACTGGATCAGTCTGGAGGAAGTGCTCCACAGCGGAGTGTTACCCCACGTCTCTTTCCAATGCTGTGTTGAGTGATGTCACGTTTGTGCTTGGTGTCAGCTGTGGTGGGAGTATCTGTACCAGGCAAACTGGCCAACAGCACATATCCTGGCCCTCTTTTTTCCTTTCTTTCTTTTCTTGGGATAGCTGGTTGTTAACTTTTACCAGCACAACCCTGATTATATTTTACCCCTCTGACAACCCCACGAGGTAGGGATTCTTGTTCTTTAGAGGCTTATGGGTGAAATGATACCTCTAAGGTCACAGCTGGTGGGTTTTAGAGCCAGGAACTGGGCTCACTCATGTCTATGGCTCAAAGACAAGTGCTTTCCTCTTTTCACTTTCATTTTTAGGTTTAGCGGTGACTTCACTGTTGCTTCCTTCCAGGCCCCACAGGCAGGGGTCTTCGTCTGACCCACTGTGACGCAGGGACGGCAGTGTGGCTAAAGTCGTGGTGCAGGTGGCTGTGGGGCCAAGAGTGGTGGCAGAGGTAAGATCTGGAGCAAGCAGTGCATCTTGTGTGTGGTGGGGGGCGGCCACAGAGGGAAGAAGAGCCTGGACTGAAAACCCCTTTCTTGGCCACTCTTTGTGGATGCTTGAGAACAGTCTAGAGCCTTGGATTTCCCGTTACTACAGTTAGTGGGCTTCCTAGGTGGCGCTAGTGGTAAACAACCCACCTGCCAATGCAAGAGACATGAATTTGATCCCTGGATTAGGAAGATTCCCTGGAGGGGGCATGGCAACCCACTCCAGTATTCCTGCCTGGAGAATTCCATGGACAGAGGAGCCTGGAGGGCTACAGTCCAGGGGGTTGCAAAGAGCTGGACACAACTGAAGCGACTCAGCACACAAACACAGCAGGGATGACTCCACCTCACCCAAATTCTTGGTTTGAGAATTAAACAAGTGAATGTTCCCAAAGCACCAGATGTGGCGTTGGCCACAGTAAGTACAAATGAGACAGATGTTCCCTTTTTCTCTTGCTCTCTCCTCCATCCTCCTTCCCTCTGCTCCTTCATTCTATCAAAATCCTCTATTGTCACCCAGGCCAGCGTGGCACAGGATGCTTCCCTCTGGAGATGGGAGTTTTGTTTCTTGGTCCACGTTCTTTCTCACCCCACGGGACACTTGGTGCTGTTCCTGCCAGCTGGTGGGCTCCTGTGGTGCTGCAGGGTTCTTAAAGCCAGAGAGCAGAGAAGGTAAGGGAAATCACAAGAAGCTGAAGGGTAGGGAGCCAAGGGCACCCACAGCCCCACCCTGCACCCTTCAATCCCCTGCCCTGTACCCTGCTTCACAGAGCCCATTGGTGCACCCCGTCTTGAGGCATCACTACAGCTGCCACCGAGATCCTAGCCACAAGCTGAGAACTTCTAGGGCTTCCTCCACGTGTGGAGGTTGATTGCTGGGGACCCACATTCACCATGGTGTGGCTGGAGACCTCCTGCCATGTCTCCCCTCCTCTCCAGTTCTCAGCGTAAACCTATCCATGCCCGGCTCCCTTCCTCCCACCAGGGGACAGAGCTGTCCTTCCTGCTCTCCTGTCCCACCAACCCTGAGCACAGGCCCTGCATCCAGCCACCCGCCAGGCCCGCCACCCAGCCTGTTTGGCCAGTCCCCTTCTCCTGCTTCATGGTGCCAACCTCATCCTTCCCCTCCCTCTCTCCTGATACTTCTACTCGGATTACGAATAAACTGAACATTTTTTCATCTAAAAATAAAACCTCCCTCCCTCAGCCCAATGATTATCCCCATTGCCTTTTTTCTCTCCTTTTCAGAGCCAGATTCTTGGAGGGGCAGCCTCTCTCCACCTCCTTGTCTCCCTCTCTCTCTCTCTCCCCACCTGGCTCATCCTTGCTTTCACAGAAACCCATCTCATGAGGGCCATGATGTTGCTTCATCTGCTTCTAATGGCTGTTTTCAGCCTTTCCAGGGCTTCTCTGAGCTACTGGACACCCTCCTGGCCGTCTCTCTGGCCCCGTGTCCAGTGCCCTTGGGTTTTCTCTTGTAAATCCTGGTTCTTCCCAGGCTCCTCTGCCTCAGCCCTTCCAACACTTTCAATGCTGGGGATCCCCAAGGCACTGCCCTCAGCCCTCCTCTCTTTACTCTTTGCCCCCCTCCCTGAGACCTCTCATCCCCCACCTCCAAGGGCCTCAGCTCCCATTGGTCTTCTGATGACTCAGCAACCCAGGTTTCTCTCTTGAGCTTCAAATCAGCATGACACTTCAGTGACACTCAGCAGCTTAAACTCAATAGATCTGGAAAGCCATCATTTACCCCTTAAATCTCCACTTCCCTCTAAATTCTGCTCAGTACCAGCATCTCTCCAGGTACCCATGTAAGAAACCCAAGTGTTATCCTAAATTCCTCTTTCTTTTCTTCTCTAACAGCTTGCTGCTGCTGCTGGTGCTAAGTCACTTCAATCGTGTCTGACTCTGTGCGACCCTATGGACAGCAGCCCACCAGGCTCCTCTGTCCACAGGGTTCTCTAGGCAAGAATACTGGAGTGGGTGGCCATTTCCTTCTCCACTCTAACAGCTTACCCACTTCAAATACCTATTTCGACTCTACCTCTTAAAAATCCTTCAAGGACTTCCCTGGTGGTCCAGCGATTAACAATCTGCCTTGGAGAAGGAAATGGCCACCCACTCCAGTATTCTTGCCTGGAGAATTCCATAGACAGAGGAGCCTGGCCAGCTACAGTCCATGCGGTTGCAAGGAGTCAGACACGACTGAGTAACTAACAGTACTACTTGATAGACCAGGGTTCAATCCCTGATCAGGGAAATAAGGTCCCACGTGCTCTGGAGCAACAAAGTCTGTGTGCCACAACCAGAGAGCCCATGTGCTGCAGTGGAAGAGCCGCATGACACAAGGAGGATCCTGCATGTTGCAACTAACTCCTGATGCAGTCAAATAAATGAATTAATTTTTAAAAATCCCTCAAATTCTTCTACTTCTCTCCCACCCTACCCAGCCCCTCTCATTTCTCACTTAGAGTCCAGTTGCCCCTTATCTAGTTTCCAATGTCAACTTACAGCCTTTCTGATTAATTAAGATGCAGATCTGGAGAAGGCAATAGCAACCCACTCCAGTACTCTTGCCTGGAAAATCCCATGGATGGAGGAGCCTGGTAGGCTACAGTCCATGGGGTCGCTAAGAGTCCGACACGACTGAGCGACTTCACTTTCACTTTTCAGTTTCATGCATTGGAGAAAGAAATGCTACCAACTCCAGTATTCTTGCCTGGAGAGTCCAAGGGACGGGAGAGCCTGGTGGGCTGCCGTCTATGGGGTCGCACAGAGTCGGACATGACTGAAGCGACTTAGCAGCAGCAGCAGCGGCAGCAAGATGCAGATCATTGCTGTGTGAAATTCTTCAGTGAGATGCTCCAGCTTTGGGGGGTGAGCCCCAGACTCCCTATAAGGGAATACAGGCCCTTCCGATTTCAGCCCTCACACCTCCTCACCCTTGTCTCTTATTACTTACCCTTTCAGACCTTTGGCTCTAATTGTGTTAAAAAGCTTGCAATCCCCTGAATACAGCCTGGTTGCCCTTACCTAGGGTATAAGCTTGATGCAGACAGGGATTTGGGATCTTTGTGGTTCAGTCATATCTCCAGCCCCTAGAATAGTACCTCACAGAGAGTCAGTGAATAAATGAAAGAATACCATCTTGTCTTTTCTTCTGGATATCCCCTTCCACTTGTCTTTACTCTCCTCCAAAATCCTTCCCTGACTTCCCAGGGCTGGCTCTGTGGGCCCCTCTCTCCTTCTGTAGCACCCTTTCCATTCATCACCATAGCACCCACACTGAGTGATTTATTGTCAGAGTTGTGTCTCACTTTACTCACGCATTGGCATGAGTTTGAGTAAACTCCGGGAGTTGGTGAGGGACAGGGAGGCCTGGTGTGCTGCAGTCCATGGGGTCTCAAAGAGTCGGACATGCCTGGGCGACTGAACTGAAATGTGTCTCACTTATCTTCCTCCTGCTAAGCATAGAACTTGCCACTCTGCAGAATTTGCTAAATAAATACTGGTTGAGTGAAGGAAGTACCGAATGGGTGGGGGACCCATTCCAAGCCCCCTCTCCTCACACCCACCATCCTCCTGTTTGCTGAGTGACTACAACTCCCAGCTCAGGCTTCCTCCCCATTGCCTCCAACGTGGCCGTTCATGACTTCATCATCCCTGTAGGGACTTCTCAGTGTGGAAGGGATGTGAGCTCTGGCTTGGTGCAGCTGAGGACGTCACTGTGGAAAGGTTCTCTCCAGGACAGCTCCTGAGACTTGGTCCGTGGTCTTGGGTCTCTCTGGTGTCTGCCTGAGAGGATCCAACATAAGACCCCATCTTCCTAAGGGAAGGACCCACGAGATCCAGATAAAGAAAGGGTCAAGGCGAATCTACTTCTAGAGGTTGAGATCTGAGAATGGTTCTGTTCTCACAAGGACTCGGGATGTTGGTCATGAAAACTGAGGCGGGAACCTGCCAGAACTTGGTGGAAGGCTGTGACTTAGGGGTGGGCACAGGCGAACCAGAAATTCACCCCAGAAATACCAGATGCAGGGCCTAGTGAGTCCGTACAACTAACTCTGACCCCCATCTGCTACAGGAAAGGAGAAGGAGGCTTATGGCCTCCCTTCCCCAGTCAGGATAGTCCCAGGGACTTGGAGGAACCCAGCCCTGGGGAAGGGGCTTGATGTCAGGCCCTGGCAGCCTCAGTGTGGTCAGTCCTGAAGTTCTGCTGAACCTCACATTCCCTTGGCTTACCCATATCTTCATTAATTCCTTTAGAACCTTCTCTTCATCTTCAACAGGCTCTTCACTCCTTCCCTATCTTTCTTGCTTCTCTTCATCTATCCTCCTCCTCTAGACTCCCAACCTTGACCCATGGTCAGCCTTCCTATCAACAGTCTCACAACGTCCAAGCATCCAATGTGCCCTTGACTGCCCATGGCTGCCTGATAATTTTGAAATTTGGGGAAATAATTCCATTGGTTCTTTTTTTCCTTCCTGGGCAAAGCCAAGGAGGCTTGCTGATTGAATTTCCTGAAGATGGTTTTTGGGAGGATCAATCCATTTATTCCAAGTAACCTCTGGCTGAGAGTCCAGGTGGCTGCTCCAAGTCTTTCCCACTCTCCTCCAGGCTGAAATGAGTGAGATGTCCTGATCTTCTCAGAGGCAAAATGAGTAGAGACTGAAGTATCCTTCATTTCTCTCTTTCCATTTCAAAAATTCTGGGCATCTTCATTGCTTTCCCTTTGCTACTGACCAAAGTGTCCCTCCCTTATTCTGAGGCCAATCTCTCTTAATCTTTCTGTTATTCTGTTTTCATCCCACTCCTGATACCTCTGAGACCTTACTCCATCAGTCACCTCCCCTTTCTTGCATTTCCAATCTTTTCCCTTCCGTTGACATCTTCCTAGAAACTTATAAATGCGCTCAGGTCCTCCTGACCCCCTTGAGTGACTGCTCTATCTCTCTCCATCATTCAGCTTGTCACTGCTGCCACTTCCTCACCACCCACTTCTTCCTTCATCCTTGTGCAATCTGGCTTCCACCCCCACTTCTCTATGGAAACTGCTCTTCTAATTTCTCCAACAGCTTCCTCATCTCCAAATTGAATGCGTTCATGGCCCATGGGAAGCACTGAGAGAGGTGAGGCCTCCCTCCCAGGATTGGCTAGGGCACTGGGCAAAGTCAAAGCTGCTAGGAGAGCACATTAAGCCATAGATTCACCTGTGAGTAGATTGGTCCTCAAATAACTGCCCTGCCATGCCTTTCGCCTGGTGATTCTTGTGTGACACCATCAGGTCAACAAACAGATGGCCTCCCTTTGTGGTGTCCCTCCAACCCACCCATCCAACCAGTTCACTTTTCTCCAGGCTTCACGGTCTCAGTTCCTTAATGTCCCCATAACCTGCTCCCACAGCCTCCTCTCATTCTCGCCAGCCTCATCTGATGGAAGACTGGCGTGATCAGCCACGCTGGTCCCTGCCCTTTCAGGCAAACTGATCAACAGCAGCTTTATCTACTAAAAAGAATAAGGTGTTCTTAAGCCATCTAGTGTATCGACTCTGATCAGAAACGTGTCAAGTAGGTCCAGCCAGTTTGGGACCTTAGTATAGAAATATTATCTTTGCAATGAACTTTTATGCAATGGAAAGTCATACAGGACACTTCTTTAAAAGCATTCTGTGCATTTAGGTGCTCTTTTTATCTTTATTCACCTACTTGGTGAGATGTCATTTTACTTTTCCCTTTTTTTGGTGCATTTTATCTTTAGTGGGTACTTGCTACATGCTGCGTAAATGGATCAGTGCATGAATGAGTGAATAACTATTGCAAATATCAAGTTTTTCTTTGTCTGATTATCATTAGCCAATTCTCCTTTGCTAATGCTAAGATTATCTGTTGAACATTAGCCTCAGTCAGGGTTGATCTTTGGGTATATCACATATGAAGAAGTGTCCCTCATGAATAAAAAGTTTAACTAAAATCCAAGAGTGCAGTATTTCCCCAAGCTCGGAGGGGTCACCACTTTGTGGATGATACTTCCCTGGCAGGACTGTGACCTGAGCTGAAAGAGGGGTCTGTAGAGACATATCCTGCCTGGACCATCTGCAGCGCTTCCTCCTGCCGAAGGTTGTTACAGGGGAAGTCACAGGGCTGGCTGGAGCACTGGGCTAGTGCCCATCAGAGTGTCCAGCCTCCTGCAGAATCCTGCTGCCTTCCTCCCATTGATTTGGCCGGGATCTTTATTGTCTGCTCAAATGTAATTAAAGAGTCCTCTGATGGTGCCAATTAAAGACTCGGAGGGCCGGGAGCGGGTGCTCACGGCATCACATGGTGCGGCGCGGTGAAGCTGTAAACATCCATTAGCCATTACAGTTCTCATTAGTCCTTGAAAAACAACTCATTAGTGTCCATAGAACTGACAGGTAAATACAGCTAATGGGCTAAATCTATCAATAAATTCATTGTGTGCAAAATCAGGGTTTCTGTCATTGTGCTGCTTGCGGTGACTAATCAGAAGGTTAAATACTCCTCCTGCAAAAATATATATAAGTTACAAAGCACTTAGCCTGATAGACTGTGAAAAAATGGCATGTGAGAAACTAATGAAGACATCAAAGGCTTTATTTATACGTAGGGTGGGTTCATTTCAAGTTCAGGTTGCTATGAACTGTCACAGCTGTTTAGCTGAGACTAAATTTTAGAAAGCATATTGATTTGTTTTAATTTAAACGGGGCAGTTTACAAAAGCTGCTTGAATCTGAAGTTATTCCAGAAATGATTTCTCAGTGCCTGGTGGTAGGGGGGTGGGTCTCAGTGTGCTTCTGTTGTGCCCCCCAGCCCCCCATAAGGCATCTCTGGAGAGGCTGTTCATCCTACAGTTGGAGCCGGGGATCCTGGCAGCATAGGATGGCCTGGCAGCATAGACAGGCTTTTAGGCGTCATCTACCCAATCCCTTGATGAGGCAGAAGGACAGATTGAGGCCCAGGGTGGCTGGTGACAGGCCCAGGGTCATTTGATACATTAGTGGCAAAGCCCAGGTCTCAGGCCATTGCCTCCTCATCCTGGTGCTGCCTTGCTCTCTCCAGAGGCACTGCGATGCTGCAGGACTGGGCAGGGCTGCCTCAGATGAGGGCTGTCTCTCTGGCGATTTGCTCTCCTTCTTCATCTTGGTCTTCTACAGCTATGCTCCTTTAATCTAGAGCTGCCACGACTTACTTTTCTCTGAATTCAGCTCAGCCTCTGCCCTTGGACTTGTGCACTTTGGGAAGCAGCTGAGGCTTAGTTGCTTCCTTTTAATGAAGCAACTTCTATCTCCAGCTGCCTGTTCCCCAACCCTCTGGTAAAATGCTCCCTTTTCATCTTGTTAGATGAAATGAAGGACTTCCTCATCCCGAAAGGTTGATACATTAGGAGAGGTTATCAGCTGGTCACAGACAAGTTCTGTCTGACCTTTCTGCTCTAACCTGCAGGGCTTTAGAACTTTTAATTTGTAATCAGCATAAACATAAACACAGGGAGATTTACATAAAATTTTGGCTTTCCAGCTTCTTCTGGAAAATGGAAAGCTCTGGCCACATGGGGCTTGACTTCCAGCCAGGCTCCAGTTTTAGGGCTGAGCAATGGTTGGGGTTTGGATGGGGCCATGCTTCCTGAATACCCCGTGTCCTCCAGCCCACACCTGCATCAGAGCTGAACAGCACCTCCTCTGATGCTCACGGTGAATGCCACCATGTGCTCCCATGTCTGCAGTGGAATGACTTCTGACTGGTTGCTCTGTGGTACTGGCTCCAGACTCAAACCCCAGGCAGGAGCAGTGAGGTGGCCATCCCAGCTCATTCCCTTCAAATTCCTGTTTTTGCTTCTGGCATGGAGAACTGGCCCACAAGGCTCAGAATGATGGGTTCCCAAATCTGAGAAGGGCTTTCAGAGGTTCATGAAAATAGCCAGTATTTCTACTCTACCCTCCTAACCTATCTCCTTCAGCCTGTTTATGATTTCCTCCAATTCATGCTTCATGTGGCTTCTCTTAAAGATGTAAATGTGTGAAGACATGGCTTCCTGGCATAAAATCCTTCATGGTCTGCCCCTTGTTCTTATGATAAAGCCCAGAACCCTTTCAATGCCAGACAGGGCTCTGTCATTCTAGCCCTCCTCCCTCCCCTGCCCTGCACATGCTCCATCCTCCTCATCCCTCTGCTTCAACATCAGTGGTCCCTTTCGGTCTTCCAACTAGCCTTGTAGGCTCCCCTGTCCTGACAGCCTGAGCATCTACTGTTCCTTCAACTGGAATATTCTTCCCCAGAGTTTTACATGTCCAGTTCCTTCCTTCAGGCTCCTCAGGCTTCTTCCTTTCCTTCAAAATTGCCAAACGTATCCTGGAGCTTCTGAGCTTCCTGTTCCTTCTGCCTGGATTGGGTTCCCCTGTCTTTTCACTGCCAGCTCCATCTCATGGTCCAGGGGCCAGCACAAATATCCTCCTCTCTGCAGAAAGGATTTTTTGCGACAACTCCTCTCCCTCTCCACCCCACCTGCCACTCTTCTTCATGGCACCAAGTGTGGGCTGAATTGATATCATTTACTTGTGTCCTTGTTCATTATCTGCTTCACCTTCCAAGACACAAGCTTCGTGCAAGTAGGACTTCATCTCTGTGGTTCACAGAACAGCCTCAGGGCCTAGATGAGGGCCTGAACTGTGGAGCTGCTTGGTAAATAATTGCCAACTGAATTACATCAGAGAACACGGCTGGCCTGGACCGTCTTAGTTGTCAGTTGAGGCCTAGAGAGGTCAACCTGATGGAGAAAATGAGGCAAGAAGATGAAAGGAAGGTATTAGAAAAGAAGAAAAGGCACTCACTTTACTAGTAACTGGGGTTTACACGTTAAAACAACACACTACCATTTTTATCCACCAATTTGGCAAAAATTTTACATGCTGGAGAGGATCTGAGAAAATGACAAGTTCACTGCCAGGCACTTTGGACAATGACTCAGTTGTATCCAGGAAGTTGAAAATGCACGCACTCTATCAATGAGGTGTTGTGTTCCTGCATCTGACCTGGAACAAGCCGGGTATGCACAGTGATGCACATACAGATGATCACTCATTCATTCTACATCTGCTTACTATCCACCCGTTATGGGGTCTACATACTGGGGATAGAACGGTAAAGAAAAAACCATGGGAGACCCTTCCTTCATGCAGCTTGGGTTCTACTTGTGGAGACTGATGGTGATAAGGGCTGTGGGGGAGAGTGAAGCCAAGTAAGGTGGGAAGGGTGCCCTGGAAGAGGGGCAGCCATTCTGTTTTGGGCAGTTGAGGAAGGCTCTCTGATGAGGAGACATCTGGGCAGAGTGAAGTTCATGGATACGGCTGTGTGGGGAGGGGGAGTATGGGCAGAGGGACCAGCCAGTGCAAAGGCCCTGAGGCAGGAGCAGGTGAGGGGAGTTGGAGCAAGTGGGTCAGGGTGGCTGGAGCTGGGACAGTAGGGGTTGGGGTGGTGAGAGATGGAGTGGGAGGGATAGGGGGAGTATCGCCAAGGCTCACTCATATAGAGTCTTGTCAGGCACTTGTAAAGATTTTGGCTTTGACTCTGAGTGAGATGGGGAGCCCTTGGGGAATTTCGTTTTGTGAAGATCACTCCAAGTTGCTGTGGCTGTGTTAGAAATTAGACTAGGGAGGGGGCTGTGACAGTAACACAGGAGAAGGATGACGTGGCTTGTCATCACAGAGAGGTATCCAGAGTCAATGCTGGGTACACATTGGAGATGACGGGACTGGCTGTAAGATTGAACATGGGGTTTGAGAGGAAACTAAGATCCAGGCCAACGCTGTGACTTTTGGTCACCTGCAAGAATGGAACTGCCGTTTGTGAAGGTGGGAGAGACATCGTAGGTAATAGGACTTTGGGTGTTTGTGTGTACATTACCTTTAACAAGCTATTAGACATAAAAATGATAGTATCAAGAAGGCAGCTGCATGTGCAATGCTGGAGGGATCAGGTGGGTGGTTGAAACTTGAGAGTCAGCAGTGTGTAGCTTGTATGTCGAGCTGTAGGGACAGAGGAAATCACCCAGAGATCTAGTGGGTTGGGAAGAGCAGTCTCAGGAGTGAATCCTGGGACTTGCCATTGTTTGGAGCTCAGCGAGTTAAGGACAAATCAGAAAAGGAGATTGAGAAGAAATAGCCCTTCTTAGAAAAAGGACCAAGAAAAAAAGGAAGTGCACAGAGTTTCCAAAAAAGAGGTAAGGATGCCACAGGATACTCATGATTAAGGAGGAAGAGTGGGCCTGGATGTTGCCTGTCAGATGCGGCCACAGTGGTCACTGGTGACCTTGCTGCATGCTGTTTTAGTGAAGCTGTGGGTGAGAAGCTGATGGGCGTGGGATGAAAATATGGAGGGACTGAGTGAAACCATGCTTTGAAGAGTTTTGCTTTAAAAAGGACCAGAGAACTGAGGTGGTGGCTGGAACACAATGGAGAAAGACAAAGGTGTTTTGTTTTTTTTTTTTTTTTTAAAGAGAAATACTGATGTGTTGGCTGATGGGAACAATCTGGTAGAGAAGGAGTGGTCTGATGGTGCAGGAGAATGAAGAGATAATGACTGAATTATTTGTCACAGCAAAAAATTAGAAACGGCCTAAAATGTCCATCAGGAGAGGAATAGATAAATATGTTATATTCAAAAGGATGAGATCCTCCACAGCTGACTCATTGCCCAGAGGAACGAATTCCAAGAGCAACAAGGGGCCTCACTGGATGCTTGTGCCAAGGTCCCTTGTCCACGGTACAAGGGAAGCACAAGTCCCTTCTCGGCTGTGAGAGCAGGGCTGTGTCTGAGGCGTGCCTGGAAGATCTTCCTTCCATTTGCCTTGATCAGAAAAATCCTATGTCGTGGTGATGGTAAACATACTAAATAGCAGCTCCTCACTATGAAGTGTTTCATCAATCCCTTGTCCTCATGAAGATTATATTCTAGATAGACATGACATAATAATTTTTAACTTGGGTTATACTGAATGCTATCAAAGAGAGTATCAGAGAGGAGCCAACTCCCATCTGCTGGGTTGACCAAAAAAATCCGTAACCTCTTACGGAAAAACGGGAATGATTTTTTTTTTTTGCCAACCCATAGAAAGGTGAAGAAACAATCTGAAACCAAAAGCATGAGTACAAGTCAGCCAGGTAAAGCTGGGGAGAGAGGAGAGAGAAAAGAAGAGAGGTGGGGAGGAGAGGATTATAAACGGAAGGAAAGCATCCCTCCGTTCATTCATTCAACCAACAGTGACAGAGCATCAGCTGTCCTGAACGAACAAAGCACACATCCTGCTTTTTTGGGACTGCCATTCTAGTGGAGGGAGGCAGAGACTGGACACATGAATGACCCATGACTTCAGTTAATGATGAGTGCCATGAAAATAATAAATTAGGATAACAGAGTGGGGAGAGGGATTGATGAGAATTATAGAGAGGGCTGATAGAAAAGGTATAGAGAGGGATTTCCCTGGTGGTCCAGTGGTTAAGAATCCACCTTCAAATGCAGGGGACCAGGGTTCGATCCCTGGTCAGGGAACTAAGATCCCACACCCCTCGAGGCAACTGAGCCCACATGTCACAACTAAAGAAGTCCTCGCTTGCCACAAGGAAGAGCCTGCATGCCACAGTGAAGGCCCAGTGCAGCCAAAAATAAAAGCATTTTCAAAATTAAAAAAGAATGTATGGAGAGAGAAGCAATCTCTCACCTGAGAACTGCCCTGCGCATTGCCTGAGAACTGCCCTGCGCATTGTGCCGAAGAGTGTCCCGAGCACAGGAAAGAATAGGCACGAAGACGTTGAGGTGGGAATGGGCTTGTCGTGTTTGGGGAATAGCAAGGCGAAGGTGGCTGGGCCTGTGAACAAGGTGGGGACCCGGTGAGGCTGAGGTCAGAGAGACAGGTAGGGGCCAGATCATGTGGGACTTTGTAACTGTGTTTTAAGCTTTTCTATTATCCTAGGTCTTAGCAGGGCTGCAGATTCACATGGGCTATTTCTTGGAAAAAGTCCAAGATCCTTGGGTCCTCAGGGAGCAGGTGGGCTGTGGCTGGCAGGGTTTGCCTCAGCTGCAGAGACCAAGAGTTTTTCTGTGTTCGCCCCTCTCCCAGCCATAGATCTTACCTTATCACACCCGTCGGTTTAGCATGAGCCGTAGACTCCACTCCAGAGGAGAACTCTCACTTAATTAATTTTAGATTTAAAGCAACAAGAAGTCCTTATATTAAAAACGGAGTGGGGAGGGGGGGAGAACAGCTTGTTAATTAAAATGTCAGTTAGGGTGTTCCTGGCGAAAACTATGATTAGTGGGTGTTTCCTTTGGTTACAAGTCCTTGTGCTTTGATATTTCATGTGTGAATATAAAGAACCTCACACATGTGCCCAGCTTCCAGAGATCGGCTACATTTCATCGTGGTTCCAACAGGCCGTTCTGTTCCAAGAACTCCAGTGAATGTCTAGGATTGTACCCCAACTGGGTCTTTAACCTCTAGCCTCTCTCTATCTCTGTCTTTTCTCACGTGCCATTCCCACGGCAGCCTCTCGCTCTCTTTGTCTTTGGAAAACCTACTCATCCTACAAGGATTGATGTCACCTTTTGCAAATTTGTACTAGATGTCCCAGTCAGAAATATTTCTTCCCTCCCTTGTACCTGTAGTGTGACATTCAATGCCCTTCACTTTGCGGCTTGGATCCTGCTGTTCTTTGCCCCCATCCTATTTCCTGACAGCTCCTGAACTTTGGTCCTAGCTGTGCACTATCTGTCGTGTACTTACCCTAATTCTCTTTGCTCAGGTGTCCCCTTGGCCTGGAGGGAGGGATGGATATCGACACATTTCTAATATCTATGTTAGAAAAAAATCTGTGAGAAAAGGTATTTATTATTTATGCCATTTAGCCCCTTCCAAGAAAACTGGGTGAGTGATGGGTATAGGAAGACTGGACTGGCTAAACTGCAGGGTGCTATGGTAAATTTCTCTGTTTAAGCAAAGGAAGAGCTGTAGAAAGACTTCAGGATGAGGGTGTATATCTGAGGGGCTGGCTTGGGGGTGGGACGGGGAAGGGTCTATAGGGCAGGAATCCCCCCACTCTCACCCCTGGGCTACACAGCTGGAGGTGAATGGGGGCACGAGTGAGTGAAGGTTTCATATGCTGCTCCCCATTGCTCACATTATCGCCTGAACCACCCCTTCTTCCCTGCAAGGAAAAATTGCCTTCCACAAAACCAGTCCCTGGTGCCAAAAACGTTGAGGATCACTGCTATTGGCGGGGTGGCAGTTGACGGCTGAAGAGGAAGTTTGGAGGCCCATGTGGAGGGAATACAAGTGTCATGGGAGGTTCGTGTTAAGTTTTAGGTGTAGTGGGCTATAAGCCTCTCTGATGTCTTCCCATGACATTTTCAGGAAAACCTGTGACTCACTAAGGCTTTGTGGATTTGGATTAAATTGTTTCTGGAAGGGTAAGGATCACGCACTGTCAAGGGTCTGAGACTCACCCTGCTTGCAAGCCGACAAGTGATCTTGCCGCAGTGTCATGGATGCTGGCAGGATGCAGAAGACCCTGGAATAAGACCCAGAGCACGTTGTGACTCATGACAAAAGTGGTAGCTAGGGTGTCATGTTCGTGCTCATTTCCCAAGCTTCCTTTCTTGCAGGGTGACTCCAAGAGAGTCAGCCAGCATCTGTATCACATGCAGTGGCTTTTGTCACAAGAAAGGAACCCCTAGCTTAGAGAACACGAGTCTTTTATAATGAGCAGTAAGCCCAGTTGGAACTTTCCCTGGAGAGAGACGTATGTTATGTTGGACAACAAACAAACCTTGTCTTGGTTCTGGAGAGAGAATGTCTCTGGTTTCCAGGGCTGTTTGCTATACAGGCATATTTAAAAGATTGTCCCAAACAAAGGCATTTGCTACATTGGCTTGCAAAATGTGCAGAAAAGCAAAAGACCCATGGAGAATTATTTCCTCAGAGTAAGATCTAGTGCTGATGCCTGCTTCAAGGTGGGTGTGGGATGAGACCAGATGCTGTTTGTGTTGCCTTTGTGACATCCGGGTTATGAGATATCTGCTTTTGAAAAGAATTCATTGATTATATGTCTATCAGTTAGTTATGACCATAGAACATATCACCCAAAACTTGGTGCTTAAAATGACTTATTATTGCTTGTGAATTGGAGTCATCTAGGAGATTCTGCTGGTTTGTCCAGGGCTAGGCTGATCTTGACTGTGTTTTCTTACACTTCCTTCACCCCTGCTAGGATGCAGAAGAGACTTGACTCTATTTTAAGGGGGATTTCATGACAAGAGTCCAAGAGACTGGGCATCATGGTCCCTGACACTCCTAGGCCTGGGCTTGGAAGTGCCAGATGGTCTTGTCCACAGCAAATCACAGGACAGCCCTAACTCTTGGCCTAGGAAATAGACTACTGCTTATATGAGAAGACCTTCAAAGTAATTGCACAATGAATAAGAGAGGAAGAATTGGAGCCATTTTTGCCCTCAGTCTATTGCATTTGCCTTCTCTATTGGGCTCTGAGCTCCTAGATAGCAGTGATTATGTCCCATTTATGTCTCTCTGTGGGTGACCGGACTGGGCTGGGTGGGCATAGAGAAGGCATCAATCGTTTCTCTCAAATGAATGAATGATATACCATAAGATGAATGAGTGATGCACAATAAAGAAGCCTTCTCTCTGTGAACCAGATGACAGGGAGTTCTCTGGCCTCGGCCCCAGACCACAGTGGGCCCTGCCCAGAGGGTGCCTGGTTCTCTCAGCCTCTTCTCATCCCTACTGCTATAGCCTTTGCTCGGGACCTCATGACATAATGCCCAGTCTGTTCTGCAGCACTAGTCTTCTCTGCTGGCTTTAATCCATTCATCTCCAAGTTATCCTCCATATCACCTCCAGACACTGTTCTTAGAAGCACACCTGACTCTGTCATGCCTCCATTTAAACCTGTGGCGGACTCCCCCAGATCTAGAAAATAAGGTCTCAGCTCTTTTGTGTGGCATTCAAGGCCCTTCACCTTTGGATTTGGATCCTGCTATTCCTTGTCACGCATCATCCATACATTCTTGTTCCAGCCACGCTCTCTGCTGCGTACTTGCCTGGATTCTCCCTCTCTGCTCCAGCGTCCTCTTGGCCTCTAGGGAAGGATACTGACCTACACTGTGCTCTCAGGCCACTCTGCAGGCACGTCCCTTTTCCCATAGATCTGACTGCCTAGGGCTTTGTGTGGCCTCTGTCTCCTGTGGATTCAGATTCAGAAGGCACCATCAGTCCAAGAATTCCTTTGGTGGTTCAGTCGCTCAGTCGTGTCCAACTCTTACAACCCTGTGGACTGTAGCCTGCCAGGCTCACCTGTCCATGGGACTTCCCAGGCAAGAATACTGGAGTGGGTTGCCATTTCCTTCTCCAGGGGATCTTCCCAACCCAGGGATTGAACTTGGGTCTCCTGCATTGCAGGCAGATTCTTTACCGATTGAGCTACGAGGGAAGCCCTCCTGTGGATCAGGGTTCCTCAAAGACAAACATGCTTCTTCTGGTTTCCTTGGGACCCCACCCCCACTCCACAACCGCAACTCACCCTGGCAACTGTGAACTGTGGGGTCTCAGTGTAGGTTGACTCCCATGATGTTTATTGAATTGAACTGGGGTTGGTAGAGAGGAAGGAAGACAGGAGAGGGGAGGAGAGCACAAAGGAAGAAAGGCAGCAGGAGAGAAACCCAGGTAACAGCATAACCACACAATGGATCCGGGAACCTGCCCTGCAGCTCCTCTCCTAGCAGCCTTTTCTGGAACAGGTCATAGCCTGTTCCAGGCTGAAGACTTTCCCCCCTAAGGCTCCTGTTGAAAGTGGAGACCGGGTCTCTGCCCCCAGTCCAAGGACCCTGCCTGGCACTGTTGGGGTGTGGCAAGGGAGCTCTACCATTGTGTTGGGTTTTCATCACTTCAGTTACAAGCTTTATTTAAATTTGTCACTTAATTATTATTTATTGAGCATGCTTGTAGCTAAGATGTATTTATTTACGATGCACTTTGTCTGATTTTAGTAGATTTTTTCCCCCTTCTCTCTTTATATCTGTGTTCTTTATTCTAATAACGCATGTTCAGGTTAAAAAAAATTTAAAAAACACACAGAGGAAAATAAAGTCCCTGGATATTTCATCCTTTAGAGATAACCACTGTTGACAGTTTGGTATGTATCCTTTCAGATTTTTTTTTTAATGTTTATACAAATGTATATATGAATGTGACCCAAATATACCTAAGGAGCCTTTAAGGCCAGTTTCTGCCCAACAGCGCATCCAAAATAACCCAAAGTGATTCCAGAAGCCTGAAGAATATTGTGAATTGTTATTGTTGGTTTCCTTAAGAAGTGGTTGCCGGGGCTTTTTACAGTTTTGAAAAAGTCAGCTTCAGATATCTCTCCTTCTCCCCCAAGTGTCTCACTCCCAGCAGCTGTGAAAAATCTCTTCTCGCTTCCTCCCACTCATCCCTTCTTTTTTTGGGCTGTGCCCTCCTGAACCCTATCAACATGGGGCCCTCACCCCAAGTATAGCTCCCAGCAAGTGCTGTTCTTCCGTGACTGCGGTACTTGTAAGACAAAGCCCTCCTGGAATTAAAAAAAAATTGGCTACATCTCTCTATGACATAAATAGGATCATGTTATACACATTGTTCAGTAACCTTTTTTTTTTTTTCACACTCTGCTATCTCATGGATGCATTTTCATGCTTATGCATTCAAATCTACCCTTTCCTTTTAATTGGGGACAGCTCCAGGGAATGAATGGTTCATAATTTGTTTAACCTGTCCTTTGCGACCCGATGTGAAGAACTGACTCATTGGAAGAGACCCTGATGCTGGGAAAGATTGAAGGCAGGAGGAGAAGGGGATGACAGAGGATGAGATGGTTGGATGGCATCACCAACTTGATGGACATGAGTTTGAGTAAGCTCCAGAAGTTGGTAATGGACAGGGAGGCCTGGCATGCTGCAGTCCACAGGGTCACAAAGAGTCGGACATGACTGAGCGACTGAACTGAACTGTCCCTTGCTCTGGACATTCCAGGACCTTCCAGTTTTTACCACTAAAAGCAATGCTGTAATGAGCACCACTGTGATATTGAGTTTTTATACCTTTCTTTCTTTACCACCTGCCCCAAGGTTTGATGTTGTAGCAAATTTTATGACAAAGCTGGTTTGTGTTTGTTTGGTTTTCATCCAGCATGTGGTTTCATTGCATCCCTTCTGGTTCCTTCGGGAAACTCTCCCCTCACTCCATGTGATCCTGGAGGTGCTGTCTTGATGCCCCATCATCCCCTGGCACTGCGCGGGGGGAATACTCACATGACCAAGTGGCTGATTGGAGCACTCTGTCCTGCCAGCTTTGATGATAACCCCATCAGTTTCCACTGTCCACGTCCACTGTCCCTGCACTTGCCACAGGCTCGTCATCTCTGGCCCGGCCACTGCCACAGCCTTCTCCCTGCTGTCTCTGTGTCCAGGGCTGGAAAGTGCTCACGCAGCATCAACGGCTGTCATCGTCCCTGACTCTGTCACTCCTGTGCTTAAAAGTCATCCCTTTTTCCTATGAATGAAGTCTCATCTCTTTATTTTTATTTATTTATTTATTGTACCAGAAAATCGTCTTTATTAGGGGGACTTTCAGATTCCTTTTAAAAGAAAAAAAAATGGAAGATAATTGCTTTACAACATGTTGTATTTGTTTCTGCCACACAACAATGGGAATCAGCCGTAAGTATACATAAATACCCTCCCTGTTGAGCCTCCCTCTCCTCTCCCATCCCACCCCTCTAGGTCATCACAGGGTACCGAGCTGGGCTCCCTGTGTTATATAGCAGCCTCCCACTAACTATGTCCCGTCTCTTTAATCTGTCATCTAGAACTTGCAGGACCTTGCTTCTGCTTACCTCTCCAGCCCTGGGGCTCCCCACTCCCTTTCACACATACCAGATTCCTGAAGGCTTATACGACTTCTCAGTGTTTGACACGTGTCAAACTGCATTTTCCAGCTTCCATCCTCTTGACCATGCTTTCACTCCATGGAAGCCTCATCCCCAGTGTTAAGTCCAAGGCCCACCTAAGCGTTAAGTTCCTGGCCCCCAACCTCCCTCAGCACCAATGAAAAGTGATCACTTTCACCTTCCTCAGGGCTCCCAAAGAGTGTTGATGATCTTCTAACGTTTTTGCATTCTTCACGTATCATTGGTTAAAAGGAGGCAGAAATCCAGCTCAAACAAAGGGGCAAGTTGGTGGCTCTATTGTAAGGACATGGAGCTCTTAGAGACACCAAACTCTGCCAGACCTCATGGGACTTGAAACTGGGTCCCGGGAAGTCATGAGGGGTTGAGAGTGAATCTCCATCTCCCAGTGGGTATCAGCCTTCCTGCCACAACCCTGTCATTGATTTAAACCTGAAGTGGCAGCTGAGGTATAGTACTTGCTTCTCCTCCATGACTGGAAATACTTTCATACCTGTACCTCCCCCACACCCCCAACCCCTACCCAGAGTATAACCCAGGACCTGGTACTTTGTAAGCAAGAAAAAGCAAACTAAAAACACCGTAGCACTTACACATTCCACACACAGGAATTTCATTTTCACTTTATTCTTCTTAAACCTTGGAATGTCTCCCCAAAATAGATACTATGATCTCCCCATTTTGCAGATGAGGAAACAGTATTATTTTGCCCAAACTGACAAAGCCAGCAAGTTGGAAAACTGGAACTTGAATGCAGATGTGTTTGAATGAATACATGAACTTATTCGTCAACAGACGGGGGTCTTGAGGTCATCTGCTCCAGGCTCCAGCCTCTAGACCAGGAGTATAGACTCCCCTCCAGAGAAGCAGCCAGCTATTTTCATCTTAAACACCTTCAAGTTGAACCCACCTTTTATCACTCCAGTGATTTTATCCCCTCCCCCAACAGCAGCTCATTCCTCTTTGTGTCCAATCACAATATGTTTTTTGTTTGATTTGAAATCTTTTTTGTTTGTCAGGCTTCCTGAAACTTGAAACCAACCCTTGAGAGTCATCTGTTGTTTTGGCAATGATCCTATGAAGTAGACATTTTAAATTTCCACTTAATAGATATGATTCACAAGGCCCAAGAATGTAGAGCAAACCACCTAAGGTGGATCACATAGGACAGACATGGCAGCTCCAGAACCTGAACCTTGATCTTGGACCCTAAATGGCCGCTCCAGCCCATGACTTTACATCTCCCACTAGGTTTAAGGCACAGTGGTCTGTGGGACCATGGAGGAAAGAGACTTGGCTGTTTCCAACATGGATAAGAAGAAAGAGGAATAATAGCAAGGTTGGGAGAGGGAAAGAGCTATGTCCTAGGTTCAGGGTGGAGTGTGGGAGGATCAGAAGGACTAGTCTGGAGAGTCTGGCTCAGGATCCCTCACGCAGTGGCAGTAATGGTACTGCAGCTGGAATAGTGGGGGCAAGAGCATCTGGAGGCTAGCTGGGCATCCCTGTCTCTCTGTTTATGTAATCTGGGGGCCTCTTAATGTGGTCTCGAGAGAGAGAGGATGATTTGCGCTTCCTTGCATCATGGCGGCCTCAGGGTAGTTGGTCTGCTTTCATAATGTTCAGGGCTGCAGGCAAATGCTTTATCACCCAAGGTAGAAGCAGGATCGTCTTCTAGCCTAGGCTAGCCTAGGAAGTCATCCAGCTTCCTTCTGCCACATTCTGTCTGTCACTAGTGAGTCACAAGCCTTCTCATATTCAAGGGGGTTGGGAGAGAATTAGACTTTAATTCTTCATGGGGGTGTGGCAAGGTTCTAGAAGGAAACATGGGATCAGAGATATTGTGGCTATCTTCGGAAAATACCAGCAGCCATACTCTCATGATAACTGTGAGACTTAACAGGACCTGAAATTGCCTCAGTTGTGTATTTTTGACTTGTTTATTATCTGTCCATTCTCCTTCACTCTCGCCCAACTAGCAAATAAGACCCCTGGAGAAAGGGACCTTTTCTGTCTGGTTCACCTCTGTATTCCTAGCAAACATTTCATTGAAGCGACGAATGAAATGCTCCAAGGTATAACAGAAACTGAGATGGTCTCTCAGGGCTCCTCCAGCTCTAGATTTTGAGCAGCCACTCAGAAAGCATCATTAGAAGTTCTGACATATATTGTCAGAATGGTTCTCTGGGCTCTGTTAGTCTGAGTGTTCCAGACCCCAGGCTCCACGGCTCCTTAGCTGCCCCAGTAGACTCTGGTGCCAGGGCACAGATGCAGCAAGAATTCCTCCTCACTTTTGAGCCTCCCTAGAAGGACTATCATCCCTAAGAATCTGCCTTAGCTTTGCCCTGGCTTGCAGATACCTCTGTCAGTGAAAGAAACGTATTTTCTCAGCAATTTTGATTCAGAGGAAAGCACCCATCTACTCTAGGCTCCTAAACCATCTGTGACATAATTCTTGCTAGTCTTTTGAATCTAAAAGAAAATTTTACTGAAGCTTTTCTACAAAGGCCATCTGTAAACCTCACCCTGAACTCATCTAATAAATACCTATCAATGGGTGTATTAGGACAGAGGAGCCTAGCAGGCTACAGTCTGTGAGGTAGTAAAGAGTCAGACATGACTTAGTGACTTTACCACCACTGCCATAGATATATAGATCAATATATGTAGAGATTTACATAGATTTATTTTAATAAATTGGCTCACACCATTGTGGAGGCTTAGCAGGTCCAAAATCTGTAGAATGGACCATTAGACAGGAGACCCAAGGGAGCTGCAGTTTGAGTCCAAAGGCCATCTGCTGGCAGAATTTCTTCTTATTCAAGGGAGGTCAATCTTTGTTCTATCGATGCCTTCACCTGATTGGATGAGGCCCACACATTGTGAAGGGTCATCTACTTTAATCAAGGTCCACTGACTTATACATTAATCTCATCTCCAGAAAACTGTCACAGAAAAATCCAGAATGATGTTTGACCAAAGAAACATCTGGGGACTTCCCTGGTGGTCCTGTGGTTGGGAATCTGACTGCCAATGCAAAGGACACAGGTTTCATTCCTGGTGCAGGAAGATTCCACATGTAGCTAGAAAAGGTCCATGCACAGCGATATAGACCCAGTCCAGCCAAAAATAAATCAATAAATAAAAATTAAAAAAACATCTAGGCACTGTGGTCCAGGAAATTTCATATGTAAAACACAATGGACCAATGCAGAGGAAAGACCCAGACCTTGTGAAATTCATATTCTAACTGGGAGGTAAATAACTGCTGAAGTGAAGTGAAGTGAAAGTCACTCAGTCGTGTCCGACCGTTTTCGACCCCATGGACTGTAGCCCACCAGTCTCCTCCATCCATGGAGTTCTCCAGGCAAGAATACTGGAGTGAGTTGCCATTCCCTTCTCCAAGCGATCTTCCCAACCTAGGAATCGAACCCAGGTCTCCCATATTGCAAAGGTGGGTCCTTTACCATCTGAGCCACCAGGGAAGCCCAAAAACCCACTAATGGTTCTTAAATGTACCTTCTAGTGCATAAATATGCAGATTTCAGAGCCATGCCCTGGGGAATTCTGATTTACAGACAGGTGGTCCATGGGCACCTCTTTGATCTGACAGTGATGTAGCCTGGGCTTTGATGAAATAGGGGTGAGAGAGAAGTATGTGGTTCACTGGGAAGAGGAGAGAAGGTTCTTCTAATAGGAGGTCATAGTCTGGCCCAGAGATGTTAACACTGTAAAGATAAGTGGGGAAGGATGTCCAGGCAGAAAGAACAGAAGGAGGAAAGACATGAACTTGGCTGGAGTACAGAGGGTGGGGGAGAAGGTGGTGGGAGAGGCGGCTGACAAGGAGCCCACTGAGGCAAAGTATTTGGTGGTTAAGGACAGGGATTTTATAACTAGCAGGCTTAGAATTGAATATAGACTTGGATACTCAGAAGCATCATAACTCTGGACCAAGTTATTTAACCTCACTGAGACCTGTTCTCTGCAACTTAGGGAAAAAACCAGGAGGGGGTAGATAAGGGATGTTATCAAACTGTATTAGGTCCCTATTACTGCTATAACAAATGTCCACAAGCATAGTGTTTTAATACAGCATGAATTTATTATTATATAGTTCAGAAGTTCAAAATGGGTCTTATGAGGTTTAAATCACAGTGTGGACAGAGTTGTTCTTTCTGGAAACCCTAAAGGAGAATTCCTTCCTTACCTTGGCTACATTTCTCCAACCTCTGCTTCCATCATCCCATATCCTTCTCTGACTTGGGCCCTTCTCCCTCCCTCCTATAACGGCTGTTTTTGAGATGATGTTGGGTCTACCCAGACAATGAGGGCAATCTCTGCATCTCAAGATCCTTAATGGCATCTGCAAAGCCTCTTTTGTCATGTAAAGTAACTGGTTTACAATTTTAGCAGATAGATGGCGGGGACATCTTTGAGGGGCTATTATTCCACCTACCATACCTACTTGCTTCATGATATGAAGATTAAATGCCTGGTATAAGGTACCTGCTAGCTAGGACCAGCCATATTATTCTTATAGAACTTGGCGTCCACATCAATAAGCTTGAACCTCATCCTGGGAGATCAGGGAGTAAATGGAGATTCATTTCCCTTAAAAACCTCCCAGGTTTTAAGCCTTGGAACAACATGTAGACAGTGGTTTGGCTGGGATGGAAAGCAGGGAAGGGAAAGATACTAAATTTTGAACTTTTTTTTTTTTCTTTTGCAGTGAGGCTCAGTTCCTTTAAGAAGGACTTGTCATCTCTTCCCAAGATAACCCAGGCCTTATAGAGGAGGGAGGCCTGGACCCAACAGGTGTTTTCAGAGTTAGTTCTTGGAGTTCTTTCTCTAAGGGACACAGGTACTGGCCATCGTCTGACCTACCCAGCTCCTTCCTTCTCTGGTTCCCTAACACTGTGATCCTCAGTTTGGCCAAATTTCCAGTCTTCCTTCTTTGATGCCTAGAATCTGGTTAGTGCTTGCCTATCTGCCCAGAGTCTCTAATTACAGGGCGTGGATGTTTACAGGACTGGGCTCTCACTTCCCTCCCCCACCCCCCACCTCCAGCCACATGCACTCACAGGCAGCTCCCACCAAGGACACTCACTGGTTCCAAGAGTTGGCCTCAAACACATTCTACTCTGGAAGTCAACCTCCAGATCAGCATCCAGCATTAAAGAGTCATGACATTCTCTGTGTAAGATCACCAGCTACCTTTACATGGAGCAAGAGATCTAACCCTAGTCGGCCACAGACTTGGAAGGAGGTGTGGTTTCTCATGAAATTGTAGGCAGGATTTGAGCTTGAAAGGACATGCATTTTTCTAAGGACTGGGGCTACAGTTTTCATCACAGTCTAAGATGGATCTGTGAACCCCAAAGTAATCACTACTACAGACAGACACGTCATCACATAGATCCTTGACCCTCATTGATGTTGCTTTTTAGTTGCTTTTCCAAAGGGCTCAGACAATCCTGTGATCCCGCGGTATCAAGCTGAGCCAAATGCGGCTTCTTCTTGGTTGGGAGAGACTCCTGTCTGCTCGGCTTTTGAGGAATCTAATTGCCCAGCAGACCCAGAGCTTTCTCCATTCTGCTGAGCTCCGGCGCTCAGACCCACACTCATTATGTGGAGGCTTATACACGGAGGCCCTGGGAGAGAGGGCTGGCCTGACTCCACTCCAGCTGCTCACGCTCCCCCTGGTCGTGCCCTCTATTAGAACAAGGCTGGGCAGACCCCTCGGCCTTTCTCCAGGAATTTGAAGGGATCAGGATGAAGGCTGAAGCTTAGATTTTTGAGCAGAGGTAATTTCAGAAGGTGGAATCATAGCTTAAGGAACCCTCTGGAGAATTTTCCTGATGCAAAACTAACAAGACATTGTGATAATTTCTCTGGAGCTGGCCTCATTCCAAGTTGGATTTTAAACGCAGATTATCAAGCAAACACCATCCCCCACCAGTATTAAAGGAGGGGAAAGTAACCGAACGGGGGCTGCAAAAATGGTCTCTATTGTGGGACCAAAAGCCGTCAATCACGCCGGCTGACAGGCGTCAGAGATTGACAGACAGGCCCTCGCTCCTGACTTCAGTTATCAAGGGGAATGGAAAAAGTGTCTGCGAGAACATGTTAAATTGCCAAAGTCATTACCAGTCACCAATTACCAAAGAAAAGATAACAAGGTGTATTTTAGAAAAATCGATGCAACAACATGCATTTCAATACAGCTAGTTTTTTAGAACTTTTGAAAACAAAATGAACTATTTAGGGAATACACAATGGTTTTCAGTGAATACCAAACACTGGGTTTTGTAAAGTCATCAATATTCACGTTAGATTTGGCTCTGCTTAACGGGAGCAAAGATCAAGCAGTAAACTAACATACTTTGTTTTATTCCCCCTCTAGTTCTACCCAAAGGACAAAATGATGACTGGAAGGCCAGCTGGCTCTCCTGCAAATGCCTCCAATGAAAGGCCTGGCTGGTCATTGATGGCACCTCCTGGGACCTTGGGCCTGCCCAGGATGCAGGTCAAGGAGGCAGAGGTGGGTGGCTGTCTCATGGGGTCCTAACCACAGGATGAAGCAGAAATTCCTCATCACTTGCTCTGAGCCCTGCTTTGGGCTGAACCCTGGGGATAAAGAGATGAAGGACGCAATCCCTACCCTATTGAGTCTTGCAGTCTAGGGTGGAGGTGGGAGGCACATGACCCCACGAATTACAGGACAAAACAGACGGTTGAGAGTTCCAAACCCAACTATGACTAAAGTGCAACAGGGAACAGGAAAGATTGAGGCTCCTGCAGCCTGGAGGAATCAGCAAGCTGTAGAGAGAAGGGAGCATTTGAGCTGATTCTTGGCAAGTGAGGACTTCTTTAACTGGAAATGCAACACCTGAAAGGAGGAGAGTGCATTTTACTATGTTGTAGGCAAGGGGCGCCATTGCCAAGTTCTTGAGTTGGAGAGTGTCCAGAATTGTGTTTTAGGGAGATAGCTCTGGCATCAGGGCAGAGAATAGACAAGAGGATGATACTTGGGGTTGTTGGAGTATGCCTTATAAGAGAGGCTGAAGTCCTGGACAAGGAGAGGGGTAGCAGGGAAGACCCAATGGGCTGCTGCCATATGGCATGCATGAGTCAAGAGGTCTCTCCCTGGTCTTTGCTCTTCTCACGTCTCAGGCCCTGCCCAGGTACTATGTCCTCAGGCGGCTCATCCATATCCACTGATAGAACACCTTCCTCTTTCTCTGAGCTCCAAGGCCCTGTGTCGAGTTACCCGCTCCTCCTCCCCCCCACCCCCATCCATGTGTGAGTTACCCGGTGACCACACAGATCCAGGTTAGAAGCTCTGCAAGGACAAAACCTTTGTCACATAGGTCCCTGTGGTTCTTCCAGTGCAGCCCCCCTCCAGCAGAGGGAAAAAATGAACCAGGAAAACATTGAGCAGAGAAGTATTTCATGGTAATGCTCAAGAAAGATCAGGAGACTTATCACAGCAATCATTGCAAAATGAACGCAAATGTCAAATCACTATGTAGCCCAACTGAAACTAACATAATGTTGTACATCAGCTATATTTCAATTAAAAAAAAAGAAAGATCGAGGCTTGTGAATTTGCCCAGTAGGCCGCTAATTTTCAGCTTGCATCCAGTTTGCCAAAGGACCTTATGCATCTGTGTGTGCTCAGTTGGTCCTGATGCTTTGTGACCCGATGGACTGTAGCCCGCAAGGCTCCTCCTCCAAGGGATTCTCCAGGCAAGAATACTGGAGTGGATTGCTATGCCCTCCTCCAGGGGGTCTTCCTGACACAGGAATGGAACCCGCATCTCCTGCCTTAGCAGGCAGGTTCTTTACCACTGAGCCACTTGGGAAACCCAAATGGATCTTACGTGACTGGTTAAAATAAGACTTACAAACCTCTCCTGACCCTGCAGTGCATGCAGGACCTGGAGGCAGTAGATTGAGTACCCAGAGAGAAGGAACTGCTGGGCCTCAAAAATAAGACAGTAATTGCTGAGAAGCAGAGGCATTTGCCATCAGCATTGGAAGAAAGCAAACTTCTTTCCATATGATTGGTAGGCAGCATGACCATATCATTAACTGTCCAAACAGGGGCAATTTTGAGGGTGTTAAAGGGCACCATCTGCAATTATTACATGACAGCCGATTTAAACTGAGATTGTCCCTGAAAGAATAGAATGTGGGGTCACTGCAATGATGAGCACTGTTCCCTTGCACCACAACCACTTAAATTTTATAGATGGCAGAGCTTTCACTCTTAGCCTCTCCCAATTCCTCCTCATCCTCCCCAGGATTTACTGAATCTGGGTACTTTCTGTTGAAGACTGAGTACAGCTCAGCCCCTGCCAGATCCCCTGTTTTATGGAGCAGCTCTGCTCAGTACCTGGGATTCTTGCTTCCTCCATGAGGTTAACTTTAGGGGCAGGTCTGCACTTGTGGAAAAGGCAGAGACTGCCTAATGACCGGATGGAGGCAGAAATATTAGGAGCCTCAGGGGACTACTAATCTAAACTTTTGTCAACCTTAGCAAAACTCCGTCTGTCTGATTCCAGTATCTCCTTCTCAGTTCTTTCTATATGCAGAACAAAAAGTGAATCTCCCTCTATCAAACCCAATAGCTATTCCAGCCTCTGCTGGGAGTTTTCAGAATTAGATAAAGGCCCTCATACAAGACAACGGGGTGCCAGTGCAAGCCAGCGGGAGATGGGGACTGGGAGAATCTGTATTAGATGATCCTTGTATGTGAACAAGAAAAAAAATCTGGGCTGAATTCGTCTTTATGTCTAAATCTAAGTGTGAGTTTTCACCAGTCTCTTTTGTGAGGAGAATATGAAAATTAATTATTCCAACCCACACAGCACACACACACACACACACACATATACATATTTAAATAAACTTTATTGAGAAAATTAATTACACACAGTAAATAAACCCACTTGAGTTTTGACAAATGAATGCACTTGTATAGACACCACATGGATCAATATATAGAATATTTCTACCTCTCCCCAAAGTGCCCTTGTCAATCCTCCAAAATTTCTCTCCCCAGGCAACTGGTGACATGCTCTCCATCACAGTAGATTAATTTTGTCTGTTCTAGAACATCATGTAAAAGGATTCACACCATATGTTTTCTCTGGCATCTGATTCACCCATGTTGTAGGATGTATTAGTAGTTGTTATCTTTCTTATTGCTGAATAGTATTCCATTGTACAAATGTGCCACAGTTTATTCATTTACCTATTGATGGACGTTTGGACTGTTTCCAGTTTTAGGCTGGTGTATTTGTGTACAAATCTTTGTGTGACCATCCATTTATCTTGGGTAGGTATTGTTGTGTCATAAAGTGTGTACTTAAATTTATAAGAAACTGCACACTGTTTTCTAAAGGCGTTCTATAATTTTTCACCCTCCATCAGAAATATATGAGGGTTCTAGTTGTCCTATATAATCACTAACACTTGGTATTGCTGTTCTTTTAGTTTTAGCTGTTGTAGTGAGTCTGAAGGAGTACTTCATTGAGACTTTAATTTGCATTTCTTTGGTGATTAATAATTGATCATCTTTTTAATGTGTTATTGGCCATATGTGTATCTTCTTTTGCAAAATGTTTAATTTTTACATTTAAAAATATTATATGTATATAGTGGTTAATTTTATTTGTTAAATTGACTGGCTTAAGGGATGCCCAGATAACTGGTAAACATTATTTCTGGGTGTGTCTGTGAGGATGTTTCTGGAAGAGATTTGCATCTTAGTAGATTGAGTAAAGAGATCTACTCTTATTAAAGTGGGTGACTATCATTCAATCCATTGGGGGAAGCAAATGGAATAAAAAGGTGAAAGAAGGGTGAATTCTTTCTCTTTCTGAGTTGAAACTCCATCTTCTCCTGCCCTCAGACATTGGAGCTCTTGATTCTTGGGCCTTTCGACTGTGGGACTTAATACCAGCAGCTTCCTGGTGTTCAGGCCTTTGGATTTGAACTGAATTATAGTAACTGGCTTCCCTGATTGTCTGGCTTGCAGATGGCAGACTGTAGGACTTCTTAGCCTTTGTAAATGTGTGAGTCAATTCCTATAATAAGTCTCCTCTTACATATTTTAATATATATCATATTGGTTCTGTTTCTCTGGAGAGCCCTAATTAATACTATATATAAAGCAAGGGACGAGGTACTTTTTATGTTCTGGTATTTGTTGTGATCATAGGCCTAAACGTAGTTTTATGTTTATGATCCATTCAAGTTAATTTTTTGTATGGTGTGAGGTAGGGGTCAAAGTTTGTTGTTGTTGTTTTTCACATAAAGATACCTAGCTGTTTCATCACCATTTGTTGAAAAACTACATATTTCCCTATTAAATCATCTTGACATTTTGGTCAAAAATCAACTGATCTGTTTCTTGATTCTATTCTGTTCCACTGACTTATCTGTTTATCTTTATGCAGATAACACATTGTACTGATTACTATAGCTTTGTAATAAGCCTTGAAGTCAGGTAGTATAAATCCTCCCACTTTAGAATGCCAGACTATGTATCATTCATGATTGTTGGAAATAAATGTACTTGAATTAAATGTATAATAAATTGTATACATTATCCTTTCCTAGTGTGGGTTGTTCCATCATTCAGTCAATAATGTGGTCTTCTGAGAATGCTGAATTAAAGTACTCATTTGGGTTTTGCAATAAATAAAGGTCGAGACTGATGACGTCTCCTGCTATAGCAGTCGTGATTCTTTTTGCAAAGTAGATAACTAGCCTTCCTTACAGGACGTTGCCTTTTAGCAAGATAGATTTCTGGGTAGGTTTGCTCTGCCTCACACTAGCACATCCAAGGGCATCAGTACATCTGTGGTCTGGTTTCTTCAGCTGTGCTGTGGTGGAAAGAATGCTGGAGTAGCTGGCTGCAGAGCATCCCTCTCTGGCAGTCACCACAGTGCTGCTTGGGACTTTCACAATGGGCTTGAAAAGACCTACATCAATGAGTTGTCTTCAGGGCACACAAAAGTCCCAACTCCTGGGTGGGTCCAACTCTCCCCCCACCCCCAACTCCCCAGCAGATGTGCTGATTCCTAGCCAGGAGCTGCCCTCAGATGGGGTCTGCCAGCTACTTGGACCCTGAATACACAATAAATCCTCATCAGAGCCTGAATTTGAGTCAGGCATGGCCTAGGGACATACTCAATATCATTCCATTCCCAAGGGACTACTTCCAAAACTACAATCTGGTTCCAATCCTCCCGTTCTGCTTGTTTCCCTGCAGCTGGTGTGTTTAGCCCAGCCCTCAGCTTGGACTACAGTAAAGACTTGAAATCATACCATCTGGATTCAAGTTCTGGCTCGGATACCTACTGATAGAGTAACATTGGGCAAAGCCCTTCTCATTTCTGAGTCTAGTTCATCCAGTATGGAATAGACTCTAACATCTTCCTCATAAGGCTACTGTATGTATATAGAAATGTTTTATCAACAGGAACCACAGGGTGTACTTGGTAAAAGGGCAGAATCTGTGGAAAGGATCACCATGACTATTATTTCTTCTTTTAGCCAAAATGTAGCTACAGAGACATGAAGAATGCCAGTACTTCCTACAGAAGAAAGGATGGCTGCTATAACAAATGACTTCAACTTGGTTAAGAACAAAATTTATTCTCTCACAACTCTGGATGCCAGAAGTCTGAAATCAGTTTCCCTGGACTGAAATCAAGGTGTTGGCAGGGCTGTACTTTCTCTGGAGGTTCTAGAGGAGAGTCTGTGCTTTGCTTCTTTTGGCTTCTGGTGGTTGCTGGCAATCCTTGTGCTGTGATTGCATCGCTCCAATCTCTGCCTCCATCTTCACATTGCCTTCTTCTCTTCTTCCTCTTCCTTTCTCTTATAAGGATATCTCTGATGGCATTTAGCGCACATCTGGTTCAGTTCAGTTCAGTTGCTCAGTCATGTTCGACTCTTTGTGACCCCATGGACTGCAGCATGCTAGGCCTCCCTGTCCATCACAAACTCCCAGAGTTTACTCAAACTCATGCCCATTGAGTCGGTGATGCCATCCAACCATCTCATGCTCTGTTGTCCCCTTCTCCTCCTGCCTTCAATCTGTCCCAACATCAGGGTCTTTTCCAATGAGTCAGTTCTTCGCATCATAGCCAAAGTATTGGAGTTTCAGCTTCAATATCAGTCCTTCCAATGAATATTCAGGACTGATTTCCTTTAGGATGGACTGGTTTGATCTCCTTGCAGTCCAAGGGACTCTCAGGAATCTTCTCCAACACCACAGTTCAAAAGCATCAGTTCTTTGGTGTTCAGCTTTCTTTATAGTCCAACTCTCATATCCATACGTGACTACTGGGAAAGCCATAGCGTTGACTAGATGGACCTTTGTTGGCAAAGTAATGTCTCTGCTTTTTAATATGCTGTCTAGGTTGGTCATAGCTTTTCTTCCAAGGAACAAGCTTCTTTTTATTTTATGGCTGCAGTCACCATCTGCAGTGATATGGGAGCCCAAGAAAATAAGGTCTGTCACTGTTTCCATTGTTTCCCCGTCTGTTTGCCATAAAGTGATAGGACCAGATGCCATGATCTTAGTTTTCTGAATGTTGAGTTTTAAGCCAACTTTTTAACTCTCCTCTTTTACTTTCATCAAGAGGCTCTTTAGTTCTTCTTTGCTCTCTGCCATAAGGGTGGTGTCATCTGCATATCTGAAGTTGTTGATATTTCTCCTGGCAATCTTGATTCCAGTCTGTGCTTCACCCAGCCTGGCATTTTGCATGAGGTGCTCTGCATATACGTTAAATAAGCAGGGTGACTAAAGATGACAGAGATGCTTGGAGGGCTCAAACAAAATCTTGTGTGCACCAGGAGACCTCACAGAGACTGAGCCAGACCTGCCTTTGAGTGTTTGAGTGTCTCCTGTGGAGGTATAGGTCAGCAGTGGCCTGCTGCAGGGGCAGGGGCCCTGGGTGCAGCAGACCTGGGTATGGCATAAGCCCTCATGGAGGAGGTCACCATTAACCCCATCATAGAGCCTCCAGAACTTACACAGGACTGGGGAAACAGACTCTTGGAGGGCACAAACAAAATCTTGTGTGTACCAGGACCCAGGAGAAAGGAGCAGTGACCCTGGAAGAGACTGACCCAGACTTGCCCATGAGTGTCCAGGAATCTCCGGCGAAGGCATGGGTTGGCAGTGGCCTGACGCAGGCTATGGGGCACTGAGTGTGGCAGTGCGTGCATGGGACCTTTGAAGGAGGTTGCCATTATCTTCATTACCTCCACCATAGTTTGGCCTCAGGTCAAACAACAGGGAGGGAACACAGCCCTGCCCATCAACAGAAAATTGGATTAAAGATTTACTGAGCATGGCCCCACCCATCATAACAAAACCTAGTTTTCCCCTCAGTCAGTATCTCCCATCAGGAAGCTTCCATAAGCCTCTTACCCTTCTCCATCAGAAGGCAGACAGACTGAAAATCACAGTCACAGAAAACTAACCATACTGATCACATGGACCACAGCCTTGTCTAACTCAATGAAACTATGAGCCATGCCGTGTGTTTCTCAGTTTATGACAAAGACTACATGGTCCACAAAGCCTAAAAACTTACTATCTGGTCCTTTACAGAAAAAAAATGTGCCGACTCTTGGCCTAGACCAATGCCTTCACCATGTAGTTGGGGGAAGAGAAGTCCAGGAGGGCATGTGACTTGACCAAGCTCCCCTAGAGACTTGCACACAGACAAAAAGAGAACTTACTCAGGCATGTGGGTGGGTAGAACCCAGTGCCCCAGAAATGAAGCTCAGGCAGGTCTCAGCTCCCTTTTAGCAGGGCTTCCCCCAGCTCCTGGGGAGATTCAAGCAGATACAGGAAACCTTCTCAGTGAGTATCCCTAACATGGCAAATAAATGAATGGATAATACAGTGAATAAATGATGCGGTCAAAGTGTTTGAGAATCCTAAGCTGACATAGTACTTCCCAGGCCTATGTAACACTGGAAGCCTTGAGCCAAGCAGCAAGAAGGATCCCAGAGACCCGACTCAGCGTTCAAACCTCTGTCCTGAGGCCAATCTGGGTTTTTTGTTTTTGTTTTTGTTTTTGTTTTAGGGGTTCCTCCTAAAAGGCCACAGGAAAACTGGAGAGTTTGCAGAAGCATTTGAGCTGGTGAAGCCCACAAGTGACTCTCAGAGAGGTGGAGAGGGACCGTGGGGCCTTTAATGATGACTAATTTGCAGCTTATTAATGCAGCTGTAATTAAGAATATTCATTTTATTAAAAGCCGTTTATTGTAATAGTGCATGCAAATCTGGAGACTGGCATTGTGCTCGTGTACCAATTGACACAGGTCTATTGTGGCTCTGTGGATGGCAGGTCGCTGCGTCACTAATTGTTAAGAGTTTAGGGTCTAATTTTAAACCCTTTTAATTCCATTTGAAATAATTGCCCTAATGAAATTCAAAGTACTCGGAGGCAGCCCCAGAAAAGGTGGCTGGTGCCCCCCCCTCGCCCCCAGGGAACTGGGCTTTGAGAGCCGTGGCAGGCACTGTACTTGTCTTGGGGCTGCTCTGGCTGCTGGCTCTTCCCCTGAGGGGCAGCCGCCCTGGTCTCCTGAGAACCTGGCTCCTGTCCGCAGCACTGACTGCTTCTGGGGAGCAGGAGGGGCAGGCCTGGATGGAGAGGCATTACGGGTGGGGGACCCTGTCCAAAAAAAGTCATTTCTGTAAGCCACACAAGGATAGAGAGGAAGCAGTGTCCCTACCCAGAGACAGTATTCCCCATCCAAGCTCCCACGGCATCATGTATGCACTAGGACATGCCTCAGAGCAGCTGAACCCAGGACTCATCTTCAATAGGACAAAACTCCTACTGAGAGCCTCCTGTGTGTCAGGCACCCCGTAAGCAATTTACATGTCTGAACTTTTCTAATCTTCACAAACACTCTAGAGAGTGGGTTGCATCTTTTTTCTTTTTTTCCACATTTTACCAATGAGGCAATCGATGCTGGGAGAGGACCAATATTGCTTCAAAAGTCAAACAGGTTAAGTGACAGAGGCAGACAGAAGCTTTTCCATCTGTCTTCTCAGAGACTGTCTGTCCAGTTTACATCATGCAGAGGTGGGTCTGGAACCAGCTTGGGGTAACTCAAGTGTGACGCCACCCTTATGATTACATTACATTTACAAGACTCCATCTGGCTAGCTGTCTTGCTCTTTCTCTCCTGCTGGCTTTGAAGAAGCAAGTATCCATATTATGAACTGCCATGTGGTAAAAAAAAAAAAAAAAGCTCAGGAGGCTTGTTGAAGCTGAGGGCTATAGTCCTTCAGCTTTAAGGAACTGAAGTCTGCCAGCAATCTTAGTGAGCCTCAGAGTGGACCCTTCCCAAGTCAAAGTTCAAGATGAGAACGCAGCCCAGCCACACCTTGGTTGCAACCTGGTCATATTCTGAAGCAGGGAACCTGGCCAAACCATACATGGACCCATAGAAACTGTTAGATAATAAGTGTAGGTTATTTTAAGCTGCTAACTTTGTGATAATTTGTTAGTGACCAATATAATTGAATGCAACATGTCAAAAAAATGGCAGGAAAAGCAGGGTGGTTAGGATAGTTTTCAATCTTTTTGTTCATACAGGACATCTTCCATCAGAAACAGTGACCACCAATAACAATGCAGAAAATTAACTGTGAAAAGCAGACAAGGCCATTGACATGAAGGATCTTTTGGATCATGTTGAGAAGGTTGGATTTTCTCCTATAGGATACAGGTGAAGTTTTAAGAGAGGGTGATACAGTCAGATCTGCATTAGAAAAAGATGACTTCGGTGGCCAGAACCTAGGATGGGTTAGAGACACTGGAGCCTAGGAAGCAAGGAGACCTGAAAGGCTGTTGCAGTAGTTCAGGCAAGAGATAGTAAGAGCTGGAACCAAGGGAGAAGCAGGGAAGATACAGAGGAAGGTACTCTGAGATTTGGAGACAGAAAATAGAACATCCAGTAATGTCACATTTCTTCTGCTCTTAAAGATCTTTAAGAAAGAAAATATTCTAGCTGACATTTCCCTGGTGTCCAAAACTCTAACAAAGCTGACTCACGAACTTGGTTTCAATATTGCCTTATTAATAATATTTCTATAAACAGATTCTATATTTTGGGGTGCCCTTCCTTACCTGACACATGCCATGGTAGACTTGCTTTCTTGGGAAAAGGTATAATTCTTTTTATTTTGCAGAGCCTCAGAGAATGGCTGCAGTGAAATCACTTCCATAGTCTTTTGGTTTAAATGCCACTTACCAGATCATCTGTCACCACCTAAAGGATTTAGTTTTTCCTCCTATTTTGCAGAGAACTTACTTGGACCTTAACAAGATCTTACAGAATGAAAGGTAAGTATAACAATAGACATCTCGACCCTTTTCCATCTACTCATCCTTTCAGTATTATTGACACTAGGCATAGGAAGTACCAGAGTTAAATGAGAAATAGCCTTACCCTCAAGGTGTTCACAATCTACTGAGAAAGACAGATGTGCAAAGCAAAAAATTAGAGCAAATGATTCCTGCACCAGAGGCAAGCACTGAAGAATCTGGGATTTGAAAAGAAAGGACTGATACATCACTCAAGTTGAGGAATTTTCCAAGCAGAAAGTTCAACCAAAGTAAATGTGTAAGGGCATGAAAGGACACAACATCCCCAGAAATGAATGCAGCACAGGATTGAAGGGAGGGAGGGAAGGAGAGTTAGGGAACCTGAGGATGGAGAAGTCACAGCGTCCAGATCATGGGGCTTCATGTGTCTAAGAGATTTGGACTGTTTTTTGTTTAACTTTTTATTTTGTATTGAGGGAGAGCTGGGAAAGATTGAGGGCAGGAGGAGAAGGGGACGACAGAGGATGAGATGGTTGGATGGCATCATCAACTCAATGGACATGAGTTTGAGCAAACTCCAGGAGATAGTGAAAGACAGGGAAGCCTGGCTTGCTGCAGTCCATGGGGTCACAAAGAGTCAGACATGACTTCACCACTGAATAACAACAATAGCAGATTAATAATGTGACAGTTTCAGGTGGACAGCAAGGGAACTCAGCCATACCTAAACATGTATCCATGCAGGTCAAGAAGTGACAGAACCAGACATGGAACAATGGACTGGTTCAAAACTGGGAAAATAGTACATCAAGACTGTATATAGTCACCCTGCTTATTTAACTGATATCCAGAGTACCTCATACAAAATGCCAGGATGAATGAAGCACAAGATGGAATCAAGACTGTCGGAAGAAATATCAATAATCTTTGATATGAAGATGACACCTTCCTTACAGAAGAAAGTGAAGAGGAACTAAAGAGCCTCTTGATGAAGGTGAAAGAGGAGACTAAAAAAGCTGGCCTAAAACTCAGCATTCAAAAAAATGAAGATTAGGGCATCTGGTCCCATCACTTCATAGCAAATAGATGGGGAAACAATAGAAAGAGTGGCAGACTTTATTTTCTTGATCTCCAAAATCATTGCAGATGGTGACTGCAGTCTTGAAATTAAAAGACACTTGCTCCTTGGAAGAAAAGCTGTGACCAACCTAAACAGCATATTAAAAAACAGAGACATTACTTTGCTGACCAAGGTCTGTCTAGTCAAAGCTATGGTTTTTCCAGTAGTCATGTATGAATGTGAGAGTTGGACCACAAATAAAGCTGAGCACCGAAGAAATGATGCTTTTGAACTGTGGTGTTGGAGAAGACTCTTGAGAGTCCCTTGGACTGCAAGAAGATCAAACCAGTCCATCCTAAAGGAGATCAATCCTGGGTACTCATTGGAAGGACTGATGTTGAAGCTGAAGCTCCAATACTTTGGCCACCTCATGCGAAGAGTTGACTCATTGGAAAAGACCCTAATGCTGGGTAGGATTGGGGGCAGGAGGAGAAGGGGACAACAGAGGATGAGATGGTTGGATGGCATCACTGACTCGATGGACATGGGTTTGGGTAGACTCCGGGAGTTGGCGATGGACAGGGAGGCCTGGCGTGCTGCAATTCATGGGGTCACAAAGAATCGGACACAACTGAGTGACTGAACTGAACTGAACTGAACATGTCCATCCCAAACACCCTGACTATCCCTTCCCCCCAACAACCATAAGTTCGTTCTCTAAGTCTGTGAGAGCTTGGAGTATATTTTGTAAGCAGAAGCAGCCTGCAAATGAGAGTGAGCAGGGAAGGGATATGGTTAGAACTTCATCCTGGAAAGCTGACTTGTGCATCATGATCTCCTCTTACAAACCGGGAACTCCTTTGGGTTCTTAATTTCAGTGCATGAAGCCAAAATTCCAAGAGTAATCCAAGACATCCCTTCTTCTTCTCATCACCAAGGCCCATCTACATTACCTCCTCAATATCTCATAACATCGCTCACTTTTCCTCAACTCCTCTGCCACTGCTTATTCCAGGTGCCACCATCTCCCACCTGGTTTATAGAATAGCCTCCTGACTGTTTCCCCAGAGTTCACTCTACACTTCCTAAAACCCAGTCTCCATAACAGATCTTTTTTTTTTTCTTTAAGCTCAAATTTATCTGCAGTGAACTGCAGAGATTCTAAATGTATAATTTGATGAGTTTTGACAAATATATATAACCATATAACCACCCCTGCAATCAAGATATAGGACATACCCATTACCAAAAAGTTCCCATATTTTCTCCATTTGGTCAATCTCTCTCCACCATAGGTGACTACTGTTCTGATTTCTATTTTCAAAGATTAATTTTATATCAAGATTCTTTTGCTCAATGTACTTTTGAGATTCATCCATGCTATGATATGTATCAGTAGTTCAATCTTGCTTATTCTGGGTAGTATTAAACTGTGTGAATATACCATAATTGATCAATTTACTTGTTAATGGATATCTGCACTGTTTCTAGTTTGGGGGCTATTGTCTCTAATGCTGCAAAGGATATTCACCTACGGGTCTTTTAGAAGATATATGTCTTCATTTCTTTAGGGTAATTACCTATGAGTGTAATATCTGGATCATATGCTAAGTGTACATTTAACTCCTACCAAACAGTTCTCCATTTCATACTCTGAGTAGTAAGTCCAGTCTATCCATACCTTGTCAACAGTTAATATTTTCTATCTTTTTAATTCTAGCCATTTAATGTGTATAAAATGGCATCACATTGCAATTTTAGAACATTTTCCTAGTGACTAAGATATGGAGCAAATTTTCATGTGCTTATACTCATTCATAAATATCGTTTTGTGAGCTATGTTCAAATATTTTGTTCATTTTTAGTAGATGACTTGTCTTTTAATTATGATTTCTAGGACTTCTTTACATACTAGAGACATATATTGAGAATATTTTCTCCTAGTCTGTGTCTTATTTTTTATTTTAGTAATGGCAGAACATTTTTGAAATTTTGATGAAGTCTCATTTATCAATATTTTATGGTTAGTATTTTTTTTTTATGCTATACGTGACAAAGACTGTCTTCTAGGTACTGTAGTGTTTTAGCGATTACATTTAGGTCTGTTATCCATTCTGGGCTTCCTAGATGGCTCATTGGTAAAGAATTTGCCTGCCAATGCAGGAGACACAAGGGACTCAGTTTCAATCCCTAGGTCAGGAACATCCCCTGAAATAGGAAATGGCAACCCACTCCAATATTCTTGCCTGGAAAATACCATGGGCAGATAAGCCTGGCAGGCTACAGTCCATGGGGTCGCAAAGAGTTGGATGCGACTGAGCATGCATCCATACACACATCCCTTCTAGTTAATTTTTGTGTATGGTGAAGTTGGGGATTGAAGCTGATTTTTGTCATGTTTTTTTCCATGAGGGCGTTTTTTGTGAGTTGAATTGGTGCTTAATTTATCTAGTGATTTTTCTGCAACTATTGATTATGTTTATCCTTTTATTTTTGTAATGTAGTGAATTATATTGATTTTCAAATGTTAAATTAGCCTTGCATTCTTAAGTTATCATACAGCCTCCTTTTTCTAGATTTACTTTATTAATTTTTTATTCAGGAATTTTATACCCGTGTTCGTGAAAAAAGTGTTGCTCTATGGCTTTTTTTTTTCTTATAATATCATTGTCTAGTTGTGGTACCAAGATTATGCTGGCTTTTTAAATGAGAATTTTTTCATCCCTTATTTTTCTGAAGAATTTCTATAAGATTGATATCACTTATTTCTTAAATGTTTAATTGAAGTCATCAGTGAAATCATCTGGGGCTAGAGTTTTTTTTATGGGAAGTTTTTAAAATTATAAATTCAAATTATTTAATAAACAAATACCTATTCAAATCATCTATATCTTCTTGTGTCAATTTTGATAAGTTGTGTTTGCGTGTGTATTTTTAAAGAATTTATTCACTTTTATCTAATTGCCAAATTTATTGGCAAAATATTGCTTAGTTTTTTTTATTAGCTTTAGCAGGGGTTACCAACCTCCAGGATCTAATACCTGATGATCTGAGGTCGAGCTGATGTAATAATAATAGAACTAAAGTGCACAATAAATGTAATGATCTTGAATTATCCAGAAACCACCCTCCACTCCAGTCTGTGGGAAAATTGTCTCCCACGAAACAGGTCCCTGGTGCCAAAAATGTTGAGGACCACTGATCTATAGTATCTGTGATGATAGCTCTTTTATTTCTGATATTTTTTCTTCCAGCTTATCTCTGTAGTCTGGGCCAAGTATTCTACAGAAAATAACCAAAGGAAACACACCACGTTATTTTGAGTAAAACCTAGGAGGAGGTGGAAACTATTCAATCCAGAAATGAACAAAGAGAAGAAAATAAAATGAAAACAGCCTTAGGAAAGGTTCTTCTGTGGGATGGTTGGCCAGGGATGGATGAAAGGGAAACCAGCTACTTCTGATGAGACTAGGCATTTTAACCACTTTAAAAATGCATTGTCCCTACGTATTAGGTTGAAAATGTTATTGATTTTTCATTTAAGCCCATGGTTGTCAGAGAACACACCTTGAAAATTTTCAATCTTTTGTAATTTACTGGAACATATTTTATAGTCTTGTATATGGCTTATTTTGGAGAAGGAAACGGCAACCCACTCCAGTATTCTTGCCTAGAGAATCCCATGGACAGAGGAGCCTGGTGGGCTGCTGTCCATAGGGTCACACAGAGTCGGACACAACTGAAGTGATTTAGCATGCATGCGTTGGAGAAGGAAATGGCAACACAGTCCAGAATTCTTGCCTGGAGAATCCCAGGGACAGAGGAGCCTGGTGGGCTGCCGACTATGGGTTTGCACAGAGTCGGACATGACTAAAGCAACTTAGCAGCAGCAGCAGCAGCATATGGCTTATTTGGAAGAATAGTCCATGTGCACTTGAAAAGAATGTATATTCTACAGGTATTGGGAATAATGTTCTAGAAGTGTGCATTATGTAAAGTTGGTTGATAGTCTTGTTCAAATATTTTATAGCCTTGCAGATTTTTTGGTCTAGTTGCTCTATTAATTATTGAGAGAGTAACTATGCTGGCCTGTTTCATTTACTCTGAGGATCCATTAATAGATGCGTACATATTTAGAATAATCATGTCTTTCTAATGAATTAACCCTTTTATCATTATGAAATATCCCTCTTTATCTCTGATAGTATTCCTTATCTTGAAGTCTAATTTGTCTAATATTAATATAATCACAACAGCTCTCTTGTACTCAGTGTTTGCATGAGAAAGAGCCTGGTCTATCTTTCCTTACCCTTTTCCTTTCAACCTATCTGGATCTTTACATTTATTATTATTATTTTTTTAATTTTCAAAAAAATATTTATTTATTTGGCGATACTGGGTCTTAGTTACAACCTGTGGGATCTAGTTCCCTAAGTAGGGATTGAACATAGGCCTTCTGCATTGGGAATGTAGAGTCTTAGCCACCAGACCATGGGGGAAGTCCCTGGGCCTTTACATTTAAATGCATTTTTTTTTTTTGTGGACAGAAAATAGTTTGATCTTGCATTATTATCCAATCTGATAATTATTGGACTTCAGGTTTTTAAAAGCTCTACAAGAGGGACTTCAACCAGCTGATTGGAGAGTTGCCTTCAGTTCCAGACGCTATGCCTCTGATCAATGGGGTAAGAGACCCCGAGTCTCTTTCTCAGGTAAGGAACCTGCTTGTCACCTCACTTGCTGTGGTTTGGAGCCAGGATTCAAGCCAGGATTCCTCCTGTGGGGAAGGGGAGGGATCTGGGGTGGAGTTTATGGTATTGATAGGTACAAGCGTCTGAAAAAAGAGATCGTCTTTGACTATCCTCTCTGTGTCTCATGTCCTGCTTTCGTAGTGTTTCTTCTCATCATAGTCATGTTTCCTTAATTTTATCTTTGGCATCACATTCTCTTATCTGTAATTTTCTTACGGTTGAAAAGGGGCTACTTTGGAGAATATATTCAAGGAATGATTTCTCCTCTCTCTCCTCTTTTGCTTTTAGTTCTTCCAAAGCCCAGAGAGTTGCTTTGAATAACATCCTGGAGGATTTCTTTGAAGGAAAGGATTTCCTGGAAAGAGGAAAGAAAGCAGGAGGAAGAAACTAGAATGTTGGGGAGAGGGCTGCCATGCTTTATAGATCTGTATTACGAAAGCCTCATAATAACCTTAGGAGGTGGTGATTTTATTGTTCCCACTTTATAGACAAATAGACTGAGCTTAAAAGGGATATGTAACTTGCCACAGTTACTGTAGTAACCACTACAGTGTAGTGTGTCTACACCAGGGAGTGGACACATGGTTTAAGGGAAGCAGGCTCCATCCCAGCTCTACAGACATAGATCCTCATTAGTCTAGTAGCCTCATTAGTCTGGGTAGCCTTCTCCTGGAGTCAATTATTGCTCCAGGGGTGGACCAGTAAACTAACCAGCCGAGTCACACTGAAGGGAAAATTTTGCATTCTTTGTTAGGGAGAGAGGCTCACTCTCTCTTCTGCTAGATGAGAACTCATGGATTGTAGCCCACCAGGCTTCTCTGTCCATGGGATTCTCCAGACAAGAATACTGGAGTGGGTTGCCATTCCCTTCTCCAGGGCCTCTTCCCAACCCAGGGATCAAACCTAAGTCTCCTGCATTGCAGATGGATTCTTTTTTGTCTGAGTCACTAGGGAAGCCCTGAACAGAATCAGCGAACTTAAATTCCTTGCCAGGGGAGGGGAGGACCAGCATTAGGACAAAACAGAGTGAAGAGAGAAAGTAAACCTGGATCATTGGTGATACTGGTCCATCAAACAAAATATATGTTTGTATTGTTTAAGCCAGTTTCAAACAGCATTTGATGTTTCTTGAAGTTAAAGACACCCTAACTGAAAAACTCACAGAACGAGTAAGTTGTGGACCCAGGATTCAAAGCTGAGTATGTCCAGCACGAAAGCTAATGCTCCAACCACGCTGCTCGATGCTCTTTCCTTTCCAGCTGGAGCTGGTGACCTCTTGTCTTACAGATGAGAAAGCTGAAGTGTAAATACGGGAAGTGATTTGTCCAGGGTCACAGAGCCAGCAAGTGGCTCACCCTGGCTCAGAACTCGTGTTTATCTGACTGCAAAGCCCATACTCTCTGCATGCCTCTGGAGGCTTCCCATACTTCTGGCTGCCACCCTTCCTGTACCTTTGACTCCAAACAGAGGCCTCTCCGTCACCAAATAATGTGATCAAATCAAACCTTCTTTCCATACAATTAGAAAACATAACAGGTTACAGCAAAAAATGCAAAAACCTCCAAAGCCGCTCAAAGCTAATTAATTTCTATTACTAGTGAGAGAAGAACCACTTAACATGTCTTTTCTTATTCAAATTACCATTGACGGCACCTGCTTTTTTATTCTTGGGAAATCCTGCTACAATGCGGGTAAATTATGTAAGACTGTAGAATTTATGAAGATAAGGCAATTAGCATTATAAAACCGAGTCCGGGTTACAATTTCTGGGGAACAGAAAGAGTTATGATGCTCCCTTAAATGGCCCAGTGAAGTCTTGCAGATTGAGTTAATCCTTGTGGTCGTCAGGAAAATTGAAGGCTAAACGGCGCCATGATGGTGGGTAATTAATTGTCTGGGCCCTTTGGTGATGGGGCTGTCTGAGCTGAGGAGGAGGAGGCCACAGGGTTCTGCCTGCTCCTTCTGGAAGGAAAAGGGACAGAACAGGGTTTCTGGGGCTGGGAGGCAGGGAGGGGGAGAAAAACTTTCTTCTGAGGTTGCTGGTCATTTGGGTCAACCGGGGTCCAGCGCCGTGGGGCCGTCCTCCCTTATGTTTTCCTGAAACCTCTGTCCTGCCCTGCAGCCCCAACCCCCCAGGACAGCTGCCATGGCTGTGGAGGCAGCTGCCGGGAGCAGGTGCTTCCTTGGAGTGTTTAGACGTGCTGCTTCGATTTGGCATCTGAGCTGATAGGTCTCTTTGAAACATCGTGGATTACCAAGGGTACTTGACTTAATAGCCACCGGTAGGAGGTAGACTCGATGGGTGGCGTAGGTCCCCATAGAGTGTGTACACAGTTTAGGTTGTGTGTGTTCTTTTCTGTAGAAGGGTCTGAAGCTTTAATTCTGAGCCAGTTTGCGTCTACCCTTACCCCTGGCCTGCTTGGAACTCACGATATGTAGTCGGAGAGGCTGAGTCAAGGGCTTTCCCACCACCCACCTAGCTGCCTAGCATCGGCCTCTTGCTGGTTTCCCCACTGCTAGGCCTGCTCAGCTTCTATTGTTCCCAGGATCAGGATTCAGGCTGCCTCACCTGCCTTCTGGGCCTCTCACTTGAATGTCAGCTGCTTCCCATCCAGCCAGCCCTGGAAGTTGGGGCTGCTTCCTAAGCAGGCAACTGCTTCCTTTTAGGGGGCTGCAACCCTGCCTGGGGGAGTACCCTTTGGAAAGTTCATCAAGCAGTGCTTAGGCTGGATTCCAGCCCCTACTGAGCCCAGTGACTTGTGCCCTTGTACAGTCTACAACCTATACAACCATGCTTTCTCAAATTCCTTACTACAGGGGTTGAGTCCCTGAAGGTTACTGGCTTTTTCTTCTGAGAGGATCTGAATAAGCTATAAGTAGGCCGGGTCAGCAAAAGAGCCAGCTTGGGGTCCAAGAGACCATTTAGCTAGAAACAAATGAAGACAAAGCAAAAGCTTCAAGTATACCACTTATCTCTGGTTGACTTCAGAGCTAGGCCACAACTTTCTAGAAATGCCCAAGCAGAAGGAAGAGCTTGTGCAGGAACCTCAAGGTGAGACAGAGAGCAGCACGAGGAATCGTGGGCAGGCTTCAGCAGGCCAGAGCAGCAAGAAAGCAGTGAGTGAGGGGGACACTTGTCCATCCATCTTCAAATATCTACTCAGAACCTACTATGTACAAGACACTGATCTAGGTACAAGAGATACAACAGTGACTGAGACAACCATGATTATGGGCTTCTCGGGTCTTAGGCCTTCTCTGGACACTTGTGCTAAGAAAGCACCAATCTACTCACCTGCCTGTATGCCTAGTGCCATGCCATTTTTAGCCTCACTTGCTAATCATTCGGGTGAGACCTGGGAGGCCCTTGGCCTTACCTCTCTTGCCCCCTGTCATATCTTCAGCAACCAGACGCCTGATTACTATAGCAACCATAAGAATTGGAAGCCCTCTGAGGCATGCGTCTTAGGTACAGTATTTTTCAACCCTCTTCACAAACCGCTCCTTCCACTGCAGGTGGATTCTTTACCAGCTGAGCTACCAGGGAAGCCTACTTCTACCATGGTTTCTAGCAAAGGCTGAAGAAGACGTTTGAGAATGCCGGTTCCTGGCACTCTTTCTGATGGCTCATCTGTGTTATCTTGAAACTCCAATAATCATGACCCAGGCTGATGTGCTCATGAGGGCTGTTGGGACCTAGAAGTTGACCCATCCACTGGAGAGAGGCCGTGACTTACATGGAAGAGCCACGTGCAGGCTCCGAAAGGAAGTTCAGTCTTGCAACACCACAGCAGAGGTGGAGGCAGGACTGCATCCAGGTAGGCATTGTCCCTCACTAAGAATAAAGTCTAACTCCCCAGAACCTCTGATGAGGTCACCTTTGGCAGTCAGGGCACAGCTTGGAAGATGTCCAGGTGTTGATGGCCTTGGACTGCCCGTGGCTTTGAGACTTCAGAGGCTCCTATGAACCATTAACTCATCACCCCACACACTGAGGCTTTGAGCACCATTATCCCTCATTTTACAAACAGGTGCTTAGAGATTAAGCATCTGGGGCTCTGCAGAGCTGGGTGGTGGTGGTGGTGGTTTAATCACTAAGTCATGTCTGACTCTTGTGACCCCATGGACTGCAGCCCACCAGGCCCTCTCTCCATGGAATTTCCCAGGCAAGAATACTGGAATGGGTTGCCATTTCCTTCTCCAGGAGATCTTCTTGACCCATGGATCAAACCCGCGGGCCTGCCTCTCACACAGAGCTATAAGTTCTCCTGGTCTTGCAGCCCTAAAGCTGCTGCTTCTCTTTAATGAATTTTGTAGGCCATGCTGCTTTGAGTGGGAAATAGATAGCCTGGCATCTACCCAGCTAGAAACTGGAAATGAGCCCCAAATTCATCCTTGAGTACCAAGCCTTAACCACATGGCAGGTCCTCAGGTGTCAATACTACAGCATCTCATTTAATCCGTCGTGTGAGGCAGGCATCATCACAACCATCTCCCATTGTACTGAGAAAATGGAGACTTAGATAACATCACAGCTTTGCCCACCCTCTCACTGGAATCCATAGATATAACTCAAATCTTGCTGACCTCTTACAAATGAAGTAAGTTAAGAAAAGTCTTTGATGCCCAACTTCTTCAACTGTGAAATTTGCTAAGAATACATACCTAGGAGGGTTGTGCGCACATTCTCAGTCACTCAGTTATGTCTGACTCTTTGTGACCTCCTGGACTGTAGCCTGCCAGGCTCCGCTGTCCATGGGATTCTCAGGCAAGAATACTGGAGTGGGTTGCCATTTCCTTCTCCAGGGGATCTTCCCAACCCAGGAACTGAACCAGTGTCTCCTGCATTGCAGGTGATTATTTACCTCCTGAGCCAACGGAGAAGCCCAGGAGCATTGTAATGGGGATTAAAATGACTTAGAATACAGTAGTGCCCTCTTTCTGATGGCAGATATGTTTCAAGACCCCCCAGTGGATGCCTGAAACTGCTGTTAGTACCAAACTCTGTATATACTATATTTTTTCTGTACATGGCATACCTATGACACAGTTTAACTTATAAATTAGGCATAGTAAGAGATTAACAACAGTAACTAGTAATAAAGCAGAGCAATTGTAACAATATACTGTACATCTCTTTCAAGATATCTTACCAGTTTAATGCCTTTTCCATCTTATCTAACCACTATCTTGTACTGTGGCTGTAGCTTTTGCAGTTTGAGGCGCAACAATAAAACTAGCACGGATTTCTTTTGCTTTCATTACAATCTCATGGGTGGATTTGTTCTTACTGTAGTTTAGTGACCTCAGCATATAGTTTTTTTCTTCTCTTAGTAAGTCAAAAACTTCTACCTTTTCACTTAAAGGAAGCTTCTCTTTGGCATCTCTGTATCACCAGCATCACTACTCTTATGCTCTGGGGCCATTGTTGAGTAAAATAAGGGTGACTTGAACACAAGCACTGTGATACTGTGATAGGCCATCTAATAACCATCTGAATGACTAACAGGTGGGAAACACTGGAGAATGGGATGATTCACATCCCAGACTGGACAGAAGGGGACAGTAAGAGATTTCATTATGCCTTACTCGGAATAGTGTGCAATTTAAAACTAAGAGCCTGTTACACAGAGTGAAGTAAGTCAGAAAGAGAAAAACAAATACCATATATTAACATGTGTATATGGAATCTAGAAAAATAGTACTGATGAACCTATTGGCAGGGAAGGAATGGAGACGCAGACGTAGAGAACACACTTATAGACACAGCGGGGAAAGGAGAAGGTGGGATGAATTAAGAAAGTTGAATTTTGCACATACACTATGATGTGTGAAATAGATAGATTGTGGGAAGTTGTGGTATAATGCAGAGAGCCCAGGCTGGTGCTCTGTGATGACCTAGAAGGGTGGGATGGGAGGTGAGTGGGAGGCTCAACAGGGAGGGGATATATATATATATATGGCTGATTCATGTTGTTGTAAGGCTGAGACCACCCAAACATTGTAAAGTGATTATCCTCCAATTAAAAAAAAATCTTATGAGCTGTTTATTTCTGGAATTTTCTATTTAGTACTTTCAGACTACAGTTGACTATGGGTAACCGAAACCATGGAAAGGGAAACCATGGATAAGGGGGGACTACTGTGTGCGGAATATCCAAGGGAGCCTGGCATTTAGGTATTATTCTGTATCTGGACCCCACTGACCCCCACAGATTCTGGGGAGCCCAAACCATGGGGGGGAGTCCCAAGGGAGAAAAGATATTATTACCCAAGTGATCATTCACAATTTGGAGGTGCCAGGCAGCAGGGCTCATGGGAAAGGGTTGTGGCATGTAGGGCTGCCAGATTCAGCAAATTAAAATACAGGATGACCAGTTAAATTTTAATTTAATTTTAATTTCAGAAAAACAGCACGTGATTTTTTAGTTAAGTAGGTCCCAAATGTCCCACCTGTGTTTTATGTGGCAAAAAAGATGGGCAGCGGACCAGACTGGGGCTTATTGTTGGTGTCTCTTGGAGCCCAGCAGCTTGGTTCCTGGTTCCCAGTGAGAGATCCTGGAGGAGCCAGGCAGGGCAGAGTTGGGCCTGCAGGCACCACGCCCTCAAGGTGCTCTGCCAGGCTCAAGGGCTTCACAAAAGAGTAACTGACCAGTAATTATCATCAGTTAGAAGCTCTGAGCCCAGGCCTTTTAGACACAGAAGTGGATTCCAGTTCTTAGAAAGGATTTGCCTACTTGAACAAATGCCTTTCCTAATCAGTACAAATTGTTCCTTTAAGCAGGAGAGAGCTGAGGGTCCAGTTAATGAGCAGTCAGCATCCTTTCTCTCCTTAGGACGCTCGCTCTTCTAGAGTCCTGCCTTTCACAAGCTGTCCCCATAGGACAAGTCCTTCATCCCTTTGGACACAGTTTTCTCACCTGTAAATAGGAAAAGGGATCAGTCCTAGCCTATTTCTCAGAACTGATCTATCAAATATGAAAATGGTGTGTGTTGTCAGGCTTCCCTGGAGGACAGACCCCCTCCACAATCCTGCCTCTCCCCCACCATCCCATCCTCATTTCTAGAACTAGAAACAAACTTGCCCAACCAGCAAGAGTTGAAAATAACCAAAACGGAACTCAAACCCAGCTGAGTCTATATTTACATCCCTTCTATAGAATCTGCCTGCAATGTGGGAGAACCAGGTTCGACCCCTGGATTGGGAAGATCCTCTGGAGAAGGGAATGGCAGCCCACTCCAGTATTCTTACCTGGAGAATCCCATAGACAGAGGAGCCTGGCGGGCTACAGTCTGTGGGGCTGCAGGAATTGACACGACTGAGCGACTATCACCTTCACTTTCTTTCCCTTTCTCCTTCTGCTTCGTACCCAAGTGCACATGACTGTGTTTATCCTTTTGGGTCCCCACCTCAGTTTAGGTGCAGAAACACATTTGTCCGTTGATGTCAAGTTGGAACTGCTCTGATTTTCTCCAGTTTCCAGCTTTGTCATCAGGACCACTTGTTCACTCCTTCTGTCCGAGGCTGAGCCTGCCCTTGCCCACTCCCTGTAACCCACCCCCGTCCCACCAGGCCCCAGCCATACCTTTCTTATCTGTGGTCCTTTGCTTAGGGCTAATGGCAGAAGTGAAGCAAGGCTAGAGTCCCGAACCTAGGGGAACCCTTCTAATCAGAGAGGCTGGTTACTTGCAACACCATCAGGCTTGCTTCGTCAACAGTGCTGACCCAGCTTGTTAAGTACGCCTAGTGATACTCCTGGGTGGTCCAGAGTGAAAGTCCATCTATTGGTGCAAAAGGAGAGAGGAGAGGGAAGGAGAGGGGAGAAAGGAGAAGGTGGGCAGGAAGCTTCTGGGTTAGGGCTCTTTCAAAGACAGGGGATCTTTGACTGGGGAATTAAAGTCATTCTAAATCTGATAAATAGCATAAATGACAGAACGTCCCAAGAAAATTCATATGTAAATTACTTTCACTCCAGTAGAGGATAAGACTATGAGACGTCCTGAAGGGGAGGGCCTGCTTCCTCCTCCAACTCCCCGCACTGGTTCGATCTTACCCAGAGATCTCCCCGCATCTCCCAGGATGGAGAAAGAAGTGTTAGCAAAGGTGACCAGGAGGCTAAGGTCACCCACGTGAAGCCCTCATGGCTTACATCAATTATCGCATCAGAAACCCTTATAACTCTGTGAGATGGCTAGAGCCAGAATTTTGATGATGATCATCCCTATTTTCCAGATTTGGAAACCAAGGCCCAATTTCCCAAGACCATGTGGTTAGTGAGCAGCGGAGCTAGGACCAGAACTTGGTGCCTCGCCCACAGTATCAAGACTGCCTTCCCATGATCAGTTAATATCTTCAGATTTTTTTCTTGAGGCATTATCACTGGCTTGACCTCATTTTAAACAACGAGCTTTTACTGAAAAGAAAGTTTCCCCAGAGGCTCAGCAGGTGCCAGGGTTATTCAGATTAAGATCCTACTGAAAATTATCTAGTACCTGCTGAGTACAGACACTGGGGGTTGAGGGTATTTTTACAAACACAGAATACTCCTGATGACTTAAAGTGAGGGTGATTATCCATTTTACGGATGGCGCTGGGAGAAGCCTTGCACCGTTACTCAAGGTTGTGCAGAAGTCCAGCGGCAAGGCCAGGGCTTAGAGTCACTTTGCATGTTCCCTCACACCCACCCAGTTCCTCTGCATCCCAGAAGAAAGCCAGCCTTTATCCTAAGAAATACTTATTTACATATTCAAAGAGCAAAGAGATTTTGCAGGTACATAAAATCTAACACCTTATCACAGTCCACAAGACTGCAGGATGGGCCCCTGCCCACTTTTTCAGACCTATCTCAGCTCTCTTTCCGCATTCAGAACACTTTAGCAGCTCCAAATTTCTTCTTGTTTTGCCTTAATGTTCTACACTTGCTACACTCTCTCCTTGGAAATCCCTTTCCCAGAAATATTTGTATGAATGGCTCTTTCTCATCAGTTAGTTGTCAACTCTCATGCTACCCTATAAATGAGGCCACCCTGTCTCCACTGTGTCCCAGTCCACTAGCCTGTTATCCTATCTTATTTTCTGTATATCTTCTTATATCTGAAATTAACTTACTAACTCTTCACGTGTCCCCTGCATATCTTCCTTACTAATTGTGAAAAACCTTGTCTACCTTGATACCTGCTTTACTCTAGTACCTAGTATGTGCCCTGAAAATATTCGTTGGATAACTTCTGAATGGATAGTATTTCATATCTTATGACAGTGTTGTTCCTGATCTCCATTATGACCAGAACTATTCTTAGCAATGAGAGTTTTTTTTCCTTTCTTAGAAAATCTCATTAAAAATCATTCTTACCTCTGAAGTTGGTGTCTTTAAACAGGTGGTTTAATCAAAGCAGCAATGCAAAGGTTCTGGGCAGCTTGGATGATCCACAGTGCTGTCTTACGCAGGTCTGGAAGCAGAGGGAGTATGTACATAGGTGTGGGGCCCTCAGAAAGATCCATCCCCGCTTTCTGCAATAATGTAAAAAGAAAACTTTCAAATACCACAATTTGCAAATGAAGACCTTTAAAATAATGGGACAGCAGCTCTGGAATGGGATTATTAGGATAATGCGATGTTTAAGTGGGCGTTTTCCCTCTGAAGGACCTGCTTGAATTCTGCTGAGCTCATTCCACGAGAGACCTCAGAGAGATCAGTTATGACTTTTATTAAAGTCAAACCAATACCTGTATTCGCAGCCGCCTGGAGGAAATTTCTTTCTGTAACTCTGATTGAAGTTTAATGGAAACTACACAAAGAAAATTTACTTAACCTCCTCACCCATCTCTTCCACGGTGGAAGTCTGTTCATCACGTGCTCTGCTCCCAGGAGACACTATCAAAGATAGCACTTCTCAATTTCATAATATTTTTCAGAGTGAAATAGGGAAGACAACTGCAGACCCCAACTACTCCAGAACACAATGTAGTCAATGTGTGATTTCACTTACAGGAACAATGCAGACGTTTTGTCAAGAGTTTGCAACATTAGTATTTTGTGGATTACAAAATAAAAGACATATGAACTACTAAGAAATTATGTGACATGCACATGATAACAGCGCCTGGCTAATATGCTCCTGATTGGTTCATACTGCTGGTCAACCTCAGCTCCCACCACACAGATTAAGACAGGAACCTGCTCTTACCCAGAAAATGAAAATCATCAGTGGTATCAAGAGAGACTAGACCATATTATTTTAACACCTGTCATGTCTATAGCATTTTATAGATGGAAAATAGTAAAAAACTCATTTTTCTTATGAAATTTACACACATGCAGAACAATACATAAAAGCCCAAATGCACAATGTTTATGAAACATTGAATAGTGACTATGTAACCATCAGGTAAGTAAAAAAATGGATGGTGAAAGCACCCAAGGCTCCACAACAAACTCGTTTCTGGTCACCATTGCTTCTTGTCTTCTGACTTTCACTGTAGTTGCTGGTTTGCTTTATGTGAAAGCCTTCCAAGACAATACAGTTTAATTTCAACAAATCATAGGTAATACAACATATATTCCTTTGTGTCTGGCTACTTTTGCTGAACATTTAAGATTCACTCATAAATCTTAAAAAATGTCATTATATGTACACAGAGGTCATTGGATTTGCTGTTTGATATTCTATTGATACATATACCACTATTTCTTAAGTTTCCTGTTGATGGACTTTGGGTTTGAGTTGTTTCCATTTCAGAGCTATTGCAAATGATATAATAATCTTATATCCATATTTCGGTACATATCTGTGTGAGTATTTATGGTGGGAGTTGACCAACTATAACCGTTGGTCTAAATCTGATCCATCCCTTGTTTTTGTAAAGTTTTATTGGAATATAGCCATGCCCATTTGTTTACATATAGTCTGTGGCTGCTTTTAGCTATGAATGCAGCATTGAATACTTGCAACAGAGACTGCATGGCCTGCAAAACTGACAATATTTACTATCTTGCCTTTTTCAGAAAAAGTTTGCTGACCTCTGCTCTAGGGCATATACTTATGAGGGAATTGCATATTATAGGGCTTGTATACTTTAAAAAAAATTTACTTTATTGAAGTATAGTTGATTTATAATGTGTTAATTTCTGCTATACAGCAAAGTGATTGCATTATACATACATATGCGTACTTTTTCATATTTTTTTCTATTATGTTTTATCACAGGATATTGAATATAGTTTCTTGTGCTGTATAGTAGGACCTTGTTTTGTATCCATTCTATACATAATAGTTTTCATATATTAATTCCAATCCATCCCTCCCTGAACACCCCTCTTGCTTGGCAACCACGTTTGTTTTCTATGTCTATGAATCTGTTTCATAGATAAGTTTTTTGTATCATATTTTAGATTCCCCATATAAATAATATCATATATTTGTCTTTCTCTTTCTGACTTATTTCACCTATGATACTCTCTAGGTCTATCCATGTGGCTGCAAATGGCATTATTTCATTTTATGGCTGAGCAGTATTCCACACACACACATATTTTTTTTTTACCTATTCATCTGTCGATGGACATTTAGATTATTTCCATATCTTGGCTATTGTGAATAGTGTTGCTATGAACATAGGGGTGTATATATCTATTCGAACTCCATTTTGTCTGGATTATGCCCAGGAGTGGGATTGCTGGATCCATATAGCAGCTCTATTTTTAGTTTTTTAAGGAACCTCCATACTGCTCCCCATAGTGGCTGCACCAACTTACATTCCCAACAACAGTATGGGAAGGTTCCCTTTTCTCCACACCCTCTCCAGCATTTGTTATTTGTAGACTTTTAAATGATGGCCTTTCTGACTGGTGTGCGGTGGTACCTCATTGTAGTTTTGACTTGCATTTCTTTAATAATTATGGATGTTGAGCATCTTTTCATGTGCCTATTGACCATCTGTTTTTCTTTGGAGAAATATTTCTTTAAATCTTCTGCCCATTTTTCAACTGGGTTTTGTTGTTGTTGTTGTTATTGAATTGTATGAATTGCTTGTATATTTTGGAAATAAAGCCCTTGTTGGTTGTATCATTGGGTTTGCATACTTTCAATCCTAGTAGATAATACCAATTAATTTTTTAGCAAACTTCTTTTTACAATTTTTAAAGTGTTTTATTATGACAAGAATGCTTCAAAATTTTATTATATTATTATTCTGTATTTTGGAAATTAAGCCCTTGTTAGTTGTATCATTTGGGTTTGCATACTTTCAATTCTGCTAGATAATATCAATTTTTAGCAAACACCCCCCCCGTTTTTTTTTTTTACAACTTTTAGTATTTTACTATGAAAAGACTGTTTCAAACCTTAGTACTGCATATTCAAGACATGATATTCTTATACGACTTCATGATTTCATCAAAAAAGGATGAAAAAGTACTAATTATTCTAACTACACTCCATGCTAAATCTCAGAGACATCAGTGGACCCTTAATAGAAAATAAAGCTTATTTATTTAGCTTTTTATGGCCCACCAGGTCTTTCAAGTCCTGTATTATTAATAGAAAGTCCTCATCTGATCTGATTGGCGGGATTCCCAATCTCTCCCTATTTTAGCTATTTTCTATATTTCAGATAACTGCTATCACAATTTTTTCATGTTTTTGAGTGTCCTATATAAACTTCTTTAGAAACATGTGAGCCATTTGACCCAGTGGCAATTTGAAGTTTGAAGATGCTCAAATCTTCAGTTATGATGGGTTAAGGAAATACCATGTTTTTTTAGAACTAGAGGCAGAGAGGCTCCTTTACTCATTGATGGTTTTCTCACCATTTATAAAAGCTTCTTCCCTATCATTAACTATAGCTTCTTCACACTACTGGTATTACAACACCAGATCATCGTGTAATTTCCAACTTTCGTGAATTCCACCCCATCCATCCCTTTTCCTATAAACCAGTGAAGAAAGGCTTGGTGCAACCATTGTAGAAAACCTTTCCCAGATGCATTTTTAAAACTTATGAATAGTGGTGCTGTTGCCCATAGCATGGATGTCAACTTGAGGCCCAAGAAGAAATTCCTCCCACAACCATCTAAAGGCACCAAAGAGGGGAGCCCCACACAGCCACCTTGATGCTGTTGGGTAGCCACTGCTCAAAGAATCTCTCTTCTTGTTCTAGGTGGTCAGCACCTGCTCTTTTGCTTCTTCTGTAGACATGGGGCCTTGGAAGGAAGCAACCAAGGTAGGGAGGGCCCATGTCTCACTCAGCTCATGGGCTGCCAACATATGCTTAGCAAATGAACCATCTGCCAAGTGAGTTCTGGCTCTGTGAGGGACCTGTATTGCTGACTGCCTGTAGCTCTCAATGGAACAAAGTGGACAAGAAGAGTTTGTTTTTCTTTCCTTAAAAGAAATTGAGAGGCAGGCAATCTCAGGCTAGTATAACAGCTCGATTGTCATCAGAGATGGCAATCTGCTCCTCCATGCTTAGCTAAGAAATCCACCCTTAAACTAGGGTGTTAGCCATCAACTCTGCACTGCAGATTGCAGTTAGAAGGAGAGTGGAAAGGGCAAAAAGTACACTCCAGCTGCATTTAAGCCCTTTTAAAAGAGTTTTCCAGGAAGTTCCACTCAAAAATTTCCACTTAAGTTCCTTTGGTCAGGATTTAGGCTAAGGCTATTCTTACTGTAAGGGAGGTGGGACATGCCCTCTTTGTGTTGTGCACATAACATGGAATAAAACCAAGATTGGGAGAGAAAGGTTTGGATGGGAAAATCCTATCATATGGAGGGATGTCACAGGATCCAGGGCAAGAACTCACTGTGACTGCAATTAGGGTCATTGATATTAGGCAGCATCTGTCTCTGCATCTCCTTTCCAGGGAACACATTGTTCTTGCTTTGTTATCCTCTTCTACTGGCCTATTCCTTCTGCTGCCTTTGTGATTTCTGCTCCCTGTAACTTCAGAGTGCATGGGATGTTGCATATGGAACCTACTCTATCCTCAACTGTAAACTTGAACTCAAATTCCTGTCACTACCAACCAAGCCTTGACTCTTATTTAAATTCTGGAGTAATATGGTTTCATTGGTCCATGCCTGCCCTTGGGACAAGTGTCCAGACCTGGTCCAAACACATGTTGGGGAAAAGGAAAGACAAGAACATGCAGAACATGGGACAGTCCTTTTGCAGTTGAGCAGGCTTCCCCAAATGCACTCTGGGAAAGGCTAGTAATGACATGTTCTAGTTTCTGGGTACCTTTGATGACAATGATGACTAAAGATTTTATAGTATTCTGTCTCAAACTTCACACAGTAGAATTACTAGGTTAAAGTTGCTAACAGAAAGTTTACCTAGAGTTAGTTCTAGATTTTAAAATTGGTAGATTTGGGAAGCTCATTTGGAAGTCTTGAAAAGTGTCTGCTTTGAGAGGGAGGCAGGATTTTTTTTTAATTGAGAAGACCAGTGTTTCATTCTGAGAAGAGCCATTAAGGGGAGGCCTTTCAGTCTGTACTCTTAATCACCACACTGTATTGCAGAAGTAAGATCAGTAGATATGCCACACTATACAACCAGTGCCGTGGTTCAAATGTATGCTGACATTGAGTGTTCCATTCAGTGTTGTGGATCAGCAGTATCTTTAGCAGGACCAGGGCTCTGTGGGGAGATGATTTTTCTAAAAGCAAAATTTTAGGACTTCCCTGATGGTCCAGTGGTTAAGGATCCGCCTGCCAATGTAGGTGACACAGGTTCAATCCCTCGTCTGGGAAGATTCCTCATGCCATGGAGCAACTAAATCCATGTACCACAACAATTGAACCCATACTCTAGAGTGCATATGCTGCGACTACTGAGCCTGCATGCTCTAGAGCTCGTGCTTTGCACGAAAAGAAATCACCACAATGAGAAGCCTGAGCACCACAACTCGAGCACCACCATAATAAGATAGCCTGTGTGTCTCAATGAAGACCCAGCACAGACAAAAATAATAAATAATGCTTTAAAAAGCAAAAATTTAAAGAACTACCCAACAATGTCTTCACTCATGTGTGTGTGTATTTTTTTTGAATATATGCTATTGAGATCATGAGCCTATATTCAATAAGGAGGGATGAACATGCCTAATGTTCTTTTCAACCCACATTGGAGATGAAGCTGTGACATGGGAAGTGAAGGATATTTGGTGTTATCTTCAGGAAATGCACTGGGGACCATGTGACTGACTACAAGGTCATAGGGCCCAATTTTGCCTGGGAATGGAGGGAGGGTATCTAGTCTGTAAGAGTTTGAGATTCTCATTGTTAATCCCCTGGGAAGGAAATGAGGTAGGACTTGGATTGGGGGAAAGAGGCTCTCACAATCTTTCCAGGGCCTGAAGTCCATTTAGAAGAACATGATCAAAGGGGCTTCCCTTCTGCAGAGGTAAGTTGCTCCAGAACATGGCAGTAGTTCTAGAGTGAGAAGCAGAGATGGCCAAGGATGACCATGATGTCCATGACTGTTGATGGACCCTAGGAATAGGTATATCTGACATTCAGTTTTAATTTTTCCTTTACTTTTGTTAGCTCCACACATGTTCTTCCCCACTCCTGACACCTGCCCCTGCTCCCACCACCTCCCCACTCCGTACCCCCACACACATACCCTTACTATGCTGAGTGTTCTTTGGAAGAATCAATGAAAGGTTCTGTATCTAGGCTTGGGGCAAAGGAGTAAAGAATAACTCAGAGGAGCATGGGGAAAGAACTACAGAATAGCAAAAACTGACCTGGGAGGAAACTCTAGTAAGAGGTGGCAATCCATAACTATTATTAGCTAAATATCTTTAAAAGATAATTGACTGTTTAAAGAAAAAAAATGCGTTGTGAGGTATGATATAGGATTTGAATGTATGATGAGAGTAGCACAAAAGCTGGGATGAGGAGAAAGGAAGCGTATTTGTAAGGTTCTTACACTATGCGTGTAGTAGTATACCTTTTGAAGGTAGAATGTAATCTTATGCATGTATGCTATAAACTCTAAATTAACTACAGGTAGACCTCGGAGACACTGCAGGTTTATTTCCAGACCACCACAATAAAGCAAATATCACAGTAACATGAGTCATATGATCTCTTTTTTTTGTTCATTTCCCAGTACATATAAACATTATATTTATACTATATTGTAGTCCATTAAGTGTGCAATAACATTATATCTAAAAAAATGCATATATTTTCATTTTAAAAGCACTTTATTGCTAAAAATGCTAGCCATCACCTGAGCCTTCAATGAGTTGTACTAGTAACATCAAAGATTACCGATCACAGATCACCATCACAAATATAATAACAATGAAAAAGTTTGAAATGTGGTGAGACTTAACAAAATGTGACACAGGGACATAAAATGAGAAAAAGCTGTCAGAAAAATGGTGCCAATAGACTTGCTTGACACAGGGTTATGATAAACTTTCAGTTTGTAAAAAATGCATCTGTGAAGTGCAATAAAGCAAAGTGCAATAAAATGAAGTATGCAGGTATGCCTGTCCTAATATAATACAACAAATTTACAGCTAATAAACAAAAAATGAGATAAAAGAAATCATAAAACATAATTAATTCAAAAGCAGGTAGAAAAAGAGGAACAAAGAATAGCTGGGATAAACAAAAAACAAAATAGATACTTGATTTAAATCCAAACATATAAATAAAAATGCTAAATTTATAAATAGTCTACAGACTCCAATTAAAAGGCAAAGATGATCATACTAGATTAAAAAACAAAATTAAGTTCCTTATAAAAGACTCATTTAAGGTTTCTTTCCTGGTGGTCCAGTGGTTAGGACTCTGTTTTCACTACTGAGGACCCAGGTTCAATCCCTAGTCAGGAAAATAATATCTTGCAAGCAAGTCATTCAGGGTGGAAAGAAAGAAAGAAAAGAAGCTCACTTTAAATATGAAGACACAGGGGGAGGGAGGTGGGTGGGGGGTTCGGGAAGGGGAACACATGTAAACCCATGGCTGATTCTTGTCAATGTATGGCAAAAACTATTACAATATTGTAAAGTAATTAGCCCCCAAGTAAAATAAATAAATTTATAAATAAAAAAAAATAAATAAATAAATAAATAAATAAATATGAAGACACAATGTGTCAAAAAGAAAAGGACAAAAAAATACACTATGCTAAAGATTGAGGGCAGGAGGAGAAGGGGACAACAGAGGATAAGATGGTTGGATGGCATCACCGACTCAATGGACATGGGTTTGGGTGAACTCTGGGAGTTGGTGATGGACAGGGAGGCCTGGCATGCTGCGGTTCATGGGGTCGCAAAGAGTCGGACACGACTGAGTGACTGAACACTAATCAAAAGAAAGTTGGGGTGGCTACATTAATATCAAAGTATTTCAAAGCAAAAAATATTACTAGGAATAAAGAATATGATTTTATACTGATAAAACAGGAAATTTATCAAGAAGACAAAACAAATCTAAATACTTATGCACTTAATAACAAAGTGACAAAATATTTAAAGTAAAAATAGATAGAATTTCAAGGAGAAATAGATAAATACATAATAATGGTCAAAGGTTTCAGTACTCCTCTCTCAATAATTGCTAGGACAATAGAAAATCAATAAGGGTATAGAAGACTTGAAGAGCACTATTAACTATCTTATTGACATTTATGGAACATTCTGCCCAATAACAGAAGAATATATATATACTTTCCAAGTGTACATGGAACATTCACTATGACTGACTACATTCCAGAACACAAAACAAGTCTCAATACATTTAAAAGAATTCAATTCACACAATTATATCCTCAGTCAAAATTGAGTTCAGTTAGAAATCAATAACAGAAAAAATATAGAAAATTTCCAAAATTTTTTGGAAGTTAAATAGCACACTTTAAATAATCCATAGTGTAAAGAAGGAAAAAGGAATTTAGAAAGTATTTTGACTTGACCTGACTATAAGTGAAACAGGTGCCATATCAAAATTATGGAATGCAGATAAAACAGTACTTAGAGGGAAATTTATAACATTAAGCTCCTACATCAAAAAGAATGTTCTCAAATCAATGGCCATGGCTTCCACCTTAAGAAGCTAGAAAACAAAAAGTAAATGAAACCTAAACAAAACATAAGAAAGGAAATAATAAAAGTCAGAGTGGAAACTCTTGAAATAGAAAACAGAAACAATAGAGAATATCAATGAAGTCAAGAGATAGTTCTTTGAGAAGATTATAAAATTGATAAATCTCTAGCCAGACTGATTAGGGAAAAAAGAGAGAGAAAAGACACAGCTTCATTAGATATTAGGAAAATGCAAATTTAAACTATAATGAGATATCTCTGCACATCTATTAGAATGTCTAAAAATAATAACCATACCAAGTATTAGAAAAGATGTGGAACAACTGGAACTCTCATATACTGCTGACAAAACTGTAAAATAGTAGCATTATTTTGAAAACAGTTGGTGGTTTCTTAAAAGTTTAAACACTCACCTACCATATAACATGATCATTCCATTTTCAGGTACTGCTAAGTCGCTTCAGTCCTGTCCGACTCTGTGCAACCCCATAGATGGCAGCTCACCAGGCTCCGCCGTCCCTAGGATTCTCCAGGCAAGAATACTGGAGTGGGTTGCCATTTCCTTCTCTAGTGCATGAAAGGGAAAAGTGAAAGTGAAGTCGCTCAGTCGTGTCCGACCCTTAGCGACCCCATGGACTGTAGCCTACCAGGCTCCTCTGTCCGTGGGATTTTCCAGGCAAGAGTACTGGAGTGGGGTGCCATTGCCTTCTCCGGATACTAAGTAGAATTAAAAGCGTGTGTCCATTCAAAGACATGTATAAATGTTCATGGCACCTTATTTGCGATAGCTCTAAACTGGAAACAACCAAATGTCCATCAACAAGTGAATGAATAGAACATGGCTGTGTAGTCATAACAGTAGAATACACTCAACAATAAAAAGGAATGAAATATTGATACATGTAAGAATATAAATAAATCTCACAGTAACTATACTGAATAAAATAACCCAGACAACAACAGGGCTTCCTGGTGGCTCAGATGGTAAAGAATCTGCCTGCAGTGAAGAGACCTGGGTTTGATCCCTGGATCAGAAAGATCCCTTGGAGAAAGGAATGACAACCCACTCCAGTATTCTTGTCTGGAGAATTCCATGGACAGAGGAGTCTGGTGGCCTACAGAGAGTAGCCATGGGGCTGTAAAGAGTCAGACATAACTGAATGACTATACTTTCACTTTTTCAGACAAAAACAGCAAAAAGGATACCTATGATGTTATTTCATTAGTATAAAATTCTAAGAATGTAAACTAAATTTTAGTGACAGAAATCAGATCAGTGGTTGCCTGGGAATGGGAGAGACAGAAAAGGGGGTTATAGAGAAAAAGGAAACTTTGTGGGGTGATATATATGTTCATTTTCTGGACTGTGGTTATGATTTCACAAGTGTCTACTTAGGTTAAAACATAAAATTTTAGACTAAAAACATGTCATTTATTTTATGTTAGCTATAACTCAATAAAGATGCTAAATGCTTGAAAATATCAGAAAAGAGCAAGTGGATTTGAAGAATCAAAGAAAGACCTAAAAATAAAAATAGGAATCAATGAACAAAAGACAGAACTGAAGATATTCTCTGCAATGCAGCAGAAATAGTAGATGGAAGAACCAGATAAAAAGAATATATTAAAGAAAGTTTAGATGAAATGCATATCAACCTAGAAAACATAACTTATCAAGAAGAAATAGAAACACAGAATAGTCCTAAAATCACTAAAGAAAGTTGAAGAATAGTTAAAAGACTTCCTATAAAGAAAACTCCAGGTTCAGAGATTTTATCAGTGAGTTCTACCATACATTCAAGGGAACAAATAATTCCAATCTTTCACGAACATTCCAAAGTGTCAAAAAAAGAGTAGTTTCTACCTGCTTTATGAAGTTAGCATAATTGCACAGCACAACTTGACCAAGACCACATGATAAAGGCAAATTACAGATCATTTTCACTCGTGAACCACAGATGCAAAAATCTTCAAGCGTTAGCAAGTGGCATCCAGCAATGCGTATAAATGATAATGTATTTGGCCAAGTTGGATTAATTCCAGGAATTCAAGGTTGGTTTAATGTTTGAAAAAAATTTTTTCATGTCATTCATAACATTAACATAAAAAGGACCTGATTAGCTAGGAAAATCCATTTTTATTCTCCTACTGTTTCTTCTTCCAGCTGTCATATGGACATGCAGCTCTGGCTCCAGCAGCTATCTCGAACCACGAGGTGACCTCCTGAGGATTGCAAAGCAGAAAGGTAAGAGCCTGAATCCCTAATGGACCAAGGAGCCACTGTACCAGCCTTGGACAATTGACCTTCTGACTTTTACTATGTGGAAGTGAAGTAGAGTCCTATCTTGTTTAAACTACTGTCATGCTTTAAAAAAGATTTTTTTTTAATTACGTTAGCAGAAGCAAAGCCTAATGAATTCTGACACCTGAGCAGATTAGTGGAGGTGAGAGGTGTCAGAAAAGGCTTCACAGAGCACATGCTATTTGAGTTGGGACTTGAAAAAGGAGTAAATTCTTACCAGATAGAAAGGATTAGAAAGGATAAAGACATTCCAGACACAATAATATTGGCTGGAAGGGTGCAAGACATGAAAAAGCATGCCTTGCTTAGAAAAATATTAAGATGTATGTAACGTGTATTTCTTGAATATTCTGTTTGGGACTTAGACTTGGGCTGGGACTAGGGCTGAACTGAACTAGAGGAGAGGAGGGTCACTTTGTAGCTCCATTACATGCAAACCGGCACCTCTGGGGGAAGGCAGTGACCTTTGGTGAAAGCTGTGTGAGTAAACAGATATTAGCCAGTCAGGACGCAGCTCAATGAGGGGCAGTGAGTCCTTGAGTTGCAAGAAGGTGATTTGAGCTCAAGCCTTTGCCTCTAGAGCTGAGACCATGCTTCTGACAAAAGTGACCATATTAGTCCTTTCCCTGGTGGCTTTGCACAGGTGATCATGTCTAAGCCCCCCAGACCACTTGGTTGAAGTCCCCAGTGATGAAGTTCCTCAGAAAGGAAGTTTCTAAAGAGGAATGGAGAAAGGCTGTTTATCTGTATTTTTTTGGTGATCAGTTGCCTAAAAATTTCCCCTTAAGAATCAGGACACTTTAGAGGAAGTCAAGACCCTATGGCATGTAATAGCATATTGCCATACACATTCCAAGTTTCCTGGGAGAGTCATGGCATAATTATTGATATGCCCCTTTCTTCTCAAAGGTATCCTGCTTTGGTTAAAAAATTACCCAATTACGATCACCCTAATCACGACTATAAGAACTTTAAAAAGGAATTGTTACCTTTGCTGTTGCTTTCTATTATTTGGAGAAAAAACCAAATCACTACCATTCCTTTTCCTCCAAAGAAATTTGAATCATAGAGAAACTTTGTCAGGGTGGGGATGTATTATTTGACCCTAGTGTTTCAGACAGAGACACTCAGAAGGAAGAAAATACCTCTGTGGCATAATAAGACCAGTTTAAAAAAAAAATAGGGTCGAAGTTATAATCACAGAAAAAAATATGCATTTCTCAGATGAGATTAGACTGTGTGGTCTTGGGAAGAAAACTAAAACTTGCAATAGGAAGATGTGATTACCTCTGTTAATTCAAGAGAAAACTAGTCACAAGTTTCCCTGGTGGAAAGAGACTGAATTATGTTTTAATATTCCCTTTCTCTTCTTCTCCTCCACCACCAAGACAACCAGAGGAAGGGAGCCCAGCAGAAACCTGGGCAGTGGAGACCTCGCCTCAGACTCTCCTACCAACAGTAGCTAAAGATTCAGGTGTCTGGGTTTGTAAGGCACATGCTGGATAGGGATTATTATGCCATTTTCCTGAAGGAGATAAAAGAAAGAAAGTGAAGTCGCTCAGTTGTGTCCGACTTTTTTGCGACCCCATGGACTGTAGTTTACCAGGCTCCTCTGTCCATGGGATTTTCCAGGCAAAAATACTGGAGTGGGTTACCATTTCCTTCTTCAGGAGATCTTCCTGACCCAGGCTTTGAACCCGGGTCTCCCGCATTGTAGACAGACGCTTTACTGTCTGAGCCACCAGAGAAGTCTCCTGAAGGAGATATTGAAACTCAAAAGATGACTCCCTCAAGTTATAGAGTTCACAAAAGGCAGAACTGGAGCTTGAGCTTAGGAAATTCCTCAGTGAAGAAATAGGGTGGCTAAAGAGATTCCACATTCCCTAGAGAAAAAAACTTTAATCTGAGAAATGGCAGAAAGAACTGGGGTTTGGGACCTGAAGATAGAGGAGGATTGGGGTACAGGGTATGATCTCTGTCATCCAATCCCTGATTAGCTGTCCCATGAGAAAGAAATCATCCTATATAGGTTGGAGCCAGAGAGCAAAGCAAGGGCTAATGAGGGGAAGATAAAAGGAAGCCGATGCCAATTCAACATAAAGAGAAGGAAACTAATACTTCTTGAATATTAATCTATGCCAGGCATTTTACATGTGTATTCCTATTTAATTCTTGCACAGAGGAAAAACAAACCTATGAAGTAGATACTATCCTCATTTTAAAAACAGTTGTCAGGAGACTTCCAACTTAGGGTAATGGTAGTTTGTTCTGTGGCTTCCCTGGTGGCTCAGAGGTTAACGCGTCCACCTCTGATGCGGGAGACCCGGGTTCGATCCCTGGGTTGGGAAGATTCCCTGGAGAAGGAAATGGCAACCCACTCCAGTATTCTTGTCTGGAGAATCCCATGGACGGAGGAGCCTGGTGGGCTACAGTCCATGGGGTCGCAAAGAGTCGGACACGACTGAGCGACTTCACTTTCACTTTCAGCTTACCAAGAGTAATAATAAACTCTGCATAAAATAGAAAAAAATGAACTGTTTGAAGGTGCAGGAAAATGACCCCAAATCAGGCAGAAACTAGAGGGGTTTTGACTCTGAAAAGAAGGGAACCACACAAGGTGATGTCCATTTTTCCAGCTTTTCTTGAGAAGGCAGTCCCAGTCTGCGTGGTGTGCTGGGGCACTTCAGAGAGATCTCAAGCAGAAAGCTGCAGTTACACAGGGTTGAGGAGTTGAAGGGTGAATATTGGACCTGCCAGAGCATTTGGAAACTGAAGGGGAAGTCCCAGAAAGGAGCCTTAGCGAGAAAAGCCCCATTCCAGTCCTTGGCTGACACTTTAACCCTGAAACAGTGGATGAGACTCTGAGAAGCCCATGTGGAAAACGATAGCTGAAAATCTGAGGAAATTTTTTTTCTTTTTTAAAAAGCTATGCAATCCTAACAAATGGTATAGTTGGTTTTTTTCTGGAGTGTTTGTTTTTGTCTTTCATCCATTAAATGTATGCTTGTCAGAATGTTTAGTCAAGTTTAAATAGTTTTATAGCTGTTATTTTGTATGTTTTACTTAAAGCAATCTCAATTCTGGTATAACTCTGAGAGAAAAAATCAATTATACAGTTGGAAATTAAGTTCTGCTCAATAAAATATAAAGAGTAGCGCGCGCGCGCACACACACACACACACACACACACACACACACACACACAGTTAGACATGTGAAGAGACAGAAAAATATAGCCCAGTGAAGAGAAAAATCAGTTGACAAAAACAAAGTGACAAATGAACCAGATACCAACATTAGCAGAAGGGAACACCAAAATAACTGTGAAAAATGTGATAATAAATCCTTAAGCAAAGGTATATTTAATGTGTGAAGAGATGGGGAATTTGAGAAGAAATATGAATATTATTTAAAAATCTAGCATTGAAAAATGTAATATTAGAAAATTTTAAAAATTCATTAGAAAATATCATAGTAGATAGGATAAAGAAGAGGACAGGATCAGTGACCTGGAAGACAGTTCAATAGAAATCATTCAAACTGAAGCACAGAGGGGGGAAAAAAGGTTGAAAAACAATTAACAGAGCCTCAGTGATTTATGAGACAGCATCAAGTGGCTGAACAAATGAGCAACTCCAGCCCTAGAAGGAGAAGGGAGAACAGGGCAAAAAAAAATATTTGGAGAAATATTGGCCCAGTATTTTCCAAATTTCACCCTCCCCCCAAAAAGAAAGAAAAAAGTCCACAGATTCAGAAAGTTCAGCACACCTCTAGTAAGATTAATACAAAGAAATTCACATCAAAGTTAAATTCCCCCCAAACACAAATAAACAGAAAAATCTTAAAAGCAACCAGAGGTAGCTGATTTCTCATCAGAAACAATTGAGGCCAGGAGACATCATTAAAATGCTGAAGAAAAAAAAAAAGAGAGAGAGAGAGCAAAAATCACCTGTCACCCTAAAGTTCTATATCAAGGGAAAATATCTTATGAAAATGAAGATAAAATAAAGACAATTTCAGATAAATGAAAAGCAAGATATTATGTCTTCAGGACACCTAACTACAAGAAATGCTAAAGAAAGTTCTTCAAGCTGAAGAGAAATAAGAAATATATGGAAATCCAGATTTAAAGAAAGGAATAAAGGACACTGGTAACTGTGTGAAAAAATATAATGGAAAAATTTCTTTCTTTTCCTAAACATTTAAAAAGTGAATTGCTGGGACTGCGACTTCTGCTCAGATGGAGTAACAGGAGATGGATTTTAACCTCCCACTTGAAACAAATTTAAAAAACTGAACAAAATATATGAAACAATGGCTTTCCAGATATTGGACATCAGAGAAATGAAGGACAGTGATCCCTAAGTGACAGGAAGCAAATAGAGCCTTATTATTGACCCAGTTTACTGCCTGGAGAATGTTTTCAGGCAATAATGCAGGAAGGCAGGACCCTGGCAAAGCCTCACCCTATTCCGGAGTTGAGAAGTCTAAATTTGAGGGCCAAAAAACCCAAGGAATCTAGAATTCTCAATGTAGTATTTTGAGAGAACTTTCAGAACAGTGCCTGAAAATCACACAAGGATGGAGATAGAGCTTGTTTCTAATAGCTAGAATGAAAACCTTTACAAGTTATGGGACATTTGTTGGAATAATAACCGATGGGGTCTTACCTTAGAGGTAGGAAAAATTAACCCTAAGCTAAATACTGCTCTGGTCCTACCTAACTGAGCTTAAAATCAAGCACCAAAAGTATTAAAGCTATTGTCAAGTGACTTAACCACATTCTAAAACAAAGCTCCAGAATACCTTTAGGAATACAAAAATATTCAGCACCTGAATGTAATGTAAATGTAAAATTCACACTATCCGGCATCCATTAAAAAATAACCAGGCACACAAAGGTCCAGGAAAATAAAACCCATGAGGAGAACATGATGGTATTACGTTAGAAATTAACAATAGAAAGATATCTATTAATAGAAAATTCTCAAATATTTGGAAACTATGTAACAGTTCTAAATAACCCTTCTGTCATAAAAATAATCACAACGTAAATTAGGAAGTATTTTGGCCTGAATTAAAATGAAAGCCCAGTATTTTGAAATATGTAGAATGTAACTGAAGTAGTATTTACAGGTAAATTTATATTACTATATTAGAAAAGAAGAAAGGTATCAAATCAATGAGATCAGCTTTCACTCTAAGAAACTAGAAAAAGAAGAGCAAATCAAACCCATAGTAAGCAGAGAAAAAATAAATATATATTAGAATAGAAATTAATAAAATAGAAAAAAATAGAGAAAATAAATGAAGCCAAGAGCAAGTTCTTTGAAAACAACACTAAGATTATTAAACTTCTATACAGGCTAATTAAGAAAAAATGAAAGATGGAGCTAATTAAGAAAAAAATAAAAGATGGGCTTCCCTGGTGACTCAGACAGTAAAAAATCCACCTGCAAAGAGGGAGACCTGTGTTTGATCCCTGGGTTGGGAAGATTCTCTGGAGAAGGGAATGGCTACCCACTCCACTATTCTTGCCTGGAGAAATCCATGGAGAAAGGAGCCTAGCAGGCTACAGTCCATGGGGTTGCAAAGAGTCAGACATGACTGAGCAACTTTCACTACTAGACTAAAAAAAAGATGGAGAGGAGACACAAATTACCAATATCAGCAATTACAGAGGTGACATCACTACAGAGTCTACAGATTTAAAAAGTGTAGTAGGGGAATATTAAAAACAACTTTATGTCAATAAATTCTCAAAGTTAGATGAAAATGGACAAATTTCTTTAAATGCTCAATTAACCAAATCTCACTTAAGAATAAATTGATAGTGTGAATAGTGCTGGATTTCTTAAAGAAATTGAATTTACAGATGAAACCTTTCCACAAAAAAGACTCCAGGTCCACATATGTGAAATAGATCGCCAATCCAGGTTTGATGCATGAGACAGGGTGGGCGCTCAGGGCCAGTGCACTGGGATGACCCTGAGGGATGGGATGGGGAGGGAGGTAGGATAGGGGTTCAGGATGGGAGACACATGGACACCTATGGCTGATTCATGTCAGTGTATGGCAGAAACCACTACAATATTGTAAAGTAATTAGCCTCCAATTAAAATAAATTAATTAATCAAAAAAAAAAAAAAGGAAAACTCCAGGTCCAGATCATTTCACTGGCTAATTATAGCAAACATTTCAGGAATAAATACCAATTCTATTTGAACTCTTCCAGAAAGGTGAAAGAATAGGAAGGAAAGACTTCTCAATTCATTCTTTAAGGCCAATTTTATTCGATATCAAAACAATTCAAACATTAAGGAAAGAATTCTAGAGGTCAATTTCTATCAAGAACATAAATGCAAAAATTCTTTTTTATTAATACCTTTTAAAAATATTATTTTTTTGGCTGCATTGGGTCTTTTGTGGCATTTGGGATCTTCATTGGGTCAAGTGGGATCTTTCACTGAAGTGAGTAGGCTCTTTAGTTGTGGCACAAGGGTTCCAGAGTACATAGGTTCAGTTGCCCTGTGGCATGTGGGATCTTAGTTGCCCAACTAGGGTTGGAAGCCCTGTCCCCTGCATTGCAAGACAGATTCCTAACCACTGGACCACCAGGGAAATCCCCAAATGCAAAAATTCTTTATGAAATTTTAGCAAGTCAGATGCAACAATATATACTACTACTAATAAATTATGACCACATGGGGCTTAATCCCTGAATAATATTTTAATTTGACATTATCAAATCAATAGATATAATTCACTATAATAACAGACTAAAAACCTTAAGGTTCTCTCACTAGATGCAGAAAAAGATTTTTGTAAAATTCAACACCCATTCGTAAAAAAAACTCTTACAAACTAAGAATAAAAAGGAATTTCCTCATATACAACTCAATATAAAAAACTAAACAACCCAATCAAAAAATGAGCAGAAGACCTTTCTCCAGAGAAAATATACAGATGGTCAGTAGGCACATGAGAAGATGTTCAACATTGTTAATTATTAGAAAAATACAAATCAAAATTACAATGAGATATCACTTCATGCCAGTCAAAATGGCCATCATCAAAAAGTCTACAAATAGTAAATGCTGGAAAGTGTGTGGAGAAAAGGGAATCCTCCTTCACTGTTGGTGGGAATGTAAATTGGTGCAGCCAAATGGAGAACAGTATGGAGGTTCCTTGGAAAGCTAAAAATAAAGCTAACATATGATCCAACAATCCTACTCCTGGGCATATATCCAGAAAAGATGAAAACTCTAAGTTGAAAAGATACATGTACCCCAGTGTTTATAGCAGCACTATTTACAATAGTTAAGACAAGGAAGCAACTTGAATCCATTAACAGAGGAATAGATAGAAGATGTGGTATATATACACAATGGAATATTACTCAGCCATCAAAAAGAATAAAATTAAAAGTAAGAATGGAACAATGCCATTTGCAGTAATGTGATGGACCTAGAGATTATCATACTAAGTGAAGTCAGATGAAGACAAATATCATATAATATCACTTATATGTGAATTCTAAAAAAATGATACAAATGAACTAGTTTACAAAAAAGAAACTCACAGACAGAAAACTTATAGCTACCAAACAGAAAGGGCAGGGGAGGGATAAATTAGGAGTTTGGGATTAACAGATACATACACTACGGCAGGAGACACAGGAGATGCGGGTTCCACACCTGGGTCAGGAAGATCCCCTGGAGTGGAAAATGACAACCTACTCCAGTATTCTTGCCTGTAAAATTCCATGGACAGAGAAGCCTCGAGGGCTGTAGTCCATGGGGTTGCAAATAGTTGAACATGACTGAGCAACTGAGCACACACACACACACACACACACTAATATATATAAAATAAACAGCAAGGACCTACTGTATAATACAGGGAGCTATATTCAAGATCTTGCAATAAACTGTACTGGAAAAGAATCTGAAAAAAGAATATATATGTGTATACATACAAACTCATATGTATGTACATCTGAATCACTTTGCTATACACCTGAAACTAACACAACATTTTAAATCAACTATACTTCGATAAAAAAATTTGTTAAGGGAAACTTTCTCAACTTGATAAAGGGCATATAAGGATATCTACCAGTTAACATCATAATTATGATGAAAGACTGAACACTTTCTTCCTAGCATCATGAAAAAGCAAAAATGTTCACTCTCACTACCTCTAGTCAATATTATGGAAGTACTAACTAGTGCAATTTGGCAATAAAAATATAAAAAAGCATCCAGAATGGAAAGAAAGAAATAAAACTGTCTTCATTCACAGATGTCTATGCACAAAATCCTATGGAATGTAAAAAACCTAGAACTAGTAAGTGAGCTCAGCAGGATAGCAAGATACAAATATCAATACAATTTAATATATCAGAAGCACAAAATTGGAAATTAAAGTTAAAAATAATAGTGCTTACATTGCATAAAAAATAATAAAGATAAACCTGATAACTGATGTAAAATCTTTATACTTGAAAACTACAAAACATTTTTGAGAAAAATTAAAGACATAAACAAATGGAGAGATATGCCATGTTCATGTAGTGGAAAAACTTATATTAAGATTTTGAAAGGAAAGGGAAAGTCACTCAGTCATGTCCGACTCTTTGCAACCCCATGGTCTATACAGTCCATGGAATTCTCCAGGCCAGAATATTGGAGTGAGTAGCCTTTCGTTTCTCCAGGGGATCTTTCCAACCCAGGGATCGAACCCAGGTCTCCCACATTGCAGGTGGATTCTTTACCAACTGAGCTAATCTCCCCAAATGAATCTACAGATTCAACTGAATTCTTATGAAAATTCTAGCATGATGTTTTTGTAGAAATTGACAAACAGATTCTATAATACATACAGAAGCACTAAGAACCTAGAATAGCCAAAAAAACCTTTCAAAATAAGCTGCATGGCAGGACTCTCTCCTAGTTTCTGGTGATCGCTGGCAATCTTTGGTATTCCTGGACTTGTGGATGCATCACTTCAATCTCTGCCTCCATCTTCACATGGCCTTCTCCCTGTGTGTCTGTGTTTAAGTCTCCCCTTCTCATAAACACACTCACCAAGTCGGATTAAGACCCACCTTAATGACTGAGCGACTTCACTTTCACTTTCACTTAATGACCTCAACTTAACTTGATTATATCTGCAAAAACCTTGTTTCCAAATAAGGTCACATTCACAGACACCAGGAATTGGGACTTCAGTATTTCTTTTGGGGAGAAACAATTCAATCTGTAACATGTGTGTGTTTATGTTTGTCAAAATGATTAAATGAGAGAAAAACCTATGATCTTGGTTTGGTGTTGAGTTTTTAGTTATAAACCTGGAAGCATGATCCATGAAACAAAAAAGTGAATTGGATTTTATTAAAATTTAAAATTTCAGTTCGTGAAAGATACTGTTAAGAAAATGAAAAGACAAGCCACAGACTAGGAGAAAATATATGAAAAACAGATATCTGAGAAAGAGCTAGTGTCCAAAGTATACAAAGAACTCTTAAAGGATTCTAATAATGCAGACAACTCAGTTAAAAATGGATAAAAGATCTGAAGAGACACCTCATGAAGAAGATAATATAGATGGCAAACAAACATGAAAAGATACTCTGCATCCTACGTCACTAGGAATTCCAAATTGAAAGAAAAATAATATACCAATACACACTTATTAGAATGGCTAAAATAAAAAGTCTGACAATATCAATTGTTAATGAGGATATTGAACAACAGGAATTCTCATTAATTTATGATGAGAAGACAAAAAGGTACAACAAATTTGAAGACTTACAAAGCTAAATAGAGGTAATCTTACCATATGATCCAGCAACTGTGGTCCTAAGTATTTATCCTATTGATTTGAAAACACAGCCACACTAAAACTTGCACACAAATGTTTATAGCGATTTTATTTATAATTGCCATCTGGAAGCAACCAAGATGTCCTTTAATAGGTAAGTGGATAAGAAAATGGTACATCCGTAACAATGGAATATTATTCAGTGGCAGAAAGAAATGATTTTTTAGACCTTGAAAAGATATGAATAAAACTTCAGTGCATATTGCTAAGTGAGAGAAACCAGTCTGAAAAGACTACATACTATATGATTCCAGTTACATAACATTCTGGAAAACGCAAAAACCATAGCAAGGGTAAAAAGATCAGTGGTCGCTAGGGGTTTGGGAAGAGGGTTGAATGGATGAAGCACAGAAGAGATTTATTTTAGGGCACTGAAACTTTTCTGTACAATATTGCAATGGTAGATACATGACAAATTGCATTTATCAAAACCCATAGAACTTTGCAGCACAAAAAGTGAACCTTACTGGGCGTACATATTTGGATTAAAACAAATCCTTAAGGAAGTTAATGTCTAGGACAGAATGTGACAAACCAATCTAACTATATTACAAATATATGGAACAATCTCACTAAAGGGAGTAGGGGGAAAGGTCTTGACCTAAGTAACTTGGGAAATGAGTGGAGTTTATACAACTAAAGGCAAACAAACCAAAAGACAACCTGTAAATAAACACTAAAAAAGTTATTTCTTTGTAAAAGGACAGGAAATCTCGGAATAGTTTATAAGAAGCAGATAAATAATCATCAAACCAGGAATGGGAGTGTCTCGAGGTTTTAATCAAGGAGGGAGAGAAGGCAAGAAATAGATGAATCCACAATAAGTGGTTAAAACAAATGGAGACTATGCAAAAGAGACAATTCTGCACAGATAATCAACTCATAAAGTTGGTGCTCATCAAATACTCCAAAAGTGTGCCCTACATTCCTCTGTTTCATTTACAACCAGGTGGGAACAATGTGATGACAGTAAGTTCCCTGCATACGAAGCTCTAAATTGGGAACTTTTGAAGATGCAGACGTGCCCCTGTATGCCAGCTGTACTGTACTACTGTACTTCTCCAGGTACTGTACTGTAATATTAAAAATGTTTTCTTATATAAAAAAATCATTTCCCATGGGGATAGGAGTTAACAATTCTGACAGCAATAAACAGGTACACTGGAACTGAACAATTAAGTAAATGGATGATGTGAGTGAGGTTTCTCACTGTTGCAGTGGGAGGTTACAAATAAGCAAAAGACACTAGAATGATCCAAGAGGTAATGGATTAAAGTGGGAGACCCCATGAATTCATGTTTAGCTTAAATTAGACACAAATAGTTTCATACAGAAATATTTATACATATGCATATATCCATAAATTAGTACAAACACACATTTTTTTGCTCTGTCAACTGAGAGGGCCTAGAAAGAAGGATAGACTGGTAACAATGATTACACTTACTGCCCAAGTCTTGGTTTCTAATAACATTCTCCAATAAAAGGAACCAGGGCTCTTTGGAAAAATGGTTGATTCTAGGACTGGAGCAGAAAATATATAAGACAATCCTGGAGGATCTTGTAGTTCTAGGAAGTAAAGAAGTGCTTGAAAAAGCAAAAACTAAAACATAATGCTGAGGATATGTCAAAGGGTCTTGGGAGCCACTAAAAGAGCTCCCTGTGACTAAAACTGGAACAATTTGAGCCACAAAGTAAATACAGTAGTATTAGAATATAACCCACTTAATAAAAGAAATATCCACAAGTCTATACTGACATAAACAATGATTGTAAAAGTTAACAAATGGGGCAGCAGAGAGAAATTTCCCATGCAGAAAAATTCCAAATAATTTGTGCTACAGCTCTGTCCTCATGCAGAGGAGCACAACTCCCTACACCCCACGAATAGACCCTGGGGAATGGTTGAAAAAGTTTGGGCTTTAAGGTCAAATAATTATGAGCGGGAGCCCCATTTCCGACTCGTGTTAGCTGTGTGATTTCAGGCAAGTTACCCTTTCTAAGCCTCTGGTTTCTCATCTGCAAAATGGGAAAGTAATATTGCTTAATTACCTGTCATAATTGCTGCAAGGATTGACTGTCTGTAAAGTTCTAAGAACAGTGCTTGGGACATAAAACTTAATAAATGACAATATTATTCTTTTTTTTAAAGATAATGTATTAGTCTTCTCTGGCTCCTATAACAATATACCCCTGATTAGGTGGCATAAGGGGCTCCCTAGGTGGCGCTAGTGGTAAAGAACTCACCTGCAGATGCAGGAGACACACAAGACGTAGATTTGAGCCCTGGGTGGGGAAGATCCCTGGAGGAAGGCATGGCAACACACTCTAGTATTCTTGTCTGGAGCATTCCACTGACAGAGGAGCCTGGTGGGCTGCAGTCCATAGGGTTGCAAAGACTCAGACACGACTGAAGTGACCTAGCGCGCGCACACACACACACACACACACACACACACACACACAGGTGGCTTAAACAACAGAAATTAATTTTCTCACTGTTCTGGCACTGGAGCATACAATATCATGGCCCAGAACGGTTCAGTTACTGGTGAGAGCGCTCTTCTCCTGCCTTGGAGATGGCTACTTTGTCCTCACATGGCCTTTCATCAGTTTGTGCATAAGGTAGGGGGGTTGTGGGGAGATAGATCTCTTCCTTTTCTTGTAAGGCCACCAATTCTATCAGATTAGGGACCCATCCTGATATTAGTCTCATTAATCTCATTACTTCCTAAAAGCCCTTTCTCAAACACAGTCACATTAGGGGTTAGGGCTTCAGTGTACAAATTTTAGGGGAGACAAAATCCAGTTCATCGCAGGTAGTATGAGCTTTATAAGGCAATTTGAATTCTTACTTTAGCTTCACCACATACTAGCTATTCTGAGGAAATGTCTCAAGTTCCTCAATATTTTTTTATTTTAAAAAATAAAGGTATTATTTTTATCCAATGAAATTTACACATTTTAAAATACTAAGTGAGCTTTTTATAAAAAAAAAAAAAACACACCTTTTTTATTTTAGAACAGTTTTAGATTTGCAGAAAAATTGTAAAGATAGTACAGAGAATCCTCATATACTCTGTACCCAGTATTCCCTTCCTTAATAATTAACATCTTCAATTAGAAGGTACATCTGTTGCAATCAATGAACCAATATTGACATATTATTAGCTAAAGTCCATACTTTATTCAGATTTCCTTGGGTTTTACCTTATATCCTTCTTCTGTTTCAGAATCCCATCCAGTATACCATATTATATTTAGTTTTCATGTCTCTTAGGCTCTCTTGGCTATGAAAGATTCTCAGCCTTTCCTCGTTTTCGATGATCTTGACATTTTTAAGGAGTACTGACTATTTCATAGTATGATATTTCATAAAATGTCCCTCCTTGGGATTTTTCTGATGTTTTTCTCATAATTAGACTATGGTTATAGGCTTGGGGGCTGAAGACCACAGAGGTAAAGTGCCATGTTTATCACGTCATATCAAAGGTACATATGATCCACATGACTTATGATTGTTGGTGTTGGCTTTGATCACCTGGCTGAGGTTGTGAATGTCAGTTTCTCCACTTGGAGTCTCTCTCCTCTCCCCCGTTTCCTACTATATTCTTTAGAGGGTCATATGCACAGTCCTTCCTTAAGGGGTAGGCACAGTTATGTTCTACCTCCTTGTGGAAGAAATACCTACATTCTACTATATTATTTGGACTTCTGCATGAAGAATTTGTCTCTTTTCCCATACTTGTTTGGTCAATAGTTACTTATATCAGTACAGCCTAATAGAAATTTTTTTGGCGGGGCGAGGGGGGAGGGTGGGGTGTGTGGCACGGCTCAGATGATAAAGAATCTGCCTGCAATACAGGAGACCTGAATTCCAGCTCTGGGTCTGGAAGATCCCCTGGAGAGGGAAATGGCTACCTTCTTCCATATTCTTTCCTAGAGAATTCCATGGACAGAGGAGCCTGGTAGGAATGGGGTTGCAAAGAGTCAGATATGACTGAGTGACAAACACTATCTATAATCCAATACTATCAGAAAGTACTCTGTTTCTTCAGTTGTCCCAGTTTTGGCGATTGAGAGCTCATTCAGATTGATTCTTGTGTCCTTCTGACATGTTCCCATCATTTTTCTTAACTTTTCTTCCTCCCTTTCTGTCCCTGCCCCGCTCAGCTCTTCCTCACTTTCTCTTACTACAAGATGCCCCAGACTCATCTTGTATTTTCTTGTCCCAGCCCTAGAATTTGCCATTTCTCCAAGGAAGCCTAGTTCTTTTTTTTTTTGGAGAATGGTATTTAGAAACCAAGATCTGGGTAATAAATTTGCACTAATGCAAAACAAGCAAGCAACCAACCAATCAAAGTAGAAGAGAAGAGAAAAGTCTTCCTTATTAAAAATCATAGAGGGAATAATAGAGTAAGAAATTCAACATTTTGCCATAGCTGGTTCAGGTAAAAATCATTAATGGATCTAAAAATCTCTCATTAGGGATTAAGATAAGAGTACTCCCCACAGATCACCTAATAAATATAAAAGGATAAAAATCCCTTCACAGTGGAGAAACCTGGTGGATTCCACCTTAACTGAGTGATCAAAGTGAACATCACCAATGATGGGACAAAGCAGCATCATGGTCTCATGAGGCACGGAGAACACATCATAACTTTTATTTCTGCCAAAAATGAATCATCTGAACCTAACCAGGAGGAAGAATTAGACATTCTACAAAACAATTGCTTGCTTTGGGCTTTTCAAAAATGTCAGTGTTATGAGACAAAGAAAGGCAGAAAAACAGTTCTTGATTAAAGAAGAAACAAAATTAATACTAACTAAATGCAATGCATACTCATAGTTTGGTTCCTGGATTGGATTTTTGTTTTCATTGTTGTAAGGATTAATTATTGAGACAATGGGAGAAACTAGAATAATGACCATCTTTTAGATGTATGTATTAATGATATCTATTTCCTTGGTCTTAGGAAATATACGCAGAAGTATTTAGGAGTGATGGGCTATAATGTCTGCAACTTGCCCTTACATGGTTCAGCAAAAGTAACCACAATAATAATAGGTTGAATTTTGTCGAAAGAGCTATCATAAGTGTGAGAAAATGTAAAACAATAGATAGGCATTTGTTAGACTAACACTGTAAATTTCTATGGGTTTGAAAATTTTCAAAACAAATGTTTAAAATATGGAGGAAAAGGAGGTTGTGGTCAACTGTAGTAAATATTGCTGATGGTCAAATAAAATAAGCTTGGAGAAATAGTCACTGGATTTAGTAACATGGCGGCCACTAGTGATCTGTAGCCACAAGCAGTCTTGCAGAAGTGATACAGAGATTCAATTGGGAGGGTCAGAGAAGAGGATGTAAACCAAAAGAGTAAAGAAGGCAACTTGAAACATATTTTAAAAGTTTTTTTTTTTTAGCACATTTAGGGTAGGACTGAAGGAAATCATTAGTGTGCTTTCATTCCATTCTTTTCATTCTGTTCTGATCATTAACTAGTATCTATGACTATTTAAACCAATCTGGCCTGGACTTAGTCCCAGAACTGAGTAAAATACTTTTCACTGATCCTGAGCCCTTCACTCACTCCATGGGCTATGAATTCAAAGTCAGCTTGGTGTTAAAAGGTGTTAGGGTCTCCTCTAGTGCCGACTGGACACTGCGTCTGGGGGAATCCTCTGGAAACCCCCTGGCTGGGTCTTGCCACCCAGTTTCTGGCCTCTCACTCTCTTAATTCACAAGGAAACTGATAAAGTACCTTGTAGCCACCGCAAGGTCTAGACCAAACCCTCATTCTCCACAGTGGATTCCCTCCAACACTACAACTTCCTCTCAGCTTGATTACTCCTTCACCTCTCTATTTAACTCTTTATTGGTATGAATTGATTCAAGATTTCGTCTTTTCTATTTATTGTTGAAATTTGCATCTCCTGATGTATCTTTGGATACTACTCTTTTTGTATAGAGCCAAGAATTTCCAAATTTTACATTCATATCCAACTACTTCCTCTAAGGAATATAATCTTCCAGACATACCATTTAAAATATACCTGTTAATCCAACTATTAATAACAGAGTGCTGTAGTGGTGTCTTCACATTCCAGCTTATCAAGCAATCTTCCCTTTCAATGCCAGGAATTGATGGTAGTTCTTACGTTAGGTTTTACTGCAAAGAGCCACGGCCTTCCTAATACAGTCTCCAAATCTTTACGGCTTCGCTAACCATGGTTAGAAAATGCCAAGAAAAAACACCAGATACACTTGCTTTTCAACTTTCAAGTAATCTTAACAGCTTCAAAGGTTGTGAATTTAAAATATCAATTCATTTCTTCCTTGCAATAGACCTGCCAGGTTGTTTTATTGTCCCCACTTTATAGATGAGAAAATAGAGACTCAGAGAGTCTAAACCTTCCTAAGACCCAAAGAATTGAGGAGCTGGGACTTAAAAATCTGTACTTTTTCTACTATGTCAAGCTGCTTTCAAAAAAGACTTTGTTTCCTCCAATTGCCCAAAGGAATAAGAACTCTTAGGCTGCCAAACATGTTGTTGATTTTTTAAACATTTTATTAAAGACTGATATATGAACTCACCGTACATAAGAGGGAAATTACATAGAGGTTGCATGTGAAGCTAATGTTTATAAATTGAATCACATTGTAGATGCACTGGCTATTTAAATAATTCCAGAAGCAAATCATTTTGTATTTGTGAATCTGGATTTTCATCTATTTACCCTGTTTGCCTGCTGCAGAAATTACCTGTTCTCAACTTTACCAAAATGGATGCAGAGACCATCACTCAGAAGCAGGGAATAGAATTTTATTTCAAGGAAGGGTCACTGGCCCCACAGAAAGCACTGAAGATAACAGGTAAATGAAACTCAGTTCACAAGTTGCTTTAGTCAAGCCTCGTTTGTGTATATAATATATTCTCTTTGAATATATCTTTGGCAGAGGGAGAGAGACTCACAGAAACAGTGATGGAGACAGAAAGGGCAGGAAAACAGAGAGAAGAACCAAAGCAGAAAGAAAGAAAGTGACATAAAAAGAATAGGAAAGAAAGAGGATGAGAGGCTGAAAGAGACAAGAGAGTCAGGGATGGGGATGCCAGCCAAAAATTGTGATCAGAGAGAAAAGAAGAGCAGGAGGAAGGGGAAGAGTGAGGATCCAGGGAAGAAAGAGGGCAGGGGAGACTCAGTTAACCCAGCTGCCTGGTTCCTGTTTCCTGCAGTCAACCTTCTGCAAGGGCGCTCTGCTCCACAGCACTGTGCCTTATAGCTTCAGCTCTTCAACCTCCTCCATGAGCCTGGTTTCAGGGCACAGCTGGCCTGGAATCCCTTCCTTCTTCCGGTCCTTCCCTGGCCTGAGGTTTCCAGGCCAGGGCTTTGCAGCTGCTGTCCAGCCACTTCTATCCCTGGGAGGGCTTCTCACCCAGAGAGTTTGCAATTTCTCTGAGGCTCGAGGCCTTGAGACCTCCATTGTGTTCTACACAAATGACTGTGTATAGAAGCAGTCAAGAAAAGACCCAGACAGCTTATCTTCAGGCCTCTGATGGGCAGCCTTGTGGCATAAACTGTGCAGCACCAGAGCCCAGAAATATGAATAATAAGGGGCCTACACAGATTTCATTATGAGAAAGACCCTTCTAGTCAACTTGTTTGACTGATTGACCCTTCCAATCAACCTCCTTGGATAGCAAGGAGATCAAACCAGTCAATCCTAAAGGAACTCAGTCCTGAATATTCATTGCAAGGACTGATGCTGAAGCTGAAGCTCCAATACTTTGACCACTTGATGCGGAGAACTGACTCATTAGAAAAGACCCTGATGCTGGGGAAAGATTGAAGGTGGGAGGAGAAGGGGATGACAGAAGATGAGATGGTTGGATAGCATCACCAACTCAATGGACATGAGTTTGAGCCAGCTCCGGGAGTTGGTGATGGACAGGGAAGCCTGGCATGCTGTGCAGTCCGTGGGGTCACAAAGAGTTGGACATGACTGAGTGACTGAACTGAACTAAATCAACTTGCTGCAAAATGTATCCACTGTCTCAGGAGGGAATGAGTTCCCTGTCACAGGAGGTATGTAACCATGTAAGCAGAAGTTGGGTACCAAACCAACCTGTGACTGAACTGAATGATCCAAGATCTCTTCCGTGACTGATTTCTCCTAAAGCCTTTAAAAATAGCTTTAAAATGCATCATTACCTATGAAATCTTGCCTATTTATATAATTAGAAAAAAATCCATCCTTCACATCAAGCTTCAAGGAACAAGTTAACCCAAGTCCCTATTCATAGGATCACAGATTCTCAATCACTGAGTTTTGAATTAGTGGGGTTTCCCAGGGGAATTCAAATGTTCCACCCAAGAGACATGGAAAAGAAGGTTCGCGCCTTCCCTGGGAACACAGCCCAGGGAAAGAGGAGGAGATGGCAGGCAGGCTGCTGTCTCCTGTGCATTCCAATAGGCCCACTGCTTCGCAGAATCTCAATGTTCCAGCCCCAGAACAGTTGGTGGAGCGGAATTTCAGGAAAGGAGCGAAGCAGAACTGCCAGTCACTCAGACATCTGATGCTGGGAGGGCGGTTCCTCCTGGGAGTGAGCCAAGGCCAAGGTTGCCCTGACCCTTCCAGGATGCTTCAGTCAAGTGTCATTGCTTCCAGAAGCCTGTCCTGACCCCCTCCTCTGCCCCAGCCTCAGGAGCTCCTTGCTCACCTAACAATGCTTTAACTCTGGGTGGTTTGTGTCTCTCTCCCCACAGCACTGGGACAGAAGTCATGTGGGTGGCTTTTAATACCTGGGATGGAGATACTGAATGAAGTTATAGGAGACCAAAGGCAGCAGGAGTGACCCTTTTCTTCTGGTTCCTTGGATGTTCTGAGTACCTTCAGATCTGCCAGTTTTGGCTTAATTTTAGGTCTTTGCTTTCTTCCCACAACTCCCCACATAGCAGCCTTACTTATCCCATTTCTGGTTGCCTGGTTCTTATTTTTGTAGCTACCTAATGTACCACTCCCATCCGCTGGCTTAGACACCCCTTTGCGTGGGGGTCTAGCTTCCTTGGGATCTGCCTGACCCCCATGAACCCCAAGGAGAGTTCTCTGCCCATCTCAGGCTCTGGCTTTTGACTCTTGAACAGTCCTGCCTATGTCAGACCCTGGGCCAGCCCAGGTCCTCTCCCTGTCTTTCAACCATCTGGGCACACTGAGAACTCCCTGATGGCAGAGACTGTGTCTCATTCTTCTTTGGATCCCTGACCCCTGCAACAGTTGCTAGCAACCAAGAGGCACTCAGTGAAAAATCATCAAATTAAAACTGAACTGAAAAGCTAGGGAAAGTAAATGCTTTCTCCTGTAATTTGAGATTTTAGCAAACAGTGCTTAGGAAAACCACTTCTCTCTCCCTCTCTTGCACAATAATTGATCAACTCTCATTATTACTCTTAAAGTGGCCCTTGGGTGTGGTTCAGCAGAAAGCAATGCCCTGGTCCAGATGGATGCAGCTGCTGCATCCATACATAGGGCAGTATCATCATCCTATTGCATCTGCTTCTGGATCTCCCTCTCTGGGATTGCTCTCTTAATTGTAGGCACCATTGGCTAGCAATATCCAGCCACCATTCTACCTTTTGGACCTCTCACTGCATCTAGGTGTTAAGGGAGCAGGATGGAGGGAGCCTGGTACCTTGTTATTTATTTTTCCTACAGACATGATTTTACTTTAAATCTGACTTCCACCTGTTAGATGCCTCCCACGAATGGGCAGGAGATTGCAATGTTGTTGCCCATCATACTGAATTTGGCCAACTTCAGAAACACCGCACAACAGAGGCCATCTTACTAAGTCACCAGCACTTTTGTCATCACGACCCTTCCAATGAGCAGCACTGGGTTTATTCTGTTCAGTAATCCCCTCACTTCCCCATAGAAAACAAAAGCCATACAATCCTACGGAGACTGGTTTGGATGCTGTTAAATAGCCTTCCATCACTGACTTCCAGCTCCTTTCTCAATGCACAGGCCCAATTTAAGACAGAATAATATATTGCAGTCAAGTTCAGCTCAAGAAATGTCTGTTGAATACCTACTGGGTGCTAAACCTGGTATCTAGAGCTGGAGGCTCAGCTTGTTTACCTACTGGGAGCTAAACCTGGTATCTAGAGCTGGAGGCTCAGCTTGTTTAGTGGCTTGTTTAGTGAATATATACATCAAATGGAGAAGGAAATGGCAACCCACTCCAGTATTCTTGCCTGGAGAATCCCAGGGACGGCGGAGCCTGGTGGGCTGCCATCTATGGGGTCGCACAGAGTCGGACACTTTTCTGCAGCTTGTATTGCAGAGTCTAGGAGCTAGATTAAATCAGCATTAAGCAGAGAGTGAGTGTGAGTACTGTCCATCTAGGACTTGGAATTATTAGGGCCATCACTCTAGGTTTTTTATTCAACAAAAACACTTTATACTAGGCCGTGTGCTGGGTGCTAGGGAAATAAAGATGAAAAAGATAATCCCTGTCCCAAGGAGCTCACATTCTGGGGGTAAGGGAGATGGATGCATGAGAGAGGATTATAGTATTGTGTGATGTGTGCTGTGATAGAAGAGAATGTGGGGTCTGGAGGATCCCACTTGACAGAGACTAGGGAGGGTGACCGGTTGAAAGAAGGCTCCCAGTATATATGATGTTTAAGCTGAATCTGAGGGACAAATTAGAGCTTACCAAGGGGGTATAGGCAGTAATGTCTAGGTAGCACATACAAAATCACAAGAATAAGAGAAGGCTGGCTGGTTCAGGAATGCTAATTAGTTCAGCTTCAAAGAGAGAAAGAGATGCATCTGGAGAAGAAGACAAGGACCAAATTATAAGCAGTGTCTTAGGTCAGCTATGGAATCAGGCTATTGTCCTAAAATGCTAGAGTCCAGATCAGTTAGAAAACTTTTGTAATAATCCTGAAGAGAAATGATGAGGAACCAAACAAAGGGAGTATTAGCTGTGAGGATAGAGATAAGGTTGGTTCCAAGACATCTTTCGAAGATTAAAGCTACAGGACTTGATGATGCATTGAAATGGGAGGGGAAAGAGATAAGGATAAAGTCAGAGTTTGTGCCCATGTTTCTGGCTTAAGTGAAGGGGAGAAGGAAATGGCAGCCTACTCCAGTGTTCTTGCCTGGAGAATCCCAGGGACGGGGGAGCCTGGTGGGCTGCCGTCTATGGGGTTGCACAGAGTCGGACACGACTGAAGTGACTTAGCAGATAACAAAGACTAGCAGAATAGAACTAGTAATATAATAGTAGTGACAATAATAATAGTATTTGAAAAAAATAATTAATGTGGGGGATTTGGGAGGGGAGTTTTAAAAATTCCTAAGTAAAGGGGAAAAGCAAGGGTTAAGCAATGGGAAAAAAGAAACACGGAGGACAAAAAGAAAACAGAAAATTCAACTGAGAAATTAAAGATGTTGCCAAAGATGCATATAGAATATCTATACCAGAAGTAATAATCAAAGACATAATTTTGAAAAAAGAAAAGAAAAATAAAAAGCAAAGCTTTCTGAGCTCAAATTAAAGGTGAATATATACATCAAATGGAGAAGGAAATGGCAACCCACTCCAGTATTCTTGCCTGGAGAATCCCAGGGACGGCGGAGCCTGGTGGGCTGCCATCTATGGGGTCGCACAGAGTCGGACACGACTGAAGCGACTTAGCAGCAGCAGCAGCATATACATCAAAAAGATTTACCAAGGTATGAATAAAAATAAATAAAATTTATTGGATATTTAGAAATTTATTTAGGAATATTGGAATCTCTCATCATAGTTGTATTCCTGATCATTTATTCTTATATATTTGATAGCTTTTGTTCTATATCTTTGGATGAAAGGTTATTTTGTCCCTATTGTTCAGTCATGTCCATCTCTTTTCCACCCCATGTACTGCAGCATGCCAGGCCTCCCTGTCCCTCACCATCTCCCAAAGTTTGCCCAAGTTCACATCCATTGATTGCATTGGTGATATCGTCTAGCCATCTCATCCTCTGATACCCTCTTTTCCTTCTGCCCTCAATCTTTGCCAGCATCAGGGACTTTTCCAATGAGCTGGCTGTTTGCATCAGGTAACCAAAATACTGGAGCTTCAGCTTCAGCATCAGTCTTTCCAATGAGTATTCAGGGTTGACTTCCCTTAAGATTGACTGGTTTGATCTCCTTGCTGTCCAAGGGATTCTCAAGAGTCTTCTCCAGCACCACAGTTTGAAGTCATCACTTCTTTGGCGCTCTACCTTCTTTAGTGCCTAAGGGTGCTTGAAATTATACTTTCATTTTAACATGTGCATTCTGCCAATACAACCCAAGTTTTCTAGAACTTATTAGTATGTGGTAACAAACAACACTACAATTTCACTAGCTCTTGGTCCCATCCACTCATGTAGACTCGGTAGATTTCCTAGTAGTCCTTCTCTGTTATATTCAGGAGTACTCAGGGGACAGGGGTTCACATTTGCTCATTAACAAGTTCCCTCTCCTGGACTGCACCCTCTGCCCCATCAGCCGTCCACTTGCGAGTTCTGTATCTTCCAGCACCATAATTTCTCATGAGGATGCTATGAGGACTGACATGTCTACCTGGTGTTACGGCCTTTTTTCTAGGTTCATGAATGATATTGCTTTATGGTCTGCTTTTATCATGATGTCTGTGTCTGTTTAGGATATCTGGATAATGTTGACCTCATGGAATGAGTTGGCAGGTGTTCTCCTGCTTTGATTATTTCAGTTTGTATAGAATTGTGTTTGATAGAATCCATTGTTGAGAACATTTAGGACTCGAATTTTCTTTGTGAGAAGATGTTGAAATTATGAATTCTATTTCTTATAGAACTATAGAGGACAATTCAGATTTTCTATTTATTCTTCAACCAGTTTTAAATTTAAATTTGTTTTTCAACAAAATCACCCCATATTCATAGCAGCATTGTTTACAATAGCCAAGATATGGACACAACCTAAGTGTTCATCAGCAGATGAATGGATAAAGAAAATGTGGAATATGTATACAATGGAATACTGTTGTTGTTTAGTCACTAAGTTGTGTCTAACTCTTTGTGACCCCATAGACTTCAGCCTGCCAGGTTCCTCTGTCCATGGGATTTCCCAGGCAAGAATACTGGAGTGGGTTGCCATTTCCTTCTCCAGGGGATATTCTTGACCCAAGGGTCAAATCCACATCTTTTCCATTAGCAAGTGGATTCTTTTTTTTTTTTATGTTTTTTTTTAAATAAATTTATTTATTTTAGTTGGGGGCTAATTACTTTACAATATTGTAGTAGTTTTTGCCATACACTGACATGAATCAGCCATGGGTTTACATGTGTTCCCCTTCTGGACCCCCCTCCCACCTCCCTCCCCATCCCATCCCTCTGGGTCATCCCATTGCCCCAGTCCTGAGCATTTGTCTCATGCATCGAACATGGAATGGTGTTCTGTTTCACATATGATAATATAAATGTTTCAATGCTATTCTCCCAGAACGTCCCACCCTCACCTTCTCCCTCAGAGTCCATAAGACTGTTCTATGCATCTGTGTCTCTTATTCTGTCTCGCATATAGGGTTATCGTTACCATCTTTCAAATTCCATATATACACATTAGAATACTGTATTGGTGTTTTTCTTTCTGGCTTACTTCACTCTGTATAATGGGCTCTAGTTTCATCCATCTCAATAGAACCAACTCAAATGTATTTTTTTTTAATGGCTGAGTAATATTCCATTGTGTATATGTACCACAGCTTCCTTATCCATTCGTCTGCTGATGGACATCTAGGTTGCTTCCATGTCCTGGCTATTGTAAACAGTGCTGCGATGAACATTGGGGTACATGCCTCTCTTTCAATTCTGGTTTCCTCGGTGTATATGCCCAGCAGTGGGATTGCTGGGTCATATGGCAGTTCTATTCCCAGTTTTTTAAGGACTCTCCACACTGTTCTCCATAGTGGCTGTATTAGTTTGCATTCCCATCAACAGTGTAAGAGGGTTCCCTTTTCTCCACACCCTCTCCAGCATTTAAAACTGGTCAACCACTTGTAAAAGAATGAAACTAGAACACTTCCTAACACCATACACAAAAATAAACTCAAAATGAATTAAAGATCTAAACGTAAGACCAGAAACTATAAAACTCCTAGAGGAAAACATAGGCAAAACACTCCCCAACATAAATCACAGCAGGATCCTCCATGACCCACCTCCCAGAATATTGGAAATAAAAGCAAAAATAAACAAATGGGACCTAATTAAAATTAAAAGCTTTTGCACAACAAAGGAAACTATAAGCAAGGTGAAAAGACAGCCTTCAGAATGGGAGAAAATAATAGCAAATGAAGCAACAGACAAACAATTAATCTCAAAAATATACAAGCAACTCTTGCAGCTGAATTCCAGAAAAATAAACGACCCAATCAAAAACTGGGCCAAAGAACTAAACAGACATTTCTCCAAAGAAGACATACAGATGGCTAAACAAACACATGAAAAGATGCTCAACATCACTCATTATTAGAGAAATGCAAATCAAAACCACAATGAGGTACCATTTCACACCAGTCAGAATGGCTGCTATCCAAAAGTCTACAAGCAAGTGGATTCTTTACCACTGAGCCACTAGGAAAGCCCAATGTAATGAATACTGCTCAACCATAAAAAAGAATGAAATTCTGCCATTTGCAGCAACATGAATGGGGGCTTCCTTGGTGGCTCAGTGGTAAAGAATCCGCTTGCAATGTAGGAGACACCAGTTTGATCCCTGGGTCTGGATGGTCCCCTAGAGAAGGAAATTGCAACACACCCCAGTATTTTTGCCTGGGAAATCCCATAGACAGAAAAGTCTGGTGAGTTTTAGTCTATGGGGTTGCAAGACTCGGACACAGCTGAGAAACTAAACAAGAACAACAACAACAGCATTAATGGATCTGGAGGGAATTACTCTTGGAGGGGATTAAGTGAAATAAGTCAAAGGAAAAAAGACACCTACTGCATAGTATCACTTATATATGGAATCTAAAAAACGGAGCAAACTGAAGAATATAACAAAAAGAAACAGACTCACAGATGAAGTGAACAAACCAGTGGATATCAGTGGCGAGAGGGAAGGGTGTAGAGAGGCAATAGGAGATACGGCATTAAGAGGTACAAACTATTGTGTATAAAATAAGCTACAAGGAAATATTGCACAACACAGAGAATATGGCCAATATTTTATACTAACTATAAATGGAGCATGACCTTTAAAATTTGTGAATCACTATATTGTACACCTATAACTTACACAATATTGTACATCAACTATCTGTCAATTAAAAAAAAAACTTTAAAAAGGGAAATATTATGAAAAAATAAAAAATAGTGTCTTTCAAGAAATGAGTCCACTTCATCTAAGTTGTTGAAATTATTGTTATAACATCATTGAAATTCCTTCTTCTGCCTTAATATCTCTAGGGTCTGCAGGTATGTTGTCTTTCTTTCATGATATTGATAAGTTGCGTCTTTGCTCTTTTATTCTCTATTAGTCTATCTAGCGGAGAGGGTGATGGCACCCCACTCCAGTACTCTTGCCTGGAAAATCCCATGGACAGAGGAGCCTGGTAGGCTGCAGTCCCTGGGGTCGCGAAGAGTCGGACACAACTGAGCGACTTCACTTTCACTTTTAATTTTTTTGCATTGGAGAAGGAAATGGCAGCCCACTCCAGTGTTCTTGCCTGGAGAATCCCAGGGATGGGGGAGCCTGGTGGGCTGCCGTCTATGGGGTCACACAGAGTCGGACATGACTGAAGCGACTTAGCAGCTTAGCAGTCTATCTAGAGGTTTATCGATTTTGTTCAACTCTTTAAATAACCAGCTTTTGATTTCATTAATTTTATCTACTGTTTATTTTCTACTTTGTTGATTTCCATCCTTAGTTAAACAGTCAATTTGGCTGACAGTGCTGTTTAGGTCTTATATATGCTTGTTTATCTTTTCACTATTTGTTTTATCAGTTAGTGAGAGAGGAGGGTTGAAGTCTCCAACTATATTTGTGCTTTTCTCTAGTTAGCCATTAAGTTTTATCAGTTTTTGTTTTATATTTTGAAGCTCTGTTTTTAGGGGCCTTTAGGATTGTTCTGTCTTCTTAATGAATTGAACTTTTTATCTTTGTGAATATTTATAATAACAATTCTCCCAAAATATACTTTGTCTGATATTAATGTATCTATTCTTTTTGATTAATGTTTGCATGATATATCTTATTGCATCCTTTGAGTTTTAATATATTTGATTAATATTTAAAGTAGATTTCCTATAGGCATCATATACTTGGGTCTTGTTTTTTTTATCCAGTGTGATAATCTCTGCCTTTCAATTGTAATGTTTAAACATCTACACTTTTATGTAAATATTGATATGATTAGATTTAAGTCTACAACGTTGCTGTTTGTTTTTTATTTGCCCTATCTATTATTTGTTCTTTTTTAATACTCTTCCCCTGCCTTCTTTTTGGGGCTTCACAGATGACTTAGTGGTAAAAAATCTGCCTGCCAATGCAGGAGATGCAAGAGACTTGAGTTTGATACCAGCATGGGGATGGTCCCCTGGAGAAGGAAATGACAACCCACTCCAGTATTCTTGCCGGGAGAATCCCATGAACAGAGGAGTCTGGCAGGCTACAGTCCATGGGGTTGCAAAAGAGTTGGACGCTACTGAACACAGCACAGTCCTACCTTCTTTTGGATTCAGAATTTTTTAATATTCCAATAATACCATTGGCTTCTTAGTTACATCATTTGTTCAATTTCATAAGTGTTACAGCACACAATAGTTTACCTTTAATAATACTATATATGCCATTTTAGATGTAATATAGAAGCCTTATGACAGCATATTTTCATTTCATTATGTTTCTATATATATAACAAGTCCCACAATACATTGTATTACTTTTTCCTTAAATTATAGACAATAACTCTTATAGAAATTTAAGTGATAGAAAGAGCATTTATATTTACTCATGTATTTACTCTTTCTAGCACTCTTAATTCTTTTGTGTATATCCATGTTTTCATCTGGTCTCATTTTCCTTTAGCCTAAAGAAAATTTTAAAATATTTATGTTGGCAATAAGTTCTGTCAGTTCAGTTCAGTCGCTCAGTCGTGTCTGACTCTCTGCGACCCCATGAACCACAGCACGCCAGGCCTCCTTGTCCATCACCAACTCCCAGAGTCCACCCAAACTCATGTCCATTGAGTCGGTGATGGACCAACCATCTCATCCTCTGTCGTCCCCTTCCGCTCCTGCCCTCGATCTTTCCAAGCATCAGGGTCTTTTCAAATGAGTCAGCTCTTCGCATCAGGTGGCCACAGTATTGGTGTTTCAGCCTCAACATCAGTCCTTCCAATGAATATTCAGGACTGATTTCCTTTAGGATGGACTGGTTGGATCTCCTTGCAGTCCAAGGGACTCTCAAGAGTCTTCTCCAACACCACAGTTAAAAAGCATCAATTCTTCTGTGCTCAGCTTTCTTTCTTTTTTTTTTAAAAATTAGTTCATTTTCTATTTTTTAACTTTACAATATTGTGTTTGCTTTGCCATACATTGACATGAATCCACCATGGGTGTATCGGTAAAGATAACCCTGTATGCGAGACATCAGCTTTCTTTATAGTCCAACTCTCACATCCATACATGACCACTGAGAAAACCATAGCTTTGACTAGATGGACCTTTGTTGACAAAGTAATGTCTCTGCTTTTCAATATGCTGTCTAGGTTGGTCATAACTTTACTTCCAAGGAGTAAGCGTCTTTTAATTTCATGGCTGCAATCACCATCTGCAGTGATTTTGGAGCCCAGAAAAATAAAGTCAGCCACTGTTTCCACTGTTTCCCCATCTATCTGCCATGAAGTGATGGGACCAGATGCCATGATCTTAGTTTTCTGAATGTTGAGCTTTAAGCCAACTTTTTCACTCTATTCTTTCACTTTCATCAAGAGGCTCTTTAGTTCTTCTTCACTTTCTGCGATAAGGGTGGTGTCATCTGTATATCTGAGGGTTATTGATATTTCTCCCGGCAATCTTCATCTAATAAAAATCCTTTATTTCATCTTTGTTTTTGAAAGTTGTTTTCGCCAGATATAGAAATTCTAGGTTGATAGTTTGATTGGCTGGCTGATTAAAGATATCATTCCATTGTCTTCTGATTAGTTTCTCAAAAGAAGTTTGTGGCTATTCTTAAATATTATATGTAATGTGTTTTTATACTCCAAGGGCTCTAAAGATGTTTCTCTTTGTTACTGTTCTTCGGTTATTTGATTGTGAAGTGCCTTAGTGTGTTTATTCTACTTAAGGCTTATTAAGTTCCTTGGATCCGTGAGTTCATCAAATCTGGAAAATTTTGACAATTATTTCTTCAAATATTTTCCTTCAAATATTTCTTTCCCCACCTTTTCTGAGACTCTTATTACATGAATGTTAATTTCATCTTGTCCCACAGGTCATTAAGCCTCTGTTCAAGTTTTTTTTTCAGTTTTTTTTTTCCTCTTACGCTTTTATTTGGATAGTTTCTATTGCTATGTCTTTAAGTTCACTGGTGTTTTCTTCTGTAGTCTAATCTGTGGCTAATCCCATTTGGTGAATATTTCATTTTAGATATTTTATGTTTAATTTCTAGAAGTTCCACTAGATTCCTTTTATTTAATAATCATTTATTTCTTCATTTTATTTACATTTTTATTTAAATATTTTAGCATATGCAAAAGTTCATAACTATTTTTAAATTCTAGACTACTAATTCAATTATGTTTGTCATTTCTAATTTCACTTTAAATGGTTGATTTTTTCCTGGTTATGGGTCACATTATTCTGCTCCTTACATTATCTAACAGTTTTTTATTGCAAGCTGAAAATTGTACTTTGTTGTTGGATTCTGAATTTTTGTGACTTCCCTCAAAGGAATGTTAAACTTTGTTTTGACAGGCAGATAAGTTTTTGCAAACCAGCTTGATTCTTTCAAGGTTGAAGCTTTGTTAGGACAGGTCTATAATAGACTTTACTCTAGGACTAGTTTAACCCTTTTACTAAAACAAGACTTTCTGGGGTCTCTGTTGAATATCTGAAATATTTATAGTGCCTCTTCATCTTGAAAGGTCAGAACTCTAACTTATCCTAGACTTGTGTGAGTTCTGGGAATTGTTCAGCTTAAAACCCTTTGGTCATTCTTTGCCCCGTTTGGGTAGCTGAGGATTCAGCAACAAATTTAAAGGGATTCCAGGTAAATTCCTGGATTGTTTTTAATGGGTAACATCCTCTTGTCTAGTATTCTTCCCTGAAAATTATAATTACTTCAGTCTCTTTCTCTCTGATGTCTATATATTTAATCAATAAGATTTGTGATCCCTTTCATGGAAACATGATCCAGACAACACCTCCAGACTGAAATATGAAATAACTGTCAAGCTTACCTTGTTTGTTCCCCTTCTTTAAAGAAGCACAGCCCTGCACTGTCATTGTCCAATGTTTGAAAACAGTTATTTCATACAGTTTGTCTAGATTTCTGGTTGTTTACCATAGAAGGGAAGTCTGATCCCAGTTACTCCATCATGACCATAAGTGGAAGTGCCACTGCTACTCTTCCAGGCATCCATGGAGTACAACCATGCATTTATATGTTAAGTGCCACTGTTTTTTTTTTCTGTGCGCTAATGATATTATGTTTCCCCGGAGGTTCAGTTGGTTAAAAATCAGCTTATAATGCTGGAGACTCAGATTCAATCCCTGGATTGGGAAGATCCAATGGAGAAGGAAGTGGCAACCCACTCCAGTGTTCTTGCCTGGGAAATCCCATGGATAGAGGAGCCTAGCAGGCTGCTGGAGCCCTTTTGATGCCAAATTTCACTTCTGTCTTAGATTACTGTAACAGTGTTTTAAACGCCTATTCTCTAACTACAGACTTGCTCCATACTGCTAACAGAGTAAATGTTTTCCAAACACCAATCAAGTTGCATGGTACCAAATTTAAAGTAGAGGTGAATGAATAGCTCTCTTGATCCCTATTATAGGGATCTCAGGGATCTAATGCTGCTCTCTTTCTTTCTTTCACCATCTTTTTGAGAAAATAATCATGTAAGTCTTTAATTACAATTTCCATACTTTCTACAAGACATTTTAGCAAAATAACTGGGGATGGGCCCAAAGGTAAATTCCAATAATAGATACCACACTGTCCTAAGAATTGCTTTACCTCTAGTGACTAAGGTTTCTTTCCCAGATTACACTCATTGCAATTGGTTTCTTTATTCCTAATGATGAGCCTTCTAAAATCTCAGGCAAAAAGACTCTGGGCACAGGAAGATACATCATCTCATAGGACATACCAAGCATATCTCAGCCCCTGCAGTAGACACAACTTTGAGTTCTCTCCCAAGAGACCCTTCAGCCTCTGTTCACACAGATTTCTGGTATCCCAAAAGAAAGAGAGATTTCTGACTCCTACTCAGGTTAAAACTGGGATCCCTAGGGACTTTCCTTGTGGTCCAGTTGTTAAGAATCTGTCTTCCAGTGAAGGGGATGCAGGTTTCATCCTTGGTTGGGGAACTAAGATCCCATATGCTGGAGGGCAACTAAACCCTCATGCGTAACTCCTGAGCCTGCAAGCTGCAACCAGAGGGAAGCCCATGCACCACAATTATGACCTGACGCATCCATAAAATAAATAAATAAATATAATTTTTCAAACTGGAATTTCATCTACATAAAACAAGATTCCTTTTGTTGTTTAAGTCTTCATTGTTCTGACTTATACTATGCCCAATTAATATTGTGGTCCCTTATTTCTTTCGTGTTTGCCTGTGCATCTGCCCATCCCTTTAAAAAGTTATTTTTTTCTAACGTTAACTTAGTTGATTGTCCAAGGTAAAATATAGTCAAGTTTTACTTTTTCTAAAACATAAGAGTCTTTATATTTTAATAGGGGAGTTTAATGCATTAAAACACATCATTACAGCTAGTTTTTTTCTTTCATCTTATATTAACTGTCTGTCTTTTTCTACTTGTCTACTGGTAGAAGGATTCTAGTTTCTTTGCATTCATTTTCTTTAATGCATTAGAAGACAAATGTTGGCTCTGATACCACTATTCCCAATTTAATATTTGTCAAAAATAAATCTTAATTTACATTTTTCTAATTTTCATGTTGGAATCTTTTAAGATTTTTCTGTTTAAGATAAATAGCTAAACATACTTTAATGTTCTCTTCTGCCAACTCCACGCTTCATTATTTTTTAGAAGGATTATTGTATTATATTATTCTATTTTTACATCATGTAAAATGTCTAGAAAAGCTCAAAGTGGTGACTTATTTGAAAAGTATCTTCTTCTTGTCTTTCTCCTTTTCCTCTTTCCTGGAATGAGGATACAAAGGCTGCAGCTCTAGCACCCACCATGTGACCATGAGATGATTTTGAGGATGGAAGCTATACACGAAGGATGATGCAACAGAAAACTGGAAAGATCCTGGGTAACCTGATGGTACTGTGGTCTTCAGGCTGAATTACTTATTAGTAAACTTCATGTTACATGAAAGAAAAGTAAGCCTTCATTTTACTTAAGCTACATGGGGCCTCTGTTTTCAGCAGCTGAACACAATTCCCTGCTTTATAGCGAAAAATAGGGGAAGGACACTTCGGATTGAGAAAACTGCAAGAGCAGAAACATAGGTATATGAAAATATGGTAAGGTCAGGAAATGACAAAAAGTCCATTCCATTATGGTTGGAAACCAGGATATATGGTAAAATAGAGTTTATAGAGGATGTCAAAAACGTAGGTAGGAGGGCATTTTTCCAAATCTACTCCAAGAGACAGGATAAAGTCTAAATCACTTTTTCTGGCCTTCAAAGCCCTTTACCACTTGGTCCTCATTCTTCCAGACTTATCAACTGCTTCTCATGTACATGGCATTCTAGACACATGGAATTACTTGCCATTGCTGGAATTCATGAATTTTTTACCTTTGTGTCTTGGTCCTCTCCCTACCTCTCTGTCTAACAAATATGTGCTCAGCACTTTAGATAAAGTCCAAGATTATCCCTGCCCCTCTGCCCCACCAATCCGGCCACAGTGTCTCCTCTGACTCCCCACAGCTTTCTATCACTACCTCTATGAGAGATCTTATTCTCTACTCAAGGATTACTTATCTGCCTCTATTCTGAGATCACACGCTTCTAAAGGGTAAGAACTCTCTTGTGTTTAATTACTCTGCTCATGAGAGAGCAGGCTGCCTACTACACACCAAATTCTCAATAGCTAATTGCTTGTTAGAAAATGATGGAGTGAACCATGGAATGAAGAGCTTTGATGCCAAGTTAAGGAATTCAGACTTTATCCTGCAAACCCTGGAAGGCAGTGGAATGGAATGGCAGGAATCCATGTGATTTTGGAATTCTGCTTCCATGGCTGGTAGGAAAGAGGGACTGGAAACCAGGGTAAAATGCCCAGAAAGGGGAAAAATTATCAAGAGCAGCTGGTGGAGCAGCTCCCATCAAGGGCCCTTGTTCTGTCCTGAAATGGTTAAGGTGGCCAAGACATACTCTTCTACAGAGGAGAAATTTCCCTGTCCTTGCCTAAGTGAATGGCTGGGATTAAAGTGACAGCCCACCTTAGTGATGGCGGCATAATTGGTTGTTCAGCTCTGTCCTTGTCAGAGCGCTGACAGTTCTGCAGATGTCCTGCCCGGCTCTCCAAAGGTTAGCCTCAGCTGGTGAGGCTGTTCATTAATCATTCCTCCCTGACAGGCCTCCGTGCAGCCCACAGCTGCCACACTGGCCCTGCAATCCCCACCACACCCAGACAGGCTGGAGGCAGCCCTGACTCTCCCAGGGGCTGGTCCCCACATAGGGAGACAGGCAGTCTGTGTCCCTTCCACCCCGCCTGCTACTACTGCTGAATGAGAAACACTGATTAAGGAATTTCCCGGGGTTCTTCCTTCCCAGAACTAGGGTCTGAATCACCTTACAAGCTAACCTGACATCCTTGACTTTATCTGTTCTTCTCCTCCACCCCCATAGAAGCTTCTTACTGAGCTGAGGGCAATCCTAGCTCAAGAGTTCTAGAAAGGCAAGAAGGCCAATGGGTTTGGGGTCAATCATGCTGGAGAGATGCAGAATCTGGCTTAGGACATGAGTCCTAAGTGCATTCAAGCTGTGAGTTTCAGAAACTCTAAAAAGATACTCACGAACCACCATTTATGACCCCAAACAGAACATATGTATTTGTGCATAGGCTGATCCTAGCCCCAAATATATTAAGGAAAAGACTATCCTTCTGGTTTTTGGGGCAGAATAAGCTGGAAGTCAGCTGGGGAATTTGATTCCCTGTGCTCAAAATCAACCAGCTCCTCTCCTCTGCCCTCACCCTTTCTCTTTCCTTACCAAAGTCAACATGATGGATGGAGCCAAGGATGGTGGGTGGAATTCTAGTCAGAGCAGAGAGGTTGAAGGAAGGGTTGGCAGTCTAGGCATGGGGAAAAGAGAGACCAGAAGACAGGGCCTGGGTTGGGATAGAGAAGAGATTGCAGTCTGGGTTAGGAAATGTCAGCTGTGAGGGTGAGGTCAGAGTTGAGACGAGGTGAAAAGGGCTGATGAGAAAAATCATTTCCCATCCCAAGACCAAGAGTGTAAAATGCCTTTTTGAGGATCTGCTGTCAGGCTCCCAAATTCCTCAAGATCTCTTCCTACTTTCCTTTCTCTTTCCCCTTTTATTTCTTCTTGATTTTCCAGGCCCTGATTTCGACACTTCCTCACCTGACCCGCTTTCCTTTGTTTCGCCACCTTGTTCGATGCCCTGAATGCATCAGACTTTGCTCCCAGCCAACCAGACCCAGGACTCGGAATTCCACCTCCATTCCTGGCTCAGCCTTCCTTCAAGAGGAAGAACACATTCCCGAGACCTGGGCTTCAGCCACGGGCTGCCAGTCGGCATGTGCACAATGCAGGAGTCATCATTTCCGCCCATTGATTAGCTGTCCACCCGCGAAGTTTCCAGAGGAGCAAACAAGGACACCAAGAGATTAGCATTCAGCTCGCCTTTTGGACTCTAAACCACAAACACCTGCATTTTTACATCCGAAGACCCCACACACAGTCCAGAAACCCAGAGAGTAGAAGCCAAGCCCCCTCAAACTCGCTCTTTGTGACCATGCACTATACAGTCCATGGAATTCTCCAGGCCAGAATACTGAAGTGGGTAGCCTTTCCCTTCTGCAGGGGATCTTCCCAACCCAGGGATCGAACCCAGGTCTCCTGCGTTGCAGGCGGACTCTTTACCAGCTGAGCCACCAGGGAAGCCCAAGAATACTGAAGAGGGTAGCCTATCCCTTCTCCAGTGGATCTTCCTGACCCGGGAATCAAATCGGGGTCTCCTGCATTGCAGGTGGATTCTTTACCAACTGAGCTGTGAGGAAAGCCTCTGATAAACAAGAGACTTTCCCAAATGCTTCCACGTGACCTTACCTGGCACCCTTTCACATTTGTCATTCTGCTGCATTTTCCCAATCTCTTCTCAAGGAAGATATAATTATCCCCATCTGTCATCTGAGAAAACAAAGGCTTAGAGAGAGGCTACATGACTGGTCCAAGATCATACAGCTGAGGTGCAGGCACTTTAACACTCAAAGCCGAGTCCCTTGAGTTTGCAAATCCTCTATCCTTCCCTTTCATCGCACGGCTTCTCAGCTTGCTGTGACTTGAAGCCAGGGCCCTTCAAGGGCAGTACTATTGAGATTTTGGGCAGAATAATTCTTTCTGTGGGCACTGTCTTGTGCATTGGAGAGTGTTTACCAGCATGCCTGGCTTCAACCCATTGGATATTAGTAGCAGCTTCTCTCCTAGTTGTGACACCAGAAATGTCTCCAGACATTGCCAAAGGGGATACAATTTCAACTTTAGTTGAGAACCGCTGTGTTATGCCTTTCCTTTCTGTGGCACTTCTGAAATGATGTCTACCTGAGGCAAGGGGCTGTTTTCCATGTGTGGGTTACAGATACCTCACTTTTTGAGGGAAAGTCAAGGAATACAGAAATGTCCAGAAGACCATGCCTGGCAATGATAATGAAGGTTGAAAAGGGTGTCTCTTAGCAGGGATTCAGGAGACAAACATGGGGGTGGGGAGAAGTGATTAAATTGGGAAATTGAGCCAACTGTCCATCTTTTCATGTATCTGTGAGTTTCTCTACCAGTTCCTCCATCAATCCATCCATCACATGTCTCCCTACCCATTCTGCAACTATTCCCTGCTATAAGGCCTATGCAGGGCACCATATGGAAGAATAAGTCACCCATGGATCCTTCAGGCAGTGCTGTGGAAGGTTGTTGGGGGTCTCAGTCCTGCCACTGAAAGCCCAAGTATCTTGAGCAGATCTCTGAGCTTTGGTTTCCTCAAACTGAGGATAATCACAGATATCTCATAAAATCATAGCAAGGACATAAAGAGCTAATGCACACAAAAAGCATTTTATACACTATGTAAATGTTAGCTCATATTATGGGGAATATTGGACAGATACAAAGATAACTGTAATATCAGGCATTCAGTGTTAAAAGATACAATTAAAAATGGACAAAAGACTTGGACAGGAATTCACAGGGAAAAGAAATGCAAAGGGCCAATAAATATAAAAAAGATTCTCCAACTCACTAATATTTAGGGAAATACAAGTTAGAGCAATAAAACGCCATTTGTCAGTCAGCAGATAGGCACAAATGGAAACTATTTACTCATAACCTCGAAAAGCTTGTGAAAGTGTGAGGAAACAGACATCTCCATATTGTCACTACACCCTATCTGTTAGTAACGGCAGGAATTAAGTATGTCACAGCCTTTGACCCAGAAGTCACACATTTGAGACTCTTTCCTAGAGAAAAAAAAGATATGTGTCCAAAGATTGCAGAACAGAAAACAAGGGGTGAATAAATAAATAGAACATAATAAAACTATTAAAATTAATTATATATATGTGAACTGGCCTGAAGGAGTGTCCACAATATATTGTCAAGTTAAAAAGAAAAGGTAATTGTGTATATATGTGGTAAGATCTCATTTAAAAATTAAGAGAAGGACTTCCCTGGTGGTCCTGTGGTTAATAATCTGCTTTCTAATGCAGGGGACTCGGGTTCAATCCCTGGTAGGGGAACTAAGATCCTATGTGCTTTGGGGCAACAAAGCCCTCACACTGTAATTACTGAGCCTGTGTGCTCTGGAGCCGGCGTGCTGCAGTGAAGACTCAATGCAACCAAAATAAAAAAAAATTAGGATAAAAAACCCTTTACGTATGTGAATATAAGGATGAATAGGTCAGTGTGGGTATACAATGGAAGGCACTGGAAGATGCAGACAAAACAAAACATTGGTTATCCAAGGAGAATGCGAAGGTGAGGGTGAAACAGGAGAGAGAGAAGAGAGACAAGAAAAGAAAACTTTTCCTGTTATATTTCTGTATTGTTTGATTTTGTTACAGTGAACACTTTTGTTTTGTAATGTGAAAGAAAGGATTAAAGGTCCTAATGAAGGAATAGGAGAAGGGATACGGGAGGAGAATTGCTCCTCCATGGAGAAGATGGCAGGGCTGGGCTTGAAAGGATGAGTCCACCTAGGACCTTTCACAGCTGGAGGTGGGGAGAATCCGGGCTGAGCCATGGGACAAAAGTGACAACCCTCAGGCCATACCTAAACTTGCATGAGTGCAAGGCAGCTAGGACTGTAGTCAGACCCAACTGGGCTGGGCTTAATCGCAGACAGAAAAATGAATGACTGCCCAACAGCCAGCCCTGGGGGCTGATAGTCAAGGACACAGCAAAGCCATGGTCACTCCACACTTGATCCATGCCACACAGGGACTAGTCAGTGGATTTCTCCACCCAAGACCCTTTTGAAGGAAGCCTTCTCTGCATACCCCATGGATGCAGGAGTAGAGGAGAAAAGAAAATTGCAAAGCCATTTGGAAAACCTTCCTACTTTGTCTTTAGTATTAAAGAAATGCAAAGGTGATGAATTAGGCAAATTGGTTGATGTCAAGTTGTATCCATCAGAATGATTCAGAGCCTGCAATGAGTAATAGTAATGGGGAATAGCTGTTACCAAGAGTAACCAAATTAGCATTATCGAAAAAGACAAAGGAAAAGCAGGTGGCCAGCAAGCACCCCATCCCTGAGCCTGTCCTGGCTTCTCCACCGAACCCATCCTGGACTGGGAGGCTGCTTCTCACTTGCAGGATTCTGTTTTGGGTGGGAGCTTCCACCAGATCAAAGAATGTTCACATCCACGTTCTTACCTGATTGCATACTAAGCAGGTCCATGACGTTGACTTCATTTCACAGGAGGGATACAGAAGTCAGTGAGGTGGAAAAGTTTGCCCAGTAAGTACCAAAATCGAGCTTTAAACTCAAGACTTGGAAATCTGAATCCAGGACCCAAGTCCCTGTATTTTCCATAGAAACATTAGTAAAAATGATCTGCTTTTCTCCCCAGCCATTAGCAATTAAAAGTAGGACCTAGATTAATGTATATAGAGAGAAAGGGAAGAAAGCAAAAGATCTCTCGAAGCAGAGCACAGCACCACAGAAGACTCCCTTCAGGCCCTGCCCATGTTCAGAAGGGCTCTGGGGCCAGGCACCTGGGCTTGATAGACATGCTTTAGGAGACTGGACGTCTCCGGCCTTTTGGGCTTAAGGAGCCCTGCTGTGTTCCATGTGATCCCAACACATCCAGTTATAATCACACATCAAGAGCTAATGGACCTCAGGACAGTCACAAAAGATGCCTGGAGCCAGTTTACTTTTGTATCAAGAACTTGAACAGGAAACAAAGGAAGAAGAGGTTGGTTGCTAGAAGGCCCATGTGGGTACCTGGGTGTATTTGTTTCCTAGGGAAGCGGTTACAAAGTGCCATAAAGCAGCTGTCTTTAAGAAACAGAACCTTTATTCTCTCACAGTTCTGGGGGGTAGAATCCCAAAATCAAGGTGTCAGCGGGGCCAGGTTCCCCCAGATGGCTCGTGGGAAGGATCCTTCTGTGCTCCTTGCTGCCAGTGGCTGCTGGTGACCCTAGCATTCCTTGACCTGGACTGCACTGTTCCAATTTCTGTCTCTGTCTTCACATGGCCTCTATGTGTTATGTGTGTCACTGTGACTCTTCTTGTAAGGACACCAGGGATTAAATTTTCGGCCCAACCAAATTCGGCACGAACTCATTTTTCCTTGCTAACATCAGCAAAGATTCGATTTCCAAATAAGGGTATATCCATAAATGCCAGGGTCGGTGGGAGGGTTAGGACTTCAGCCTACCTTTTGCGGGGAAGCAACTGAACCCATAACACTGGGCCACAATGATATGGCAGAGAAGGCCCATGGACATCTGCCTCTGGGACCCCCCAGAGACACCCTCAACTTACAAATCCCTCCCCCATCCAGCTGCAGAGAGGCTGAGCAGTCAGCAGTGGGTCCCTGTCAGAATTCTACTTTTGAGTTCATATATCTCACTGCAGGTTTCCTCCCAACGCTGCCCTCTATGTTTGTGATGGCTTGATGAGGGTTACTCCTGGCCATCGAAAATGAGCCCTAAATAAAACTGAGTTCAGTGTTTATTTTTCTCCCATAAATTTGCTGTATTTCATAATTAAATCCCTAAAAGGATGAAGATGCTTCAGAGATTCCCTTTGTTGGAAAGTAGAACATTTCTCCCTTGTGTTGGCCCAGCCTAGTCACTGTGATAACTTTTTCTGCTGAAACAGCCACCTCCTGTCACCAGGATAAAATGAGGATGCCCAAGGCACCCCAGGAAGCCTGGCTTAGAATCACTGGTGCATTCCTAAGAGGGCTTAGGTTAGACCCTAAAGAAATCAGACCAGGAAATACAGCATTCTTGGAGCAAGCCATGAAACAGCTGCTTGCCTCCAGTGGGGCTGGCCTGCCTGAGTCATCGCTGAATGGGAAGGGACCGCAGCCAGCTGTCCCACTGGCCGGGGTTTGAATTTCTCTGCAAAGTCACACTTCATGTAAGTCAAACAGCCCCAAGGAGGTGGCCGGGGTCCGGATGGCAGCTCTGCTCTCTCTCCCTTCCCTCTCGCTCCCCCAGTCATCCTCCCAGGCACAGAATTCTCCCTGCTAAGAGTTCTCCCGAGAGGCAGAGACCCTGGGGATGGTACTGGTAGTATACATCCTGTCCCTAGGCAAGGAGATGGAGGCACAAGAGGGCCTTGTGCTCCAAAATGATCAGCTGCCGTGACTGTTCTAACTACAGAAATGCGTTTATATATGTGTCTATTGAGAAGGTTGAGGGGGCTCAGAATTCCACAGCTTTGAGGCTCACAAAACCCCTCTATCTCTAGCTAGTGGGATGCTGCTGTATGGTACAGGGAGCTCAGCTCAGTCCTCTGTGATGACCTAGAGGGCTCGGATGAGGGAGGTGGGAGGGAGGCTCAAGAAGGAGGGATATAAGTATACTTATAGCTTATTCATACTGTTGTACAGCAGAAACTAACACAATGTTGTAAAGCAATTATATCCCAACAACAACAACAAAACCTCTTTCTGGTTCATCCCCAATATCATAAGGTTCTCTCAGCACAGCTGAGCACCCTAGAGGGCTCCCCAACTTCCTGGAAATATTCCAGATCCAACATTACAGGCAATCCTGGCTCCATCCCCTTTGTACGAGCTTGGTGCTTCTGTGGACAAACATGCACAAGTCCCAGTGCTTACTCATTTACAGCATACAGTGTTGGCATACCAACCACAAACAGAGCAATAGGGAAATCTGAGAAGCCAGTTTGGGGAGCTTTCAAGCTTTTTGCCTCCCTTGTAATTTAATGGCCCCACTAATCCTCATTTGTACCCTCAGCATCCCTGCCTCCCCTTAAGAGGCCTAATCCTGAGCCCAGGTAGCAGCAACTTAAACTCCGGCCAGTTCCTGGGACTCAGCACCAGTGTCGTTGGTGAAGCAGACCTAGACCCTCTTTCCTGGTTTTCAGCTGTGCTAATGCTGTGCTTCTTGGGCTTGAGCGACTTATAAAGTTGTGTGTACCATGTTAAAACGGGCTTCCCAGGTGGTGCTAGTGGTAAAGAACCTGCTTGCCAGTGCAGGAGACGTAAGAGATGTGGATTCGATCCCTGGGTCAGGAAGATCCCCTGGAGGAGGGCATGGCAACCTACCCCAGTATTCTTGCCTGGAGAGTCCCATGGACAGTGCAGCCTGGCGGGCCATGGTCTATAGGGTTGCAAAGAGTCAAACATGACTAAAGTGACTGAGCTCACACACAGTGTATTAAAACCTCTTGGACTGTGGTCCAGCTTGTTTTTCCTCTCTCCCAGGGACTGTGGTCCTAGCGAAACTCAGATCAGAGGCCACCTAACAACAGGCTTCCCTTTTGCTTATAGAGTGAGTCAGGAGCGGTGGGGGGAGGACTGCCAGTCCCATGCAGGGACCCCGAGTATGTCCTGTCACACCCCAAGGCAAAACATTGCATCATATATGACCAGCACAGAGGTGAGTTGTCCCTGTGGCCCTTTTGGACCTTGCCCTCAAAAAAGTCCAGCATTGAACACCCAACAGCTGGTTATCAGAACATTTCCCAGGGTAGGAGTAAACAGAAAACTCCATTCTGTTAATCCAAGTTTTCTGGGCACAATGCTCCATTTTACAGATGAGAAAACTGAGGCCCCCAACTCTGGACTGGGCAGGGAAGTAAGATCAGAGGCAGAAACATACTCATCAACTGCATCTGTTGAGAGTTACTCTAGACTAAGCATTAGAGATTCAGCCTCTGATCTTGGGGAGCACAGTGTCTAGAGAAAGACAAACCAAATGCAGAAATGCAATCCAGTCAAGGAGAGGGATGGTGGACAGTACCTGATGGACTGTGGGAGTGAGAACAGAGCCCTCTAGCTCTCTAGGATACCAGAAAAGGCTGACTAGGGGCGAGGAAATGTGGTTTGCACTTCTGAGATAGTATTTGCCCAGCTAGAGGTGTGACTCCAGTGCATTTCACCTTTTCATTTACAGTTCTAAACCAAACTAAACACGGTAACAGATTAAACCAGAGAATTAGTTATGAAGGCTGCATATTAAGCAGTCTGAAATTGATGGCATAGAAATAAGAAAGGGCTTTATTTTTCTCTAATCATTGTCTTTAAACATGCTTTCTGATTTCCCCTCCCTGTCCTCTGACACCATCTCTGGCAGAACTCAGAGCTGTCTTCTCCCTTATAGTCATGAGACCATTCTGTTTAATAATTAAGACTTATTTTTAGGTATTAAAGAGTCCAAGGCTATCCAAGTCAAAACCTGCCAAATTGGAATTTTAGTCTTGCATGTGATTCAAAGCCACTTTCTTTCATCCAGCTCAGGACTCATCCCTGGATCTGAGAAATGGGTGTGATCTGCTGACCGTGGAGAAGGGGTGTGGTCCACTGGCCATGGAGAAGGGGTGTGGTCCATTGACCACAGAGGAGGGATGAGATCCACTGACCACAGAGAAGGGGTGTGGTCCGCTGACCACAGAGAAGTGTTGTGGTCCATTGGCCATGGATAAAGGGTGATGTCCACTAACCATGGAGGAGGGGTGTAGTCCACTGACCATGGAGGAGGGGTGTAGTCCATTGACCATGGAGGAGGGGTGTAGTCCACTGACCATGGAGGAGGGGTGTAGTCCACTGACCATGGAGAAAGGGTGGTCCACTGGCCACAGAGAAGGGGTGTGATCCTCTGACCATGGAGAAGGGGGTTGGTCCACTGACCATGGAGGAGGGATGAAGTCCACTTGCCATGGAGAAGGGATATGGTCTACTGGGCACAGACAAGGGGTGTGGTCTGCTGACCACAGAGAAGTGGTGTGGTCCACTGGCCATGGATAAGGGGTGTGGTCCACTGACCAGGGAGGAGGGGTGTGGTCCACTGGCCATGGATAAGGGTGTGGTTCACTGACCATGGAGAAGGTGTGGTCCACTGGCCACAGAGAGGGAGTGTGGTCTACTGGCCACAGAGAGGGGGTGTGGTCTACTGGCCATAAAGAAGAGGTGTGGTCTCTTCCTCCTCTTCCTTCTTCCATGCTCTTCCCCTTCTCATTCTCATCTCTCTGCTGCTTTTGGCTACTCCAGAATCAGGACAGAGATTAGAAGGAAAGAGAAGAAATCTTTAACCTAACTGGTCCTATAATTTCCTCTCAGACAATGCTGTTGGCACTGATGCCCTTGATGTGACAGGCCTTTGAATGCTGAATCTCTCTTTGGGAAGTTCCTCCTGGCATTTCCATCCTGAGCAATCTCTTGACATGAGCAATGTGTCCTCTGGCTTGAGCTCTTGTCCTCCCCTTCCCACCCCAGGACCTCTGTTGGTGGAATTGCCTTTCCTAGAAGGCAGAGTGTCTTCACCACTGACATGACTTAAGCTCAGCTATCCTCCAGAGCACCCACTTCCCTCTTGAGATACCTGTGTTCTTGCCATGTTCAACAGTGACGTGCAGGCTGGCCATCTACTGTCCTGCTTTTGGCCTCACAGATGACTCCTGTCACCACTTGCCTGCAGAATTCTCCAGGCACAAGTTTCCATACATTCCAGAGGATGCAGACCAAGCTCTCCAAAGATCTTCCACTGTGCTCCACTTCCAGGCATCATCGGGTAGTCTTGGAAGTTTCTACCACTCAGCAGTTATCCAGCTGGTGTGTGAAATGCCCATGTGCACTACTGCTGGCATCTCAGGCTCTGAGTAATTCACTTGGAATTGCTGCCACTTGGCTTTGGGTAAGAGGATATCCCCTTATCTTTACCATAGGGCAGAGAGGAGCCTGAAACAGCTCTCCTTACTGAGCCAACAGCTCACTACACTTCCAAATTCTCTCCTTCAATCCTTCTATATGGACTGAAAATGGATGATGAGGAAAAGACTGGGGACCAGTTACGCTTTCTTTCTGGAAGCCTCCAGAGAGGGCACCTGGCTGTTATGGCCTCCACCTTTGGTACTTTTGCTAATATTTCAAGACAGCAGATGTTGTCTTGAAAGCAAATTCAGCATCATATTTCACTTACAGTACTGCTTTGGTAGATGAAGGTAATCCATTTAATTCCTAGACTTTAGAGATCACCTGGGGCTTCCCAGGTGGCTCAGTGGTAGAGAATCCACCTGCCATTTCAGAAGAGGCAGAAGCGCAGGTTTGATCCCTGGGTTGGGAAGATCCCTGGAGGAGGAAATGGAGACCCACTCCAGTACTCTTGTCTGGAAATCCCATGCACAGAGGAGCCTGGCAGGCTACAGTCCATGGAATCGCAAAGAGTTGGAACAACTGAACGATGGAGCATACACACACACACACACACACACACACACACACACACACACACACACACAGATCATCTAACCTTATGTTGCAGATGAGACCCTGAGGTCCAGAAAGGGGAAGGACTGGGCAAAATATGGGTCAGGGCAGATCTGGGACCAACCCCCGGGGCCCTGCCCTGAGAGACCTATGCTGCACCCCATGCTTTGCCCTGGGCTCATCATTGCTCTGTGGAAAGCATGTCTGGGATGATTCCCTGGCTACTGAAAGTTAAGATGTCTGGAAGAGACGCCAGGCCTGGAACTGTGATGCTGACTCAGGGCTGAAAGCAGGGACTGGATCTCTGGCTCCAGGAAAGGGAGCAAAAAGCTAATGCCAGGCGGGTCAGGAGCCCTTACGGAGAAATGTGACAGTAATTAAGGAGGAAGCCGGCCTTCTTGTCCTGGGTCGTGACCACTTCCCTTAGTCTCTGTCGAGGTCACTTGAAGCAGAAGATTGTATCCGGCTGAGGCACAAGCTCAGGAAAGTGTTCAGGACAGCTTTATTTAATTCCCTGTCCATATGGAAATGC